>NC_141755.1:21192530-22602530 GCF_982258835.1 Parasteatoda tepidariorum | reverse complement strand
GTTCCTGATCTTGGTATCACAATTGCTTATTTAATGTTTCAAGCCTATTTGTGTGGAAAACGGAAGTTCAGATAGGATATTCAGAATTCTAATTCTATCGCACTTTTGAACGACTGTTCACTTCCTTGATTTTTGGCGAGAATGATGAAAGATAAGTAGTCAAAACTGTCTCATCTCTTGTAACATTGAAATATTCGCAAACTTAATAATTACTGAAACATCTGTTGTTTTCAATTAAACGATTCGATAATTTTTAAAGAGCAGACTCACTTACTGACATTTATGCTAAAAATAAGCTTTAGAGAGGAATTAGTTAGTGAATAGTTAGTATTAAAAATAGTTACGAATTAGTTACCGGGAAGAGTTAGCGAATTCAGTGGGCTATTTAATTACCATTCAGCTTGCTCCGAATCAGCTATCCATTAATCTATAGAGATCAGTGAAGTAATGGCCAACGCCTGGTATTTCATTTTGTGACGCAACAAACTTAATTGTTCATTTACCGAACTTGAAAACATCGGAAATTTTGAATTACACATTTATGGTTTTTGACTCTCCAAATCTAAATCAATGTAGTTTTTCGATCGCTTTTTTCGGTTGTCGTCGCTTGAAATTTCCAAAGTCTTAAAAATCCCAATATTTTTAATTCGACAATATTATGAAGCGTGAATTTCGAATATTAGTAATCACTTTCGAAGTTCTTCATTTGTGTCCAGTTCATAGTGAATCTAAGTGACTTTTCGGTCGTGTTTTAGGAGGTTATATTATCGAATTTCCACGTGTTATTTGTGTCCAGTTCACAGTGAATCTAAGTGACTTTTCGATCGTGTTTTAGGAGGTTAGATTATCGAATTTCCACGTGTTATTTGTGTCCAGTTCATAGTGAATCTAAGTGACTTTTCGATGGTGTTTTAGGAGGTTAGATTATCGAATTTCCACGTGTTATTTGTGTCCAGTTCATAGTGAATCTAAGTGACTTTTCGATCGTGTTTTAGGAGGTTAGATTATCGAATTTCCACGTGTTATTTGTGTCCAGTTCATAGTGAATCTAAGTGTCTTTTCGATCGTGTTTTTGGAGGTTATATTATCGAATTTCCACGTGTTATTTGTGTCCAGTTCACAGTGAATCTAAGTGACTTTTCGATCGTGTTTTAGGAGGTTAGATTATCGAATTTCCACGTGTTATTTGTGTCCAGTTCATAGTGAATCTAAGTGACTTTTCGATCGTGTTTTAGGAGGTTATATTATCTAATTTCCACGTGTTATCTGTGTCCAGTTCATAGTGAATCTAAGTGACTTTTCGATCGTGTTTTAGGAGGTTATTATGGAATTTCCATGTGTTATCTGTGTCCAGTTCATAGTGAATCTAAGTGACTTTTCGATCGTGTTTTAGGAGGTTATATTATCGAATTTCCACGTGTTATCTGTGTCCAGTTCATAGTGAATCTAAGTGACTTTTCGATGGTGTTTTAGGAGGTTATATTATCGAATTTCCACGTGTTATTTGTGTCCAGTTCATAGTGAATCTAAGTGACTTTTCGATCGTGTTTTAGGAGGTTATTATCGAATTTCCACGTGTTATTTGTGTCCAGTTCATAGTGAATCTAAGTGACTTTTCGATCGTGTTTTCGGAGGTTATATTATCGAATTTCCACGTGTTATTTGTGTCCAGTGCACAGTGAATCTAAGTGACTTTTCGATCGTGTTTTAGGAGGTTAGATTATCGAATTTCCACGTGTTATTTGTGTCCAGTTCATAGTGAATCTAAGTGACTTTTCGATCGTGTTTTAGGAAGTTATTATCGAATTTCCTCGTGTTATTTGTGTTCCTTAAAATACTGATCATTGTATTTACATACATTATATCGTTCTCGCGAGTTCGAATTGAGTAAATAACAATCGTGCTTTATTTAGGTCAATATTATCGTACTATTTTCTTAGTACTCTCTTTCTCTGGGTTCCTATTTCTCTATCACTTCTCCAACTACTTTCTCTTAGTGTATTTTTTTCTGTTATTTTTTCAGCACATAACGCTAAGCATTTCCACACAGTTTAGTAAATTCCAATATCTCCAAATCTAAGCAAACATTGGTTTTGCAGAATGCTTACTCATCACACATATACGAGCAAGCAGAACTCATTACTTAATAGAACCATAGCTGGACCTTTTCTCCTGGCTAAGATGGATTGCAAAATTTGAGGCAAATATAAATATTAAAAAAAAACAGTTAAGACATTCGCCTGCGTGCTCCACCCTTGCTGCATTTAATCTAGTTAGTAGTACGTCATACCACAGTTTTTATTATTACAACTGAGCAATTCAATGCAGCCCATCTGCAAGCGCTGAGATTTCTTATTAATGTTGAGTCTCAAAACTACAAATTTTTCAGCAGAATCGGTAGATTCATGTCAAAGGTACGAGTATCAGCCTTTATTAAATTCTTCATTAAGATAAAACTCTTATTTGAATTACTATTAGATAAAATCAGGCTTTAGTTCAAAAATGGTAAATGGCACTAACTTAAGACCGGAGGTATAGTTTTAGACGGCAGGTTAAGCTATGCTGTAAGCTTATTAGTTATTGTAAAATTTTAATAATTTTTTTTAGGGACTTCGGAACACGAACCTTCTACCTTTTGCTCACACGTGAGACATTAGTGACTATCCTACCCCAACTTTTGTCCCAATACCAACTTTCTCAGGGACATAATGATATGGGAATTGGCTCATAATTTATGATGAAAACAAAAAAAAATTGAGCATTATAATTGAGTCAATGATTCTTCTTGTCTAAATAAATTAAAATCAAATATACTTTTCTTTAAGCAGAGTGTCCTAAACTAAACTGACGTTTTACAAAAACGTTTAACATAAAAATAATCAAGGTTTTAAAAAAAAGCTATTTTCGCCGCAAATTCACATGACAAGACATGCATTTTTTTATCTTTGGGAATTATTGATTTTAGGTCAAAAATACACTGGTGTGCAAAACTTAAGCAACAAGTGGTTTTTCGGCCACAGCTCCCCGACAAAGTATAAGATAGCCATGAAATTGCAGAATAATATGCACGTAATTCAGTAGAAAGATTATTTGTATGCAAATTTTAGAAATAAAACGTCGTAGGTGATGTAAGTGTACGTAAACCTTGTGGGTCGGCGCGCGCAGGTCAAAGCTGTGATAAAAGGATGAAGAGCACCGTAGTTAAAGACATTCGCTGCAAGTGCAAGCGATTTGTTTTGTGAAACATGTCTTCAAGAAATCATTTAGACGACTTTACTCGAGGAAGAATGATTGGGAGGCTTGAGGAGGGCCGTAGTGTGACCAGCGTCGCCGAAGAGTTTGGGATCAACAAAAGTGCTGTTTCTCATGCTTGGAATGCCTTTGAAACTATTGGTACAGCTGTTCGGGAGGTTGGTGGTGGCCGTCCAAGGAAAACAACACCAAGAGATGATCGTTACATTGTCCTCCAGGCGAAAAGAAACCGTTTGCAGTCAGCGAGCGCCATATCTCAGCAACTGTGCACAGCCACAGGACGACAAGTATCAAGATTTACAGTGGCCAGACGCCTCCACAAAGGTGGCTTATTTGCTAGACGTCCTGAACGCTGCATACCTTTAAAAGTCAGCCATCGGCGGCACCGTTTAGAGTGGTGCAGAGAACACGAAACCTGGACACCTCATCAATGGAGTCGCGTCCTCTTCGCAGATGGAGTCGTTTTAGTGCTGCAAGCGATTCTCAACGTCAGTTGATCTGGAGAGAGGTTGGAGCTCGATTTCATCCCAATAACATCAAGGAAAGAGATCGTTACGGCGGTCCTGGAGTTGTCGTCTGGGGTGGGATTATGTTGAATGGGCGGACTGAGCTTCAGATCTTCGACCGAGGTTCTGTAACTGGAGACCGCTACTGCAATGAGGTAATCCTACCCCATGTGCGTCTGTTCCGAGGGGCTATTGGACCAGACTTCATTTTTATAGATGACAATGCCCGGCCACACCGTACTGCTAATGTTCAAGAGCTACTGGAAAGTGAAGATATCACACGAATGGATTGGCCAGCTTACTCTCCAGATCTAAAACCCATAGAGCATGTGTGGGATGCATTAGGGAGACGTCTTGCGACACGACAGTATCCTCCTGGTAACACCCATCAGCTGAAAGATGAGTTAAAGGAGGAATGGAGACGTTTACCCCAAGAACTCCTGGATAATCTGGTGCTTAGCATGGAGAGACGATGCCAAGCAACAATTACAGTAAGGGGAGGGCATATCCCATACTAGGGAACATCTGCCACTTGTACTTACGCTTCTTCAGGCAATCATGTGTAACGCTACTATATGTCAAATAAATCCTTTTTTTTTTGTTCCATACGCTACTTTTAGCTTTATATTCATTTCTGCGCCATTATTCGTTTAAGTACAAAATAATGTACATCATATTCAAATTTCCTGTCAATCGGATGATTTCTTGTAGAGTTATGACAAAAAACGCACTTGTTGCTTTAGTTTTGCACACCAGTGTATTTCAGCAGATGGAGATGTAAGTTTTTTTTAAACGCTTTTGCCGATGTTTTTTGATACATAAAAATGTCGTCCTTCGATTATGACATGTGGTTGATGGTGGACATTACGAAAATATTGTAATGTGATTTTCCTTCATTGAAAGATATCAAAAAATTCTGAAGTGAATTTAAGTTGTTTTACTCTGATTAACAGATTTACTTCCTGCAGTTCCACCTGTCAGAAATTTTTTAACCAAAGTCAAGAACACTGAGAGGGAACTTTTAAGCCCTGTAACATGAATTTTCTGCCAGAATTAATTTTTTTAACCTTTATTTTTTTTCTGCTATCATTTTTTTTAAAAAAAGCAGTCAGTCTAGTTTAAAAAACCATGTATATCCAATTATTTAAATGATAATGTTTAGTTACTTTTTAAAGTTAACTCACTTTTAGGGGAATAAAGAATCGGATTTTAGGCAAATGCAAATAAACGAAATATTTCTCTCACCAAAATGTTAAGCAAACTATTAAAGGCAGAGAGTATTGACTTTATGTTATTCGTTGAATGGATGCAATACATTTTTTTTAAATGAATTGCTATATAAATCATTTCTGTAACATAATCTTAAATCATTTATATACTAAATCATGTTCATTAAATTATTTATATTATATTGTACCGAAGTATTAAATTGTTCCACAGATAAATATTAAAATATTCGAGGCATAAGAAACCTATTATTTAATATACACCACACATAAAGTATCTTCTATAATTCTCTTTATTTCCTGTCAAGTTCGGTTTCTTATATTTATAAAATTTGTAACCGAGTAAATATTATTTATAAACTAATAATTGAAATCTTACCAGTGTAAAAATAATTTAAATGTAAAAAAAAAAACAGTAATAATTGTCATTGTGCTAACTAATTGTCCCCTAATTATCCTTCAATTTTGTCTCTATAGACGCATCTCGCGAACTACTTTTTTGAAATCTAATTGTGCAAAAAGTTAATGAAAAATACTGTTAGTGTCATTGTAGTCTTACTGTCTTGAATTTTTTTATATCTATTATATCCTGATTTAATCAGAAAAAAAATATTTAGTCTATGGTCGTGAAAGATATAATAAAAGATTAGATTTAGGTTGTAAAAGATTTAGATCTTCTTTATAAAAAAATATTATTTCTACATTTAAAATTTAATTAGAGTTACTAAAGTATTCGAAAAAATATGAAAAAGTCTTGGTTATGTTACATAAAGCCTAATGTTTAGCATTGAATTATTTTTTCTTCATATTTTGTTGCCAGTATTAAAAAAAATGTCACAAAAATCTTATCAGCGTAAAGGAGGATATAATTTTTTTTTATTAAAAGAATTATGTAAGTCATTTCTGCGAAATAAACCAATAATCTTGCTCCTATTTCAAAGCGAAATTTTCTTAAGTAGTGGATATCGGTTTTTTTACAAACCTTTCATCAAAACGTCATTTCGATAGATGATAGAATTGAGCTTTACGAAAAACATTCTTTTTTTTCCGATTTGTCGTCAGATTTTATGCTTTTTTTCTAGTAAGCGATGTAGATTAAATTATACATCATTTTATTTGCATTACTGACATTTATGACGTAAAGAATATATAATTTTGCGAAGTTAATTTCGCGTGAGTAAATATTAATATATCTTCTCTAAAACGACTGATATTTTTAGGGATTCCGAAAATTTTTTCTGTGAATAAAACTTTCAATATGTTTAAAAAGTCTTTTTTATATTAAAATTTTGCAATTATTCCTTCGATTTCATTTGATAGGTTTTATTTAAAACATCCTATTTTTTCATTTTCAACAGATATGTCTAAGCTGACGTCACTTCACTTGCCTCTCTAATAAAAAAATTTCATTTATCAATCAGTTACTAATAGCAACCAATAGGAATACGTTTCCATTGAAATACGAAAAAGAATTGTCGAATAGGGATAATGCAAACTGGTTGCCATTCAAAACTAAAAAATTAGGCAATTTATTGATTTATTCTATTCAAAAAATATAGTTCAGTCTCTAGCTTGGACATCTCTATATGTAATGCATTTCTCGAGACATTAACCATTTTAAACAATTGGGTACTTGCACTTCAAGAAAAAGAAACATGTACCCACACATGTGACCTATGACGTCAGAGCCAACTAATCTTTATCAGCAAAATGGTGTGTTAAAATTGAGCTAAGTATCTCTACATAAATTAGAATGTTAATTAACGAATTAGTTAATTAAATATTATTAATTAAGTACAGAGCCGTAACGCACGTCGAATTAGTTGAAATATAACTCTTTCTTGTCTACTTCTTTTTTTTCTTTTGTCGTATGCCTGTTTTAGGCAGTGGGGGTGCGATTGTTCCTGTTTTTCAGTGGCGCCATCTATGGCCAGAAATTCGACTACTGCCACGCCATTCACACAACCACAACCCGTTTATAGGGCGGGTCATATTCACACACAAATGAGAAAGGACATAGAACACACACAGTGAGAAAGTAACATTCATGCCTTGCACGGGATTCGAACCCAGGACCTTTCTGATGCAAGGACAGTTCCCTGCCCCCTACACAGGCCGATCGGCTCTACTTCTTTTACTTAGAATAATTAGTTTACGATGCATAATTAGTTTGTTTATGTTCCACATGATTTTGTACCTGTCTTTGTGTTAAGTCTCTGTGCAAATATCTAGCGAAAAAATTGAAAGAGAGAAAGAATCATTGTGAAATAATCTATAGAATGTGTCACTGATAAAAATTGATACTTGACGGGCTTCGCCTACTCGAAATAGAATGCAAAGAATAGTTGCTAACGTAAACAAATGCCACGTTTCAACAACCAATCAGGATCGAGATACCCTCACTACGTAACTTGCAGGTATTCCTTTAGTACTCCATTTTTATTTCTTGAATGCAGTATCATCTAGGAATTAAATTGAAAAAAAAGTGTTCTTTTCCATCTTAGTGGAATAAATAGAATTTTTTTTAATTGGATTATTTTTTTCAAGCGAATCAACATTTTCAATAAAAATGGGGACTCCTATTTAAAATCTTTATTATGTTACCTCCACCCCTAGAAGGGAGGTGTGTATCGAGTTTTGTATCATGGAATGTATCTTAGGAACATGTTTCAGTCATGTATTTTTTTATTTTATTTAATAACCGTCGTTGTATAGTCGACCCAGTTTTTGGGTTTACGACTACTAATGTTTAACTCCGTAACCTTGTAATTTTGAACCCAATCCAGAAAACAAGAGAACTCCTGGATCAAGTATTGGGAGAAATTTTGCCTCCATGGAGGACATATTGGATGAAACTAACCCGCATTTGCGTTACATGGAGCGAAAGACCACGAGAAATCTCCCATGGTTAGCCTGGCGGCAAAGAGACTCTAACACATGATCCGTCTACCACTGAGGTATTTCACGTCAGCACTGTGGGCGGTGCAAGCCTGGTGCGAGTTCGTATCTACCAGCCATCGCTGGGATTTGAACCCATTTCACCTCATTGGAAGGAGTAAGCTCTATACCCTAAGCCACCTCTTACTCATGTATTTTATTTTATAACCGTCGTTAAGCAGCTGGCCCAATTTTTCGGGTTTACGACTACTAATGTTTAACTCTGTAGCCTTGTGATTTTGAATCCAATCTAGAAATCAAGGGAACTGTTGGATCAATTATTAGGAGAAATTTTGCCTTAATGGATGACTTTTTTGATGGAACTGACCCACATTTACGTTAAAATGGAGAGGAAAACCACCCATGGTTAGCCTGATGGCAAGGGAACTCTAATTCATGATCCGTCTATCACTGAGGATAAGGAATTCGTATCGACTAGCTATTGCTGGGATTTGAACCCGTTTCACCTCATTGGAAGGCGTATGCTCCATACCCTGAGCCACCTCTTACTCATGTATTTTATTTTATTTTATATCCGTCGTTGAAGACTCGACCCAATTTTGGGGTTTACGACTACTAATGCTCAACTCCTTGTAATTGTAGATCCTTGTAATTTTGAACCAATCCAGAAGACGGGTAAACTCCTGGATCCCAGTTGCATAGATTTGTTAGAGGAACGTGGGGGAATTTGTGACTCGACAGATTTAACTCGCATAAGTCCCCCATTTACTACACGGGGAGTCTGCGGCCGGCGGGAATCGCACCAAGGACCACTTGGACATGGGCCCAATGACCTACCAACCAGGCTTTCCCGGTCCACCATTGAACTTATTTTATTTTATAACCGTCGTTGAACAACCTACCCAATTTAAATTCATTTTGATACAATTTTGATGAATATATTACAAGTATAAACAGCAATTGCAAGTATTTAAATAGTATATATATATTCTTTTTTTTTACTGTTTCTTACTCATTTTATTCAATCAATCATATGATAAATTCTACCATGGACTGAGAAAAAATCGACCTCAATTTGGCTTTTCCGTATTTTTCCATCTATAAGTTGAAGAAGACTAAAATTGCATATCATTTACATAAATATAAGATATAAGTATTATTCAACATTGGAATGCATTAAAGAATAAGAAAAATAGTCAGAAATTTAAACATTTAAAACAAACCTTAATTCACTTTATAAAATGTACCTTTGTCTTCATTAACATATAACCTGCTTAAAGAATTAAATTCTGAACAATTCATGGAACTGAAAAATAAAACAAATTACCAAACAATAACAGCGAAAGGAAAAGAATATATTATAGAATACATTTAAGGTATCTGCCAGCCTTAAAATGACCGATTTCATCAAATAATTCGAATTTCTGTTTTTTGCATTTTTGAAAAGAATGAACTCTTAGGATTCTGAAAATGCTTTGTTTTTAAAATTTCGATAATTAGAAGCAAAGTTATAGCTGATTTTGAAACCGGAAGTGAGATTCCGAAACACCGGAAGTGCACTGAAAACGTCAAAACTAATTGTAAACAATGTAGTTTTGAGCCAATAAGAATTTTTTTTGCTTGTAACGCTATTAAAATATTAATATTTGTTAATTTTTTTATATAATATTAATTAAACGCATCTGGCAACAAATTATGTATAAACTTTTTAAAGGGAGTGAAATTGAATGGTTCTTTCCACGTTCTTATTAAAAAAAGCTTTAATATTAAATTGACGGTAGTTTCAGTTGTTATTTAAGTACTTTTTATTGTTATTTAAGTACTTTTATTACATTGTTTAGTTATAGTAAACAAATATGCTAACATTGTAAATCTTTTTTCAAAATTATGTACTGTAAAATTTTGTGTTTTCATAAGAAAGGCATATCTTATAACGTTTATTTTAAAATAATACAGTTTTTGTTTGAAATAAAGTTAAAAATAATAATAGTGTGTAGTATTATAGTGTATATAGTGTGTAGTACACAACTACATGATTAAGTTAATATTTTTAATCATGTAGTTGTGTATACAAAATACAGCGAAAATTAACGCGTCATTTTTGTCTGTTTTATGAAAAAATATAAATATTTAACTATACTACATTCTAAAATGACTTAGGTATTGTTTGCCAATTGATTCTAACAACCTAAAACTGTTTTAGAAGGTGTTTGGTGGTAATTTGCTGTGAATTATTGCATACATAACTAACATTTTGAAAAAAAGAAAATCGCGCGCTCGAGTTACTGTTTGTCGCTCAATAGAAAATTGGTCATAAAAAAAGATAATGAATTAAACTGCAAACTGTAAAAAGCAAGAGCTACATAAAGGGCTGAACTACGAATATTATTAAATTAAAGCTTGTTGAATAAGTCTATGTAACTATTTTTGTTTAAATAAATCTTTAAAAGCGTTTTCTGAAAAACTGTATTTTTCAATATTTTGATTCACGCCAGACACTCATACTCCAAAACTAATGGAAGTTTTCTTATGAAATTTGGTAACAATGTTATAAACTATATATACTGTGTTTTGAACTAAAACTAAGTTTCAATTTAAATATTTGGTCATGTTACAGGTATATAAACATAAAAAACTATTGAAAAAAATGAAAAAATTGCTGTTTTTCTAAATTTTAGCACTTAATTTGGTTAATTTTTAAAATTTTCATAAACCTTTAGTTCAGAACATAGATAAGGGTCAAAATAATCTGTACAAAAAAAGAAATTGTATTTTATTCATTTAAATTAAGTGTATAATGTATGGCGTAAGCTCTAAATTTCGCTCATTTTAGGCTTAATTTTTCAAACATTTTAAAAACTATGCGATATTCAAAAATATTTCTTCTTGTTTATATCATTTTATGTCACACATGAACCAATAACACATATGTTTAAAAAAAAAATTCAATTTTTAAAAAAAATTTCATCGTAACCAGGCAGTCGTCTTAATTTAATTGATAAATTTATGCAAATCTGCTTATGAGAAAATAATTATCTTTATGGCACATCTTAAACAGTGAACTTCTTTTTCTGTGGAATATTTAGCAATGGAATATGTAGAATATTGTAATAATACAATGTAGAAAATATTTACCAAATTTACGTCTTCTTGTGTTCGATAATAAACAATTTAATGGTTGTTATCTGACGTAGTCAATATTGGCGTTTTCGTTAGCAAAAACAATTCCCAATGTTGCAAATGCGTGTGAGATTGGAGTAAGCATTATCGGCATTATTGACGTTTAAAGTGTATAGAACATTCAGTTCGGTGTTAACTTGGAATAAAGTATTCATTCATACAATTTTTAGAGTATTTCAACACCGAATTTGAATAAATATTACACCATTTTGAATATTTCTCTATTATAAAACCTATATTTTAGACAAAAAAAAAATAATGAAACATTTTCGTCTAAAAGCATTAACTATTTAAACTGATATTAAAAGCAGAATTTTACAGCGTGCAATTTGAGAATTTAACGCAGATAATTAATCGAATAATTATTAACTAAGCGGAGTAAACAACTACTTTTTGGTACGATACAAGCTTGAAAAGACATTTCAAATTTCGAATTATTTGCAAATTTGTTTGAATAATTTATTTGTTTATTTGTCGAATAAATTTAAAAAACAAAAAGGATTTTCCAACTTTTTTCAATTTCAAACTACAAATGGAACTGAGAAATTAATTTCGTTGAATGTAACTTTCCGAGTAAAAACACCTTTACTTAAACAGTTAAAACAAAATACATTCCAGTTTATTCCAGACAGTCTAATAGTTTATGCATATCGAGTTTAACAAATGATTACTTCGCGTACTTTATGAAAACATTTTTGCTGTAAAAATAAAAAAATTCTTGTCAGTGATAGTTAACTTTTTTAAAATTCTTTTTGTATAAATTTTTTTGTATTGCTATAGCCATTTTTACTAGTAACTATCTGACTTGTATATTTTTAAAGACATAAAATAGCGTCTAGTATTCGTAATTATTTTGACATTTAATCTTGTAAATAAATAATTTGAATGGCTCGAGTCACTGTCAATAAAGAATGAATAATGATTGAATGAATAATGATTGAATGAAAGAATGAACTGTTTCAATATGTTAGATTTTTGCTAATAATGTATTCCGACGGAAATATTTATGCATATTTTAAACCATTAAGGAAAGAATAAACATTCGATTTCAATTTAATAATTTTGTATAAAATTACACAAAAGTACACTGTACAAAATAGATTTTTAAAATTCAGTGAAAGTTTCATCGTCATTCCCTACGAAATGTTCAGAGGAAACATTTAGTCAAATTAGGGAAATTAATTTATCAAATTATTTCAATATTAAAACCATTAGGCTTAATTCTGCATATCGCGAGTAACGCAATTGAATAGATAGCACAGCCCGAAATAAAAGAAGTAAGTGTGAGTGCATTTTCAGTTGTTGCTAAAAGAGTTGAATCCGAGGAATTCGTTTGACAAGCCCGTACACCAACCGTTATACCATCCTGTCATAATGCAAACATTTAGTAAAGCTGAGGACATTTATTTGTCAAATTATGACAATGCTAATTAAAACCATTAGGCTTAATGCTGCATATCGCGAGTAACGCACTTGAATAGAGAACGCAGCCCGAAATAAAAGAAGTAAGTGTGAATGCGTTTTCAGTTATTGCCAAAAGAGTTGAACCTGGGAAACCTGTTTGACAACCCAGTGCACCAAACGCTATACCATCCTATTATGAAATTGTCAAAATAATGAAATACAGATCGAAGATTGGCTTCCATGTTTCATGAAATTTCTAGAATATTCTGAATTAGTTTTATTCGTACGGTTGACGGCAAGCGTAGTATTTTAGTCAGGCAATGAATAACGAATTTTCGAATCTAAATGAATGAATTTGCTTAAGGATACAAAGCAAAAGTCTTTTTAAAAAAGCATTATAGGATTTAAAAAAAAAAAGAAGCATAACCGCATTTCAGCACATTACGAAGAAAAAATCATTTAAGGAATAAGATTCCATTACTCAAAATCCTTTGACATTTTTTGGAAATGGAATTCGTCTGAGCTATCTCGAAGCATAACCATTTTTCTTCACAAACAATACTCGAAGTCTGTATAAAAGTTTTGACTTTTGAAACAGAAAGGTTAAAAATATCTTTATCGCCCGTTCGTATATATATATAAAGTTATTCCGCGATTTTTTGCGTCTCCTCAAACAAAAATATTAAAGACAAATGGGTTTAGCTTTAGCGAACGTCTGTACAGATGAAAAGTTTATTGTTGTAACTTTCTTGCGCCAAATAGTTGAAGCAGTTAATTTAATTTGCGCGTTTAGATTTATCTTTTCCTCTCTTCCGAGTGTTTAAATGAACTGAAAAAGTTTTTGATTTTTTTTTCCAAAATAACATCGCTGAGTAAAATTTTTTGAAATAATTTATGTTAAATATTTTACAAAAATATAAATAAAGCCCAGATAGCAATATAAGGTTTTTTTCACCCAACAAAAACCTTTTCATGTAAACCTAAAAAGGGTTTTTATACGGTTTACATGTAAACCCTCTAACCTTAAAACGAGGTCTGCGACAATCTGCTCTATTCTACGCACATTACCCTAATCCAAAACCTTGGAAAAAAAACCTTCTACATAACAACCATAAAACGAGGTTGTCTTAAGGTTTTCAAGCGGGAAAAAAACCTTGAATAAAGGTAGTTCTAAGATGAAAATCATCTTAAATCTACGTAATTATAAGGTTTTCGTTTGCAGCGTTTCGTATGCTCAGCTAAAATCTACCTTGTCATGAGATTTTCATTGACAATGCAATTTAATACTATTGCTAGTGTACGTCAGCTAAAACGTCATTCTGAACGTGATGTCATCTCTCCCACGATTGTATGACAGCGCGTTTTATTATTTGTTTTATATTTTTCTTCTTATAGCTTCTCAGTCCGAGGTAAATTCTCCTTTCCATCAATTTTGCTTGATTATTTTGGTGGAAATAGTCATTTTTAATCAGTCTAACTTACTTTGCTGTAAGAACTGAGCGAAAAAATTCCAAATATTTCTTCTTTGAGCTAAAAAAGAATGTTTGTATATTTCCCTACGTATAAGAAATTTCCTTGTTCATGAAGTTTATAAATATTGTTTTTATATTTAAATTTTAAACTCACTTCTTTAATACTGATTTTTATTTTAAAGTTCCTGTTAAAATTGATAATCACCAGGAAGTCATTAAAAATGATAAAAATTAAGATTTAAATGCTAAAATAGTTCAAATTTTTGTTCAACAAAATAAGAATGTTAAAAATATTTGAATTTTTTTTTTGCAACGCTTATATTTTAAATCAATAAATTGGACACACAGAAAAATTACCTTAATTTTTAAGTATATAACAGGATAAAACAAAATTTAAACATTTAATTCATAGTGCTAACAACTGGCATTAATATTATTTTCTTTGATATTATGGAAAAGCATTTTTTTTTGTCTAGATAAATGGGACACTTCTTAAAATATTATCAATAGAAAATAAAAGACAGTTTTTATATTTTGTAGCTCAAATAGGTTAAAAATTTCTCAAAAACAATTGGATTTCAAATGTAGAAAATACAATAGCAATAAATAGATTTTTAAACAAATATTTATTCCATAAATAATTGTTGTATCAAATAAAAAATTACACATCAATATAAAAATAAAAAATATGTCGAAGCAAAAATAAAAAATGAAGTTGCAAACATTCAGAACATTCAGCAACTGAGGTTATTCCAGCTCTCGTTTCCCTGAAAAATAAAATGGGAAAATTTACATCAGTGGAATTGAAACTACACTGTAAAAACAAACAGAATGTATTAATCATATTATAGAAGATCTCTGATTAGTAGAAAATTTCTTCGTGCTACTGGAGAAAAAAAAATAGTAAATGAATTTTTTTGAAACAAAAACTGTTAAAAAAATCTTTGTAAATAAGATTTTTTCTTCCTGCATATCAGATCATACACAGTTCGGTAAAAGTCTGTACAGTTGATATCTAAAATTTTTATTTTGATTGTGGATCAAGACATGGTGTTTACCATAGAAATTAGAATTGTGGTTGTCTTGTCATCTCATGAGAAGCGAGAGAACTTCATGTCCATTATGTGTGTTGATCATTGTAAAGGGTTGTGGAAAACAGGTTTCGTTGCTCTCTGGCTTGAGCTGAACTTGTTGAATATAATGTTTGTTGTTATTTCGATATCAAAGTTTTTAGTCGTCAAAGAGTAAAGACTTTGAACAAACCAAATAAATATGCATAATAATTCAGATCAAAACATTTTACAGTAAATTTTTTTTTTTTTTTGTAATTTGAAAAAAAAGGTAATTTTTTTATAGAAATATCTATAGGAAAACTACAAAAATCTTTTTTAACAGATTTTTTTAGTGAAATACGAGGAAAAAAAACAATTGCACCAGAATCTGTCTATGAAGTTATACTGTGACTCCGTTAATAATTTAAACATGAAACTAATCAATAAAAATAAATAAAAGTATTCGCGCATCCTGTCCATATACAATAAAATAATAAGTCTACTCCTGAGTTTGTTTGCGTGCCTACTTGTAAGCATTTCAGAGCTACAGAATTTAGTTTGATTGTAAATTTCCACATGAATTCGCTAAATTCATAGAGTAATTTTTAAAATTTTGATCGGATTTCATTTTACAGTAAATTTAAGATTTTCAAATATTTTTATAAGATTATCATTTAACTGTTATTGGAATTTTTATATTAATTTAAATGTAATATCACACATAATTAATAAATAATAGCAGGTATTTTTATTACCATTAATGAATTATTAACAATGAAAAAAAATTTCTCTTAAAAGTATATATTTTTAAACGTCACTACAAAAAGATTTTACACAAATAAAACTCTTCATTTTTTTTCATAATTTATAATTGCCAATAATTTAAAATATCAACTACAAGTTTCTTTTTATATATAAAGAAAAATATATATTAATGAACTAAAATTATATATTAATGTACTATTAAATTTATCTGCTCTATAATATTTCAAAAACAAAATAAAACATACCTTCTCCTTTTTCTAAATTTGGCTTGTGAAAGCCAGTCACTTAAGGCTTCTTTAAAATAGTTTTCTTTAAATGTATCAAAAGACTGGATGCAAACATCTAAAAAAAGTGAATAAATGAATAAATGCGAATGAAATTTTATAATTCTTCTGTATGTATATATATATATATATATATATATATATATATATATATATATATATATATATATATATATATATATATATATATATATATATATATATATATATATATATATATATATATATATATATATTATTATTATTATTAGTTACCTCTAATCATCTTGTAAATGTCAGTGTTTTCAAAAGAGTTTTTCAATTGTCCACTTTTACTTTTTCCAGTTAAACTGTAGCAGATGGCCACCTCATCTGTTATTAACCTTCTAAGAAGATTTGCCACAAAGGCCATACAGTCTTTACCATGGCATCTTTCTAAACATGAAATCTTTCTAAAAAATATAAAACATTTTTAATTCTTTCATTTTCTGATGGAAATCCAATTTTTTTTTCTTGTTCAATGAAAAAGTTGTGTATTGAGTAGAAATTTCCGTACGAAATTACAAAAATGTGAAACGCTCAGTCGGATTAAGAAAATTTTTAAAGTACTTAATTGATATAGAAAAACAAGCAATTTTTCAAACAAAATTACTTAAGTGAATAGCGTTGGGTAGAGGACTCAAGAATTGCCCTTCAATTTACAAAAAAGAAAATCTTTGACACTTTTTTAATTTTAGAAAAAAATTCAACATTGTACCAGATAATTAGCGTAGAAATATAACGTTAAATCTCGTTTTATTTTAAAATTTTGTTTTTTCTTCAAAAATACAGGAAACAATTGACAATTTTTCAGAATCAGATGGTCAAATAAAATTTTAATGTATTTAAATGAATATGAAAACAGGGCATTAAATTGCAGATTACAGACAAATTCAATACTATCTAATACTTAGATACAGTTGGGGTTATCCGTGGTATTTTACTAATGATCGCAGAAACTGCTCCTGACTGAGTATTTTATTACACGATAATGATTAGTGGTTTATAATAACAAAGTATTATTATGAACCACTTAAAACAGGATTAGAAAGGGTAGTTCCCTAAAATAATAAATCTGTTGTTCTAAACCAGGGGTTTCCAACTTAGATGAGGCCGGCGGCCACAATTAAAAACACAAATGGCGGGCCGCAACTTTATCAAAATTTTATACAGGAATCTTTTATGTTTGAAGTAACATTAAATATTTCTGTCAGATTTTTACCAAGCTGTACAAAACAAAATTATTGAATTACAAATTAAAATAAGAAGTAGATTTTTAAAAATATCAAACTGCATATTAAATGATTCGGGCTACAATAACTTTAAAGTGCAGCTATGTATTAAACAATTGATGTGCAACAGATATCAAGTTGTTAAGACATAAAACTTATACAGTAGCACACAAAATGTTCAATGAGAAAATTGAGGTTTGTCTACTGCAGAGGTCGCCAAAGTGGTCTATATAGACCCCCAGGGGTCTATTTAACAAAAGCGGGGGTCGATCTGAGACAGGGGGGCGAATGGGGGTCGATACGAATCGGAAGGGACGATTGCGGGTCGAAAAAAAAACAGTTCTCAATAGGCAAATCACACATACCTAATTAAGTATGTAAAATTTGTGAATTTTTTTTATAATTGACTCAATATCAGTTTCTTTATAAAACATAAATTAATAAACGTATATTTATTGGGGTGAAACAAGTATTTACGTACCACCGCGCAGTGGCATGAACTCAGCGCAGTTTATAAGTCATATTCATATGTGTGCTTGTCCAAATGTCACGTGTGACGAGCATTGACGTTATAAATGCAAATATCATACGCAGTTTCAGCTATCTTTGCAAACTGTGTTGAATATTTGCAGTGTCATTATTAAAACGTTTATGGTTTTGGATAATTAGTTATTGTTTCGATAAAACCATTCGTTTGGTTTAGATTTCAATTTTAATTATCAATACACAAAAAAGAAGGTAAGCATTAATAATATGGATTAGTATAGCCCGTGACAAAACTAAAGCACACTTTGTATTTTTTTGCGAAAATTACAAAATTGACCAATTTTGAATCCAATATAGAGAACCTTGCAAAAAAAAAAACACCAGGCACACCCATCTCATTGATCAAGAAGCAGTAAATCTTTAGTTACTTTACTTATTATATCTACTTATGCATAGTTACTTATTATTTGATAATAAGGTATTTAAATTTCAATATTAATATATTTTTCATAAAACTATTGTTACACAATGTACTATTACTTAAATAAATGTTTAAAATCATAAAATAAATGTACAAACACAGTATCTAATAGAGTTTTATTTTAATTAACAGAAAATTACTTTTGTGGGGGTCGATGGAGATTTCGAAAAATTATGTAGGGGTCGATGATCAAAAAAGTTTGGCGACCCCTGGTCTACTGCAATCACCTGATAATAGATATTTGCATTTTAAATTTAAAATTTATAAATGTGTGCGTAAATATTTTCGCCGAAATTGAGTGGTTTCAAAAAGTTAAAACAGAGAATTTCTTCGAGAAAATTTCTGATACATACATGCTAAATTATATTCACAAAATACAAAAAAAAAAAAAAAATAAAAAAAAATAAATAAATAAATAAATAAATAAATAAAAAAGAGCAACATTCACGATTATTTTTGTATTTGAATAAATATTTTCTTGAATGCAAAACCTGAGAAATAAATATTTTTGCACCGCTGGTATGTAAAATTTCATTGAAACGAAGAAATTAGGTTTTTGTTAACGAGAAAAGTATTCTAAACCCATACAGATTTTGTACGAAAATTTCCCACAAAAAAAAATAACAACTAATATATTTTAGTTCGCAGGCCACGAAAAAAGGCTTCGCGGGCCGGATGCGGCCCCCGGGCCGCCAGTTGGAAACCGCTGTTCTAAACCGTGACCCAAACTTGGTTCAAGGGCCTTATCTTAAATATGCTAATTTATTATTGTAGACTACATTTTAAATTATAAAACCAGACAACAATAAAAAAGTGTTTCGTTGAAAAAATATGCCTCCTTTTAGTAGGATTTCAATTCCTGCCTTTAAATTGGTTGTCGTCACAATATTAAAAATATGGTTCCAATAGTTTAGGTAGGAGAGGGATCGAAAGTTTGGGTCAACCTTTAATGTCAATTTAATTCTTTGCGTATTTCACGTTCAAATAAATCTAAACTTTTTTCGCAAAATTATAAAATTCATTTAACCAAAACTAATTCTGGCAAAAAAAATTAATAATTAATTTTTTATTTTATCGGTCGAAAAGTTTCTGAGTTATTAGTTACACAATCTAAATACCCATTTAATAAACGTAATTAATTTAAGCGACGGTGTGCATGCATCCCGATAAGACGTTTAGTCTGAATTCGCGCACTAGCTAGTCGGGAAGGGGTTAACATTTCGATTTATGATGACTTCCTATCAGCCAATAATGTGGCAATAAATTGTGCTAATAGTGGACAGAAAGCGATTAAAATATGTTTTGACATATAGCACAGAGTTCCAATTCTAAATTGAACATTCCTGCTACTAGGAAAAAAAGTCACATTTTCGATAGAAGATTATTCCTATAAGCAATAAATTCTACTTATAGTGGTTAGAAAACAAATAAAACACATATTATTCTGTCTAGAAATTAATGAGCTTAAGCTAATTGGAAAGTTACCGAAATTTAAATTGCAATCTTCTAGCCTTAAATAAACTCGAAAGTGCGTGAAGAAAGCATTATAAATGCTACGTTTGGCAAAACTCAGATTCAAACACACACAGTAATACACAGTTTGGATTTTAAAATCCTGATAAGTAGTCTGGAGCGTCATAAAAATTTTAATATGAATAAATCTCTAATTTGGGAAATATAATTTTTATTAGTTGAGCTATATTTTCATATTAATGCAAGTTTAATTAACGCTAGTATTAATTTCATTTTTTAATAGTTATTTAAATTGTACTTTTTGCTTTTTTTTTTGCAATGTCTCTGGAACTATTTACATGAATCTTCAGGCAACGCGTACATCCAAAAAAAATTAATGTCAAATAATAATAAGAGTAATAAATTAAAATATTGATAGTTAAATTTAAATTATAGTTTCAGTGTTTACTTAAAATTTATTGAAATTAAGAAGAGAGCATAATAATCAATGTCCCTTAGGTTGTGTCGTCCCAAGCATAAATTTAAGTTTTAGATTTCTAAGTTAAATGGTAATATTAATTGATAATCTTAAAAAAAATAACAATACGTAAATTAAATACTTAATAATGAAAATGAAATACAATCAAACAGTGTACCTACTTTTTTTGTTGAAAAGAAAATCGAATATCTTTAACTTGAAACAATATAACAGAATGTCAATAAAACTTAAACTCCAATTTCAATTTTAATTGCGAAAGCAAACTCCAAGAGTGATAATGATCACCAGCAGTAATATTAGTGCTTTGTTGCGCATGACGTAAGTATTATTGGATGGAGGGGAATCAGGTTTACAATAATTTTCTAATGTTAAATTTAGTGAGATTGTTTCTTTTTTCTTTTCATTATTATTTTTAATCGAATGAGAATTTTGAAGTTTGAACATAAAGTATTGCCTTAAAGTTTCAGTACAGCAGGGCTAATAGAAGTTTTTCTAGTTTTTTAAAGAACTTTTTTTCAAAGTTTATTTATTGCTTTTCCGTTTTCATTTTATGTATTTTAGATGTATAGTTGTTAGCTAATACAAATAAGACGTTAAAAGGAAAAGTAGAGATTTAAAAGACCAGATTTTTTAAACGACTTGAGTAAAATTTAATTAAGCTGACTTTTAGCCTCCCCTCCTCCTTTAGAAAAACGTGTTTTTTCTTATATCACTTCCTTTTACATTTTAATACTAATTTTTTATTTTCAACAGTGTTTTGTTGAAAATGCATATAAAAAAAATTTTCACTCTGAAAAACTGATGCAAATTATCAGCAATGGTTAAACATTTACGTACCTGTTAACTCATAAACTTTTTAGAGAAAGCATTTTACTGTAGTTGCAAATTGTTTGATTGTCAGTTTGACAAATTTATTTCAAAATTATATGTAAAATCTCTACGTACAAATAACATATCTACAAGACTTGATTGTAATTGAATAATACCAAAACTAAACATTCAAGCAATTATTTATTTACACCACATATAAATGATATTAAATACAGTTCTTCATGCCTGAAACCTTTTAATTTTGAACCCAATCTAGGAGATAATGGAATACATTTGTCAAGTATTAAGACCATCTTGTGCTTTTATGAAAATTTGTTTCGATAAAATTTCACCACATTTGCGTTCAGGAAATCTCTTACTGTTAGCCCGACGTCAAAGGGATCTCTCACACCAGGATGAGTTGGCCGCTTGCGTCATTTTTTGTCGCTGCTGGTAGACTGGGGCTGACCATCAGTTAGTTATATACAATTCAACTAGTCGCTGTCCAGAATTAGATGTCGATTACAATTGTAATTTATTCTAAATAATGATTGAACAAAAATAAATTACTAGAAATCAAAAACGATTACAAGCATTAATTACATTAGAAAAATGCTAATACAATTTAATTAGCTATTTTGTTTTCGATAAAGAAAAGAAATTCTTGAATATAATTTTATAAATAAATAAATTTTATTCTTCAGAAATAAAATAATCAGCATTTATAACTTTTTAATTTCACGGTTAAATTGTAAATAAAGTACTAAAAATAAAAACACTATATGAATAAAAAATAAGATTTATAAATATACAGATACATCCACTAATGCACTTAATATATTTTTAACTCTACCAAATGAAATAGAGTTGAAAAATTCAACCTTATAACATTGATCGCAAAAACTGCAATTGATATTATTGAAATTTTATACAGTGTGCAAAAATTTAACGGACCATCCTGAATAACTTTTTATCTAATGATCAGATCTTCGCGTTCTAGGACTATAACCTCAAAAATGCTTATTACTTAGTGCAGACGATATTTTAAGTTACGAAATCAGACAAAAATCGTACTTTCTCTAAATAATTTCTTTTTCTCTCCAACTGATTTAGATTTCTGACCTCCAAAATCTAGAGGTTAGCCGCAATCAAGGAAATATGGTCTAAATAGTTTGGCCAGGAGCGCGGTCCAACAGTTGATTCCCATAATGTTAATTTTACTTTTTGCGTATTTCACCATATTTCAAGAGCTTTTTAAGCGAATTGAAAAATATTTGCACACAATTATGAAATTCGTTTATCCATTATGTTATGGAAGAAGTATATTTTAGTAAATATTTTTATTATTATTTTATAAAGTAATAGTCGGAAAAATTTTAAATTATGAGGTATGTATTTTTTTACATCCTTTAGAAATAGGTAATTTTACATGGCAGAATATAAAATTTGAGCAAAATCGGTTAAATTGTTTCTGAGAAATCGAATTTTAAATATACGCAGGAACAATTCAACCGATTTAACTCAACTTTGTGTTTTGCCATGCAAAATTACCTACATTAAAATTTAATAAGAAGTTGTATGCCTTACAATTCAAAATTTTTCCAGCTATTATTTAATAACATAATAAAAAATAATAAATGCCTACGAAAAATAATTTTTTGCGTGTAATTATCTTTAGAATAACGAATTTTTAAATTCTGTTCAAAATTTTTCAACTTGTTTAAAAAGATCTGGATCTATCGCGAAAGACGCAAAAAGTAAAATTACAATTAAGGGATCCAAACTTTGGATCGCTCTCCTGATCAAACAATGTGGACAATATTCCCCAGACTGCGGCAACCCACTATATTTTGGGGGTTCAAAATCTAAATGCGTCTGAAAAAAGGTATGTTTATTCAGAGAAAGTAAAATTTTGCGCCTGATTTCGTAAGTTAAAATATCGTCTGCATTAATTAGCCTATGCCATCCCTTCGAACCATTAAAATTGAGTCACAAAACGTGAAGATCCGGTCATTAGATCAAAATTTATTCAGGGAGGTCTGTTTCTTATTTTGCACACTATATAGTGAGTTTTGTGCGCAAAAAGTTTTTAAATTCACTCCTAAGATATGATGAAATAAAGCTATGGGTCTAGGCTTTGAATCTACCCAGCTTTAGAGCAGGTACCAGCTTATCGTGGAAATAAAAACGGAAGGTGCGCGATGCTGATTTTATAGTCACCATCACGCCGTTAGTCACAAATCGTGGACCATCTAGTTCACAAGGGACTGTTGGGCGAATTTTTTGTATATTTTTTGTATCGAATATTTTAAATAAAATTCTCTTGGTGCGGATATTTTAGTGCTATACCATAATTACGTCTGCAATGAGGTAAAATAAACGAGAATAAGCCACACATTTTAAAGGAACCGCAACGCATAGGACCCCTAAAGAAAATTTTTAAAAAAAATTTAAATTTCTGAAGAAAAAAAATATTGAAGATCAAAATGAAATTTTTTTAAATTTTATTCATTTTTAATGTGATTATTCGAATGAAAAGTTTCGAAAAATTAACGTTAACTTTTATTTGTTGTGTTCACATTTTCTTAAAAAAGCAAAACTCGAAAACTGCTAAAGCATTTCTCGTTATAACAGGAAGACGGTAAAGCCCTTGACTTGATATGATTCAGACTCAGCAGAAATGTTTTCCCAACTTTTTAAATCTAAACCGTGACTACAAGAAAACTTTAAAAAAAGGTTTTCGCTGCATACTTTCGCAGACCTTAGAAAACAATCCAAAAACATGGTCTTATACTCGTTTATTTGCTTTCCCTAAAATGAGGTTTTTTGCAAAATATTTTCTAATTATTTATTAATATTTTCGCTGGAAAGGTTAATATTTGCCTTATTTTCTTTCCTTGGAAAAAGGTTTCAGCTTTATATTTCTGCTGACCTTATCATGACAACGAACAAAAATGAAAATATTAAGGTTTGCCATTTGCTTATTTTTTAGCCTAAGTAACAATGTTTTTTAAAAAAGCTTTAAAAATCATTTAGTTTTCCTTTTAGGAAAAAAGGTTGGAAATTGCAATATTTTTGCTTTATTGAAAAAAGGTTTTTACTGCAAACCTTTTCGTGACAATGAAAATAAAGTTAAAACACAACGTTGTCGTAAGGTTACATGCTTTCTGGGAAGGTCATATTTGTCTTTAGAAATTATTTTGACAAAATAAAAATTTAAATTACAAAGGAATGCCAGATTAATTTCCAACTTTTCCTTAACATTGTTTCAAATTTATGATTAGCAGAAAATAAATCATATATTTTCATAAGGCAAGCCCAAATAATCTATGATAAGTGCAATAGCGTTAGTGTTAGAAAAATGACAAGTACATCAGGAAGACACCAGCTCTAAAATTCAGAATTATAAAGAAAGTCAGGAAAAATGTATTAGGGATTTCATAAAGCTTCGCCCGATCAATAAGGCTTATTTCATTGTAAATGTTAACCTCAAACTTGGTAGTAAGGAATGAGGTTAAATCAGTTTTAAAGTCTGCTTGATTGTGTGAGAGAAACGGTTGGAAAGCTGTTTCTTTATGTTTTGTATGTAAGGTCAATTAACAATTAATTTAGCTACGTCACAAAATGAAAATGATGCATATTGTCTATTAACCAGTTCACGTCAGCTCACGTTTTTCAAGCTAAAACAATGCGCAATAGTTTTTTTTTTTTCAATACTCACCCATATTGACATTTGTCATTCAAGTATCAGAAGGGTAGATGCGTTGATCATCCATTCAGGGGGTGCCACATTAAGTGGGCCAACGTTACCCTCACAGTAAAAAAGACAGCTAATACACAGAAAATGAAAGAACATACATGTCTTTGACAGGGATTCGAACCTAGGACCTTTCTGACTTGAGGTCAGCTGTCTGAATACTATGCAGTGCGGTCGGAACAATGAACGATAGTGCAGGTTTTAGAGGCAGATATTGGGCGCTATGTCTGCATTTTGTGAAGTTACAGATTTCTCACAAATTTATGATATATGACGATTCATGCCTGTATTACCAGGCATTAATCGTCAAATGGTAATTGTTTGTAGCAAGCACTGTCTATGGAAAAAGGATATAAGCAAATAGTACGAAAGTTTTTGTGACGAGAGGACATCATTATCAGATCTATCAAGTCCGAAGTCAAGGAAGCACCATGATTTCCAATGATTCCATTGCTGCTGTTGATAAAGAGATCCTAGTAGTGGTTTCCAACTAATCTTCTTAAGCACGCGGAACACCATTTTTTTTTTAAATTTGCTGCTCATTAAATATATTGATATGTGAGTATGCTTAATTAATTAATTAATATGATATGCATATACAGATAGGTAGAGTTAAAATCTAGAGAAAACATGAAAAAATATATAATAAAGATTAATGAAAGGAAAAATTATCAAAATAAAATATTTTTAAAATATTTAAAAAGAATTTTATTAATAAAATTTTAAAAAGCCAGAAAATAAAATAATGAGAAGATATAATCTCGTCCTCAGCTCACACGATAGCATCCACAAAAAGAGTGCTTTCTAATATAGTAATAATATTGTATTAATATAGCCAAAACAAAATATATAAATGCAATAATGTGAGGAGCACCCAAAACATTGCAACGAAAATAGAGCATATTAAGTAAAAAATAAAAGTGCAAAAAAAATACGGAATATAATTTTCTTATTTGTATCTCGACCTGCCCTATTTAAGGGCATACGAGAGTATGCCCTTAAATACAAAATTTACAAAATTGTACAAAATTTACAAAATTTTACAAAATTTACAAAATTTTACAAAATTTTATCTATAAAGCAAGTAGCGAAATCAAATGAACTTACACTTTCCGGTATCTTTCAAAAACGATTTAATATATTTTCGTAACAAGTTTGCCAGAGTACAAAATAGGAAAATAGAGGTTAGAAGCGTAAATAAAGAATTCTTTTTAGGGCGCGTTCTTACTGCATTATTGAAGAGTGTTTGATTTGTTAGTTACCTTGGATTGAACCGAAAATGGATGCGAGCAAGGTATTGATATAATACTGGATAATTTAAAGTTTATAATAAATAAGGCTAATTTTTAATTACACATTTTAATTAAATTATTAGCTTTTATTATTTTATAAAAATTATTAGCCTTTATTAAAAAAAAAAACACGATTTGCTCGGTTTTCAGATTTTTAGCCATGGATTTGCCAGAATTGGATTTGCACATGGTAAAAATAGAATTTTTTTTTTCCCCAATGGCAGGCACTGAATTTGAATCTTTGCCTATACTATGCCAGAATTGTTGCTCATTTCGCTTTACCCAGTGGGCACCTGTGAACCAAAGTGACGGAGGCGAGCAACATTACCCACGCCACACTGCCGCAAACCCATTTATAGGGTGGGCCACATTCACACATCATACACACAACAGAGGACAGCACAAAGAGAGAAACATCCATGCCCAGAGCGGGATTCGAACCCGCAGCCTATGGCTTCGCAGTCAGGCACGCTAACCGCTCGGCCACCTGGCCGGCGGTAAAAATATTTTAATAATTTTTCTTTTTTCTTTTCATTAATCGTTAACTATATTTTTTTCCCCGTGTTTTATCTATATTTTTAACTTGTTTTAAGAGTTCTATATATTTGCAGCTTATGCGCAAATAATAAAACTTATTGTTGTTTTTCCAAATTTTCTTCGTTGTTCACTCCATTCTCTTTATCCCTTTTGTCTTAACTGAGCTATATATATATAAATATGAAGCCTTACAGAACTTGCCTTAAATAAAATAATTTTCTTTCAATTTAAATTTTTGATCTTAAATATTCCTTTTAAATTACGTAAGTGAAGAACAAAACGAATTATATCTACTATCTACACGACAAAAAAAATCTGATAAATAAAATATATATGAATTTAGGAATTTCGTATTTTTATTAAATACAATGGGACTTATGATTCTTTATTAAAAGATCTTAATCTAAATTACAGAATTCAAATTCCATGGACGATACCTTGTTTGAGTTCATACAATAAATGATACATTAAAATCCATTCAAATTTCATATAAATGTGTCATTTTAATATTTTAGAGTTTTTAGTTTTAAAACAAAGAGTTTTCCCTAACTTAACCTGACCTGGAAAGTTCTTTTTAAATAACGCAAACTGTAGAACAAAATTAATCATTTCTAAAATTTACATGATTAAAAAACCTAATAAATGAGATAATTAAATATCAGTTCTTATTACTTATCACAACAGGACTTGCAATTCGTTATTATTAAAAAATTCTATTCTAGTTAACGGTAAATTTCTTTTCAGACTATAGGTTGTTTGCGTTCTTAGAACAAACGGTGCATTAAAAACCTTACATTTGAGGCAAATATTTCTCTTTGAGACTAACAGAACATGTAGTTTTATATCAAAGAAGTTAACTTCTAAAGTTATTAGAAGTTATCTCTGATCTCGAAAGTTAAAGTTAAATAACGAGAATAGTATTACAAAAATGAATTATTTCAAAAACGTATATGATTGTAAAAAAAATAATATATTAAATAATAAATAAGTAAATTTTCATTACTCTTTATTAAGCGCAAGAGATTTTATGGGGTTTTTAATCAAGTAATTCTTACCTAATTTAGTTAATTTTGCTAAAAATTTTAATTCTATTTTAGACGATAAATTGCTTGCGTTCACGTAATTAATAATGAATTAAATAACTATAAAATTTAAGAAAATTACTTTAATTTAAGCACAACAAGTGTTGTTTTAAATCAAAGAATAATTTCCCCTCATTTTTAATTGAAAACTCTGATCCAAAACGTTCTTTTTATATCAAATGAATTCTTAAGCAAAATAATTATTTATACACTGTATAAGAAGGGAGAAAAAACTAATATATTAAATAAAATGTAATTAAATATTCATTTATATATATTTTTTTCTTTTTTATTAACCATACCAAGACTTGTGGTTCTTAATTAAGAGACTCTACTCTTATTCAATTAATTTTACAGCGAGTCGTCTAATGAATTTGAATTCCATTTCAGAGAATAAGTTGTTTGCATAATAAATGAAGTTTAATTTTTTTTTATCTTTGAGAAAAACAGACAGTCTTTACCACGTCTCTCCATGCGAAAATATATAGCCTCCATTAACAAAAATTTAAGACAACTTTAAATCCTTTCCATTCTCAACTCATTTACATAATCATATGTGATATCTTGCGAATGCATTATTTAAATTTCAAGTAATTTTAGAATTTAATAGAACTAATATATACCATTTCTGTCGAGAGTTTATTATACAACAAATGTGGTGAGATTTATTAGCATCTACGGAGTTTCAAGTAAACGAATCTAATGGCGGCCGTGCGTTTGCTTCTTAATTAAAATTATCATTTAAAATTTCCAAACTCCCGAGACATTTTACGAACGAAATATGGCTCTCCAATGCAGCCTCTTGCATATTAAGATCTCACGAAGTCTCTTTTAAAGATTAAACGAGTTTTTTTTTTCGTTTTATAAAAGGAGAATTTAATCTTTTTTTTAAATATGGGGACTAAGGCACTTGTTACTTTGGAAATGAAAAGGTACTTTTTTGAGTGCGCTGAGGGAAACATTATTTTGTACTTTAAGCATTAAAAATTAGTTTTTAAAAAAGAGTCTTTAATCTAAACGAATTCGATTAAGTCATTTCGTTGAGATTTGCAATTTTAAATTAAAAACCTGTGCCTGCTGGATGTTTGTTCAAGTCCTTATTTTAACTACAAAAAGAAATGTTGAAATCTGCTATTCTATGCAATTTTGACATCCGAAAATTAATTGTAGCTGTAAGCCTTATAAATGCTTATTTTTTTATTAATTGGTGATCTTTTGTGTTCGGTACAATTTTTTGCCACCTCGCAGATAAGGAATTGTAATTATTCTAAGGAATAACATTTTAAAAATGAGTATTTTTGAAGTAAAAAAGAATACTTTATTAAAACATTGTCAGAATGTAGCTCACGCTTTTAAAAATTGTTCAGTTTTGAAATTAGGAAAACTTGGTTTCATGGCGTTAATGACAACTATGAGATAAAAAATGCACTCTTTTTTTAAAGAAGTTAAAAATATCGAACTATATATAAAAACCTAATAATGGCTTCGCAGTTTTCCGCTGTTGTTGGTATATTTTTACTGGCCGGAAAATCACATGGATTAATATAAATACACCATATAACTATATACTTCAGTGCACTTGGGTACTTGCACTTGAAGAAGAAGAAGATTAATACCCACACACGTGTCCTATGACGTCAGAGGCAGCTGATCTTTTATAAGCAAAATGGCGTGTTAAAGTTGAGATAAATTTCTCCACATAAGTTAAAATATTAATTAATGTGAAGTTAATTAAATACAAAGCCGTATGGCCCATCAAATTTGTTGAAATGCAGTATTTCCTTGTGTACGTCTTTAACTTTGATTTATTATTTGTTTATGTGTTTTATTATAACTGTGGTATATTTTTACTTTGTGTACCTGGCAACTTCGATGCATCATTAGTTTGTTTATGTTTTACATAGCTACGTGCCTGCCTTTAAATAAGAAATATACGGTGAAAGAATTGGAATTTTTGTAAAAGAATATAGCATGAGTCACTTAAAAGAATTGATACAAGACGGGTTTGGCTAACTCGAAATAGAATGGAAGGAACAGTTGCTGAGGTAAACAAATATCACGTTTCGACAACGAATCAGGATCGAGATACCCACACTACGTCACTTGCTGGGCTCTCATTGAAAATTAGCGTAACGATAAATTATTCAAATTGAGATTTTTGTTTAGTTAGCATTTCTGTGGGATAAGCTACAGATTTGAAAAAAATTCAAAAAGAAATTTTTTAATTCGTTTTCAAATAAATAAATAAATAAATAAGTAAAAAGATTTTTTAATTTCATTCGAAATCTATCATGAAGCACTTACGTTAGTTTTTCAATTGCACAGCAGTATAGTGTTGTCAATAGAAATATCCACGTTTATAAGTATGAAAGTGTACCAAATGTCCAATTCATTGGCTGTGGAGTTTAAGGAAGATAATTATACATTATTCTAACCTAAACTGTATTGTAAATACGTAGAGATTAGTGTTTTGTTATAATATTAATATTAAGTACATTATAATATTATTTAGTAATAATTATTATGTTATAATATTATTCACTGCATAAGATTCATTTAGAATTTCTGAAATTATATTCTGAAATTATATTAATATTCTACCTATAACATATACAAAACTACATATATATTTGAAAAGATAAATTTGAGAAATAGTAAATCCAATGCCAAATGTTTGACGGAGAAAATGGTGTACAACCGCATCAATACACTCTAAGTTTAGAAGATTTGAAAAGCTGGAATCTTCCGAAATCTGAATTAGAATGGTGTTGAATTAGAAATTCGATTCTCTATTGTCGAATGGTGATCGTTTGAAGAAATTCTAATAGAATTCGGGCTTCTTATTCAAAATATGCATAGACCCAAGACGAATTTCTGAACAATATGGAGATAGAGTGCTTTGTCCAACCAACTATGGCATTTAGAAAGGCTTGATAAATATTGACATTATGAAGAGTTCATTTCTATAAAATATGAACAATAGACTCATGATTATTTTTCTAAAAAAAATGACTTATATTTTTATAATATTTGATTGAGTAACTTATAATTAATTTTTTTTTTAAATAACAATTGTTTTTTTGTAAATTTTGAACGCAAGATGACATAACTCATGATAACGTAACTCATATGATTAATTTAAAAAAATTACTTATTTTTTCATTGCATCGTTCTATCAATACTTGTCTTCAAAATAGGTCTTATGAGAGAAAGTTGAAATTACAGGTCTGGAGCGGTGTTTCGCCAATAATTTGATTTTAGTATATGTATAAGCTGAAAATAAATGAGTTGAAATATGGTTTTCATTCATTCGAAAATAGAAAATATGGTTTTCATTCATAAAAACGAAAATTGGTTAAAATTGTAAATAAATGTAGAAAATGGTTATCAGCAAAACATACTTCTTCATTGTTATTTTTATTTTTTGCAAGGTACTGATGCAATTTCTCATAAATGCATTCATTATTCATTCAATACATAGTTACTAGAAAGAAAATAAATTTTTTAAGTTTTACTTTTCCCTTTTCAAAAATATTTTGCTTAAATAATTTTTTAAAAATAAATAATAAAAATATTAAATAAATAAGGAATAATCAATTAGATATAAATTTAATTACAAGTTTTGAAAATCGTAACTGATTAAAAATGCCCTACCTTTCAGATCTCATGTCACTCCTCCATGGAACATAAGGGTTCCGTGGAACACCATTTAGAAATTGCTGCGTTAGATAACATAACTCATAATTAATTATTTAAAGAGAAATCTTTTAAATGTTCGTAATTTAAATGAAAAACCAAGTGTGTGAGAAAACTTATTTAGTTAATTAAAATTATGTTCGTACTGCTACATATGGATTTGTTGAGAATTTTATTTAAAAAATTTAGTCTTTGTTTATAAAACATAAAATTTTAAAATACATAAAGGATAATAAATTTTAAAAAATACTAATTTTTTTTCCATGATAAAATTATATCCATGATGTTTTATTTGGTAATAGAAATGTATGCATATATAGCATGCGGAACGATATAGTAAATTCAACTTTGTGTTCTGAATGAGAGGAGAGAGGGGAACACATGGGTCATGAATTAATACTTCAAGGAACTTCGTGCCGAATAAATCCGTCCGTAAAGCATCTAGATAAAAACGAAAATTATATTTTTTTTAGTTAAAAGCCTTTAAAATTATGAAGAAAAAAAATATTATAAAATATAAAATTATGAAAAAAAAGTGTGCTATATTTCTTTTACTTTTAAAACCAGAAAAATCTAAATTGTTTTAAAATTTCAAAGTTAAATTAGATGGGCAGAAGAAGAATTTAATTTAAAAACACAATTTAATTTTTTTAAAAAAAAAAAAAAAAGAAGAGCAATTCAAGTTAATTGAAGAAAAGTAAAGCGTTCTGTGGAACAGCTCGTTGTGGTCCAGGGAAGATCAGAAAGGTTATAACCAACACCAACGGGGGCAGAGTTGGCCGTTGATTACAGTAATCGATTACAACTGTAATTGATTACAGATAATTACAGCTATGTAATCAATTACTTGTAATCACGATTACAAGTAATCAATTACTTGTAATCGTGATTACAACTTTCAAAAAATTTTGATTACAGCTGTAATCATGATTACAATTTTGATTACAGTAATCAATTACTTGTAATCGCGATTACAAGTAATCAATTACTTGTAATCGTGATTACAACTTTCAAAAAATTTTGATTACAGCTGTAATCATGATTACAATTTTGATTACAGTAATCAATTACTTGTAATCATGATTACAAGTAATTGCGATTACAAGTAATCACAACAAAAACGATTACAAGTAATTATGATTACAAGTAATCAAAATATATGATTACATGTAATCATGATTACATGTAATTTGATCACATGTAATTGTGATTACTTGTAATCAAACTATACGATTACAAATTATTACGATTGTATACTATATTCAAATTTTTTATGTAAGTATTCATGTGTTTACATATTTTTATGTACATAGAATGTACGCACGCATGAACGTACAATTTGCAATTCCTATACATGCAATGTATGCACAAACGTTGTTTGTACGTACAATATTCATAATTATATTGTAATATACTTAATGCAATGCGCATATGCTTAGCACATATAATTATGCATTTATGATACATGTACGCATGTATGTCAGTTTGTACAAAAAGGCAATGTTTTGTATCTTTGTATACATAGACAATGTATGTATGAACGTATATGAAAATAATGTTTATGCGTTTGCATGCTTTTATGTACTTAAGCGTGCATAATAGCACGTATATACAATGTACGTTTGTATATAAAATTGTACGTATTTGCGTACAATATGCAAGAATGTTATTTAAAGGTACAATATATGCACATAGTTGCGTAAATAAAATGCGTACATGTATACATGCATATTTATATGTACATCGATATATGTGCACGCAAAGTATGTACTTATGTACAACTTACGTATGTACTTGTATAACTACATACTTTGTTAATACTTATGCGCATGTAATGCATGGATGTACAAAAAAATAGTTATGTGCACAATGTATGCATGTGCATACAATGTATACGTGTACATAATTACAAGTAATGTACAAATACATGCGTATATTTAAATATATGTAATTACAATATACACATACATTGTGCATACATTAAAAAAATTTATATGAGTAAAGTTATTAAAATTTGTTTTAAAATTTATTCTAAGGCATATGAAACTCGACCTCATATTTTTTAGAAAGCAAACGATAATTTTATTTGGAATTTCTAAATATTAATTCCACACATAAAATTAACCGTTTTTCTTACCATTTAAAAAATTTCTATGAATCATGCATTATGTTATAAAAAAAATAAATCTGTATTGTCAAACATTTCATGAAAATACCTGAAAATAATTTTTTATTCAGAGAATTTCAAAATGATATAAAACAATTAAAGCTGAAAACTAAATTTAAATATCGTTTGATTTTGTCATTTAACTTCCTTGAGTTATTAAAAGTTAACTTACATGCATTTTATTTATTGCATTGTACACATATTTGGACATAAATGTAATGTACATATATATACGTGTAATGTATGTACGCATGTACAATGTATGTACATACATTCATGTATTGTACGTGCATATATAGTACGTATGGATATGCATACATGGAACATACGTGTATTGTACATGTGTGGATACATTCATTGGACATATATACATTGCACCATATGCATAGATAGGGATAGCATGCATGTACACATGTAAAATTTGTACGAAAGAATTATGCCTAATATATTTATGCACATATGTACTGTATATGTACACACATATGTACATTATATGAACATTATATGTTCATTTCATCATATGTACATTATATGAATATACATCTGTACGCTATATGTATATACATCTGAACGCTATATTTATATATATGTACAATATATGCATCTCAAATGTGTGTATGTACGTACGTTATGCATGTCGAATGCATGTATGAATATATGTGAAATATAAATACACCCAATGTACGTACAATCGTACACAAATGTATTATGCATATTTGGACACTTACATTGAGCATTAACATGCTCATGTAACATGTACATAACATAATGTACATAACATAACATGTACATGTACATAAATACACTGGACATGCGTATCAGGTACATGTATACATACATATATTGTACGTCCTACAGATATACCTATATTGTACATGCATACATATATTGTACTGTTCATAAATAAATTGCACATACATGCATGGGGCATACATTGTACAGACAATGTATGTATGTTCTTACAAACACAAATACTTGTATATACATGCGTACATGAACATAGATATACATTTTACATACACAAATATTTGCATAAAATGCATATATTCATTATGTATAAATGTACATGTCTACATTGTTTGCACATACATACGTAATTATTACCACATGTGTAATTATTATGTACATGTGTGTGAAACTAAAATGTCTGAACATATGCACTAGATAAAATCATATGTACATACATTTTAGTTACATTCATTTGTACGTATACAAATACGTACAAAATGCAGTACATGTTAATGTGTGCAAAATGTATCATTATAAAATACATTCTACTATCTACTGTAAAATATAATCATTTATAAGAATAAAATAATCTTGTAATCGTGTAATTAGATTACATGTAATCAAATTACATGTAATCAAATTACATGTAATCAAATTACATGTAATCAAATTACATGTAATCAAATTACATGTAATCAAATTACTTGTAATCATATATTTTGATTACTTGTAATCATAATTACTCGTAATCGTTCTTGTTGTGATTACTTGTAATCGCAATTACTTGGAATCATGATTACAAGGAATTGATTACTGTAATCAAAATTGTAATCATGATTACAGCTGTAATCAAAAATTTTTGAAAATTGTAATCATGATTACAAGTAATTGATTACTGTAATCGACTATGTAATCATGATTACAGCTGTAATCAAACTTTGTAATCACGATTACAAGTAATTGATTACTGTAATCAATATTGTAATCATGATTACAGCTGTAATCAAAATTTTTGAAAATTGTAATCATGATTACAAGTAATTGATTACTGTAATCAAAAAATGTAATCGATTACATTTTTGGCCAACTCTGGATCATGGCAACGTAATCAACATCGCTTACTAGCTGCCTTTACTTCATTGGCAAACTACTTGGCGGGGTTCAAGCCTCCAAAAGAGATCGAACGCCAATACTTTACGTTGAGAGTTAAGTGCCCGAACCACTAAGCCGTAGCGGCTCAGTTAATTTGAAAAATATTAAAAAATGTTTTAGCACGTCTTATTAAGAAATTTAGAGTTGTAAAAGATTTTAATTGCTCTTTAAGGCATCCATTTTCATTTTAAGCAAACTTGTGTAGAAAAAAAAATTATAATTTACTTCTAAAATCTTTAATTGAAAATCTAATCATGAAGTAAACTGTCATTTTGCATTGTATCTCTGTGGAAAAACTTGCAAACATATTCTGCCTAAAATGTATTAATTACTTTCCTTTTAAGAATATTAACTTTTAAATAATATGAAGTAGAAAAACTTGCTTTGTATTTGATAAATCTTCCGCTTTTTTCTCAATTTTCTAAATAATACGATGGTAATTAAGAAATGTAGTCATTAAAATTAAAAAAAATAAAGATGGATAAAATGAAAAAGTTAATTATGGTATAGAACTTCATTTCACGAAAAAGCAATTAAATTGCCTTTTGAATGCTATATTTTGAAGTAAATATTTTAGTGTTATTATTCTTGTCGAGCTTTAAAAATAAAACCCATTGTTTGAATTTGTAAGCGTTTCTCGATTTTAAATTATGTTTTTAATCTTTTTATTTTGAATTTTTTTTTATCTTGTTTCGATAAAAATCAATTTTAATATTTCAAAAATATACAAAAGGGAAATAACAGTCGATCTGTTTCAAGCGTTTAAAATTAGGCTCCCATTTTCAAGACTTACCAGACATGATAGTTGTAATACAACTAGATCAGCCTCATTGTTATATTTCCCCATCTCTCTTAATCTCTTTCTGCGATTTTTACGAGGAAAGATAAAAATGTTTGAATTGGTGTTTACTTATACAGGCAACGAAGGAAAGTTATAAGCTTAGGAGCGTTAAATTGGGGGGAAAGTGAAATATTGGATCATTTATCGACGTTTTAAAATTATATATTACAACATTAAACGGAGAGTAGAAAATTTCTCTCTTGATTCGCACCCTACTATCACGTGGTCTCATTATGAGGACAACCATAATCATGATATGCGTGCTCTATTTACATTTCACCTCTATGATGTCTGCAATTTGTTTCATTATAAATAAATATATAATTTTTAAGAAAAATTATAAATAAATATATAATACAAATAAATGCATAATATAAATAAATATATAAAATAAATGAATGTATAATTATAAATAAATACATAATTATGATTAATATTATAGTTTATTATAAATATACCTGATGAGAATGAAACTAAAAATACTTTCCGACCGTTCTGGATTAGTACTGAAAGTAAAATAGATTGTATTGTACACTGTAAAAACACTGTTGTGCACTATTTCAACGAATTTAATGTTGAACAACCCAAAATGTAGGGTGAATGAACAAGTTTTTTCGTGTTAACACTGAATCGAGAACTGATATACACTGCTGGCCATCCAAATTGCAACGACAAGAAAGACAAGAGATATCACAACAAAATTTATTTTGTAGATAACATGTTGACCAAGTATCAAATGATTCAATTTATAGATTTCTGTGAAGTGTGGTTCCTGCCAAAATCAGTAGCCAGAGTAGCAGCCATTGTTGGACATCACAGCTACCACACGCCTCGGCATTGATTCAAAGAGACTTTGTATGTGTTCTTGGGGTACATCAAACCAAGCAGCTTCCACACGTTGCCAAAGTTGATCTGGTGTGGCGGCTGGGGATGTAATCTGAGTCGATCGTTGAGCAATCATGGGCCACGTGTTTTCTATCGGCGAAAGATCCGGAGAGCGAGTTGGCCAGGGAAGCAATTCAATATGGCGATTGACGAAGAACCCTTGGACAATGCGTGCCACGTGTGTGGTCGCGCATTATCCTGTTGAAATATGACTGAGGGCAAGTTCTGATGGTAAGGAAGGACAACTGGCTCCATCACCTCGGAGATGTAACCTTGGCTGTTTAAAGTGCCGGCAATGCGTACTGGAGTAGTGCGAGAGTGATATCCAATACTGCCTCATACCATAATACCCAGTGCAGGACCAGTGTGGCGGTGCATGACGCAGCTGTTCAGCATCCTCTCTCCACGGTGTCTCCAGACTCGAATGCGACTATCGTGGTGTTGCAGACAGAAGCGTGACTCGTCAGTAAAGACAATTTCATTCCATTCTGTCGTCCACATCCTTCTTTCATCGCACCATTGGCGGCAGAGATGTCTATGGTTCTGCGTCAAGGGTAGACGAAGCAATGGACGTCTTGTGGACAGACCTTTCTGCTGTAAACGGCGGCGAATGGTACGCGCAGACACTGGATGATGCGTTACAGACTGAATGTGCTGTGCTATGGTTTGTGATGTGACTGAGTGATCAGTCACTGCCATGTGCACAATTCGCTTGTCATCACATGAAGTGGTGCATTGAGATGGACACAATCGAACATGTCGGTCCGTCGTACTTTCCTGCATCCAACGATCACATATTCGCATTACAGTTGTTTGGTTTCGTCCAACACGACTACTGATTTCGCTGAAAGATAATCCACAATCTCGGTAGGCCACTATCCTTCCTCTGTCGAACTCGGATACTTGATCAAAAGATAATCGCTGTTTATGAGAATGATCCTTTACCAACTGCTACACCGTAGTACTGAAAGGAAAAATAAATTAAAAAGCTGCTTTTATCATTCTTCAGTTTAAATAATAGTGTAACTGTTTTAAAAAGAACGGTATCATCCTATGAGTTTCTTCATGAAATAAAAAATTTTGGTAATCATTCGAAAATAAGATACTGTGCCATCCTAACGGACAGGCGTACAAAACTTTGTTAAACTTGTGCCGGTTAATCACTTCTGGTGCATCACTTTTATGGTCAAATTATAGATACGAGAACCGTGTTTGCTCATGGAATGGAGTGTTCATCTCTCAATAAGACTACCCAGTTTCGAAAACCCATTGATGGCTGGTCGATTGGAGTTCTGCTCCCCGGCTCGCACCGACTGCAGTGCTGATTCAAAATATTCTCAGTGGTAGTCAGATTATAGGTTAGAATCTCCTATCATTGAGTTGTTTGGGTGGTTTTCCTCTCAATGTAATGCAAATGCGGATTAGCGCCATCAACATAATGTTCCTCGAAGGCTAGTTAGATTCATTGCTTGATCCAGGAGTTATCTTGTCTTTTGAGTTGGGTCCAAAATTAAAAGCTACGGTGCTAAACCTTGATAGTTGTAAATCCAAAAAGGGTTCGGCTGTTCAAAGCCGGTTATAAAATAAAATAAAACTTTTCGAGAAGGATAAGTCGATGATTTTTATTGTTATTGATGAGGATGAGTATTGATTGCTGTTACAGCTTGTTATTCTTATCCATATCATCACATATTTCTTTCATATTACCAATCAAAATAACAAGTTTAATTAACTTTTTTAAGATAAGTTTAAAATTTTATTTAATAAACACCCTACCTTAAAAAAGATTAATTACCAGAAGGAATTTCAGTTGTACAAAAATTTAATATTAAATTGATAAAAAAAATATATCTGTATGTTTTGGTATTGTGAAATGCCATGTATTTATCATAAATAATTTTCTTAAAATGCCATTTCTCAAGAGCATGAATCTTATTAGAAAAATTAAGAATATATTTCAATATTCAAAATTTTTTTTAAAAATTTATTCATAACTAGCCGCCTAAGGCGGCCAGCTGTCCGCCACGCTGAAGGTTTTCACAAATAAAGTTTTTTAAAACATAGCAGGAAATCTGAAGATTAGTGGACAATTAACGTGTTCCTGTCCAGCAATTTTGTCTTCATATCCAGTTCTGCTGCAGATGTGTTATAGCTCTTGAGGATGTTTGAAATTATATAGCTACAATGCTCAAGAAAAAAAAACTAAAATGCTAAATATATGAAAAGAACACGAAAACGAATAAATTTTTTATGGTATCAATTTCTATTTCTATATAATTTTTTATGGTATCAAATTCTATTTCTATATCTGTTACGTCAAGCACTCAGGTATTATAATTTGATCTAGTTGTGCTTGTATAATTTTGATCTAGTTGCGCTTTCTACGTCATTTTGTGAACATCGTTTGGTTTGTTATTTAACATCGTTTGGTTTGTTATTTCTAAGTTAACTTTCAAAAAATTGGCTGGCATCAGCATTTTTATTCTTTAAGTTGTTTATTTTTTCTTTTGGAATTCGTTCCTTTTTAGCGAAATGTTTTTCAACCTAATCGAATTCTTTGCCGACTGTTCTCTGTATATATAAAGAAAATATTTTTAAAGTGTTGTGAAAAGAATTTTTAGTTGTACAAAGTACTACAATATCGCTATAAAAATTATCGTCTTCGCTTAAGAAAAAAAAAAATAGAGCGTGGAAAGAAGAAGAAAAACTTATTATAACAATTATGAACAGCAACAAATATATCAAAGCGAAGCGTTCTATTTACGTATCGAATATGTTGCCACATTTTTAATACAAAAGTTAAACTTTTCTCCACTTTAATAAATGTAAACTAATGCAAACTTTACAGTTAAATTATTAATTCCTTCGTATATTATTGGTTTAAGTTGTCGAAAATTAATATTTCAATTGTGAGGTTCGCATTAGCATACATTTATAAGAGTGGGGAAAAGTATATGTATTTTTTAATAGTTTTTTGAATATGGCTCTTTGAAGACGAAAAAGCAGACGAAAAGCATAGACTTACAAAATGACTGATAACTAAATAACTAATCAAAATTTTTGAAAAAGAAAAAAAATACTTCTTCATTATGTGAAAACACAATTATGGGCCGAGTTTCGTGCCCGGGCGAGGCTTCTGGGGCGATATATTGTGATTACAGACACACACACACACAGCCGCGTTTATTATTATGTATAGATGTATAGATAATAACCTATTTACTTCAAAATCCTTAAATAGTTTTCCCTTATCGTCAACTCACAAAGAAGTTTATGTTAGTTAATATTATTTTTGTGCATTTCTATAACTATCTAACATATAGCACATAAAAATTCAGTTTATGAAGTGTACTTTTAGACAAATTTAACTTATTTCAGTGGTCGATATACAGATAGATAGGCGGTTTTGCTAAAAAATGTCTTGCTTGCCCCTAATGTATAGGATAAATTGGATTTATTATAATCGCTGTCAATTTGACAGGTTTTACTGAAAAAAGTGTGCAAAATAACTACATATTAAACAGTTATAAAAATTTTATACTTAATTTTAATTAAATAAAATTTTATTAAAGTATAAACAAAATTAACATTTTTAATTTATTTACTTTCTTTTTCAATCCCTATGAATAATTTATTCTTTTCCCAATAACATTGAACCACTTTTGAAAAATCAACCTCAATCTAAGATATATTCTATAAAAAAGTATTTTATTATTAAAATAACAGGTGGTGTTCAATTGGTTATTTTTTATGCATATTTACACTTTATTATTTACCATGATATTTTTTTCAAAATAATTTCAACGAAGTTTATCGAATTAATTTAAAATTAAAAGCTGTTTTTCTTGAAAATAAATGTTGATTTTAATAACTTCACTAAAGATACAAAGTGGTTTTTACGAGAAATAAAATTTGACACGATTGCTTCTGGTTTTGATAGATTTTAATTAGCTTTTCAAATTATTTTTTTTTCTAACGAGCAGTTATTTTTATAAATAATGATTAATTTGCTAAGGTACTTCTTTTAATTAAAGAACGAAAATAAAATGAAGCTCATATGTTTTTCTTTACGACTATTTTGATGCATTTATTAATGACATCAATAGTAGTTTTTTTTTCCTTCAATCCCACTGGGACATCACTTTAAATTTAAAACACTAATGCAATATAATAATAAGCTAGCACATTAATTTACCTTTTTTCTTATAAATCTTCCTATTTTCCGTATAATATCTAAGGGCTATTGAAGCCGTTTTCTCTTATATGGTTCTATTTTTTTTTTTTTTTTATACATATATTTCTTGAACTTGCTAATTGAGCACAAATAGAAATTTTTCGGAAAAAAATTATAGAATAACAATTTATTTAATTTTCATTTTACCATATTCAAACAAAGTAGTCAAATAACTTTAAATATGATGGTATTCAAACTGTTAGTGAGAAAACAGGGCTAAAGAGAATACAAGGGCTAGTTCACTCCGCTCTTAGAGCTGAAGCTACGATTTCCCTCCTCATGACGTCACTGTGTCCACAGATCTCGGAGATCCCAAGCAAAGATATGATAACTTTGCATCTTTCTCTTTGTAAAAATAAGTTAAGACTTTTTCTGGTTATTAGCCTTCAAACTTTACGTAATTAACACATTATTTCCGTTCATAAACATAGTTTAAAAAAAACTTTATTGGTTATTATATTAAAAAAATATCATTTTAAACTTATAAAAATGTTTTGCTAGTTGGTGAAAATGACACGATAAATACTTTATTTTAAAAAGTTCAGTTTTAACTTTAACTATTAAGAAAAATGAAGGCATATATCGACACTTTTTTTATCTACATATTCTTTTATAAAGATAAGTTAAGTTAAATTTAGAATCCCTGATTTTAAAATATGTCGTTAATAGCAATTTGTTCATACTTAATCATTAGGAAACATCAACCTTAAACGCTAATTACTGAAACAAAATAATAATTTAGGTTCATAATGACATTAGAAATTTTACAATTGTTTATAGACATTTAAATTTACGATGATATAATTTATAGATATTTAAATTGAAGAGAATATAATTTTTAAAAAAAATCATAAATATTTAGAATAACTACATTAAAAAATATGTTATGAAATTAGGAGAATTTCAACAATATACTATATATTTTATTTATACTTTTTACTTACATTTTAAATTTCTTTGACTTTATCTATTTTTTAATTCTTTTCACCTGCCTTTCTTTATGAAGTAACGAGGCGGCTTCTATTTAGATAATGAATTTTTATAAAAGTTCTTTACGACAGAATAAACGTATTGCTGTTTTATATTAACTGTGTCATTTCGGAATCCATTCTTTACATAGTTGTTCATTTACTTTAGGGAACACGCGAAAAATTATACTTTTTCCTTTTGTTTTTATATCAGAATTTTTGCAAGTTGCAATCGCGCAAACTGGCATTTCGATAATAGTTTTAAATTCTTGTAAATTCACTGCAAAAACTGAGGAAAGTCATTATAGAAAATAACAAATGTCTTAGAATATCTCGCAAAAAGAAATGATCCAATATTAGTTAGAGCTGGTAAGGCCAAACGCTCCGTTCTTGAAGTAAAAGTGCGAGCTTTGCGCCAAAGTGACGTCACTAGAGTGACGTCGGAGGATCGGAGCGGCAAGAGATACTTCAAAGGAGTGAACCAGCCCTTCTATTCTCTTTAGCCCTGGTGAGAAAAGCTGTCTATTTACCACTTTCATCTAATACGGGTAAGCAAACAGAATTTTATCACACCAACTAGGCCCACCTAATTAAGTCACTTTTTCATTGTAGCTGGATATATATTATAGCTGGACTGCCAATCTGTTAATCTCATTACCGACCGAACGGGGTTTGAGTCCTAGCGTTGACACCACAATACGTTTTAACCAAGAAAGTAGTCTTAAATTTTTTCTATCGTTTTTAGTTTTCAATTTTTTAGAAAGTCGGCGTCATGTTTAAAAAATTGGTCACTATGAAAAATATCACAACTGATTACCGGTCAGTACAAATTTTTCTAATTTTGCCCTATACTGTAGGGGAGAGTGGGGTCAATTGTAACAGGGTACGATTGTAACAGAGCAAAAATTTCGAGTGTCGGGTTCTAGATTAGGTTCCTAGGTGGCGCACAAGGTGTATTTAATAAATCTACATGTACACCCCTGCTGGCAACCATTTTTATGTACTTTTGAAAGAGTTGCATTACAAAAGATATTTTCACGCTACGTAAGCACTTTTTTTGGTATTAGAATAATATATTGTAACAAAGTAATTTTGTTTAAACAAATAAAAATTATTAACCGAATATGTAAGTGGACACCTTAATTAACATTTCAATAAAAAAAAATAGTTTTGTTAATTAAATAGCATTGTTTTTAACAAATGAAGCTGAAATGGCGTCTTGGGGACGATTGTAACAATAAGTAAAGGGACGATTGTAACAGCTGAAAATAAATAGTCTTATGTTTACAAACCAATACTTAATTCTTTAAGAACCACCAATAGTTTCCTATATCATTTATAATATGTTGCATGTGCATTATTTTATTTGTCACCTTTCGCAGCATAAATTAAAATTCTTAACCCCCTAAAGTTAAAAGTTTAACCCTTTAGGCCTCTGCTCATTATTATTTTTACTCCTAAAATATCACTACTATTTTGTTCATTATAAAAATATATCACAACTATGATAATATGTATAATTGACTTTGTTTTAGTTGAATTTATGAACTGTTACAATTGACCCCGTAAGTGGGGACGATTGTAACAAGTGCACGACTGTCAAAAATTGTTAATAACTAATATAATAACATTTAAAATAAGGTTTTTTTTTTCTAGTAGAGGATAGTCTACTTTACTTGTCTGTAATTAATACTTATAATATATTGGATTTTTTGTTAGTTAAAAATAGTTAAGTAAAAAATGTTACAATTGACCTCACTCTCCCCTGCACTTCAAAATATTTTGGGGTATAGTTGCCACCATTTTTGGCAATGAGACAAACTCAATTTTTTACAGTGCATGCGATCACATTTTTTATTAACTTTTTCACTTTAATAGTATCAAATTATTTATTTATTTATTGTGGGTTTGCTTCCTGACATATTTTCAAGCACATATTTTCAAGAGAATTAGAATAAAGTTCTATCTTCTTTGCAAAAAAACATTTGCTTTAAAAAATTAGAATATTTTTAGTAATATATTCGCATTATTTCTTTCACACACTTGTTCTTTTGTCAATTTTTTGTAATTTTACGTACGATAACTACATTTCTATACTTAAAAATATATTCACTTTAATTCATCATCAAAAATGCCAGCAATTGTACACTGAAAAACGACTTTGTCTTACAAAGTTTATTGCAATAAACCTATTTTTAATTTTCTTAGAAGAGGAGATTTTGGAAATAATAAAACTTTCAATTAAGATTGTTATTTAATTAAGAGCTTTCCCTAAGTTCAAATTGAGTATTCGCTTGAAAGATTGAACAAAAGATCTTTGCACGAATGTTATGAAGCATGATTATCATGAAACTGCAAGATGAGCATTTCAATTTCAATCTTTCAGATTATTCATTCATTGAATAGCTGTAAATGGTTCTTTGCTATCATTTCAATTAAGGAAATGAACGATTCGTGGCATCAATAGCTTCCCTAGTATTAGTCATAGAAATGAAATGAAACGGTACAATAAGATAGAAAGTTTGTTATCGAATAAATATAATATAGTGCGTTGAAATCTTAAATATATATAATGTTATTATGATATGTATGATTGTATAATGTATGATTTTATATATATATATATATATATATATATATATATATATATATATATATATATATATATATATATATATATATATATATATATATATATATATATATATATATATATATATATATATATATAACAATGCCACAAGTCCTGGGTTCAATCCTCGGGCCAGGCAAGGTTGACTCAGCATTTCATCCCTTTAGTGGGTCGATAAATAAGTACCAAGCATGCATGGGAACTAAACACTGGAGGTTCCGCGTTCGGTTGACCACCTAACCGCTCCTACATCCCAGAGCCAAAGCTCAAAAAAATTGAGATGGGCACAGGATGCCTTAGGATGGGCAATTGGCCCTCTTTGGGCTGTCGCGTCACTGAGTTTAGAAACTAATGATGTGCATTGTTTCGAATTTACATTTATTTTATGCTGAATGAAATGGAACCAAACATGATATTAAAAAAAATTAATAATTTAGAAGTTGCAATAATGGTTTGATGTATAAAAAAGGTAATTTTTGTTTTGTACTTAAGACATTCATTGCTATCCAGTCAACTGAAACGTAGTTTTCTATGTATTTTTTATTCTGAATCAAATGAGACTAAAGACGAGTCAATAAGGCTAATAGTTCTGGTGTAAAAAGGGTTATTTATACATAAAAAGTGCTATTTTAGACTTGTATTTATTGAAATATCTAACATCTATGCATTTTAGTTTTAATTTTCTTTAGTATGCTAGTTTTATTTATAGAGCTAGCTGTTTGTATTGACCATCTGGTTCGTCTGGTGGAACTCACCGCTTTGCGGTTTCATGTGCACCAACTCTCCGCTTTGCGAATCCACATTTGGTCCTGTTGCCTTCGGCAACATTGTTCTAACTCCTTGGCGTAAGTATTTTAAATACAAATCAGAGAGTTTGATATATTATTTGAAGTCACCTGAGGCGGTCAGTTGATCTATCCAATTATACTCACAGCTTCGTGGTTCCACATAGCCACACCTGCATGAATATGTACTTGTATATATTGGCCAATGAATGGCATAGAAGTCCAAATTTCCCATGCTGTGTTCATTCGATGGAACATATTATTTAGCATAAGTGCCATTAAGTTGAATTTTACCCGAGAGTTACAAAATATCGAAATGACGCTTTTTAAGTAGGTATATTGGTCTCATTAAAAACACAATTTTGAGAATATTAGGAGTTGTTCCCAACTGAAAAAAATAATTATAACAAAATACACATAGGGTGCAATTTTGTGAAGAAAAAAAAACGGCTTACGGATTGTCACTAACAGACAATTTTTTTTAAAATCTCCATTAGTTATATTTTGTTCCTCCGTGGTTGCTTGCAACCGTTGCCCTATATAACATAAAATGATTTAGAGAAACAAAATATTGTGAAGTAACGCATCATTTTGCATAATAGCGCATAAAATGCAAACTCAATTTGCAATAAAAAAACTGGAAAAGCATTGTTTACTGCTGAAAGTGTAAGAATATTGTATGGCATTCAAATTTTCATAATATAATGTTATAAACAATTTAATTTTTAAAGAGGACATCGGAAAAAATTACTTATGTTAAAATTTCGGTGTTCACATACTCCCAGTCAGTAATGAAAACTCTGCTATTCATAGGGAAGCACATTTATCTAATATCACTTTTAGGAAGTTATGAGATATTTTGTTATGAAAACATAAATGATCTTCAGTGTATACAATTATAATTATAATTACAGCTGTCGTTGAACAGCTAACCCAATTTTGGACTTACGACTACTAATGTTCAACTCCGTAGACTTGTAATTTTGAACCCAATCCAGAAGACAAGGGAACACCGGATTGAGTATTGGGAGAAATTGTGCCTTCGTGTAGTGATTTTTGATGGAACTAAGGATGTTGAACATCAAATTCGAAGATATAGTAAATTTTCATACTATGCGATTGATAGAACAAACTTCAATATTGTTATATGTTGTTCCACACTTAAATACTAATTTATCTAATGTTTATTCTTTTTTTATATAAATTGCTTTCAAGAATTTTGAACTCATATATTAAGGTAATAGCGGAACATCTTGTATATCTCAAAATTTAACTATCAAAACATATAAATATAAATTTTAAGGGAAGTAAATTGTTTGTAGATAGATTCTCAGCGAGACTGAACTAAAGTAATAACGTATATTCCAGTTTCTGAACATGCAACGTACCATTAATAATTTAGACTGCAAGAAATAAACTAAGATACAAGTTGTTGTTTGAAGACTCGCAGAAGTTATTTAAGTCTTACAGTTAACATATTTTGATATAACTTTATTCGAAACAACCGTATAAGCTTTTGTCAGAAGCCGCAAGCGGTTAGAGATTTAAAGTTATTTGGTGAAATTTTAATGATTCGATCTTAAAGGAAGTAGAATTTAAGGAAACTTCTAAGTTTTGTACTGCAGAAAGTATTTCTGCTTGAAATTCCTTTTCCGGGTTTCAAGCGTTGTACTTCTCTTTTTGAGGATTTGAGAAGTTTATAAATTATTTTCTAGCTTATTTTAAGAGAATAGATTTTTTGCTTTTAAAAAATGTCTTACTATATATTGTAAAAAAATTTTGTATCTAAAAACCAAGAATGGTGGCGACTACTCTACACTTAAGTGAAACACCACAGTAAACTTTTGGTTCCTAATGTTGTAAAACATCAATAATGTATTTTTTTCTTACACTATTTGGAGTAAAATAGCTGCCGCCAGTTTTGATATTCAGTAATACTAAAATTTATAATTGAGATAAAGTATGTTTCACTAAAGAGAGAGTTAGTAAAATTATTTTAATTATACTATATAAAGTAAGAATCATACATATAGGCTGCACATATACATAAATTTTAAATATAAAATTAGTAATAAAAAATTGTCAATAAAAATAGTAAATAAAAAAAATTGTATGCTTGTTAGTTTAAATATTTGCAGCTATTTTTAAAATAAGTTATATAAAATGGTAATTAATTATTCAAATTTATCGTTTACTATATCATTAAATAGGAATGAAAGAACAAAATTAAAACAGAATGAAGCAGGATTAATAAATGCAATTTCAATCCACAGAGAACAGTAAGTAGTAAATGAGATTTAAATTCCATAGAAATAAATTCTAAACATACTCTTTAGGGGAACATAATGAGCAAATAATTAACAACATTTAGTTATAGAAGTTAATTCCTTATAGAAGTTAATTCCTTATTATAGCAGCAATAATGTAATAAAACAAAAACAAAAAATATAATTTTATTTTATTAGAAAAGACTGAAGCAGAATTAATAAATGCAATATCAATCCACAAAAAACAGTAAAATGCAAATGAGTTATAAATTCCATGAAAGTACGTTCTAAGCATACTCTTTAGGGGAACATAATGCGCCAATAATTAACAACATTTAGTTATAGATGTTAATTCTTAATAACATCAATAATATAATTAAACAAGAATTTTATTACATTTATTGTTAAAAGCATAATTTTATTTCATTAGAGAAGACTGAAGCAGGATTGATAAATGCAATATCAATCCACAAAAAACAGTAAAATGCAAATGAGATATAAATTCTATGGAAGTAGTTACATTCTAAACATACTCTTCAGGGAAACATAATGCGCCAATAATTAACAAGATTTAGTTATGAGGTTAATTCTTAATAACATCAATAATATAATAAAACAAGAATTTTATTACATTTATTGTAAAATATATAATTTTATTTCATTAGGAAAGACTGAAGCAGGATTAATAAATGCAATATGAATCCACAAAGAACATTAAGTAATAAAGGAGATATTTGAAATAAATTCTACACAAATTCTTGAGGGGAGAATTTCAATCAGACGTCTGAGAATGTTTCAGACCACCGCAGACAATCATCAAGGCATTTAATGGAATTCATTCTCCGAAACCATTCTAAATATGGTTGATGAAAACAGTGTCCGAAAGCTTTAGACACCATTTTGATGTCCAATATCTTGCGGCTATTAGTTGTAGTATGATCAGTGAATTGAGTGCATGTGCCTAACTGGGAGATCCTTAAATACTCATATTAGCATGATCTCAATCATTTATAGTAGATATATTAATCTGATACGCAATTAAGAAATAGGATTAAAGCAGCGTTCGAGAACGTAATGTGAATAAGTGAGGCAATTTATAGAAATAACTCTATCTGAATACGCCCTAATTTGTGAGGCATACCAATTTTACCTTTTATCAGAAATTAAATGTTACGCGCCCTGTAATTTGTTAAGAATGCTCGTATACTAAAACTTATAAAATCAGTCTTCTAAATATCTCAGGGCAGTATCATACTCCATACACATCCCTCAAAATAAAGACAATTTCACTATATTAATTTTGAACTATGCTATGGTGTTCATTAATTATCGTGAAATTTTAATAGATGCACACAAATTAATAAAATTTATCGAAATGAATGAAACAATATAATAGCACTAAAAATATATTTTCCAATTAGAACCTGAATATTTATTTTTATACTCTTTATATAAAATTGTTATCATCTTTATTTGTCAAAGGCCAGTTTTTTATTTTCGTTTTTTTGAACCCTCAAAATAAGTACAATTTCACTATATTAATTTTGAACTATGCTATGGTGTCCATTAATTATCGTGGAATTTTAATAGATGCACTCAAATTATTTTATCTTAAAACATTTTCCTTAATTGTTTCATTTTTTTAGTATCTATCTATGTATATTTCTCTTACACTGTGACAAAGAATGTCCTCATTTCTTTTTCGCGTTGGTAACAAGGTATTGAAATATCAAGCGTGTGAGTTGTCAATGAAAGCGTAAAAGGGCATGTTTACAAATTTTAGATAAAAACTGTTTTCTCGCGTTGGCAACGAAAAGCCGAAACAAAATGAGCTATAATTTTTGAAGAATTAAAAAATTAAAAGCGAATAGTTCATATAAACAAACAAAGTGTTCTCTATTATGTTTTAATTGCCCTTATGTAAGTTCAGTGATAATAATTATATTCAATGTTGTTGTTATTCATAGAAAAATGAGTATTAGTTGAGCTGTTGCACTTTTTAGGTGCGTAAGTTTTTCTATCGCGTGTCATTTATTTTATTTAACCTTTTTTTTATTTAAATAATTTATTATTGAATATAAAAACGTTAATTTTTGTATTCAGACAGCGAACATCGTGTGGGGCTCACTAAATTTTTAAATATTTGTTTCGCTGCAATGTTTAAACTTTAATCGATGCAGGGGCAAAAATTCGTTTCTATAAACCTAAGCAACGATTAATAAAGTTGTATAATTTTAAAATTATCTGAATTGCTCTAATCAATCACAAATAAAATAGACATCACAAAAATTAACAATAGAAATCTGAGTATAATCACTTTAGACTTTAACAGCGCAGTTACTAAAAATATGGAATTTAACTAGTTTCATCTACCAGTTTTAGAGCATATACTTTAGACTATTGCAAAACATTGGCCTACAGTAACAACGTGTATAATTGCTTTTAAAAACAAAAATGTTAAGGGCAAGAAATAAATAAAATACTTGTTGTTGTTGTTACTTATTCCACTTGGGCCAGAACAAGGGTAGACCAAGTCCAGAAGACCGCTCACCGACAGAAAATCATATACCAGGGGTCCCCAACCTTCTCGTACCTAAGAGCAAATACCAGAATATCGGTCGAATGGCGGGCACCATTAATTTTTTTAAGATAAATTTATAGTTGATAGACGTAGGCAATAATACACACTACATATAATGCACAAAAAATTTCATTTTAAAAATTAATTTAACTTTGGAATTTAATTAGTATTAATATTCGTGTGTAAAATAAATGATTACTAAATTGCTTTTTCAAACCATACGAAGTATAAAAATTATTTATAAAATATATAAAATACAGTCAATGTGGCATTTGGCATTGCATTTCACTGGCCAGCGCTTCATAATTGGGAGAATATGGTGAAATTCCTGCTCGCAAGCAATCGTCAAGGTGTTCATCCGTAAGTCGGGATCTATATTTTGATTTTATGATATTTATTGTCGAAAGCAGTGATTCACACAAGTATGTGGAACCAAAAAGCGACTTTATTTTAAATGCTGCTCTTTTTAAGAATGAAATTCATTTCTGACAACTATATTCCAGAATTTCTCATCTGATATAATAGTTTTGAGGATAATGTCATTCTGAAGATCCAAAATTTCTATCTCCACTTCTCGCATTACTTGAAGAAATTCTGAAATGTGTGTTGCTATTACGGTTACGTTTATTTGGTTGGTAAAAGGATTTACAAAATATATGATCAAATATCTCGATGATATTAAACTGCTGAAAGCGCTTTTCAAATTGATCATGAATGGAAAATGCACAAGAGACTTCATTTTCAAATGTGATATCCACAAAACTAGCTTAGCTCTGAACGAGTTATAGCCCCTATCATTCTTGCTATATTTGTCTATTCCCTTCAGCTAAAGTTTTAATTATTTAATTTTTCCGTTATGTCCGTTATGAAAGACAAATCTGTTAGCCAAAGAGGATCTCTTAGATCTAAAAAATTGTGATTTTTGGCGGCAAGATAATTTTTTATTTCTTCAGTTAAATCTAGAAATCTATCAAGAACTTTACCTTTACTGAGCTAGCGTACTTATGTATGTATTTGCATAGCATTTTATGGGGAAATGGAAAACTGAAATATTTTATCGTTGGGCACAAGCAGCGGGCGCACCTAGACCGATCGACGGGCGCCATGGTGCCCGCGGGCATAGGGTTGGGGACCCCTGTAAAATATACCATCGCCGGATCCTCCAAGATAAAATTCTTCTCTAGCCCCATACAGGACAGCAAATGATCAAGGTGTAGCCTGGTGCATATATTTTAGGCATACAGAGAAAGTCTTTTGACCCTGAACAAATGTTAGTCCGCTGGTATGATCACTGATTAGTCTTGTGATAGCTGTTTGCAGTTTCCTATCTCCTTTTAGCTCCAGGGCAGCCCCAGGACTATTTTGTTGATACCAATCATGACTAGGTGGAATCCTCCAAGTCCTGTTATTGCCGGCCTTTACTTTTGCTTAGATTTGCATTTACGTTAACCGCTCGGCCACATGGCTGGCGTATAAATAAAATGCAACAAGATGTCTTTGGTTACCCAGCCGCAGTATGGTGTAACCTTGACCATCAGAATAAGTAGATCTAGATCTTTGTATGCCAAGGGTGTAGCAGTAAGAATTCCTCTCTCCTTCTTGTATTCAAATTTAATTTCTTATCTTTGTAACTGCGTTATTTTCATTTATATTTGAAACCTAATTAATTCACTAAATTAACCAATTCTGATTTAACTAATTTTCCGAGATATGACATAAAATAAAATAGTTTTTTTTTTAATAATAATAAAATAAATCAAATGCAAAAGAATAAATAAAAAGGTTAAATTTCCAAAATGGCTACACTTACTATAAATATTATTTCTATGTATGAAATTAAATAAAACTATCATTTTTGATTTTCTTAAAGTACTTAGTTCAATAAAATTACCAAAAACGTTAACTATAAGGAAGAATTCATGGATGTAAATTGAATATCAACAAATTTCCGAAATTATGGAAAAATGTCTAAAAGATGAACTCGGAACTACGACATATGATAGTTTGCTTTAAATTTATAAAATGAAATAATATTAATAGGGTGTGATGTCATTTTGGAAATTTAACAGTTTTACTTCGTTTTTTGTATTAATTTTATTTTTTTATTACTAAAAAAATTATATTATTTTATTGATGGCTGATGCTTACATTATTTTATTTTAAAGATAGTTATATATATATTATTTCTCTACAAGATAACTCATAAGCAAACTCTAAGCAGTATCCCTAAAAATCAGTGTTCGAAATTTACCCATCGCAAGTGGTCTAATGTCTAATATTCCCCTCATGGTCTAAGTAACCTCAAGTAACGATATATATATTTTTCAATAAAACTAATCAAGAAAAAACTCATATGTTAAAATATCTCCAACTTTTCTTTTTCATGAAAAGAAATATTTAATAACTAAATTAATAAATTATACTTAAAAATATATGAGGGAATGAGATTTTTAACAATCAACACGATATTTGATGTTGTAGATTTAAAACAATCCCAAATAAAGCAAAAAATGTGAATTAAGCACAAATAAAAATAAAGAAATATACTTTTAGTTGTGCTTTTTTTCACATTCCGTGGAAAATTATTTTTCTTTTATTAATAAAATCAATAATTAAAGTATTACACATACATCTTATGCTCTTTTGAGCATTTGAGGAGAAACAAGAATTTTCATTTTTAATATTTCATTAAGTTTACAACAGAACGTTGCAAAAGAAGAAAGCGCTTTTTAAACAAGTAAAATCAGACGTCAAGAAAATCTGTCTTCTAGAAGTTTTTAATTAGCTTTCAGCATCTTTTTTAACAATTCATATTTTTATTAAGTCAAGTTTACATCGTTTGTTAACTTTTAATCTTAACAGTTTGTTTTTATCACGAGAAGATCTTTTTAGATCTAGATACATTATAATCAATAATGAATGGTTTTTTCATCTTTTAAACTTTTTCCGTGGAATAAAATAGAACGGATAAAAAAATTCTTTATCACGAGAAGTGCTTAATACAATACTTTTTTTGAAATTTTTTAAAATAATAATATTAAAACCATTAAAGGCAAATAACAGTTCTTTCATTATAATAATCAATAAATATACAAATTATTCTGTGATGACCATTGATTATAAATTTTGGAATCCTTAAATTAATTTTACATTTATCCTTGAATTGAATTTAGAATCCAAAATTAAAATAGAAGGCTAGTCTAAATGATTCACCCGGTTTCAAAAGCCTATTTATTTACAAACATACGAAGTACAAAAGAGGAGTGATACAATGAAAAATACACACACTTACCGTGTTTCTGATACGCCAGCGATTTTCAACTTTTTTTTGTTTTTTGTTGTTGCTGCACACTATTAACGATTTCGAAATTTGACGGTACACAAAGAAAAAAAAAAGTTTAAAATTTGTTTACTTACCTATAATACATTGTGTAAAAAAGTTTATGATAATAATTTTGAAAGTAAAATAAAATAATATGTATAGTGCTGCTTTGAGGAGAACTAATCCAGACTAAAAGTCTGGGGCTGTCTGCTGCTATGGTAACAAGCGAGAGCACATTTCTAATGGGGGTGTAATGGAAGCGTCAATTGGGCGTCAATTGGTTTACTCACGCTGACCTATGCCAAGATCAAGACAAAAATATTCACCCCGCACCCCTATTCGAAGTGACTGTTTTTCGTAACCATGGTACCTGCCACGACGCGAGACTGAGGTCTAGAGGAGTTCTCCTGAAAGCCGCACTATACACAAAATCAACGGTACGTTTATTTAGGGATTAATTACAAGTTAATAATAAGAATACTTTTAATCAGAAATTTGAGTTTGATGTTTTTTGATAATTTCATTTATATTTGACAGTAAAAATGACAATGCTACTCTCATATCGTCCTCAAGATTTAACAGTCTCGATCTTTTTTTTCGTTTTAAGTTGGTTAATACTGAAAATCCGAATTGACACAAATAAGATGTAGAAAATTGTAATAATATTTTTAAAGCTTCTTTGGCTATCATGGGAGAGTCGCATCTAATGTCAATCCAAAATGAATTCATTGATTCTTTCCGAATATTTTAAAATTAAATCTCGATTATTAAAAAGCAAAATTAGTACTTCTTCTTCTTTCAGAGTTAATTCAAATACAAAAGTATTCGTTATCACTAATGGATTACGAACCCAATCTTTTCAAACTTAATCAACCCAAGTTCTCTTGTTACCCGTTGGCAAAATGGGTCTTGGTTTGGATTTCATGGCGTCCTCACTTAGCAACTACAATAATCAAGAGCAATAGTAAACAGTGCGCATGAGTTGCCATGGCTACCGTTACTGTTTGATAATTTTTTTAGAATTCTATTTTTCACTTTTAATTTTGTTATGCAATAAGTTGGTGAGTTTATTTTTGAGATATGGGACCAGAGAGATCCCATAAATACTTCTTGAGTTGTGAATGAAAGAGAATTCTATCATTTAAATGATATTTTTGTTTTTATTGTTTTAATTAAGAATCAGAAATTTTAACCTACAGTTCAAACTGGATCGATTTCAATACTAATTCAGGTGAATATCACAAATAAAGAGGGTCTAAACTGATTGACAAGCTAGAGTTGAAGCATGAAAAGAAAAACGATGCCAGGGCCTAAACTTACCGAGGCTGAAAAAGCCAAAGAACGTAGACGGGAGTACCTTAAGAGTTACACACAAACGGAAAAACGAAAGGATCCCGTTCGCAAACGTATGCATGAAGCCCATCCCTCACAAAAGTACCAAAGTGGTTGAGAGAATTGAACCCTACCGAAAAGCGAATGGTGACTCTTCGAACCCCTTTCATGCAAATACGAGAACTGGGTGTTGATCACCAGCTAGGGATAAAAGGATCCTTTGTCTACGTACCCAATAACTTGCACAAGACCGTAGACTGTCTTCCACGCAATATAAATGATTCATTCACTATTCATGTAATATTGAAAAAAAGCTTAGATTTCAAACCATATTTAATGCATGAACTTGTGAATACGAACTGGGTGTATGATGCAGCTTACAATCTCCATCAAACACCGTTGTACCAATCCGAAAATGTTAATATGGATCTTGATTGGCTGTCCAGTCATCAAAAGAATTTACACAGAATGTATTTGAGCTGCATTTAAATATGTCTGCGAAATTGTGTACCAAGCTGTTCAGGATTAATAGTTAAAGATGTCCAAGATGAAAACACAATAAAGTTTCTTTTCCAAAAAAAAAAAATAATAAATTAGACAACAACCATTTTGCCAATTTGTAAACTGTGATCGTCTTGCGGCGATCACAATTTTCTTCATTTTGTAGTGAATAGTATTTTTTCTTGATGAGATTCTTCAAAATGAACCTGCAAAAATATTTAGAATAAATTTGTTTGTTTGTTTTTTATTAGTTATTAACTGTTTCTTCTTTTTCCTAGTTAATAATTGTTAGCTTGTTTTTGATAGTCATGAATTGTTAATTTTTTTTACATTAATTGTTATATTGCGTGATCTTGTTATTCTTGCTAATTTTTAATTGTTAGCTTGTTAATTTTGTTTTTCTAACTATTAATTACATAGCTTATTTTAATTGTTAGCTTTTATTTCCTTTTGTAAGTTAATATCTAGCTTTCTTTTGTTAATTAATAATTTTAAGTCATTAAATTAAGTCATTATTATAACCGACAAAGATGTTCTCGTCGTTAAAACGTGGAAAACTTGTATAAGGAATATATATATATATATATATATATAAAGTTCACTTTTCTTTAATTTAAACTTTACTCTAAAAATACCACATAATTTTTACAATATTTCTAAAATTTAGTGTCACTCAAAAGTGCCACGGCACATTGGTTGAGAATCACTGTGGTACGCATAAATATTTTCAGTGAGTTAACCCTTCACACATCCCAACGGTTTTTCCGCAGATACGTTCAGCGTATGATATGAACAAATACCGAAGGTATCATCGGAATATGAACGTATCGACAGAACAAAACTTACGCTGATACGTTTAGTATATAATAAGATATAAATAAATACCGAAGGCATCGATGGAACTGTGGACAACTGTTGAAATGTGTGCCAGGTGAGCAAGGGCTCACACATTGGCCATTTGCAGTATGTACTAGAAATGTGTATGTATCTTTCCTTGTATTAACCGTTTTTGTACACCCTACACTTGTAAAAAAAATAGTCCTTCGGAATTCATCATTTAAGATTTATGAATCATTTAAGCTAACCTTGCAGTTAACTTCTTTTAAATTGTATAAATCAACTGTTTATAAAAACGATAAAAAGTAATAATAATTGTAAATGTTTTTAATATTTGCTAATTGAAAATATACTTTTTAACTTATTCAAACGGTATCTCAGTAGGTGAAAATTCAATCATAAGATCAAACGCTATTGAGGGTTTTTTTTCTTCTTTGGTATGCCGAAATAAAATTCTTTGTTGAACTTGCTTTTAATTAAGAAAATTTTCTGTAAGAAATATCTTGTCATTTTTCGAGTCTATTAGAACCCATAAAACAGTTTTACATCCTTCTAAGGTGTATCCCAATTAAAAAAAGCCACTTTGATTTTGAGCCATAACTGGACACACAAAATGAAAAAGAAAGGAGAAGTAAGCGTGTACATTAAGATATTTATAAGGAGTTACTCTCTTCCTTCTCCACATAGACAAGGAAAAAAAAGGAGGGGTGATATTCTACTGAATTAAAGCCACTTCTGATATAAGTCCAAATATACGCCATGTTTAGATATAGTTCAAAATATGCGATGTTGTATACCAGAGATGGGCAAACTACGGCCCGCGGGCCAACTGTGGCCCGTCGGAAGGTTTTATCCGGTCCGCAGATAGAATTTTAACTTGCCGATCCAGGGTAAATATAAAAAATATGCATCTATTTTCTTGTCGACTTTGTTTAAAGCTATTTATGTTCTTTCTTTTTTAACAAAGTACTGATGACCTTTTTACTTTCTCTATTTTTGTTCTACAAATAAATTTGATGGAAATAGCACAGAGAGCTTCAATTGGTAAAATGTTGAAAGCAGCAGTTCTTTATAGAATAGCTGTAGATTGGCGTTTATCTTTCTCGAGGAGCAAACTTACGGAATCTAATATAGGTGAATTATGCTTCACGTGTGGCAGACTGCGCATTTTAAGCTCCAATGAGAGGACAATCTAGCAATCATCTGATGCACTTGTTTCTAAATATGCCAATGTTTGAGTTTTACAAACCATTACCAAAAGCTAGTATCCAAAATATTAATATTTCATGCTAAGGAAATCAGTGCTATGTTTGCTTTAGCTTAAATATATATGTGAACAAGAGTTTTCAACTATGAACTTTAAGGTATCCGACTACCTTCGGGACAAAATTTTTGAAAAATAAATATTTTCCACAACATTATTGCAATTTATATTGTATATTAATTTAAATAAACATATTTGATAGAGAAAATTTAAATATACAGGAAATTTTTTGTTTAAAGAGTATTTTTTAGATGATTTTAATGAAAATAACTCATTAACGGAAAACAGTCTACACAAAAAACTATTGTACATACAGCTATCAAACTTTTTGAGCCGTTTCGTATGACCCTCTGAAGTGTTATGAACCTCAACTTAAATGATATCATGAAATTAAAAAAATTTATGGAGTGTTAAGCATATTTTTCCATTTTTTTCACATTTTCTTTACATTATCAACTGCAAAATATCTCATAAAACAAAAAATAATGCAGTTATCTGAATTCTGGAGGTCTGTTACATAACCACCAATACAAGAAGCAATCTCTGAAAGTTTGAAGACAAATTTATAATAATTAGTTGAGTTATCTTGTTTTCCGTAGACAAAAAACAGCAAAATTTTCATTTTGGGAAAAACACAATTAAAGTTTATAATTACATTTTTTCTAAAAACTTTGAATGTTTGTCGGTAGGAAGTTATTATATTTTGTAGGGGGCACATTCCTTCACATATTTTCTTAGTTTTATTTAACGTATTTAGCGATATTTAACGTAGCGATATTTTAAAGTATATAGTGAATAACATCAAAAGTCTACTACTTATAAAGCATTTAACACAGGAACAATTTTTTATTAAACAACCATCTTACTGTATTTTCACACTTTATTATATATGTCTAGATATAGTTTTTATTAATAATTAGAAGTAAAAAATATTTTTTATAATATTTATAATAGCACAAATCTAGAATTTTCTTCTAAATGCAATTTGTTATCATAGCAAACCGGACAACATACTGAAGTTAATATAATCATCAGGATCTAAATATCAATTATTCGATTGCCACACAAATTGTTTTTATCCAAAAGGATCAGTTCTTTATTGACATCCATAGAAATCGATAATTTTGAAGAGCTTGAAGTAATAGATTCATCTGCTTTACACAATTTTGAAGAAATGGTATAATCAACTTTACTCAAATCATCGCTTTTGTTGGCATGCTGATTACCGTAATATTTACGTTTCTTAGATCGAGAAGTACGTCCTTTACCCATCTCAATAAATAACAAATTTTTTTGAAGGAAATCAATAAATTTCTTCAAAACAAATCAAAATCAAGATGTAGAAAGTACGCTTCAAATGTAAACAAACTATCAGAAAATATGCTATTTTTTCATGTTACCCACAAACAGTAACCACGAAACGTAAAATCTAATTAAAATATAATTCAGATTATTAGCTGAGAGTTTAAGAGCTTTTAAAAATTAAATATCTTAGAAAAATAAACACACAAATAGAAATGGAACCGAAACTATTACCTACTACCGGTTTCATTTTTGTAATTTCCGGTAAGTTAGATAGCTGTCATCTGCTACTAACATAGCTATAACTAAAGTTCTGCTTGACGTGCATTCAAAAACAAAACAGATTTGAAAACTAGAAAAATTGGGCATTATTATAAAGCAATAAAATAAAAAAGTGATTTTTTGTGAAAATCCTCGTTTTTAAGGTAGTCGGATACCTTAAACAATCATTTTAGAAGTAGACTAACAGACAAGCATTTAGCCTCGTTCCTTAAAGTAAGCACATCTCACTTCGAACCTCGTATAAGGAACTTTTAAAAATGAAATCGAAATTTCATTCATCTCACTAAATACTTAAATTAAAACTTAAATATTGGTTTTTTTAAAAATTTAAATTTTGAAGTTTTTACTTGGCCCACCAAACAATTTTTTTTCTCAATTTTTGGTCCTCGACTAAAAAAGTTTGCCCATCCCTGTTGTTATACCATTAAGTCAAGGTAGCCATAAAATCAAGGTAGCTTTATTTCAATGGAGCATATCTTTGTTTGCATTATAACTACAACCTATTGGAGGAAGAAAATCGCGTACATTTTATACTTCAGAAATGTCAACAAGTTAATTTGGAAACATTGGCAGAGAGCTATTTCAGGACACGAAACACTTTATAAGATAGAAAAAATATAAATATCTAAACAATATTTAGTATATAATAAACAAAAGCAAAACTTTGCATTTAACAAGTCTCAAAAATTCTTTTTCCTTCTTCTACCAAAAAAAAAGTAGCATTTTTGGGGGAAGTTTCGTTCCATCTTAGGCGAGTGTCTTTAGAGAATACTCAGGAAATATTTTTTTCCTTAATAAATTTTAAAATTAGTTTCAAGGTAGATGACGATGCCGACTAGGAAAATGCTAAACTACAACTTTCTGTCCCACGACATGCTAACTAAATTTGGTTTACAAACTGCCCCATATTATTGTTGCAAACGGTGGTTATTTTGAAATCATTGTTCCACAAATTTTTCCAGCCTGCAATACCAATTAATATGAACTTTATAAGTAATTAAGAAACTTGGTGAGATAAAAACACTCGGTTCTCTAAGTAGACAACAAATCATGTATTTATATCTCTTTCGGTTAGTTAAATCATCGGTCATTTTGGGGCACTAGATACACTATCGAACCAAAAGTATCCAAACATCCACCTAAATCATAATGTAGGTTTTTTTTAATGGTTTGGCTTAGTTCCTGAGGTTAGAAACAAGAACTTGAAGAACTATAGGGACATTCCTGGCAATGCAGCTTTCCATAGTCTATGGCAATACTTCTGGAAAAATAGCCCAATTCCTCTAGCAACAATATAACTGCTTCATTCACACATCGAGACTTGCGAGATACGGTTTAACGAAATGGGTGTTCAAAAACTGACCTACAGTTCTCAGATCCTTGATCTAAAATCCCACAGATCACTGGTCTGGCTCAAATTAGAATGCAGCCAAATCGACCATCCTCGCTGCTAGCACAAAATTCAGTTGTCATGGGAACCAATTCTTATGGCCACCTATTGAAAAACTGGTTGAAAGTCTCTCTCCCCAAACAATATCCAGGCTGTCAGTGATGCAAAAGGGGGTAGCAACATATATGCCTCAGAACTCTCTGAGACTATACAGGATACTCTTGGCCAGTAAGTGTACTAGAGAACAAGCATAAAAGTGAAACACAAACTAAATGAGACAAAAGATTTTTCAAATAAATATTTATTGAGCCATGTGTATAAAAAAGGCCTCTTCCATTTGCCTTATATGATAAAATAATGATTCTGAATTACGAGGAAAGGAGACAGTAAGTGCATAAGTCGGAAGAACATTTAGAGAGAGCGTTCAAAAGGTTTCTTAAAAATAATAACACAAAAATAAAATTAATGCTCATTTGTTTATGATATGTAAGAAATATGATAAAGATGGTCTTTAAAACAATACCATGTAAAATATAAACAAAACGTAAAAGGACTATTCTCACTGCGTGTGATCGCGCACCTTCTATTGCCGTTGAGAGAGGATGAGAAGGTGAAATTATTTTCCCGCTTAAAATCAACAGATTAAGTTCGTTATTTTCCTCTCGAAGACGATTGGAGCTGCGTGAATCGCATGCAGTGAGAACGGTCCTTTCGGGCGGATAAAATTTAGTTTATAATTTGTATGCAGGCGTGAGTATTATCTAGATTCTTACAATTTGAGTTGCAAGAATTAGATAAGTCTTCCAATCATAATACGAAGTGGTTATAGCTCAATCGACAACTTTCGGAACTTAACCTCGAATTTAAATTGACACGATTTAATATAAAATTTGAAAAGCTAGATTTTTAAAAGAGAAGTAAACGTGCAATTTTTTTAAACGTTTTTTCAAACAACTTTTGAAAACTTGCAATTTTTCTACGTCACAATAAATATGCAGACGAAAATGAACACAATTTTTTAAAGCAAAACTTTTCAAAAAATTTGACACACAGGTCAGTAGTTAATTTAAATTCCCTTTTAAACCAAAACAGAGTGCAGTCAGTGCATTTCAGCTCTACTAAGAATTTTACACTTGAAGAAAATATATACTTGATCAAAAAGTAAATCTGAAAGTTTTAAATGCTGTAGACATTTTTCGTCTTTAAAAATATTAAAATGTAAACTAATTACAGATAATTTATTTTGTCATAGAGATAACTCTGTTGTAATACGGAAAAGTTGTTGAAGATAAATTCTTTATTTTTCAATAATATGCTCTCATACAGAATATTAACTGTGATACATTCACATACCTGTGACATACACAGAATATTTGATAAGTCATAGAGACAACATGTCGTCACAACGCAAAAGGTCTCGATTTTTTTTCCTATTTATTTACAAACGATTATTCATCAACGTACCCAAAATAACGAGGCAATAATATAATCATTTATCAAAATGCAAATTTATTTTTGCTAAGAAAAAATATTTTCGTTTATCATAAAAAATCTTAATTTTTCGACCCCTGCATGAAACATAACACGTAACGATTAAAAAGAAAAAAGTCAACTCGACAGGCAATATTCATATATTCAATATTCGAAACCGAAAATATTTTTTATTGAGAACAGTTTACGTCAAATTATTTACAAATTCAATTAAAAAATTAAAGATAAAACTTTTTTAAAAAAATTTAAAATTCAAAGTTAAGCATTTAGTATTAAATTTCAAGTTTTAAATTCAGACGATAGCTGAAGAATGTACTATTGCAAGGTTTTTATTAAAAAATAAAGTTTATAATTTTATAGATCTGGTTAAATCTTTTTTTTTTTTTTGACTTTTCCAAGCGTTCATTGTAGTCGAACCTAAAAGACAGCCAAAAGAGTAGTGAATAGTTCCGAAAAAGCTCGATTAAAATATACCCAAACGGATTAAAAATATAAATATATTTAAAATATTGAAATGTTCAAAAGTAATAAAATGAATTAGCATCCTAAGTACAAAGAAAATATCAAATAGTAACTTTTTAATAAGTACAAGCATCTCAGAGTTCCAGTCGCTCGGAATGTCAGTAAGACAATGTTTCTTTTATTACATTTTATCACGATAAAAATTACTCGAGTTTTTTTAGTTTTTTGAATTCAGAAATAACAATTGGAAGTTTTTACAAAAAACACATCACAATAAAATGTAATTTCTTTTAGAAAAAGACATTCATAATATATATATATATATACAAATTCACACATGAAAGTTTTTCAGGCTGTCAGTTCCGCTCTCACGTCGAAGTCCGGGAACTTGACGACTGGCATTTTTGGAACATTTATTAAATAATTATAATTAGAATGTTTATATTTATTTATTTTAAGTTACTTTGTGAATTACTTGCAATTTTAGAAACATAAAAATGAGATTACTTCAGAACTAGAAATATCGAAATAATAAAATCAGAACTAGAAATATCAAAAGAATAAAATCAGAACTAGAAATATCAAAAGAATAAAATCAGAACTAGAAATATCAGAAGATTTAAAGTCACCTTAATAACACTTTTCCTATCATATTCATTATCGTTTGGCATTATTTAAAATTATCTTACTTCTTCTTCGATATTTCAGATTTTTTGTTGAGTTTTCAATAAATTTAAATGAGAATCATTTAGAGCATTCTGATAATTTCAATGAAATTTAATCACAACGATTTAGCGCATTTTAAATAAATTTAATTTAGATCAACTGTGCAGTGCAGTTAGACAGTTTTTAAATAATTATTAAACAGATTTTTTTTAAAGGTATCTAATTAAAACTATTCAGCAGCTTTAAGAAATTGGAAAATTTTTTTCTAACAGTTTTCACCACTTAAAATTAATCAGCGAATTATTTGACAGTTTTAAAATGATTTGGTTACAATTATTTAGGGCTCTTTTGATAGTTTATTTGCCTCAGTTCAAAAGAATTTTTTTTTAAACCAGCCGTCAAGATCCGTGCCATGTAACAATCACCACTTTTAGAAATAATGTTTAACAAAATACAGTCATATGTAAAATCACAGAATGATTGTCAAGTTGAACTTATTTTTACAAATAATCAACTCAACTCCAGAATCACATTCTGAACGGTTTTCTTTCGAAAGAGTTATATGTTACAATAAAAAAATAATCTAAAATTTATATTCTTACGAGCCTGAAAATGAACATATTTACAAAGTCGATGACTGTCTTTTGATATGAATAAAAATCACTTATAACATATATGTCATATCTTCCACAAATCTTAAAACTAAATCTCGAAGGAAATAAAATTTACAAACCAATCTTGGAAGAGAAAGCAGAATGAAATATATTAGAATCATGAAGACTAGGCTCTTTGGATATGGAGATAGTGAGATCACTTGAAATTAAGATTATTTCTTATGTTGTGATAATAACATTTTTTAAATGTTTATAAGACACGACCCATTGTTTTCTGAAACACTGAAAAACATCGCGTTTTGCAATTTCCTTAGATCACTATCACCTGCGGATATGAATGATGTATGGTAAATCGTTCACAAGCCACTTATCTCACTGGGAATTTCAATAGGAATTATAATTAAAAAAAAAACATTAAAATGTCAAAGTACAGCGATTTGTACAAAAATGTCACCCCCAGTAAATTTAGCCGCTCTTTAGTTTCAAAAATTAAATAGTAAGCCATGCATTCAAACTAGATTCACTTCTGCAGTCTCTTTGGTCCGTTTGAAAGTTTCTAAATTCTTTGGTCACACATGAGTCCTTTGGTCTTTGGACTGCCTTTTCAAAAGGTCATTGTGAATAGTTCCTAAAGATTTATACAGTGTTTTAAAAGGTGGTCTATCAGATGGCTTTCTCTTCCAGCAGCACTGCATAAGCTTGTAAATCTCATTCGGACAATCGTCCGGTCGCTTCAGTGTGTTACCTTCCTGGATATACTTGACCACTTCTTCATGGGTCATGCCGTAATAAGGCTGGAGAGCAAATGTGAATATTTCCCACAAAACAACACCAAATGCCCAAACATCGGACTCTATTATGAATTTATTGTAAAGGATTGATTCAAGAGGCATCCAGCGTATTGGTATGGCATCATCTTCATTACCTTTGTAGTAGTTAGCGGCATAGATCTTTTGAGACAGTCCGAAATCAGATATTTTGACCACCATGTCTTCAGAGACGAGGCAATTTCTAGTGGCAAGGTCACGATGTACAAATTTCCTTTCAGAAAGATAAACCATTCCGGCTGCGACCTGCTTGGCGATGTTTGTAAGATCAAGGTGCGTCAAACGCACATCACTAAACAGGTTACCGGTGCCGGTGTGCATTATGTAGTTGGTGGGAGAACAGGACCTCAAAAACTCGTTTAAATCTCCTTTACCCATGAATTCGAAGAGCAAGCACATAGGCTTGCCAATGGCACACACTCCAAGAAGTTTGACAATATTTGAATGGTCAAATTCAGCCATTAAACAAGCTTCACGTTCAAAATCACTCTGAAGATCATCAGATGCTTCATCCTTCAGCATTTTGACAGCTATCATAGTGAAGTCTTCAGCTTTGACCAATCCTGGAGCTTTAGCCTGAAAGACACGACCAAAAGCTCCTTGTCCTATGTCCCTGATATAGATGATATCATTTCGAGGATATTCGAGGTTTTCAAGTTTCGGATGTAGTTTTGCTTGTGTGCGGTGGTAGGACACATTCGAAGGCAGTTTGTCGAGATCTATCTCTACGTCAGGATCGTCATTGTTGCTCAAATGGGGAGCACGTTCGTTCGGAGATATGTACCCTGGAACAGGCGATTGGATTAAAGATTTCTGTCTGATGCGCCTGAGACCAAGGACAATGGCTAGAAGAATGACCACAGCGGCCAGGCTCAAGGAACACGTCATTAAAATGAATGTTGGTGTGAAAAGAGGTTCTGATGGTGGCTCGAAAATATCAATGAGTTCTGTGTCCGGCTGAGAAATCTGGCTGCTGTTATCTAAAAAAAAAAAGGACAAGGAAATTAATATCCGTGAATAAAATATTATGAACAGAATTAACAATAATTACCATTTCAGAATACTGACTGATTAAACTTGACAGATTTAAAAACTTTAAAACCTGTGATGCTGTTCATCACACATTCTCCCCTTTTACTTCTAATGTATTACTATAAGCAGATTTACTTTGTTAATTTTCACTTAATCCACTAATTATAGCTGACATAGAGAAGTAAAAGTGCCATTTACTTTTCTAATTTCCTCTTAATCCATTAATTATAGCTTACATAGAGAAGTAAAAGTGCCATTTACTTTGCTAATTTCCACTTAATCCACTAATTATAGCTTACATAGAGAAGTTAAAGTGCTTGAGAGAATAATGGAAAAGAAAAATAAGAGGTAGAGGGAGAGAATGCGTAATGAACAACATCACAGAGCCTTTTTTTAAGAAGAATAAAAATGCAAAGCATTTATAATAAACGAGATGAGGCCGATTTTTTTCCATTTTGTTAATAAAATTTATTTCCAAAAATAGCAACACTGTAAAAAAATTTAGAAAACTTTAACGTAACTTCCATTTTAAAAAATTTTGCCTCCAGTGTACTATTTAAATTTAGCAGTAAATTACATAGGAAAAGTAATCTCAATTAACGTTATGAGAGGTGCATAGTAGTCTCATTCTTATCCACTTAAAATTGTCGTCACAACAAATATTCTAACATGCTTTATCAGCTTTATGTACTCTGTCAGCGATGGTACAAACTTTTCGGTACGTTTACAAAAAGAAAAATGCATGAGTATAAGTAGTATAGATGAGCTTTGGAGGTCGGAGCCAGAAGAATTTTAATCTGAACCCAAGATACATAGCATTACTTAGAGCCCGAGATATACTTTGGATAAATGCCAATTTTTGCTATCACGTCACTCGGTTTCTCATGTCTGAACAATGAATCGGTAAACCAAAAACTCTTCTATCACCAACTTGCGAAAGAAAAGCGAAGAGAAAAACTGAATCAACTGAAACTCCAAGATGACTAAAACAAAAATTAAAAAAAAGTAAAAATATTAGGCTAAAATAAAAGTCATTTGATAATTAGTGCTAGCTTGATAAAGCAAAAGCACGGAAGAGGACAAGCAGATGGCTGAAATTTTTATACTTTATAAATTTTACGTTTAATAACGAAACAAAACGTTTGTTTAAAAGTAGAAAATAAGCTTATCAAAACTTTATCATGAACCCGAGTGCTTGCCGAAACCTTTTTTCAGTGAACGAGTCAGATCCCGTGCATGGGCTAGAGGTGTATTGTACTAAATTTCTTGGACTCGGGCTGATCCCATCTTATCTCTAATAAGTAGTAAGTGCCAATCATTAGTGTAAAATTGTTAATTTTTATTTGTTGATTAACAAACAAACTTAAAGGCATCTGTTTATTATATTATACTAAATGTTAATTTCTGATACTTTATCATGCTCCTGTTATAAGTGGCAAAAATTAGCGGAATATTATTTGTAAATGTAATAGGCTTTCTTGATCTACGTTAATTTTTTTTAAAGAAACATCAATAATTTATTTAAATATAGTATGAATTACTGTAATTGATAACTTAAGACGTATAAGAGTGCAGTCAGAGCTACCCTAATAGCATCATAATGCTACACAGTTTCTGTCAAACCTATATGAGCATATTGCTTAAAAATGAATACAAGTCTACTAGAGAAATAGCGAACAGTATGTCTCAAGAGTGCTTTCTCTGAAAATATAGACCGAAAGTAAACAAATAGGTTGTCAAAATCTTAATTAGTTTTGCCACTTTTGGGGATTTTATCAGCATTTTTTATTTTTACAGAGTTATGCTAAAGTGAATAACAGTTTAAAAATCATTTGTGTCTCTGCTTTCTGAAAATAAGATTTTTTTTCTGACGCTTTTTTACAGAACAAAATGTTGAACTGTTTTCGTTCTATAATTCAGAACGAACAAATCACAATAAAAAAGGTAATGAATATCCGCCGTCTTTTTAGCGCCGGGTCAAACAACCAAACACGTGATTGACGTCGCCAGGTGACGTATTTTTTTTTATTTACATCTACTCCATGTTTCCGCTGAACGGACTATAGTAAAATATTAATTCATAAAACTACTATTAGAAAAATACTCCAAGTAGCGATCCATTCAATCAATATTCAAATACAATTTTAAAAAAAAAATTTCAAAAATTACTAGATTGAAACAAATATTTAAATAAAAAATTATTATTCAATTGTAGAATACAAATTCAATTTTGCATTAATTTAGCACTTAAGAACAACAATTTATAAGACGACCTTAATCTTTTCGAAAAAATGTGTTATTATTATTAAACTGCGGAATTCAAATTCACCTTTCTCGTATGCACTAAACGGCAGATTAACATTGATTCATATTACGACCCAAACATTTTAAATAAATGCGCAATTAGTATTCAATTGTAGAACTTAAATTCCACCTACTAGAAAGTACATACTAAATGACACAGTGACATCGATCCAGACAAATCACAATAAAAATCTTAATCTTTTCGAAAAAGTGTGCAATTATTATTAAACTGCAGAATTTAAATTCACCTTTCTCGTATGCACTAAACGGCAGATTAACATTGATTCATATTACGACCCAAACATTTTAAATAAATGCGCAATTAGTATTCAATTGTAGAACTTAAATTCCACCTACTAGAAAGTATATACTAAATGACACAGTGACATCGATCCAGACAAATCACAATAAAAATCTTAATCTTTTCGAAAAAGTGTGCAATTATTATTAAACTGCAGAATTCAAATTCACCTTTCTCGTATGCACTAAACGGCAGATTAACATTGATTCATATTACGACCCAAACATTTTAAATAAATGCGCAATTAGTATTCAATTGTAGAACTTAAATTCCACCTACTAGAAAGTATATACTAAATGACACAGTGACATCGATCCAGACAAATCACAATAAAAATCTTAATCTTTTCGAAAAAGTGTGCAATTATTATTAAACTGCAGAATTCAAATTCACCTTTCTCGTATGCACTAAACGGCAGATTAACATTGATTCATATTACGACCTAATAACGTGTGTTCTTAATGGCTTAGGGAAAAAGATTTAATAAATAAAACAAAAGATTAAATGATTAATTTAGAATGAACCATTAAGAATTAATTTAGAATAAACAATTACAAATTACTAGAAAAACAATATCCTGTAAACGGATACGTATCATCTTAATTCGAAACATGGCCAAAAGTATAATTTAAAAGATTTGCGTAGTCGCAATAACCTGAAAGAAAAATAAATAGCTGAAAAGGAATGGATTGCCTAGAGTTAAAAACACATGAGACAGATAAAACAAAAATACAGAAATTTGTAAACTCACCACATTTTATTTGTTAGACAGCACTCTTTTTTTTAAAAAAATTAAAAAACGTATAAATGCAAAACATCACTATCTACAGCCACACAGGCCACAAATTAAAAATTATAGAACAATTTTATAGATGTAAATGGATTTGTATCATGCTCAAAAAATCGTCATCAATTTCTTCTAAAAATCAGACTCCACGCCTCCCTGATGCACAGACGTACATCAGGGGGCCCACAAAGAAATCGAAAGAATCTTCTCGAAAAAAGGGGGAAAAGGAGTCTCTCACTCCCACGTTGCCATTACTTTTTGTTGAATACAGTTGCACTTCGGAAACTCAGCTGACAGGTGTCGCTGCGGGAAATGTTCAGCTTAATCCCATGGCGTCTCAAAAGCTGCTCCTCGAGATAATCTGCTCCTATAGGATCAGTCCATGCAATTTCTTCCTTGTACAAAGCAATACTTAAAGTCTTATATTTTTGCAACCTATGTCTTTTCTTAAAGACATTTAAATTGTTAAACAGCGTTTAACACGACCCAAACATTTTAAATAAATGCGCAATTATTCTTCAATTGTAGAACTTAAATTCCACCTACTAGAAAGTATATACTAAATGACACAGTGACATCGATCCAGACAAATCACAATAAAAATCTTAATCTTTTCGAAAAAGTGTGCAATTATTATTAAACTGCAGAATTCAAATTCACCTTTCTCGTATGCACTAAACGGCAGATTAACATTGATTCATATTACGACCTAATAACGTGTGTTCTTAATGGCTTAGGGAAAAAGATTTAATAAATAAAACAAAAGATTAAATGATTAATTTAGAATGAACCATTAAGAATTAATTTAGAATAAACAATTACAAATTACTAGAAAAACAATATCCTGTAAACGGATACGTATCATCTTAATTCGAAACATGGCCAAAAGTATAATTTAAAAGATTTGCGTAGTCGCAATAACCTGAAAGAAAAATAAATAGCTGAAAAGGAATGGATTGCCTAGAGTTAAAAAACACATGAGACAGATAAAACAAAAATACAGAAATTTGTAAACTCACCACATTTTATTTGTTAGACAGCACTCTTTTTTTTAAAAAAATTAAAAAACGTATAAATGCAAAACATCACTATCTACAGCCACACAGGCCACAAATTAAAAATTATAGAACAATTTTATAGATGTAAATGGATTTGTATCATGCTCAAAAAATCGTCATCAATTTCTTCTAAAAATCAGACTCCACGCCTCCCTGATGCACAGACGTACATCAGGGGGCCCACAAAGAAATCGAAAGAATCTTCTCGAAAAAAGGGGGAAAAGGAGTCTCTCACTCCCACGTTGCCATTACTTTTTGTTGAATACAGTTGCACTTCGGAAACTCAGCTGACAGGTGTCGCTGCGGGAAAAGTTCAGCTTAATCCCATGGCGTCTCAAAAGCTGCTCCTCGAGATAATCTGCTCCTATAGGATCAGTCCATGCAATTTCTTCCTTGTACAAAGCAATACTTAAAGTCTTATATTTTTGCAACCTATGTCTTTTCTTAAAGACATTTAAATTGTTAAACAGCGTTTAACATTGCTTCACTAAAATAGCAAAAAAAAAATGAAGAAAAAAAAATTCAGCTGCCTTACACATTTCTTTCTTTGGAAGCATGTGGTTAAGAGAATAAAAAAAATGGTGAGTATCCGAATAATATAACATACATATACAATTACAAAACAATGGTGGTGAATTTATTCTATCTTGTCTCAAAAAAAATTTGTTAAAGTATTCATCCTATCCCTTCATTCTCTCTTTCTTGTAAAACAAAAAAATTTTAACATACAAAACTTCATTATACCAACAATACTGTCACCTAATAACATTTTGTCATACAGTATCTAAAAATGCACAGTAACTTTTGTCAATAAGTTTTAAAAAAATTTTTTGATATTGATCTCTTTCTTTTTTTTGATCAATTTCATGTTTGGCACTTATATAATAACATATGACACTAATTGGACAATCTTTTAGATCTACCTCATACTCCTATACTAGTGTTTGCATTATTTTTTTTTTTTTGTCATATGTTATGCAATTATTTACATTTTGAATCCTACACTAGTATTTGCAATGATTATTATCTCAATTCAGCACATTTACTTATTTATTCTGCTCATATTTCATTTTATTTACTATATCAAAATTTTCCTTAAATTCACTATACTCCCTATCTTAATCAGACGTTATTGAAATGACAATATAACTAAAAATTTGCATCACAAGGACAGTAAAAATCCTTTAGTAGCTAAAAAAAAAATAAGACGGTTATCAGAAAGAGAAAACCAAGAAAAAATCAAGCTTAATTTTTGAATGGGATGTTTCCATATTTAATGATAATTGTACCAGCCAGTTTTCATCAAATATAAAATTTTGAGCTCGAAGGGGAAAAATGCAATTCAAAAATCTAACCACCAAAACAAAATTTGCTAACTATATATTTTTACATTTAAATAAACCTTGAGTTAAAATTGTCAAATCAATACCCTAACAAAAATATGATAAACACTCTAACCATTATTTAGCTTAATATTCAATGCTGATATCATGATCATTTGAGTTGTCATTCTTTAGTTCCTCTCTTAATGACTTTTTTTTGAAAAGTTTACTTACATGAAATTTTTTGTACATGTCTCTTCTATCATCTTTTATATGTACTAGGTAATTGTTATTTCTAAACTTTTTCGTAACCTCAAAAGGACCTTCATATTTGGGATCTAAAGAACGAACATCAGTATTTATTTTTAAATAAACAAGATCCTTACACTCATAATTAGGAGTTGGTCTACCCTTTATGTATTTCTCATGTAGTTCAAAATATTTATTCTCATTAAGCCTCACTATTTCTCTGGTCTCTGCAATGTGCTCTGTTAATTTTTTAATGTAATTAGATGGGTTTTCTTCATTGTTGACATTAACACTTACATTTAATGGGAGATTTAAATTTCGACCAAAAAACAATTCTGCAGGAGTATAACCTGTAACCACATTTATTGAGGAATTATAATGCAATTTGAAAAATAAAAGTTTATTTGTCCACTCCCAACTATTGTGACACATTGAAGCTATTGACTCTTTTAAAATTCTGTGAGATCTCTCCAGTAAACCATTAGATAAAGGATAATAAAATGAAGTTTTTCTATGTTCAATATTTAATGATTTTAAAAAGTTAACAAACTCATCAGAAGTGAAATTAGTGCCATTATCGCTAATTATTTCTTGAGCTAACCCAAATTTAGAAAAATAGTCATTTAAGCTACTGATTATGTTTGATGATTTTATATTTGTTAATGGTATGGTCTCTAAATATCTTGAATAATTATCAATAATTGTTAAAATAAAAAATTTGTTGTCAATAGACCTAGGCAATTTTCCTACAATATCAATTGACAATCTTTGTCCCACATTGAGATCACTTTTCTCAATAAATTTAGTTTCAGTAATTTTTGGTTTAGGTTTATTTGCCAAACAAGCATCACATGATTCCACAAAATTTTGTGTATCAGCTAACATGCCATACCAGGAATAATTTCTCTTCATTAAATTGTATGTTTTAAAAGTACCAAAATGTGCAGCATGAGCTGCCTTAAGAACCTCACCTCTAAGAGATTCGGGTATAAAAATTCTACTAATAGTTTTATGAGGATGTTTAGGAGGTTTAATTCTCATCATAAGTATTCCTTTATCATTTACAAAAAATTTTTTTGAAGTGAATTTGTCATTGATTCTAAGTTTTGCCAATATTTCTTTAGTTTTGATACAATTTTGTTGAAATTTAATTATATTCTCCATTTTAAGATTTTCATTCACTTCAAATATATTTACATTATTAACAACAACATCAGTAATGGGCACTCTGGATAGATAATCAGCTGGATTTTTTAAACCTTCTATATGCTTAATTTGAAAATTAAATTCCTGTAAATACATAAGCCACCTACTCACAATCTCTGGTTGTTTTTGCAAATCAATATGAAAAGTTAATGCTTTCGCATCAGTTAAAACAATGAATTCTTTACCATAAAGATGTTGATGGAAATGTTTAACTGAATCAACAATAGCTAAAAGTTCTCGCCTAATTGATGGATATTTGGACTCTGCAAAAGTCAGTTGTCTGGAGTAAAATTCTATAGGTACAAAATTTTCCTCAATTCTTTGCATTAAAATACCACATAAAGAATTATTAGAGGCATCAGTAACAATATAAAATTTTTTGCTATCATCAATATTTTTTAAAGTAGGTGTAAGTAGTAATTGCTCTGAAATAGATTTAAAAGCATTTTGGCATTCTTCATTCCAATTGTATTCAACATTTTTTTTAGTTAAATTTACTATAGGTTTAACAATGTCAGCAAAATTATAAATTAAATGACGAAAATAATTAATCATGCCTAAAAAAGTTTGTACTTGCTTGACATCTTTAGGAATAGGAAAGTTTACAATTTTTTTTACATTATCCGGAGCTGGGGAAAAACCATTTGCATGAAGTTTAAAACCTAAATAAACTATCTCAGATTTACATATTTGAATTTTTGCAGGATCTAAAGTTAAGTTGAATTTCTTAAGTCTGTCAAAGACTTTAATCAAAAAATTAATCATCTCTTCTATTGAATTAGCAGCAATCACTATGTCATCTAAAAAATATTGTACATTAGGCCCTTTTATATCATCTAAACACTTTGAAATTAAATTGTGGAAATAAGAAGTGCTGTTACGAGATCCAAAAGGAAGACGAGTGGGCTGAAAATTTCCAATTTCGCAACAAAATGCAAGTTTGGCTCTATCCTGCTTTTTCAATTGCAGTTGAAAAAATGCACTCTTTAAATCTAAAACCGTGTAGAATGCTTTTCCAGAAATGTCATGTAAAATGTCATTTATTTTAGGTAAACAAATTTTAAAAGTCTCAGTTACAGAATTTAGTAAGCGATAGTCAATGACCATGCGGAATTTTTGTAAGTTGGGGTCATTAACAAAAGGTTTCTTCTTGACAAAAATTACCGGAAAACAATAATTTGAAGATGAAGGTTCAATAATGCCTGCTTCCAACAATTTTTGAATCTCTTTTTTAGCAAATGATTTGGCAATATTAGGAATTGGATACGGTCTAGTCTGAATAGGAAATTGGTGTAATAATTTAAATTCAGGGATAACTGCGTTAGTAGAGCCTAGAGTAGCATAAGATTTAGAGAAAACCTCAGCATTATTCATTAAAATTTTGAGCATCCTGTCTGCATCATCCTTTTTCAAATGTTTTAAGTCAAAATCACTGGTATTAATTTCTATTTTTCTAAGTTTATGAATTTCTTCCAAATTTAAATTATTTATTTGTAAATGCTCATCCTCTGTGGGTATCATAATATCATTTTTCTCAATTTCGAATACTTTACCAATTTTAGTTCCTTTATTTATAATTATTCTTTTGTCAGTATTATTTTCAATCATAGTTGCAAAATTTTTATCAGTAATTTCAATTAATGATTCATAAATTGTATACTTTAGTTTATTAATATTAGGAGAAAATAATATTTGTTTACAATTGCTTATATCTTGAGATACAGTTAGTTTAATTAATTTTTGGGTATTAGGCTCAATTACTATTTTCTCGGGTGCACAAGCAATATTATCTTTATCTATCTGCACATTATTACATAAATTATTTATCATACGAGGAGTATCTTCAAAAAATTCAAATGACTCATGCCCCATAATTAATTTCCTATTTGGTGTGTCCAAAATAATTTTGTTATGCTGTATAAAATCATAACCCAAGATAATTTTATATTTGTAATGCCAAGAATTTTGAGTTACAAAGAAGGTTCCATTAAACCATTTAGTCTTGATCTTAAATTTTGAGGATATAGCTGATAAGTATGGTATAATGTTGTTATCTAAGGTATGTATTCTTACTGATCGAGATAAATAATTAACTTTAGTCTTTTCTTTTATTTCATTTACAGTTGCAGGATCAATTAAACTCAAATTAGCACCAGTGTCTAATAAAGCAGGTATTAATAAATCTCCAAATTTTAAAATTATAATAGGAAGAGCATCTGAATTGTTAATATCACCACATGTCATAACATGCTTATTTCTTAATTCTATTTCCTCATTTATGTCTTTTAATTCATCATTATTTTTATTTATATCATTTCTACATCTCTGATTGTTATTTGAATTATAGTTAGAATTTGTTATTACCTGATTTTTTTTATCATTATTATCTGAATTAAAATTTTTATGTTTGATGTTACTACTAATAAATATCCTACTCTTATATTTTTTATTATAATTTGGACTGACATTTTGTTTATAAATTTCCTTCTTTTTCAATTTTGTATTTTTATCCAGCTTTAACTCATTTGATTTGTTATTGGTTCTTGTAAACCCTGTTTCATTCCACCTGTTACAAGAACCATTAACTAGTTTAAATTATTTCGTCTTCTGTCCCTACTGTTGTTACCCCTATTCCTAAAATTTCTGTTGAATCCTCTTCTGAAATTACTGCGACTCCTATCATAAGGTGTTACTCTATTACTATTATTCATATCTTTCCCTGGATAATACCAACATTCCGTTGTTAAGTGATATTTATTACATATATGGCAAGTTATTTTAGGTTGCACAAAGTTCCTAGTTCTTGAAATATTATTTACAGATTTATTCTTCGTTAAATCCTCTATTTTTTGAGTTAATTCCTCTATCCTGCGATTACTTTCTACCTGATGTTTTAATAGAATATCTACATCTGTTGTCTTCGTTAAATTATTTACATGATTTTCATTAATTGCGAGAGCATTTTCCACATCATTAGCTATTTTGCCTATGTCCTCAAATCTTGTGGCTCCCCTTTTCATGACTTCAAGTCGAATATCGGGTCTCATACTATCTAACAATTTTTGAGCCTTCATTTTTTTAGCCAAATTCAAAGTCTCCTCACTACTCTTATTATTTATTTCCAAATATTGATTGGTAGCTTTCTCCACCTCATCTATTAGATCTTTTATACTTTGATTAGGACCTTGCATAAGTGTGTTAAACTTTTTTTGCAATTCAGCATAATTTGCCTTTTTTAAGAATTTATCTTTAAGTATCTTTACTATTATTTCAAATTCATTGTTATTTTCAGTGTGTGCTTCACTGACTACTCTTAATGCCTCTCCTGTTAAATTTAATTTAAGAATTAGACATTTCTTTGTGTCGTCCCATTTCTCTAATATAGCTATTTGCTCTAAATTGCTAAGAAAAAAATTTAAATTTGCATCCCTGCTGCCACTGAAAGGTTGCAGCGAATTCGCCAAAGAAAAATTAGATTTTGCCATTAAATTAGATAAGTGTTAAATTATAGAAATATAATACACTCTCAAAAATATTCAAGATAAAAATCACAGATCAAATTACAAAAAATCAAGTTGTTATCAATATAATATTCATAAAACTGTATATATATATATATATATAACCAATGGTATTACACTCATTAAAAATGTATAGCCCTACTGCATTTAAAATACTATTTTCATATAACTATTGCTTAAAATTGTCCACTACAAATCCTTAAAATCAAGAATACTAATTTTTCAACATATATACACTTAATTTTCATTACTTTTGAAACCACACAAGACATTCATTTAATTAAAATTATTGCGATTAAGCATTACTTTTCAAACAATGAAATATTTCAATCAATAAATTATCAAAATCATTGGAGAGACACAACAATAATGCAGAGGAAGAGAGAATGAAGAAATATGAATCATGCACGTGTATTATTTTAATATGCCATGTGCCATAAATTTTGCAGCATATTTATCAAAAAAAAATTATCAAAATTAGTCCAATCCATTCCAAAATTTAATTTTACTTAAAATATATATCATTTATAATGAAAATTTAAAAAAATTATCAAGCTCACACCTGGTACTAAGGCACCAAATAATAACGTGTGTTCTTAATGGCTTAGGGAAAAAGATTTAATAAATAAAACAAAAGATTAAATGATTAATTTAGAATGAACCATTAAGAATTAATTTAGAATAAACAATTACAAATTACTAGAAAAACAATATCCTGTAAACGGATACGTATCATCTTAATTCGAAACATGGCCAAAAGTATAATTTAAAAGATTTGCGTAGTCGCAATAACCTGAAAGAAAAATAAATAGCTGAAAAGGAATGGATTGCCTAGAGTTAAAAAACACATGAGACAGATAAAACAAAAATACAGAAATTTGTAAACTCACCACATTTTATTTGTTAGACAGCACTCTTTTTTTTAAAAAAATTAAAAAACGTATAAATGCAAAACATCACTATCTACAGCCACACAGGCCACAAATTAAAAATTATAGAACAATTTTATAGATGTAAATGGATTTGTATCATGCTCAAAAAATCGTCATCAATTTCTTCTAAAAATCAGACTCCACGCCTCCCTGATGCACAGACGTACATCAGGGGGCCCACAAAGAAATCGAAAGAATCTTCTCGAAAAAAGGGGGAAAAGGAGTCTCTCACTCCCACGTTGCCATTACTTTTTGTTGAATACAGTTGCACTTCGGAAACTCAGCTGACAGGTGTCGCTGCGGGAAAAGTTCAGCTTAATCCCATGGCGTCTCAAAAGCTGCTCCTCGAGATAATCTGCTCCTATAGGATCAGTCCATGCAATTTCTTCCTTGTACAAAGCAATACTTAAAGTCTTATATTTTTGCAACCTATGTCTTTTCTTAAAGACATTTAAATTGTTAAACAGCGTTTAACACGACCCAAACATTTTAAATAAATGCGCAATTATTCTTCAATTGTAGAACTTAAATTCCACCTACTAGAAAGTATATACTAAATGACACAGTGACATCGATCCAGACAAATCACAATAAAAATCTTAATCTTTTCGAAAAAGTGTGCAATTATTATTAAACTGCAGAATTCAAATTCACCTTTCTCGTATGCACTAAACGGCAGATTAACATTGATTCATATTACGACCCAAACATTTTAAATAAATGCGCAATTAGTATTCAATTGTAGAACTTAAATTCCACTTTTCTAGTACATACTAAATGACAGAGTGACATCGATCCAGATTACGACCCAAACATTTTAAATAAATGCGCAATTATTATTCAAATCATAAAATTTTAATAAATGCAATAAAGGAAGAAAAAAAACGCGAGTAACAATCAAATCAATTACAAGAAAAAGCATAAACAAAACAAAACCCTAAACCGAAATAAGTAATTTTCTTCCGGAAAAAAAAAAGCAATATCGGCCAGCATTAAAAGAAGCTTTTCAAAGAAATGGAGCATTCGCTAGAAAATCTTATTTACATACAATTCTCCCTCGTGTATCTATCTGAAATGAGGCACGTTCGTTTCGACCGGAACCAATTTGCACTGAGATGAAAAAGAAAGAGAGAAAGAAATCCCAACTAACTGATAGAAAATCAAGTTGCCCGCAAAACCAAAGTCACATCTACAAAACCAAAAGCACCACACAAAGTCCTATTAAGTCGCACATATGCAGAGGTTGATAAAATATTGGAATTTCATTTCAACTGTTTCAAAAGTAATATTTTTTCACTTCAAAGTTCCGCCCGAAAATCAATACGAAACTTAGAGAGGAGAAGAAAAAAAAAAAAAAAAAAAAGAAATGGCTCCAAAGAAGGAAGAGTGCATAGTGTACAGTAACTGCAACTAAAAGGAATGAGAGGGCTATAGAGGAGGGAGGGGGGGGGGTATAGTAAGGAAAATTTACTTTTCAGAAAAGTTACGTGCACTTTTATTACTTCCCCTGGTGGTGGAAAAGTTATCGATTGAGGAAAAGGGGGGAAGGTAAATTTACAAGCACATTTTTGAAAGATAAGCAATATTCATAAGCGGTAAAACTCTTTCGCAAAACATATACTCTTTCGAGATAAGCTAAAACATATTTCAAAAAGGAAATATATATGCATATATTCCGAAAGAGTTAGATAGTTTATAAATGCATCCTGAAGAATTTCGAGGGGAAGTTCGAAATAGGCGAAGACTTTGGGCTGGTTGGCATTAAATGGTTCCATAAAAATGGACACTTTTATAATTTTTATGAAGCTTAAATATCTAATGAAAACGATCTTTTCCCTCGTGAAGTAAAAAGAAAAATGAATTTTAAAAAAAGCTAGTCTCAACATTTTTCTCTAGATTTGAATTTTAAGCCATTTGTGTTATAAAATGTTCGAAAAAAGAAGACGAGAGGGACGGCGGATATTTCAGAAATGAGTATTAAAAATGGTTGGCTACGCGAAAGAACCAGACATTTTGAGTGCTGAGCATTTTGAACATAGTTGTGCTTTTTCCCTGTCGGGTATTTTTCCGTTTTCGTGATCAGAAGTGGTTGGACCAGATCAAACTATTTGCTGCTGAACTTTTTCTTCGGGGGTATTAAAAGACTAAGTTTTATTCCAGCAAGTTCATGATTGCCAATACTTTGAAGAATAAAGTGCCATTTCATCGAAATTGAGCTAAATTTTTATAATACTTCCTACTAAATTTCGATAAAGGCATGTGCATGCGGCAGCTAGACTCCCTCCATTGTCCTATTGTATATTGGATCGTACAGTCAATTTGTGCCGTTTTTCAATACGTGGAACTGCCTGAGGTTCGACAAAAATATTTAAGTGGCAAAAAAAATTTATACTAAAAAAAGGAATTCCTGTTCAAATAGATTATTGGGTTTTCTTGATAACCACAAAGATTTGGATAGAAGTTTGATGCACGCAGAATGAATATGTTCTAAATTGAAGTGGTTTCAAAATTAGGAAAACTTCAAACTGCTTTGATAAGTAGTTTACTACCACTTGAAAATTTTCGGCGGCGAATTTTTTATGTAAGATATTAGTATTTAGATAATTATACGCAAAAATGTTTCTGTCATATATAAAATCAAACAATAATCAGATTAAAGAAAATATCTGCACTATTTAATATTTTTCGAAATTTTTCTTTACTTGAAAAGGAATAATGGTGCAAGTCATCCATATAAATATGTATTTTATTAGACATTGAAATAAATAGAGGAAAAATGGTGAGAAATTAAACTATTTAAAATAAATTGTAAGGCGTTATTAATGTTGATTAATTTGCTCTTTTCTCTATTTTCAGTAGAATTTATAATGACAAAATGAAATAAACAATAGTAAAAAAATATAACATAAACAGTATTTTGCGAGCAATATAACTGAAATCCAAGATAAAAGACATGGATGGTTGAACTGAATGTAAACAATAACAAGCAATCCGGTAACCAAAAGAAATTTAGAAAACTTCCTCCGCATATGTTATGTCTACGAGGCGATGTGTGAATAGTCTTGATATATTCTAGGAAGTTTTATTATATTGTGATTAGTATTTAAATTCAAGCGTGACTTCAGTCATAAGAATTTTCTGTAATTTATAAATTCTAAACAGTGGTTAACCGTAAATAAATTTGAGAAAATTAATATCACAGAATAAGTAAAACGTAAGGTTTGTCATGTTTTGAGTGTTATCCCCTTATTTGGCTATATTTTAGTAAAATATCACCGTTTGTTATTTTTTTGGATAGCATCATATGCATGCAGGCGGAGTCTTTCGAATTCGCTTGTGTTTCATTGAAATTTAAATAGAAAGAGCGCGTTTTATTGTAAACACTACTAGCATAACAATATTGAATAGCCCGGTTTTTCAAACTTAGGCATAGAAATAAACCAGCAAGTCTCACGGTCAACCAGCTATACAACTGAATAAAAAAATATATGTTTTTAATCAAATGCACAATATGAAAACATTTTTAAAACGCTAACATAATTTTCGCAATCCTATCTTTTATCCTATCAAACTAAAAAACGAATAAAAAAAACTGAATATTTGTGTCATAAATCTTAGGGAAACATTATTCGTTTATACTACAGATATAACCGTTATGAATTAAACAAACTCATGTAAGAGACATTATAGACTGAGAACAAAGGATCCCTATTGCCTCAACGCCTAGTTTGCAAGACGAAATTTTTTCAACGCTCCCTTAAAAAATTCTTTAACAATTTATTTATTGATTTTTTTTACATTTGTTATTTTCGATACGGTACCCTTTTATTCATATTTCTTTTCAAAACTCCTACTGACCAATAATACATGATAACAATATTATGATAAAGAACTTTTTTTAAGTAATTTTTTTTTTTTTTTTTTTTGTGAAACCAGCTGTTTCGTAGAAAAGGATAAGTAGGGCGTAAAATAAATTTGGAACTAGTTATTTAACACTTAATTATTAATATTTTAAAAAATCCAAATAACTTTTACACTATGTTCATTATCAATAAAAAAATTATCAAAATATTTTGTAGAAAATTCGAAAAGAATAGATTGAATTTCGAATGGAAAAAAATGTCACCTTGAACTTTCAAGCGTAAATTTTTTTTTGTATCGAACAAGAAAGTTTCGTTTTCACAATAAAATTGGTTAGTAATTTTTATCTCAATAAATTGCTGAATTTATAATTTATTCATATTTGTATTTCTTCATAGACTTTATGCTAAGTTAAAACATGTATTGGTTTTTCAATGCAAAATTAATATTAATAAAGTTTATTCTAATTTTAAAAAAATTTTCTTGTGTTTTTACACATTCTCGAGAAAATACCAATGCTCCCCAAGAGTTTTAAACACCCATTGGAGTGGAATAAGAGAATATGCCGTATAGTTGCGGTTTTCAATATTTTTCAATTGGGGTACCCTAAGGGATCGACTTTCGTCTGGCGGAACCCTCAGACTTAACGAATAAATTTCATTAGCAATTGTGAACGTATTAAATAACGAAATACTATTAATTATTTTGAAAATATTTCAACAAGTCAGACAGTTGTCTGGAGCAACATCTAGTCTAGTTTTTAATTTGATTTTAATATATGCAAACACGGAAAAGGAATTAGATGAAATATAATTTCCAATAGAAAAGTAGCCATTATAAACGTTGAGAACCTATATGTACTTCTTCATTGTTGAATTAGGTTATTTTTATTCTAAGCTAAATACTAATGCCGTTTTTCATGTGCTTTTCATTATTCATTCATCATATTGTTATTAGAAAAAGTATTGAATTTACATTTTTCACAAGTATTTTAATTAATTAATAATACATTTAATACCAGGTTTTGAAAATCACAACTGATTTTTTTTTTAAAAATCTAACTTTCATAACCCACCCATAGAACCTAAAGGTTCTACGGAACACTATTAGGGAACTTCTGTAGAGAGTCAACTATTCAAATGTATAGTGTCAACTAATAATTTCCTTTCACTGTTGCTAGAGAAAGCTCGCCCCCTTGGTCGAGAGCCGAGAAGAAACTTTAAGAAAAGCGTTGTTGTGACGTCACAGTCGATTGACCTTGAGTATTATTGCTCAAGCTAATTAGCCTGAGATCGATTCCATTTTAGATTAAATAAGCAGAAATTATTATTGACATCAAACTAAAAATATATGCAGATTTTATTCTGTGACGATGCAATCAACAATTTGCGCAAAGAACTAAAAAAAAAAAAAAAAAACTGTGAAATAACTTACGTAGTAGTGAATTAAGAGATTATTTTTAAAGTAATGTTAATAGTCTTAGAGATAAATATCTTTTTTTCAGATTTATTTTATTTCATCTATTTATTTTTGCACTGATAGGACAGACCGAAATTTGAGTGAGATTTTTTTTCGAGAAAGGTTTTTTTTCCTTTCTCGAGAAAAAATTAGAATTAATAAAGTCTTTTCCAGGTAGATACATTGATTCAAATTCTATGGATTGCATTGAACGAAGAGTTTAATGGAACAGCAGTCGAATATTAATTAACAATAAAATAAACGAAACTGAGTGCGCTCTTAATAGTTTAATCCTGATCTCGTTTGAGCCAGTGGAAGAACAGAATAAATTTTCCAACATTACTTAGATGACCTTTTGCAGAATTAAAAAAAAAAGTCAGACTTTAATTAAATTATTAATAAATTTTGGTTCAGATGTTCAATATCAAGAGTTCTTCACACTGATAAAATATATTTTCTAGAATAGAATATAAATCTCCAATAATCTATACAAGTTACAACGCATGCACAATTAAAACATTAGTATAAAAGCTACGCAAGAACATTAATTCCAGAATGAATTGAATGCAAAATGACTGAAGCTGAGGATTTTATACTGTTTAATCCAGGTCTCAATTAAACTACACTGTAACAAAAGAAATGTCTTAATTATGACATTCAACGTGAAAATTATAAAAATGATAACATTACTGAAATATCTCAAAAAATATTAATTTCGAGGAAAAGAACATTAATCGCGATTAGAACATTAATTAATAATGAACTGATGCACTACTAACTAAACAAAGTATTTTAATCGATTAACCCATTCTTCAATCGCACGCACTGAACGCAAGACATTTGTTAATTCTGGTATTCAACTTGAAAATTATTAACTAGATACATAACATCATAACTAAAATATATCTCTAAGAACACTAGTTTAAATGCGACGAAAGAGCATTAATTAATAATGAATTGATTTCACCACAAATTATTTTAATCAATTAATCCAGATTCCAATCGAATTGCACTGCAACACAAGAAATTTCCTAATTATGACATTCAACGTGAAAATTATGAAGTAGAAAATGGCAACATTCTTAAAAAATCTCTAAAACATTCATTTCAATGCGACGCAAGAACATTAATTAATAATGAAGGGAATCAAACAGAGTGTTTTTAATCGATTAATGGAACTCGATTCGACTAATTGCCTTCATAGCGCGTTCCCCTCTCTTCCTGATAATTCACCAGAAAAGCATTCGACGCAGATGTTTCGCTCAGTCACTCGATTAGGCAGAGTAGGAAAGCGGGAATTCTCGCAAATCCACATTTACGAATTTCAGGAGAAAAGCCTCCAATTCTCGGAAATCCACATTTATAAATTTCAGGAGAAAAGCCTCCAATTTATATTCCGAAAATACATTATCACACATAGAAACTAGAAATTATAATAAAAAAGTTTTTTTTTTAGCTCTTTAAAAGATTTGAAATAAAAATGGCATTTTTCTGAGAATTACTATTTATTGAAAGATTAAAGACGGAAAAAAAAAGAAACTTTTTAAGGCTCGAAAAAACGAATAACTAACTTGTAATTCAAAGGGAAACATAAGAAGATGACGGAACTATAATGGAAAGAGGATGCAGTTGGTGTTGATGGTCTAATTGGGTACTTGCAACTCGAGAAGAAGAAGATCAATGGCACACAGACACGTGACGTCAGCATATTGTTTATAAACAAGATAGCGTGTTAAAGTGGAGATAAGTTTTTCTACATAAGTTAGAATGTTATTTAATGTTAAGTAAATTAAATGCAATGCCGTAACGCACATCGAATTTGTTAAAAAGTAATTCATTCTTGTCTACGTTTTACATAACTTAGATTTATTATTTATGTATGTATTTTATTGTAATCGTGATTATTTTAGTTTTGAGTATCTTTGTCTCTGTGTTAACTAAGAAATAAATAGTGAAAGAACAACGCAATAAACAAGATATTGCTTTTTAGACCTATTGGAAGAAGAAAGCGGGGAAGGCAGCGGTTGAGATGAGCTAATTCTGGATGGAGTCTGATTTTCTTGCAATTAGTGAAAATAATTGGAAATCAAAGATAAATCGTAAGTCGTTATGGAGAATTCTTCAGAGGAAGGCATTGCCCACATTGGACTGTCTGGCCAACTATGATGATGAAGAATATAAAAAAAAAAATAATCTTTCAAACAAACAACTAAACACCGGGTAAACTAAATAAAAAGTTTAAAACTATCTAAATTCTGGAAAATTAATAAAATAATAAAAATAAAAGTTTGCTTTATTTTATCCATAAGCCCAAAATAAATCTACGGTGGGGGGGGGGAATTCTGCACCAGATCCATGAGTGCAGTTACAGAGGGTGAAAAACAGACCTTATGGTTTTATTACAGCTCAGTGTGGGCCAGAAGACCATGATCTTTGGCCAAAAGTCAAAAATTAAATTTTCAACTAAAATATGTGTAAGCAATTTTAATATAGCCCAAATTAAGTATTTATAATCATTCCAAACATTATAATTTACTTTTTGGACCGACAAGAATACAATGTATTGAAAAATAGGTTAAAGTTTTTTTTTTTCAAAATGTAACTTTTAAATATTTATTTCAGAAATATATATAGGAATTTCACCTTACTGTTACATTTTTATCAGAGTAATTAGTCTGAAATTATAGAAAAATTTTTCAATTTGTTGGATTAGTTAATACTCTTGACAAAACTCATAGTTTATATCTTATCATTTGACATTTTACAAAGTTTGATGACCTTCGAAACTTAGTTCCCAAAAGTTCCAAGAAGTAATTAGCTAAACCTTTTTTATGTTCTCTTCTTCGATGTTTCTTCTTTCCAAAAAATTTGCCCCATTTTGCCCGTAATGCAAAGGTGGACTAAATATACCGAAAAACAAAAATTATGTTTCTTTTCTTCATGTTTTCGCGTTATTTTGTAATATTACTTCGGAAATGTGATTTGCTTTTCATTTTTAATATAAAATTACGAAAATTATTATACAGTCGAACACGTTTATAACGAGCACAAAGGGACCGTAACATGTACTCGTTAAATCAGAGTGCTCGTAATAAACGGGTCCTTAAGACAGTCGTGCAACCAGAAGAGGGGGGGGGGGCTTGGGAGGTCTAATGATTGAGTTTACTTAAAATTTAATTAATACTTACTTACTTTAAATACATTAATTAATTTAATTAAATACTTTTCCTAATTTAATGACAACTTACCCCCTTCCCTCGCGTTTCCTTATCATTTTGAAAAAAAAAATAAGACAGAAAGACTAGAAATATGAGAAAAAAGATTGCAAGACAGAAAAATATTGCTCGCTAAAACCGGGTCTTGCTCGTTAAAAGCGACTTCTGTTCCATAGACTTAACATTGATCCAACCAAAAATTCTCGTTTCTCTCGGTAAATCCAAGTTCTCGTTAAATCCGAGCTCGTTATAAACGAGTTGGACTGTATTTTCATTGCTATATTTAATTATTTAAAAGTACTATATTATTTTTTTTATTTTTGCTCGCCATAGTCGCCATTTTGCTTTTTTTGGGTATTTTTAGTCTATTTCAAAATTTCAACTATGAATTCAATTTACCTGCACATAAAAAACCCTAAATAAAAACCCCCAAATTTTGGAACAAATTTTATCGAAATACTAATTTTGGTCACGAAACCTTGGATGCTGACCCACTCTGCAACTGATGGGTTAAATTAAAAGTGTAACAATGAAAATGCTTAAAAAAGAAATGCAAACATTATACATAGACAGCATGTAACAAAAAATTTATATTTAGATTTTTTTATCATTATCTTGTGTGCACATTCTTTTAGCTTTACCTTATTAAATAAGAACAGTCGTTGAAAACCGTTTTTTTTTTAAAGGTGAATTAATTTCATTTCTCGCTGGTTTTTACTGAAACAAATATAAAAAATACACGAACACAAAAAATTAAATTTATTTTAAATATTTAAAGCACCGTAAAGAGATTGAATACTTATCAAGTAGCAATCGATTCCAGCTATTTAATGCAGTACAAATTTATGGCGTCATTGCCTGACTCCTTAATTGAGGGTCACGACTTTACGAATCTTATTTTCTTCTTAACGCTTGAAACAAAGATTTTTATCAATAAAGAAAAAAGAAAAGTCAATTTCTTTTCTTTATGGCATCTTAATCTAAACGAGAGAGACAATAAAAATGCAAATATGCCAGAAAAGTTCTGTAAAAGCTATCGAAGAAATGATGAAAAAATAAGAATATTTTAGAAAATAAGAAGGTTGCTTAATTTATTTTTCTTCCATTCTATTTTTTTTCCCCACGGAAACTGGAAAAAAAGAATGACGAAAACAACGATTAAATGACACCGAAAAATTCAAAAACAAATATTAAGGTCATAATCCTTTTTTTTTTAAAAAATCTAAGATAATGAGAATAAAAAAGTTATAAAGGTAGAAAAATGTCGCAGTGTTTTTTTTTTAAAGAAAACATCATTTTTAAAGTAAAATTAGATTTTAACAAATAAAGTAGCTTATACTTTTTTCGTGGATTAAAATCTGAGTTTTCTATTTTTCTTAGATGATTCTTGGTACTATTTTTTCTTTCTTTTATAATTGCAACTGAATACTTTTTAAAACGAATGAAATTTGTGAACGAATTTAAAATAATTTAAACTTAAACTATTTGAATATCAATAAACTTAACCAAATTTCAAATCACCTAAAAAACTAAGATTAAAATTTTAAAAAAATTCTATTCTCCATTGTAAGCACGAAAAATTTTATGAAAGAAGTTTACTAATTACTAAGTAATATTTAAATATTTGAATTTTGTTCCATTGAAATAGGCCCTTTTAAACCAATTTACTAAATTTCAGAAATTAAGATTTTGGGTTTAAGGTTTTTAAACGTTTTCAAAATCATTATAATAGTGTTGAAAAAGATTTAAAACTACTAACTCCTTAAAATTAAAATTTGGTAGCTCGGTTTAATGGAACATGAATAAAAAAAAATGCTTAAAAATATGAATTAGTTATTTAATAAACAGTTTTGAAATGAAGTATTAAACAGTAAATGAAGTTATTTAAAAAATAACGTTCATTTAGTTCTCCGTAAGTAACTAAGAAGGTAGAGATCTTCTCAGTTACTTACCCTTAATTTTGCTTACAGACGCTTAATTTTGATTCAAGTAAATTAGATTTAGGTACTTGAAATAAACAGAGTCTTTAAATTTGTCACTTTTTATGCATATTTTTTGGGCATATTCTCGTAAGATCGGCTCACTCTTGGAACATTCGAAGTCTATAGCTTTAACAAAGCTGCTAGCACTCAAAGTACTCGACGTTCTAAAGATTTATCATTTTTTTTGGAAGCACTTTATGCTCTGAATTTCAGGGTTCAATGGGGACGGCCTTGTTTTTTTTTTGGGGGGGGGGAAGCTGTTAAGAAAAGACTAAGGACTGTGTATAAGAGAAATGTAGACCTCTTACCGTGAGAGGGTTTACAACAGCGTTAAAAATATCCTAATTTTCAATCTCATTTAATATTGCATCCGAATTTCAAATTGCCATCAAAACTGACCCTTTTTCGTCCCAGCAAATGTCTTATACATTAATATTACGCTCAGGTTTATTATTTGGAAGCTGTAAAGTAAATAAAGCTACAAAAATATTGTTAGTATTTTACCACAAAAGGGTATGTCGCAATGTTGCCAACGAACTCTTGGGTCCATAGTGTAACACCATGGCACCGGTTCTTCACCTCCTGCATTTCTACAATAATTCTCTGAATTAAGCACCTCTGGAAAGACTTTAGGAGGACGGTTGTGATGATGAGGTTCCTGCAATCAAAAATATTGAGTTGATTCAAGCATAAAAGTTTTCTTTTTTAAGCAAATCTTAGAAGCTATTGGAAGAAAATATTTATTCCGCCTATGAAATTAAAAACTCTATATACAAAATACACAATGTATATTTGAAACAGTAGGAGAGTTCTGTAATGTGAAAACAATGGAACGCGCTTCGAATCGTTAAAACTATTGTCGTACGTAAAAAAAAGAAAAGAAAAAGCATAATAAGTTGTACATGTTATTGCAACCTTTTCGGTGAAATGAAAATTCGTATGAAATGTATGTGGGGAAAATTAAAATCTGATTGGTTGAATTTATGCAGACTGGTTGAATTCGATACAGTGGGAATGTTCCGTAAGCGTCACAAAATGATGAATCGGAAATGAATTTGTTATTGTCATACCTTTATTTTTAAAATTATTTGAAATATTGGAAAACAAATTACGACCAAATAAAGTATTATGAAGTAACGTTCTAACTATGAGCTGTGAACCAAGTGAAGGCTTTTAAATTGAAGCGATTAGAAACGCATTTGTTATTATTATTTGTTCGAATATTAAAAACAATAAAAGCATTAAATACTTAACATAAAAAATTTTTGTTTTATAATTTCTAAAAAAATCATTCTTATAATATAAAATAACAAAAAGAAAAGGAATTCGCACATTAATGGCTCTAAATAAAAATAAGGTATTATTTCTACGAATAAATATGTGCAGCCAACCAGTGAAAAACTAATTTATTAAGTTATTTCCATACTATATTACACATTTATTTCACAAATCCTGCAAATTAGAGGAATAGTGAACGTAAAAACAGATCGACTACAAGCAGATTTGAAAATTTGTAATTCATGACATGACGGTAAATTTCCAAACAATTGCAACAGATTATAATAAATTACATATCACATATAAAATTGCAGAAAATGAGACATAAATTAAAGTACCTGAACATCCCACCTCTGGCATGGAATACCAGTTTTAGTGATATTCGCCGTTCCTTGGTAAAAGCGACCTCGTCCTCTAATGCAATCATCTAAACAAAAATAATAAAAATGTTATTTATTAACATAAGTTGTAACACACTTCCTTTTAATCAAATACGTCGAACAAAATTAACTGCCTAAACTAAAGACACATAGTGAGAATTTATGCAGGATGACCCTTAGTCGACTGTCATATTTTAAACGTGAATATTCAGCACGGGCATAAACGGTACTTATTGGCTATAGTAGTGATTCCCAAAGTGGTCTATATCGATCTCCAGTGGTCGACGACAACCTGCAAGGGGTCCATGTCAAGTAAACAAAAAAATGAGGGTCCATGAAATAAAATGGAGCTCAACGATTGTGGATCTCATGTAAGCAGGTTGTGACTTTTAATTTTGGCATTTCATGACTGGAATAATCAACATACACTGATAGTACATATTTACCTACATTATAATAAATACATATATCTATCTACATAATTTATTAAAGTAGCTATGAAGTAAAACTTTAATTAAAATTTAAGTTATTAGGATTATTTTTTGATATATGAAACTGAATTATTATAAACTAGCAGTTGCCTGCAGCTACGCCCGCGTACGTTTTTATTTTCTCTGCGCGTAAGGTTTTGTTTTGTAACAAAAAAGTATTTTTTCACGGTAAATAGCCTAGTCTGTGTCAACTCTTTAGCTACCTAGACCTCCAACTTTATCTGCGTACAAGATCACGGAGATTTGTTGCTTAGTTTTTACGTGAAAACGTAATAAACAGATCGACAATATACTATTACGGTTTTGTATACAAACTTATTTCCGCAATTAGAATATTAGTAGTGGAGTACAAGTTTTATAGTGCACTATTTTATTCCATTTACATATTAAATTAAATTAGTATTTTTTTTGTTGAATTTAATTAATAAATGTATAGAATTAACATGTGTTTTTTTTGCTTAAGTTTTTTACGCTACACTTCACTACAGTTAGAAATTTAAATCTTTCATAGTGAGTAGCACTATACCAGCTGTCAAAAATACATTTGAAGTTGATGAATTTACAAAAAATCAATATCAGGTAAGCAGGGGGTGTACCCAAAACCGAAAAAAATATGGCAGGGCGTCTACGAGACAAAAAAGTTCAGGTACCACTGGGCTTATAGGAACCACACACACACACGAGTTGGCGATTGTTTTACCATTGTTGTTGTCAACACGAACATTGGTTCCAGTAACCAACAAGTACGAATGTCAATTTCACGATGTATTATCAAAACATGCAGAAATCTAACAGTATATCGCGATATTTTTTAAATTTAATTAATTTTTATTATACACTGGTCAATCTCTACGTTGCCCAAATGAAATTTATCAACACTCAAAATAATATCTTATTTAATAATTATATTTTAAAGTATAGTTTACGATATTATCGTTTTGATTCGTTATAGTACCGATAATGATCGCGATATTGCTGTGATAAGTGATTTGTAGGCTGTGATCAGCGTGTAAACTAGTATCTTGGCCTCATGATCGATTAACTTACATACTCATGTGACCTAAGCTTTAACTATAGATAACTACACTTAAATCAGTGTTAATTTGTAACTAACAGACTAAAACTAACTGACTATGAAAAAAAAACACTTCCCTTATTTATTTCAAACAAATTAGTATAACTTAAAGTTTTTTTTTTTTTTAACCGCCGTTGAACAGCTGACCCAAAGTTTTGAGTTTATGATTACTAATGTTCAATTCCGTAGTCTTGTAATTTTAGATCCAATCCAGATTACAAGAGAACTCCTGGATAAAGTATTTGGTGAAATTTGCCTTCGTGGAGGATAACCCCGCAAATGCATTACAGGAGGTGGTAAACCACAAAAACCTCCTCCAAGGTTAGCCTGACCGCAAGGCAGGTGCGAGCCGGGTGCGGAATTCGTATCCCCAGCCATCGTTAGGAGTCGAACCCGATTCACCTCATTAGAAGAGCGCTCTATCCTCTGAGCCACCACGGATCTAAAAGAAGTATAATATTTCAATTAAAAAATAAAAATATAGTAAAAATTATCATTTTACTGTTGATAAGATGTTAAAAGTGAGCTCTCCACAATTAGCCTTGCTGCATATGCAAACTGATAAATTCGATTCGATGCAAGTTTAATTCATTAAATTTGGTAATAAGTTTTAAGTATTTTAATTATTTTCAATAATTATCTATTTCAATTATTAATCACAAAAAGGTTTGATTGAACCAAATTCCGGAAAATCAAATTTTTGAAGTATTTAAAGTTAAAATAGATTATGGATTTAATTTCCAATATTTTTTGGTTTTAATTTTGCTTTATAATACATTCACTACAGAACAAAGTATTTAATAACCAGCAAGAATTTAAAAATATTTAATTAAAGTAAATTATGAAATTTAAATAAAAACTCGATGAAAAAAATATAATAAATATGCATTAGGTTTTAATTGTCACCATCATAATTATACACTTAAAAAAACACAAATTATGGCGTCAGTTGCCAAGTATTCCCTTTTATTGTCATTAAACGAGAATAAAAAAACATTAAAATAGAGTTTAAAATGATAATTACAAAAAATGAAGTAAAAAAAATATCAACGATGAAGTGATAAAATATTTAAAAGAAAAAGAACTTGGCTATAAGTATAGCAGATAAATTAAGAATGATGAGAGTTTGTTGCTCTAAAATTTGAGATGTTTTCTAATCCCAACAGAGCAAGAGAAACATTTTTATTATTATTATGATGTACAAATTAGCTGTGAGGAGAAAACGAGATAAAAAAAATAGAGAATTTTGATAACTTATCAGGTGATTAAGAACTATTAAATGTTATTTTTAGAAATACTTTTATTCACTTTTCTTTTTAATTGTTAACTCCTAATGCAAGGTTTAACTGCAAAGCGGCACTAGAAAATACATCGCGTCACGTGATATTCTTAACCCATAAAAATCGTACAAAATCCATCGATGGAGTAAAATAGCTCATAACATGCGTATTTATTCGTTTCCTGCAAAAAATGCGTTTCATCGCCCTGTTTCATATTTATCAATACCAGTTTTCCACGTGTTGTTGCACTGTTTCAGAGGGTAAAACTAAATGGTATAAACATAACAGTGCTAAAAAAAATAAAACAAAAACTATGGAACACTTGAATAACTTCTGATCGGAGTCTTCAGGTATAGTGCGCAGCTTTGAGAACTCCTCCAGACTAAAAGTCTGGGACTGTCTGCTGCTATGGTAACAACCTAGGGCTCATTTCTAATGGGGGTGCAATGGAGGAATGAATGTGTTGATTGGTTCACTCATGCTGACCGATGCGAAGATAAAGACAAAACTATTCACCCCACACCCCTATTCGAAGTGACTTTTAATCGTAACTATGGTACCCGCCACGACGCGAGACATATGTCGGGAGGAGTTCTCCTGAAAGTCGCACTATACTAAGCCTTAATTTTATTGGTTTGAGGGCTTAACCTTAAATAAGCTAATTAATTAATGCACACGATATTTTAAGCTATGAAACCAGACACAAAAGCATATTTTATCTGAATAAACATAACTTTACTTCGACGGCTTTGAATTCTTGACCCTCAAATTATGGAGGGTATCCGCAATCTCGAAAGTATGGTCTCAATAGTTTGGTCAGGAAGGAGAGTGGACGAAAGTTAGGGCTTCTATGGATAGTTTTTTTTTCCTCTTCAGTCTTTATATTTTTAAAAATTTCGATATAAATATCTGGCAACATTTAATCTCACTCTTATTTTTTGTTGTTGTAACATTTGACACTAAGTCAAGAGCAAGCTTATAAGACATACAAGAAAAAAAAAGTATGTGAAAAAAGTGGTATTACACATTTGTTTATACTTTACTTAGTGGATATTTGTTTCGATTACTTACCACTTGAGCTTAAAAAAAAAGAAGAGGGGGAAGGGAGAGCACTTCAGATCCAAATATTACTTAAAATGTTAATATATTATGGGAGACAGAACTATCATGCTTTAGCATAATAAATGCCAAGCATGAAATATATATGCTACTTTATTTTTTTATTTTTGAAAAAAGATTTAGCCTTTTCAAAGGAAGCTAATGCGGATACTAGAATTCTACAATTCTATCGAGAGAAAAAAGCCATAAATTATGTTTGTTTGTCTTATCCTGTTATTCATACGGAAGTTTTGGATAGTTAAAGTCCACTTGAGTCAAGTCAATATTCCGGATACACATTGATTCCGGTTGAATTAAGTCATTATTCACTCACATCCTATGAGTATCCAGAATATAAGTTACATCTAAGTTGTTGCGGTACTTAGAAAAATATATTTCCTTCATCGTTACTTCTCTTAACCAAAGTTGAAGATAGACGCTTACGGTGTACCACAACGCTCCTTTATTTCAGTCACGTTGTTCAATTGTTCTCTCGTAACTAGGATACATGAAAATTTAGTTACACTGGGTACCAAAACAACTGTCTACGGTCGAACTTGGAATTTTAGACTAATCCATCGTAAGGAAAAATGTCTCAAAATGTTATTGGAAAGGTAATAAATCGGATCATACTTTCATTTCTGTTTTATATCGTCCTCACTTATCGAGTTACCGTTTTTGCATTATGTGTATCACTGATTTGCCTTCAAAGAAACAAACCTAATCCCAATAATTCACTTCATTAAGAGTTAATCTAGGCAGATTGGTAAAAGGTATGGTACTTACACGTGATTTCATCTTGTTGCATATCTGTTAAATGTGCGTGAGAACAGGTCTCTTTCCCACCTTTCGATAATGTTGGTAGGTTGTGACAGTCAGGAAGTCGGAAGTGTCCACGAGATTTGAAAAATATGCCTCGTTGCTTGTTGTCTTCGGCGAGAGCCCACTCATTTAAACAAAAAAGCTCTTTGATGGCTATGCAATCTTCCCGGCATAGAGGTTTTAGGCGAGCCACCCCGTCTGCCCATTCACACCTGGGAAAGGCATACAGGCACAGAATCACTTCAGCAGCACTCCTGCAAAAGTTTAAAAAAAAATTTAATAATCATACATTTGTGAAGATCAAATATTCAAAATCAAAATATAAATACCACAAAATAACGTGTAAGGTATAAATATGAAAAAAAACATGGTTGTTTCGGTACTAAAGTAAAGCAAATTGTTACAGTTAATCCTTACTGGTTAGTCATTTGGCTACTGGTTAGTCATTTCCATAACAAGAAAGGGCTTTCGAAATAAATCAACATTTCATGCAATTCGATGCCTATTTCGAACAAACAAGGAGGGTGTTTAGGGGTGAACTGGCGGTGGTTGTACTGCTCATTGCAGTAAAACCACAAAAGAACTAATTCGAGATTAAGCTCCTCTAAACTGAATCCTAAAAACAAGATCGTTATCATTGAAGAGTTCTTTTTTATGTTTTGAATAGAATTAACCATAAATGTGATTAAGTCATTTGAGTTCAAATGTTCGACGCATCTGCTACATGGCCTTCTAATCTGTTATCAAGTTGCTTACACACACTTTGCAGTCTCATACTGCCAATGGTTGCCAATTTCTTCATTGGAGGTTCATAAACAGTGTCTTAGGCACCGTGTGACAGTGATTTATTCTTAACCATATAATAGTTAACAAGATTTTCGATGCATCTGATTAGAACATTCACAACTGAAAAAAAAAACTTAACATAATTTTCTATAACCGATTTACCGTTGTACCCACTAGTATAAAACAAATTGTATGTGTTCCCTCTCAAAGAAAAAAACGTTTTTGAGCATTAGCTACACTTCTTTCCTGACTGTGATAGACCAGGTCTATTCATACGAGAACAGATTTTTACACTAAATTATGTGACCGCACTCTGTGTTTTTTTTAAATTGAGGTCTGCTAACTAATATTGGTTGTGCATGCAAAAGTTAGAAAGTTAGCCAAGTTTTGCAAAATGTGAAATGGAATAACGAATTTTTTTCTCATTCCTTTCCAATGCTAAGGATTATGAACGAAAACTGAAAATGGTAAGTGAACAAGCTTACCTGCAGGGTTCGAATAATGATGTTACAAGTTCATTCCACAAAGCGTCTGCTATCTGTTCATTCAAAGGAATGATATGATTTTCACTTGTAAAGTTGTAATACACATGTCCAGAGCCATTCAAGTACTTCCTACACACTTGGCCAGTATAAGGAGCACAGTATCCAAGTATCTCCCCAGTACCTCCACCTAAAGGGCCATCTTCTTTCGGATTCTCAGAACCACTCCCATCTGCGTCCTCTGAGGGCCTTTTATCTTCCAAGGATTTGTTTTCTTCCTCAAACACTTCAATTTCGTTGGTTAGAGGACCTTCGTCTTCAGTGATGTCCTCCTCCTCTTCAGATCCAAGAACATCAGTAAGGAAGTTGTCTTCCTCCCAAAAATCTTCTTCTGAAATGACAGTTTTCGAGATTAATAGGATTACAATCTATAGCAGAAAAAGAGTAGTTTCAATTTTTTTGAAACATAAATTGTATTGAAAAGTCAATTTATTGGATGGTGTTACAATACAATGTAAACACAAAGAAAGATAGAACTTTAATTATCACTACTTGCGGTTTAGAACGTTGACAACAGTTTACTACATCTAATTTGCGCTTATTACAGCTTAAATGCGAACATCGCATTTTATATGCAAAGCGACATTTTCAAACAGCTAACTTCGTTTTCAGTTATAGAAATAGGCAATGTAAAGTATGAGCCTTTTTTTTTCATTTCATAATATGTTATCGATTAATTCTGAAGAATTTGAAGCCAAAATTTGTTTTAGTTATTTATAATTACTTAATTAAAAAAAGAAACATGATTGCTAGATTAGAAAAAAAAATCGTGCATTTGACAACTTTGATTTAATACTTTTGACTTGTTTAGTTGCGGGTGACCTGGCGGGTGATACGACAAGACATGGAAACTTAGTTCTGATATATAACCAAATGCTTTTTTTTTTCGAAATATTTGTTCATATTAATTTTAATTATAAAACCGAATTTTGGTTTATGTTTCGTTTTCGCTTTTTTTTTTACATTCTGTTTCCAGTTTCTCAGTTCATGACACAGTAATCTAAACGTCGAAAAAAAGAAAGAAAAGAAACAGCAACCGCAGCGCTATTTAGTGCAGGAAAAACCATCCACGTGCTGAGATAAAAATTTAAAGGTTAGTTCTGTTAACTTACCATCTCTTGGAGTTACATATATTTGGAAGTGCTTGACATCACTAACTACAGATGAGTTGAGGCTCTGGAGGGAATTGGTTGCTTTGCACGTGAAGCTCATAGTTTGGGTTGCATTCACAGTCAATTCTGAATGAGTAAATACTGGATCCTCCAAGATATATTCGTCCAACTGAAAATAAAAAATCATTCATTCAAGTTGATCAGGGTGCGTAGCCAAATCTTTCAACAAAAAAGCACCTTTTAGGTACTTTTTAAGCACTCAAAAATATTTTTAAGCACTATATACATAAACAAAATGCAAAATAATTTTCAAAGAATTTACATGATCATGATAAAATAACTAGTTTTTGACAAAGAACTTTTTTTCTTGATTATATTAGCCATTAAAAAATGACCAAGAGGTTTTTCGGTTTGATTTCAGATGGTGGGAAATGAAGCTTAAAATAGAGAATATCTTGCAAAATGCAGCAGAGTTGCACATGAAAGTGCAATAATCTCAACGAACCCAGCTCACCACACACACATGCGTAATCAAACCTGTGAAATGATCGACGCATCTCAATTACAATATTTCAATGGTTGGTTGTGATTGATTGATTGAATGTAGAGTTTAATGGCACAAGATCCAAATGTGGACATGTTGCGCCAAACACATATCAAAAATTAAAGTGCATACTTACTTATTTTCCATAAATAACATTAAACATTGATAAAATCATATAGAAACAATCAACGGTAACAATATTTCAATGAGCTTTATTTTAGACGCTGTTATAAAAAAAATACAAAAATAGGACGATTTTGGACAATAACTTGAAAAGTTATATTTTAGTCCTGTAAGGAAAAATTACAAAATCGGAGCTACTTTTGACAATAGTTGTAAGATTGTACATAAAATAAAACTATCAAATTTTAGCGATACTATATTTCCATTAAAGATTCTCAAGAATAAATTTTAAAAAAAATATCAATCCTATGCACAATTTAAAGAAAAACTACCACAAGAAACTCCACCATACAAAAAATCTTAAAAACTTTTCCCTTTTCCTAATCAGATTGGCTTCGCACATTGTGCAGATACAGATACAGTTGCAGTTATTTGCATTTGAAAATGTGCTACCGAGCCAGACTCATTTGCACGATTGCTTAGCATTTCCAGGATAAGATATTTTTTTGAAGTGAAGTGAACTCATCATCGATTCTTAGATTTAAAACCAGATATTCCGGGACTAGAAGCAAGAAAATTTGCATCATAAAGATTTGGTTGGGTGGAGTCAGTCTTGTCTAGTACCGTACTATTTCTTCGGTCCTGAATTACACGCCCACGAATAAGGTAGAAATGATTTCCGGCCTGTCTTTTTTTATCGCTTGTTTTCGAGAATGTTCTGTGATCAAAAGACCATAATAAATATCAGATTATTTTTACACTCACGCCATTATGGAAATTTGAATTCAGTTCATGCTTCGTGAAGTTATCTTTACAAATTTATATTGTACCCGGGCACGGAAAATACATTTTTTTCTGAATAGCCTTCTTAACACTAAATTCAAAAATAAAGAGAAAAGCATTGAGAATTTAATATTTGATTTTTATCTGAATGCAAACACTGCTTAGTATTCATATTTAAAATGTGAAAAAAATGAAAGTTTATAGAATCAATCTAGTTAAAATATCTTTGTTCCGCATTTTTTGGAGGAACGGAAAGGGGTATTTTTTTTACCCGTTCATTAGCATATAAAAAAAGGCACCTTCTTTGAAAACCTAGTTTTGATAGAAGGTGTTACAAAATTTATGCATTAAGCAATTATGTATACATTTTGACTTAATTATGCATAAAATGACTTGTTTTTACAAGTTAATAATTTCATTTCGATCCAATTTTGGGTTTACCACTACTAATGTTCAACTCCGTAGCCTTGTAATTTTAAAGCCAGAAGACAAGGGAACTCTTTGATCAAGTATTGGGAGAAATTTGCCTTTGTGGAGGACGCTTTGATGGAACTAACCCGCATTTGCGTTACACGGAGAAGAAAACCACGTGAACCTCCCACGGTTAGCCTGGCGGCAAGGGGACTCTAACAAATGATCCGTCTACCACTGAGGATATTTTATGTCAGCACTGTGGTCGGTGCGAGCCGACCAGCCATCGCTGGGATTTGAACCCGGTTCACCTCATTGGAAGGTGAACACTTTATTCCCTGATATACCACGGAACTCAATTAAATAATTGCGATTTTTTTTTATTCTTTCACAGTGTTGGGTTATATATTGTTCAGTATATCGGCTAATTAGAGAAAAGAATTAACAGCCACTCGCGAACTGTTTTTCGAAATTTTTTTGCTAGCAAAATTTCGTGGGTAGGTCATTCAATTTCATTCCTCAAAGCGTGATCGCGGGATTATCAGCACTAAACCTTTGACTGAAAAAAAAAAATGAAATAAAATAACAGTGTTAGATAGCATGAATTACGCAATCATGGGCATGAATTGATCAATTACGCAATCATGGGGATGAATTACGCAATCATGTGCATGATTTGGGCATGAAATACGCAATCAGAAAATGACAAAAAACAAAAACGCATTGCATTTTGTGTAGCGATCCACTTTAACACTAAAGCAACAGCAGTCACTCTTTTTTTCAGCTGGCGTTATTTTATTTAAGAGGGGCTAGACTCAAATTTTGCGTGAATCATTTTACAAGAACTTCCCACGGTTAGCCTGACCTTAAGGGGACTCTAACCCATGATCCGTCTACCACAGAGGATATTCCAAGTCAGCACTGTGGTCGGCGCAAGCCGGATGCGGAATTCGTATCGACTGGGATTCGAACCCGGTTCCATGCTTTGGAAGACTAACGCTCTATCCCCTGAGTGTTGAAATCATTAAATGAGTTCAATCCCTTCTTCCCAGACATAAAAATCTATCCAATCAATTAAAAAAACGTAAGAAGGAAAAAAAGCCGAGTGTTTGCAGCCTTTTGCTTAGGAAACTAGAATTTTATTCCCCGTTTTCAGTTACAAAGCTCAGCAAATGCTGCTGCTAACTTTAAAAAGAAAAAAAAAAACCCTTTAAAGTAAAGTACTTCTGCATGTTAAACCATTCCACCTGAGAATATTTGTTCAAGTGAAGTCATATTTCGTGACTGCCAAACACCTAAGTGTAGAATTATACTCATAAATGTGCTCATGCATGTGTGACTGAGCATAAACACCGAGAGTTCTTATTGGCTACGATTTGAACGCCGATTGAAAACGAAGCAGCACATAGAATCCCAACAAATCACGCTTTTTGAACTGTCGATGTCACTTTGTAAAGGTTTACCGCCAGGAGTTCCCTTGTTTTCTGGAATGGGTTCAAAATTCAATTGTCGTTAACCCACAATCGGGTCGGTTGTCCAACGGCCGTTATAAAAGGAAATAAAATAAGCCTAACAAATGACGTAATGAAATGAATTTGCTTAGCTTTCCATACCCATGAATTTTGTCACATCTATCCGATTGGATATCCGACATAGCCATTTAACTGTATTTTTAATCTTTTAGTACTTGGTTTAACTCCCAGTAGATTTAAACGTGCATTAATTATAGTTCGCGATACAGAAATAAGTTTTGAAGTGAAAATACATTTGACATGTTTTAAAGTCAAATCAAATCCCAAACAGAAAGGATACAAAACAGGAGCTGGTTCAAAACCTGGATTCGTTTCAGTCATAGAATTCAGAAGCTGTCATAGTATCATAAGTTTAGCTGGCGGCAGTTTTAATGGGGCATAGGTTGGAGTCGAGCTTTCAGGAGAGTCCAGAGTCGGAGTCAAACATTTCAACTCCATGGCTCTAGTTTTAATGATTTTTCAATTAAAACTTATTGAAATTCCAAATCTTCAGCTGATTTTATTCATATTTAACACATAAATCTTTTTTTTCAGATGCAAAAATACAGAGTTTGTAAAATGCGATTTTTTACAACGTTTTTATACATAAATTTTCTTGACCCTTGAAAATTATAATAGCAAATGTATTCCACAGTTCTGTTACGATGTATTAAATGTAGAATATTTCTCTCCATCATTCAAAGCAATCGAAACCTTGTGAGGGGGTGAAAACAAAAAAGGAGATTTACGGCAGTATGCAAAAATACATTGATCGAAAAAAATAAATTTGTCTCCTTGCCATCAAAAATGAAGATATAAATAGAAACAACAAAAACATATTTTCTCTTCAAAAAAATAAATAAAAACAAATTTTTCAAAGATTGTATTTTTACCTGCCATATTTTGGAATCGCGACTACTTTTCCTGCAAACCAATTTGTAAATCCATTTATTTTACATCATCATTTCTTCTCGAAGGGAAAAGTATAATGCTTTGTATGGAACGAAAATCAAAACAAATTCCGGTGCCCTCGATCCCCCTTTTTTTTTATGCATTTTCCATCCGACAATTTCGTTTCATCTTTTTTCACTCTTGGTTAGTCAAATGAAAATATATATATATAAAAAAAAGAGAAATTTCTTTTATTTTTTTATATCGGGCAATTTGGCGGTGGAATGTTCGGAAGTGTAACAGCTTCTTGGCGAGACCATTCCCAAGCATTGACTTTTCAATTATTTCTTTCCCGCTATTTGACAAGTAGCCCTCCTTTTTATCGCAAAACAAAAACAAATTCCTCATCTAGGCTAAGGAAAAAAAAAGGCCCCTTTTTTCTTTAGATGTAATGGGAATAGTTAAAGAAGTTTTGGCGAAGTAGTTTTGGCGATGCTTACCCAATTGCGTGCCTTGTGGTTTATGGAGCCAATTGTTTCCTATTTATTATTATTTTTTTTTTTGGCCTCATCCCTTCCGTGGATGGAAATGTTATTTTTGATGACCATAGCAGATGTTTTTTTATCTAATGCGAAGATGTTGAATTGTGTCAGCTTGGGGGTAATGGACATGTTTTTATGAAGCTGCCTCTTTTGTTACTGAGGTGTTAGCGTTTCTTGGACGGAAAACTATTTCTCCAGACTTCATTACGTTTCTGAAATATGAAGTTTTTATCTCTATCCCCCCTCTCCTTCCTCCTTCTATTCCTTTTGAAAGGAGTTTATAAATTCTTTATCGTATTTGGTTCCGCACGAAAGAATGTTATTGCCACTTTAATAAAAGCTATTAAGTTTCTGCGCTTTTTAAATTGTAAAACGGAATAGGGTATTTAATTTTTCTTTTTATTATTTTATTTATTTCTTAAGAAAGTGGTTAAATTATGGTATTGTTAACTTTTTTTTAGTGTTTTTGATAATAAGTTTTGAATTTATATGTCGTTGACTTATTGGAAAATCCGGTTCCTTGATGTAAATGAATTGATACTTGGAAAGAGTGCATGGTAGTTTCATCCATTTATCTTCCTTGTAAGCGACTATATTATTGATGTTCCAAACTCCCTAAAATCTTCAGAAAAAGAATATTTTTAAATCGAAGTACAGAGAAAGTCGTAAGTGAAAATAGTAGGCATAAAGTTCATTCAAAGTTCAGTAGTTCATTCAAAGCGTTCGAATTGGAAACTTTAGCACGAAATCTTATGACCATAATTTCGAAATGAATACATAAAAATTCGAAAATATTCAAATTAAGATAAAACGTAAGTCAATTGGATTAACTGTGGTGCCAAGATGTTTTATACGACTAACAACGTTTCAACAAAATATTAGTGTTTCACGCAAATATATTTTTGGTGCCAGTACAGTCAATCCAAAATAAATAATTAGTAACTTTAGTACGAATTCTTATGAATATAATTTCGAGATGAATACATGAAAATTCGAAAAGAATAACATAAAGATAAAACATAAGTCAATCAGATTAACTGTGGTGCCACGATGTTTTATACGATTAACAATGTTTCAACAAAATGTAAGTGTTTCATGCAAATATATTTTTGGTGCCAGTACAATCATTCCAAAATAAATAATTAGTAACTTTATTACGAATTCTTATGAATATAATTTCGAGATGAATACATGAAAATTCGAAAAGAATAACATAAAGATAAAACATAAGTCAATCAGATTAACTGTGGTGCCAAGATGTTTTATACGATTAACAATGTTACAACAAAATATAAGTGTTTCATGCGAATATATTTTTGGTGTCAGTACAATCATTCCAAAATAAATAATTAGTAACTTTAGTACGAATTCTTATGAATATAATTTCGAGATGAATACATGAAAATTCGAAAAGAATAACATAAAGATAAAACATAAGTCAATCAGATTAACTGTGGTGCCACGATGTTTTACACAATTAACAATGTTTCAACAAAATATAAGTGTTTCATGCGAATATATTTTTAGTTCTCTTAGAAAAGGAATATTTTTAGTTGGAAGCCAAGAGCGAAGACAGTAGTAGGTAAAACAGTTCATTCAAGGCGTGTGAATAGGTAACCTTAGCAACCAAAAAGGTGCACCTGTCAGAGTGGATCAGAGCATAGCAGCGAACCTCAATTACGGGGGATGTCAAGCCCCGCAGTAAAAGCTTCTTGTAATATGCCGGGCTTCCTTCTGGAACGTTTTTTTATACTTTTCTTTTGTTCTTTTCTTGACATCTTCCCTGTTTTTGATTCGCTAGAGGTGATTGGGCCGGGGTAAGGGAGAGAAGAAACTTTCACGAAATATTTCCATCCACGCATGCTGAGGAGATCAAAATTTCAGATATTTTGACAGGTTTCTTAACCGCGGTTACAACTAAGCTGGAAGGGAAACACAGAAGTTCAATTTCAATCATTCCAAAATAGGAGTATTTCCTGGAATGGGGAATGAATCTACGGAATAAATTGAAATGACACCCATGAATAAATTACGCAGCTAATCGGACATATATAAGCAAAATGTTCAAATTTTTAAAAAAAATTTAAAATGTTACAAAATTTATAATTCATGTATTTTCTCCTAAGCATGAGAAAGGTAAATATTCAGTTTGATAAAATTGTAATCGTTTTTTTTTCTCCTTCAGATTCTAAGTATATTAAATTTGTATTCCGTGCAATAAAATTTATCATACAGAATTGATAATTTCAATAATAATATTAAATTGTGAGAAAACTACTCAAATAGAAAAATAAAGGTTGCCTCTCCTTTTTTTAAAGAAATATTTTAAAAAAAATGGTTAAACTTGCCAGAAAATGAAGATTTCCAGAAGAAAAAAATCCTTAAAAAAAACCTGTTTATTAAAATATTAGCTAAATCCAAATAAATCGGACAAATAATTCGAACCCGAGTCTTCAACCCAGGTTTAAAGTGATGATGACCTTCCTAGTTTATAAAGCGTTGCTTATAAGGGCAACACGAAACAAACAAACAATGCTATTTTTTTGTATTAAAGAAAGCAAAAAATATTGTACTAACTGTCATAAACCAAAAACGTAATTGTTAAAGATTTTTAAAAAAAAATCAGAAATCAGGACAAGCATATTATAATTTTACATGAAATTTTAAACTGAGAGAGATATACAAAAGTTGAGACAAATAGATCCAAATAACCCTGAATTACGATAAGCAAAAATTTAGATAAGACTTTGGGGCTGGGACGACGACGTTGACATAAAAAAATATTTTGTTTAAGCCTGAAAATTCGTAATTTTCAAAATTTATTTTTGAGAACAAAATTCTAAATAATCTTGGAGATAACTTTTCCCCCAAACCGTAAGGGCTCAGAAGAGCGGAAAAGATTTTTCTTTATTATTTAAACATAATCTGTTATTAAATAATATAACTAAATAGATTACAAATATTTCAGTACAGGAACAAACAAACGATCAAAACGAAAAGCTTATAAAACTACGAGGAAAAAACAAACATCAGAAAGAGAAAACATAAATAATAAAAAAATAAAAATATTTTGAGCCTTTACAAAAAAATGTAAGAGGTTATAAAAACGTCTCACAAATAGAAAAGAAACGCAGAAAAAATATTAACGTTTTTACACAACGGTAGTTTTTGACATAACACTTTAATTGAACAAGATATAAAAATATTAAAAAAAACTTGTATGTAAGAATAAAATGCTTTGTGATATTTTAAAAAAAACACAAGATAATTAGATAAAGTTCTAGCTCTTGCTCAATACTTTTTATCCACAGCAAACCCCTTTTTAAAATTTTAATCCAGCCCTTTTATACGTAGCACTATTAGAAAACCATTTTTCTTTTGAGACTAATGATTGGATGGTTGTTCTTTTGTTTTTAATGGGAGGAAAAAAAAACAAGGAATGCAGGGTAAATTTTAGCTAAATATCAAGGGGGAAATATACTAAGATATAGACTTTTCTAGTAGCTTTAATTAATTTAGAAGCAAAGGTCTTAACAATCAATTAGCATATTAATTAGCTAAAACGAAACTCTCGTGTTTACTTAAATCTTTAGACAGCAATCAATTTATGCAAACTAAACACTACTTTAACACTTAAATACCTAAGGTCGGAAACAGAATATTAATTGAAACGGTGAACAAATTTTATTTTATAGTAGTTTTTTTTATTTATAACAATTGCTATTATTAGTCCCGAAAATCAACATAATAAGGCCGAAATGAATAATTAAGCAGTACTATATACTGCATGAGAGAAAAGATTTTGATATTTTGTTAAATTCGCAAAAACGTAATTAAAATGAAATGATAGTATCATAAAAAAGGTACTTCATAAAGGTTTTTTTAATCATTTCTAATGGCAGATTACAAAGACAACTGTAGACTAAACAACGACAAAACAGAAAAAAACAATAAAATAACAATAAACAAACAACAATCTACGGCTAAGTCTATAGGTGGTGAACTCTTACTATGAGAGGTCATATTTAAATTAGGCAGAGATAAAGCATAGCTGTATAAGGTGGTATACCAATAAATGTGACTTTAGAAAAATTATTATAGCTTTAAATATGCATATAGAAATAATGCAAAATAATTAAGTCATTTATTTAAACAAAAATTTACAAAATAAAGTATTTTTGCATAAACAAAAGGCTAATAGCTTATTATAAAATTAATCTTTAACAATTTCTTTTAATAAACAACTTCATATATTTCTTTAATACGGCTTTAAATAAAAAAAATAATCAAGTAGATGTATTTTCAATAAAACCTACTGTCGAGATTCAACTTTTAAATTTAAATACTTATGTTCCTTATGAGTCAAATAGTGTTTACTTGCATTCCACTTTTTCCCCTTCAAAGTAGTCAATACTGTATTGCACAGTAAAAACATCGTTTTATCGTTCACAGAATTAAAGAAATAATCTCCCACGTTGCCTTAAATGTTCCATTTTCTTCATTTTTTTTTATTCACTAACAATTTGTTATAATGGTGCAAAAACGAATATAAAATAGCAATTTTAAGAAAACGTACACTTACTAAAAATACAACAAAACAGCGTATCAGTAAAATATCAGAATACATAAAACAATAATAAGAATTTCACAATGCCAATAGCAATCCCGAGACTCTGTTACTAGCATGCCCAGATAACTACAAATTATTAACTCCGCAACGTAAAGGAAATGCTGAGAGGAGCTGGACAGAGGAAAAAAAGTAGGTACTGTTTGCCTCTCAGAAAAGTCACCGTCACTGTGTCTGGTGAGTGGCAGTCTCTATAGCAACAGGGTTAGCGTATTTCTAGGAATATTTTGTCATGGCCAAAAATAAGAACAAAACAGAAGAATTTCTATTGTTGGACTTTCATACTGAAAAGTGCGTCAGAATGGCAATAATTCAAGACTATGAAAGACTGGTAGAGCTGCAACACAGCAGCATTTTAATTCAGGTAATGCTCAATAGATTCTAATAATGTTCAAAATGTCGTAATCTATAAAACTAAATATTTAAATATATTATGTAATTCAAGAGCTGGAGGCTGCAGAAGAAACTACGGAGAACGCACGCTCTACAACTTCAGTTTAGTCCATAGAATTTGTGACTAGCCTGTCAAAGAGATCCAACACTAAGTGCATGGGCAACACTTATTACTTAACACTAAACATACCATAGCCGGTCAAATGACCGTTTAAGAACTTATGCATCGAAAATGAGCATATCAACTTATCGCTTTTGCACATTTGATTTCATGATTTTTTCTAACAATTATATACAGTTAATATTCTATTACTATTTTGTTGTATTTTATTTGTTTCGAATAACACTTGTCGTATACCTATTTCTACCACAACCGGTCATTTGACCGGGAGAACAATTTATTGTTTTACAAGGTTATCGGATCAGAAATTGTGATGTAATGAATGTTCAACGTACTGCATTCGATTAGTTGCACATTTCTGCGAAAACTGTTGTGTAATTAGTTCATTCAGAATAACTGTGGATTCAAATTTCAAACAAGTATCTAAAATTTTAAGATTGATATTTTTGTGTAAGAAAAAGTGACAAAAACTAAAAGTTTTGGAAAGTAGCTTATAGATTCTTATTAACGTCAGACATGCCAAATAGGATATTGTAACGACAATAAAACCATCAAAATTTGTTCGAAATGTGAAAAATATGTTTGAGGTAAAAGTACAACGGTGTGTGTAAAAAATGCTTTGAGCAATGGATTAAAAATTCTTATTTTTTGTGCTTGTAATACATAAAAATTGGCAATATACAATTTTGTTTAATTATAATAAAGTTTTTTTTGTTTATTTCCTTACCAACATCATGCATTCAATCAAGAAACATGAAGTCCGGCCAATTAACCGGCAATGGTAGAAATAGGTTATATATTAAGTGTTGGTATGTTTAGTGTTAAAGAAAACACTATAAATGTATGATCTGAATTTACTTTTAACCATGATTTCTTAAGAAATGGTTAATTAACGAAAATCCTTTTATTTATTTTTCATTTTAAAAATGATTAAAAGCAAAATTAAATTTGATAAGAAGCTAAAACTTACTGGGACACCCTCTTGAAACCACGTGATGATAGGAGGTGGTTCTCCTTGAGCTGAACATTCTAATCGAACTACGGAGCCCCAAGTAACATTGTATATACTTCGACTACCTTTTAATTTTGCAGGTTCTGAAAAGAAATAAAAAATTTAAATTATTATCCTATGAAAATATATATAAAGGGAAAGATATGAATGACTTGTACTTCAAACAATGAGGTAATTAGAAGTGATAAAATGAAATGAAGATTTTAAAAACTACGCTTTTTTAATGTATGAAAAAAAAGGAAATTAATTTGGTTTTTGTCAGGTAAAAACGAAAAGCGTAAGGCGTATCACTTATGACATATGTGTGGAGAAAGTTTTTTAAGAATAATACTCCCCCCCCCCGTGTTTTATTTTATTTTTGATCTGACATAACCGAATTACCTTCTTTTGAACAATCTGAATCTTGATCAATTACTATCTAAAGTCAATAATTATAGCTTTTCAAGCACCAATTTACAAGTGCCAGAATTGATCAAATTTTCTAAAACAAAATTTCAGGGACTATAAATTTCTAGTCGTATCTAAAAATATAACACTTTTGGCTAAGGTGACCAGACCTACGGTGACCCTAATTTCAGTGATTGTCCTCAAAACCTTTAAAACTTTCTGATGCCAAAAAATGCTTCCAAATTTTAAAATGTGTCCTCAAATGTTCTCGTTTCTTTTCCAAAACATGCGTTTTTTTTTTGTTTTTTTTTTACATAAAATGAAATATCAAAGGAAAAAAATAGAGATATGTTAAAAAAAAAAAAGATAGTTTTGTCTTATAGTGAATACTAACGTAAATAACCAAACTAAAATAACAGATGAAAATGCAATACTAGCCTTAAAATAATTTAAAAAATTTATAAATAATTTTTAATTTTACAGAATATTAAATGATATTTCAAAACTGCTTAAAAACAAAATCAAATTTGAAGATGATGGTTCTGCACCTGATATTAGTTATCAATTTTAAAAAAAATCTTAGTTGCAAAGATAAGTTAATATCTTCCATAAATATATAGTGTTTTCAAATCGAGAAATTTTTCGAAGACGCTCTGCTGATCTGTCCTCAAATCATGGTTTATATAAATCTGCTCACTTTACTTTTGGCAGCTTATGGAAGGTATACAGATAAAAACACAACTTCAAATGCTTCAGATCGATTTTAAACATCAACACTTGAAAGGAAAAAAAAATCCATTATGCAATGTTACTAGAGTTTCAGATAAAATATTAATATAAACGAGATTATATTCACCTTTTCAGAAAATAAATTAAAATCCTAGTACATTAGAAATCACGAAGGCGTGGAATTATTATTTTTTCTCAGCATTAAAACCCGCGGCAATCTTTAATCTCTAGGCTCAAAATGGCAATTAAAATTCCTGAATAAGCCGCGTAATAGAAGAGTGAATCGATTTTAATGATAGGGGGACCTCAAAGTAATTAAAAATATTCTATGGGGATTCATTCAGGCCTATAGTTTCACTACTAATTTGGGGAGAAAAACTGGATTAAATTAAAAATAAATTAGATATAAGCGGCAAAGGGAAATGCTTTGAGTACCCAAGAATACTAGAAACGTTAAGTGTTTCTACTCAGCATTTTGGGATGTATCAAAAAGTATGCGATGAGGAAGCACAAAATGGGTTTTATAATTGTTGAGAATTTTTTTTTCCATAGATAAACGGCTTTTAATCGCCTGTAAAAATTCTTCGTCTAACATTCATTAATTTGGGATACTATCGATTTTTTCCGTCGAACAAGACGATGAGTTATTGTTTCTTTTTTGCTAGACAACACAAATTTTGTTGCAGTCAAAACAAATGAAAAATAAGAAGGAAAAAAAAAACGACTGTGGGGTTTAAAATTTGTTTAATGTATTGTTCTCTTTGTAAAAGAAGAAATTTACCGATTTATGTAAATTTTAATGGTTAGTATTAATTAAAAAAAAATTTTACATATTTTTTTGCTAGGCCATTTATTTTTCTTTTGAATTTCTCCCAGATTTTTATGTTTTGTTAATAATTGAACAATAGCATTTAAAAACATCTTATTTCGCAAATGACACATCGAGACAGGTGTCATAGTAGAACAAATCTCACACAAGGCTTTAAAACTTTCAAAACAAAAGTGCTAACTATATTCAATCAATTGAGCAATAGATGGCAGCACATCTAAATGAAGCAGAAATTAGCGTTATCGTATTAACAGCAAAGCCAATATATTATAATGGGTGTTTCACGCTTCCTACAGATTTAAGATCACGTAGATAGCTAGTCATCTTCACAAGGCCAATGAAGTGGTTAATGACAAGGACATGTTTTACTTATGTTATTAAACAAAACATTGAAAATATTTATTACACATAATATTAGATAAAAATTTTTTATAAACACCATATTTTGTTCAAAAAAATTACCTTCACAAGCATGATCATATTTTCTATACATACAGGGTGATTTAATACGGCAGATACAAAACTGGAAGGTAGGTAGTGTACATCATAATGAATATGAATAGCTTAGCAGGAAATGTCACTGTACGTCGCCAGAGGCATTTCCCTATTATGGAGCTGCTGTTCGTGCGCATTTGTCGAACAAGCACTTCTATTTATCCAAATTCGCTTACTTTTATGATGATTTTACATTTGCTAGTTACTTATTGCTAAAAATTGCATTCAAATAGTCTAAGAAACATATGTTATGGATAGTTGATATCACAATAGAAAATCGCGTAGTGCCCCGGGATCGGGGGACTCATAAAAAACAGGGTTAAGTAAAAAACTCAATCTTCTAAATCGTATAAAGTCAGTATTATATAAAAATTGAATCGAGCATAAAATTGAAATCCTACCAACAATATTTCCACAAAAAATTTTAAGCTCTATGAGTAATTTATTTCACGGGATAATTAAATATTTTCGGCAGCAATAGAAAAACGGGAGAATTGAACGGCAGAAGTTGAATTCGGCTGTAAAAAGTTCTAACACACCATAACACCAAAATCAATAAATTCTATCCAACCAAAAACACATCTCGTCGTATCTACAATACTTCCGAATCTTTATCGGTAATAAACGAGGAACCAGAACAAAAGAAAAGCTTCTTTTAGTCCAAAGAATGCTTTGGGACAATGAACAGACATCATGTGAGGGGACTCCTTTAAGCTCCGGAAAACAAGCCTGTCGGAATCCCATCATCCTTTTCTTCGTTCCCGAGACGGTGACCCCCACCAACACAGAGCCTTAAAGATTCCATTTTTTTTCTTCTCCAGAATTCATTTCCGCAGGCGGATGATATTGACGTATATATCTTGCCAAAGACGAACGCAATAAAATCCGATGTAAAAGTGACCAGATGCCGCGACTGCTCCAAGGATGGATTTGAACACAAAAAAGCAGCGGAGGCAATTTCTTTTCAAAAATATATTTCCACCCACATTGAAAAGGGCATTTTGAGAAGAGTTCTTGAGCAGATTCAATACAAGGAAACATTTTCTTCCACAGGATGGAAGATCGAATTATTTCAATAACTTCCAACGAATCTTTAAACAGTTGCCGCCATTATTGCTTATGAAACTATCTCAGTAAGCAGTGACAGTGAAAAAATTTGATTCAAAAACAGAACACTTCCAGCTTATCTTTTAACATTTGCTGTCAATATTGAAACAGAACTATCTTAGCAAACAGTTATAATGAAAAAATTGGTGATTAATTTGATTCAAAAACTTCCAAAGGACTTGCTGCCAATGTTGCTAATGAAACTATCTGAGTAAGCGGTTAGAGTGAAAAATTAAATAACTAATTTGATTCAAAAACAGATAACTTCTATTGGATCTTTTAACATTAACATTTGCTGCCATTACTGCTTATGTAACTATCTCAGTAAGCAGTGACAGTGAAAAAAAAAAGTAGTGATTAATTTGATTCAAAAACAGAACACTTCTAGCGTATCTTTTAACATTTGCCGTCAATATTGCAAATAAAACTATCTCAGCAAACAGTTATAATAAAAAAAATAGGTGATTAATTTGATTCAAAAACTTCCAAAGGACTTGCTACCTATGTTGCTAATGAAACAATCTGAGTAAGCGGTTACAGTGAAAAATTAAATAATTAATTTGATTCAAAAAGAGATAACTTCTATTGGATCTTTTAACATTTACTGCCATTGTTACTTATGAAACTATCTCAATAAGCAGTTGCAGCGATAAACCAGTTAATTAATTGGTGGAGAAAAAAACAGAAAACGAAGTACATAAAATGCAGAGCTAGTAAAAAATAGATTACTTTTATAAAGCAAACAAATTTTATTTTTAATGTAAATTTTATACTTTACAGATTTATGCACACACTCAATATGGGGAAAATATTTAATTTGCTTTGGTACTATTTAATGGTTTAGAAATAAATTCTCAAAAATGGGTAGACATTTTTGTACACATAAACAAAAAGTAGTAATGTCAGAAGCTATAAAGTAGAGATGAGTAAGTATCATTTCTTAGGTATCAGTTATAAAAATTGATATTTATATAACTGAGTATCAGTTACAAAGTTACATTTTACATAGTTACATTTTTAACCAGATTATCAGTGTAATTAAGACATTTTGGACGGAGGTGATAAATTAAAAAGCAAAGATTTCATTGTTTTTATTTGATCTAATTTTAATGCCTTTTTATTCGCTCACAATGCAGATTAAGGAATAGTATTAATCTTAAAATCAAACAGTTGATTTAAGTCAAAACCATAAACATTTTGTTAAAAAAAATGTATGAAATAATTTCAAAAAACTGAAGCGGAAAGATCGTAAATTTAGAATTTATATTATGTTAAAAACTAACAGATACTTTCAAAGCGTCCGAAAGCAAAAAATGAACAATACATATTTTAACTAACTTAACTAGAAGCGCACTCATTTAAGACCAACTTATATTTATGAGTTATTTATCATAAATAGTGTGAATTGAAATTTTCAAAACCGCTATAAGATAAACAGATCTATTTGAAAATATTATTGAACGGTAACAGTTTTATCTAAACAATTTTGTGCAATTAAATAAGCAGAAATCAAAGTAAAACACGTAAATGTAAGTGATTCATTCACATTGCGATTCAATTTTTATATTATTAACCTTGAACTATAGCGTTTTTAATGAATGGCAGCACAAATGTGCCTCCCAATGAGGCGAACCATGTGGTTCAAATCCCAGCCATGGCTGGTCGATACGAATTCCACACCCGGCTTGCACGGCACTGACCACAGTGCTGACGTAAAATATCCTCAGACAGATAATGGGAATACGGGTTAGTTCCAATAAAAAGTCCTCCACGAAGACAAATTTCTCTCAATACTTGATCTAAGAGTTCCCTTGTCTTCAAGATAGAAACTTTAAAAGTTACGAAAAAGATAGCTTTGGTATAATTAGAGAACAAAAATAAATATAATAATCTACACATGAAAAATATAAGGTTTTGTCCCAAACTTCGGAAACAAAACTGAGAATGAAAAATAGAATCCGAATTCGAAAAAAATAAACGCATGAGATTGAATTTTACCGTAGCTACATTAAAGCATTCGCATAATACCGTACACCTGGACTACTTATATTGAAATACTTTTATAAGTTGCGAAAAAGATAGCTCTAGGAAAGATACAAAACTTTAAAAGTTACGAAAAAGATAGCTCTGAAATTAATAGGGAACAAAAATAAATATGATAATCTATGCATGATAAATACAAAGTTTTGTTCCCAAACTTCGAAAAACGTAACTGAGATTGAAAAATTGTATCAAAAATGAAAAAATAAATAAAATAAGAGAGAAAAAATAACGTTTCCTTATATCATAATACTTCTGTAAATTAAAATTGAATTTAAAAAATAACAACACATTTTTTTTTTAAAATCTGCAAAAACAAAATGGGGAGGAGGGATTTTAAAATAAATGATTAAAATTATTCTCTCTTTTCCATTTGTTAATTATTCTTTAAAAAGTAATATTTATTTTGAGTAAAAGTTTAAAAAAAACTTTTTTTATTTAGATTTTAATACCAATTTTTTTTAAATTTAATTTGAAACGCGTTTTCATTTTCAAATGTGTTGTAACACTTAAAATAATTCTATGGTCAATTGAGTCTTTTTCTATGATAAAAAAAAAATTTAAATAAATAAATGAAAAAAGCAATGCTTAACAAAATCTTTCTGAATCAAAACTGAAAATCAAATGCATTTAAGAAAAAAATATAAGCTTGAAAATTAAATATGTCAAGAAATCCATACGTCCAAAAAATAGTAAATAATTCTTTTTTTTTTTTAAGTACAGTATTCCAAATATCAAATTTCGAAAAGTACACACACGTTTATATATGAAAGCAAATATTTTTTTTTCCGATATCGAAGTTTGTATGGTCGCAACGAATAGATGAAAAAAAAATTGTTCCATTCGACCTTCCCTACCCCCCTATGGATTTTCAATCAGATTTGAATCGAAAAAGAACGCCAAAGAGGCGGAAGAGGATTTTGAAAAGGAATGGAAATTTAAGAAGCAAAAGACGATTCTGAAAATGTAGGACAAAAAAGTGATTTTTGCGTAAATATATTCAATTGACAAACGGCATAAGATGAAATGCAAATGCCAATGGTATAAGGAAAAAAACCCGTTCAAGATCTCGCAACATAAGTTGTAATAAAAAAAATATTCTTTGGGGATGGCTCAAATTTTATATCGCTAGATAGCTTGACCACTAGAGTAAAAGGCCTTCTTGAAAGCGCATCGAGTTTCGTTTGCACGATAGCCCGAGTAAAAATAGGAATTTCGGATTGAAGATTTCTATCGCATACAAAGTGGCGCAATCTAGATGTGAAAAAAATAATAATACTAAAATAATAAAATGAAGAGTTAGTCTCTGGCTGTGAGTCTTTATTTATAACACCAGAGCCGTTTGTGCTATTGTACTGAAATTCGGACAGCGGCTGCAAGGCCTAATTTTAGTTCCCTATCCAAATAAGGAATTTTCTCTTGTTGTTGTTGTCGTATGCCATTAAGGCATGAAGTGAGATTTTTCTTGTTTTCCAGAAGCGCCATCTATGGCCAAAAATTCGACTTCTGCTACACCCATACGTCACACCCGTTTATATGACGAACCTATTCATATATCCATTCATTCATAGATCATAATTCATAGATGATCTGAACCAGAGAACGATGAAACTCTAATTCAGTATCCCCAGAGGAATAATTGTTATAGGAACACGGAGGAATTCGTGATCCGACAGATTTAACGTGCACCAGTTACTATTTACTACACATAAAGTCTTAGGCCGGCGAGATTCGAACCAGTCTAGTGCCCTGCCTACCAGGCTATCCCGACCGATTTTTCTCACTGATTTAGGATTAGCGATTTTTATAAATTAAACTGCAAACTATTCTTTTTTTATGTGTTACAAAAGATAAAACCAGTGATGTTTTCAAGCTTACAGCTCTATTTTGTAAAAACAACGTTCATTGCACATTCTTAATTATATTTGATTAGTTAAGTCAGATTAGATCAAACTTCAACTTTGATGGCATGCGTGAGCTACGTCAGCGACTTAGCAATTCTAAAGCTATTTGAAACGACGGGTTCATTTAGTTAAATGTTACGCTTTTGAAAGGAGCTTCTATAAAATAAAAAAAAATTTAAAACCAAAGGTTAGTGAAATTAAAAAAAAAATTTATTTAGGTAATAAAGGCAAAATTAATAGAGAAAGGTATTTATTTGTTTGGGGGAACTGTAAAAATTCGTCATACTATCATTGGTAGTATGATATATTAGTATGGTAATTAGTGCTGTTTTAATAAGTAACGAATAAGCTAATATAGAGATTTAAGGGATAAATATTAGAGAAAATTACTCGATTGAGGTCAATTAAGACTACTATTAGTTGGGTATGAAAAACAGCATTATATCAAATAATACTTAATATATATATATATATATTTTAAATTCCGATTTATCTCATTGGTCATTTTATTTGCTTAATTATTTTTTCGCATCGTACTAAAAATGGGTATGCAGCCAATAAATTAAGTTTAAAAAAATTATTAAAAAAAAAAAAGGATTGTGAAAATTTGGTTTATTGCTTTTACCGCCAGAGGTAAAAAGTGACATAAACTTCTTTAAAAGCAAATCAAAGCTTCTTATATAGTTAGAAACCTTATACAAAACCTACTTAAACTATCATCACCGTGTTTAACGCGATACTTTTAGTTGAAAAATAGATAATTTCAAAATAAAATCAATCTAGATTTTTTTCGAATATGCTTGAAAATGCAAGTAGTTGCTCTGAGAAAATGTTTAAATTAAATATATTACAACCTTTGCTTGAAAATAAATGCAAAGCACATTAAATCTGAATTATAAAATTTGCAGCTATTAATGTAACTTCATCACATCTGCAGAAATCTAAAATCATACAAAAACAAAATTTGTAAAATTTACAAAAGTGAATATCTTTAAAAAAATCAGTATAGTACACTGCTGGACAATTGCTAAGGACGGATAACACTATCATCCATAGCAACCACAAAATGAAGGGAAGGAAAATTAGAATAAATGCGGCATATAGTAAGAAGGGGTATGCGTATGTAAATTTTTTTGTCCACGTTTGTTCATCACGTGATAGCGATGATAAGAGCTTTAAAGGTTTTGACGCGCTGTGGAGAGTTGTTGTTGCAAGTCAAATTTTTACAGGAAAGATTTAGTTGACGAACTTGAAATTTTCGGCATGTCTTCCCGATATTACTTAGATGATTTTAAGCGTGGCCGAATTATTGGAAAGATCGAAGAAGGGCGAAAAATAAGAGACGTTGCCAGGGAGTTCGACATCGCTGACGGTGTTGTTTAACGGCTGTGGAAATCTTTTAAAACTACTGGAATGTGTAGTAAGCGGCAAGGGGGAGGTCGTGTTAGAAGTAAGACGCCTGCTGAAGACAGATACATCGTCCTATCAGTAAAAAGGAACAGGGGCACCACAGCTCAGCAGGTGGCAAATCAGTTTCTTGCTACCACAGGAAAGCAGATCTCCCGAAAAACTGTTGCCAGACGTTTGAGGGGAGGAGGACTATACACCCGCAGACCTGTTGTGTGCGTCCCATTGACCAGACAGCACCTACTGCACGTTTGCAATGGTGTCGTGAGCATCACAATTGGACTGAACAGGACTGGGCATGCGTACTCTTCTCAGATGAGAGTAGGTTCAGTATGTCATCGGACTGTAGACGCCAACTGATCTGGCGCGAGAGTGGTACTGGTTATCGTCCAGAAAATATTCAGGAAAGGGACCGATATCCGACATGCAGGGTCATGGTGTGGGCCAGCATCATGATCAATGGCCGCACGCGCCTACATGTGGTTGCGAATGGGACTATGACGGGCCAACGATACTTTGATGAAGTTCTACTTCCTCATGTTCGTCTTTTCCGTGGTGCTGTCGGTGATAAATTTGTTTTTATGGGCGACAACGCAACATGTCATCGAACACTCGCTGTTCAGAATTGTTTAGACAGTGAGGGTATTCAACGCCTCGTATGGCCATCACGTTCTCTAGATCTAAACCACATTGAAAATGTTTGAGATGCTTTGGGGAGGCAATTTGCTGGTTGAAACTATCCTCCGACAAACAAGAACACCCTCATCCGTGCACTGACAGAGGAATGGGATAAATTGCCTCAACAGCTGCTGGATAATGTTGTGCGAAGTATGATACGACCTGTAGAATGTTGCATCACACTCCACGGTGGACATATCCCGTACTGACACATTTCTTCAAGTTGCCTGCTGACATTTAAATGCATTGTTCTATTATTTCGTACGCAGCATCAAATAAACATTTTTTTTCTTTCAGATGTTTCATAGCTTTTGTACTTTCCAGAACAATGAATGTTCTTTATTCTAATGTCTGAACAGTGTGGCAACTATACTTTATCCTACTAGGTCTCATGTCTCGCTTAATGTTATGCTTCATTGCAATTTGTGATCCGTCCTTAGCAATTGTCCAGCAGTGTAATTGAAACAGAAGACGTGCCTTTTTGAAATAATAAGTTCCTCAAAAAATAAGTGTAAATATTTTGAAACTATAACAGGAAGAGCAAAAATAACAGAAAATTGATATGATATGTAAAAGAAAATGCGTTCTGTTTCAAACTTCATGCTTTAAAAAGACTCTATATTTATCCTTAAAAATTAGAAACTCATAACAAGATTCATGCGAACAAAAACTAAATATTTGTTTTACACCAAAAAAACAAGCGTATTTATGAGTCTTCGTTACCACAAAGTCCTAAAATTACTCAGCGCAAAACATTATCTGAAGTATAAACAGATGGGAAGGGATAAAAGTTGTTTACAGCCTAAAATTGTTTTTTCTTCATCAAAATAATCCGATGAGTGAAATAATCAATAACTCATAAATTATGACGAAATATGCGTACAGTGCGCAAAAAGAAAAAGTTATACTCTGAATAACTTTCGAGTTAATGATTGGATCTTAAAGTTATAGGACTCAATCTTAATGACTCGATGGGGTGATTTAAAATATGCTAAACAGTCATTGCAGACGATATTTCAAGTTACGAAATCAAACACAAAAACACACTTTCGGTGAATAAACATATCTTTTTTTCGACAGATTCGAAATTATGATCCCCCCCTCAAAAAAAAAATAGGGGGTAGTAATAAGGTTCCGATAGTTAGGCAGAAGAGCAGTCCTAAGTTTCGTCCCTTAATTTTAATTTTTGCGTATTTCGCCGTATCTCGAGAACTTTTTAAACAAATTGAAAAGTTTTGGCGCACGATTATAAAATTCGTTCATCCAAAGATAATTCCATGCAAGGTATAACTTTTAGTAAATATTTATTATTTTTTATCATTTTATTTAATTCGAAATCATTTGGTCGAAAATTTTGAATTGTAAGATGTACGATTTTTTACATTATTTTAAATAACAAAATTTTACACGACGAAATACAAAATTTGAGCGAAATCGCTTGAATAGTTCCTGAGAAATCGAATTTTAAATATACGACATTTTTAATAACTTGTTTCCTCAGGAACTATTTAACCGATTTCGCTCAAATTTTGTATTTTACCATGTAAAACTAATTTCTTCAAAGTAATATAAATAATTTTATACCTTACAAATCAAAAAATTTTCGATCATTATTAAATCAAATAATAAAAAATAATAAATACATTCTAAAATTTCTTTTTATATGGAGTTATTTTTGGATAAACGAATCTTATATTTGTGAACAAAAATTTTTCAATTAGCTTAAGAAGTTCTTGAAATATAGCGAAATACGCAAAATAAAAGTAATGACGGAAAATAGGATTTTTACTTAGTTATGTGTGGTTTAAAAGAAAATAAACAATTAAATTTAAAAAAAGGAAATTAAAAAGGAACTACAAAGTAAAATTTCCAACAAAAAAAAGAGAGAAAAAATTCATTGCATTTTATGCTAGTTTATCCATTTAAGATTATCGTACCGAAATACTGAATTGATTTTCGAAAAATTTTTTAAGTTACAACGTAATGTGTCGCAGTGTGAAATGTGTGAACAAGTAAATTTGTGCACTCAGTTGAATTTGTTTTGATAGGCGGATTTTCTCACTTCTATCAAAACTTTTTTTGTAAAATACTATCATTTTAAGTATTTAATTGAAATAGTTTGTTTAAATTATGCGAGAAAAAGAAGAAACGATACTTTCAATATCAATAGTCGAAATTGCAACTTATTCAGTTGCAATAATTTTTAATGGAGGTTGCAAGGAATTATTGACAGTTTTGGAGCAATTGGGAGTATATGTAGGCCCCAGCAGTTAAGCATAGGCTCAAAAGGCAACTGACTGCAAAATTTCGGCTGCTACTCTGAAAACATATTAGGCGTCACATATGAAGGTAGATCGAAATTAAAAGGGCTAGGACTAGCACTTACAGACTGCTGAAAATGATGGAAACGAAGAATCTTATAGACTCGGTATGGATGCATTATAGTTGGTTGCAAAATTTTATAAATTTAGGTGGATTATTGATGACAAGACTTTAACGGCAATTTGCTCTCTTACTTGCTGTATCTCTAACTAGTACACTTTTAAACTAATTTACTCCAACTCTTGACGCGATGTTCAAAATAAAAATAGATTTTGTTACACGTAAGGATTTTTTTGACTAATGAAGACATGGCCCTATAAAATATATATACTTGATTTTTTTGACACAATGTTAACAATAAGTATAGTTTTTGTTACACGTAAGGATTTTTTTTTGGAACAATGAATACATGGCCCTATAAAAATATATATATTTGACTTTTTTAACACAATATTTACAATAAGTATAGTTTTTGTTACACGTAAGGATTTTTTTGACACAATGTTCATAATAAGTATAGTTACTGTTACACGTAGGTATTTTTTTAGTTAGGTTAACTGGTTCTGAGTAATCTACGATAATGAAACTTATTTTAAGTTATTTTTTATTTTTTTTCCCTTCAAAACACGGCCATTTTGTGAAAACAATTTATTTTTTAAAAGTCATCTGTGCAACGAAAACAATATTTATGTAGTTTAAAAAAATCAGAACGGATTTAAATTAGGATTATTGTTTTTTCAACTTATGAGTACAGTAAGTTATAGAAAATTTAAAAAAAAACCACACCCTCACTGTTGCCTGATGTCGGCGATTTGCTGAGAACTTGTCTTACGAGTTCACTGTGAGATTTGCCGATAGCGTACTGACATTATTTTTGAGAAATGAAGGCTTATTTATCTCAGTTTGAAAACTAAATATTTATATATTTACTGTCTATTTATTTCTGAGGATTTAAAGTAATTAAAGCTATTCATAGATCTCTGGCAACGGATTTAAAACTACCCGATTCGCTGTAGCATTTTGTACAAAGCTTACAAATTATTAGGAGAAACGAGTGATTATCCGTTCACTTAGAGATTTAATTCCATAACTTAATTTAATTAGTTTGGCTTGAACATTACTGATTTCGTAAATTGAGTATGATAATAGTACTAAATCTATGTAAGAGTCTTATCGCAGTAATTGGTAAACGCTCCAAAAGATCTCATATTAATCCATCCAGGACATACTGGGCACTATATTGGAAAACGTATTCTGAGTGTTATTAGTTTATTGACTAACTACTCGTCCAACTGTTAACTGAATTATTATGACTGATTATCATTATGTAGAAAATACTAAGCACACGAAACATGTATTAGAGGTAGGATGACATATAACATCAAACGGATGACTACAATGTTTGTGCCTAAACTGATCAGTGAAATATTAATACAAATGACATGTCAATCTCAGCGAAGATAATTAATTCAATAACTATGCTACGCCTACCAACATTTCAAAGTTAAATTTAAAGTTACCCCCTAACTTAATATGTAAACGATTTCGAAGGGAAAACCACTTATGCGTAGAAAATTGTTAAGAGTTTAAATGACTACTAACTAAAAATGGTAGTCATTTAAACTAATTTTATCTTTCTTCTGATACATTATTACTAAATTCTTTGAAAAAATTTAAATACTTCGAAAGAACTAAATAAAATGTTTAATAATAAAAATTCGGCCATTTATAAAACTAGTTGGAAGTTCGGGAAAATATTATTTTTATATGGTTTTTAAAAACAACGACAAAGATTAAAATAGATTTTGGAATGGAATGGTTATCTCATTTTAAAACAGTTATAACAACTGAGCCAATTCTGAGTTTACAACTATCAAAGTTCAACTTCGTAGTCTCGTAATTTTAAACCCCAACCCAGAGGACAAGGGTCAAGCTTTGGGGCAAACTAGCCTTCGTGGATGACTTTTTCGTGGAGCTAACCTGCATTTGCGTAACATGAAGAGGAAAACCACGAAAACCAGCCACGGTTTACTTAGCGGCAAAGGGACTCTTATCCATGATCCGTTTACTACTGAGGATATTTTACGTCAGCACTGTGATTGGTGCGAGTAGCGACCACCCATTTCTGGGATTCGAACCTGGGTTACTTCATTGACAGACGAGCGCTCTATCCATTAAGCCACCAAAGCTCGTGGTTATCTCCTTTTATAACCATTGTTGAACAGTGGACCCAATTTTGAATTTACGACTACCATTGTTCAATTTCACAGAATTTTGAACCTAATCCTGAAGACAAGGGGACTCCTAGATAAAGTATTGGGAGAAATTTGCCTTTGTAGAGGATTTTTTGACAGCATTTGCGTTACATGAAGGGGAAATTACGAAAACCACTTACGAATAGCTTGACGGAAGGCGGATTCAAATCCATGATCCATCTACCACTGAGGATATTTTACAGTAGTTGGAGCAGTATTCGCATCTACCAGTCATCGTTGAGACTCGAACCCGGGTCACCTCATTGGGAGGCGAGCGCTCTATCCCATAAGCAACCACGGCTCTATGTTTATCTAATTCTCCATTTCCTCGCATAAAACCAAGCTAAAATTGGGGATATATTATGTTTTTCCAGGCAGCCCATTGTTACTGACACAGCACAACTAATCACCTTTAAAAAAAGTTTCAAAAAAGGCGGCGATCGATATAAGGCCATGAGATACCAACTCTTCCATCTTGTTAACTCATTACATTAGCCATCTACCACGCTTTCTTGCGGATTCTAATTTACTACATTCTAAATGGCTTGCATCGGAGAAGCTTAGGCATGTTGGCACATTGTAAAATAGAAATTGCCATTTGATTGGGGTCGAGAAAGCATGCCATATGGCATGTCCCCTGATTTAACCAAAAAATTCAAGGCGAAGCTCGAACACCACCAGGGTTTTTCATTTTGTCAAGCAACTTGGCATGTGAGAGCTAACACGAGTTTCTTGAGCATAAACAAATTGTGGTTTCTTTCTTCCTACATTCAAACTATCACGTGACTCGTGGAGAGCTCTTGGAAAGTAAGTCCTCTTAAGATTTTCCCAAAATCAAGGGTGCCTTAGGCCTATGGACACATTTTTTGAAAAAAAATAGGCAAATTTAGACTGTTTATAGTCATCAATGAGACGGCGTACATAAAAGATGTTCCATGCGACAACATTCGAGATCAAATCAGAGAGCTTCCAAATAACTAGATGCTTTAACAACCGCCCTAGAGAGAAATATAAGAGTTATGAATTATTTTTTAAAAAAGGCTTCATTAATTACCCCTGCAACAAGTTAATGGCCTCAACGAATATATTCATTCAACTGAAATTCATTTAACCGAAATATTTATTCCATTTCATTTTACAAAAGCAATTTAAACGAGGTTCCGAATAAAAATTTGAGAAGTTTGAAATACGCCATTCTGAAATCAGTAAAATAAAAAATTTTCATAAGCCTGTTTGATTACAAGACATACAAAGCGCGAGAAGATTCCTGAATACACACAGTTAAAAGCATCATCCTTTTCCAAAAATATAGATATCTTTATTTTTCCACGAAAATAGAGATGGAAACTGGAGAAGAAGAAAGAAAGAGAGGAAGAAAACGATACAACGAATACAGCCAAGTTAGAAGGAAAAGAAGCGGTGGGGTGGTAGAAAAAGCACTCAAAATATTTATCTGAAAGCATGAGAATAACAAACATATTCCGCATACAGTGAAATGTAGTTATAAAAATTCCAGTTTGGAAAAATCTAGCAATATATGCTTGTATTCACGGATATTTTATGTTTGAGATTGAATAGCAGCTGAATCTTTTTTTTTTCTCGTCTCTGGAGAGGCCATAGATTTCAGATGGTCTTAACCAGAAAAAATATTCTTTCCCCACCCCTAGTTTAAAAGGGGTTTATACTTAAATATCAAAACTTCTACCACCCCTTTTTCAGAAATAGCGGATAACATATTACTTCCCATTTCGACTTATTTAATTTTTAAAGTAAATAAAAATTTAAAGTTATCGGAATTTAAATAATGGAATAGAACAAAAGTTTGACGTGGTCATAGAAATTTATTACAAAAGTGATGCGGATTTTGATTCTCGTCATAAGTCTGAAAAAAATAATTTTATTCATTAAAGTCTACTTGAAAAATTTAACTTTATAAAATTTTTTTTTATTTCATTACTGGTGGAATACCCGTTCTTCGTAAGGGATGGCGGAAAAGTTAATAACCAATAAATCGTTATTCATAAACACTACGAAATCATGCACAAAACTAAAAAGCATATACCGACACAATTAAGTTTAAACATATCATTTTTATCAATCGCAAACGTGATTTTTTGATTAAAAAAATGAGAAAATACGATATACGAAGCGCAACCTTAAATCTCGTAAAAAGGAATGATTTTAAATCATTTGAATCAAGTATTAAATCGCGTTTTCGAAAAAGACACCATTTTTGAAGCGGATTTTCTCATTTTTTAGCAAGAGTTTTAAAAAAAAAAACAGAGATGGTGACAAACTTTCAGCGAGCTGCGTTCGAGTGTATATACACCGAAGAGTCATTACATTATGACCACCCTGCTAATAACATGTAGGACCACCTTTAGCCCTCAAAACTGCTAGCACCCGCCGTGGCATTGATTCCACAAGGTGCTGATAGGTAGTCTGAGGTATCTGGTACCAAGCGCTCACCAACTGGTCCAGCAATTCCTTCACATTGCGAGGGGGTAGCGTGGCAGCACAAATTTGGTTTTGTAAGTAGGACCACAAATGCTCTATTGGATTTAGGTCAGGTGAATTTGGGGGCCAAGACATGACTTGAAAGTCACTGGAATGTTCCTCGCCGATTCTACCCTTATGACATGGTGCATTATCCTGTTGGTAAACACCCCCCCCCCCGCAGGAAAAACTGTTGCCATGAATGGGTGAACCTGGTCTGCAACTATGTTCAAGTAGCATACAGGGATTGTTCTATGAGGATTATGGGTCCTAATGTGCCCCAAGAAAACATTGTTCCTGGGCGAGAAACCATGAAAACCTGGACGAGCCCATTGTTATAGATGGAGGGTGGTCATAATGTAATGGTTCTTCAGTGTATATGTTACCGTTAATGACCAAAATAAAGGTTTTTTTTTATAGCCAAAACTTTTACTAGCAATTTCGGAGTTACAGAATAATTTAAAATAAACACAAGATGGCTGTGATTGAATTTAAAATTTACTTCGATGAAAAGTTTTTTTTTTTTAAATTCCAAACTAATATGAATTTTAGAATCAATTCTTCTTCTCTAACACAACAATACTATTACTATGCATTTAACTGTTAGATGGTTTAGAAATTTCTAAAAAAAAAAAAACCTTTGTTTTGAGTAAACAAATAACCCTCTCCTCGCTTTTACTGGTTTGACTAATTATTTGCTCTTCGAATGTCGAACTATTTTTTACTTCATTTTTGACAAAGATTCTGAAAAATATGTACAAAAGGCGGTGATTGAGACAGGGCCCTGTATATTTCTTTTTACTTATTTCAAAATCAGAAACATAATAAACTCACAGTTTGATTGAATTAAAATATTATATAAATTAAATTACAACAATCTGAATTAATATAAGAAATATTGTAGTTTGAATTAAAATATGAATTATTGCTATTCGAATTAAGAAACTGTCGATTTTCACTGTATAATTTAAGCATGCTTATTTGACAAAATAAGGAAGAAAAACCAGCAATATTGGTTAATCAATACAAATAACAAACATGTAGTAAGACAGAAAGGACAAGTAAAAGCAAAATCAATAATCCAATAAAAGAAAAAGGACTAATATTTCTCCTTGTATATTGAAATGATCCGAATTTCCCTAGAGTAATAAAGAAAGATATTTAGAACGCGCCCTATAATAACAAAGTAAACCATACTCAGAAAACAAGCTGTCCTCCATAAAAGGAAGAAAAAGGCGCGGCTTCATTAAGTAAAAAAAAAACGAGCTCCTTGTGTAAGCGAGTGTAGATTGGCTCCAAGATATATATAAAAAAGATTAAATGTAGAATTATAAAACATAAATAATCAATAGAAATAAAACTTCCAATTACTATATATTTTACAAATTATATTAATTTTTAATATTTATAGGGAATTCAGTTAAAATATTTCTTACGTTTTTATATCATTTACGCTTTAATCACTCAAAATAAAAAATGCTTTATTTCATTTACTAATTGATCCAATAACATTAATTTACAAAAACTCTAAATATATACTTAACAAAAAACATACAATATAATTAATATAGTGAATTAAAAAAAATAGCATTATAGCTTTTTACAATGTTTTTATCGACTCGTGTGTATCTGGCAATCGAAATTTCGGTCACTTTCCGAATCGCAAGAACTCCCTGCCTAATGACAATGCAATACTTTTTAACTAACTAAAGCTCACAAATTTCAGCAAGAGTACTGACTTTACTGAATGATAATACAAGTTTCAATTGTACTTGACCACTACAAATAAAACTATAAACTATCGTCAATCAAAATGTCAGCCACATTCTGACTAGCAAGGCTAAAGCGTCCAGATCTCAACAGGAGTTCTTGGCTTGATGACAATGCGAATTTCACTACCATTATAAGCCATTTCACTACCACTATATTTCAAAACTACTATAAGCAGAAGTCACAAAATATAATTCCAACAAATTTTTGATTACTTTCCAGCTATCTAGGGTGCCCAAATTTAACTAAGTTTCGAGCCAGAGATGGCAATACAAGTATCAATTGCTTCCAAAATGTTTCAAGTAAAATTCAACTTCAAATTATCGCCAATCGAATATGTTTCCAACGTAAACAAATTAACAGACACAAACCTGAAAACAAGTAAAATTAAAATTTAAAAAAATAGCGTTTCCAAGTAAACAAAAGAGAAATATATATTTTTTTAACACACCAAGTGAAAAACGTGATCGTACATGATTGTAATAAATTTCGATCATTACCAGAATTCACTATTCTGTAATACGTTTAACGTGAGATAAAAATAGAATTATTTTCTCTTTTTCAGTATACTTCATAATCATAAATTTTTAATGACAGGAATTGATTATTTGATTTTATTACTTAATTGATTTTATTATTTTTACATGGTTAAGATTGGACTTTGCGTCGAGCTAAACGAGTTCGGATAAGGATATTTCTAAAATAAAACTAGTTTTATTAATAATATATCATTACTTAACTATTTTCTGTAACTATTACTAGATATTGAATCTCTCAATAGATTAATAGCCAGATAAATAGTTTATTTTCAATGAGATATTCATTAGATAGGATACTTGCTTTTTGCGTCGCTCGTCGAAACAATTATTCGATATCAACTATTTATGTTTCAACTTTTAACTAGTACGAACAACCACCAAGTCTGTTATTTAGTAATTAAACTGATAATGCTCATGGGAAAAAAATCTTCATAGGAGGTTATGAATCACGAATAACTAAATTTCAACTTTGGTTACGCTTTTGTATATATTAATCTAAGATTGTATTAGTAATAAACTTTTCAACTGAAAAAAAAATGCATAAATGTAATAACGAATTTAATGAAAATAACGGCAAGAGATAAATAAAACTGAACATTCAACTGAAAAAAAATGCATAAATGTAATAACGAATTTAATGAAAATAACGGAAAGAGTTAAATAAAACTGAACATTCAACTAAAAAAAAAATGCATAAATGTAATAACGAATTTAATGAAAATAACGGCAAGAGACAAATGAAACTGAACACTCAACTGAAAGAAAATGCATAAATGTAATAACGAATTTAATGAAAATAACGGCAAGAGATAAATAAAACTGAACATTCAACTGAAAAAAAAATGCATAAATGTAATAACGAATTTAATGAAAATAACGGCAAGAGATAAATAAAACTGAACACTCAACTGAAAAAAAAATGCATAAATGTAATAACGAATTTAATGAAAATAACGGCAAGAGATAAATAAAACTGAACATTCAACTGAAAAAAAAATGCATAAATTTAATAACGAATGTAATGAAAATAACGGCAAGAGATAAATGAAACTGAACACTCAACTGGAAAAAAAATGCATAAATGTAATAACGAATTTAATGAAAATAACGGCAAGAGATAAATAAAACTGAACATTCAACTGAAAAAAAAATGCATAAATGTAATAACGAATTTAATGAAAATAACGGCAAGAGACAAATGAAACTGAACACTCAACTGAAAGAAAATGCATAAATGTAATAACGAATTTAATGAAAATAACGGCAAGAGATAAATAAAACTGAACATTCAACTGAAAAAAAAATGCATAAATGTAATAACGAATTTAATGAAAATAACGGCGAGAGATAAATAAAAATGAGTTAGGAAACTCACCTTCAACTCGTAACCGGGCTTGTAGTGAGTAATTCATTCCCTTTTCATTCCTTGCTATGCAATGATAAAGGCCATCATCAGCCAGGCCGACATTGTCCAGTTTTAAATCATCACTTTCTAAGATTCTGTAATTGGCATGACCAGCATGATGCAAACTACGACCATTCTTTTGCCACGAGACGGTGGGTTTAGGATCGCCCGCGACAGCACAACGAAAAAGGACACTTGAGCCGGACAGCACAGTAGCGTTACGTGGACCCTCCAAAATGATAGGTTTACCTAAAACTGTAAAGAAAAAAATATTTTTATTAACACAACTTTTTAAAAAATTGTGTGTAGCCAAATTATTCAACAAAAAATAAGCACCTTTTAAGCACTTTTCAAACACTCAACAAATATTTTTAAGCACTTTAAAAAAATATCATAATTAGACAAGGGTGGAAAGTTTTTGACAATTGACGGTTTTATCTTGTTTTAACTGTCATGTCGAGAAAAAAAAAACCTTTTGGCATTGTTTTTGACAATTGTCAAAAATCAAGAAATTTTGAATCATGTAAAACGAATGGGGTTCTCATACGCTACGAACTGATAATACGCCAAAGTAGAATGATTGGGTTTGAATTAATTATGAAAACGTTGAATAGAACAATGTGAACTGTGTCTTTTTGGATAATTCGTAGCGAAAATCAACATGGTAAAAGAAAAATCTTGTTTTGAAAAAAGGAAAATTAAGCACTTCTTAAAAACACCCAATAAAAAAAGCACCTATAAGGACTTTTAAAATACAAAAATAAGCACCTTTAAGCACTTACGCTACGCACCCTGTTTTATCTGTTCCTGCAATTATTACCGATTTTAACTTTTTAACGTTAAAATAAAGTAATCGTTAGCTGTCGTATTAAGTTCATATATAGTTGCCATACTGAACCGAAGAACTTTTTTATGTTCATTTTAATAGATTTTATGTTTTTATTGATATAAAATGCAGGTTAATAAAAAAAAAAATACTTTTTTTAAAAAAGAAAAAAACGCAATAACACTAACACAATAAGTAAAAAATATATTTTTTGAATTTTATCTATCGTCAAAGCCTATACCGTCTTTTGTAAGCAGTATGTGTTCAGTAAGCAGTAAGTACAAAAAGTTTCGTCAAAACGATAAAAAAAAAATTCTATTAGAATGTAATTATAGAAGTAACTGCAATTGATAGCAGTAATAATTCAACAGAACTTTTACCTCCAAAGAAGATGAATTTAGTTGACTATTATTTACATAAACCAGAGATAAAATAATACATTTTAAGAAGAATATAAACAGCTACCAGACATTAAAGCAAAGGGAGAAATGTAATAAAAACATTCATTATAAAAAACAGTTTTATTGCGATTTTTAAAAATAGTTTTAGCAACAAGAACATGATTTGTGATTTAAAATATAGCTTCAAAACCGTTCTGTACTGTAGGTATTAAATAATAATTTTTTCGAAGTTACATTTCAGCAGGGTACGTAGTCAATTTATTCAACAAAAAAAGCACTTTTTAAGCACTTTTCAAGAACTTAAATAAAAATTTTAAGCACTTTAAAAAAATATAATTAGGTAAGGTTGGAAAGTTTTTGACAATTGACGGTTTTATCTGGTTTTAATCGTCATGTCAAAATCTTTTGGCATTGTTTTTGACAATTGTCAAAATTTTTGAAAAATGTAAATCGAATGGCGTTTTTATACACCACGGACTGACGATGCGCCGAAATAGATTGGGGGTGAATTAATTGTGAAAACGTTGAATAGAACAATGTAAACACTGCCTTTCTGCATAATTCATAGCAAAAATCAACATGGTAAAGAAAAAATCTCATTTAAAAAAAGGAAAATTAAGCACTTTTTAAAAACACCCAATGAAAAAAGCACCTTTAATGGCTTTTTAAAAACGAAAATCGAAAATAAGCACCTTTAAGCACTTTTTAAAAACGCTACGCACCCTGATCAGCTACATATTTAATAACCTCGTTTTGAAATAACTTTCAAATTTGCTTATGATATCTCAAACTGGAAAAGGTTTTATTTCCAAACGATTTTGGGAAAAGTTATAAAGACAACAAATACTTTTCGGAAATCGAATATTAAATATCGCCTAAGTAAGTATCGCTTCAAGTAAGATTTAAATTTCATTTCCGCAGAAACTAATTCTTATACATTTCAAAACTTATCGTAAATTAATAGATGCATTTCTAATCATTAGGGAAGACAAATTTACATTCCATAAACTAGGTATTCATAATTCAGGGCTTACTGAAAAGCCAGCTTTAAAAGAAGGAATAATCCGTAGTTTTCAATCCGATTATAGAAGATTATAAGTACAGAGAAAGTGCATTTTCAGAAACTTTTGACTACATGGTTGTGGGAATGATATATTTTTAGAATAAAATGTGACTTAAAACCATAGAACAAGCGATATAGGGGACAACTCGCAAACCATAATAATACGATAGTTTACATAATAATAAACTTTCAACGATGAAATAAGTTTTGTTTTTACCATATACATACGGGTTTGCAAATTCGAATAAAGCCTAATAAAAATAACCAAGACTATGAATGTATTTGTAATGCTAAACATGAGTATGAAAAATTAATCAATAACTGTGTATTAGTTGTTTTTGAGTGGAAAGCTCAACGCGTTCGAGAATTTCCAACAGCGTGCATTATGCTATAGGCTAATTGGAATATCCAGCTCTTCGCAAATTACAGGTGTAAAGCTACGTAGTTCACTGCATTAAGCCTAAAAAATGACGACGGCAGTTTTCAAAATACTATAATAAAAAGCCTACGACATATGTCAATGCTTTTACCTGCTCTTTGCAATTGTTACCGGCATTTAGCGAAATTGACATCATGCAAATTTTAAAAATCTTCGGTATTTTCTAATAGTTCAGTTTTTTAAGAAACATTACAATCGGCCTATATGTCTTTAGGTTAATTAGGATTCGAGCGAGGAACTACTCAGTAAGATTGAATTTGGATTAGGCTAATTACAATAAAATTTTAATACGATTTCTCTGCTCCAGACTTATTGCAAACTACTTAAATAAATCAGGAAAAATTAGCATCTTTTGTAACGGAATAGAATGACGTAATTAAAAATAACGTAAAAATAAAAGACGAAAAGATTAGGATATCTGAAGATGGTAAATTTCTGGGTGCGCTATGGCGTTTATGTGGCGCAGTCACCTAAGGCAGTGTTCTCCAACCCCCGGTTCGCGGACCGGTCCGGACCCATGGATCAAATGGTACTGGGCTGCCTATTTCATTGAAACTGAATTTAAATTCCTAGGTTTATACACCAAATTAAAAATATCTATGTTCCATTAAAATTTTATTTATTTAAAAAAAAGGTGCCCCCGAAGGTAGTAATTTTTTAATGTTTGTAATGTATCATTGTCCCCGATTACTCCCAGATGTAACCGTCTCATTGCAAAGAAACAAGCTCAGGGTTCTCATTGATTTAACGTTCTAGTAAGTTAAAATGTTAAATCACTTTATATTTATTTTTTGGTGTAACTGTATTTAATTTTGAAGGTATGTTTAAATACAATTAAATTAAAATTAATAAATCAAAATAATCTAAAATATAAATTTTTCATTTTGCATTTTTTCTGAATAATTCGAAGCAAAAATCAACATAGTAAAGGAAAAACCTCATTTTGTAACAGGGAAAATTAAGCACTTTTTAAAAACACCCCAATGAAAAAAGCACCTTTAAGGGCTTTTAAAAAACGAAAATAAAGCACCTTTTAAAAAAGCTACGTATCCTGTTATACCTAAGTCAACCACAAATAGTAAAAGTTTTAAATATTGAAATAGAACCACAACAAGAATAGTTTGATGACTTACCAATTCATTTACTTTAACACAATGTAAGTTTCTCACTCTACGAAATTCAACACTGAATATTAGTTTAATGGATAATTGCGAGATTAATTTAGATTTCATTACATCCAGATTTCTGTAGCAGCAGCAAATATAGCATACTAAATAATAACATTTCAAAAATGAAATAGAACCATAACAACACTATTTTAAACATGTAATTCCCGTAGCTAAATTTGGCGTCAAGAGTTTCGGTAATACATTCAAGTTAAATGGTGTGTTAGAAAATTGAACGAATAGTTCAATGGCATGCCAATCCATTTACTTTATAACAATGTAAGTTTCAAATTCTAGGAGACTCAACACTGAATATTAATTTAAAAGATAATTGTGAGATAAAATTTCAGGATTCATTATATCCAGATTTCTCAGTCAGCCATAATTTGCATAACAAAGTAATAACTTTTCAATATTGAAATGGAACAATAATAAGAACATTAATAACACGTAAGGCGCGTCGCCAAATTTGGCCTCAGAGAAAGCGTCTCGAAAATTATTAGGAATAGATTTAACTGTTCAGAAAGGGAAAAGCCACTTTCCCTGCGGGTTAAGAACAAATTCATTCCATCGCATCATTTCAACTCCTCCACACAACCTGCGAAATTTCCCAACTCCGATGGTCACGGTGAATGTTCGGCAACCGCGATTTCATCACATCTCCCAAGAGATGGAACATGGCACCATTTCGCCAATAGCGCCCAGATTAAAATAGGCGGCATGCGGGGCCCTTTATCCCTTTCTAATCCTTTTCTAATTAGAAAGCAGCTGATATCACCGAAGATAACTCTGGAGGACAAGTTTGCATAGACGTGGCGATGAGCTTAAGACGTCGGCAAACTTGATGAGGGAGACCAGAAGGCTATCTGAGAGAGTAGAACTTGGGCTAAGGTTTCAAAGTTTGTAGAAAATGCCCAGAGGATAGTGGAAAACTGAGTGGAAAAATTTAATTTAAGGCTTGAATCTTGGGGCAATTAGGATTGGATTTAATACAATGTGAAGCGCAGGAAAGTGGTGGATAAATTCCCGTACTTGTTTGAACTTTAAATGGCAATTCTATCTCATTAAAGGGAAATTCGTGAGGATAAAACAGCCCAATTAAGGAACTGAATTCAAATTAAAACTAATCCTGCTTATTATCGGGACTTTAAAATAGATTTAAAGTATATATATTGACTACATATTTTGCCATGTTTTTTGTTAATTTATATACTGCCATCTCAAACTGGAACAATACAAACACCATTAACTTCATTTAATATAGTACACTCATAAAAATTAGCAAATTTTGTACAGAAAAACTTTGATGTCTTTGAAACAATAAATCCTATCAACTTTGCTTAGGAAAGAGATAGCTTAGATAGCAAAGCCAGATGTGCAAACAAGTATACAGTCAGTCCCTGGGAAATTATTAGACGCACTATAAGATTCTATGTAAAATCTTAAGTATCAGTTGATACTATACAGCATTATTGTTTTTACACGGCTGAAACCGGTTTATACTTGTTTATGTTCGTCCATCAATTGGTTAACATTGTAATGCAATATGTTAAAAATAAGTGCAAATAGGAAGTATATAAAAAATCTCCTGAATAAAAACCCATTACATGTATGTTTTCACATAAAAACCTTAATAACTTCTAAAGTATTAGTTAGATCGACGTAGTATTAATCTCATTGTATGTAGGAGAAAAAAACATACCTCATTTGTCTAGAGAGCAATATTTATGTTTCTTTTCACCTCTCCTCCCCACCATTGCCTTTCTTATGCATCAATACATAAGAGAAAAAATGACACCGCCCACAACACTTAATCACGAAGCTGCACACGAGCCTTAAAATAGTAGTTAGTTAGAAAACCCACTTCTGTTTCACAATTAAATAAAAGTTAATATTAAAAATCTTTTTTTTTTCAATTTCCGAAACTTAAATTGAATTTGAAAAAAAAAAAAAAAAAAAAAAGCAGCGTAATTTTCCAAAATCCAATTACGACTCGTCTTAAGGTCAGTAGTCCCAACCGAATCGAAAACGCAGACGATTTATCGTCATCTCTTATCAATATGCGCATAGAATAAAATAATTTTCGGAGAAATATTTTCCAATATGTGTTCCAGATTCTGAGGATCGAAAGAATGCTGCCACACAAGATATATCTTAAGAAAAGACTCTTCAACCATTACAGAGATTTCCACTAAAGGAAATATGTTCTTTTCTTCGATCGTTCCGTCAAGCTTAATAAGGATAAAATTTATCGTCGATGGTGATTTCTTGTTTCGATTTGCGGTTTTTATTCTTTTATTCCAAGCGACTGTCGCGATCTCTGCTGGACTCTCTCTCCTCCGTTTGACAAACGACGAACAATGAGATCTTTTTCATTTCTTCTTGCATCATTGACTTTTCCCTGAAGTGACTTTGCTTTTCTTGTTGTCGCTTCTGCTGTCCATCACTGTCGCCACCAAATTGGATGTTTTTCTTTCTTTTCACCAAATTATTTTCTCCGAGAATCCCCCTAACAGACCATCACTTTTCACCTTCTGTTGTCAAGTTTCTGAAAAGTTGGTGGATTGGTATGAGTTGGAAGGAAAGGGATGCCGATGAAAAATCTATCTTCATTCATACTATTTATTTTATTTCGTTGAAATTTATTTCTTTGTAGTTGAAACAGTTTAACTTGGTGGTTACGATTTATGAGTTTAGGTTCAAAATATGGTATTAACGGGGTGAAGTTTTGATTTTACTTTCGTGTTATTTTTAGATAAATATTGTAATGTGATAAATTCGTGGTTCAGAAACAGAATGGATAAAAGTTTATTTTGTTATACAAAACCCGGGCATTAGGCCACTAAGAAGTTAGCCTAAATCTTATTTTCCAATATTTTAAGCTGTTTTTCTAAAGCTCTGTCGCCATATGCTATTCACATAACTGCCGTGAATTAACCGTTATTCATGACTGTTACCCTATCTTTAGCCCAGGGCCTCTATAATAATTTTGAACCGGTTGTACTAGTTAACTATATACTAGTTATACGTAACTCTATACTAGTTCTGAACGAAAACGTCAATGCAAAGGAAAGTCGCAGTTTTTTGGAAATGAAAAGCGTTCGTAATTTTTTCTGCCTAATATTTAAAAAAGTGACTGCAACACTGCATTACTTTGGGCTCATAAAAATGTACAAAAATTGTGAATTATTCATTGATTTTGATATTTTTCATTTAAAAGGAAAAATCTCGCCAAATAGGCGATTTTTTAAAAAAGTTCAATAATTTCAAAAACTATGTTCTTAATTCGTTTTAAAGCCAGTTAATACTTCTTGCTAGACGGTACATAAAGTTTAAAATTATAGCTTTGCCTCTTGCGTAAACTGTGGCTTTTTCATAATTTCATAGTATAAAGAACTTAGAAAAAAGCAAATAAATAAATAAAAAAAACAGTACAGAACATTAGAATTGAAAGTTGATAGTGCAGTGCGGTCGTTAATATGTTTTTATGTCCGTGGACTAACCAGAGCGGCATACTGAACAGTTAGATAAGTCCCGTATTCCAATTTTGAAAGAATGAAAGTTATTCGGCGAATATTTTCAGTTATGACTTTTGTTCATTCGATCATATGAAAACTATAGCTTTCTAGAACTATGCGTTGAGTTAGTCATTATCGAAATTAATTGTTCTAGCTTAAAACTTTTATGTAAAATAATAATGCTGTTACCCAAAAATAATTAATGCAGAGAGAAAAATCTTTGCATTTCATAACCGTCGTTGAACAGCCAATCCAATTTTGGGTTCACGACTACCTATGTTCAATCCCGTAGCCTTGTAATTTTGAACCCAATACAGAAGACAAGGGAACTCCTCAATCCAGTATTGGGAGAAATTTGCCTTCGTGGGAGACTTCTTGATGCAACTAACCTGCATTTCCGTTAAATGGAGTGGAAAACCACGGTTTGCCTGACGGTAAGGGGACTCATGATACGTCTACCAATAAGGATATTTTACGTCAGCATTGTGGTCGGTACAAGTTGCACTGTAATACATAGGATTATACGTTATAGAATTTTAAGAAAATTAATAAAAAATCCAAGGGCTTAAAATAATTAGAGCAGATAAAAAATATTAAAAATACAATATCTATCTATGACCATATGCATTGAATGTATCAATATAAAAATAAATTGTTCCAGCTAAAGACTTTAATGAAAAGTAATAATAAAATAATTAGGACACAGCAAAAATTATTACTATCTAAGACCATGTGTTCCTCATTATATTATTTTATAACATTCTTTGGAAAAATTAAACTAGGTAGACTGATTAAATTTTGCAACGAACAAATCATAAGAGAAAGTAAAACAAATATTATTCATATTTATGCCCTAAAAAAATTTAGTGTGGACAAAAAAATATATAATAAGTATCTAGGACTATATGTTTTGAATAAATCAATATCAAAATAAATTGTTCCAACTGAAGACTTTCATGTAAGTTTATGAATAAAAGCTATAAGGTCTTAAGTCAAAGAGAACGAACAACACAGTCATTGATTTTAAAAGAAAGAAAAAAACATTTCCAAAGTAAGTTTTATCCTCAATATCACACCGTAAAAATGTTCGATTTGGGTTGTTCTGTTTCGTGGGCAAAAATTGTTGTTTAGCATCTGAGGGTGTATAAGTATCGGCGAAGCACAAAGAGTAAAAGCTTTTCTTTTTTTTCGCACAATCAAAAGTATTTTCTCTCTCCTTTTATAACCCTTTATCGTGAAAAGTTTTTAGAGTTCGGACTTCTTTTCTCTGCGATCAAATGACCCAAACAGAGAGCAGAAAAAAATAAATAAATTGTACGATTGCAGATAAAAATATGAGAACAAATGCGTTTTCTAAGTTTAAGAAAACATATATATAAACCTTTAACAATAAAAATAAAAACGCAGAAAATAAAAGGGCTTCGGGGAAGAGGTCAAACTAAGCGAACTTGTTCAAGAATTTCACATGAGGATCTTATTTGAAAAATGGTAGCTCCCAAAAATGAATTTTAACTTTATTTTCTTTTTCTTACATGTCATTTCTATTTTAATTTAAAATTAGTATAATTACACTTTATTTCAAACCTCACACACAGGATACTACAAATCTGACAAGATAGGATGAAAAAAAATCGCACTCATTAGACTTTAAAGCTATGTATCTTAAAAAAGATAACGTTGGCACAATGCTTAAATCACATATTCACATAAAAACATAAATCTGCGTTATATATACTACATATGAGAATTTTTACTTTCCAGTATATACCTCTATTAAAAACTAGCGGCTATTTAACGTTGCTGTTCTTTAAATAAAAATTAACCACTTTTTTTTCGATAGTTGTAATAACTCCTTTTAAAGTAGTACTTTATTTAAAATGATATCTTTAGCAATTTGAAATTTATTTATTTATTTAATTTTTTTGAGCCGACAAATTTTCCTCTCCCTGACAATAAGTTCAGTTCCAGCTTCGACAATTTTACTATACATTTTTACGCGCTTTTGAATTTCAGATTTCATTTTGAAATTTTTATTCCAAGAAGGAAAATTAACCAAAACTAATAACAAACTAATAAAAAAAACAAGTTTACTGCATAGTTAAGTTATTTGTTCATTCTTATGAAAATAATTAAATCTTAGAAACCCTTCTTCATATTTGATCTTAAATCACTATAAATATATTTTTATGCCGAGAACAATCATTTTACAGCAACTTGGCTAACGGGCAATGCCGTTATAATGCAGAAGACCAACCGTATATCTATAAGATACAATAAAATTAAAGCCCTGGAGCGTAGCAAAATCTAGAGCTCCAGCTCCAAAGGAAAACATAGCACCAGATCTCTCCATGTCCCTATCTTTTGGAAAATTAATTATTTACTTTCAAAAAGGATCTTTAGTGGCATCCATTTTTCTGGCGACAGAAACATTACAGCATGGTAAGCAGGCGATACAGATTATTTTTAATCTTAGAATTAAAAAAAATATTGCTGAGACTTTTTTAAAAAACATCTGTAAACTTAATTCTAATCAAAATTTTAAAAGCTGAAGAGTCAAGTATCGCAAAGAACAAAAAAATGAAGAGAAAAAAATATTTTTTTCTTCCTTCCGTTACTTGATTACAGACATTTACTTATTAAACTTTTTTTTAAACCCCACTTTAAAAATTCAAATTAAGTTTAAATGAAATAAAAATTTTATGCGTCGTTTTTAAATAGCTTATATTTGCAAATTTTGCTACAAATATATTAAATTAAGATAAATTCTTAGAATAATAATCTTTGACTGTGTCGGGATCGCAGACTAATTTGGATTTATGAATATAGAGAGGCAGATTTATTCTATGAATTCCGCTACAACGCTAATTGTTTGTTCGCTGCAAATGGACCAAAGACCTTTAATTTTCTCGCGTATTAAATGTATAAGAGGATTTTTCCCGCACATAGAAGAACGAATTTAATTCAATGCTTTTTAATTTAGCTATCAAACGATTTCTTTGTTACCAAATGCAGTCAGTGTCTTGTGTGCCCTGGATGGAATGCATTCTAAGAAATATTCACCTAGACGATTACATTGTTCTAAGAGACGATTTGCTTTTGAAAGCAAATCTTTGGAATATTTTCTTTCATATGTTCAGCAATTGTATGGTTCATAAAATATACTTTGTAAATGACAAAAAACATTATTTTTTCCGTTTGCTTGCCAGACCAGTAATTTTTCCTAGCTTGGAGTAGTTGACCAGCATTATTAGTTGTCTCGCTATAAACAAGTGAGTAAAAAGCAGAACTTTCTTCTTGTAACAGTTCCCTCGCGGAATTAAAGCCCTATAACATCTCCTAACAAATATTGGTTCAACACAAAGAAAAATTGGTTCAACACAAAGAAATTTTATTAACTACAACTATTGGGAACATTTTAATAAACGGCTGAACAGCCATCAGATGACACAGCAAGATAGTTTAAAGGGACTACTTTAAGAGTCTATGATAATTACGAATCTGCTTATCGCCATTGTGGAGTTGAATTACATTATCAACACTAGAAGCTAGTTCAATTTATCAGAACAGTTTTGTTGATGAATTTCACCATCAGCAAGCTGATTAATTTTTCTGAAACTTTTGTTACTTGAAAATTTTCTTCACTTTTTTCTTCCAAAAACAGACAAAAGTTTTATGTTGCCATCTATAACATTAATTTTAAACAAATTTGAAAAAAAATATTAACTTTCGACATTATTGGGGTAAAAAGGGGAACTTTAAGTAAGATATCAGTGATAAAAGGGACTTATAGAAACGAAAAGACTTTTTAGAGGCTTTTTAAAAACATTTAGGAAAATAAGGATCTACTGACAACTCTGAACATAAGTATTGAAGTGCATAATGACTCCTTTAAATTTCATCCGAATTTACTTAAAAACATCTGCCCATAAATTTTGCAATTCTACTTATAGAGCTGTGATGGCTCACCCGATAGAGCGTTCGCCTTCCAATGAAGTGAACTGGGTTCGAATCCCAGCGATGGCAGGTGGATACGAATTCCGCATCCGGCTTACACCAACCACAGTGCTGATGTAAGATATCCTCAGTGGTAGACGGATCATGGGTTAGAGTCCCCTTGCCGTCAGGTTAACCGTGAGAGGTTCTCGTGGAACGAAATGCGGGTTATGTAACGCAAATGCAGGTTAGTCCTATTAAAACGTCCTCCACAAAGGCGAATTTCTCCCAGTACTTGATCCAGGAGTTCCCTTGTCTTCTGGATTGGGTTCAAGATTACAAGGTTACGGAGTTGAACATAAGTAGTCGTATACCAAAAATTGGCTAAGGCTGTTCAACGAAGATTATAAAATAAAATGCATTTATAGTTTTAGGTTAAATGTTTTCTTTCTAGATTATAGTTTTAGATTAAATGATAAAAGACTGTCCTTTCGGGGAATTTTTCATGTCATTTTGTCAGCAAAGGACAAAACTATTGATTGATTGATTGAATGTGGGGTTTAGTGGCACAAGGTCCAAAAATGGACATACTGCGCCAAACACACGGTTTTAAAAACAGATTAAGAGGTTAAGTAAAGCACACGTATAAAATCAGATATAGTGAAAATTCTAAAACAATGTTGTAAAGTTACATACATTAAAATCAATAAAACTGCATGTCAATAAAACGGTAAATTTACTAATCAAATGCAAATCAATAAAACGGTAAATTTACTAAAACACTAAATAGTATAAAACAATTATATACAACTTAAAATTCCAATAGCGCGTAAAAATGCAAAGATGTTAGGATGGTGATTTTTATCTAACAAGTCTTTTATACATAAAATCGTGCTTCCAAAGAAGGTAAGGCGTTGTTGGTTAAAACATGGGCAAGCGATTAAAATATGATGAATTGAAAGTGAAACGTTACAAGTATCGCATCGAGGAGGCGGTTCTCCGAACAGCAAGTGAAGATGAGTCAGCCGAGTATGTCCTATACGTAGACGGGTGAGCTTGACATCTGCTCCGCGCAATTGCAACACAGGCCAAGGTTCTAGCGAGGATTTAATTGTGTGCAGTTTATTTTCAATTTGTAAATCCCAGTGTTGTTGCCACAAGGACATAGTAAATTGTCGTATGTAATTCTTCATGTCAGAAATTGGGACTGATAGTGTTAATGGAGTTGCAGCAGATCGGGCAGCAGAGTCAGCCATGTCATTACCTGAAATACCAACATGGCTGGGAATCCAACAAAATAAAATGTTAAAACCACTTTTGTGAAGACTAACTAGCAGATGTTTAATGATACATAAAATAGGGTGAGCTTCGTTGTTTACATGATTATTCAGCTGACGTAAAACACTTTGGCTGTCAGAGTAAATGCAAAACTTTCGTGCGGTCAAAAGGACAAAACTAAAATATAAAATAAAATAAAAATTACAAAGTTTAAAATCTTAAATAATTATTTAAGATTTTAAACTTTGATTCAAATCGTATATTATAGCTGTTTATCGTATAGCTGTTTATCGTATAGCTGTTTATCGTATATTATAGCATACATTATCTTTTTATACAGTGTTACCATCATATAATTTATTTTTCAATCTTCTAATTAAAAGAATAAATATTGAATGTAACAATGATAACATTCTTTCTTCAAAGTAAAATAATTAAATTTGGAAGTTTAATTCAAGCAAGAAAATATTGACAAATCTAATAATCACCTTGTTTAGCAATCTAATAAAGAAATAAATCTTTCAAAGAGACAAAATACTCCTTACAGACTTTGGTCTAGACTCTAGACCATATTTTATAAAATCTAAATAAAGGTACATATAACAGTTCGTAAAAATAAATATAATTATAATATATAATACTAACAACAGTTCAATTGCTTTATTAAAAGACACAATTTTCAAATCACATCATCAAAGCACCGTAAAATTTTTCATTTAATTTCCTTAATTAAATTCAATTGGTATTAAAGTAGTTAATTATATACTTTTGAAACACATTTTGAAAACTCTCAGAATTGAATTTAAAAAAATGTTTGATATAAAACGTAATACAATGGAAATATAAGAGTTTGAATTAAACAAAAATAACACAAAACAAAACTTAAAAAGTTCTTTTGTTAATTTAGCGCTTCACAAATGTTAGTTTGGCGCTAAACAAATGTTTCAACAACAAAACAGGCATTGTATAATAGCTAAACATTGTAAGAAACTACGACAATGCTCATTTGGTTATTCATAAATGTCTGAATTAAAGAACAGACATTAATTATACAAAAACGTATGAAAATCACAAATATTAAAATAGTTATTTTTATCGTTCGTTTTTATCTTCATCATCACAAAGATTTTATGTTTCTTAAAAAAAGGCATAAAGCATTTTTCGATAATCACTAAAAATTGAAAGAAACAACGGCAATAATTTAACCGTTCCTCAATACTTTAATTACAGAACTGATATTAAATAGTTAATTGAAAAAAAAGGCATTGTGAATTTGATCGTTCATAACTATTAATTACAGATGGCTCAGGGGAGCAACCCAGGTTCGATACCCTGAGGTGACTGGTTGATACGAATTTTGCTACCGGCTAGCACCGGCCGTAGTGTTGACACAGCATATCCTCAGTGGTAGACAGATCATGGATTAGACTCTCCTTGACGTCGGGCTAACCGTGAGAGGTTTTAATCTCCGTGTACCGCAAATGCGTGTTAGTTCCTCCACGAAGGCTAGTTCGACCCAATGCTTGATCCAAGAGTTCCCTCGCCCTTTTGGTTGGGTTCAAAATTACAAGACTACTTAACTGAACAATGATAGTCGTTAACTCAGAATTGTGTCGGCTGTTCAATGTAGGTTATAAAATAAACTATTACTGCTATAGAACAGACATTGCTTTTTCCTTCAAATTTTAGCGATTATTCAATGTTGTTAATTGGGCCATTTATAAATATTTCAATAACAAAATATATATTAAAAGACAGCTAAAAATTGAAAGAGGAAGCAACATTGTTAATTGGGCCATTTATAAATAATTCAATAACAAAATATATATTAAAAGACAGCTAATAATTGAAAGAAATTACTTCTAAACCAAATATCGTAACAGGAAAATGTATATAAATATTACAATGGACAATTCCCAGGGAAATTTTCAAGATAACATTCCTTTTAAACACAATCCTTCAATTGAATTGAATACCACCCTTGTCGACAGAAAGGTTAAGACAAACGAAGAAAAAGAAGTCCCAGCGGAATGAAATTCGTAATTAAGATAGCTAGAACTCTTAATTGTTAATTATAGGAAAGAGATTAAACTGAATAAAAGATTCGTTTGCTGCCAGAAAATTCTCTTCTAAACGCCGGTGAGATTCTCTTTACACTAATTAATGATATAACTATTTCAATTAAAATTTGTTTTGATTTGTTGGGTCGACATCAAAACTGCAATTAGTGCTTATATATCTGTACAGTTTTGTAAGCATGAAAATTTGATTAGGTCATTTGTTCTAAAGGCGTTTTGTTCCCAACTGAATATAGCATTTTCTTAGCAAAAATTTAATACGGCACTAAAGTTTACGAGTAGAGCCTATTGATTGAAACCATTCAGTTGTAAAACGAGTTCCTAAAAATTCTGTTGTTGTTGTTGTTGGCCATTAACGTAGAAGGGGGGGGGGGTGAGATTGTTCTTGTTTTCCTGTGACGCCATCTATGGCCAAGAATTCTACTTCTGCCACACCCGTTTATATGGATCAGATCGTATTTTAGATCGTAATCTTAACCTGATCCACAGATCGTAATTTTAACCTGAACGATCAATCTCCAATTCAGTATCCTGAAGGCCTGGTTTCTTAGGACAGGACGCCGTCAGCTGGAAATCAGCGCTAACCTCTGATTGGTCCATTTGTAAGTTTGATAGTATACGTCATCGAACGCTCATCTTGAACTACAATTGCCGTCCAACTCAACTGCAGTTGGATTACAACGTGACGTTAACCACAGAAGCAATGGCGGACAACATCCAACAGCACATTGAAATCAGCCAAGATTTTTATTTTGACATTAAACATAGCTTCTTCATTAAACATAGCACTCTTCATTTAGCTCAGCTATAATATGTTTTTTCTTGGACAAAGTCATTATTTGTTCTCCAAAACACTGGTCGACAATAACAAAATCAATACAAATTCAAAATAAATATGTGTTTACGTTATTAACGCATGCGCAATGAGAGATAATGTCTGCGTTGAACCGACTGCTCACGCTGAGCTAACAAAAAAGTATTTTTTTGGCGTCAGCTCTGCGTCAACTTTCCGCTGACGCTCAGATAAGGCGCTAGTTCTAGGAAACCAGGCCTTGAGCTAACAAACCAGTATTTTGTTGGCGTCAGCGGGACGTTGACGTCCCGCTGACGCCCAGATAAGGCGCTTGTTCTAAGAAACCAGACCTTAAGAGGTATTGATTTGTTATGGAAACATGGAGGACTTTGTGACCCGACAGATTTAACGTGCACCAGTAACCTTTTACTGCACGAGAAGTGTTCAGCCGGCTGGATTCGAACTCCCGTTTTCACAAACGTGAGTCCAGTGGTCTGACAGCCGGGCCGGGAGGCCCATAAAAGTTCTAAAGATTTGTATGCAGATAGTTCCAAAATTAGATCGATAAAATCAGAGGGATGTTAGAGGCATCAAAATGAAAACTTAACATACGAACATGCAATAGCAAACCATGTTTAGAGGATGAAAATCGTGAAAAACAGGTTTTGACTTCACGTTGCTAAACAGGTACAAAAAATAATACCACAGAAGATTTATTTAATATTTATTACAAGAATTGCTCGAAATGGCTATCGCTAGCGACATTTCAGAGTCTATAAAAACGAAAAAACGATTCCCGAATAGGAAAGCAAAATATCATTCAAGAGCTAAATTTAGGCAGAACAAGCGTCAACTGACTTTCTGAAACGACTGAACCATTTTTCAGCTCTTTTAAATTCAAAACCTAAATGCGTTTTTCGCAATTTCACACCCTCTCAACGTGGTTTACGACTCCATGTTCGACAGTTAGTTTTCATCCTCCTGATCTTTTTTAACTTCAGAATCAATTTTCGAACAAGCTATATAAACATGATTATTGAAATGCGTGAAACAACTGATTCATTTGTGATGTGTGGGTAACTAACATTCTAGTTTCGCAATTTTGAACTCAGAAGACCAGAAGCTCCAATACATAATATTGAGACAAACTAAAGCTTTTTGAATGAAACTAATCTGCATTTACATAAAGAGAGGAAAAACACATAAATGTCACACAGTTAGCCCGATGTAAAGAGATAGCACGAGATTTTTAAACGGATCTTAGATATTTTGGTAGAGATACTGCTGGCGATGACCTTCTTTCTCAGAAATAGCAATCCAGACTAGGCAAGATATTGGTTCCTGTTGGAAAAACGCTCCTGTGCATGATTGGTATGGGGGAAGCCGGCCTAGTCTTGCTCTGATCAGGGCAAGCAATAGGCGTGTCCAAACGGCACTTGCCAGACTTAGAAGCGGACACACTCGATCCCAACGTCACGTTGCGGGCCTTAAAGTCTATCCATCCTGCCCTAAGTGCAATGTGAACCAGTCTGCTCCTGCCCACATCCTATCGTGTATTGGCTGCCAGAAGAGTCACCTAGTCTCCAACCATGCTGCAATAGTACATAACTTTGGGAGCTTAGTGTCATGAACTTGATTTAATGCTTCTGTTCAGTGGCGTACGCAGAATTTTTTCAAGGGGGGTGTTCATAATTTTCTGAAATTACTAAAAGAAATTCGAGTATGTAATAAAGCACTATTATTTCCCTAATTTAGACAGTTAACAATTTTGACTTCTTATTTAGACAGCATTGTTTAGTTAAATTTTGATTTGATTTTTTAAGTTTAAGAACTATGGTGTAATATTTTCTCGCATGCAATATCTTCTGAAAAAAGTCCAATGTCATATGGGTGGGAAGTAACATTTTGAGGGCCACTTTCACATTCATCAGATTTTGTTATGCTAGAAACGTTTTCTTCAACGGAAGTATCACATTTATGTTCAATAGAAAAACTTACATTGGTACCAGATGCTGTCACCTCACTAATTTCAGGTCGTGATTTTTTCTCAAAATGACTAAAAATTGTTAAATTCTTGCGTTTTGGCATCCTAAAGATCCGAGAACAGCAAATATATACATATATTTATTGGCATAGATATATCCGCTATGCTACGATCTCAAAGTTTCCAGCTGGAATGAATAACTTCAACGAGCACAGTATCTCCAATGGTATTGTTACTGATTTCTTCACTAGTCGAAATAGTGGCGACGACGGGTTCGGCGATTGAATTAACTTTTTGTTAAGACAAAACGAAACAGATTTAGCGACGAGCTCCGAAAGACAAGCGGCAGAGATAACTCTTAATCTGACAAACTAACTCCACTGTACTCCGTTCCCCCTTTTATATAATTTTTCACCGCATCTCCAAAATTCTCGAATTGTCTCAAAGACGACAGAACGTCTAGGATTCAAGAATCATCGCGTAAAGACCTTGCGAATGATTGCCAATCTCGAAAACTATCGCAAATGGCAGGACAGAAAGGAACCAGCCCGTAACAGTATCACGCGAATTTGGTTTCAAAAGTACAACTCTCTTATAGTATATGTTTTTTCAGTATTTTGAGAAATACCGTGAGAAAAAAAAGTAAGCATAAGGCAAATAAAAATATATAGTCTTAAAAAATAATAGCCCGCATAATTTCTACTAAAATTTCTATTTTTGCCATTTTATCTGAGCTCAAGGGGGGTGTTTAAACCCCTAAACCCCTCCCTTGCGTACGCCCCTGCTTCTGTTGGTCAAGTGGGCATAAGCAACAAGAACAGATATTTTGGCATAGCCGCAATCGGTTTTTTTCCCTACAAGCTACATTTCTTATGCAATATAATAACATACTTTTAACCATAAATTCTTTAAAATTTACTCGAGTGAACACTGCCCCTAGTTCTTTGCTACGTAGGGAGTGGTAGAAAGATTTCATTTTACAATGCGTTATGATAAGGTCATGTTTTTTTTCTGTTACTTTTAAAGCCGCACACAAATGTATACAGATGTATATAAACCTATACGTTCGACCTATAAGTTACTCTTCTCTATACGTTTCTAACTTGTACATTACGTCAAAAAAAAAACTAAAAACACTATTTTGAAGAAAAAAACGGTAGCTTTTGAAACAAAACTAGTTTCAAATTTGAAATCCCTACAACCGAATCAGACAAGATAAAGCACTTATATAAATGCAACAAAAAATTTGTTCCCCAGTGTTATTAGTGATTTTTTTTTAAAAGTTTATTCAGGTATAATTTCAATTCAATTTATAAGTCAGTAATAATAATAAACTTTCTACGCTTACAGGATCTACTTACATATCAGTATTTGAGAAGTTTTTGTATTCAGTAGAATTCCTTACATTCATTCAGAGAAAAAAAATCCGGAAAATACTAAAATCTTGGTCGTTTTCGATAACGATTCATCTTAAATAACAATCGAAAGAATTCAATTAGTTTATAGTTTGAAAGAATGCGAACTCAGCGATCAAATTTTCTGCAGAAAATTGATTCCAAATAAAAGACTCCAATATAATATGGTAGCAAATAAATAAAAACGATACTTTCAATAAATATCCGCAGGACAAAAATAAATTTTTGATACGTCAGTATAAACGAGATCTCCGCAATTCTAAAAGAATTTAGATCTCGAAAACTAAACATTCTTTTTTAGAAGTTAGAAAGAGGATTCCTTCCTTAAAGTGACCGGATAAATCTCAGACTGGAAAGAGAATAGAATTGTTCGTTGTCGCACACTTGTGTCTCCATTTCGCACTTAAAATCTCTTGTGACCACTTGCTCCGAGAAAAACAGAGTAAAAAAAAAGTTTTAACTTCAAAAAAGTACTTTTTTCCAATCAGAAAGAGAGGTTTTCACTATCAGGCCAATGCGATTTCGAAAGTTTTCGAAAAGCAGTAAAAGTAGGAAATACAAGGGAAAAAAACTAAAGAAAGCCTTAATAAAAGCTAAAAAAAATTCAGTTTGTAATATATTTGGGCAAAATGATGAAATCCAAGATAAAATAAAAAATTAGAAGAAAAAAAACATTGCAAAACCTCTTTCATTCAAAATTGTCTTGTCAAAAATCCTCCACACAAAGATAAGTTTTGTTGAAATATTTTTTAAGCAAACAACAATAAATACAATACAAAATTAGTTAAAACTTATTAAACAAACAATTATTAAATGTGGATCCGTGTCTTTAAAACATATTTAATAAAAAAAGAATTAAATTAAAAATCATTGGTTAGTTCTTTCTGATTTAGTTCATAAAACAGATACTGCAGTATAGTGTATACATGAGTAAAGCTAAGTAACTAAGAAAATGAGAAAAACTAGAACAGGTAATTAAAACTGTAAATTTTAATTGGATATATTGTCATTAAAATATATCATTTTCATAAAGAAAAAGCTGTTTTTGTTTTAATTATTTAAAATTATAAAAAACTAAGTTTTGTAATGATTATTTGAGTTTATACAATATATCTTCAATATTTTATTCATACATAATTTCAAAAATAGAATATTAGAAATTACAGGGAAACGAAAGCAAATTCTAGCATCATCATTCGAAAGGAATTATTCTTATTCTGAAAACGAAATTCTAACAGAACCATTTGCCTAGCACTATTCTTATTAAAATTTTAATTATATTAAATTTTACATAAACTTAATTAATTTAACATACATAAAATTTTACTACATAGTCCATCTTATAGGAAAACGGATATATCTACAGCCTAGAAGACAAATTAGTATCATATGTTTTTCGAAATTTTTAATAGAATGCAATCGAGCAGACAAATCAACGTCAGACACATTTTTCGAAATTTTTAATACGATGCAGCCCAAACGAAAAAAAATCAACGTGAAATAATTTTCCGATATTTTTAATACAATGCAGCCTAGAAGAAAAAAATGAACGTCAGACACACTTTTCGAAATTTTTAATACTTTGCAGCCTAGACGAAAAAAATGAACGTCAGACACACTTTTCGAAATTTTTAATACTATGCAGCCTAGACGAAAAAAATGGACGCCAGACACACTTTTCGAAATTTTTAATACTATGCAGCCTAGACGGAAAAAAATGAACGTCAGACACACTTTTCGAAATTTTTAATACTATGCAGCCTAGACGAAAAAAATGGACGCCAGACACACTTTTCGAAATTTTTAATACTATGCAGCCTAGACGGAAAAAAATGAACGTCAGACACACTTTTCGAAATTATTAATACTATGCAGCCTAGACGAAAAAAATCAACGTCAAACAATTTTCCGATATTTTTAATACAATGCAGCCTAGAAGAAAAAAATGAACGTCAGACACACTTTTCGAAATTTTTAATACTATGCAGCCTAGACGAAAAAAATGGACGCCAGACACACTTTTCGAAATTTTTAATACTATGCAGCCTAGACGGAAAAAAATGAACGTCAGACACACTTTTCGAAATTATTAATACTATGCAGCCTAGACGAAAAAAATCAACGTCAAACAATTTTCCGATATTTTTAATACAATGCAGCCTAGAAGAAAAAAATGAACGTCAGACACACTTTTCGAAATTTTTAATACTATGCAGCCTAGACGAAAAAAATGAACGTCAAATGCTTTTCGAGATTTTTAAATCATCTTTTCTAATGAAGCAAAAACATTCAGTAAAGAGTTCCAACTACGGCATTTAATTCTACCCTCCCTAAACAAGAAAAGTTCTTTTAAAATTCCTTTTCTTCCACAAATTCGAAAACTGCAAGACCAGGATTACTGTTCTCGTGAAGGTATAGCAACATCTGTTGAAGCGGAATCCTCTTCTCACGGCTCCGGAACTTGGATTGTTTCTTTACAAAACAAAAACTATAAAAATCAATAGCCTTATTATTGGAATAAATGTTTGATTATCTTATTTCCTTCTTATACCTATATAACATCAATAACATTATCTAACATCAATACCTTCCAAAACAAACAAGAAAATGTTACTCTCAACAAAACAACCATCTAATAGAAAACATCTTGTACTTTAAATTATACTGATGAACCACAAAATGAAATAAAGGTAAACTCGTATTCTAAACGACGGAAAAAATTTTTAAAACGTAAATTGCTTTTTTTTCTACTTATTAAGAGTATATTAAGTTCTTCCGACAAAGTTTGAGTGCATTGATCCATACCTCGTAAACTAAGATTTTAAATTATTTAGCCATAAAGAATTCTCTAGTCTTTAAAATGGCGTTCGAAAACATTGATGGTCCACTGGTCTGAAACAAATGAAACGTCGGACCACCCTGAAATATTATTTAGTGGTCCGCTGGACCACTAAATACGTCCTCCGTTAATCAACCAAAGAACAACAGCCGAGCTCCATGCCAATAAAAAAATAAAACATCGAATAAAAAAAAAGATTTGTAAGAGAAGAATAAGCTAACACTACCATTTAAAAGTCAGTGGCTTATGAATTACAAATGACTAGAATTTGATGCAGAAAGTCAACACAATGTATATTACAGCATGCAAAATTATAACCTTAAAAAAATTGAGTCTGGAATAAATCCCCTTCCGCAAATAGATTTAATTTTTTATTTAGTTCATTTTGTTTTAATTTTGATCCTTAATTTATTTTTAATGCAAAACCAATTTAGTGTTTTCATCAATAGTTGACTCAATTAGCTATAAGTAATCAAGTTTTATTCAAAATAAAATAATAGTTAAGAGATTATAAATCATGAAAATGATTTAAAGTGATGTACAAATATATATTTACAGTTAAATTTTAAGTGGACCAGTGGTAAACCACTATATATTGTCCACTATATATTGTCTGAATACTATATAATTACACACTGACTATATATATAGTAAGTGTACTATATATATAGTCAGTGCACTTTCTGGTCCTGCGAACCAGTTTTTATAATTTCTAAAGCAGCAATATTCAAAGAATTAATAAACTTTAAAAAAAAACTAATTTATTTCATTTTTGTAAATTTCAATTATCAGCAAATTGTAAACTTTTAATTGTCAGTAAAATGAAATTGTGCATCCAAAACCATTATTTCAGACTCAAAATTGGCGATTTGAAAAATTTTTATTTCGCTCAGAATTAGAGCGAATGCCAATATTTCAAAGATTTCATTAAACGAGATAAGTTAGGAAGTTTTACCGCACCCATTATATTCCACGAACTCCGCCCGACTAACTATCGGCTTACCTGCATTTTTTTAATTAATTCTTTTAATATTTATTAAGAATGAATATTTCGATAAAACTGTTGTTTGATCTGTTATATTGTGAACACAATCATTTAAAATCAGAGACGATTTTCTCACACTAACTCTACTACAAAAAATATCAATTTTACTGTAAGAAGTGAAATATTATAGTGAACAAAAAATTGATTATCAAACAATCATTCTATGCGACAAAAACTGACTTTAAATACTATTAATAACTGCAAGATAGCAGTATCTAGCAGTAATAGGCTTGTAAGATAGGCAATATCTATTATAAATACTGTCTTAATTTCAATAAAGAACTCAAGCCTAACGTTTGAACAGAAAATTAAAATGTACATAAATCGCAAAAATATTAAAATATTTAAAATAGTTAAGACTCAAGAATATTAAAAAAAAAATATTAAAATATCCATTTTTTTAACGACGAAAAACCATTCTACTCTCATTAAAATTCCAAATACCTTCCAAACAAATTAACCATCCCATCTCTCAAACGACTCCCCATATTTAAATAATAATATGCAGACACCCCCAAAACAATCGCTTTCGCTTAAGAACAGTTTTAGAAAGACATTCTGTAGAGAACGATCTTCTAAAGCACACACAGGCTAATTGGCAGGGGAAAAACAAGCAATTTAGCGCTCCAGCAGACAAGCCCTAAGCAAAGAGGAAAGGCCTCCATCAAACCTTGCAGGAAAGATTCACTCAGGGACGCAGTGACAAGATAAAGGGTGGGGGGAGTACTCATCACCCCATTCTCTAACGGTTTTATCACGGTTGAAGAGGAAAGGAATAGATGAAAGTGGAAGTAGGTTCAAAAATAAGAGCTTTTTCCTTGTGTACAGAACGATCGATCGCCAAGTCGCCAATTAGCCGGATTACTCATCCTCACCTCAGATGAGGTTATTGTGGTTTACTTTTTATCCCTTATCCAAACGGAGATATATGAATATAGAGAAGGGATTGAAGGGAAATTGATAACTAGGTGTAACGGGAGTCGTATAAAACAATTCAAATGTAGTTTTTGAATTTAAACTTGGTACGCATACCATCTTGCCATAAAAAATAATCAGGGTTTTCGGACAGCCAAATAAATTTAAAAATATTTCAAAAATTACTAAACTTTTTTTTTAAAAAAAATCGCCAATTTGTCGATATTTATCCGCCTTCTTGAAAATTAAAAATAATTCATTTTTTTAGAGCCCATATAGTTTTAGAGCAACTTATTAAATATTAACCATTAACGGAGTATTTCAAGTTTACTTTAAACCAGGTATAACTATGATAATTAATCATGATATTTATTCTAAACATTATTACATAGTTAATTATAATGGTATATTTATGATTAAATTAATTCTAAACATGACAACCATAAGATTGATAAAATGCCATATATGAGCAGTAAGAAAAAGTGCCATGTTGCTTAATGGCAGCATTGACAACCATAAGATTTAGGGATAAAAAGGCTTTTCGTTTTCACAAGACTATGTCTTTTCATCATATCGACGTTTCTTACCATTAGCACAGAGGGTGCTGGCTGAATAACTGGAAGTCAGGAATAAATATTGCTAACTCATAGCAGTTAAGAAAATATATATATATATATATATATATATATATATATATATATATATATATATATATATATATATATATATATATATATATATATATATATATATATATATATATATATATAATTTTATTCTTGTCATTTTACGAATTTTAAATAAATTAGATCAATAGTCAATAAATTTTGAAGAAAACCTTTAGGAAAGACCATCAAAACCTCACCCAGCGACCGGGCAAACCTCAGCACCAAAAGCGGAAAAGGTCAAATAACGAAAACAAAAAATACCAGAACATATTTTTGCTTGCAATTAGAGCATCAGAAAAAAAAATATGTAAAGGGATACAAGTGTCCCATCTCGAAGGATGTAATAAATATTTAAGTTCTGAGTCCGTTCTTAATTTCTTGTGGGAAGATGAGACATAGAGTTTAAAATTATAGTTTTGCCTTATACGTAAGTTTATTAAACTGTGGTCTTTCTATAATTTCCTAAGAGAAAGAGCTTAAAAAAAACACAGTTGAGAACTTAAATGTCAGTAAAAAATATACATAGAAAATGGACACCGGTGTTCCATCTGAGTCAAAGAGTTAAAAAACTAGAAAAGTAATAAAAATATTTAAATAAAAAATAATTAAATATCTTACACAGCTATACAATTCTAAATTATTAATTTTACAATTGATTTAGTGAGTTTGGAAACAGAAATAAAATTTAAAAATTATTTATATAACAAACTGTCTAAATTCACAATTGTATAACAATCAAATTCACAATTGTATAACAATCAATTTCACAATCATAAAACATTCTAAGTTCACAATTATTTCAATTTCCAATGGCAGAGTGAATTACAAAGAAAGAGTAACATGAAAAAAAAAGTAAACAAATGAACAACTGTGAAGTTCGCAATTATAAAATAATTAAATTTGCAATAAAAAAAAATTTCAAAATACATAACTTCTTATAGATTGTGTTTTTTAGCTACTAATACACACCAAACAACTCGTCTAAGAGCGCGGCTGTACAAGACACCGATTTCTTTTTGAAAAAAAAGTAGCCTTAATTAATCGATAGATATCAATTAGGACGTTCAAGAACTTGATTAAAATTCCAACAAACAGTTTTTAACAACACTTTTTCCGGGAAGGAAATTTAATAACGTTCATTAAATTAGTTGCCGATGAGAATCAAAAATTCCTTTTATACTCCTGTCAGCAATATTAACGACGAGTCAATAGATAAAATTAAAATTTTCCACGATCTCTTAACAACAAAGAACTTTCAACGCTTAACACGTTAAAAACGAAAAAAAAGAACCCTTCACCAAACAACAAAATGACAATATGAACCTTATTTAATTAATGCGAAGTTGAAGTATTCAATATTCGAAAAGATTTTTATCGAGGACTTTTTTTCCCACGGAAGAAAAAAGAAATACCATTATTCCATTACTTACTGGATAGAAAAATCCCAAAATAGCGGGAGTTTTAAAAGCTTAAGGAACATGTCACTCCCAACAACATAAGGTTAACTTAAATTGTAGAATCCCCTGCGCTAATTGAACGTCAAGTTGAATTAGAAAAGAGTAATTTGCGCAAAAAGAAAAACTCTTAATTAAGAGATCTTGCATTCCAGAATTTCAAACAGCAAAAAGTTGTGTTAAACTATACTCTTAATCTCTTAATTAAAATCTTCCTGATGAAATCAGACGGTTTCCACTTGTATGGTTCTCCTCAAAAGAAAAATGAGTTAAGATAAAAGAATGTAGTTTTATACTTTGGAATTGCAAAAAAAGAAAAAGAAAACGCTGTTTCTGTTGCCACTAAAGAAGACTAAGTACTTCATTTCTCATTGTTAGGGTATGGCGGAGTGTTCCTTGATTACACCTGGTATTAAAAATGTAAATTGCCCGCTATCTTGCGGCTATCCAGTCAAAAGCTGTGAAAACCCAGAAGTAGTTTAGTTTAGTATGTTGAAAAGGATTATTAGGTTTCTTTGTTGCATAACTTTACGCCAAAATAAGCTTAACGAATTCTTAAAATGCAAAAGTTACATTTAAAAAACGATGTAGCAGTTGAAATAAGAAATTTGGTTATAATACAATTGAAAACAAACATTAATTATTGCAAAGGAGCAGATGAATGAATTTCAGAAATTATTTCTGGGAACTCTCATTTTATAACCATTTACTAGCATAACGATTTTTTTATTACCTTTAAAATGCTATTTATTGTAACTTAGCATTTAACTAACAAACTTAAACTGAGACAGATTACATTATAAGAATAAAAAATGGTATAAATGATCTGAAGGTAAACGATGAAGCTGTTAATATGATAAGGGGGTCATTAGAATTATAAATAAACCTAGCATTAAACCTAGGATTAAAAACATTTTAAAAAGTTCATCTGTATAAATGTAAACGTATTAGTAAACGAAAAGTGAAATTTCTTTTTTAAGGAGAAAAAAAAAACATTTTTTTACATAAAAAACATTTTAGTTGCAAAATTTTTTCTTATGTGGTACAAACTCGGGTATTTCTCTATCCATTGGCATATTGGCTACAGTTATTACTTATTTTTCTAGGTTGTCTTGAAGAAATAATTTAAGAGGCGTAAAAAAATTCGTTATACATTAAATATTAATTTAGAATCATTTTGTTAGGTTGTATTTAATTAATAAAGTCGTGTTAAACAGCTAGTAATACGCTTCGGTATTTATTTCGAGTAATTTTGTATTTTTACAGAAATAAAAACTTAGTTACAAAAAATTATAATAGTTATAGTTACAAAAATTATTATAGTTACAAAGTAAAGTAATTATTTCGACTTCTCTTGATCCTTGATGAAATGGCTGAAGGAATTTTAACATAAATGGTGCTATGGTGGCACATAATAAAAAAAATAATGATCTTTTAAAAATGGCCGAGAGGTTTCAAACAAGACAGAATTAAAACGACCCAATTCCATTCTACAAACGGTAATACCTTAAGATTATGGCACTTCCACTAAATGCAGACATGATATCCTTTTTTTTAAAGAAAAATACAAAGACACCAGAAAAGGCAAGAAGAAAAATAAAGGCAAATAAAATCCATGAACAGTATAATTCAAAATAATTTTAAATGATTAATAATAACCATGCATTATTGTACTTGTGTAGAAATAATTAAAAAAAAATAATGATTTTAGGAGAATGGTCGGAAGGTTTCAAACAAAATAATACGGAATTAAACCACAAACGATATCACCCTAAGAATGAGTCAGTTCCGTTAAGCAATGATATTGCAGACATGATATCTTTTTGTAAAGAAAAATACAAAGACACTAGAAAAGGCAAGAAGAAAAATAAAGGCAAATAAAATCCATGAACAGTATAATTCAAAATAATTATTAAATGATTAATAATAACGATGCATTATTGATAATAAAAAAATGATAATAAATGATAATAAAAAAAAATGATTTTAGGAGAATGGCCGGAAGGTTTCAAACAAAATAATACGGAATTAAACCACAAACGATAACACCCTAAGAATGCGTCAATTCCGTTAAGCAGATATATCCTTTTTTTAAAGAAAAATACAAAGATGATAGAAAAGGCAAGAAGAAAATAAAGGCAAATAAAATCCATGAAAAGTATACTTCAAAATGATTAATTAATAATAACGATGCATTATTGATAATAAAAAAATGATAATAAATGATAATAAAAAAATAATGATTTCAGGAGAATGGCCGGAAGGTTTCAAACAAAATAATACGGAATTAAACCACAAACGATATCACCCTAAGAATGTGTCAGTTCCGTTAAGCAATGATATTGCAGATATGATATCCTTTTTATAGAAAAATACATACAATCAGAGTCGCAAGAAAAGGTAAAGAGTGGCTAACGGGAAATAAAATCCATGAATTGTATGCCTTAAAGCTTCGGTATACGCTTTCCACAAAGTTTCATCTCTCTCTTTATTTTTTTTCCTTCAATCTTTCTTTTCTTCAGATAAAATGCGGCCAAGAAGAAATAACATTTTATCAGGGAAAGGAAGAGCACGAGGATGAAGAAGAAGAAAAAAAAAATCTTCTTTGGGGATGGAGAGTAAAGAAAAAATGATTTACCGCAAAATATGATCCCCCGTCTCCTACTCTTTTAGAAGCAGGATATGTTTCTTAGATTTTCCTTAGTTTTATATACAGTTTTTCTGGTATTTAAGCTTAGATATACGGAAGTAAAAAAAGTTTCCGGAAAGAATAAGTTTTAAAACAGTTTAATGGACCCTACTTAATTTTAAAGAAAAATTCACGGTAAGCTATGCGTTTAATTTTTAATGTATCGAAATTTCAAGAAATGAAACAGAGAGAAAAAAAATTATTGTGAGAGAACGAAATATTTTAAAATAAAATCCGAAAAAAAGGACAGGAAAGAGGGGTTTTAAAGTGGTTGAGAAAAATATAAATAAAACACGGATTATATAACAAGTAGTGAATATGCATGTTTGTTTTTTTTTTCTTACGCGTTGTTACACACAGTCGCGTTAGTAAATTTACATACTATTATACGCGAAAGAAATTGATATGAATATATAAATTGCAAAAGGGAAAAAATAAAATCTTTTAGAAACATAAGGAAGAATAAAAATATGGTATATTAATTTTATAAATTCGGGATGCGTAAGAATTTTTGGAGCAGTTCTGCAAGAAAAACTACTTTAGCTTATAAAGGTAGGAATGGTTTTTATGTAAATCAATTATAAATACAGGGTTTAAATTTTGTGTAGGAAAAAATGGAGCGAAATTCGCGAAAATATCACGAATTTATAGTTCGAAAATTTTGCGGAAACACAAATACAAAAATACATACAATATATGCACTGAAACATATGGAATAAGTACAGTTAATAAGGTTGTTGTTGTTGTTTTCGTATGCCTGTTAAGGCAGAGGGGTGCGATTGTTCTTGTTTTCCAGTGGCGCCATCTATGGCCAAGAAGTCGACTTCTGTCACGCCCACACGTCACACCCGTTTATAGGGCGGATCCATTCATACATCCATTCATTCATTCATCTACAGATAGTAATTTTGACCTGAATCAGAGAACGAGCAATCTCGAATTCAGTACCCCCAGAGGTATTGACTTGTTAAGGGAACATGGAGGACTTTGCGACTCGACAAATTTAACGTGCATCACTCACCATTTTACTACACGAAGAGTCTTCGACCGGTGGGGTTCGAACCCACGAACTCTCGGACATGGGCCCAGCGCTCTACCCACCAGGCAATCCCGGCCAGTTAATAAGGTAAAAGCATTTTTTATGCTTTTTGATTTTATAAATAATTTATTTTATTTTATTTTATATAATATTCATGTTTCCATTCAGATGAACAGAATTTATGGAATAAAGTTCCATTTTACATTTTAAAAAAAGTTTTTTAATTTCTTTAGAAATTTATTTATATATTTTCTTCCCAATTGTAACTTACCTTTTTACTATTTTTTAATTCGCTTGGAAATTAATACTAACATTTAAATTCGTAATTATATATTGATTAATAAAATTGTTTTATATTAGATATTGTTTGTAGATTGGATATTTTTCTTCCGATTCTTCCACTCAGGTTGGAAGAAACTCATCCGTAAATACCAAACAGAAATACCCACAAGATGTTTATCCAAGAAAAGAAAATTGGAAACATAATTACAAATATCAAGAATAATAAGAAAATATCTGTTAAGCTTTTACGATTAATAATCATAAGATGAAAAGCTTGGAAACATAAGTTTTCTAAGATAAATCAAAATATCAACAAAAAGCAACAACGAATACATAAAAATTCTTTTTAGTTTTGAATCTGGGTTCTTATAATTTCATGTAAGCTACATCCAATAGTAATAATAATACTGAAAACCACACAGAATTAAAGCTAAAATTGATTCCATTAAACTTGAGAACAAAGAAATGGAGTTTCAAATATTATTTTTACTACTTATTACATCATTACTTTTCACATGTAGCACATGAATATCTTCGACAAATCAAAGTATTAGCATAATGAATGCAATAATGAGATGAATTAGGACTTCGAAATTAAGAGTAATTTTGACAAATATTTTAATACCTTTCACAATTACTCGACAGAAAAATTATATAATTTTTTTTAAAAATACAAATCATAAAGCATAGAATAAAGCGAATTTATATTCGAGTACAAAAGCCAATTCCAAGAACGATGTGCTTCAGGATGAGACAAATGAGTACATTTCTAGTTGAATATGCCAAATAGAACAACAAAAAAAAAAGGTTCGTTAAATAGCTATTAAAAAATAACTGATTTATTTAATTCAAATACAAAAGTAGCGATGTTCATTTCAGTGCTTAAATGTCAGCAAGCTCATACAGTCTGTCAGAAATTTGATATTTTAGAAATATATTGAGAAGTTGAAGTTTTTAATTGCATAACTACTATTACCCTCAGGTAATACTACTACTCTTAATTCATTAACTCGTGGTTTATCATTTATAACTGATAAGCATATGTAAGGGAGAATGGTGTACTTTGGGCAAATTTTAACTTTCCAATTTCTCATGGAGAAAGTAATAATTTGTGAACGAATTTTGCCATATACAAGAGAAAAAAATTATTTTTTCAAGGATAGCAAAATTGTACCCATGTACAACATGTTGTACTTGAATGACCATATGTTATACATTGGACCACTGTTTGTTTCTTTTTGGATAACATTCACTTTGAGTATATTTCTTTTAAACTTGTTAGTCGATAAAATGCGGATATTTATGCACTTAAAACTTATTTTTCATACTATCTGCTAAAATGAATACTAAATAATATTTTATTAGAATATTTCACAAATTTATTACTTATAGCTTGAACTAAGAACATAAATCATAAGCTTTACTGAGAACATAATTTATTACATAACTAAGAACATAATTTATAGCTTTAATATGAACATAATAATTCATAACTTTACAAAGAACATAATAATTTACAGCTAATAATATAATTTATAGCTTAACTAAGAACATACTTTTTAGCTTAACTAAGAAAATAATTCATAGCTTTACATAATAGTTTATTGCATTAATATGAAAATAATAATTTACAGCCTTACTACGAACATAATTTATAGCTTTATTATGAACATAATTTATTGCATTAAATTTGAACACAATAATTTATAGCTTTACTACGAACATAATAATTTATTGCTAAGAACGCAATTTATAGCTTAACTAAGAACATAATTTATAGCTTTAATATGAACATAATAATTCAATGCGTTAATATGAAAATAATAATATATAGCTTTACAAAAAACATAATAATAACTTATTGCTATAATATGAAAAATAACAACTTATAAGCTTTACTAAGAGCCTAATAAGTTATAGCTTTTCTAAGAACATAAAAATATTTACATATTATTGGTGGCGAGGTCCGAAGAGAAACGTATTAGCTCAAACTAGACCTGTTACTCATACTTTGGATAGGTTAGAACACACAGAGGTTAGTCCAAGGTACAACAAACATATGTTTTACAAATTTATGTATTGTTAAATATCTATATACATACTAAACATATTAGCTGCCTACAGCGACCAGTTGTGTACAAAGAACTCATTTAAAAAAAAAATTAACGTTTCATTTAAAAATTAGTTTTCAAATTAAAATTTTTATTCATATAAAAGTATAGTTATTCAGATAAAAATATCTTCTCATTTATAGATCGTCCTTAGAGAAAACAAAAATACATAGAATTTTTTTATCTGATTAAACTTCATATTGCATTTGTCTAAATGAAATAATTTATAAAAAATGCAACAAACGCTGATATTCTAAATATTTTATGCAAACATTTGAAAATAATATAACTTCTTCACTCAATTAATTCAAAGCATTTTATCATCAAAAACATTTTTGAAAGAAATCAATTAATTTACAGAGAAATGATTCAAAGTTTATTTACGTTACGACAATCGCATAAAAATATTATTGCAAACAGATCCTACGAGAAAATAATGTAAAAAAACCAGCTATGACAAAATGTAAAAGAAGAAAAATATATGCTAAATAAACCATTCATTTATATATTTAATAAACATCAAAGTAAGAAATTTGCAACAAATAAATGAAAATATTAGAGATTTTAATGCAACAAATTGCATTAAAATCTCTAATATTTTATTGAAAAGCTAGGTAAAAATATTTCATTTGTCAATATAAGCCGTTTTTTATTAAAATTACTTCATGTAAAAATTTTCTCGGGTATAACAGCATTTCTTTTATCTATTTTATACCTGCAGAATTTTATTCATAAAAGTTAAAATTTTATTCTTGGTACTGGCTTTAAGTTGGCGACTTAAAAATGCAAATATCCTCTGAAAATCTAAAATTTAAATTAATAAAAAACATCTGCTCATAAACAAACATTTTTGTATCGATTTTTGAAGGAATTATTCATAAATACACAATTTTGCAAAGAGACCAGAAATCGAATTGGTAAAGCACTCTTATAGAATGAATTTTTTTAAAAACCAAATATGGTCTAGATGTGCCTTATTTTATTTATTTATTTTTTAAGAAAAAGAAGGCTAAAACGAACAAAATTTTTTCTAGCTCAGAAACAATTTAATCATTTTTTTTAAAAATTTTTAGTTGTAAAATTTTGATTTTGATTGTAGAATGAAAACTCTGCGTCACAGTTGATTTACAACTTAAGTTTCTAATTTGCCCAAAAGCAGTAGTGGTTGAAAACTGCAACGTGAAGGGCAGGAAAAAAATATTAACTTTTGATCTAAAGATCGGATTTTCATGCTCAAACTTAATGGTTCAGGTGATTGATCTCAGAGATGCTAATTTTTTATTAATTTGCAGAGGCGATAATCAAAACGAATTTATTAATTTTTCGTTTCGTTATGTCAGAATTTATACAAAATTTTGTAACCTAACAATTTTGTCGAACACCATCTATTGATAACAAGAGCGATTTACTTCATTTTATCGAACGCCATCATCTACCAAACGAGAACTATCGATTAATCGGTAGTCGATTTCCATGTTTGGCAGTGTGTTATCCCATAGCTTATCCTTCCTCACTCTTACGTTTAGTGTTCTTTTTTAGAAGTGCTTTATTTTGTACTTCTTCCATGCTCCCTCCTTTTATAATTTTGAATAAATTAAATAGCGATAGTTGGTTTTTGTTTTAATAAAAAAACATTTATAAATTCTTCCAAAGTGGTGAACCGGGTTCGAATCCCAGCGATAGTTGATCGATACGAATTCCACATCCGGCTTGCACCGACCACAGTGCTGATACTATATATCCTCAGTGGTAGACGGATCATGGGTTAGAGTCCCCATACCGTCAAGCTAACCATGGGAGATTTTCGTGGTTCTACGCAAATGCTGGTTAGTTTCATCAAAAATTCCTCCACGTAGGCAAATTTCTCCCAGTACTTGATCTAGAGGAGTTCTCTTGTCTTTTGGATTGGGTTCAAAATTACAAGGCTACGGAGTTGAACATTGGCAGTCGTAAACCCGAAAAATTTGGTCGGCTGTTCAACGACGGTTATAATATAAAATAAAACATAAATGAAATAATCTTTATTTTTTTAAAAAAAAAATGATAATAATTTAAATGGTGAGAGTCTATTTTGGACGAGGACCGCAGCACATTTCGAATTATCAAAAGTTTTACTGCACAATATTCGATATAATTCTGCTCTAGGGGTAGTTGGGCTAAGTTTGAAAGCTCATTTTTTTAGAGAAGAAAATAGAATTTTTTAAGTACCACCTTTTTCAAATGCATTAACAAAGAGAAAATTGTTTCATTTTCGCCACGCCTAAAACGAAAAACGTGATAACCACGACAAAGAACTTTTTCCCCCATCTAAAATCCAACGTTATTGGAAAACCATTAAAAAAAAATTTAACTTTTAATATTTAAAAATTTGTAAACTTAATTTTTTTTTAATATACATTAAAAAATTTTTAGTTGGGCGTCTACTAGTTTGTTTATCTCGAAAAATAGTCGAAATTTCAATTGTTGATAAAAGATCGATGCTCTGATTAAAATTTTATCACTCTAGCTAGTCAAAAATTGGTCGAGTTTTTTATTACAAGATACCTAACTCACAGACGCACAAAAGCGATAAAAATGAAAAGCAATAAAAAATAATGAATACAGAATTTGTATGATATTTAAAAATTAAAACAAACGTCTTTAGCGGAAACGGTTGCAAAGTTTTATAAATATGTAAAAGTTTTCTACATATGAGGACATTATTAATCACTTGACAAAAATACCAAAACACCGACAGAAAGTTAACATGACCATTACGTTTGATTACTTGACACTAAATTTAATTATTAATCTGACAAATACGCAAGATTAATCTAGTAATACAATTTTGAAGTCACGGTGAATTTACTTCAAATCAAATAAATATTCAAGCAATTCCAACAATTCGGAAAAGCAACGCAGCTATCTTCAACAGACGCTGAGTTTCCCAAGATCAGAAATCCTTTCTATCCTAGAAGGACGAATTTCACTGTCACGGCAGTTAATATAGATGTGTTCCATTCTGAACTCCAAATCTTGTTTGTTAAATTGGTGGCTTGAAAATAGCTTAGATTAGAATAACGAATAATGGAGAATTTTGGTGGCAACAATAAGCTAAGTGGTGGTACACAGTGGTTAAAAATTAGTCTTAGCTGCAAAAATTCTAGAAATTAAAATAAATAATAAACTTTTTTTAATTATATTTTTAACTGTCATGGGCAGTGGTTGCCAAACTTGTGAAGCTTCTGAGCTACCGTACCGTTTTTAAATCCTAGTTAGAGCTACCGACCCAAAACACTATACATTTGGTTTATTGCCAATCAAGTAACATTTTTGGTAAATATGAAATCTATTTTAATTCAACTGTATATAAATAAGAAACTGAAAAAAACTGAATAAAAGGAACGGAAATTAAAGTGGAGTTAACAATAAATAAATATAAAACGTATTCAGATTTTTTTAACAGACTTATTAACTCTTATAAGAAGGGTAGAACTTTTTTCTGACATCAAGTTAAGCTCAGTGGAAGATTGAAGGTTGGTCAACCGGAACTACCGATTAAGCCCCCGCGAGCTACTAGTAGCTCATTATCGACGGTTTGACAATGACATGTCCAAGAATTACAATGATGAGCTTAATTTTGTAATTTAAAGCATAAAAAATTGTGGTAAAATTTGATGAAAGAGATAGAGATTTATTTGGCATCTTCAGCTTATAAATATTTACGGAAATTAAAATTAGGGAATTAAGCATGGTTTTATAATTTTGTTTAAATAAGCTTTAAGAATAATGCAGTTTTTTATTGCATTTAGAATACAAAATAACTTTCAATAGAAAATACCGTTAAACAAATCGTAAGGGTTACCGATGCCGCTGTTAGAGTATTCAACTTAACGTTACATTTTGTTTGCTGTCCCAAAACAATAAGAATTAAAAACTTAAAAGAAAATGCACATGGACTTTAATAGAATGAAAAAAATGAACATTCGATAATAAGTCTCAGAATTATTAACTGTTAAACTTTTTTTGAAAAATTATTAAGCGGGCGACCGTACAGGCCGCAGGAATAGGACTACCAAGCAAGAACCATTTTTGTTCATAAGCTTAACAGAAGATTTTTTTAAGAAAATCCAATTTATTCCAAAGTAGCAATTTTAAGGGATTTATTTACGAATTTGTTCTCACTTTCTTTGCTTTACATTTTATTTTGCAGCGCAAAAGCTATAAATTTGAAATTACAAAGATGTGTAAAAAAATGTACAAGGAGTTCAATGAAAGCTTGTGGCTGTCAAATTTATAGTTTAAAAAAAACATGTTTTATTTTGCAGCGCAAAAGCTATAAATTTGAAATTACAAAGATGTGTTAAAAAATGTACAAGGAGTTCAATGAAAGCTTGAAGTAAAAATGAAAGCTTGTGGCTGTCAAATTTATAGTTTAAAAAAAACATGTTTTATTTTGCAGCGCAAAAGCTATAAATTTGAAATTACAAAGATGTGTAAAAAAATGTACCAGGAGTTCAATGAAAGCTTGTGGCTGTCAAATTTATAGTTTAAAAAAAAACATGTTTTATTTTGCAGCGCAAAAGCTATAAATTTGAAATTACAAAGATGTGTTAAAAAATGTACAAGGAGTTCAATGAAAGCTTGAAGTAAAAATGAAAGCTTGTGGCTGTCAAATTTATAGTTTAAAAAAAACATGTTTTATTTTGCAGCGCAAAAGCTATAAATTTGAAATTACAAAGATGTGTAAAAAAATGTACAAGGAGTTCAATGAAAGCTTGAAGTAAAAATGAAAGCTTGTGGCTGTCAAATTTATAGTTTAAAAAAAAACATGTTTTATTTTGCAGCGCAAAAGCTATAAATTTGAAATTACAAAGATGTGTAAAAAATGTACAAGGAGTTCAATGAAAGCTTGAAGTAAAAATGAAAGCTTGTGGCTGTCAAATTTATAGTTTAAAAAAAACATGTTTTATTTTGCAGCGCAAAAGCTATAAATTTGAAATTACAAAGATGTGTAAAAAAATGTACAAGGAGTTCAATGAAAGCTTGAAGTAAAAATGAAAGTTTGTGGTTGTCAAATTTATAGTTTAAAAAAAACATGTTAGCTGATCTATTGTCCACTGAAATACAGCAACAGAGTTGAAATTTAACGTGCTGATAGGACCACTTTAAACTATATTTAAAGACATTTTTTATTTATTTATATTCTTTTGATATTCCAATTTGTTTGAAAGTTACAACAATTTCAAGTGCTTTTTTGCTATTCTTTTTTCCTTAAAGACTAGAAAAATCTATCCCTCTTACGATTTTTATTTTATATGCTCGCGCTTTAATTGATGCCAAAAGCAACAAAAAGAAATGAATAAGTAAATATGAGATGAGGATTAGATGCGGCCAGATATAAACCTTAACATTTATATGAAAATTTTTAAAAATATAAAGACATAAAATATGTTTCCAGAGCGAACTGGTATACGATAGTATGTAAGTTTATCGTTACATAGTGTAGACACGTAAAATTACATATCTTATTGTGTAACAAATTCCGTGTTTTTAGGTTCAATTTTTTTTTTTCATGCACAGTTTAATTATTTTTCAAATACATGTATCCTTTCATTTCATTATGATTAAAATATTAATAGAATGTGCTAACATAAAATTATAATAATTATATATTTTATGAGCAAAATGATTTTTTTATTGACTTTAAAGGGGGATAAATGATAAATATAATGAAACTGGGATATAGTGAACATTCGGTTATAACGATAGTGAACAACTTAAAAATTGGTAGTTCTTTTATAGTGGACTTTTCATTTCATCTTTTTTTTCATTTCTTCAAATTTAAATTTGCAAGGGTAGCGATTTTAAATGGCGCAGTAATTATGCGACTATTGCAAATGGCAGCAATCATACAATTATTACAAATGACAATTAATGCGAATGCAAAAGTTGGTAAGCAACACATCGTTCTTCTTCTTCCCAAGAATAAGAAATTTTGGCAACTAATTTCGGAAATGAAATCGACATTGAATTTGTTTCCAGCAGAATATAGGGACTAGAACAGGGGTTTCCAACTTTCATGAGGCCGAGGGCCACAATAAAAAACACAAATCAAATGGCGGGCCGCAACTTTATAAAAATTTTATGTAGGTCTTTTATGTTCGAAGGAACATTAAATATTACTGTCAGATTTTTACCAAGCTGTACAAAACAAAAGTATTGAATTACAAATTAAAATAAGAAGTAGAATTAAAATAAGACATTTTAAATTTACAAATGTGTGGGTAAATATTTTCGTCCAAAATGAGTGGTTTCAAAAAGTTAAATCGGAGAATTTCTTCGAGAAAATTTCTGATAGGATCATGCTAAATTATATTCTCAAAATACAAAACAATTAAATAAAGAAGAGTATTATAATATAAATACACGATACACATATATAAATACACGATTATTTTTGTATTTGAATAAATATTTTCTTGGCTGCAAAACCTGAGAAATAAATTTTTTTGCACCGTTGGTATGTTAAATTTAACAGAAACGAAGAAATTATGTTTTTATTAACGAGAAAAGTATTTTAAACCCATATAGTTTTTTTACGAAAATTTACCGCAAAAAATGACAACTAATATATTTTAGTTCGCGGGCCACAAAAAAAGGCTTCGCGGGCCGGATGCGGCCCCCGGGCCGCCAGTTGGAAACCCCTGGACTAGAAAATATTGACTTCTTTAATAATTGTTGATAAGAAAATGTATGAACTTTACTTAAAATCGCATTGTAGTCAATCAAAAATCACAAATTTCTTCCATTACATATTAAAGTTATTTTTTTATACTTGATTTAAAAAAATAATTTTTGAAAAATTGTAATAAAATAAACAACATTTATGTTTATAGTGGACCTACCATTGGGTTCGCAGAGAGTTCCCTATAATGGGGTTTGACTGTATTATTTTTATCTTCTAATAATTTCCAATATCTAAACAATTTGCATCCTATTAAATAAAAAATAAAATAATTTGTTATTCTATATTAACTTAATCGAACGATTTGTTAACTTTTAAGCCCCTTAAAACATCTTATCTGAAATCTGCGACTTCTTAGCAGATCTCGTTATCTATCTACCAGATAGGGAATAAAAAATTGCCAGAGGGTTATGTTTTATTGGCTCAGTTTCTATGCTAATGCAATGGGCTTTATCGAAGTAAATTGCGTTTGTTCGAAATTCCATATACTTCCTGGAGCCGAGCCATTCTCCCATTTTTCCCTGCACAATGTCATCCGGAAATTCTCCTTGTAGGGCGTGCGTCAAGACACAATGGATAGCACTTTATTTAAGTGTTCGTTTGGGACATGCCATCTAATCTTTGCATCCTCTCCCAAGAGCATAATATCAAGAAGAAATATTTCTCTCTGCAGAACTCTTGTTCTCGTTTTAACTGCCACTCCGATTTCTGAGGTTACCAGACACGCCATAAAGATCTATGCCCTTTTTCAGAACTTTGGCCTAACCTTTTGTACTTCGTAATGAGACCATTTTACAACTCGCGATTTTTCATGCACTCGTTAGAATATGCTAATGGGGTAATTTTTTCCCCACATAAAATAAGATTGCTTGTGCATAATAAATGTTAATTAATGCTTATAGTTCTGTGTTCATGTGTGATTCATAAGAGGAGAGACGGTGCCAGGACCGCCTGCAGCTATTATTTGTGTCATTTATATTCTAATTATAGATTACATCATCTCGTAAAAGATAGGGTATTTTTTTTCCTTCTTCTTATTATTATTTCCTTAACACTATAAACTCGTTAAATACATCTTTTGAAATGATCTTTGAAGTTTATTTAGTTTTATATTAAGTTCCCTGAAGTTTTACGGCGGTATATAAAAGTTTTATTTGAATAGTGGGTCAACTTCATATTTGTTCATTTTGAAATACAGAGCCTAATGTGTTCTCTTTTTTTTCCTATCTAGATTGAATTATGGTGCCCTCCGTTAACGGTTTGACGCAGAATTTTTATTAGACATTTTTTTCATTATTTTGTATAAATTTAGGTCAAAGTAAGTGAATATATATGTAGCACTTTAATAATTTATGGTAGAGAAATATAGCATGAAACACCGGTGACTTTTTCTGCGCTGAAGATTTAAAAAAATTGAATTTGTACTTATTAGTAGTTATTCAAATCTAAAAGAAAAAAGTTATTCATCATTGAAATTTTTTCCATTTATCAAATCAATTATTGATAAATTTTTGAAAATGAATGAAAAAAAAATATTTTTAACAACCTCTTTTTTTCTTTTGGACTTTATATTCAAACTAATCCGATAATTAATTTCAATTAATTAATTCCGCTAATCTAACAGATTTTTTTAGTAACTATCAGATTGTTTTTTACAATTAAAATATACCAAAATATATTTCTATCTGTAAATAGAGCGTCGGTAAAAAAAATATATATAGAAAAAGGAACACCGCTCTCCCGTCTGCGTCGAAGGATTAAAAACACAGAAATAAACCAGAATATATTTTGGTTTATTTTGTAATATTAGTTATTACAGCAATAGTTATTTTTAAACTATTATATCATATGTAATAGCTTTAAAATAAGATAATGACTAGTATAAAAATGAAAGTAAGGTGAAATCTAATTTTTTTTTAATAAGTGCGATTCTTTTTTGATAAGTCATATAAGGACTACATATACTAACTGATAAACCACAGATGAGGCATAATTCAAATTTAAGGGCAATTTTATTTTCTGAGCAATAAACTTGCTAAGCACAGCTTTGGAAATGAAGTAATTTTTTAAGTTTATTAAGTGTCTATAAAGTTACATAAAGATTTCAAATGGTTTAGACTGAGGCTTTAGTTGAGTAGTTAAGTTTGTGCATTAGTTGAGTAGTTTAGTTTTAATTAATTTTACTTCTGGAATCGCCGACATAATTTTTGGGTTGACGACTACTTATGGTAAACCCGTAACCTTGTAATTTTGAACCCAATCCAGAAGACAAGGGAACTCTTGGATCAAGTATTGGGAGAAATTTGCCTTCGTAGATGACTTTTTGATGGAACTAACCAGCATTAGCGTTACATGGGGAGAGAAACCACGAAAATCTCCCCGGATTAGCCAGGCAGCAAGGAGATTCTTAACTCATGATCCGTCTACCGCTGAAGATATTTTACGTGAGCACTGTGGCTGGTGTCAGCCAGGCGCGGAATTCGCTTTGACAAGCCATTGCTGGGATTTGAATCCGGTTCACATCATAGGAAAGCGAACGCTCTATCCCTTGAGCCACAACGGCTTAGTAGTTGAGTTTGTAATTTAGTTGAGTAGTGGGGCAACGCCATCTTGGATCATTTTGAAAGACAGAGCCGTTACCGATACAGCACTATGAACGAATCTGGTCCGGTCACATAATATAGTGCAAAAGCACCACGACCGGACATTTCTCAACCCATAAACCAGATCGAAAGCGTTGCGGACGGACCTGGTTTGGTCGCAGTCAACAAAGAAAAAATGGTGCTTAAAAACACTAGTTTCTTCTTCTGGAGATGGAACACTTATAGTTGATTTTCTGAAAGTTGGAATGTTTTCTGTGTGATTTGTGGTACTTTTTTAGTTAAGAAGCCATTGTTCATTTAGTCTTTTTTAGTTAGGAACATTGGTTTGGTCGTAGTTAACGAAGAAGAAATGGTGCTTAAAAACACTAGTTTCATCTTCGGGAGATCGAACACTTATAGTTAATATCCTGAAAGTGGGAATGTTTTCTGTGTGATTTGTGGTACTTTTTTAGTTAAGAAGCCATTGTTCATTTAGTCTTTTTTAGTTAGGAACATTGGTTTGGTCGTAGTTAACGAAGAAGAAATGGTGCTTAAAAACACTAGTTTGATCTTCGGGAGATCGAACACTTATAGTTAATATCCTGAAAGTGGGAATGTTTTCTGTGTGATTTGTGGTACTTTTTTAGTTAAGAAGCCATTGTTGATTTAGTCTTTTTTAGTTAGGAACATTGGTTTGGTCGTAGTTAACGAAGAAGAAATGGTGCTTAAAAACACTAGTTTCATCTTCGGGAGATCGAACACTTATAGTTAATATCCTGAAAGTGGGAATGTTTTCTGTGTGATTTGTGGTACTTTTTTTTAGTTAGGAAGCAGAAATAAGCTGGCGGTATACTAGTTTTAAAATAAGATATGATACTAGATAAAATAACATAAGATAATAGATAAAATAAGGTAAGATAATTGTATGATCATGAAAGATGAAGCGAAAAATACTTATTTATATGTACCTATAATACCTATTTATATGCTACTATGCGAAAATACGTATAGTATTTCCTTTTTTAATAAAAAATGCTATTAAAATTATGATAATACCCACTATACTCATCAATGCAATTTGATTTTTGTCTCAAATTTTTCAATATTTAAATTTTGTTCTCTGAATTTTTAAAACCAAGGATAAATCAATTTGCTTGTATGCATTAAATTTTTCTTAATTTCTCTTTCGCTCTGATAGATAAAAAAGATTACTGAAAAATAGATTATTGGATCACATTCTCTTAGAGTAAAATACAATGAAAATTATTATTGGTGAATGCGAAATAATGAGATAAGACAATAAATAAATATTTTTCAAAAATTTCGTTAAAATCTTTTGCTAATCCACAAATAGATACAAACAAAAGTACACAACAAAACTAACAAACACTAGCATACAAAAAGTAAATTTATTATAGGAATTTCAAAACATTTTTATTATCTTTAAATGAATTCTTTACCCTATCAAGAAACTAAAACAATTTTCAAGAACAACTGAAAAGGAAATGTACTGTTAAAACAGAAAAAATAGAAGTTGATTAAAATATAAAAAAGATAATGTATAAAAGATAATTCATATTAATGCACGACCGCAAGCGTGATGTACGAGAAAACTTGTTTTTACGTGATCTGCATAACATGTAATTATTTTAAAGAGAAGTTTTTCTTTAATTTAGTCTTAACACGACTGGAAAACAGTGTTGAAGGTAATTTTTCAGAAAAAAAAATATTAGAGCACTAACAATGCAAAAGCGCTATAAAAGAAAAACCAATTTCGCAAAAATATAAATAAGATTACCTAATTAGACTAGAAAACATCACAAAGCAAGTTTAAATCAGGAAAGAAAATATTTAACTCAAGTCACATTTTGTTAATTTAAAACAATTTTTTCAATTATCTTTAAAAATGTTGCAAATAGAAAATTTAAAAAAAAAAACTCAACTAACTTACTAATTAAATAACAAACTATGGAGGCGCTTAAACAAATTAGAAAAAATCTCTAGTAATTAAAATATAAAAAAAAAGTTTAATGAAATATTTTAAAGTTTTAATTGTAAATAAACCTCACATTGTAATAAAATACTCATATGAAAGATTTTAACTCAACAGATTTTAAAAATTAATTAAACTTTATCAGTTTTATTATTATAAACAGTGAGAACAATCTGCACAAAAAAAATACATAAACTTATTTCTTTCAATTAAAATTGAAAAGTTTTTTCGGAAATTGAAAACAAGTAAGAATATAATTTCATTTAAAATATTTCGAATAATGAAGAAAAGTAACATTTATATTATTTAAACATAACTTGATACATTCATTAGTCTAATTAGCATTTCTGGAGCATAAGGAAATTTTATTTCCTTCATATAGAAGATCGTGTTTTTTAAAAAAAAAAGCGTTTAATCCTTTGGCGCAGAATTTTTATTAAACATATTTTTCATACTTTTTTCATTATTTTGTATTAATTTAGGTCAAATTAAGTGAAAAATATTATATTTATCATTTAAATAATTTTCAGTAATAAAATACACTATAAAACACCGGCGTCTGTTTCAGCGATAAAAATAATATCTGCTCAACGTGGCTCACTTCCAAAAAATAATTTTTCGAATTTGCATTTATTAGCAGTTATTTCGATCTGAGAAAAACCGTTATTCATCATTGAAACCTTTTTTAATTTACGAAATCAATTATTGACATATTTTTGAATAAGAATAACAAAAATGTTCAATATGCTTTTGGATACTGGCTTTATATTATAGCACAAATATAATTCCAATAATCTTAACAGATTTCTTTTACCAACTAAAAGCTGATTCTTAAAATTAAAAAAAAACCAAAATACATTTTTCATGTAATTAAAGCGTCCGAAAAAAATATATAAAAGGAACACCTGTGTCCCATCTGAATCGAAAGGTTAATGTTTCGTAAAATGATGATAAAGGATAATATAGAACAAGGAATAGGACGGGATAGCTTGGTTGGCAGGGCACTGGACTCACGTTTGTAAGAACGGCAATTCGAATCTAGTCGTCCGAAGACTTCCCATATAGTAAATGATGAGAGGTGCACGTTAAATCTGTCGGGTCACAAAGTCCTCGACGTCCCCATAACAAATCAATACCGCTGAGGATATTGAATTGGAGATTGTTCGTTTTATGGTTCAGGTCAAAATTACGATCTGTGGATGAATGAATGGATGGATGTATGAATGGGTCCGCCCTTTACCGTATGGGTGTGGCAGAAGTCAAATTCTTAGCCATAGATGGCGCTACTGGAAAACTAGAAAAATCGCATCCACTCTGCCTTAATGGCCGACGACGACGACAACAGAACAAGGAATGGGAGCTCTATTTCAAAACTTGGAGGTTACGTTGTTTAGATATTATACTTCGTAAATTAAGCTAGGAAAAAATAATCGCACTTTTTTTTTATCTAACTTTATTATTATGATAATTAGGGTAGAGCAGTAAGTGACATTTAATCCGTCGAGTTTGTTAAGGAATGTTACGGCTAACATTCATCAAATAGAGTATAAACAAGGCAACGCATACTAGCTTGTCTAATTCGGTTAATTCGCAATTTCTCTTCACCAGATCTGAGGTAGCGAAGACTGATGTTCCAAAGATATCTGGAATGTTTCCTCATCTTCCTTCACCCCCATCCTCCTAAATCCCTAAGCATCTCTTCAGGTCGAATAAACTCTTACCTTTTTCCTCTGAAAGGAAGAGTGCTTAAAGGTTTGTTTGCCCCACTATAGGGGTAAATAATCCCTAATACCCCTCTTTTAATCAATCATGTTTCTCTGAGAGGAAATCCCGGATCTCCATCATCGTCTCTCTCAATTTTATTATCCTTTTTCACACACACGTGATTAAAGAGGGCTTAGAAAGTTCTGAATGCCAATAGAAGGTGAGGTTAAAGGGAGCTAAGCGAACATTTAAGGAAAATGGATTTGCAAAATATTTAAAGTGAATGCATTATATTGATGTCAAAAAGGGATATGTGGAATACATCAAGATTTCTCTGTAAACAAGCGAAGCAAATTAATCAATGTCTTTTTTTTCCCTCTCAGATGCAGGTATTTTATCTGATGTTTACAAATGATAAAGTTTTTATTTTTTAAAGAAATTATATCAGTATAATTCGAATTTTTTTTTTACAATTTATTACAATTTCAATTTTTATTCATTTAAGACGCATTATATGGAGCATAAAATGGATGGAGCATAAATGGACGCATGCATAAAATGGAGGAAAAAAATGTTTCAAATTTTTTAAAATTGTTTTTACTTTTAACAGTATTAAATATAAATCAAAAGATTTTCTATTATTTTATAATCGTCATTGAACAGCCGACACAATCTTTGGGTTTTCGACTACTAATGTTGGACTCCGTAGCCTTGTAATTTTGGACCCGATCCAGAAGACAAGAGAACTGCTGTATTAAATACAGAGTGAAATTTTGCCTTCGAGTAGGACTTTTTGATGGAGCTAACCCACATTTGCGTTATTTGGAGTGGAAAACCACGAAAACCTCCCACAGTTAGCCTTATGACCAGGGGATTCTAACCCATGATCCTACTACCACTAACGATATTTTACATCAACATTGTGGTCGGTGCAAGTCGGATGCGGAATTCGTACCGACCAGCCATCGCTGGGATTCGAAGCCGGTTCACCTCATTGGAAGGCGAACGCTCTATCCCCTGAAACATCATGGCTCAAATCAAAAAAGTGTTGAAGTATGTAAGCAGTATTCTCCTTGAGCATTTTTAGAAGGATGGGGTGGGTGGCCCTGTTTGCCCTTTGATCCCAATAAATGCGCCCTCTTTTTTTGTTTGTTCGCAACTTTTTAATTTTTCTTAAATTTGGAGAACACCTTAAGAGTTCATCAGATTACAAAGTTTTTTTTTTAAAAAAAAGTGTGTGTAGATCATACTGTAAATAAAGTTCTTAGCATAAGATAAAAGCAGAACAACCTAAAATATTTTGATCTAATAATCAATATTCACGCACTATCAATATAACGCAATTTTAATGGTTCAAGGGACTAACCTTAAAAACGGAAATTAATTTGTAAAGATATTTTAAATTGCAAAACAAGCGCCAAAAATGTACTATTTCCGAATAAACCTTATTTCAGAAGGATTTTGATTTCCAATCCTCAGGATAGAGCCATAGTCTAAAAAATATGAACCCAATGGTTTGATCCGGTGAGCATCTGGGAGAAAGTTCGGGCCCCGAATGTTGTTTTCACTTGCAGATTTCGAAGAAATGGTATTTTTAAAATTTTATTTCTCTAGAACTTTTTGACAAACTCCATTCAAATTTTGGATAGTGTGGTAAAAAATAGGTGCAAAATTAGTATACCTTACATTTCAAATTATTTCGACTATTATATTGTTTTTTCGACATTACAAAGTTATTGTGAAACATAATTTTGATGCCGAATTATCTTGGAATAAACCAGTTCTACAATTTCAAAATATGTTTCATTTGCTTAAAAAAATCATAGTGTAGTACACAAGAAATGAAATAAACATTTAGGAGTCCAAAAAATATTTTTTTCACGCTTTCGTGACCAAACTAGCCCGCGCACATTTTCTAGATCGTAATTAAATATTGTGACGATCAAAAATCAAAAACCTCACCACCCCCCCCCCAAATGCCATGTTTATTCAGAAACACTACGTTAAGTCAGCGTCCCCAACTTAAAATATGCATCTGCACAAACTAATTAGTATAAAGTTAGCACTTTACACCATCAAAATTTTCTCTTTTGTACTTACAAACCGATCGAAGGTTATTGAAGGTGTTCCGTTTTTTCTTCTATTACTATAGAGCAGGGGTCGCCAAACTTTTTTGATCATCGACCCCTATATAATTTTTCGAAATCTCCATCGACCCCCACGAAAGTAATTTTCTGTTAATTAAAATAAAACTCTACTAGACTCTGCGTTTGTACATTTATTTTATGATTTTAAACATTTATTAAAGTAATAGTACATTGTGTAACAATAGTTTTATGAAAAATATATTAATATTGAAATGTAAATACCTTATTATTAAATAATAAGTAATTATGCGTAAGTAGATATAATAAGTAAAGTAACTAAAGATTTACTGCTTCTTGATCAATGAGATGGGTGTGCCTGGTGCTTTTTTGCAAGGTTCGCTATATTGGGTTCAAAATTGGTCAATTTTAATTTTCGTCAAAATTGGTCAATTTTGTAATTTTCGTAAAAAAACACAAAGTGTGCTATAGTTTTGTCGCGGGCTGTACTAATTTATATTATTAATGCTTACCTTCTTTTTTGTGTATTGATAATTAAAATTGATATCTAAACCAAACGAATGGTTTCATCGAAACAATAACTAATTATCCAAAACTATAAAAGTTTTAATAATGACACTGCAAATATTCAACACAGTTTGCCAAGATAGTTGAAACTGCGTATGATATTTCCATTTCTAACGTCAATGCTCGTCACACGCGACATTTGGACAAGCACACATATGCATATGACTCATAAACTGCGCTGAGATCGTGCCACTGCGCGGTGTTACGTAAATACTTGTTTCACCCCAATAAATATGCGTTTATTAATTTATGTTTTATAAAGAAACTGATATTGAGTAAATTATAAAAAAAATTCACAAATTTTACATACTTAATTAGGTATGTGTGATTTGAGTATTGAGAACTGTTTTTTTTTTCGACCCACAATCGACCCTTCCGATTCGGATCGACCCCCATTCGCCCCCCTGTCTCAGATCAACCCCCGCTTTTGTTAAATAGACCCCTGGGGGTCTATATAGACCACTTTGGCGACCTCTGCTATAGAGTGTAGATTAACAATTTGGAGAACTTGGTGCCTAGAACTAATCCATTAAGAGAATAGAGAATGGCTAAATCTTATTTACTAACGTAATAGAGAATGAAAAAGATATTTATTTTAAAAAGTTGTGTTTTTAAATAATTTATACTTGTGTTTTTAAATAATTTACTGTAAAAAAATCTTAGCTTTATTTTTAAAAAAAATTTTCATCCAAAAAAAAAAAGTGCTTGTTTGTTTCATATTTAAAAAGTTGATTTCGTTATAAATTCAGTGTCAACCTAACATTTACGACGCGTTTTCCCACGAAGGTTTTAGGTGTTAAAAACTAAACAAGATATAAGTGACCGTCACATAACAAAAACCGCGTCTTTTTACAAAACAAAGATATAAAAAGCATTTTTACTCACTGTCTGGAAAAAGAATTGGAAGACTTACCTAGAAAGAAAGAAAAAATTATTAAATTAACAAAAAATTAACTGTAAAAATTCAGAAATCTCATAATATTCAAACCTATTAAAACACACAAATGTTCTATTAAGATGTAAAGTACGATTTTTCATAAATTTCAAGAAACACGAGTAAATAAGAAACTTAAAATTAAACCCTTGGTTCATGAACTCACAGACAACTGCACTCTTATTAAGACCATACATCTTAGTACAAAAATCAAATTGTTATGAATAATGAAACGTGAAATTTAATTTTACTCGATTTTTTATATCTCCTTAATTTGTATAAAGATTTTTTTCCTACCCTAACAAAAATTTAAGGTATTTTTGAGGTTTATATGAGGTTGCTTTGAGGTGCAAAGGTTGATTTTAGGAATATTCGAAGTTGATTTCAAAAACAACCCTAAAAAATCAACCTCCCCAAGAGTATAATGTTGTTTTATTCACACTTGTGATTATTTTGAGGTTGATGGAAATCTACTTTACAGCAACCAGCTTAGGGAGGTTGTTTTTGAGGTGAACGGATTATTTTTTTTTTAACACTTCAAGCAAATAAGTATATTTGAGGTGTGAAACATTTCACCCGATCTAAACTAAAATTATTTCTGAGTTACATATGAGGTTGATTTTGTGAGGTGTAAATAAAGTTGAGATTGAGGTTTATAAATGAGGTTATTTTTTGGTGCAAAACATAACCTCATTTTCTACCTCAAATGTATTTTATTGCGTCTGTCAACCTCAAAAACACCTTATTTTTTGTAAGGGTACTTAATTTGGAGGAAATGCACTTACAATGCAAATAGTGCTTAAAAAATTCAAAAATATATCTTTAACTAAAAGTATAAAAAATAAAAAAAAAACTATAAAAAAAATAAAAACTTTATATGAATTTGTTGAATTAAGCCAAAAGCGCAAATTTCCATATACTTCACAGCTAATAAAATGCCAAATATATGGGGCTGATATAAAATCTTTAATACTTCATAAAATAAAAACCTAACAAAACATATAATTAGAAATGCATTTTTAATAGGTTGTTCGAGAAGTTATTACGCATTTTTTTTCTTAATGAAAATTAAAGGCGCTTTTCTTATAGTGAATAAATATTTCATGGAATCATAAGGGGTCGGGATAGCCTCTGGCTGGTAGGGCGCTGGACTGATGCTCGTGAGAACGGAAGTTCGAATCCAAACAACAAACGGAACATCCAAACAACAACGAAGTCAAACAAACGAAAACAATTTCTTTCCTTAAGAACATGTGGAATCCCTAGAGGTTATACCTTAGACTTAAGAGATTATACCTAAGGCTTTTCAACAGTCGAATTCGATTAATTTAATGTCTCAACGTCCTCACTTATTAATCGTCGATTTGTATAAATTAATGCCTTTATAGTGCCACCTTCGTGAATCTTAATCGAAATTTTGAAAACCAGTTTAGCTTTGGTGCACTGCCAATACATCGTCTCCATTCACACCATATATTTTTTTCTTTTTCTTGCTGGAACAGCTTTTTTACCTTTTTGATAGTTAAAAAGAAAAATATGCCGAAAATTCTGCTGTTCATGTTCCAAATCTGAAACACCAACCAAAAACTACTGTGTAGGATCAATCGAACTTTCTCACTAGCAAGCCTCGCTTTATCTATTGCTAATATATCTAATGATTATGCGGTTTAAGTGTTAAGTTAGCTGAGAGAAAAAAATGTCATTCAGTTCTCAGTTGGGAAAAAACGATATAACTTTCCGAACAACACGATATAAACTCACAAAGAGAAATACACAAAGCAAACGAGTTACATATATAAAAATAAGGTTTAAGAACAATAATAACAAGAAAAGATTAAAAGTTTCGCAATCTGTTTCGTGTTTTAATAATCCTACTTAAATCAGCGCAAAACATGAGGCATTATGATACAAACCGTATCCAAAACATTTTGAATATATTAACTTTCAATTTTTTTAAAAAAAAATGATTTTATTAAATAAGTAAAAGAATTCCGCATCCAGCTTGCACAGACCACAGTGCTGACGTGAAATATCCTCAGTGGTAGACGGATCATGGGTTAGAGTCCCCCTGCCGTAACCGTGGGAGGTTCTCGTGGTCTTCCTCTCGATGTAACACAAATGCAGGTTAGTTGCATCAAAAAGTCCTCCACGAAGGCAAATTTCTCCCAATACTCGATCCAGGAGTTCCCTTGTCTTCTGGATCGGGTTCAAAATTACAAGGCTACAGAGTTGAACGTTAGTAGTCGTAAACCCATAAAATTGGGTCGGCTGCTCAACGACGGTTATAAAATAAAAAAAGTAAAAGGCGCGAAGGCCATATCAAATTAAACAATCTTAAATATATTTTTAATTATTTTAAGAGTTTTGCATTTTTTCAATATTTGGACGTATTACTGTTCATCTAGCAACAATTGCTATAATCATGATGGACAATGGAAAAATCAAAATACGGATTCTAACTAAATATTAAAATAGTGGATAAATAGATCATCAAGCATTTACATAAATTCACAAACTTTAAATTTGGACTTGGAAGTCCAAGTTCTCTTTGCAGCATGTCCTCCTCTCTTAGCGAAAGAAAATACTCACATTTTGACAAACTTATTAAATCTAGCTGTTAGCAATTTACCGAGATTTATTTTAGAAAATTTGAATTAATGAAAAGGATGACATCTGCACTCCAAATGTTGCGACTTTTCCATTTTATTTTGACAGCTCAGCTGTCTAGCGCTGTTAAAATCTCATTCGTATAGTTGAAAATTATGAGCTTTTCGCCTAGCAACAGAAAAATTAGAAAGTTCGAAAAGATAATTTTGAAATTTAGAATGACGACAATTTAAAATCGTGACATCAATGCCTCCGAGGCGAAATAGGAGTAAAAATAGTTGAAATAAAAAGTCAAAAATACGAGCGAAATTATATGCCCAAATTAAAAACTGTCATCTTGTTTACTTTATTGGGCTTGCGAATTATATTTTGGCAGAATTGTCAAGCAGCTCAATTAAAATAAGTCGAAAACATTTATTTTTATGAAAAATTAAAAAAAAAACAACAACTTTGATTCGCAAAAATGATCATAGAAGCGAATATATTATAGGTATGTATTATATATGTGGCATATAATGTAGGTAAGTATATAATGTATTGCGAAACTAATAATGTATTGCGAAGCTAATGATAGACAAAAACTGCAAAAATTATCATTAACATGCACAAACTAACAATATCACAAAATGTTTTTCGTTGTCATTAAAAATCTCAGCAACTATAAAAAACAGCAAAAATATCAAAAATTTAAAGGAATTCGGAATAATAAAATAAAGGTCTTTATTCATTTCCGAGGACGTTAAAAACTATCAGACTACATTGACGTCAGTGATGCTAAATTAAATTGTGGTTATAGATAATTGGCACTGTAGTAATAGGTACCTAATGCAGGTACAGTCCCTCTAAAATATAATGGGAAACAAAATTTTCGAAAATATTTAAAAATAATATAAATAAGTATCAAGGAAAATATTTTTGCCCCCATTTTTATGGAAATACAATAATTTTAAAAATAAAACTATGACAAACTTAAGGGCAGTTAAAAAATAATATATGAAGCTTTTGATGGCTTGACGTAAGAAGTTTTGCAATATATCTGCCACAAGCTAATTGAAAAATCCGGCACTTAGCACATGTCAACGGCATTTTCAATGTACCAGAATAGCTGAGAAAGTGTTCAGAATTTTCTAATTTGGGTAATATTTTTAGGCTTATTGCAATTAGAAGGAAATGTGCAAAAAATTTATCAATCAGATTAAATTTGCTCAAGCGAATTACAATAAACTAATTAATAAGTTTATTTTTTAAAAATGAGCCTTCATTACAATGAATTTATTGCAAACTGTCTGTCGCAAAATGAACAATAAATGACATGTTTTTCAATCAGCCTAAAGGTATTAGTGTTTATTATATTCGTAGAACAGCCAACCCAATTTTGAGTTAACGAATGTTTAACTCCGTAGTCTTATAATTTTGAACCAAATCCAGAAAACAAGGGGACTCCTGGATCAAGAATTCGGTGAAATTTACCTTCGTGGAGGACTTTTGATGGAACTAACCCATTTTCGCGTTATAGGGAGAGATAAAAAAAAACACTAAAACCTCCCACGTTTAGCCTGTAGGCAAGGGGCCTCTTAACCCATGATCCGTCTACCACTGAGGATATTTTTACGTTAGTATTGTGGTCGGTGTGAGTCGGTTGACGAAATTCTTACCAATCAGCCACCGCTGGGATTTGAACCTGATTCACCTCTGAGCCACTGCGGCTATGTTATGATATTTTTTATTTTTTTATTTTATAACCCTCGTTGAACTGCCGACCCAATTTTTGAGTTTATGACTACTAATGCTCAATTACGTAGTCTTGTAATTTTAAAACCAATCCAGAAAACAAGAGAACTCCTCGAACAACTCCTCAAGGGAACAAGGGAACTCCTCGATTGGGAGAAATTTGCCTTCCTGGAAAACTTTTCGATGGAACTAACACGCATTTGCGTTACATGGAGAGGAAGACCACGAGAACCTTCCACGGTTAGCCTGACGGCAAAGGGACTCTAACCCATGACCGGCTACCACTGATGATATTTCACGTCAGCACTGTGGTCGGTGCAAGCCGGGTGCGGAATTCGTATCCATCAACCATCGCTGGGATTCGAACTCGGTTCACCTAATTGGAAGGCGAATACTCTTCTCCCTGAGCCACTGCGGCTCTGTTAGGATGTTTTTTTTTTTAATCTTATAACCATCGATGAACAGCCCACCTAACTTAGGGTTTTTTTGGGTTGGGTTTGATTGGGTCAACTAATCAGGGACTACTAATGTTCAGCTTGTAATTTTGAACCCAATCCAGAAGACAAGGAAACTCTTTGATCGGTATCCCCACAGTATTGATTTGGTATGGGAACATGGAGGACTTTGTGACATTTTTAACGTGCATCAGTCTTCATTTACAACACGGTGAGTTTTCGGCCAGCGGGGATCGAATCCACTACCTCTTGGACATGGGCTCAGTGCCATACCAACCATACCATCCTGATCCCTGTTAGGATGTTTAGAAAATATTGCAGAAACTTTTCCAGTTTGCCAGGCACATTGCAAAATGACAGTGGGTGTTTGCAAAGAGCTCGATTATTTACTTAGCTGATAAAATATAAACGTGTAAAAAAATTTAAACAAAAAAAAAGTTACATTAAATAGAATAGAATAGTATAGACGTTATTTTTGACTGTTGCGAAATTAATTATCTTTCTTCTTATTTAACTATATCATTATAAGATACGGGAAATCATTATTGAAAATAAATTGCTTACTGGAAAGAAAAAAATTTAGAACTTTAAGGTGTTACCTAATATACACAAAAAACTAAGTAAAAAAGAGTTTCCGAAACAAAAACAGGGAATTGTATCAAACAGTGATAAAATAAAGAAACAGCCAAAAAAGGCTTCGTTAATTCATGAACATTCAAAATTTATAGTTTAGCAAGCAAGCGCCAATGCAACAAAATAACTTTTAATGATCCAATTTAGTTCAATTTTGCCTAAAGAAATATTTTTAAAGCGGAGATCTATGGAAAAACAAACGCACAAAGGGCAATTATAAGAACCGCAATGTCAGCGAATGTTAAGCTAATAAACACTATACAAACTTCTTTGAAAAATGCACCTCAGTGGAAAAAAAATGTTTTTATGGTATAAGACATACTTGAAGAAAAGCTAATAAAAGGCGAGGGTCCCCTTTAATCAGTGCGCAATGACAGAAAAGAAAAAGTGTATCCAATTAGCAACCAGCATCCAGTTTTTAAAGAAGATTGACTAGTAAGCAGCCGTCGTCCGGACATTTAAAAGAAAATAGGGACAAATTAGGGAGAAAAAAACTCACAAGTCATTCGAGAAGTATTTAATTATCCTATTTATTTGCAGATTTAGGAAGGCGCGAAAAAGGAGGAAAAAAAGTCATTAAACGAAAAAGCATGAGAAACGTAATTAATCTGTATAGGGTTTTACGAAAAGAAAGTCGTACTAAAAAAAATAATTTTATAGGGATAAAATGGACAGAGAAGGGGAAAAAATATGATTTTTAATATTGTGATTATGGAGTATTTTTTTCTTCCCTGTCACGGCAAAGGAAATAAAAAAAAAGAAGATAATGGTCGGTATTTTTCATCTTGATAATTGGAAAAGTAAAGTGTCATGAGAGAGAAAAAGTGTAGTTATTAAGTAGGGATAATGGGCAAGTAATTATTAGGGATTAATCTGGTACAAACAATTACTATAATACTCAAGTGTTTACATAACTGCTTCATCAAAAAGCAGAACAGAGATTTAACAGCTTGCTATAATGAACTATAGGAAAGTACTTTATATGCAGCCCATTTTGAAAAAGAAAAAAAAAAACTTTTTCACAATGTGCTTTGTTTAGTCATATTTAGAATACGTATTTAGTTTTTTTTTTATTCCCTAAGTTTTTTTTTTTTTTTAAACGAGTAAAACTAATTTAACGCCTAATACGAAGTCATGCAAATAAGCTATATCAATTAAATAAATAATCCCAAGAAACTGAAGCGGTAATATATTAACTACTTGATTCAAAGCTTCATTCGCAATTCGGTAAAAAATACTGGCTGCACATAGTTGGAATCTTGGGCATAAATTTAATTTCGAAAATGCCAAAATTACTTCCTTCCCAGTCACGCCAGCTCATCTTGATACTCTGGAATCTATTTTTATTCATATAAATGCTGATTCCCCCCCCCCTTGTTAACGACATCCTCACTACCTCTCCATAGCGCGTGGAAATGCATTTTACCCTGATTTGCTCATCTTGGCTACTGAGGTTTTTATAGTTTTGTTTATCACTTTTATTTTTCCATTTTTCGTTGGCAACTTAATATTTCAATCAGTTTTGCTTTTTCTCATTCACGTCAGGCAAGTTTCGAAAATGGGAGCCTGTTTTTGAGTGCTTGAGACATGTCAACTATTATTTCCAATTTGTATATCTTTGAAGTGAATGAAGTTCTTAATCAAGCCAACTTTTGCTACCCGCACTATTTATAATTGGGAATTTTAATTTGTTTCATTTTGACAGTACTTAAAATCTTCACTGCGCGACAATTATCGGATATCCATTTAAATATCATGGTGGTCAAAATCAGAGTGAAACAAGTTTGTTTAATCAAAAATGAAATTTTAAAAAAACATAATTCTTTCAACCACTCTATATATTTGAGAAAAAAATCTCTCTCCAAAAGATGTATGTAAGTAATACTACATTTATTTTTTAAAGGAACTTTCACAGATTACAAATAATTTTCAAATTTCAAAAAATTTATTCAACACACTTTCTAATAAAATTTAGAATTAAACTATATGGTACAGAAGTCAACAGTTAGGGTTATTTGTTGAACTCTTTTATATGGAAGGATCTTAAGAAAAAATATGCAGTCATACTATTCAATTCATCAAATCCAGTTTACTGCAAGGATAAAACGGGAATACATTGCAAATAATATATTTTCTATTGGTATTTAAAAAAGTAAAAGCAAACATTTTTTTTAGGTTGAAAACTTCAAGATATGTTTAGGTTGGTTTAAATTTAACTTAAACTCAAATGTTGTTGGTTTTTTTTTTTTTTTTTTCAATTCTAGATACATTTAACACGTTGAATGCCAAGCTAATTTTACATGGCTTGCCCGTCTAGCCAAACGGTAAATAACTACAAACAAAATTTGCATATAGACAGTTTTTGCTAGTTTTTAAAAGGTTCAGCATGACATATCTGAAAAAAGTGGTGAAATATATAAACCTACAAATTGAATAGAAACAGTGGGGATAAAAATCTATTAAATTGAATTTATTAAACCAAGAATCACAATGAATAAACTACCACTTGAAAATATTTATTCGCTATCCGGAGCAAGTTAGCATCTCTGTGTAACATTAAATAAAACTATTTTTGTGTGTTCTACATTGCATTAATTTCTTCAAACCATTTTAGTAACGATAATAAGATGAAAAAAAATAAAAATTTGCTCGAATTATGTGTTTTTAATAATCTTGGCTTCGGCTATCACCGGTGACTGCCGTGGCGCTACGAACAAACTCAGTGCCGGTCACCGGTGACCCCCATGGCATTCAACGTGTTAATAAATATTCATTTGTGAACTCTATACTCAAGTCAGGGTTCTCTAAACTTCTTACACAGTGAGGAGTCAAGCGATAAGAAAGAAGTATACAGGTGGTAAATTTCTATACTTTTGCGTTAGGATACGCAGACGTGATGTGCACATGCTAATGTAAAAGTATGGGATTCCGCCTCTCGGGTGTCTCTTCCTTACCTCGAGCCTCGTCAGTGAGTGGCCTGCCTGTGGCTCTTAAACTAAGTTCTAAGGAAAAAGCCTACCCAACAAAAGCATTTAGGGGTAAGTGGCCATAGCCCAACCCCTGCTTTAGAAATTTAATGAAAGCTATTAGTTTTTCACAGCTTTGGGACTATTTGAAGTATAGTTATCGTTCACCAGGAGTTGGCACTTTGTTCCCGCCTTTATCACGTGGTATCCGACGATACTATTTCGCTATTTTTGGGAGAAGAATGTGAACAATCTTAAACAAGGATGCTATTTGCTGATCGTCTGACAAAAATATTTATTTCGCAATCTTTATGAGCATTTTCTTAACATTAAATATTTCATAAATTTGATGATATTTCTCTCGTTTGAGTGAATAGTTTGTCCTTTTTGAGACATTTTGATGGGAAAACAACAGTTTTTAAATTTAAAATATATTTAATTAGCTAGAGTAACGAAAGATATAATAACAGATGATAGAGTGACGTAAGTTACTGAAAAAGAATTCTCCGTTTGCATTTGGCGCACATTAAGGGTTGTCTCAATTTCAAGCGCGGAGACGTTTCTCCTCTTACTCTCGATCTGAAATGAACTCTTCTTCCGAGGAGGTGGAGCCAAGTGCCAACTCCTGGTGAACGAACTATATTTCCTAAATCATTTTGTGTGTTTTGATTCGACTGGACACTAATTAGCTTATCAATTATTGTGTTTCGTAGTATCATTATTTTCAAAAAAGTGTTGTTAACAAATAACAGGATACAAAAAAGGGTACACAAAATATTACAAAAGAAAGGTACATAAAATATTAAACAACAGGCAATCTTTTTTTTTAATTTTTTTTATCAGAAGTAAAGATACCTTTCCTACAAAAAGCTAAACTAAAAAATAAATAAATAAAATAACGTTTACGTAATCAAAAACTACCGCTCCGAATATATTCTAATTTAAATAGGGGTGATACGTGGAGATATTACGAAATCTTTATTTGAATCGCAACCGAATTCAGATTCTAATTTATCTTATTCAATTTTTACTTTAATTTAACTGTCTATTTAATTGCTCGTGTTTTACTTAAGATAGAGACCTAAGATTAAATGAATTACAGTCGTACGTAGTGAACACCACGCGAAAGCTTCTTAAAAATTTAAAAGAGATTAATATTGTTTTCAAGAACTTAAAGGGAAACTAGGGAAGTGTGACTCGCCAATTTTGAAATAAACTAGTGGGATGTATGCCTTATGAGGAATAATTTTAGGGGGCAACATTCGTTTCGGCCCATTGAAGGGCCTGTGAGAGATAAAAAATAATTCAATACATAGAAAACTCGGTATTTTAATACTTCAATGCAGACTATTAGTTACTGTAATTGTCTCATACTCCAATTAATTTGTAATTAATTGGTTAAGTAATTAATTAATAAATAATTAATAGTTAATTAATAATTAATAAATAGTTAATTAATAGTTAATTAATAATTAATTACTATAAATTAATTATTAATTGATTCATATTAATTAATTAATAATTAATGAATTCATTTGCAATTACATACTACAATTATTTGGAAAATTTTTTGAAAAAAAAAAATAATAATTTGATGTCAATTTTTTTTTAAATTAACCTAACAGGTTTTTCTGAAAAACTACAGGTATATAAAATTTTCGAAATCAATTTTGGCAATAAATATGCTTTATATAGTACGTGAAAGTACCAAAAAATTAATTGGAGTATGAGATAATTACAATAACTACTAATCTGCATTGAAGTAATAAAATACCGATTTTTCTGTATATTAAATTATTTTTTATCTCTCACAGGATCTTCTATGGGCCGAAACGAATGTTGCCCCCTAAAATTATTCCTCATATGGCATACATCCTACTAGTTTATTTCAAAATTGGCGAGTCACACTTCCCTAGTTTCCCTTGTTAGTTAAAATCCGTAAAACTCCTGACTAATAACAGCGGTAAAAAGTAGCACTGTTAGACTCAGTGTTCCCCAAACTTATGACTATTGTGTACCCTTTCTAAATTTTTCGTAACGATGTGTACCACTAATAAATAAATGAATGTATTCTTTAAAAAATGTGTTTATTTTTCTTTTCTGGTACTAAGTTTTTTTAAAAGTTTATTTGCATCAGAGAGAAGGATGATATTGATTTTGCTGTGATAAAAAAAATTGCACAAAAGTTAAAAATCACAACTGGCTGTTGACACCACTAATTATTAACTGTTAACTCCGCAAAAAATAGTCAATAGAAAAATACGTAATCGTAAATTTTCATGGCTAGCTCTGTTTTTAAATAAAAGTTTAGAAATTTTCGTTTGTTGTAAGATGTTTCGCATAAGAACGCATACCCCCGCTAAACTGTTCCCGTACCCCTGAGGGTACGCGTACCACACTTTGGGAAACACTGGACTACAGTAATGCTATGTACTCACACAGATTTTCCAAGCTTACAAAGCTTTGGCAGTTAAACATTGTTGTAGGTTTGAATCAACGTATGTTTATGAACTAAAGTTTTTTTTTTTTAATTATTATTAATACAGTCGAACTCGTTTATAACGAGCACAAAGGGTCCGTAACATGTACTCGTTAAATCCGAGTGCTCGTAATAAACGGGTTCTTAAGGCAGGCGTGCAACCAGGAGAGGGGGGTTGGGAGGTTAAATTATTGAGTTTACATAAAATTTAATTAATACTTACTTACTTTAATTAATTTAATTAAATACTTTTCTTAATTTAATGACAACTATCCCCCCCTCAACGAGCAAAAAATTTCTAGTTGCGCTACAGTCTTAAAGGAAAGAAGCAATAAACGGGAAGAAAAATAAAGGAAAAGATTCTTACCAAAACATTTATTTTTGTTAGCTTACTTTGAAGTTTCAGTTCGCGGTTATTTTTTTAATTTCGCGGGCATTTCTTATCATTTTGAAAAAAAGATTGCAAGACAGAAAAATATTGCTCGCTAAAACCGGGTCTTGCTCGTTAAAAGCGACTTCTGTTCCATAGACTTAACATTGATCCAACCAAATATTCTCTTTTCCTCGGTAAATCCGAGTTCTCGTTAAATCCGAGCTCGTTATAAACGAGTTCGACTGTATGAACAGAATAAAAGAAATATCGCTCAAGATTTGCTTATATGAGCCTAAAATACTTAATTTTGTTAGCTTCTTTAAGCACTAATCTGAATATAGATAGTAAAGAGAAGGAAAAAAACTACAAATTTGAAAGCCACCATCACTGTTTGACGGAAAAATTTTTATTTAAAAATAAGTGTATTCGTTTTCATCTTATACATAAACCAACTGGCAGAAACTTTAAAAATATTTACGGACAATAAACGTAAATTTGTATTATAGTTTTACTTTTTATATTATCTTTCAAATCTTTACCACTCAGACTTACATGAAAAAACAAATGCTGTTAGAATAAAAACCACATAATTCCTCCAAAAATAAAAATTTAAATGTGTATTTCAGAAAAGTTTTAAGTGGAACTTGTAATATTTTTTCCTCGTATAGCCGCACTCTTCCCTAAAAGTTTGCCGCCCCCGCCGTTCTAAAGTATGGTTTACTTTTTTGTTACTTCAGCGATTTCGGCAAATACTTATTTCTATTTTGATTTTATTTAAAAATGAACTAAAATATCTATAACCTAGACATTTTTTTCTCAAAAGCGAAAAATTTTAAATAAAATAAAGTAGCCAGTTAGGCTCAGCCCTTTAGGATATGTATCCTGAAAAGAAAAATAATAAACATTCTTACATCTTTTTACCCCTCCCCCCTTATTTTGATAAAATTAAAACAAACCTGACGCATGCGCGGAAGGTTTTTTGATATGAAAAGGTACACAACAACTCCACCCAATCTTAATAAGGTACCAGGATTTATGCCAGACTATGAATACAATTTTATCTGCATTCCTGCGTGCACCCAGAAGAAACATCTTTTCTGAAAAGGAATTTCAGTATGGTAGAACGACACCACCCTCTGCAACAATGCAATACTCTATTTTGTTCACGTCGTGATGCAAGTAGGGGATGGCGAATGCAATAAAGACAAAATAAAGCATTTTGCGGGGGAGGGTTAGGGGGACATCTCAATGAAGGAGTGTGTCCCTCATTCAGTCATAAACATACCCCCATATTCCTGATAAAGCAACATACTGGAGTGACATTACTGAAGCTCCCTGCCGGCATCAGCGGGAATTCGATCGAATATGAATCCACCCCCGAAAGCTCATATTAAAGCTGCACATGGCCATGCCCATAGTTGCTTTCCTAAAGAATTATATTCTAACATATAAGTTTGTGGAAATGAAATAACAGACTGGATTCGTTATATTGGCTTTTCTGAAAATATTATTAGGTTTCAATGATATTCAGAGATCTGCGGAGCTGTGAAATTGGTCATTGAATAGTTCGACTCCGAATCTGGACTTTCCTGAGAATTCGACAATGGCTCATTATCAAATAAAACTTCCACTAAATCCTAGGAAAATATTAATATTATTAGTGTGTAATTGTCAATTTCTAATTTATATATATTTATTCTTCATGAGCTCTTTAATAGGGTGCGTAGCCAAATTATTCAACAAAAATAAGCACTTTTCAAGCACTCAAATAATATTTTTAAGCACTTTAAAAAAATGTCATAATTAGGCAGGGTTGGAATGTTTTTAACAATAAACGGTTTTATCTTGTTTTAACCGTCATGTCAAAAAAAAAAAATTGGCATTGTTTTTGACACTTGTCAAAAATCATGAAATTTTGAATCGCGTAAAACGAATGGCGTTTTCATACGCTACGGACTGACAATACGCCGAAATAGAGAGGGGTTGAATTAATTGTGACAACGCTGAATAGAACAATGTGAACTGTGTCTTTTTGCATTATTCGAAGCGAAAATCAACATAGTAAAGGAAAAATCTCATTTTGAAAAAGGGAAAATTAAGCACGTTTTAAAAACACTCAATGAAAAAAGCACCTTTAAGGGCTTTTAAAAAACGAAAATTAAAAATAAGCTCCTTTAAGCACTTGTTAAAAACGCTGTTTAAGTAAAAGGCACTTTATTTAAAATTAAATTTTGAATTAAAACATAAAAAATTTTAAAAAAAGCATTTGTTTAATATTAAAAACGGTTGCAAGAAAAAAATACACATCAATTGCAAAAATCACAGAAACAACGACACTGGAACAACTTTTCCGAGTGTTGTTGGTTCAAATTTCGGGACAAAAAGCATGAAGATAACTTTATCCCTTTTTCACCGATATTTGAGTTTTTTTTTCTTTCCCTAATTTCAAGCCTTAAAGTCTTTATTAATTCATGCTATGTTTCAATAAAAGTGTTAATTTATTTTGCTAGTCACTCACCCATCGCTATAAGTTCTATAATACAAATGATGCATTAAATTTAACCGCAAATCTTTCAAAATTAACTTAACAACTTAGCAAAATAAAGCTGGTTTGAAAATTTATAAATTTAAAGATAATTTATTAATAATTCATTCATAATAGTTTTAATGATTCCCTGTGTTCTTTTTCAATAGTTCGGCTAAACATAGGCTGAAATAGCGTACGTTCAAATGTGAATAATTAAATTTGTGATAATTTTAATAACTGATATAATTTACAGTTGAATAACATTTTTGTTTAATTACGAATATTTTTTTAAATAATTTACTTAGGATCAAAATCTTTCTTTTCCCTCATTTAATCATTTTACAGTAATCTTCAACCCACAGGCCTTGGACTGGTACTAATCTGTGGATCAAATGGTACCGCGCTGCCCAAGTAACAATATATTACTTCCATCTTCTATTTACTCTCGGGTTTGTACGACTTTCCATGGACGAGATGTAACGGGAGCGGGGAGACGTCATATAACTAAACTAAACTCAATGGCGCGACAGCCCATAGAGGGCCATGGCCTACTGTGCCCATCTCAGTTTTCTTGACCTTGGGCAGGAGCAGATGTACCGGTTAGGTAGTCAGCCGAGCGTGAAACCCCCAGTGTTTAGTTCCCCAGCATGCTTGGTACTCATTTATCGACCCACTGAAGGGATGAAAGGCTGAGTCAATCTTGTCCGGGCCGAGGATCGAACCCAGGACCTGCGGCAAGGGAGAGCGAAGCGCTACCACTCAGCCACCGGGAGTCAGACGTCATCTAAACGCGTAATAAATACTGTGCATGTAAATTATTTTCTTTTCAAGGCATATTTCAAGCATGTTTAGGCAAATAAATTAAATCAAAATTAGTATATTAAAACAATCTAAAATATAAACAACCTCCCTCCCCACTCCTCAACGGGCCACTTCAAAACTATCAAATGTTGACCGGTACTAATTTTTCCAAAACCGATCCCAGAGCCCCGTATTTATGAAAGAATGTTTTACAATTCAAGTACAGCATCAAATACATTTTTAACAAATACTGTAACATATTGGGATTTCTACAACGACATAAATAAGGGGACGCATTAAATAAGTTTTAATTAATCTGAAATTAGATTGTTTAGAGAGATTGGGTTTAAGAGTTCTATATCATTCAATAATTCTCATGCAGATTTTTACAACTTTGATGCAAAGCGTATATCTTGAAATATTTGACCGTATCCATGCTTTTCAGACACCCTGTACATCGTTCTATGTTCGTAATCTGTACAGAATAATGATAATAAATTTAAAATAATTTTGTTGAGATGGTTGAGTATCTATCTATGAAGAAATTCTTATCCAAGTTCTCGAATGAATCATTAAAATTTTATTTCATAAATCTTTTTCAAATACAAATTCCAAGATACTCATTAAAAAAATCCACTTCAAATGTCTCCTTTAAATATCTCCTAATACTTGGAACAAAATTTACGGTTTAAGATAAACGATAATCATAAAATTCTGTGTTTTACAATCAGTCTTATTTAATAAATAAAGTTTAACAAGCTACAATAAGAAAAAGAACAATAATCTTTGCATTTTCGATTCATTGAACAAAATATATAAATGGTTAAAAAATAAATATTAAATATTCTTTCAAACGCATTGCTTTAAGGCATCATTAAAATTTTTACATACCTTCTGAAATAAGAAAAAGAAATCAAGATACGTTTAATTTTATATTCAAAACCATTTTGTATGAATTAAAAAGACTATTTTGCAGTTAATGTGTACGGTGGTATAATTTTTTCCCAACATAATTACATCCTCCTAAGAAGAAAAACAAGAATTATATTTTAATAAATTCAGTTTTCATCAAAATACAAAAGAAAACAGACAATAATAAATTCGATAAGACTTAAGTTCAAATTTAGCCCCAGAGGGTTGAAAAGAATTGTACAACATAAAAAGAGCTCGCTTTATTTTTTTTCCCCCCTTTAAGACAATTTTTTGCTGGATCATTAAATTACGTATTTTTAACTGAATAAAAGGCATAAAACTCCCTTTAGTGACGGTCAACCTTTACTAAAACTTATAATTATTAAAATAACTTTTTTTTAATTATGCAACAAAAAATTTAAATTTTTCTACAAAAACCTACAGGATTTTCAACATTTTTAGACAATCTTCAACATAATTAAAATAACAGCAATAATAAAAAATTTTATAATTTAAAATAATTAATTGCCTTACGATTTCTCGCTTTTTTAAAGAATTAATTTCTATTCGTTAAAGTATCTATGAAACGTAACAGTCAGCCATACTTTTAATTTGTTTATGAGGAGTTAAAAAAAATGAGAAAAACAATAAGATTTTCTTGAAGACAACATTAAAATGCTTCTTAAAATTGTGTTGCTATTTAATAAAGGAAACTTTATATTTTATTTCACAACCGTCGTTGAACAACCGACCCAATTTTTTGGGTTTACGAGTACTTAAGTTCAACTCCGTAGCCTTGTCATTTTGAACCTAATCCAGAAGACAAGAGAACTCCTGGATCAAGTATTGGGAGAAATTTTGCCTTCATGGAGGACTTTTCGATGGAACTAACCCGCATTTACGTTGCATCGAGAGTAAGACCACTAGACCTCCCACGGTTAGTCTAACGGCAAGGGGACTCTAACCCATGATCCGTCCACCACTGAGAATATTTTACTTCAGCACTGTGGCCGATGCAAGCCGGATGCGGAATTCGTATTAACCAGTCATCGCTGGGATTTGAACCCGGTTCACCTCAATGGAAGGCGAATGCTCTATCTCCTGAGCCTTCACGGCTCAATAAAGGAAACTTGTAAAAAACCCATCTGAAAAAAAATACTAAGAAATCGTTCTGTGTAAATGTGAAGAAAAAAAGTAATGCGTATCACCACGCCCTTCAGTTACACTCCTCTCTCGACCATGCAATTTATCTAGTTTATTTATTGGCCAGATTATTTGGACATTTTCTGTTTCAGTTTCGGACATTTTCTGGTCAGTGTCTTTAAAAAATATTAAAATCGGGTATAAATGCAGTCGATATTTAGATATGTAAGGGGTCGCAACTCTTATTTTTAATACAGTAAAAACAAACATCGATAAAAAAATAACGGAAAAGTTTGTTTCTTAGATATTTATGTTATTTGTAAGTTTGTCAACTAGATCTCCAGGACTTGTGGAAATTTAATGAGGGAAAAAAAAATTTTCTATGGTTCTTAAAAATACGAAAAAGATTGAAATAAAATATTGTGAACAACTTATAAAAATCGAGTTGATATTCTCGGTTAGTTTTTCAGATATTTTGTTTATTTTATATAAAGTTTATCTTAAAATCTGTTGCAAGAATATCTTATAAATAAATATTTTAAAGAAGACAGATAAAAAAAGAATTCTGCGGTTTTCGAATAACAATACTAAATCACCATGGCCTTTCATCATTAAAAATTTAACAAGAAATTCTTGCAACACACTTCCGAAACCTTGGAAAAGTTATGTTCTTTTTATTAAAATTATTTCATTTTATGCTTTTTCGTCTTAGCATTCGCAAATCTTTTAAACTGTACTGCCAGTGAACATCGATTTAAGGTCAGATGTATTTGTATTGCGTATAACTAGAGATAAAAAAAACTCATTTAAATCATCTCCCCAGCTGCATAATTATCGACACTAATTATTTAAGTCACTAGTTTAGGTTTTCAGACATTATTTTAAAGACTTTACTTTTACTAAATTACAAAAAATACTAAATACAAAAAATGCATGTTTTTTACAATTTTCTCTGCAATATTTATCTGAAACCAGTTATTTTATCATGATTCTCTAAAGTTTTTGAAAATATTTTTGAATTTTATTGATTTTGTGTTCATAAATTAAGAACTTTAAGCGATAGAAAAAATAATTTTTTTTCCTGTAAAGATCCTAATTATGATTATTTTTTGGAAAGTGATAAAAAATATTTTTTGTAGCTAATAAATGAGCTACAATGACAAAGACTGTCAAAAATTAGTGACTGTGATAATTGCAATAAAAGAATCGTCTAAGTTTTAATTTCTTACAGTAACAAACTTTTAACTAATGAGAAGAAGAAAAAAAAGTTTAAAAGTGCCTCCCGAAAGAACCAATTAAAATTTTTGAACAATCTTAAGGATTGGGGGTTACTTCCACGAATGGTAAGCGAATAAATAATGTACATCAGGGGTAATAGAATGCAAAGTGAAAAACCCTGAAAATTCCATGTGCAAATAATCTATATCGTGGTACCAATTCACGTTTCATATTTAACATAATTTTTTGAACAAAGATTTATAATTAAATTACCCACCAGGGAAGAATATCACACCGTTTAGTAACTAATTTAAGAAGAAAAAAAACTTAGTTCTCATAAGAATCGCGATATTGGATTTTAAAATCGCATAAATCTGAATCACGATGCTTGATTTATTGCACGTGAATATGAATCGCAATGCGTAGCTTTTAAATCACGAATAAATACGAAAACTGTTTGACATTACGAAAGCGAGATTACGAATCGCAATACTGCATATTATAAACGCGCGAGTACAGATCGCAATATTGGATTTTAAAAACGCGTGAATACGAATCACAATATTGGATTTCAAAAAACGTGTGGATACGAATTGCCAAATAGATTTTAAAAACGTGTAAATACATATCACGAAATTCGATTTTTTTTTAATCGCGTGAATACGAATCACAACGTGCAACTTTTAAATCAGGTAAATAAGAAAAATCGATGTTTGTTATCAAAATCGCGTGAATGAGAATCGCGATATCCGCTGATATCGGCGCAGTTCCCAAATATTCAAAAAGACTATAATCCGCCAAACTAAAAGAACTGAAAAGTTTCAAAATGTAAATTTTATATAGAGGAAATCTGTGAATAAATTTCATCGGGTACGTTTTTGATTCGCGAAAACGCGCGAACCAATGGTCTTCAGACCCGCGGAATGACCTATTCCCAGTTTTTAGATCCGGAAAGATGATGCGGAATACAATCCCCCTTTGCTTTATATCGGTACATTCCGACATAGTACCATGTAAAGAAAGTAACCATATAAAAATTTGGGGGAGGGGGGAAGAGATCATTCTGAAATAACATCCAAAAAATAATTTTAAGATAAACACACATGACAAATAGCCATATCAACCACCAGACACATATGTCTATTGGATCATACTAATATTGCAAACCTTATCTTAAATCTAATTCTGAGCGCTGTGGCGGAAACGGATGGATATAATATGATAAAAAGAAAAAAAGGGAGGCACAATTCCACGAAATGGTAGTCTTGCAGACAGCGAGAAGCCACTCGTGACCTTATCACAACTTGTCCTCACTATGCCAAAAGCTCTAACTTACTTGGAAATCATATTTTTTTCTTCTTCCAGTTCGCGATTCACTACTCTATTCATGATAAGAGAGGCCCAGAACTAGGATTTTAGATATTGAGCGCGATTGTGGATGAAGCACGATTTATTTAAGTCATATAGATATGGATATCTTTTTTTTTATCATACAGGAATTCTAGCGTTTTTGTTTATATTTTAGATATGATAAAAATAATTATAAGGTTTAATAAAGATAAAATGCAAATAATCTAGATAAGACAAGCTCTGGCACAAACAATCCAAGGCGCCACATTGCTTTGAAATACAAGAAGGATATTAAAAACAGTTGTTTTACTAAAGAATTAACCTGAATTTAGTTTATTACAAACTTAGTTATATTATAATTTCGAATTTTTAAAAAAAAAAAATATTTGTGCAATTATTAAGGGAAATACACAAAGAAGGAAAATATAAAATTGAAATAGTAATTATATGAAAAGCATTATTTCAATAGTTGAAAGAAACAATATTCTATTTTATTCAGAACAGACAATAAAGAAGCATAAAAATAGACTTATAATTAAATGACAATTTAATATTTCTTTAAAGCATGATAAGAGATTGGAAATTCTCCGTGCATTATTTTCCACTAAGCATTTCCGGGAAATTTTAAAGGACAATAGAGCAATTGTTTTGGTGCATTTTTATAAGACATATTTACCATTTTCTATATTTTCTTCATTTGTAAATTTGTGTACCATTTAAACATAAAACCATAGGTTTCAACCTTTCAAAAAGAAATAAAAAATTTATATATCTTTTTTTAAATTGTTAAAAGCCGGTAAAAGAATAGAAAAGTGAATAAATTCCATAAAAATTGATTAAAAATGAAACACCATGAATTCATGAGAACCTATTTAACAATGTTTCAAATGCTGTAAATAAGAATAAAAAAAGACGTGTCGACTTTAATCAAAACTTAAAATATTTCAGTTGTTTTGCTAAGCGTTATATGATACTAAACATTAAGGAATTGTTACAATCGCTACTCTGCGGTGGATTAGAGGATAGAGCATTCGGCTTCCAATGAGGTAATCCGGATTCAAATCTCAGCGTTGGCTGGTTGATACGAATTCTTATCCCGGCTCACATTGTTGACATAAAATATACTGAATGGTAGACGGATCTTGGATTAGAATCACCTGGTCGTCAGGCTATCCATGGGAGGATTTCCTCTCCAAGCAAAGCAAAAACTGGTTAGTTTCATCAAAAACTCATCCATGATCGTAAGTTTGTTTCAATATTTGATCCAGGCCGGGATAGCCTGGTCGGTAGGGCGCTGGGCCCATATCCAAGAGGTCATGGGTTCGATCCTCGCCGGCCGAAGACTCCCCGTGTAGTAAATGGTGACTGATGCACGTTAAATCTGTCGAGTCTCAAAGTCCTCCATGTTCCCACAACAAATCAATACCTCTGGGGGTACTGATCCAGGAGTTTCCTTGTCTTCTGGATTGGTTCAAAATTACAAGGCTACGGAGTTGAACGTAAGTAGTCGTAAACCCATGAAATTGGGTCGGCTGTTCAACGACGATTATAAAATAAAATATTTGATCCAGAAGTTCCCTAGTTTTCTGTGTTCGGTTCAAAATTTCAGGGCTACGAAGTTGAACATTGATAGTCGTAAACTCTGAATTGGGTTGGCTGTTCAACGAAGGTTATAAAATAAAACGAAATTGTAAAATTTAATTTTTATTTTAAACAAAAAGGACATCTTGCATTCTGTTATAAGCAGGCTTGCACGTGATCGTTGATATTCAACCGTACAGTATTGAATGTAGGATTTATTAATACAAATATTGAATACTAGATACTGAATATATATGTCTTACAATTTTCGAAATTTAAAAATAAAATATATCAGTGATAAAAGCCTGTTATAAAAATAAAATAAAATCACTACTTCTAATTGACTTATTATAAATTTTAAAACTGTACTTTCAGATAACAATACGAGGCACAATAAGCTTCGAACAGAACGATTTTACGTTATTAACTTTAACAATAGCTCAAACTATAACTCATAATCCGAACTGAAGTAAAGCGAAGAGAGAACTCCTCAAGACGAAAGTCGTCAGAACGATTTATCTTCAGAAATTATGTTCGACCCTCCCACACCACTTTTCATAGATCGAAAAGAAGAGGGCGGCACCCACACATATATGAGGAGGAAAAATCCGAGTACACACACACGCATACAAGACATTTGTTTGGAGGAAAGAATTCCGGGATTCTCTCTCCAGAAACGGAGATGATCCGAATGAATTCGTTCTTTTCCCCGACATTCCTTCCACGGAAAAAGACAAAAAGTGGAGGAAAATATTAATCGATTTCACACAAGAAATAAAAAGGAGAAATATATATGTGTACGACGTCAATCGGGGAAGATTTGCATTTCTTTTCTTCACACGCTTATTCAAACTTAAAAGTGCAACTATTAGGGGATGGTGAAAGTGATTGAATTTGCAAAAGGAGTTGAGAAAAAGGGGTGGAGATGATGGTATTAATCATCATTAGGGAATTTGGGGGGGGGATAACTTAAATGGGGAGACGCGAAGAAGATTCAATAACGATTGCGAGTCGTATGCAAGATGAAAAATGCATACTCTACTACTTAATTAGTTGAAAAAACGTGTGTAACTATTAACGCTAGAAGACTTGATGTTAGAGAATAGTTAAGGGGAAACAACACAGTAAGATTTTATAGAAGTGAGAAAAGTTTCGAAAGTTTATCCTTTTAAGATAAATTGTAGCAAAATATTGAATTGATTTTCGTAAAAATGTATAACTTAAGCATCGTATGTCGAGCACATATATGATCATGTGAACTTGTGAGCTCAGTTGATTAATGGATTTGCTCATTCCTATCAAAACATTTTAGTAAATGCTACAATTTCAACTATTTCATTGAAATAATTTGTTTAAATTAAAAGTAAGAAAAAGAAGTAACGATACTTTTAATATAAATAGTTAAAAATGCAACTTGTTAAACTTTTATAATTTTTCATGGAAGGATTATTGACAGTTATGGAACAATTAGCAATAAATGTAAGCCCAGCACCTTAAGAATATGGTCCAAACGAAATTAAAGCAGAGTATCGGCTGCTACTTTAAACACATATGAGGCATCATACATAAGTGCAGATTGAAGACGAAAAGGGCTAGACAAGCACTTGAGAATACTGAAAATTGATAAAGGTAAAGCATCTTATGGACCTGATATGGAAGTATTACAGTTAGTTGCAAAATTTTATACATTTATATGGATCTTTCATCACAAAACGTTTAACGCAAGTTACTCGAAACTACGTTTCTCTTACTTGCTGTGTTTCTACCTAGTACAATGTTCAACCTATTTACTTCAAATTTTGACACCAAGTTCACAATAAATACCGTTCTCGTTGCACGTAGGGATTTTTTAATTGGTTCGACTGGTTTTGATTAATCCACGAACTTATTTTATAACATGTTTTAATTTTTGTTTCTTTTCTAAATACCGCCATTTTGAGAGAGAAACATTTTTTTTTTAAGAAACCCTGCGTCACAAGATCTGATTTCAAACGAGATTTACCAAGCGAGCTACTAGAGAAACAATAGACACTAGAGATGAGATTGGCTCAGCCCGCATCTCAGTCCAATCCCGGGCTTGTTTACTGAAAAAAGGTTCCGAGCTCGGACGTGATAAAAATTTTTATAACTTTTAAGCAAACGCTAAAAATTTAAAATTTATAAGATATACAAAATTTAAGCGATCTGCTCCTGTTGTTCGGTGCTTTTACTTTGCGAGGAACTGTAAAATTACCTTCATTTCGCTTAATATTTTGATTTTCATTTTTTATTTTTGTTTTATTCATCTTAGAGTGAAATTATGGCAATAAAATTTAAATTATCTTGCCTGCACCTGCATCCCATGAGCAAGGTACTGCTAATTTTTCTTACACCCAAGAGCCAAAAAATTTCAAATAATTGTTTTTCACAGATAACTCTAAAATTCAAATTAGACGTATAATCAGCCACATAACTCTCTGTCTTCTGCTTTTAAGAATCTAAATTTAACCAATTTGGTTAACCGTTATGAATTGCTTGAATAAAACAAATATTTTTAGGTCCATTGTCATTTAACAATATGTTAAAGAAAACACTACTACTAACCCTAACTGTGTTAAAAGTAATAACATGAATAAAAAAAAAATCGAGTACAAGCAGTAGTAACACGATTGCGATTTCCGAAACAGATCAATCCCAACGTTCTCCAAGTCAAAGCAAGGACAAGAAGGATAAAGATTCCATAAAGGAACAAGTGTCGGAAAAGAATCAACCTCTACAACGGCATCGATCTTTCGTTTAACAGGAAAAACCCGAAACTTTTTGGAGTACAAAAACTTACCCGCGCAAGAAAATTAAATATTTACGAATTCCAACCAATCGATTGTGAAGTCTCTTTCTCGGATCACCAAGAATCAGAAAGGAAAAAAAAATAATATAAAAAAGCACAAAAAGTGCAGAGAAAAGAAGTAAAACAAAAATCCATTTCCTTGTTTCGTTTTTTTTCTCCCGACCATGGGATTTAGGAACTCAAATCTGGAGATTCCTTTTTCTGGTTCTAACCTAATGCAGCACCAAGCGGTTCAAACGTTGGGAGGAGTTCGAACACGGCAAATAGGGTGGATACGAATCAATGCCAGCGTCTTGAGGGAGGGAACGTCTTTTAAGAAATTAATGAGAAAAATGTTCGGCGAGGATTACTATAAATGTAGAAGAGTGCTTGCTTTACCCAAATTATAGAAACACTAAATCCTACTTTCTTTAAATCCAATTATATGAATGGATATGCTCAGAAACTAAAAACTGTAATTATGAACAAACATTCGAAGTCGTAAAGACAATTAAATAGTGTTATGCATCACGAATTCAAGCGCCATTTTACGATTTTGAGGTACGGCACTTGTTAAGTGAGAAGATTAATCTAAGAATATAATTCGAAGAATTCGAAGCCCAGCTCTTGGAATACGTAACAAACGCGTGGAACTGCTTGATTCGGTACGCTATACAGGAAAAAAAATTATATGCTGAGTAACATACTCAGACTTAGCAGAGCGTAATTTGAACTAAGATCCAGCGCATGCGCATCAGAAGCGAAGTGACAGTCATAAGGTACTTCACCTATGACAACTTTAGATACATAGTCGGGTATGCTGCTTCCAACCATCGCCATTTTATTCTTTCTTTCTATGTCAAAATGTGTTAGCAGATTTAATTAACAGGGATGGTGCATTCTTAAGAAATATCTTAATTAAGAGTACAGTAGTACCGTTTATCAATAGTGAAAAAAATACAGAACAAACCAACGATAAAAAATAAGAGAAAACTTTTCTTCCTCACCCCAACGCTTTTGCAACTCCAGCATTGGTTAAGAGGAGAAAACTAGATTCACGAACTAGAATGCAAACCAGATTCACGAATCTCTGTTGTCGTGCCCCGGTATGTTGTTTTTTCCGCACCTAACCTTGAAGGACTGGTTTACATTATATCAAGGTTAGGGACCGCACCTAACCTTGAAGGACTGGTTTACATTATATCAATGTAAGCTAGACTTCTTCTCCCATGTATATTTTCTATGTATATATTCTCTGTATATATTCTATGTATTGACCTTGGCCAAAGAATACCTAAGGTGTAATACCTACCGTGTTCTTTGTTCGCCAAGGTATTGACCATCAAATTTTGACTTAATAGAGATTTTGCATAGCGCTTGTCTTACGGGAATCGTAACACAAACTTTATTTTATACCCTTCAGCCATACTCCAAATTGTAGGGAAATTTTAAATACTATTGTAGTGAAATAAAATCGTGCGTTAGAATAGTATTTATCTTTTTGTAAAACTAACTTGTCCTCAAAAGAGGATGTCAAGTACTGAAATGGGTTAATATGAAAAGAATATGATTTGCGCCTCAGTTTTCTGCTGTACATATCTCACAACTGCCGGAAATTATATATTTTTTTAAAAAAAAAACTAGTGGACTCAGCCCCCTATCTGCTGACGCTTTCCTATCCCAGAGAAGATTGCTGTGCAATATCATTTACGTGGGTTGCTTTTTAAGTAAGGGCCGTTTTGTTGTGTACACTAATAAGTGAAACGTGATTTCAGTGGTTTTCAACTATTTTAAATTTTAAAACTAATTTCAATTTTTTTTAAAACCTGAAATTACAAACGAAGCTGTAAAGCTATTTTCAATAGAATCTGTAGCACAAAACAGGAAAATATATTGCCAACCAAATGAAATCGTGCGACATCTAAGGATATGTAGGCTTAGCAAAACCACCGACATTCAACATCGAACAATCGGTATTATTTTACATAAAAACATTTTTTTTTTTTGGACTTGGAAGCTGAAATGAAAAAAATTAAAAATAATGGATTTGTTTTAAAGCAAATATTTAGTAATATTAGTTAATTATGCTATTTTAAACTTAGCTATTGTTTCCATTTCAATTTTAAAAAACGCATCTAATTCTTTAACTAATTTAACTACGCACATTCTCGCTATTATTCATACAGATTTTTTCGAATAATATATATAAGTTAAAAATAGAGAAAATATTAAAGAATAATGAAAAGAGAAGAAAACTTATTAAAATAAAATAAAACAATATAATTAAAAAAAATTAAAATATTTATTAAACACCGAAAAACAAAAAATGAAAAGATATAACTTCTTCATCAACTCAGACGGTTATATCCGCATTTTCTAATATTGTATCAATATAACCAAAGCAAAATATATCAATACAATAGTGTGAGGAGCACTAAAAAAATTCAAACAAAATCGAACATATTAATTAAAAAATATATCACATAAAAACCAGAAAATAAAATGTAAAGAAGAAAAAAAGAACAAAACACAAAACGAAATCTATAAAGCGAGTAACGAATTCAAATGAACTTACATGAAAAGGAAACTTTCAAGAATGATTGAAAATATTGTCGTAATAAGATTACCACATAACAAAATATGAAAACATAACCGCAAATGGAGCTAAAAGCGTAAATCGAAGTATTTTGTTTTATGGAGCATTCTTACTGCAGTACTGAAGCGCATTTGATTTGTTAGTTACCAAGGATTGGCCCGAAAATGGACATGCGTATGGAAATAATATTATACAGAATAATTTAAAGAAGTTAATAATTAATAAGGGTGATAGTTAATTATACAATTTTAAAGATATTTGAAAAATAATATTTATTTAGAAAAAAGAGAGAAACATGATTTGCTCGTTTTGCACAGATTGTTATCAATGAATTTGCCCGAATTGGATATGCACATACTAAAAATATAAATTAACAAAGAATAATAGACATATAAATTAATTGCTTTGGCTATATTGATATAATATTTTAAAACCCTCCTTGTTGCGGATATAATCGTGCGAACTAATGAAGAGATTATATTTTTTCGTTTTTCTTGTTTTTCGGATTTTTAATATATATTTTTTTCGATTATTTTTTTAATTACTTTAATTTAATAATTTATCTTCTTGTCTTTTCATTAACCTTTAATATTTTCCATATTTTATCTATATTTTTAACTTACTTTAAGAGTTCTATGTACTTGCAGCTTATACGCAGTAAATAAAACTATATTAATTTTCTTTGTTTTTCTCCTTTTGTCTTTATTGTGATATTATATATCTAATGATTTTTTAGTAAATCAGTATTGAGAGCAACATGATTGAAGAGTCCAGTGGTGCATAATCTTCTTTTATTAAGTTGCGATGGTGAAATAGCAGTTTAACCCCTCTCCAAAGCGGGAGAGGGGGGACACATATCCCGTCTAAGCTGACGGATTTTTATTAGGCATGATAATCAACAAAAAGCCACGCCAAAATTAGCGCTCTGCATTTTATAGGATGATTAAACAGAGTAAAAAGTCCAGCCATATGGTTTTTTCTGTATTCTTACGCCTCATCAAATTTATTTATTACTCAAAGCAAATCGTTTAATCTTTCCTTATATGGAAGTGAAAGATCTTAAAATAACTTCTCTTTTGAAGTATTAATCTAATTATTATTCATTGGCATGTTTTTAGCCTTGAAGTCCCAAAATAGAATTTCTACCCTTATCTTTTACTAAAGATATTTAATAAAAAGGAATGAAGTTTTAATGCTTTTATTAATACAAAAGTATTTAATTTTTGTATTACATCCCCCCAAAAAAAAATTTTGGTAAGCCAAAAAAAACTTTAGAATACTATGAATACATAAACTTAATGTTGATATGACTGTCCTCTTTCCTACTATAAATAACCTTTTTCCAATATGTGAAAAAAATTATTTACAGCAACAACAATAAAAACATAATAATACAATTTATCTATTTAGTGAACTAAACAGAAAGAAAAATTTAAACATTTAATATAACTATTCTAAAAAACTTTTCAAAATTTTTCACACAAAAATATACAAAATTTTTATGTAAAACGACCTGGACAACAATTGTCATTTAATCAGAATTTAAGATTCTGTATGATTAATGGGGTTTTTTACTTGATGAAATTCTGTATTCCCCGTTAAAATGGAGGAAAACAGAATTTCATGAAGCACTGTGTAATTGAGAGATCCAGACTGGATAAAACAAAAATAGTTTAGTAAGTTTTTTCTCACTGTGTTGAGAAAAAAAAAGTTCATGTAACTTCGCCCTCACTCCTAACTGATGCTGAGGTAAACATCTCCACAAAACGCGATTCGGATCTCTCAAAAAAATAGGGATTACTTCTTCCCTTGAAGAAAGTAAAAATTTTCTGTTGGTGACTATTCATGATTTAATTTCAACATTTGTGGGTTGTGATATTTCCTAAGCTTTGAAACATGTACTATTTCAAAATTTTGTTTACTTAAATTATTCTTTTTATTTATTTTGTAATTAACTTCTGAAATTTTTTGAAGAATTTTATACGGTCCACTAAAAGGAGGTGACAACTTCCTCGTATTAGGATAAGTAAATTCTTCAAACAGAACTAATTCATCATTTTTAAAGTCTATATCTAAAAATCTAGAATCATAATAAATCTTATTTCTTTCATGATATTCTCTAGTTCTTTGAATTGCTATTTTCTTAGCTTCTTCAACAGGTGGATAGACTTTTACATTTAAGGGATTTTCGTAGGGGAGTCTACCATGCATCAGGTATGCAGGTGGAAATTTTGTTACAGAATGGGGAGTTAAGTTATAAGTATTAACTATATCTTTTAACAAAACAGGCCAGGGAGTTTTAGTAGGTTTTTCATTAATTTTACATTTTAAACGCGTAATTATTGTTTGACCAAGGCGTTCAACCTTGCCATTAGACTGCGGATGATGTGCAGTTGTCAATAATTGTTGAATTTTATTATGTTTCAAAAACTTTTTAAAATGAGAAGAAGTAAAAGCAGCGTTTCGATCACTTAACAAGGATTTAGGGATTTGATTTTGAAAAATTTGATGCAAAAAATTTGTATAAGTTTCTGAGCTAATGGATTTTGATGCAAAAGCCCACATGTAGCGTGTAAGGTGGTCAATAATTAAAGTTAAATATTTCTTTGTTGAATTATAGTAATTCAATCCACCAACACTATCTATTGCTAGTAAGTCAAAAGACTGATTAACAGGGGGTAAGGATTGTAATAATCCAAATCTTTTTTGTCGCGGTTTTTTATTTAATTGGCACGTATGACAATGTTTACAAAATTTTGTTATATCTGAAGTTATGTTGTTCCAATAATAAACAGGGGTTATTAAGTTAATCATTTTCTGAACTCCTGGGTGATTAAATTTATCATGAGCACTTTGCAGAAGTTTTAATCTTAACGAAAATGGAACAACTATTTTAGTGAAATTTTTCTTACGTACACACAAAACATTATTGATATCAACAAATTTACCTTGTAAGTTATCTTTCCTTTGAGCTTCCACTATTTCACTCAAGTTCAATAAATGTGAAACATGAACATTATTATTTTTACTATTACTTTGGACAATTGAATGTGTTGCATCTCTCGACAGCCAATCTGCTTCAAAATTAGCAGAGCCTTTTGTGTATTTAATATCATATTCATACATACTTAACAATAATGACCATCTAAATAATCTTCCTTTTAAATTTTTAACATTTCTTAGCCAAACTAAAGCAGCATGGTCTGTATGTATGGTGAATTTTTGTCCAAAAAGGTAATGATGGAATTTATTTAAAGAATCTACAATAGCAAGACATTCAAGTTCTGTAATTGCATAGTTTTTTTCATAGTCTCTTAATGAACGAGAATGAAAAGCTACAGGATGCAATACACCACATTCATCTGTCTGTTTTAGCACACATCCAATTCCAACTAATGATGCAACAACAAAAAGATGACATTCATGATTAGGGTTAAAAATTTTCAAAATTGGTTTACAAATAATAGCATTTTTTAAAAGTTCAAAAGATTGTTGACATTTTTCTGACCACACCCATTTTACATCTTTCTTTAACAAGTTATTTAAAGGATGTCGAATACTCGCATAATTATCAATAAATTTATTGTAAACATTTATTGATCCGAGAAATCTTTGCAATGATTTTACATTTTTAGGGGGCACTAATTTTTTAATCACTTCGATATTATGGTTATCGGGTGATACAATTCCATTTTTAATTTCATATCCTAAAAATTCTATTTGTTTTTGCAAAAATGAACATTTTGAAAGTTTTAATTTTAAGTTTTCCTGTTTACAAATATCAAAAATCTTTTTAAGATGGGTTAAATGTTCATCATAAGAATTAGAAAATATAATGATATCATCAAAGTAGTTTGTAGCAAATTTAATTTTATGTTTATTTAAAATTCTACGAACTGTACGTTGAAAAATGCTCGGGGCATTCTTCCAGCCAAAAGGTAATCTTAAGTATTCAAATAGACCATTGTGAGTAGCGAATGCTAATTTCTCAGTGTCATCAGGATGAATACGAACATGATGATATCCCTGTGATAAATCTATTTTAGAATAATAACTACTATTAGACAATTTTTCTATTAAAGTTTGTATTAAAGGTAGAGGTTCAGAATCTGTTTTTGTAATTTGATTTAGTTTTCGATAGTCAATACATAAACGACTCTTTTTATTTTCATCTTTTTTAAAAACTAAAGTTACTGGGGCAGCATAAGGGGATGAACTTTCTTTTATAATGTTATTTTTTAACAATTCCTCTATTTGTAAATCAATTTCTTGTTGTTGTTTTGGGGATGTTTTGTACGGCCTTAGAGATATAGGTAAATCTGAGGTTAACCTGACTCTTTGCGGTTCCATTCGAATTTCTCCTACGTCGTGTTTATGTTTTGCAAAAATATCATCATAACTTTCTAAAATTTCTTTTAAGTCCACATTTTCTATCTCGCTTTCATTTTTTATTTTTTCGTCGATATTAACCTGATAATGTGTGCACCCATTACCTAGATCTATCTTCGAATCATTTGAAATTTTTGGACATTTTTTCTTTTTCCTATTTGTCCTTTTCCTTTTATTTTTGTTACCCTTTACATTATTTTTTTCAATGTTTACTTTTACTGAAACATCTTCAACTTTTATTTTTTCAACATTTTTACCCTTAACATTTTGAGAATTTTGCTGTCTAATGTGCAAAGATAAGTTGTCATTGTTAGTATTAGCAGAGGTGATCAATCTCTTACCAAATTGAGTAACAACTGGCCCGACACAATTAATAAACAAACAAAACTCTTTGCAAGCCTGCAACCCAAGTAAAGCATATGGTAAATCAGTATCAATTACAAAAAACTTAACTGACTTAACAATTTTGCCTAATTTAAGGGGAAACTCACAAATTTTGTTAAGTGTTAGTTGTCCTTTTGTTTGGGTAACCTTTAATTCCTTACATTTTTTAATAGGAATATTCAATTTTAACACCAAATCTTTTGGTATTACATTTAATGTTGACCCGGTATCAACATTCAATAATATCTCTTTTACTTTTTCATTTTTATTTTGTTTTGGACGTCCCTTTACGTATTTATTTTTCACTTTACCTCCATTTAGGTATTCATTTTTAACTTTATATCCATTTTCCACTTTATATCTATTTAGGTACCTATTTTCTACTATATATCCATTTTCCACTTTATATCTATTTAGGTACCTATTTTCTACTATATATCCATTTTCGTACTCATTTTCAACTATATATCCGGATATTAGTAATTGCTATTGATTACTTGTCATATTTTGAACGTTCACATCAACCACATTACTAGGGTTGTTTACACACGTGGAGCCCATGTGAAATTGATTCAAAAGTCCTTTCTTTGAGCAATATTTACATTGATTCAATGGGTTCTCTTGTGTAGTATGATGTATTTTGGGTTTTGTCACATTCGGGGTTACATTTTTATTTTTAGGACAAGCCGGGGCTTTATGTCCTGGTGCATTACACTTAAAGCACTTAATGTCATATTTCGGGTTTTCTAACTTCCTAACATATGGTCCCTTATTAGCTTGAAATTTATTTTTATCTAAGTCACTTTTAATTTTTTCATAAAGTTTAAGTTTTTGTTTAAATTCAAAAAGATTACTGGCTCCATAAAGAACTGTTTTATTATTTGTTTGGTCTGGTATTCCTTGAATTATGTAAGTGATTAGAGCTAAGTCATCAATATCACTTTGAGTAGCTATTTCTCTCATTTTTAGGAAATATTCTTGAAGAGTTTCATTATACCTTTGTTTTCTTTTTTGCAACATTGCATGTACTTCTGCACTATTGCAACTAAGTCCAAATTCTTCAAGCAAAAGATTTTTTAATTTTTCATATGAATTTAACTGAGTTTCACTTCTAATTAAAGTTAATGCGTTACCTTTCATGCATCTTTTTGCAAATAAAAACTTTTGCATATCAGACAATTTAAATAAATTAGCACGAGTTTCAAAATTTTCAAACCAAGAATTTATGTTATCATAGTGATTTCCATTAAACATAGGGGTAACTGCTTCAATATCTGAAAAACTAACTATTAATTTTGTTTCATTTTCCCTATTTATATTATTACTAGAACTTTGACTATAGGATACCATATCTTCATCAACACTAATTTTTGTACATATAGAATTTAAATTAACTTGTGTAAATTGATTTACACAAGTTTTAGTTGGTAAATGTGGTTCAAAATCAGTTTGAGTTTGTTTACTTTTAAACTGAATAGCTTCCTCCTCATCTTCGGAGGGATTTTCATTTACGATCGAATTTTTTAAGTGATTAAAATCACATAAACAATTTAAAATATGCTTGGCAATTTCCTCCTTATTTCCTTCACTGGAAATATTTAGAATATCTGAAATTTTGATTAAATCCGAAAAATTAAAAGTATCACAAATTTCTTTCAGTTTGTTTGCAAATTCATTAGTGTTAGTTTCAAAAGAAAATTCTGAAAAATTAAGAATTTTGTTACGGTTTAATCTAGACAAATCATTTGGAAACAAAAGTTTAAATAATAACTTAATTTTGTTTGCCTTCGTTACTTTAATTGACGTTTGAACCACATCTATTTCTTTTAAAAACATTTTAAAAGCAGTATAAATGCACTATATCATAAAAACTATATATCATAATAATAAAAAAAACAATATAAACACAAGAATGCACTTCATATTTCACTCTTCCAAAGATTCGTAATAAAATAAAAAATTAGATTACTAAAATATGAAGTAAAACTGATTCATTATCGAGGAAAAAAAAAAATATACAGATGTTCACTGGATTCATTTTTGTTACTTAAAAAAAAAGCACTTCGAAGGAGAAAAAAAAAAATCTTTTTCCTATAAAGGAATTTTCCATAGGAGCAAAAGCTCCTCTAATTTTTCGAATAAACAACGCGCACATATAACAAACGCGCACATACTTCTTCTGTTTTGATTTCGCAAAACTTTTTTTTTTTTTCTTTTTTTTTATCACTCGGTGCCGACTCACAGCACAATTTTTTCACAACATCATGATTAGGACTTTCGCACACTTGATTAGGACTTTCGCACTATAAATCGCACACTTCCTTGCTTCTGAGGGCACTAACAGGTATTGTAGACACAAACGTTTTCATGGCATCAGCATCGATAAGGAACAGATTTTGACGAAGGGATGAGGAATCCTTCAGACGGCGTGCGATTTCTTTCGGTCCAATGAAGCTTTGACAAGGGGGTGAAACAGGGATTTCCAAGGCGACGAAGTAGCATTCAAGTTTAGGTATAGTTCGCAATAGTATTGCACAAAAATTTTCTTTCAAGGGGTTTCCTGCACAAAGCAACCATCCTGCGAGGCTTCTAATGATTTTTATATATATATATAATACAAAAATTTAAATACTTTTGTATTAATAAAAGAATTAAAACTCTTTCGCTTTCATAAAATGTCTTTGTTAAAGAATAAGCGTAGAGAGATTCTATTTTGGGAATTCAAGGCTGAAAACATACCATTGAAATATAAATAGATTTATATTTCAAAGGAAGAGTTATTTTTAGAATCTTTCCCTCTGTCACTTCCATATTAGGAAGCAGTAAATGATTTTCCTTAATGCGTAAGGTTACAAGGAATGTACGAAGTGTGCCTTTTTACCTCAAATCTGTGTTGGTATAAAACGTAAGAGTGTCGTAAACGTTTGCGTGTCCTTTTCATCATGATGTGATCCTGATAAGCTGTTCCGGAATTGTCAGAAGTCTTGTCCATTCCCCCCCCCCCTCCCGTAGGGAGTGTGGAGGTGAACTGTTATCAATACCAGCCTACATTTAAATAAACCTGTTTAGAACGTCTGATGGCTTACGACTGCATTATTTTAAGCTAAATAAAACACTGATACAGGGTTGTAGCCCTGTTATTACATATATATATATATATATATATATATATATATATATATATATATATATATATATATATATATATATATATATATATATATATATATATATATAATATCGTAGAAAAAATCCACACTTATATATATTATATATAAGTGTGGATTTCTTAATGCAATATATTTTGATTCGAATGCAAAACGTTTTACTTTTTAAATTCTCCACGCTCGAATCAGACACATTTTTTATGTATTTTGTCTAGTGTTTTCTCAAAGATCGCTATAAAAAATAAGTAAAAAAAAAAGTTTGAAATATCTCGTCGCAGCCAGAACGAAAGAAAAATGAGATATATTAACCGTCTAGCCAAATAAAATTTGAATTCCGAAGTATTACTCGGGGAGTTATTTTTTTATTTAAATATACAACCAACCTCTATGAATACGGTAAACGGAATATGTTGAGTAAAAGATTGTAGACTTGGAACAGCGTTCTTTTAAATTCCCTTTTTATATTCTAACTTAATTTCCTTTTTTTCCCCTTCCCGAGTGGTTTGAAAAAGAGCTAGTTCAAAATTAGTTGGCACACGAAATTTCATACATAATTTCAGATATAAAATGTATAGATTGAAAAATTTTTTCATGTTTCATACTTTAAGACTCACTTATTTTGATTTTTCTGCAGATTCAGATTTTTAACGTTTAGGGTAATCCGAATTTTAAAAAGAAAAAAATATTCCGGACGTTTTAAGAATTACGATAAAATATATTTTTCAAAGCGAAAATTCGATACGAGACATTTGTAAAACAGAAGAATGTTCATTAAATTTATATTCCATTCAATTTAGTAAATTTGTGTTTAATCCAGTTTAATAAATATGTGTACAATCCAGTTTAATAAATTTGGGCTCATAAAGTTTAGTAAATTTGTGTTTGATTTAAACAAATTTACTAAACTGAATGGAGCTTTGATTGCACAGAGGTTAAGGCACTAAGTTGTCATTGACAAGAGGTTTATCCTGGGTGATGGCATGAAACCTATCCAGCTTCAAATTGATAAGAACAATCTAAAGCTAGTCCGGGAAGTAAAGACTGCCGATGCGCAATGCTTTACTAGCATCAGGAAAGTTAAGATGCTAGTAAATTACCGACATAGAAACAATACTGAGGAAGAATGGGCAGTAAAAATGTTCCCATAGGTAAAAATAATGCTAATCACTTATGTAGCATCACCCGTTCACCTTTTAATTATAACATATCACCTCACCCTTTAATTATAACAAAATTTATCTTTCAACTTAACAATAAATTTAGTTTAGATGATCAAGAATATGTTTGTTGCACAACTCATTAGTAAATTTTGCAAATTACTGGTTCACGATTTTCAATTGAACACAAACATAATACAATATACGAATTCTCGTAGGAATTTTTTTAACAAAAAATACTCGCTTTTGATTTTGCATATCATTACGATTTCCGCTAACAATGGGCCAAAATTAACGGCCGCCACCCGCAATTAGGGCAACTAAATTATAACAAGAGACGATTAAGAAATTGTCATCAAGTCGCCACCACATCACCACTTTTGTAGCCGAAAATGCAACCCATGTGCATTTTATTATAAATATGAAATTATTGGGAATATTTTACGATATTATGATAATTAATTTAAGCTTGTTTCTTATCTTCTTTTTAGAAATTTGTATTAATGCTAAGTTTATTTGATCTTTTAAAACTTTCAATTTTTGAAAAAAGTAAGTACATATGTTTAAAAAATGGCCACTAAAAAAAATGATTTCACTGACCACTGGCGAGTAGCAAACTCTTTTAATTTTGAACTATACCGCTTACGCAATTTGACTTTCACGACGTGGGATGTAAATCTATTTTCGCAGCTAAAAATGTTCAAAATGATTATTAAGATATACTTTATTTATTTATTTATTTGTAGTAAAATGTTCAAGGAATGTGATAGTCAACTTTATTTTGTTATAAAAAAAAGTAAAAGAAAAAAATTCAGATAAAGTCTACCAAAAACATATTGGATTGATTTGATTTTATTCGATTGGATTAATAGATAATCTAGCCAAATTAACAACTCATTTTTTCTTTGTTCTTAAATTGCATATGTAAAAGATATTTAAGTTTCTTTCATTCCACCGAGGAATATGGGACTGTTTTTTGTAGCCCTTCCAAAAGATAAGGTTTGATTGAAAGATTTTGAAATGCAAATGAAAACATTAATAAAATTAATTCTTTTAAAAAAAAAGTTTCTAATTTATACATTAAAAGGTTATTAATGTAAAATACATAGTTCATTTTCATAAAGATATACATTGTTAACATTTATTTTATTCAGATAAACATAGCTCCACTTTCCAATATTTTTAGGTTAACTTAGTCAATTTTATATTATTTATTTATTAGCTAACTAAAGTTCACAATCATAATCCTTAGACATTTTACTACAAAAAAATTTTTAAAGTAACTTTTGGAAATACATAATTTTCCCTAATTTTGACAGCGAAAATCAAACCCCATCGTGCGAATGCAAAAAAAATTATCCAAACTCAAAATAATCTCTTTTTTTTTATATAAATTTAACGCAAATTTCTAAGTATTTACTTTATATAAATTTTATGATAATTTAGTATTTTTCATTTCCAAGTCGAACTCAAAAACAGTTTTTTGCGACGTTGAGAGCGATAGCTCGAAGTGGAAACTTACAGATTAAGATTAAATGTATTTTACTTTCAAAACAAAAGTTTAAAAAACATAAAAACATTTCCATTAAATATTTAAATTAATATTGAATATTTTTAAAGTTAGTGTAAAATAAATATTGTTAACAGAGTAAATGGACATTTTTTTTCCATCAGAAACAACTCAGTTTAGTAAATTAAAATCTTAATGTCATTTTCTAAATGTGAAAGACAGCATAAAAATTGAAGTTGCTTAAATGGAAGAGACATAAAATTTTAGCACAAACAGCATTGCTTCGATAAGTGATAACGAATTTCAACTTCTATGTGAATAAAAACATCGCATATCCCTAACCAACAGAAAAAAAGCTGTCGCAATTCTAACGATGTACAGTGATTGACTGAATTAAGCAACTAAAGAATTTTTAACAAAACAATCCCCATAAAATGCAGATAAAGTGAAATGCCCCATTACCATACTTCAGATGAAAATAGCACCCATTTTTTAAGCTCGAAAGCACACTATATAAGGTAATAAACAGAATTGAGTGAAAAAAAGGATATTTACTTTTAAAATAGCTATTTATCCTGAATTCAATCCCGATATTAATCTTAACATCCACTCAATGGTCGAACTTCGAATTGAGATAAATGAAAAGCGCCTTCGATCTTTAGTACTTTTCATAAAAACATTCGGAATTTACGGCCCGGAATTACCGAGCTAAAAGCTGGCCATTCCACCATCTAACGGGCACGCACGAATAGCAGTGTGCATTTCGCGATACGAAAACTATAAACGTGGTAAGTGTGAAGCGGCAAATCAGTTCCAGCATTCTCTTCATGAAGACATAAAAAAATGCCCGGGCAATAGCTCATTTTTTTACCCTCTCTCTCTGGGATTTGGGAAGGCGTGAAATAGGGACATAAACGAAAGCTACTAAAAGTGGTACGTGAGAAATCAAAAGCAAGAAATTTTAAGCATAAAATGAATTTTACTGCATTTGGCGAGTGACACCGACACCCGAATGCCCGAAAGATTATAACTTTCCGGAGGATATAATAATGTATGCTTTATGGTGCGCCAAGGGCGATGCAATGGAATCATGAACTCTTTTGAAGAAAAACTAAATATCGATTTGACATTAAAGGAGCACCTCCTAATATTCCATGCTAATATTGCTAACTTGTGGTAATAAAAACCTTTTATACCAAACAGTGTCATGGTTTTCATGAAGTTAAGAACCATGTCGAATTAACTTTCAGGAAACAAATAAAACACTAGATTTTACAACTTGCTTCTAATACTAGCATTATACTTATTCCACTAAGACAACTTTGCACATTGACATTAAAAGGATATTGAAAGATATAAGATGTTTTCGGCTTTGTAGACGCCCAGTTTATTGAACGATATTTTTAAAGCGTTTCAAAATCTAACGATATTAAAATAATAGAACTTAATGATATCCTCTATATTACCATATAGCAAGTAACTTTACGAATATTTCTGATCATATATTTCTTATAAACACGGGACGGAAAAAAATATGGAAAACATTTCTATACTAACTCTCGATAAACAATTTTTCTTTTAGTAGCAGATGTTCTAGAAAATTTTACTTGGCGAAGCTGTTCGCACATTTTGAAAGACCATGTTTGAATCTTTTAAAAATACGGTTCTTTTTACCCATCTAAAATAATTTTACATGGGTAATAATTCAAATTTTACTAAAATTTGAATCGACCAAAATGAGCATAGGGAGCTGAGGTAGCTCAGGAGATTGAGAGTTCGCCTTCTAATGAGGTGAACCGGGCTTGAATCCCAGCGATGGCTGGTCGATTCGCTTTAGCACTCGGCTTGCATCGACCACAGTGCCGAAGTAAAATATCCTCATTAGTAGACGGATCATGGGTTAGAGTCTCCTTGCCGACTGGAGGTTTTAGTGGTTCTCCTCTCCATGTAACGCAAATGTGGGTTAGTTCCATCAAAAAGTCATCCACAAAAGCAAAATTTCTCCTATACTTGATCCAGAAGTTCTCTTGTCTTCTGGACTGAGTTCAAAATTACTAAACTACGGAATTGAACATTAGTAGTCGTAAGTGAATTTTTTATCGCTTTGACTGATTTTTCAATTGCACGAAAGTATATGACTCAATCAGGGGCAAACGCAAGGAAGGGATTTAGGTGTTTAACCCCCCCCCCTTGAGCTCAGACAAAGTGAATTTACAAAATAATACAGACAAAAATAAAAAATTTTGTAGAAATTATACGGGTCATTATTTTTTAAGACTATATATTTTTATTTGCCTTATGCCTACTTTTTTTTTCTCACGTTATTTCTCAGAATACTGATAAAACATTTACTATAATAGGGTTGTATTTTTGAAACCAAATTCACATGATACTGCTACGGGCGAGCCCCGATCACTGGTTCCTTTCTGACCTGCCAGTCGCGATAGTTTTCGAGACTGGCTGGCATTCGCGAGGTCTGGAAGCCTAGACGTTCTGTCGTCTTTGAGACAATTCGAGAATTTTGTAGATGCTGTTAAAAAAAATTATATGAAAGGGGGTTACATTTATTTTCGATTTTAGTCAGACTAAGAGTTATGTCTGCCGCTTGTCCTTCGGAGCTTGTTTCTAAATCTGTTTTGTTTTGGAGACTCTGTGCTCGTTGAAGTTATTCATTCCAGCTCGAAACTTTGAGATTGTAGCTTAGTGGATGTTTCTGTGCCAATATAGTATATGGATCTTTAGGATGTCTAAACGCAAGAATTTAACAATTTTTAATTACTTTGAGAAAAAATCACGACCTGAAATTAGTGAGGTGACAGCATCTAGTACCAATGTAAGTCTTTCTGTTGAACAGAAATGTGATACTTCCGTTGAAGAAAACGTTTCTAGCGTAACAGAATCTGATGAATGTGAAAGCGGCCCTCAAAGTGTTACTTCCCACCCATATGACATTGGACTTTTTTCAGAAGATAATACATGCGAGGATAAAAAACTGGATATACTTAAAAATGTTTGGGAACCCAATCCAGCATTTGTTTTTCCTGAAAAAGGAAAAAGAAAATTGAAATTTCAGTACAAATGGCTTTATCACTGGAAATGGCTTGCATACTCAGAGGTTAAGGGTGGTGCTTTTTGCAAATTTTGTGTACTTTTCGCCCCAAGTGGTGCCGGTTCTGGAAAGCAACCTTTAGGCCAACTGTACAATGTAAAATTTGACAACTGGAAAAATGCTGTAGAGCGATTTTCTGAACACGAGAAATGTCTTTATCACACTGCTGGGACATTAAACGATATTTTATTTGGAAAGATGAAACCTGTGGATGAACAAGTTGACAGTGCAGCAAGCAGAAGAAAATAGAAAAAACATTACTCCAATCATTGAAACCATCCTATTTTGTGGAAATCAAGGTCTCGCTCTAAGAGGACATAAGGATTCGGGAATAATTGCTGAACAACCAGGTGAAGAGAACGACGGAAATTTTCGGGCATTGCTTCGTTTCCGGAGTAAAAACGATTCGACTCTTAAGAACATTTTAGAGTCAAGCAGAAAAAATGCTCAGTATACCAGCCCTCGATTTCAGAACGAAGTTATTGAGGTTTGCAATATTTTAATCCTGCAAAAACTAGTCAGCAAAATTAATGATGCAACTTGCTTTTCCATTCTTGCAGATGAAACAACTGATATTACAGGTATAGAGCAATTATCGTTATGCGTTCGATATGTCGATAAAGAAAATTTTAACATCACCGAACAGTTTTTGCAATTCATTCCGGTGCATGACTTAACCGGAAAAGCAATAGCAACAACAATATTAGACCAATTACAGTCTATGAAAGTTGATATAAAAAAGTTACGTGGACAGGGGTACGATGGTGCTGCATCAATGAGTGGAAAAATTAATGGTGTACAAGCCCACGTAAGAAGTATTGTCCCATCAGCACTCTATGTACATTGCTCTGCTCATAGCCTCAATTTGGCTGTATCAAATGCATGCGAAATAACTGGCATTAGAAATTGCTTAGGGACAATTAAAACATTATACGACTTTTTAAATACGCCAAAAAGACAGTATGTCCTATCTTCAGCAATAGAGGAGATGGAAACCAGCTCTAAGATGGAGAAAATTAAACAGCTATGTGCAATCCGTTGGATGGAAAAATACGACTCAGTAACCGCTGTGGTGGAACTTTTCGAGCCTATCGCCGAAACACTACAAAAAATATCAGAATGGAAGGATAAGGAATCAGCTACCCAGGCTAATTCTTTACTGTGCACAGTATCTAATTGCCAGTTCGTAATATCTCTTTTGTGCATTTACAAAGTTTTCACCATAACAATCCATCTCTGTAGATACCTACAAAAAACAAGCATAGATTTGATAGAGGCAGTGAGTCTTGCAGAAGATGTCATTAAAGATATAAAATTAATGCGTGAAAATGCCACTGAAACATTCTCTGAAATATTCAGCTCTTCTTCTCTTATGCTAACAAGCATTGGATCTTCCACTTCCATGCAAATCCCTAGAATAACAGGAAGACAGAAAAATCGCGATAATTTTCCCTCATCGACACCGGAAACATATTTCAGAGTTAGTGTTTTTATTCCATTTATAGAAAATTTTATAACACAATTAAACTTAAGATTTGTATCGCATCGTGATATTTTGAAAGGATTTCAGTGTCTTCTACCTGCCGATCCTTTCATTTGCCAACCTTCAAACATAAAGGCTTTTGAAGCATTAGTGGAATTTTACGCTCGAGATTTGGATACCTGTAAAGAAAGCCTTAAGTCTGAACTAAAACTCTGGTATAAAAGATTAAAAAGGATTAGTGAAGACGGAGGTAGTGTTCCAAAAACTGCGGCGGATGCTCTTGGAATGTGCAATAAAGACATAACACCAAACATTTTCAAACTCCTAGAAATATTGGTCGTTCTACCTGTTTCAACGAGTGCAAACGAAAGATCCTTTTCGACTTTGCGCCGTTTGAAGACTTATTTACGCAACTCAACGGGAAATAATAGAATGAATGGATTGGCTCTCTTAGGCATTCGTAGAAAATTTACCCCAGCTGTCGAAGACATTTTAAACGAACTTGCAAAAAAACCCCGTCGTTTGGATATTACAGTATAAATCAATAAATTTTTAGCGTGTTTGTATACTGGTTTAATTCCCTATTTGTTGGTAAGTCATTTTTTAGAAATTCATTGGTTTTCTATGGAATATTCATATTTATATGGTTATTATTTAGGTAGCTGTTACAACATGAGTAGTTTTTTCTGGCTTGATTTATTCCTACTTTTTAATAAAAATAAAATATTTTACCTCTTATTATAAAAAAAATTATATTCTTAAACTTAAAAAATAAAAACAAAATTTAACTAAACAATGTTGTCGAAATAAAAAGTCAAAATTGTCTAGCTGTCTAAATTAGGGAAGTAATAGTGCTTTATTACATACTCGAATTTCTTTTAGTAATTTCTGAAAATTATGAACCCCCCCCCTTGAAAAAATTCTGCGTACGCCACTGGACTCAATGCAGACAATTTAGAGAAATACCCACAATTTTCGCGAAATACAAATAAAATCGATCATGCTTACACTTTAATTTAAAAAGAGAATTACAAAAAATACATCATAGACGCGAATAAATAACACAATAAATAATTGTATACATCAGCGGTTTCCAAAGGTGTTCCGCGGAAACCTGGAACTCAGTGGAAGGGGTTCCGAGAGTTTACATTTTTTAAATCAGTAATAATTTTTGAAACTTGTAATAATATTTATATCAAAACAATAAACCGTAATTTCTTTGATAGTTTGGTAGTTTTTATTAATTTATTCAAGTAAAATGCCAGTAAAAAAAAAGAAAGAAGAAATGGCAAAATGTATAGTAAAATTGCATTAGTATTTTTCGTCGTCGAACGTTTCAAAATAGAATGACCGATTTCAAGAATAACAAATTATGCTTCTCTGATAACTATTCTTAACGTAACCATAATTCAGCTTATTTTATTCATTTTCAGCATATGTATGCACCAAAAACAAATTTAGAACTAGACTAGATACTACTGCAACCCTGCGAATTCGACTGTTTGACATTTTATGTCAGACGATTATTTTAAGAATTTTATTGATCAAACGGTTATTGAAAAAACTTCCATTCTTTATATGAAATTTTATCAAATCAATTATCAAAATCACAATTTATCTATCAATTATCAAAATAATTAATAGTCTTTCTTTGGCTAATGTGTCCACAGGTAATAATAAATTTTATTTATGTGTTTGGGGTCCTGCCAAGCGATGCTCGATCATTTAAGGTTAGCCGTAAAAAATTGGCAACCGCTGGTATTATACATCATTAGATTTGCAGAAATTGAAGAAGGAAATCATTTACTGAATAATTTTTTGAGAAAGAAAAATAACACAACAGCTGTCAAAGCTTGAGACTACAATACTAAACTTCCGATTATTGATCGACTTAGTGAAGCACATGTTCTCAGAACAAGGCCAATATTGAATTAAAGTGAGCTAACTGATGACACTAGCGAATAGAAGTTGTTTGACAATGGACCTCGGTGATCGTTCGATTCAATTGGAAAAAGTTCCAATCGACTAACAGAGAGATGGACTTATTCTCTGAAACAAACACGTAGTATTGATATTACTGCATTATTTAAGAAGCAAGCATAGTCGCAAACAAAAATTTGTCAGTAGCATCGAAACTTTTATTTCTATTAATAATTTTACTTTCAAGTTTAGGAATCTTTAAGTTTTTTCTTTAAAGAAAGCATTTTAACGTAAGAATTAAAACTTTAAGGATTCTAAAAAATATTTATGTAATTCTTCCTTATCAGAAAAACATGAAAAATTTGACCTTCAAAATTAAAATAAATAAAGTTAATATAGTTTAAAACTTAAATTATTATAAACGGATTTTTTAGAATCTTTTCCTATTTTATTATATTGAAATGTATGTTTATTTTTAAACTATTATTTTTTTCTTCGGACAATTCTGTCAGTAAATTAATCTTAGGTTTTAATAGATTTTATGCAGTTGTAAAACGTAACAAAAAAAGAAAATTTTTGTGAACTATAATCAAGCAAACTATAAACAAAAAGATATTTTTTTCATCTACTCAAAACCAGGGTTGGTGTTTTGTTCAGAAAAAAAAACATATTGCTTTCAAAACAGAGAAAAAACTGGAAAAAACAGGAGGAAACTGGAAAAATGGAAGAAACTGAACAAAATGGAAAAAACTAAAAATGACTAGTACCAGTTTTTAGAAATAGGTAATGAGAATTCTAGCAATTTAAAAAAATCTTACACACCAACTACTTAAAAAAAATAACGATTTTCCAACTATTTTTTTAAATTTTATACAGAATTTTAAGCGCTGAGTATTATATTAGTTAAGAGTCGGTTTGAGTAACCATACTTAGCTGTATTTGATTACAAAAATTAAAATGCTATTTGAAAACGTGAATTTAATATGTAATCTGTAATAGTGTACCTACATTTTTAGTTCATCGTTTGATCGTTTCGTGGCATTAAAATTTTATAATTACGTGACATTATAAGTTTAATAATTAGATAATCAGGTTTTCCTGTAAATTATTCTCCTCTAGTTTTCTCTGCTGAAAAGTAGTAAAAGAAACACCATTCCAATGCTTTTATCATTATTTCCATACAAATAATTCTTTGGCTTATACCCTTACGGACACATTGCAGGCAAAGAATAGGAAATTTTCTCTAGCTTTCAAATATGACCTTAGAAATTTTCGATTAAAAACTATTAAAAATTATTTATAAAAAATATCCAATTTTTCGTGAGAAAAAAAAATATATCCCCGAAAACCTTTGGTCGCAAAATGTTGATTCGTAATTCAGCACCCTAAAAAACATATAGAAAAAATAACAACTCCCGCCATTTTCCCAGGTAACCCATTTTTTAGCTCCATTACCTGGACTATTTTTTCCACTGTGGAAGAAAACTTTGTCAGAGGCTTTGTTAAACAACAGAATCAATCACTTAATCGGAGGCTTTTTTGCCATTTTAAAGAATCAATCACTTAATCGGAAGCTTTGTTAAACGACAGAATCAATCACTTAATTAGAAGCTTTGTTAAACAACAGAATCGGACACTTAATCAGACATTTTGCTAAACAACAGGATCAATCGCTTAATCTGAGGCTTTGTTAAACAACAGAATCAATCACTAAATTAGAAGCTTAGTTAAACAACATCGAAAAACACTCTTGAACAAGTGACTTCATATTAGGACAACATAAAAGCCAGATTTAATAACAATGTCTAAAACTGAACATGATAAGGCAGCTTAAAAAAACACTGAAGAATTACAAATTATCGACGTATATTTCCCTGAAATAGAACACTGGATACGACGAAGAGTAGAATTTTTTTGAAGTTAATTTATTTCCAGCAGGCAATTACTTTATTCCAACGCTGAAAAAATGTTTGAAAAAATACTTGCAATAAATTAAACTTTAGTACCACAGAACCCCAATTATCACTAAATATTTTCCTCCAGTACCTAAGCACAGACTCCGTTCCCGGCTTCTAAAATTTGAGCAATTACTAAGCTTAACAACATTCTCTGGGGAACAAGTTCCCCTGATCGAAACTTCTTAGTAATATTTCTTCACTCCGTCGGGTAAATTTTCGCTGAAAGTCTAATAACGGAAAATGAGATGAGAGGTTTAAAAAAAAAAAAAAAAAGATATTAAGAAAGGATGAAATAAAAAAAGGAATGGATGAAGAAAAGAGAAAAAAAATCCTTTCGTCTTAGCCCTATTTATTAAGATTTCTTACTACAAGCGAGTGATAAATGATAGCTGAAGTAAATCAACTCAATTAAATTCCACCATCAATAACATCCGGTAACTTCAGAAAGTCAAGTTTCCGGTTGCATCCATAATTCCTGGTCTTTTCTGACTTAAATCGAAAGAGACAAGCTTCCAAAAAGATCAATGGTTAAAATGTCGGGAGGAGTGAAAATTTACGGCCAACAATCTGCTATCGAGTTGCTATTTATTTTGCACTTTTTCTTTTTTTTTTTTTTAAAGTCTGGGGAGTCTTAACGTTTTGACGCTAATTGGAACCAATAAAAGGGATATTTAGAGAGACATAGAGAAACTAATTACGCAACCGATTTCGACCATTGGAAGACTAACATAATCTTTAGAAAGGCATTAAAGATTTCTTTCTGAGTGCATTAATCAAAATGGCGAAGGGAAAAATTGCTAGTCTATACATTGAGATACAGATTTCTGCTGCAATCGTTGCTCAATTTAGAATACGAATCTAGTAACAATCGATTTTCCGTCCGCTGCTCAAAACTATTATTTCTACTTTAAAACTAATCTTCCAAGTTTAATTGAGTCATTGAGTAATCATATACACTGGTGGACAAAATTAAGAGATGGAAGACATTTTCCCAAATATCTCAAAAAATACTGAATATAAATAAATGAAATTTGGTATAGATATAGCTTATTCCATGACAATAAAGTATGCAAAACAAAAATGAAAGAGTCATTCACTGGCAAGACCTATTACCAATAAATTCAATGTAGTCTGAACTTAAGGATAAAAGATGACAATAAAAGTGAGGCTTGTACAGTGTGTGTTGCCTCTAGTATGGTGTATGGTCACCCCTGACAGACAGACAGTATGCACAACGAGTATGCATGCTGTTAATAAGGGAGTTAAGGAGGACTTGTGGAAGACCCTCCCATTCTTCCACCAGAGCAATTTTTAACTCCAGAATGGTTCTGGGAGAAGGTTGGCGCATCGCAATAGCTCTCCCAAGAGCATCCCAAGCATGTTCAATAGAATTCAGGTCATGCATTTTGTTAACATGCATGCATTAAACATGCATGCATGCAAATAAACATGCATTTTGTTTCTGAAGTACTAGCATACGTTAAAAATATAGAGGAAACATGGAAAAAAATATTAAGATTTCCTTAAGAAATTATATATATATTAAACTTAGTCATTAAAAACATTCTATTTAGTCTCTATATTAGGAAAATTCAAATTTTTAATTTTACAAGATGCAAACAAAACTACAGTAACAATTATAATAATAATTTTGTTTTACTCACTTTTTCAAAATTTTTTTATCAAATTCAAAAAGACTTACCTGGAAAGAAAAAAAACATTTTTAGACATTTCAAATTGTTATGCAAATATATTATACAAGTATTATTATTTTCCAATAAATCAATAAATACAAATCGCACTAAAACAAGTGACATTCTAAATTAATACTCAAACCACTTTTTAAGAAGTATAATTTCCTTCATGATACGTTAGGATAAAAATAGAAAAATTTAAATGTGAAGTAATTTATTGAGCACCAAGTACATTGCTTATTAGTTTTAAATAAAAGTTTGCTTAACATTAACATAAACATTGCTCATTAGTAAAACTATAACAAAACTATGAAAATCAATAAAAATTTCAAACAAACTCATTTCAAAATGCTTTGCAGTTTGATTTTTTAAACAAAAAAATAATAATTTGATTTAAATGAAGCTGATTTATTTCAACGACCCCTGATTGTTTTGTTACTCAACTTATAGAGGGGGATAAAACAATGGTTTCTTCTATCATGTTAAAATTCCTGTGTGTATATCATGCTATTGCTAATATATTAGCAATCAAAACAACATAATTTAATCTTTTTAATATGAGTTTTAAATTTTAGTAGGCAAAAATCTCTTTTATAGAATGAATTACAATATATTCAAAATAAATTTAATATCTGACTAGTTAAGAAAACGGATATGTATATTCGTTATATGTATATAATGTTGTTTTTGTTAGTGATGCATGCCAGTTATTTGATGTAAAAAATGAGATTAGAAAATTGACACTTAATATATTTCATAAATTTTAAATCTATCATTATACTCTCTAACCAATTTGTTACTTAAGCCCTTAATATTTTCCCATAGGTCAACTAACTATAGGTCCTATGGAGTTATGGTTAACTTTTGATAAAATTTCACCCATTCAGTAAGATTTCAATACAGATATGGCATAGAAATTTCAGGGTTAAAGTTTTGTTCTAGTCAAGAAATGGTTTAGAATAGCATTCAATTACAAATTTTACAAATATTACTTATTTTAGTGGTTAATATACAAAATAGAACTGGCGTTCATATTACAAAAGTTTTGCTTCCTTTAACTATATAAAATAAATTCATTTCTAGAGTTCAAATTAAATAGGTGGTCAACTTGACAGGTTTCACTTTATTATGAGTTATAGCTTTTACGCTTCTAATCCAAATTTATAACGTTGTTAATTCATTGCTTGAGGTAAATATATTTCAGCACAAGGAAAGAACAAGCGCTTACGAAAAATTCACCAACTATTTCTTAAACAAAATTCAAAATAAAAAGCGTAGTTAGAAAAGCTCACAGGTTTTTTTTTTCCTACATAAAAGTAAAAAAAAATAAAAAATTCATTAAGTTTAACAAGCATATATTCCCCGAGAGCAAAGAAAAGTTTGAGAAACAAGGAAAAATAATCTTTCTTCCCGATAGAAGTTTTTTGAAGAGAAAAAGGCACGGAAACGTGACAGAGGCAGAAAGCAAGACTGGATCTGGAAGCAATTTGTATCTGGAGTTGAATCAAGACATGAGAATACGTGCGCCCATGCAGTAAACATGGCAGTATTACTATTTTTAAAAAATGCAGAATTTAAACGGTGTGCATTCACAATAAGTTTTTAAATATTCATTTTTTTAAAACTAAGAAAAGGAATTAAAAAAAAGGAGTAAACAGCTAATTTTAACATGCAAAAAAAAAAAAAAATTACAATGTTCAAAACAATTTTGTGTAAACTATAGCATTCGTATTAATAGCATCATTTAAAAAGTGATGCTAATGTTGAGAACAAAAAACAATATTGTTTCAATAAATATTTTATTTTATTATTGTTTTAAATAAAATAAAAAAATTTAAACTGCAGTCGAAAAAAGTAGCTTAATATCTCAACTACTGGGTACATCCCCCCCCCAAAAAAAACTCAAATATTTTGAAAATCAATAAAAGGAGAGTGAAACACGATAAAAATTTACAATTAAAGAACGCATTTTAAAACAAAATTGCTCTTTTATGTTCAGCCTTCAGCTTATTACGTGCCAAACGCACCCCTAATTGACTTTTTAAATTTCAGTTTAAAAAATCAAATCTTATTAACTGAAAAATGTTAAAATGCGAATGTTTTTAATTGAATTACACATTCCATGAATTAATATCTAACTAAAAGCGGTTCAATACTTTAATAGATATTTGTAGCAAAAATTCAAAATTTAAAGAAGAAAAATTATTAGCGATGAAAAAAAGGTCATATAACATACGCATAGCTGCCAACTCTTTCGGCTTTCCAGGAAGATTTTATATTCATATTTAAAGTGGTAGCGAAACGCATGTTATTCCACTAAACTTTTTGAATTATAATAATAATTATAAATGAGTTTGGACACCACTACATATAATTAATTACATCCAATATATAAAACAATAATAGTCTTTATCAATAGTAAATTTCACCCTGGTCAAAATATAAATATATTTTTGGGTAAGATTGTTTTTCGGAAATTGTTATACTACCACTTTGAAAATACTATGTTTCTATGTTCTATGGACGAGTGAAAGTTGGTAGGTATGCATGCATACGTTTCTATGTTGAGAATGATAAACAACAACAAAAAAATAGAGCATCCCACGCGTAAACATTAAGCATTCCTTCATCTTCACCGTCAACACACCAAAAACTTTTTTCTATGCGACGAAAACCTATGCAAATGATATATTTTCAGGTTTTTCGCCTCTCCAGATATCGATTCACACCTCAGGTAGCAAAACCCCACGTGACTTCTTTGCTTACTAAATTAAACTTCTGAAACTTAAAGTTCTTGGTCGTGATTCAGAGAACCGCAATAACAGCAACTTTGCATATAGATTATGTTATCTAAGTGGTAGTCAAGCGAAATTCGATAGCGGACTTGCAAAACAAGCAAGTCAAAAGCGCGTAAGTAAACCTGCAGACATGGAATGGGAAATTATTCATAACGTGCGGAATTATTCAGTTACTTAAGCAAGCGTAAATGCAGCAACCTTTTGCCTTCAAATGCAAATGTAGATGTTCTGTGACATTCGGAATGCCTTTAAAAATGATTTACATTTAAAACTACTTTCGAAGAAATATTGCCGCTCATGTTTCACGCCCCTCTGCATGTAAATTCCAGATATTTATGTCATCTGCTTATAAATTTCGAGTGACAAATGTTCTACAGAGTAACTATCGTCAAAGATTCTTGCCGAGATGTATTCGTAAGAATAAAAAGTCGCTTGCATATCGACGATGTATTGCTTTTCTATAAACAGCAGAGAAATATATAGAAATATATTCCAGTTTAGATGAAGTGTTTTTCCAAAGATGTTTAATTTTACGATGACTATTTAGAAAATCACAATACATCCAAAAAGAGAAAATCTTCTTGTGAGTTTTTTTTTCTCTTTTTCAAAATTTTGCAATAAATACTACGTGATGAGCTTCTTATTTTGAACAAAAAAATAAAGATGGACACAGCTCGACGCGCGTATTGAAGAAAATAGACATAGCGCTGAAATATAAATATGAAAAGATGGACGTCGCTCAAAATGCGTGTTGAAGATAATAGACATAGCGTTGAAATATAAGTTTGAAAAGATGAACGTCGCTCAAAATGCGTATTGAAGAAAATAGACATAGCGTTGAAATATAAGTTTGAAAAGATGGACGTCGCTCAAAATGCGTATTGAAGAAAATAAACATAGCGCTGAAATATAAGTTTGAAAAAATGGACGTCGCTCAAAATGCACGTTGAAGAAAATAGACTTAACCTTGCAATATGCGTTTGAAATAAATAGACATGGACTTGAATTATGCGTTTAAAATTATGAGCAAAACTCAAAGTGCGCTTTACAAAATAAATATAGCTTTAAGAAAATGGACAAAGCATTTAAATCATTTCTATTTTTTTTTTATCTACTAGAGCTGCCAACAACTACATTTTTTGCGGAATATCTTATAAGAGTGGTAGACAATCAGAAACAAAAGCTTTCAGTATGTCAGTAAATCCTAACAACATTTTAAAAGCTTCCCCACAAGAGAACTGGAGCTAAATGGATTTTTATGTCAACTTTTGAAACATTTGCATATAGTTGTGTAGAAAATAATTTTAAATCAAATTTACTAAACAAAGAATCACACATTAAAAACATAGATTTTGCTACCACTAGAAGAAATTTTCCCACAAAGTGAAGGAAGTTGGCAGCCTTGAATGATTAATGTGTTAAAGAATTAACCCGTGAATAATGATTATTTATAATGATGATAAAAGTAAATTTTTACATTGATTTGGTATGCGTAGTTGAACTGCTCACTGCTTATTTCACTGCTTAACATTGAAAAAACACACTTCATGCAATAGCTTGTTTCATTAAAACTTTTTGAGCTATGCCCATTGTTTCAAACGCGCCTTTTTAGCTATGTTTATTTCTTAAACGCGCCTTTTCAACTATTCCCGAACATGCATTTTAAAATATGTGAATTTTCTTAGAGCGCGTTAGATAGAAATTAATAAACTTCTTTACCAACAAACAAATAAACATGTTATAAAATACAAACAAACTTGTTTACTAATAAGCTCGCTTTATTCAAAATCAATGGCCCTAAACATACAGAATCATATATTTAATATTAAACCCTTATGGCCCATTGCCGCCATGTAATCAGCATGGCACTTTTACATATACAGGGTCCAATGCCACTTATATGGCGGCAAAAATCATCATTGTAGTCATATTTTCTATTAATTTAATTATAACTAATAATTTAATTATAATTAATTATTACAATTATACCTGCTTGGAAGGAAACTTGAGATACTTCTGCATCGTTAAAAGTTAAAAACGTTTAAAAAATAGTTAATATTTTCAATATTATGCTAAGATTTTTCGCTCTATAAATTTTAATGATCTTTAAAATAGCGAATTGCTATAGCGATTCCTTTGCAATAATAATTTACCGAAAATCTATCACAAAACAGTGGAAAAAGCAATATCAGAAACAAACTGATCTGACTGTCAAATTAATTTACTTTTGCATTAAAATATATTTCCACTCTCGCGTACAAACACACGCAAGCACAACGTGTCCCAAAATTCATCTGCACATTGACCTTAATGAAATTTATTTAAAAATACTCGGAAAGGAATTTTCTAAAATAAACAAATATAATAATTTATTCTTGCACGGCCAGCCATCTATTTGAAAAGATATCCTTGAATCGCACAAAAAGAATCAAAAATGAAAATATTGAACAATCCAGACTATAATCATTTACCTTTATTTGTGTTATTCATTCGAACATTCCAAAATGTGAAAAAGAAGGAAAAAAAGAGAAATATCATTAAGTTATCACACGACAAAATATTCCAAGCAAAAATAAATAAGATCGGCTCCATAAATAAACAAGGAACTTCTTGGAGAAACAAAAGAAAAATGACCCAGAATCAGTGCATAAACTATAACAGCTGTTACCGACTGCTTCCCAAAACAACGCAACCCTTTTTCCACATAAAAAAAAAGAAGAACGAAACAGAAAAAGAATGTTTTTATTTGGACACACGATACAGTTGCAGTCCATCAAATTCCGCTGACGTCATCAATGACGTCCCAAGGGTCCAAGACAAGAGGCATGAATCGACTTTAGCTGAAGAACTCTTTCACTTGACGAGTTAGAGTACCTATTAATAACGAAGAATAAAGATGAAGGGGAGAGAAAAAGGGCAAAAACAAAGAGGAGAAGTATTTCTAACAAATCAGCTTTTCCAGGAGACCTCCACTAGATGTCCCACGAGTCCTACAGCAGTTGTCAAACCTCAAATGTCGACAAGAGGTCCTTAGAAGAGCAAATGCAAGAATTCCGAGAAATAATCGAGGTTTAGTAGAGGAGTGCTCCCTGGAGAAAGTAAAAGATGGCAGGAAGAGTTAAAATTAATGTGATATAGCAATTTAAGTGTCGGAGGTGGTATCGCGTCATCTTTACCCGAGTCAACATTTATTTTTAAGACTCTGTAAGTGTGAATTTTAGCGAGATCTCGTGACTCGGTGAGTTATTTCTTGCTGAGTTTGTTCTAAGAAGAAGATGCTTTAAGAACCGCCTATGTAGAGTCACAACCAATGAAGTGGATGAAATAAAGTGATTGTGATTTGGGACCTAGTTGTTTATCAAAATAAACCCTAATCAGAAGAAAAAACTACATTTCTAGTCAACAACCGAAATCGTCTTTAATAGTTTAAAAATATTGAAGTCAGAAATAAGCACAATTGTTTCACATTTCGGTCTCATTTAATTTAGTAAATTATCTCTCTGTATTAAAAATTCGAAATCGTATTACAGGGTGCGTAGCCAAATTATTCAACAAAAAATAAGCACCTTTCAAGCACTTTTTAAGCACTCAAAAAAATATTTTTAAGTACTTTAAAAAAAATATAAAAATAGGCAGGGTTGGAAAGTTTTTGACAATTGGTCGGTTTTATCTTGTTTTACCAATCATATAAAAAAAAAACCTTTTGGCATCATTTTTGACAATTATGACAAATTAATTATTCAAATTTTGACGTAATCATGAAATTTTGAATCATGGAAAACGAATGGCGTTTTCATATGCTACGGACTGACAATACGCCGAAATAGATTGGGGTTGAATTAATTATGAAAACGTTAAATAGAGCAATGTGAACAGTGTCCTTTTGTATGATTCGTAGCGAAAATCAACATGGTAAAGGAAAAGTCTCATTTTGAAAAAGGAAAAATTAAGCACTTCTTAAAAACACCCAATGAAAAAAGCACTTTTAAGGGATTTTTAAAAGACAAAAATCGAAAATAAGCACCTTTAAGCACTTTTTAAAAACGCTACGCACCCTGTATTAATACAGAGTGAGAGATTAGATATTGCCCGAGAACTGTTTGCAGAATAGTAGTTTCCAAGTTAGCGTTTAGTATCATTGATGAGTAAAATAACTTCTCTTTTATTTATTTCTATTGTGTTACGTAATCTACATATAATAATTTTGCTTCAGTTTATTATTTTTCAAAACCATGCAATTGTTCTTTTGGTTACGATTCACTTATTAACAAAATGTTCTTACATAAAATTATAATAATTATATATCTCATAAACTTTGCTTTTCTTTTGTTTATTTTTGAAAAATATCAACTTTTAAGAAAAAGAAATAATAGTGAATGAGAAAATACCAAGTTATTAAAACCCACTATTACCAAATTGGGTGACAGCCCCAATCGGTCAGCAAAGATTAAAATTATAAACATGCGAGGAGCAGATACCGGTGTTCACTGTTGTTGATTGATTGATTGTTCTTAAATTGACAGTTTCTGCTCAGAGCACAACGTGCTAATTAACTACAGCTTTTCAGCATTTTAACTACAAAAAGACCTTATTAATATTATGTAAGACTAAAATTCCATGCAAATTTGTTAAAATTATAAATACAATTTCCCTTCTGGGGCCGTAACAAAAATCGCCAAACTATTATCGACTCCAGTGATGCTTAATTATTTGTGCCAATAGGAACTACCGGTATTATGAAAATAGATAATAGATATTTAGTAGAATGTGCCTATAAATTGATATTTTTCCGTTAATAAGCATCACATGCGTCAATAATAGTTTGGCGATTTTTTTTCCAGCTCAAAACAGAATACCATATTATAATTAGGTCAAACTATATGCTGTTAGAGCGTGTTAGAAAACATTACAGCTTTTTTATTTATGCTTATGTTAGCCTGATTTTTTATGACTCTAACAATTCTTTATAGAAATGTTCAAGTCAGAGGCAGAATTAGTGAACTAGATCAGTATTACTATCTTTCAATCAATTTCTGTTTGCACTGTTCCATTTTGGAATCGATTCATATTGTTATCCCAATAGAAACGTATTCCAATTGGTTGCATCTGGAACTCGTTGATCATTGACCGATTCCCAGTGGAAAGGTTAGTGAAGTGACGTTACTTTAGACTATTATGATAATGGTGTTGAAGTTGATCAAGACAATTAAGTTGCTTTAGTTGAAAAATGTGCGGAGTGAAAAACCTTAAACGTAATTACAACTGAGGAAACAAAAATTCATTTTTAAAGATGAAATAACTTTGAGTGTTTAAAACATTAAAAATAATTGAACGAGGCAACCGGTGCACATTGCTGACTACGTTGCATCAGTCAGAATATTGGGAAGCCTCAATTTCCATTATCCCCTTAACCTACAACAGGCTGTTTCAAAACTATTTTAAATAGTTTAATAATTTTATATTTACTTAAAACAGTACCATTAAAATTAGTTACTACATCCTAATGGAATAATTTTTCCAGTACAACTTACATTCACTTAAAATACAATTTTTAGTGCAGAATTTAAAAAAAAAAAAAAACTAATTTTTAAAAAAAAATTTTTACATATTTTTTTAAAGTCATAAAAATTACAAGCACTATATTTTTATTATAAATTAAATTGCGTTACGTCAGGATATAGACAAAGGTAAAAACATTTTACACCGATAATTAATAATTTAACCTCACTTTGATCTAATATTCATTTACGAATCTATCTAACCTACAAATTCATGCCCATCGAATAGAAACACTAATGCTAAAATTCGCACAACCATTGGACAAAATATACTTTAACTCCCCCGCATTCAGCGTGTTTCTGGAGGGCTGAATGAAGCTTTATGGTCAAAACAATTAGCAAATGTGTCGCTATAAGATAATTAGAATTTCTAACTAACCAGTTTGGCCAATGAAATAAATTCAAGTGCACATTTTAACGTAATTGCAGGACTTGCGACATCATGCGAGCATTATGACTACTAAAATTATTCCAGCACTGACTTAATAATGAGTAGATGGGCACCTCATTTCCAGCAATCCTTGTTTGCATGTGATAATAATCAGAAATGAATTTTCGGGACGCGAGATGTGATGAATTTCAGCATGCTTTTCACGCATGCTAGTAGCAATATGATGTAAGCTTCTTAATTTTAAACGCAAATTTCGTTTAAGTAATACTACGCATAATGAAGAGCAATCTCGTTGCCAAGATTTTGCACATAGGAAGGCAAGAAATATCTTGGATATAGGGCACAAATTAATAAACTCCATTAAAACAAAACAAAAAAATAAAAAATTTATATAAAAAAATTTTTTTTTTATTTTTGTTTTTCAGATTTCCAATGTAAGGTAAACATTTAATAAAAAAAAATGTCGTTTAGGGGTGTTGCTCTTTATTTGAGAAGATTAATATAAAAATAAAGACGGAACCAAAAGTCTCGACATTTCAATTTAAGATGCTTCAAAAAGTGGAGCTATAGTGGATGTGTACAGTGAACGGCTCATATTAATACACTACAATTTTAATGCTAATTAAAATTTCAGAACACTCTTTCTAAATAAACATGAAAACATTACAACCTGTAATATATATGTAAATTATCAAATAGATTACATTTGGTTTTAAAGCGGAGCAGTAAAAGTATTACAAAATTTTCCGCCATGTGGCGCATATTATATCTGCTGCTATATTTTGTCAAATTTTTAACACAAGGATTTCTTTAGGGTTGAAAAAGACTCGGATGGTTTGTTACAAACCCTTGTCTCCCCAGATGGACCAAAAGATAAAATCCATAGTATTTAAATCTGGAGAATTAGAAGGCCATTCTCGTAGTCTGAGAAAGTAAAAAAAAAAAGGGGGGGGGGATTTGAACTATTTTTGGGAGCCTTTAATTTTGAATGTTGGAAGACTACTTTAGTTTCTGAAGATATTTAATGATCAAGCAAGCATAAGAAATGAACAATAAATAGTAAAATTAGAAAATAACAAAAAAAGCGATCTGTAATTAAAGCAAAACTTTTTAATTTTAAAAGATATTCTCCCATATAAAAGAAAATTCTATTTCGTCAATCTGAAGTAAACTTGCCGAAACTGCAACACTTACTGAAAAAGCAAAAATAATGGAAATAAAGAAAAATTTAAATAAATGAAAATAAGGGGAAAACTTTCAAAAACGCTTACGAAAAGGCCACACGGCGCAATCAAATCAACGCATACATTAAAATGTGCATGCTTTTGAGAAATAGAGTTAAGGTTTTGAAAAACATAATGCAAAAGCTCTGTAATTAAATGCATAAGTTATTTTTTAAGCTAATTTTCCCACATACGCTATGAAGCTTACTTAGCGTTTGCGTTAGTGAAAAACCGTAGCGTAACGCAAAAGCTCTCTATTATAAAATGACTTAAAGAGTTTAAATAAAGCTTTAAATAAATGGAAATAAATTCGTTTGAAATGTTTCAAACTAAACCGGGCAAAAGAAAAGAAAAAAAAACGATGAAATAATTACAAAATAACAAAAGCGCCCTTTAATTACGCTTCCCAACATAAAATGTAAATGTACACCGACTAGATACAAAACCATAAGACAGATAAAACCTAAATACAAAACAAAACAAAAAAAATGCTTTAAAATTAAAAAATAAAAAAAAAGGAAGAATTCGTTTCTAATCATTCATTAAATGTTCTTTCTCGTTCAGCTTCAGATGAGAGGGGGGGGAAATAAAAATTAACTTAAGAAAAATTAGAAAGAAAGGCGAAACTAGATATGATTCGGATTTTTATGATTTTTTCAAGAATTTACGAATTTTACTGGAATTAAAACACTAAAAGCTGTGGCATATATATTTATTTACTCTTATTAGATAAAACGGCAATACCATTCTTTGTCACAAATGGCATTTTACATTAATGACAAAAGTGAGTGACGAAAAAATAAAATGATAACATCAATTTAGTTTAATTCTGTTAACATCTTTTAATCCGTTTTGAGGATCCATTTAGCGCGAAATATTAATTTGAAGAAGGATCACAGTTTTGTAAGGATCAAAAGTGTTTGTAATCTAATTTTTCTAATCATAAGCGTTTGTAATCTAATTAATTACTTTTTCAGTTATTCATTTGAAAAAGTATTCTAACGCTGCATTGTTAATAAATAAATGCATGGAAGAAAATGAGAATGAATCATTGATTTTACTTTCTGTTTATGGGCATACCTCGTCAAATTAGGGATTTTTACTTTAAAAAAAAAATATTTTAAAAATTTAGTCATACAAAAAAAAAAAAAAATTAACATCCAGGTTATTTAAGTCAATGGTTCCCAAATAGTGTTCCGTGGAACACTAAAAGAGTTAAGGGAAGAGTTAAGGGGTTTCGAGAGTTTGGAATTTTTTATTAAACCAGTAATAGTTTTCAAATTTTAAATTTTATTTAAATCTAATCAATAATCCATTATCTATTTAAAAAATTGGTTGTATCTATGACGTTACTAAAAATAAAACACCAAAAGGGAAAAAAATAGCGAATTTTTTTAAAAATAAATAATTTTAAACATTTACAATATGTTGAATTAAACATATAAAGCATTTATGAAAAAATTACCGAAGTATTTTTTTATCCCGCTTTTATTATCAAAATAAAATAACTAAATTCACAAATATAAACATGTTTTTTCTTAATAACAATTCTTCAAGTTTCTGGCAGTTTTTTATTTTTCCTTTCAAAGAAGACCATAATTCTACTTATTTTGTTCCTTTTCTGCCTATGTATATACACAGAAAACAAATCCATTACTAGGTTAGATAAAGCTCTAGGACTGCGAATTTAATTATGGGATATAAAATCTAATTTTAAATATTTAAAGACAAAAAGATGGGGGGGAAATCATTCCCTTAATTAGATATTTTCAAAATAAAATAGTATTATGTTGGCTACAAACTATCTTTATAAACGAATATTAATATATATAGATATATAGATAGATATACAGATAGATAGATAGATATACAGATATATAGATAGATAGATTGATAGATAGAGAGAGAGAGAGAGAAATAGAGAGATGGAGAGAATTTGGTACCACTGATTTAGGTACACAAAATGATTTTCTTTCCTTCTTTTAGAAAACGTATAAAAAGAATAAAATGACAACTTTTAAATGGAGAATAAATTGAAATTCATAGTTATATGTATAAAAGTTTCTTAGAATTAAAATGAAAATAAACCTCAACGTTACGTCACAACCAGAGGAAAAGGAACAAAAATCCTAAAACGAAACCGATTAAAAAGCAAAACAACAAAAGCATTCTTTAATTGTCATTACCATCTGGAATACAAAAAAGCAAGGACAAAACACCAAGGAACTGAGAAAACGGGAAAAGAAAGAACAACAAACTTTCATGACTAAAAAAAGAAGATACTTTCCTAATCATACATTAAACACTTTCCCCGCCTTTCTTCCAAAAAAAGGATCAAATCCTTATTCTCTTTCCCTGACAGATTACACGTTTTGCGTGAATTAAATTAAAATACTAAAAGCTCCTATAAAAAGTGCAACGCCGTTTTACATGTTTACTCACAAACGCATAATGACTAAGACAATAACTCTTTTCATAAATAAGCGCTTTACAAGAATAAACAAAACATTTAGAAAAATAAAAAGGAAGAAAACATCGCTTTTATTTAATCGCATCGCAGTAACCCCCTCCAGTTTACTCCAATGCAGAAGTACATTATCTAACTTTTCTAGCTAACCTTATATTTTCCCTCCTTTTTTTCTTTTTTGGTACAAGGGAAAAGTTCAATTTTCCCGTTGGTTGGGTTGGATATTAAGAAATAGGACAATTGAATAAAGAAAGTACGTGCTGCCTTTATAAAAGTAAATAAATAAATAAAAACCTCCCCTGCTTAGGAGAATTTTGATTTGTGAAAGGTAAATAAATAATAGGCCAGATTAAAATGCCTTCAGGATAAAGAAAATGCCAGATGTTAGGAGAACGGAATGCCAAGGAAAAAAATTCCGAAATTGAAATGAATCCCGGGCGAAGTTTTTTCCTAATATTCATACTAAAATTTCTCGTTGATCGAGACATATTTAAACAAATTTAAATTAAATTCGGAATTTGAAATTAACATGGCATTTCTGAATATTTAATTTATACCCAAAAATTCTATAGTTTATAGAAACATGTTTAAAAAAAACTAAGTGAAATGATTTAATAAGATGAAAACAATAGAAAAATTTACATAAAAAAAACAGTGTTTTTAATTATAATATAAATCTGTACAAATATTTTAACTTTTCTTCGTATTAGTTCGATTAATAGCTAACTTAACTTACAAAAAAAATTGCATTAAAATTGAGACTGCAAGAAATGGAAAAATTGTGTGAAACAAAATTTTCGCACAATTATGGTAAAAAAAATATCTAAAAATAATATCTAAAATAAATTATATTAATATTTTCAAAATGTAGACTGCAGATACGTAACCTAATAATAATAAGAAAAATACTGAAATGGTATGATGAGGCAAATTTATCAACACAATTAATAATACTGATGTGTTAATTTAGTACACAAATTTTCCAATCCGGATATCGCATCCTTCTTGCTTAAAAATTATAGAATTCAATAAAAAAAATTTGAAAATTCATATGCGTGGTACAGGGTAATTCATAATCACCACCACGATTAAAATATATTCTTATTACCCTGATCAAAAATAAAAAAAATTTTAAAGAAAAGTAAACGCATTAGGGGTCATAGACAGTTATTTACGTAAGGAAAAACCAAAAATGCTATATCAATCTGTTAAATCACTGATAAGAGAAAGATCAACAAAAATACCAAAATCAGTTTGATTGCCCGATGACACTTGGTGTTCCTAATAAAGCCCTTGGGCCGGGTTGGCAGGACACTGGCCTTACGTTAGTGAGAACGGGAAAACTCCCCGTGTAGTAAATGGCGACTGGTGCACGTCAAATCTGTCGGGTCACAAAGTCCTCCAACCAATTATACCTCTGAGGGAGCTGAACTGGAGATCGATCGTTTTCTGGATTAGGTCAAAATTATGATCTGTGGATGTAGGAATGGGTTCGCCCTATAAGCGCTTGTGGCTGAAGTCAAATTCCTGGCCATAGATGGCGCCACTGGAAAACAAGAACAATCGCACTCCCTCTGCCTTAATAGCCGGCGACAACAACAACAATAAAGTCCTTACATCTCCTCTCTATTTCCTCTAGCAATCAAATATGGTTCCACTCCCGCCTTTAATCCATCTTTAAATACAGCGAACAAAAAATATGTTTCCTAAATTAGCTTACAGGATGAATTTCTACATTTATATTGCTGATTTTCTGAAATTCACTCATATGTGACTTAATAGACTTTCTTACAATAAAATTTTAAATTCTAACAATAATTTATTCTGTTTGTAAGAAAAGATGTGTTATAAATTAGCTTTTGGATGTGTTTTATAAAGCTGGTTTTACCAAATTTATTGAAATGTGATAATACTTTAGAAAACAAGGTTAATAAATGAATATGTATTTAATACTTATAAAAAAAAAAAATTTACAGTAACTTATCGTATATATTTCCAAAAACTTTTCTTTTGAAAAAAAATTGCGTAATTAATCAAGACTGAAAAGGAAAAAAAAGTAATAGAGAAACCTTATTTTACGAAGAAAAAAAACATTAATGAAAACGTAAGCTCATTCAAACATGAAATTGAATAGAGAAAAGAAGTAATTAATGCTAACAAAAAAATCTTTGAAAAAAAATGTCCGACTAAAAGAAATAAATACCTTTTCAATAAAAAATAATGTATTTTTCTAAAAAATACAGAGAGACAGATACATTTAAGAAGAGATTAAAAAAAAAATAATGCATTTATAAATGAATATTTCCAGTAATTTTTCTTGTGATTTATTACAATAAGATTTGAATAAAAAGCTTAAACTTAATGCATTATTTGAATTTATTATTTTAGATTAACTTGCCGTAACGAAATGAAGGAAAAAAAATTGTCAACGTGAAATAAATAATAGGATCAAATAATTATTGCATTTCATATCAGTTTCCTAGATTTATATTTTTTTATATAGTAATATTTATTAATAGATAAAAAGAAGCAGTAAGCTTTTAATTGCCATGTTATTTTTTTAGTCAGCTACTGTTACGAATTTCTGCCTGACCAGAAGAGGGCGTTGTAATCACTCACAATAATTCTGTAATCACTTATGTGGTACGCAATGGATATTGGATGGCTCATTGGAAAGCCCCTTTTCATATCATATGTTTTTATTATTAAATTTGTTTGTAATTAAATATGTTTTCTTTAATTAAAGCACCCATTCACCACTGAATCATTTTGCATCAGATACTAATAAGTGCATGACATAAAAAGATAACATTTTAAAACCATTTACTAGTGTTGCTGTAAATTCTTATTGGTTTTAAGATTTTTATGAGATAAGATCTAAAAAAATATTTGGCTGATATCAACTAATTTAAATTATAACGATATTTATCCAGTAAATTATTTAGTTATTTCTTTGCGATCCTTTCTTATTTTGTTTCGATTACTATTCAAAATTAAAGCCCTGAAACTTTAAGTAGTTTTCTTTCATCATATAAAACAACCAACACTTTGTGTGTAAGTAATGCCGTTTCACAATTATTAAATGGTAAATAACTTGCATTTACTTTTATAATATAGTTACTTTTACAGAAATTTCTTTGTAAAATAGCGTTTAGACATCGCATGCAAATAAAATAATGAATACAAACTATTTAAAATTATAAAGCAATATTAAACAAGAATTTAAAAAGATAGGTTTGTAGATGAAATAAATTCTTAGCTTAAATTACAAATAAAATGCAAAAGTAAATCTATAGAACCATATCTATGTTAACTAACAATAAAAAATATAAATAATAAAAGGAATCTATTTGTAATTTTAATGACGGGCGTAAACGTCGAACTGGCAAGGTTGGGGCAAGGTTGACTTAGCCTGTCATCCCTTGTAAATGAGTACCAAGCATGCGTGTGAACTAAACACTGGGGGTTCCGCGTTCGGCTGACCACCTGATCGGAACATCTACTCCTGCACCCTAGAGCCCAAGGTCAAGAAAACTGAGATGGGCAAAGTAGGCCTTGGCCCTCTATGGGCTGTCGCGCCACTTAGTTTAGTTGTTTTTTTTTTAAACGTCGAGAAGCAAAAATAAATACGAAGCAATCATGGGGGGTGACGAGCGAAACGAGCAGGTGGTGGAGCATCAAAAATAAAATCAGTAAATAATCTATGGAGAAAAAGACGCCCCCTTACTTCTGACGATCCTCCGCATCGAATGACCCAAAATGACCCACTATTTCAAAAATAGATTAAAGAAAAATGGAAGATATTCACTGCATTTTACTTAGGATAAGTTAAAATTAGTTAATAAGTTAGCACTGCTGACTGGAAAACTATATAACAATAATTTCAAAATGAAAGCCACTTGCAATAATTATATTGTGCAATTTAAGGACAAAATTAACAGACGCTAGAGCAAATATTTCGATTGGAATAGCGTTAGCTATTATCTGCAAAATTTAACGAGTAGTGGATTGCGAACATCAGTAAACAAATCACTAGTAAGCAACGATGGGAATTTCTAATCTGTCGGGATTCCAAATGATGAAATAACAGATGTTTTTAACTAAAAGGAATCATTCCAGGAACTCCGTACCAAACTAATGTCCTTAGAGGAAATACTATTTCATTTGTAATACGAAGTAGAATCATCCGTTTATTATTATCAAAAACTTTCAGACGTCGATGTGATTCCATTAATCGTAATGGAATCTCAGCGACATAAAATAAATATTTTTGCACAAATAATTATAAATATTTATCTAATTAAGTTTTTTTTTTAATCAAAAATCTCTTTTCAACTTATGTTAAGGATCTCTAACTAACCAGAGTCGGAGTTGAACAAATTTTTTCCGATTCCAATGACGACTCCCACAAAAAAAATTTCGATACCACTCCTCAGCTTTGCTTAGAACTAACTAAAAGACCATTCTGAGCCGTGATGGCTCAGGTGATAGAGCGTTCGTCGTCCAATGAGTGAACCGGGTTCGAACCCCAGAGTTGGCTGATCGATAAGAATTTCGCATCCGTCTCACACCGACCACAGAGCTGACATAAAATATCCTCAGTGGTATCATGGTCCAGGGTCCCCTTGGCGCCAGGCTAACCGTGGTAGGTGTTCGAGGTTTGCCTCTTCATGTAACGCAAATGCGGGTTAGTTCCATCAAAAATAATCACACGAAGGCACATTTCACCCAATACTACTTGATCCAGGAGTTCCCTTGTTTTGGAGATTGGGTTCAAAATAACACGGCTACGCGGTTGAACATTAGAAGCCGTAAACTCAAAATTGGGCAGGCTCCTCAACTACGGTTATGAAATAAAATAAAAGTCAATTCTGCAAAATACGTCGCCTATCATAGAAAAATAAATTATGTAGCTAGAGAATATTAAAAGCCAGGGTAACAAGTATTAACGAGAAACTTCAATCGCACTCTTATGAGTGCCTCAAACATTTCCCAACCATTTTATTTTATTTTATATCCGTCGTTGAACAGCCGACCCAACTTTTGGATTTACGACTACAAATGTTCAACTCCGTAGCCTTGTAATTTTGAACCCATCCAGAAGACAAGGAAACTCCTGGATAAGTACCCCCAGTTGATTTGTTATGGGAAAATGGAGCACTTTGCCACTCGACAGATTTGACGTGCGTCAGTCACCATTTACTACACGGGGAGTCTTCGGTCGGAGGGGATCGAAGCCACGAACTCTTGGACATGAGCCCAGCGCCCTACCGACCAGGCTATCCCGGCCATTTCCCAACCATTGGTGATAAGATAAATCGAACGTCTTATCAACCTCACCAAAGGCGAATCGAAGACATTCTCAGCCTTTCAGATACATTTTTTGTCCGCTCTTTCCTACTTAATAACCTTTAAAATAATAAAAGCTTTCAAACTAAGCTTACTATAATTTCCAAAATCTATAAACCTACCAAACAATATGTATTCAGCAAATATCTGAGAAGGACTTTTACGTTTTTATAACCTCTGCACTTGGGAATAAGAGTGGGCACAAGAAAGGGGGGAAATAACTCACCGTTAAAATTCTACGTCAAATAATTTAGCGTCAGCAAGCCTTTACATGATAACCAATCAACTGTCTCCTGCAGTCTGGAAACAGAACTTCATCGACTTCAAATCTCCCCAACTCTGATGTGTTTCATTTATGACAATGCCTTCATACATTCAATAACCGCAACAAACTGTTGTTGAATTCCATAACACGAAGTCAATTTCCCCCAGGATGTTGTCCATGATTGAAAGAAAATTTTCAAACATTTGTCACCAAAGAAACTAAAATTAACGAGAAATTTCAATTACACTCCTATTGGAGTTTCTCAAAAACTCCTCATAACAGATCGAATCGATATTCCATCAACTCACCAAGGCGTGACAAAGATATTATCATCCTTTCGATATCATCTCAGAAACAATTCTTTGTCAACCTTTTCCTACTGAAGAACTTTTAAAATATTAAAACTTTCTAGTTCAGCTTATTACAACGTCAGGATCTGTAACCCTACCATGTAATTTGCTTTTAGTTTAATATCTGAGTAATACTTTTCAGTCTTTGTTACCACTGCACTAGCGAAAAAGAGTAATGAATACAAGAAGAATGGAAAACATTCATCGTCGAATAATTTGGCCTTATTAGGCTGTTCGCCACTCCATTTTCTCCTGCCATTCGGAAAAAGAACTTCAATACAGAAGAAGGAGTTTAGAACTTCGGTTTCAATACAGTCTCTCCACAACTCTGAATTGTTTTAACCGTTGCAATACTTATGAAATGCAATAACCAGAGAAAGAGGGCCGGGATAGCCTGGTTAGAAGGGCACTGGGCCCATGTCAAACAGTTCGTGGGTTCGATCCCCGCCAGCGGAAGACTCTCCGCGTAGTAAATAGTGAGTGATGCACGTTAAATCTGTCGAGTCAAAAAGTCCTCCATGTTCCCATAACAAATCATACCTCTGGGGGTACTGATCTAGAAGTTCACTTTTTTCTGGATTGGGTTCAAAATTACTAGGCTACGAAGTTGAACATTAGTAGTCGTAAACAGGAAAATAAAATCTTGATAACAAATATCAAATGCACCGAAACGACATTACCTTTCCGGTCCACATAATAAAAACTTATTACAATTTAACCCTACAAATGATATGTATTCAATTGTATGTAGTTTTTCTTTTGCATCTTTTTAACAACAACAATAAAAGTCAATGGACACGAAGGGAAGAAATAAATTCATAATTAAATATCTGCATCGAACGATTTAGCCTTAGTAGGCCTTTAAATGTTAGCTAATCTACTTTTTCTTACCCTTAACTTTTAACCCATAACTACTACTGACCATAACTCCTATCGTGTTTTAACCATTGCTAACTTTTAATAAGTATAAAACTGAGCTTAAAACTAAAAGCCAATTTAATGAACGACGTTACCAATCATTAGAAAACAACCTTCAAACATTTGCAGTCAGGAAAACAAAAATTCACATAAGAGACTTCTATCACACTCCTATATTCCACTAACTCATTAAGCCGTGTCAAGACTGTCTTTCGCCTACTTTAACGTGTTTTAACCATTGCTAACTTTTTATAAGAATAAAATCGAGAGTAAAACTAGAAGCCTATTTCCTGAACGACGTTGCCAATCATTGAAAAACAACTTGTAGTCAGGGAAATAAAGCTTCATAAGAAATTTCTATCACACTCATACATTCCACTAACTCATCAAGAAGTGTCAATATTGTCCCTCTAGAACCCTAACGTGTTTTAACCATTGCTATGTTTTAATAAGCAAAATAACTGTGCTTAAAACTAGAAGTCAATTTCATAGACGACGTTGCAAATCATTGAAAAACAACTTTCAAACATTTGTAGTCAGGAAGAAGAAAAATGAACGAAAGACTTGTATCACACTCCCAATAGGAGTGTCTCAAAAACTCCCCCACACAGAAAGTGTGGAATCAATATTCCACCAACTCACCAAGCCGTGTCAAAGACATTCTCGCCCTTTCGATATCATCTCAGAGATACAAGTCCTTTGTCAGCCTTTTCGTCGTTCTGGCAACAGCACGTACACGGAACGAAAGATGCTAAGGGTCTCAGAGATCTTGCAAACATCGTGGAAAGAGGCACAAAATCCTATTTGTTGATGGCAAAAGAAGAAATCGAAGTACAGGTCCCCGAGGAAGAACCTAAGCCCTCGATGATTATATTGGGAGAGGGGCAGCATTTGATAAAAGTGATGCCCAAAACAGGAAAAGGCTGCAGTGCAAATTCCTTTTTCTCCCCGCACACACGTTTCCTGAATCCACCTTTCCTCACAACCATCAGGTATATTCCCTCCCACCTTTCCTCAAGGGGCACATTTGTGTGGATCCCCCAGCTCTTTGTACAACATTTCCCCCCAAAGCTTCCTCACTGGAGATAGGTCTGGAGCGGAATCAATGAAAAAATCATTCATTTGGAGATGTTACACATGGTTGTGGTTGTTTAGACCATCATTTTCTAGAGGGGAAAGTGATGAAGACGGCTTTTATGGGAGCGCAACAGAATTACTGCTTTCCAGAGAGTACTGTTTTTTCTTCTTGTTCACAAAGAATTTTGAGAAAATATATTGCACAAAAGTTGAGGAAACATTTATCTTTCACAAAAATAATTCTTTTTTTTTCCTTCTCTCTCTTAAATTTAAAAAAGAATAGAGGAATAAAAGAAATAAACAGCAGTGATATGTTGTCTCATTTCTTTTGTATTGGTAATGGGTTATAAATGGTTTAAACCAATGGAAAACTGTCATTATTTTCAAATTTAAAAATATCGTATTAGTGTAAATCGAATTAAGAAAATATCGATTTGAATTGTTTTGGTCTAAACTTCTAAATATTACACAAAATTTCAAAACAAATAAATATATTAAAATCCTTAAGAGAAGCTTATAAACACACTTTTTTTCCTTTGATAACTTTATATGAAGCTTCAAGCATACGAAAGTTAAAGAAAAAGATTACGACAGTAGTTTATCTCATAATCCGTCATCTAACATAAGCTCGATTCAAACAGTAAACAAACCCATCGAAATAAATTATCAATTCTGCATCATCTACATGCATTTTAAAATTCTCAACCAAAATTGCTATAATTTTTTTTTCCGTTGACAGCCTCATGCAAAGTTTCGTGCATACATGCAAGAGCGACACCCCCTAGTAGAGAGTTCTTCGCACTGATTAGCATCAATGAGAAATCCGATCCTTATCGTAGTCCGAACGTTGCGATACCTTTCTCATTTTTACGCACCCCTCACTGCGCAGTTTAGTAGTTCAAATGTTGGGACATCTTTCTTATTTACTTACACTGTGTAGTACATGTTTGCTTCTTCGGACTACTAAAGGGAACCAAGCGAAAGTCTTCACTATTCTGGGAGGTGTTGGTTATTAAAGCTTCTCCCCTGTAATTAAATGGCAACATAATTTAATCTCATTACCATTCCATAAATGAAGTGCTTAGACTTTGAGTGAAGTAAATCAATAGAACGAACCAATTTTTTTTAAAGCATGAATGTTATTTCTTAACTCATTAATAATTTAATGCTTAAAGTTCAAAATAAATTGATAAAAAACAAAGGGCAACAAGATTTTCTACCTTTTACTTATACACACGATATGATTGGAACGTAAAATCGATTAATGTTCATTAGTATCTTTCTTAATGGAACAATACTGACTTCGATCTAAGGTGCCACTATTTACGAATTTCGCGATTCGACAGATTCTCCTCCCCCCTCCCCGAATAAAATGAAGGCAAAAACCCCTAGTCAACGAATTAAAACCCAAATTAACGAATTATTTAAATTTTAAAAAGTTTTTTGGTTTGTTAGTTAGGGTTAGAAAAATATTAGATTGCGTTTCTAATGACTGCAGTTTCCATCTTGTCCCGTACTGAAAAAGAATAGACCTTAACAATTATGTCGCAGGTGAGATGATACGCACTGTCTATTCGCATGATTGGAGTTAATGAAATTATTGGTTTGTTTAGAACGATTCTGAGGCAGAAATCGATAGTATAACTCCCATTAAAACAGTTACTTTTTCAGATGTTTTACTTTGTTCGAAAACTATAAAAGCATATCTAATGCAACAGGATCTAAATGACAAGATTTTTTCTTTAGTCCACAAAAATCAAAAAAGATTTTGTTTCAGTGATATTTATTCGCAGCATTTTGAACTTCTGAATAAACAGAATAAAATTTCTAATTATTGGTATTTTTGATTATTTAAGCAATAGTAAAGAATTTTCCTTTTTTGTCCCCAATATTATAAATAAGATTAACCCAACTACAACGGATAAAATTTTTCTCTTAATCGAGAACGAATTCGTTAAATCGAGTTCCGGGATTGATGAAAGCCCTTGACTACACTTTATATTGAAATTATAAAGAAACGGCATTAAATTAAACTTGTAATTGAAGAAATAAGAAATACGTTTAAAGGCCATTTCTTATACACTGGCATTGTATAGGATCAGAGACAGTCATTGGATTCAAAATTACTATACTCTGTTGCAAGTTAAGAAAAAACCATTATCCTTGTGGAGAGAACCTGTTTGCATCTAAATGCAGCTAAATGAACGCCAAGCTCTAAGCGAGAAAGAATATCAACATCGCCAACTCTTGAAAAAAAATAGCAGGAATTAAATTTCGGTAAGACGAGTTTAACTTCAAAAAGCTTTTATATTGTTTTGAAAGCATAATTATATTATTTGATAGCTAAATAAAACGGAACTATATTACTTAAATCCTATACCGCAATGAACTTTTCTCAAGTTGCAACGGGGTGAACCTAAAATATTATTCACTAACTTATGTCAAATACTGTTTATTTAATTAAACTAATTCACATATTATGAGATGATATTCGTTTAAAAAGAAAAATGAAGAAAATATAATGATATTTCGCTTTTTTCTTCTTGTGTAGCCGATGTACTTGGTGCGAAGTAAATCAATATTATTCAGTACTTTTTTTTTAAAGTCATGAATACTATCTTAAAAACTATTACATTATTTGGCATTAAATTAATTAGTCTATTCAGAAAATGAAACGGGATTATTTGAAAAAGTAATTGAATAAATAAAGGGCAAAGGTTCTTTATCTGGTTTCTTTCTTAGAAGAGATGCATTAGATAAAAGATTTCAAAAAAATATTAAAAATCAAACCCAAAGATATTATTCTGAACACTATTGCTATTTCTAGTTAAATTAATTTGCAAATATAGAATATCTCTGTAAGCAAATAGTTCTTTTGGGAGGAATTAAAGTGGATGTAGTAATATGTTAATCAAATGCAAATAACGTTTCAGAAATGTATTGAAGTACGTTGTAATAAAAAGAACTTTGCCTTTTCGATTTTGTTTGTTTTGAACTTAATTAGAATAGTAAAGTATTTTTTGCATATTTTCAATGTGATGACTATATCATAAAGAATACATACTTTAACAGATGATTCATGTATAATTTAACCTTTCTTAAAAGTCAGATTTACGGAACAAATATGGCGATTGAATAAAATTTACGACGATTTAGGGCTCTTTCAAATATTACTCAAGCGCCTAAGAGGTAGAAGGTGCAACTCATTTTTATCCCTCCGCCTCCTTAAAATGAGAGTGTGGTTTAGGGGCCGTTCAAAAAGTACGTACATCCCGAAGGGGGGGAGGGGATTTGCTATTATGTACGGTTTTGTACGATGGGGAGGGGGGAGGTATTATACAAAGTACGTACTTTATAAACATACACCAAATTTAAATTTGACTTCATCCTACACACTCCTTAAGTAAATATTTAATTTTATTTAAAACATAATTATTTTAATTTTTATGAAAAAGGGGGGTAGACTAATAAAATGTAAGACCTTATGTACGGTAATGTACAAAGGGGGGGGGGAAGGGTTTAAAATTTCTCCATTTTTGTGTACGTACTTTTTGAACGGCCCCTTTACAACATCTATATTTTTGTAAATAACGTAAATGAGCAAAATGTTGTACGCAAATGAGTTTGTAAATGATCAAAAGTTATCCACAAAGAGATTTTATTTACTTATCTAATTACTTATTAATTAATTTATTTATTTATTTTTTATTTCTATTTTTTTTGCCACAGTGTATAGAGTAAAATAAAGTATCATTTTGGGTGTTGCTAAGACAGCAAAGCTTGCCACAATATTCAAAACTCTAAATCAGTGGTTACCAACTGGCGACTCGCAGGCCGCATCCAGCCAGCGAAGCCTTCTTTTGTGGCCCGCGAACTAAAATATATTAGTTGTCATTTTTTGCAGACAATTTTCGTAAAAAATCTATATGGGTTTAAAATACTTTTCTTTCGTTTGAAAAAAAAGCTAATTTCTTCGTTTCTGTGAAATTTAACAAACAGTAGGAAAAAAGTTTTTTCTCAAGTTTTGCATGAAAGAAAATATTTATTCAAATACAAAATTAATCCTGCATGCAGTTAAAAATCTGCTTCTTGTTTTAATTTGTAATTTGATACATTTATTTTGTACAATTTCATAAAAATCTGACAGTAATATTTAATGTACCTTCAAACATAAAAGAGTCCTATATAAAATTTTGATAAAGTTGCGGCCCGCCATTTGACTGGTGTTTTAATTGCGGCCCCCGGCCTCATGTAAGTTGGAAACCCCTGTTCTAAATAAATCATTTGTTTTAAAATTCTTAAAACAAATGTGGTTTAAAATAAAGTTCTTTTAATTTAAAAAAAAATTAAACATATTTTAAACAAGAAAAAACTTTTTTTTTCCTTCCTAACCCTGTATAATACACGCCAATTATTGAATGTTCCCTCATTTAAAAAAAAAAAAAAAGTTTTCCATCGTCTTTCGTCGTCTTATAAATTTTTATTTCATGCTAGAAAATGAAAAATTTACAAATGTTTAATGTTCTAATTTAACTTGTGGCGAAAATTTTATTTAATCAAAATGGAAGCAAATATAATTTCACTACAAAATATGCTAAGAAAAATATAAACTTCGCATATGCTTTGAAATATATTATTGAGTTGACAAAAATGTAACGCAAAAACAAAGTTCCTGCTCAAATGAAGGAGGAAAAAATACATTAACAACACTTGAAAAAAATCTCAAGTAAGACAAGCTAGAGCGAAGCTACTAAAATGATGATACATCTTAATAAACCAGTTCCCGTGTCACAAAAAATGACAGTTTAGTAAGGAAATAATAAAAGGAAAGCTTGTAATTGTTGTATAAGTTGTAAAGGTTTGAAGTTAGTTCCACACCCGAGTAGAGTTATTGCTACCATATTGAATTCATAGAGGAGAAGAAATGAGACACACACACACACACACACATATATATATATATATATGGAAAAAGATTTTTAAAAAATTTAAAAGGGGAAAAAAAAGATATAATCTCATTATCAGCTCATACGATTATATCCGAAAAAAAGAGGGAATATAATAGTATACACTATATATATATATATATATATATATATATATATATATATATATATATATATATATATATATATATATATAACACAAATAATAAAATAATATAATATAAAAAAGAAAACAATAAATGGGAAAAAACCAATAGTCTTCCTCGAGACACATCTATTGGTATAATTTAATGCGATATTTCTGAATAAAGAATTATTATCTTAACATAAAAATTATTCTTTATACGTGTCGATATCGCAAAAAAATTATATATATATATATATATATATATATATATATATATATATATATATATATATATATATATATACATCGCTTGTCTGGGCAATGTCAGATGCGTAGGTTTAAGTACAAAACTACACTTTTATTGCAAAAAAAGTTCTATGATTTCTTAATTATTAGTCCTTTTGGTTTCATTCTATACAGCATACAAGGAAAAAAAACATGGCTTACACTACTTGTTTACATAGGAATGTCAAATGCGTAAATTGGTGTTACGACGAAGTTTGTACTTTGCATACACAATACCGACTAAATAGTTAATATTGGTGATCCTATCCACTTGGTTTTCGTCTTATTCAATTTAACGTAAAAAATGCATACCTCACTTACCTAGTAAAAGTTAAGTTTCTTCTCCATTTAATTTCCCCTCCTCTACTCAGAAATCTAAATTCAACTATGTGACAATTCAGAAAACTAAGTAAGGCTCACCTCCCGGGGGGGGGGGTTAACTTCAGGTATTCATATCGGATTTTAAACACATTTTCTACTTTTTCTCTAATAATTCCCTTCATTCAACCATTTAGGAACTGGCCCACATTTCAATATGGAATTGACTGCCAGGTCTAAGAAGCGAACCAACAAAAACTCTTTTGTTTACTCAAGAAATAATAATCATTTTAAAAACAAAAAATTCTTTTAACCAGCGATTCCCAAATGATGTTTCAAGGAACCTTGGAGTTCCGTGTAAGGGTCACAGGGGTTCCTAGAGTTTAAATATTTTAAAACAGTTGCACTTTCTGAAGTTTGTGATTATATTTATATCAAAACAAGAAAACATTATTTTTTTTGACAGTTTGGATAATTTTTTATGAAATTATTTAAATGAAGTGCCAGTAATAAAAGAAATTGCGAAACTTATAAATAAAATTGCATCAGTATATCTCGTCGAACTTTTGAATTCAAAATAAAATTACCAAATTCATAAATAACGAAACAACAAAACGATGTTTACAAATATAAACTTCAAAGTTCAATGTGTTGGACGATTTCCTAATTTTTTACTCGGAAAATGCTATTTTCAATCCACGCATCAAATAAACGAAATTTTATTTGGCAAAACAATGCAACAGGAAGCAATGGATCGCATTCGAAAACACTTCAAACTATCAACTCTATAGAACTTCTTTTCATATTCAATTCCATAATAAACCTTCTCCAACATTTTCAATACCCTTCAATCCAACGAAAAAAGGGGAAAAGATCAAAATAGGGAACTCTATATCACAATAATCCTTTACAAGGACGACACTAACTCATTCCCAAATGGAACATCCCTCGCAATTTTCTTTCTCAACTAACCAAACGATGCATATCCAGGAATCAAATCCCAAACACCCACGCCGACACAGAATAATGGAGAAGTCGATAGGAAAGGTAAAAGCCTTTGGAATATTACCACTTCCACCCCCTCCCTTTAAACTGGGGGGGACTCATTATAATCATTCCCAGAGAGAAAGTGAAGTTAGCAATGCATGTGGAACTAAGTCGAAGGTAATGTTTCAAAGATATAACACTAGAAAAGAGATATATAGTTTCTTAGAATACGGATTCCTAACGTCAATTATAAAGGGAAATCAAAGGATTATTTAGATTAAATTTTACTGATTTCTGAGTGGAAAGAAAAGAGGGTACTCAAAGGAAAACTTGGGAAAAAAATTAATAGCTTGCATTATAATTGCGACCCACTACAGCAGCGAGGAAAATCTCTAAAACAGAGAGAGAAAGAGAGTTGTTAAAGGGCGTTGGATTGTAAATTAGCAACCGGGGGCTCTTTATAATCTTTCAAAGAAAAAGGTAAATTTTGCAATACAAAACGCTAGCACATTTATATAATCAGAAGATATGTTGAAATCTCTTGGAATGAGGATCAGCAACAATTAAAAAAGAAAATCAAGAATTAATTAGATTAAATTTTACTGATTTCGGTGGGAAAGTTACGGTATTTACTGCAGCATCAAATAGAATAATTAGTTTTTTTCTTTCTTCACTACAAAGCTTTAAGGCTGATCTTCAAAAGCTCAGTCGATGCATGAAAAACGCTTCTTAGCGAAAATATTTAGATTTACTTTGAGTTGGCAGGCTACGCATGACGATGAAGCTCCATAAGTTAACCTCATCGCACCTTCAATGATGACTTCCTATGATCATGGCGCAAAATGTATGAAAAACACAAGTTTAGTGAAAAGGGAAATCATTTATGATTTAATATTTGAAAAACTGTTCAAACAGTGCTTGTTAGAGCTAATAGAAAAATAAAAACAACAAAATTATTCATTCGAGAATTCTCATTGTCATCCATTTTAAAAAAAAACTCTCCAAATTGACATTTTTATAAAAAGTTAATATTTTTTTCAATACATAGGATATTTGTTCTTCTTAAAGTTCAGAATAATCTAATCCGCATAATTTAAAGCTAAAGCTTTGCATCAAGTTTAAGTCATTCATACTTTTTATTTTCGTTCGCGAGAACTTAGAGGAACATCACCAACAATTCGTTAAAACAAACGAATCTTTAAAAGTTAAAAGAATCAATAGTACTTGTTTTTATAACCGTTGTTGAACAGCCGACCCAATTTTTTAGTTTACGCCTACTAATGTTCAACAGCGTAGCCTTGTAATTTTGAACCAATTCAGAAGACAAGGGAGCTCCTGGATCAAGGGTTGGGAGAAATTTGTCTTCGATGAGAACTTTTTGATGGAACTAACCCGCATTTGCGTTACATGGAGAGGAAGACCACGAGAACCTCCCACGGTTAGCCTGACGGCAAGAAGACTCTAACCCATGATCCGTCTACCACTGAGGATATTTCACGCCAGCACTGTGGTCGGTGCAAGCCAGATGCGAAATCCGTATCGACCAGCCATCGCCGGGATCGAATCCCGGTTCACCTCATTGGAAGGCGAACGCTCTATCCCTTGAGCCATCGCGGCTCAATCAATAGTATTTGATAAAAATAGTTTTCGCTTTGAATTCTAAATATTCAATGAAAATTAGACAATGATATTCGGTTTCAGATAATGCTTCCAATCCCGCTATTGAGTGTAGTTTTTACGAAACCGATGGGAACGACAGAAGTTTTAATTCATATGTTCGAGCTTGCATTTGAGTTCAAAACCATGTTTGCAATTGAGTTGAAAACGAATAATTTCGGCTTCGTTTAAATGCGTGCAACTGCATGAGTTTCTGTCGATAGAATACTCACAATAGCATATAAGTGTAGCATTGTTCATTACTGAGAAGGAAGAAATAAAAATTGCTGAATTTGAACCAAAATTACAGACACGGTAGTCAGACTTAGCACTTATCTATAATCAAGTAGAGGGAAAAAGACCGTTAGCGAAAGAGGGTAACTTTGGGTCAAGACTGAGACATCATACTACTAGACTTGTTAATAAGCAAAAAAAAAATTAATTTAGCTGCGGAGAGCGTTCGTCTCCGAATGAGGTGACCCAGGTTCGAATCCCAGCAATGGCTGGTGGATTCGAATTCTGTTCCCGGCTCGCATCGACCACAGTCTGACGTAAAATATTCTCAGTGGCAGATTAATCATTGGTTAGAGTCCCCTTGTCGTCAGGCCAACTGTAAAAGATTTTTGTTGTTTACCTCTCCATGTAACGCAAATACGGGTTAGTTCCGTCAAAAAGTTCTCCACGAAGGCTAGTTTTTCTCAATGCTTCCACTGTCTTCTGGTTTAGGTTCAAGAATTACAAGGCTACGGAGGTGAACATCGATAGTCGTAAACTCAGAATTCCGTCGGCTGTTCAATGCCGATTATAAAATAAAATATAACGAATCAAAATCGCGAGGAAACAGGACCCCTGCCAAAATGATGATTCTGTGAACTGTTACTGTGTACGAACAAAAAGGAGAAATTACGGTCTCTTACTTTTAAGATCAAAGAAGGGCGATCCTAAGCACCAAAATCATTCTTAGATTTGTCTGTAGAGGAAAAATGCTCCTTTTGTTCTCATCGGAGTTATACACATCAAACAGGTTTGATCTCCAAATATACCTTATATTTATTTTTTTAATTTAAAACTTTAAGCTATTTCCAAATATGTATTGAAATTACAACCAGGTTTAAAATTTCATTTTATAAAAAAAAAATGTGTTTTGTTTTTCGAACACTCCAACTGTATTTCAAAATCATTTTATAAAGAAGTTAAAACAAGTTCATAAAATTTATTATATTTTCTGTTCGTCATCCATTACTGCAAATTTTATTCACCATTCAATTTCCATAACAATCAGAAACGATTCAATTAAATTATAATAAACAACTGTATTTAAGCTTCAGCCGAATCTCTAATTCCCCTATTATTAGAGTTATTTACACAACAGTTAATATAAGCAAATTTCATTACATTAAACACAATTGAAACCGAAATGAAGGGAAATGGCAGGAGAAACTAATTTACATATCACACGATCGCTAATGGAAATTCTATCAATATTAAAAAAATCCCATGGCTGTTGTTTTGGGTGTTCGACTTCACGTTCCATTTTGTTTTGCTGCGCAAAAACTATAGGTCTTAGAAAGTTGAAATTACATACGTGTATAGAAAAATGTATAGGGAGATCCATGGAATAAAAAAAATCCTCATGCAATATGTAGTTCGAGAATTATTAAATGTTAAATATGTAATAAAATATAGCATTGGTTATAATTAAAACACACAACATTGGAACATATTTATTATGCTTAGGTTTCAAAACACATTGATAGTGCAATAACTGATTAAGTTAACCCTAGATAATTAAACATCTGTCAAATAGATTAACGATCAATGAATTATGCACTTTCGAAAGGTTCATGTTGCGCTTACACTCACAGTACCTTCGTAGCTGGTAAAATGGGTTACACGAAGGTGATTAGCACAGTAGTACACTTGTTACTTTCCGAGATTTGCTGTAATCGTTGTCTAACAAATAGAATGTTCATTTCCGATCAAAAGAAGCATTGAAGATATTTTTAATGTTGAAACTCCCACATAAGACATGACTATAAATGTGGCAAACAAATGTAGAATTTGTACTTTCTGCCTATCTAAGAAATGCAGAATGACAAAATACGTGAGAAACAAGGCTATTTGTGGCGAGTATTCTTAACAAGAGAGCAAACGAAAATTTTTACCATACTTCTATTTTTCAAATGAAATATCATACCAATATTCTTTTTAAGTAAACTTTGTTTGAAATAAATAAAGGAAATGCTTGTTTTTAAGTCGTCGTCTATTAGTCGAATGAATAGTTATAGATTAACACTGATTTAAGTTATCTAGGGTTAACAAAACATGCCAAAGAAAAAGAAAAAATACATCGTTAATAAAATAACAGAACTAACCAAACAAAAATAAAGTACGGTGATTAATGTCATCATAGAGCAGAGGTCGCCAAAGTGGTCTATATAGACCCCCAAGGGTCTATTTAACAAAAGCAGGGGTCGATCTGAGACAGGGGGGCGATTGGGGGTCGATCCGAATCGGAAGGGTCAGTTGTGGGTCGAAAAAAGAAACAGTTCTCAATACGCAAATCACACATACCTAATTAAGTATGTAAAATTTGTGAATTTTTTTTATAATTGACAATATCAGTTTCTTTATAAAACATAAATTAATAAACGTATATTTATTGGGGTGAAACAAGTATGTACGTACCACCGCACAGTGGCACGAACTCAGCGCAGTTTATAAGTCATATGCATATATGCGCTTGTCCAAATGTCACGTGTGACGAGCATTGACGTTACAAATGCAAATATCATACGCAGTTTCAACTATCTTTGCAAACTGTGTTGAATATTTGCAGTGTCATTATTAAAACTTTTATAGTTTTGGATAGTTAGTTATTGTTTCGATAAAACCATTCGTTTGGTTTAGATATCAATTTTAATTATCAATGCACAAAAAAGAAGGTAAGCATTAATGATATGGATTAGTACAGCCCGCGACAAAACTATAGCACACTTTGTATTTTTTTTTTACGAAAATTACAAAATTGACCAATTTTGACGAAAATTAAAATTGACCAATTTTGAACCCAATATAGCGAACCTTGCAAAAAAACACCAGGCCCACCCATCTTATTGATCAAGAAGCAGTAAATCTTTAGTTACTTTACCTATTATATTATCTACTTATGCATAATTACTTATTATTTAATAATAAGGTATTTAAATTTCAATATTAATATATTTTTCATAAAACTATTGTTACATAATGTACTATTACTTTAATAAATGTTTAAAATCATAAAATAAATGTACAAACATAGTATCTAATAGAGTTTTATTTTAATTAACAGAAAATTACTTTTGCGGGGGTCGATGGAGATTTCGAAAAATTATATAAGCATTTATATTTATATATATCGATATATTATATCGATATATTTATATAATATATAAATATATCGATATCGATATATTTATATAATATATAAATTATATCGATTATATAATTTATATATTATATAAATTATATAATCGATAATCAAAAAAGTTTGGCGACCCCTGTCATAGAGCCTCAATTTTTCATGGTGCATTACAATCTTTTGAATAACTTGAGTAAAACTAATTGTAAAAGGTCTTTAAGTTACAGCTGCATAACATTCAATAATTTAAGCTTAAGTAATTGCTTGTACCTACTACAGAATTGCTTTGACAATAAAATATCTAATCCTTTTGACATAAAGTTGTCATAAGTAAATAGCAATTACACAGAGAAGTCTAGTAAAAGGCTAAAAAGTTATATCGACTCAATAATTTAGGCTTAAAAAATAACTTGTACCATAGCAAGTATTTAAAGTTATAATAGATTTATTAACTGAAACCTAACTAATTACTTGTAAGTATATGAAGTATGGTACTTGCATCATAAAGTAACAAAATATATTTGTTACCAAGTTCCTTTGTTCGCATAGCATTCGGGTAAAGAAGCCTAATAAAAGGTCAATAAGTTAGTCCATTTGGCAATCGAAGCCCAATTGCTTAAACCGTCAAAAACTAAATATTTCAGTGTTCAAGCTATCTTGCTCAAGCAGCTTACAAGCGAAGAAGTCTAGCTACAGATCTAAAAGTTTCATTTCGTTCCATAAGAAGTCTTTCAAATATTACGTAATAATATTTTTGGTAATTTTGGTTTTCTTCTCCCCCCTTGTCAGCAAAACTAAGCAATTTATAAATCTCCTGCCGCGCTTACGTAAAAAAGTCGCAATACTCCATCAATGTTTTTTTTAAATTTGACCTTTACTGTTGCAATGTAATTTTAAGATAAAATTCATATCACAGATATAATTTTGCGCGAAACAAAATTTAAGTATTAATTCGTTTTAAAAAATTTCACGAAAGTGTATTCTTTAGAAATCTTTTGATTTCCTTTTGTGTTCAGAATTCTTTACCTATGAAACTCTTCAACAAAATTTGCTTCATATTTCCACTTTTCCCTCATTAAACTTTTATTTCCTCGCGTAACTTTTCTGGACAATTTTTTATTTAGTTTTTAAAGGAAACCTCGAATATACGGGCGATTTTGATGTCTTAAGTCTAATGCTGAACTAATACTTCTGCTATAGTAAAAGAACAAAAAGCTAATCTCGATTTAATAATTGAAGCCTAATTACTTGAACCATCAAATACTAAATACTCATTATATTAAGTTCTCTATATTGAATAGCAATCCTGTAGAAAACTCTAATGAAAGGTCAAAAAATTACATTCGATTCAATAATTAAAACCTAATTACTTATGCCATAAAATGCCGAATACTCATGCTAATATAACAGCAATCATATAGGGAAGCCTAATAAAAAGCTTAAAAGATGCATATGATTCAAAAATTGAAGCCTACCTAATTAATTAAATACAAAATCAAGTTGCAAATAATTACCACAGTTCTATATTTAAATAATTGTTAGGGTTCGGGAAAAGTGCAGGATTAACACAGTCTTGTCTTATTTAGAACTGCCACAGTCAGTAAAAGATTTCCAGGTTTACAATTCAATTGGAGAGGGGTGGGAGTGAGGACGGAAAACCTTCATGTGCAGCAGGATATGGTGGTCAGCAGCACTGACCGGAATAATGTCCGATCTCGTTACAGTAATTGAAACCAAGCTCCCGAATTACTTTTCCCTCTCTCTGTTCCAAACATCCCATTCAATAATGAGCGGTCTACAGCTACCCAGAAATCATCATTCAAGGCCTATTCTGATACAGGTTGTAAATCCCTTTTCGAGAAATTCTCTTTCCTGAGTGCTTCGATAAGTAAAGCTTCTTCAATAAAAGCGGATTTGTGTGGCTCCATTATTTCAATGCCATTACCCAGAAACTTAACAGTTCACGGCAAGATATTTCTCATTCATTTGGATGCAGAAACATCCACTGAGTATTGGAAATAAAATAATAATATAATAACAACAATAGTCATAACACACTTTGTTATAGAAAAAAAAATATATCACGAATTTGTTAAATCAATACTTCCGATAATTCTTTGGTTTACTGGAAGACACTTTGTTATAGAAAAAAAAATATCACGAATTTGTTAAATCAATACTTCCGATAATTCTTTGGTTTTCTGGAAGACACTTTGTTATAGAAAAAAAAATATCACGAATTTGTTAAATCAATACTTCCGATAATTCTTTGGTTTTGGTTTTCAAAATGCCTGGGACTAAATTTTACCAGAGAAAAAATTGCAACAAGCACTTTTGCATTTATGACATTGGCTGGATGAAAGTTGTCCTCTTTCCATTTCTGTTATAAAAAATTGGGCAAGGGATCTTTTCAACTTTTTACATTGTGGAGGTGTCGTTGTAAATTCTTAACTGTAGTTAAGTGTTTTAAAATAATATATTAAACAACCAAGAAATATTACCAATACTATTAATGTTAAAAAACGCGCCGAAAAAATGACAATTTGCTGCTGGTGCATGGAAAACGGAAATAATGTAGCCCACTGTGTAAGGCAAAATTAACGATTGTCACTGGCTAAAGGGCGACTAAGTACTACAAATCACGATAAAAAAAATTAAAAATTGTGAGCTAGTCGTCTCCCGATCGCCGTTTTTCACGTCAAAAATGCACAAACATAACATTATGAATATTTTATAATATTCTCAAAATTACTTTATTTCACGTTTGTTTCTTAACACTTTTTTTTTCTTATTGGAAATGAACCTTAGTACTGTTTACCATATTTTGAGAAATGCTTCAAAATATATGCTTAATTAATAAAGCTTTATTAATAGTTTCAAAATGTCAGTTTTTAAAAAAAATTGGTCATACGTTTTAAAAAGTTGTCATTGATAAAAATAAGCCACTGGACAGTCATAAAATTTCCGCTACCTTTAATAGCTGAGAACCCCGCCAAGCTTAAATCCGGCCCCTACGATTGGAGCAGCTTACTTTGATCCTATAACCGTCAGTATAATCCTATCACCGATACAAAATATTCATTTAAAAGATTAAAGGTCATAATAAAACCAATTATAACCAATTAATTCCAATAACCAATAAAACCAATTAATTCAATATGATTTCAGGTAGGTAGATACTTTATTTACATTGCACTAGAGCTGCACAATGGGCTATTGGCGACGGTCTGGGAAACATCCCTGAGGATGATCCGAAGACATGCCATCGCACTTTCTATCCTCTGCAGAAGGGATGACTCCTCTGCTTTGACAGCCCGACGACCTGCGCGCGATTTCGAGCACTTTACTGACGAACAGTTAAAGCAAAAGACCAATACTGCTCACCCTCGGTCCCTACGCAGACTGACCAAAGTGGTCATCCACCCGTTTACAGACCGCAGTCAGTGATGCTTAACTTCGGTGTTTTACTAGGAACCGTGTCTTTATGATCAGTTCACTGCGGGATCAATATGATTTCCGATTAAATAATCATCTAGTCCGCAAACAAACGACATCAGCTTAAGGCACCGAATTTTGCAATTGTTTATGATTCCTATCTTTATATCGTAATTACCAGATATTAAATTCCTGTCTACTTTTTTAAAAAGCCATATTTGCAGAATATTTATTTCCTGCAACAAGGAAATTAAATTTATTTTCATAAAAATAATCAGAAAGTCTTCATTCTTTAATATCTCATTGCCCCGAAATAAATATCTATACAACGAACAGGCCTTCCAACCACAATCAAAAATTTTCCTCTTTTGTAAAATTAATTTCTCCCGTCTCCTGTATGCATAAATTGAAGAATTCCTCGCATTTTTCTCCAGCTCAATCCCTCAAAGATACGGAAAAGTGGAATTTTTAATCCTCGCCAAGTCCCAATATTTGTCGACGAAGAAAAACGTATCACCTTCAATTCTCGAGGAGGCCCCTTTGGTGTGTCTCTGTAATGAGATTCTCTTTCCTAGTGTGTTCGTATAATCGAACCGATAAATCCTGGCCTTGTCCTTCAAAGGAAGAAAATGGTTACCGAAATAGACAGTTTTGTTAGATTTTTTTCAGTTTCAGTTCTTCAAGTATTAATCGCTCCCAGAAACACAATAAAAGCGAAAACTATGTTATTTACTATTTTTTTTATTTTTCCTTCTTTCATTTCGATTTTGCTGTAAAAATAAAATAGAATAAATGCATTTATTTGATGGAAGAAAAGAAATAACGACAACGGGTTTCGTGATCGGAGTTTTTCGTTTCTCTTTTAAATAATTGGGAGTTCTTGGATTTCTTCTAAAAACTATTTATCGATCCAGTATTCATCCGCTTCTCCTTCCACTTTCTCTATTCCATCTCAATGACGGTATTATTGTTTGTTTAATAAATATCGCGAGATATATTTCGGATACTTTCAGTTTTATTTCTCGTTTTATGGGATTAGAGTTTGAATTTGTTTTGAAGTGATTGAGATTTCGTTTTAAAATTGTGATCAAATAATGCTTTGTTAAATCCTTGTTGAAAAGAGTTTATAGCAACTGAGTGAATAAATAAATAAATATTTCCTGTGTTCGTGCCTGGGATATTGAAGATTCGATAGAAGGCTATTTTCGAACAAGTGATACCGTTATATCTTCGAAAGATCTCGATTAGTGGTCGTAAAAATTCTGAATATAAGATATTATTTTATAAACAGAAGGTAGAGATTTTCTTTTAAAAGTCAATTATCGTACAATGATATATATAAATGCAAACACTATTTTACTGCTAATTTACTAATCGTGAGACATATTCAGATATTTTCAATTTTATTTCTCATTTTAGAGGATTTGAGTTTGAATTTGTTTTGAAGTGAAAGATAATTTTATTATTTTATGTATGGAAGTTTGAAAAAAATAATAAAACGCAAAATAAATTTGCCGATCACCGTAAATTGTTGTATGTAAATTGCTGTTTTTTTAATAAAATGACAGTATTTTGGTTAATAATCATGTCAATTGTCAATGTAATAATGTAGCTAGATCCTAACAATAACCGTAACTATTATACTAACTATTAACCTCTCACTAGCCGTAGTTTTTAGCAACAATGAAAAATTATAAGATATTAAAGTTATATTTTGGACACTTATATGGCAAATAAATATCTAACTATATTGGAAGAGTGGATTTTGTTAGGAAGAAAAAGTTTTCATGTATTAAGAAGATTTTGTGACGAAATAAGCTATAAAAATATCCCAAAATATGCAAAAAATGCATTTATTGATTTGATATTTAAAAATGATAAATTTAAATGTATCATTTTCAATGTTTTAATAGATAAAATAAGTTAATTAAGTTTAATACATTAAATTTTATTTTTTAAAAAACATTTTTCGCATTTATGAGCTTATTTTCTTCTAAGCCACATATTTCTAAGTAAAAACGACATACTCTGCCTTTATTTAAAACTCGCATCTCAGGAGATTAAAATTTTCAGCGAATAATTTTTCCTCAAAATCTAGAGGAAAAAGTGGAAAAGCAACTGACTGAATAAACAAAACATTGCCTGTGCGCGTGTCTAGGATGGTGAAGTTATAAAAGTTTAATATACTATTTTTGAAGCAGTAATCTAAAACTTTTTTTAAAAATTTATGTTTACTTTTTTCTAAAAATAAACAAATGAAACATATAATTCCAAGCCACAACAGCGACAAGCTACAAAATAAAATCAACTTGGCGCCGTGAATTACATGTGTTTTATTTCTTTACCTCTTCAATTTTTAATGTTCCACTTTTTATATTATATATATACACACACAATTAATATGCCGCCAAACTAAAAACGGTACATACAATGGTATGGTATAATACAAATGTGGAAGGAAAAAAATTTAGAGATAATAGAATAAAACACGTAACGACAAAATTCAAAACAAAGTGTGAAGTAAGCGCAATAAATCACTCAAAAGAGGTTTTATGTCATCAAAGAATTTAAAAGAATAAAGGCACAGACAAATTCGGAATCAAATGCATCTAATTATGAGAACATTCTAGTGTCAAACAAATCTAATGTTTTGCATAACTATAATCTAAACTCATTAAAAATAATAGTTTTTAAAATTTATTCTTAAAACCTATGCAAGGTATTTATACAATTATTTATAATTTATAAGAAAGGATAAATTAATCACTTATAACTAATCTTATTCATAACAAAAATTATGTTAAAAAAAAAAAATATGGATAGAATTGAACAGAGCAAAAAAAAAGCGATCTAATATTTCTAAGATCTCAATCTTTATAGTTCAAACACTCAACCATAAATATGCAAATTAATTTCTACAGACGATATTTTAAGTTACGAAGTCAGACACAAAAACTTAATAACTTTAAATAAAGCTCTTTTTTGACCCTCAAAATATGAGGGATTAGCTGTAATCACGTACAACTGTTGTACCATGGTCCTATATTTCTGTCTTTACAAAAAAATGTACAATGACAGTAAAGGCACAAAAAATGTCAGTATTCGTTTACATAAAATATATAAATAGTAAATAACAGTTGATATGTTTCAAGAGCTTAGAAATTGCAAAAATTTAATTGCTAGTACCCTTTCCCGATTTGGTTTTTAAGTCCTTTTTTGGCCTGGCAACAAAATCAAATTTCATAAGAGCCTTAAAATTCCTATTAGCTTAGATAATCGCTGCGGCATTTATATTCAACAAAGGGATTCAAACAAATTTCTTTAACATTCGAACAAATTAAACGCCTTTAAATTTATACTTAAAGAACATGATAGATATGTCCGTTATCAAGAATTCGAGAAATCTTTAATTGCTTCCACTCATTGTTGGAATCTTGGGTTCCACTTCAGTCACATCAGCTCATCTTGATACCCTGGAATCTTGTTTTATTCATATTAATGCTATTCCTTTGTATCGACAATAGTTCTTCACCACCTCTTCATAGCGAATGGAAATGCATTTTACCTTGATTTGCCTCTCTCGGTCAATGTGGTTTTTCGTGTTATGTTTTTCTAATTTTTTCTCTCTTTCGGCTACAGGGGTTTTTCTAGCTTTGTTTCCAACCTTTATTTTTAAATTTTTCGCTGGCAACTTTACGTTTGTTTATTCTCATTCACTTCTGGCAAGTCTTGAAATTGGGCACCGATTTTTGAAGAGCTGGAAACATGTAGACTGTAATTTGCTATTTATATATTGTTGAAGTTGAAGCGAATGACGTTTTTAATCAGGTAAAACGTATAATGTATTTCTAATAATATGTTATTTGAATTACAACATTCTGTAGAAATAAAAGGCCCAAGATATCAACAATCTACCCTATATATTAGACATTTCTTATAAACAAAGAAATTTAAGAAAAGAACTTTTAAAATATGTAGTACATTGCGAATGCTTAAAACTTGTAATGACTAGGGGCTTCAGTTTATACAAATTTTAACACCACTTCACTCAGCAAGCAAAGACAACACTATTATCTCTCTTCAGCATTGAACTTAAAATACAAAACAATGGAACATCTTGCAGCTTACGTGCATCTTCCCATAATGCATTGGCTGAAGAGAAAAAGCTTTTATTTTACAATGATCACCCTCGTCCGTGGACCCTTACTTTCCCCTATATCCATCCATTTTCACCATGTACCTACCCAACGTCAATGGTTCATTCATACTGTTGAGAGGGTAAATAAAGGGTTTTATGTTACTTTTTTCCCCCATCTAAATGAGGAAGGGTTTTTTTTTTAAGGTATAAAAATGGAAGAAAAAAATGAAAAGGCTTTCTTTCAAGCCTGTTGGAATGAAGGCGTTTTTATGCATTTTTATTTCGCCAAGGAGGAAAAAAAGAAATTTTTGAGAAAAGGGAAAATTTGGTATTCTCTTCACTCATCCCTTCTATCAATCTGGATGCTATTCTGTATCTCTATCCTCTCTGTTGTCTCAAAAAATGGAATTTCTCTTTTTAAGATTATGACTTTTTTTTACATTGAGGCAAAATAAATACCAAGTGAAATAAAATGATTTCAAACAAAAATCGATAAATTCTCCAATTTATAACGGGATGATAGATATGGCATGACAAATAATGCCATCATACAATAAAATATCCGTTGCAAAATCATGCTTTTATTTTTAAAAATGAATGATCAATCAATGTGTCAAGATTTTAATGAAGTTTAGACAGGAGTGAATGGATAAAGTGTGCCATTAAAAGGTTTTATACCTGTTACGTATTTTTATTTCTAAATTTCTCTAAATTGAAAAAAAAAAATCGTAAGCAATACTTTGTTGTTTAGGTTGTTAACTTTTAAGTTACTTTTTTTTTTACTGCGCAAAGCGTATAAAACTTTCTAACTTGAAATTACGAATGCGTGTAGGAAAATGTACAGGGAGTACGAAGCAATACGCAGTTAAATTTGTAATTAAGAACACCTTGCAGGCCAGTCAGCATCTCGCAGTAAAATTTGTAGAATAAGGGTAATAAAGCCCTTTCTTTCAAAGTGTCACTACGACATAACTGCTAAAAGTGGCATTTCGTATGACAATTTGAACTCTTGATATGTAGTATCGGAAATTTACTTCAAATGTGAAATACTAAACTAAACATAACTAATATTTCGTTACCACAAGAAAATAGTTTTTCTCTTTCAAAGCGGAGCAAGTTGGCATCTCTGATCTGATAACTAGAATTCGATGCAATCATGATTACCTGTAATCATATATTTTGATTACTTGTTATCATTTTTCAAAATTCCAATATATATGTATACATACACAATGTATGAAACAAATGTATGAGACAAATTCTTTACCATAATTTAACAAATAATTGGATAAAGGAAGTACGGGACATTTATCTTTTCATTAAATTATTGTCGAGAATGAAGCAGCACGCGATAGTCAGTTTCATGACAAAGACAGCAACTACGTACAGGGGTATCCAAAGAGCATGGAAACTATCGGAAATCTAACAACCCAATCTATCTACACTTCGGATTAAAAATTGAACAATACACGCGCGACGTACTTTCCTAAGAAATATTTTAAATGATACCAATTGAATTTTTAAGAAAAAATTCCCCCAACTTTACAAAATGGTTGTTACACTGTAGTTTATAGTGAATTCTGACCTTACAAAATGAAGGTGGCATAAAAATTTTTGAAAACAGAAAATACTCGTGAAATCGATATCAGATAAAAAAAAAATAAATAAAAATAGACCTAATAAATAACTCGTGAAATACATGTCAGATCAAAAGTGATAAAAATAGATCTATTAAATAACTCGTGAATTCCGAATCAGATCAAAAGTAATAAAAATAGACCTATTAATAACTCGTGAAATACATGTCAGATCAAAAGAAACAAAAATAGACCCATTAAATAACTCGTGAAATACATGTCAAATCAAAAAAAAATAAAAATAGACCTATTAACAGGGCTCGAAAAAACCCGTCCCCGAGGACGGCTTGGCTTGTCCAACAGTGCACCCGTCCTCCGTTGAAACTAACCTGTCGCTTTTAAATAAATAAAAATATAATTTTCTCCTATTTAATACAAACTTTTATATAAAATGCACAATGAATTAGTCGTTACTAGGATTACATTATACAGTAATAAAAGAAATACTAGGTTACTAATAGTAACCTAGTATTTCTTTTAAGAAATAATTTAAATGACAAGGGTCAAGTTATCTGGAATGTCAAGTTATCCGAGGGTACTGCGTTTTTTAAATGAATCAAATATGACGTTTGCCAGTTCCACAATCAAGCCAATGATTTACAGAGGTTTCTGAACAGAAATCTGAAAGGGGTTTTCCATTTAGGTAGATGCTCATAATTGCTTTTAAAGCTTCTTGTTTAAGACCAGTACGCATTGTGTTTTTTTGTAAGTTTATTGCTGCAAAGCCCCTTTCAACCGCTGCAGCGTACTCCCAGACAGAGAAAACATCAATATATGCGCAGTATGTTGCTGCATTGTGGGTCATTTTGCTGCCTTGTAACTTACAAGACTCTTGTAAGATAACAAAAATTGAAAATGTATCACGAACATTAACGGGAAAATGGCCGTCCGCGCGGACGTCGGATTCGAGAAATTCGTTGTCCGCGGAGAATTTTTGACCGTCGAGGACGGGCGGACGGGCTGTTTTTCGAGCCCTGCCTATTAAATAACTTAATAAACTATCTTTTGGCACCCAACTGAATACCCTACCCCCAACTAGGCCCAAATTCCCAGGTCCCTTCGGAAACTCAGCTTGTAATATCTTTATCAACATTAGCAACAGATGCTATCACTTAAAACCAATTGTTTATGTAAAATTATAAGTAAATTTACCCTCACTGGTCAGAGATTTTAATTACAATAAAAAATATTAAGAGGGGGTAAGAAATTTTATTCAAGTAACCTTACGGGCAGTTTTATGACAGATAAATATCTTTATTTTTACCATAAACTATAAAAATACTCAACAATACACAAAAAATGCTAAAAATTAAAATTTATCCTTTTATGCAATAATGAGAAATAATTAAAAAATGGTAACTAAGTTTAAATAATTGTTGTTTTTTTTTTTTAATTTTGTTGCAATTTTGTTGAATTTACTTACTTCTAGGCTACACTGTAAAAAATTCCGAATCAAATTACAGTACAAAGTACCGGCACTCAGGGTGCCAGTACTCTTTAAGGTAAAACTAATTTTTTACCATGAACTTTTACGGAACAAAAAAAAAAACTGATATACCATAATTTTTATATACAGTGTATTTACTGAAAAATCATTGCAATTATAAAAAATATTACTGTAAAAATTAAGGAATAAAATTTTGAGGTAAAAATGGATTTTACGGATGCTACACGCTAGTTGACAGTACTTATTACCATAATTTATTTAGTCCAGAATTTTTGAATGTGTCCATATATCTAAGTAAAAATCGGGCTTTCTGCCTTTAATTGAAGCTGGGCTCTGGAAAGAATATAACATTTCTTTTAAAAAAACAAATAATGCAATATTAATAATAACAAAACAAATATTAATAATAAAAAAAAACAGTCAGACTCAGTAGTCAAAATTTTAAGGTATTTCTTGGAACTAAATTCTTACAACAGCTATCAATTAACGTATATTTTATTGCAAGATCCCAAAAATGAGTATCGATCTCAAAAAAGTAATAATAATAAATACAATAAAATAAAGAAATAAATGAAATACTCAAATATCCCGTTGATTTACAATTAGCGTGTTATCACGCCGAATTCTCCAGCTACATTTAAATTTTTTTTCGCAAATTCAGAGAACGCGACCATTGTAAGAAATTCAAATCAATCAGAAACTCAACACGCAAGTTAATAATATCCATTACACTCCAGACGAAGAAAAATATGCAGCAATTTTCAATCCAACCGACGATGAAACACAAACATGCAATATTGCTTGTTCAACACTATTTCAAGCCATCCAACAACGTTATTTTTCTAAGCCATAACTGATGAGGCAATGATTTAAAACGAAAACAACTTTCAATGACGTCACGTCCAATTCATAAGGAAAAATCAATGGGGCTCTTTGATCCTTTATGAGGACGGGGAATGTCCATAAATCCTTTCAACGCCCTCTACTTGTCTTAGAGGTCCAACATCAAAAGTTCTGACCTCGCCCCATTCTCCCCACGGCATTCAGAAGATCTTTGGCACACGGCCATCCTTGTCTTATCAAAATCAGCGTAATCGCTCCTCAAGTGCTGATGCTCTTTTACACAACTTAGCTAGTCAACAAGGATACGTAAATTGCTACGTCGTTATGCCACTGAAATTAGCCTTACAAAATATACTTCAAAGCAAAGTAGACTTATCTTACGATTAAATTATACTTGTGAATTAATGTATCTAGCAATCTATCTTTTAAAGTTTTATAACATACTGCATTGATTTAAAACACATGTTAGTTAATTGTAGGAAAATATTTATTTATCCAAAAAATTACATGTTACCTTTTTTAACATTCTGATGAATAGAAAACTTCGCCAATCTTGGCCGAGAACTAAAAAAAAATACAGTGCACAAAAAATAAACAAAAGTAGAACGCCTAAAAAATTTAGTAACAATAGTAATTACTTTTAATCTAATGATAAAATTATCACATAATAGTATTCAATTTAAATGGTTCAAATCTTAAAAATGGTAGTTATTTAATGCAAACAATATTTTAATTTTAAGTCACAAAAAGGTACTTCGTTGACTAAACATAAAAATTTTTTTGTACGAATTTGGATTCTTGACTCACCAAGTATAAAGTACCCATTGAAAACCTCAAAATATGGTTACAATAATTTGGAAAAAGAACGATCAAAAAATGTTGGCCCCTTAATGATAATTTCCCTTTTAGTGTATATCGCCGTAACTCGAGAACTTATCAGTAGATTGAAAAAATTTTAAATCACTGTTACAATACTCGCTTATCAAAAAATTATTCCATGAAGAAAAAAAAATTTAAATTCCATGAAAAATTCTTAATTAACGTAACTAAGGTCAAAAAAAATTTTGAAATTTAAGGTTTACAAATTTTTATATCAATTTGATCTACGTAAATTTAAATGGCAAAATATATACTTGGAACGGAACAATTTGACTGATTCTTTAGAAATAAGAAATATATATTTGAAAAAACAAATTACTTAAGATATCGGACCACACAAAAAGTGAAATGAACAAAAAGAGAAAAGTGTAAGCAATCATTCGTTTAGAATCGAATTATTGTCTACAGAATGATTATTGAATTGATTGATTGTTGGTATAAGGTGACAATTATTGAATTTTATTAAATAAAACGCAAATTATTCAAAAACAACTTAGTGTACAAACTTCACTTCAACTCCAGACATTTTATTTTATAACCGCTGTTGGACAGCCGACTCAACTTTTTGGATTTTAATGTCCAACTCCGTATCCTTGTAATTTTGAACCCAATCCAGATGACAAGAGAACTCCTAGATCAAGTATTGGGAGAAATTTGCTTTCGCGGAGGACTTTTTGGCAGAACTAACCCGCATTTGCGTTACATGAAGAGGAAAACCACGAAAACTTCCCACAGTTAGTCTAACGACAAGGGGACTTTAACCAACACCTACTAGAAGGTCAAGGCCTGCTGGCTGAGCGATTTCAACCCCGTGACGTCACGATCAGAAGGTAGCGTCTGTAGGCGGGTAGCTCCTCGGTGAGAACGCCATTCCTGGACGTAAACGTTATTACTATGAATGTTGTCAACATATAAAGTTTGATTAAAGAGATATCGAAGTAAGTAAAAGATGCTATTTTTATTTTACTAAAGTGTTATGTTTGATAACAATATATTTATCTCTAATATGTTGTAAATTAAGTTTGAATTCAGATTGAAACTACGTATTTAATTTAACTTTAATTGTTGTTATGTTGTGACTCGTTATTTGAGTCTCTAATGTATTTATACGTGTTACCTGATCTAATTGCATTTGAATTATGAAATAACTTAATTTAGTATTCAAATATAAAATTACAAAAGTATTCGATTGTGTTTTTTATTCATACTTCATGAGCTAAAGCATCTTAAATGAAACTAAGCGATTGAAATGGACTTAGAAATTGTTAGTACAATATTTATTGTGCTTCTGCTCAAGATTTTAAATAGCCCTAGAATTGTGATATATCTTAATTTATAAATTATACATTGCAGTATGTTTGAATTATAGATTTATAGAATGCATATTAAAATATATTAATTTTAGTAATTGGTAGTAATTAAATTTAAACACATTTTAGTAAAAAGTACCAGATATGATTAGCTTATGAATATTGATAGAATTTACATTTGTTGATATTTAGCTACTAAATCTAATATGCCTGAGAAGAATTTTAATATAGAAGAATTTCTAAATGTACCAATATTTGGGGATAAAAATATTAGTTTTTAATACTATATCAAGGTTTGGTGTCATTGTTTACTAATAGTTCTTGCGTGCTGTTAAAATACTTTTAGAAGAAGTATTTGGAATCAAGAAAATTTTAGTAAATAAATTATTTCATTGAACGCTTATTTTAGAGATTGTTAACTATATGCAGCAGAACTTCATTTATGTTAACCAAAACTTAAGAAAATTTATTTAAGAATCGGATAACTAAGAAAAAATTTTTTACATATTTTTTGGGAAGAAAAACAATTTTTTTTTGATTTTCATTATTCCAATGACAAATTAAGGTAGATGTTGATAAATTAATATTTTAGTTTCAGCCATAAGTCTTAATGTCTGTTTATTTTTCAGGCATCAAGCATGGTTTTAAGTTTGTTGCTTTATCTTGTGCCCAGGGAACTATGATGATAATCTTAAAAAGTCAGTATCTTGGTTTCTCCAAGACACACAGCTGCAGCTATTGTTAATGTGATTCATTTATGCAAAAAATATTTATAATTTGTTTTTAACTAAGAATATTTGCTTAAATTTCTAAAGATTTATTGTAATGTTTAAATTAACAAGGATTATCACTTTTGCTTTCCAAAAGTAGATTGTTTTTCATCACCCCTTATAAAAATAAATATATAATTATTATTGTTTATTGTAAAATGATTAATTACGTCAAGACTTTTAAAAATAAATATTTAATTATTATCATAAATTGTAAAATAAATAATAGGAAGGTCATAGGAATTAAAAGCTTCAATTTAATCTAAAATGTTTAAAAAATTTAAAACTGCATTGTAAATAATAGTCTTTTTTTTTCATGAACTTCTTGTTTACTTTTAAAACTTAACTTAGTTTTAATTATTGGGTGATGTAAGGCAACTACTTGCATTATTTACATTATATTTTGTGGTACATCTCATAAGAAAACTACAATTTTGTTTTCGCTAGTATATATTTCTTATCATCCTCTAAATATAGTTCAAAGTTCCATAAGTACGAGATATTTGTGTTTTTTTTTTTTTTCGAAAAGGAAAATTTAGTTGACAATTTATTTAACTCCAGATTTAATTTAAAGTATAGAATGGTATTTAAAAAGTAAGTGGAATATTTTAGATTATGTATAGAAATTTCTGCATTTCATTCAATATTTTATTTAATTTACTATCCTTTTTCATTTTCTTCCTTCGAATAAACAACAAGTTTTTAAAATATGTTGTTACCAGAGCAAAAGTGTCGGGTAATTTGAATGGTTCATATATGATAAAGTATTTAATAACTACTATACAATCATTAGTAATTTACTGTTATATTTTTACATGTATATTAACAGTTTTATCAACTATCAGCATTTTCAAAAAAGATAGTTTCATTAACATGGACGGTAAAATACAGTATGTAATCAAATATTTTGAATTATCCATGAAATTTTTTTAGCCAATTTTTGTTTGCCTTCTGGGGTTATGTTTTAAAATAAAATGTAGGGCTATACATTTGCCTGCTGTACAATCATTAGTAATTTATTGTTTTACTTTTACAGTATATTAACAGTTTTATCAACTGTCAGCATTTTCGTAAAAGATTGTTTCATTAACATACACGGTAAAATACAGTATGTAAGCAGATATTTTGAATTATCCATGAATTTTTTTTACCAAATTTTTGTTTGCTTTCTGGGGTTATATTTTAAAATAAAATGCTTGGAAATTCGGTCATTTAAAAATATATGACATTTGCCATATATTTTCTTCAGAAGTATAGATACTGGTGATAATCTTGAAATTGCAAGTAATGATATAATTTAATAAGTAAAAATTTCATTCATTATTTATATTGGTGTACTTTTTATGCTCCTGTTATTTTATTAAGGGAAGAGATTAATAGATAATGGTCAGTATATAAATTTGATGTATTATGGTAGAGTTTTCTAGATATTTTGCTGTCTTGTATGTCGAGATGGTATACTGGGAATTTTAGTCAGAAAAAATTTTCAGTCTTGACCTTTTTCCCAATTTGCACCCATGACTATAATGAAATTATATTGATAAAGTAAAATGTTAGGATATTTGGTCATTTAAAAATATATGACAATTACAGTATGTTTTCTTCAGAAGTGTGGTAATCTTGAAATCGCAAGTAATGATATAATTTAATAAGTAAAAATTGCTTTCTTTATTTATACTGGTGTACTTTTTATGTTTCTGTTATTTTATTAAAGGAAGAGGTTGACAAATATTTTTTGTCCAGTATATAAATTGGATATATTATGGTAAAGCTTTCTAGATATTTTGCATATGTCTTGTATGTCGAGGTGGTAAGTTGGAAATTTTATTCAGAAAAAAATTTCAATCTTGGCTTTTTTCCTCAACTTGCAAGCATGATTATAATGAAATTATATTAATAAAATAAAAAATTTTCAAAGTTCCAAATTTTTGTTTGCCATATGGCGTTATGTTTTAAAATAAAATGTTTGGAAATTTGGTCATTTAAAAATATATGACAATTACAATGTTTTCTTCAGAAGTATAGTAATCTTGAAATTGCAAGTAATGATATAATAATTGATATATGTTTGAAAATAAAATTTTTAAAAATTTTATTTGCTTTTGTATACATATTTTCTCTTCACTGATTTAAATAAAGATTTTGTTCTATATATATGTTTGTGTCATTATTTTAAAGCATACTTATACTTTATGATAAAATTAATCTTCATATACTTAATTACCTCATTCATAATGTTCTAGTCTTAGTCTATATCATCAAAGTAATGATTCAGCTTATTTAATAACTCACATAAAATCATTTTTAACACATGTATGTAAAACAGAAGAACGTAGAAAGAAATTAGACCGACAGATGCTAATTTGTCAATTTACTGCAGTAAGTAAAAAAATTTCAGAATAATTATATAAATTGGCTATAAATATTTCAAAGGTTTATAAAGGATAAACATTTGCTTTTATTTTCTTAAGTGTTCTTTTCAATAACATTTTGTTTCCATCAATGAATGTTAAGTAATAATTTTCAATTCTTAGGAAAATATTTTTATTTTTAATCAATTGATATTTATTTAATATGATTGATTACTCTTAAAATAGTTTAAAATAGAAATTTATTCGTAAAAAAAGGTTTGGATTAAATCTTATGAAAGTAATCCAAAAAAATTTTTAAAAACTAATCTAAGATTTATTACTGAGTTAATTTATTTATTTTTCATCATGATTTTTTCCGTCTTTTGGCTCATTTTAAATTTATTATTTTAAGGCAAGGATTATATATACACAATTATTTAGATCATAAAAAATTTTGATTCTTATTTTTAACTTATAAAAATGAAAGAAAAAACAATAAATCGAATAAAACTAATAAGGAATCGACTATCCTCATATCTTCACAACCTCCTCTGATCACTTTGAAGGTAGAAAACAGCAACGCTCTTTTCTGCCTTCTGATCGTGACGTCACAAACAAGCTCCCAGGCCTTCTACTCTAGGTGGTTGTGCTTTAACCCATGAACAGTCTAGCAATGAAGATACTTTACGTCAGCATTGCCGGTACAAGTCAGATGCGGAATTCGTATCGACCAGCCATCGTTGGGTTTCGAGCCTGGTTCACCACATTGGAAGGCAAATGCTCTATCCCCTGAGCCATCACGGCTCCGCTAAAGATATTCGGTTTTAGGTTATGACATGCTCGATAAGTCTGCCATCATTGGCAATGAAGTGCTGCAGACGAATAGCAAAATTCTGCATGACCAGCTGAAGTGTCGGAACATCATGTGTTCAGACCCGGAGAATATGGCGGCCAATTGAGTCCCATCTAAATGATACCCCAAAGCCAGAATACGGTCACACAAGTGCTCTCCAAGACATCAAACACTCTCTTGGTCCGATGAGGTCGAGCTCCGTCTTACACGAACCAAATCTTGTCGATATCAGGGGGCACTTTAGATAATGGCGATAGTTCAGTAATTGTCATCTCGTATTTATTATTGAATTATTGATACTGATTTAAATTTGGTTTAACTAGCAAGTAATGAAGTTCACAGAAGCAAATTTTTAGTCAAATTATTTTATTAAGCATGCCCTTATTTTTATTATAAGAATTTCGTCGGAAAACAATAATAATGAACCATATTTAAAAGTTATTATATCTATACTAGTTAAGTTAATCGCTTAACATTTCGAAAAGGCGAAAAAAAAAAGCTTTATCACCATCAGATTTGTAGGTCATAACTATAATGACAACCTTCAATTTAAATTAGTCATAATGGTATGAACCTTCTCAAAATTTTTAATAAAATACTTATTAATCAATTTTTAGTACAAATCAGAGTTACATTGAAACTATTAAACTTACAAATGAAAAATCCATTTTCAACGCACTTAAAAACTAACAGCAATTAACACCTTGAATTCAAAAACAGCTCGATTTATTCCTTATATTTAATTAAAAAACACTTTTTATAGTTACTTTTTTCATGCATTGAAAAGTTTCTTTAAACACGCAAAAGTTTCATTAAAGAAACTATAAAAGTGATACTTTTTATACGCTAAAATGGATTCACGGTTAACGATTTTTTTTTCTTTATCTTTCAAAAGCTTTTTCAATGGATTAAAAAGCCATTAAGGAAATTCAGACGCAGGCGTTCTTTCTTTTTTTTTTATTTTCTATTGTTTTCTTCAACTCCTTGAAAAAAGTATTAAAAAATTCTGATCTATATGCAGAAAGTTTTCAAAAAAAGGCATAATTTAAAACACGAAATTGAAAATCGGAATATTTGTAATCACCCCAATAAAGTATAATAGCACGTAAAAACTAAAAACAATAAAACAGACAAATCATCCGTTGTAGTAATATTTTTAGAAAACAATTTATAAAATTGAGTTTAAGAGTTAAATATTTATTTACTAACTGAATCGAAATATTTCTTTAAACCTCAAGAGGGACCCAGAGCCGAACAATTTTCAGCTCTGCTCTCGGATACTAATGCTCCAACTCCAGCAATTTTATGTGGGAGACGTGATGGCTCAGGGGATAGAGCGTTCGCCTTTCAATGAGGTAAACCGGGTTCGAATCCCAGCAATGGCTGGACGACACGAATTCGGCATCCGGCTTGCACCCACCACAGTGCTGACGCAAAATATCCTCAGTAGTAGACGTATCATCAGTTAGGAGTCCTCTTGCCGTCAGGCTAACAGTGGGAAGTTTTTCTCTCCATGTGACGCAAATTCAGATTGATACCATCAAAAAGTCCTGCAAGATAGCAAATTTCTCCCAATACTTGATCCAGGAGTTTCCTTATCTTCTGGATTGGGTTCAAAATTTCAAGGCTACGGAGTTAAAAATTAGTAGGAGTAAACGCAAAAAATTAGGTCGGCTGTTCAACGACGGTTATAAAATAAAACACATTTATGGATGCCCCTGAGTTTCGTATTTTAATTTGAAATTTTTATTATGAAAAGGAACATTATGAAATAATTACATTATCAACTGTTCGTGCTGAAAATGAAAATTAAATTTAATTCACAGTTATTTGTTCATTCTTAAGAAAAGAATTGAATCTAATAAATCCCTCCATCCTATTTGATCTTAAATCATTATAAATGTAACTTAGTGCGAGAATAATCACTCTGAAGCAACTTGGCTAACAAGCAATACCGCCGTTGCAAAGAGACAGGCTTTTTGAATATCCGTTTTACACAATGAAATTGATGGGGCCCTGAAGCAGGGAAAATTTTGGAGCTCTAGCTCCGACGCAAGCTCAAGACAAGCTTGATTGATTAATTGAGTGAGTGAATGAAAAACGTTTAAAAGCGACTATTTACTAAAGCTGAAGGATATTTCTTTGTTTTTGTATTTCATGTTTTAATAAGTTTCCAGTCACTCTTTTTCGAGTGTAGGAGAGAGGAATTTTATAATCGAATTTCGACCCATTTCTGACCAGCTAGAGCACTCAGAGCTCAGCGTCCGATGACAATACAAGAGTTTCAACCTTTTCTTGACAGCTACAAGTAGAACGCCATATTAGCAACCAAAAAAAATTTAACGTTAACGAAAATTAATTCCTACTACTTTCCGATTAATTGAAGCTATGAAAATTTCCCTGGAACTCAATAATAAGCTTGAATCGCTAGCCGACAATCAGAGAGTATCTCCAATAAGAATTTATCGTCAATCGAAATATTAACCACTTGCAGAGTATTTAAATTTTAACTAACGCACTGAACTTAATGGCAATACAGCAAACCAAATTTATCACCATTTCAGTTGAGGATAAATTAATTCCATTATGAGAATATATTTCAAAATCGAACACGAACCTAAGTCAATCGTCAGGTCATGGGTTGGCGGCCTTGCTCAAATACACCTGGATTTTGTTAGCACACAGCCGCACAGACGGTTCTTGCAACCAGATCCATTTCCTAATCTTTTGAGGGTTTGCGAACACAGCACTTTTCAGTGCACCCAAAAAAAAGAAATCCATGCTATTAAAAATCAGGAGAGCGTGGTGGTCAAGGAACCGGTCAACTACGACCAATCCATCTTGTGAACAACACACCACTAGTGGCAAACGAAGACTATGGGTTGCTACGCAAGTCTGAATCCTTGTGATGTCCCCAACCTACCCTTAAAGTTCGTCCCAATAATCCTTGACATCTTGTATTCAAAATGCATCTTCATCGAATACTAACAGAGAAGTTAACAAAGCTATTATCTAATCAAACGAATCCCATGACTGAAAACTATAGAGGTTGCCAGAATAAAGATCATGTAGATTTATATACAATTATAGATATAGTTTGCCCCTTAACGCAAAGTAAACAATTTTAGTAAAGTAAACAACAACTTAACAAAAAGTAAAAATTTTAAAACATAGAATTTAACAGAGAGAAACTGCAAAATTTATTGGATATAAAACTCACAAAATGTTAACTTTAACTGCAACTGGAAAACATTTATTGCCAGCAAATGAGACCTGACTTCCAACATCTATTCAAAATGCATCCCCATCGAATACTAACAGAGATGTTAACTAAGCTATTATCTAACCAAACAAATTCCGTGTCTGAAAATTACAGATAGAGTTCGCGACAATAAAGGTCATTAATGTCTATCTTAAACAGGCAGCTTAAAGAATAAAATCCCAGAGGGCGTTGCGGAAGAAAATGTACTCACAGAACAGAAACTTTATCTTAATCGTTGGAAACGACTTAAAATAACTTTATAAGCAATTGCTTCTCACATGCAACTTTCAATAAGACCATTTTGGTTTGAAGAAAGGAAAGGAGAACTCATTTAAATGCAAGGAGGGGGGAAAAAATGAAACCTCATATTTCATTAGAATTTAGAAATGAAAAGACCCGCTCGGTTTTAATTAAAGAAAATAATTGGCGTCGTTAATGTAATGAAAAGAAACAAAGACAGTTTAAATTAAATTAACAATAATTGCATTAATTATTAAATGACTAACTGATAGTAACTTGAATAGAATATTTAATTAAAGCAATCTTTGTCAAAGTAAATACTAATTATAATATTTATTTTCATACAGTTTAAAAAATTCAACAGGATAAAAGATCAGCGACAGCGTCTGAGTTCTCCTGAATTCTTTGTAAATTGTAAATTTAACTTTATTTAATTAAAATACAATAACTTTTTAATTATTTAATTAAAATACAAAAGTAAATTAGAAATAATTCAGCGTATGGAATAAAACAAATTTTCGAAATTACAACGTTTCAGCAGAAATTTAATTGTAACAGGTTATTATTTTTTAATACAATTCAATCACACATAATTAATCAGCTTAAAATTTAATTCTGAAAATTCTTGATATATCTTCTGTAATGAATGTTATCAAAACTCAATACATATTTACAATTATGCTGTTTAAAATATACTACCGACTTAAAATGCTTCTAGGTACAAAAAAAATAGAGATAAAAATTATAACAATGCATCCTCATTATCTATACATAATAATAAAAGCGGCTGTGTGTGTGTGTCTGTAATCACAATATATCGCCCCAGAAGCCTCGCCCAGGCTCGAAACTCGACACATAATTGTGTTTTGACATAATGAAGAAGTATTTTTTTTCTTTTTCAAAAATTTGGATTAGTTTTTTAGTTATCAGTCATTTTGTAAGAAAATCTATGCTTTTTCGTCTTCAAAGAGCCATATTCAAAAAACTATTAAAAAATGCATATCTCTTATGCTAATGCGAACCTTACAAATGAAACATTAATTTTCGACAACTTAAACCAATAATATACGAAGGAATTAATAATTTAATTGTAAGGTTCGCATTAGTTTACATTTAACAAAGTGGATAAAACTTTAACTTTTGTACTAAAAATGTGGCAACATATTAGATACGTAAATAGAACGCTACGCTTTGATATATTTATCGCTGTTCATAATTATTATAATAAGTTTTTCTTCTTCTTTCCACTCTCTTTTTTTTTCTTCTTAAGCGAAGACGATAAGGGAAAATTATACTTGAGGATGCCCCTTGGCGAAATTGGTGACTTATGTTTGGCGCTATTCCTGTTTGCGCGGAACACCGTGGTAACAGAAATAACGGCCGAAACATAATGATATTTCAAAAAACATTGGAAAATTTCAACAAAACATCGGATAAAGCTTGCAATGAACCCAATATAAGCAAAATTAATAAATCCAATAAAAAAGATTTTGAATCGAAGCAAAAATTAATGGAGTAGGTGCAGAAAGAAAAGGAAAAAAACAACAACTCACTTCTTCATTAAGCTTGAATATTCTCAGATTTAGGTGCACAGAATTATCTAATAACAGTTAGATACTGTCTAAATTTATCGTGAATAGAATCTGTGTACCTCCATCGTCACATAAATTCGGCGAAATATGAATCGAAAATGGCGTTTGTGGTACCGAACTGGTGATGACATTTTTTTATAAAGTCCCTTTTTATGACTGCCCACATACGTTCGATCTTATTGACCAGAAGTAAAAGTAACCTTACCAGCCGGTATCTAACGAAGAACTAATGGACCTCTGAAATTACGTATACCGTTGAACATTAATAACGCTAAAATCTAAACCGTTGAGAATCACGATTGGGTTTCAACATCGCCCAGCTTGGCGATCACAACTTGGCGAGAATCAAGGGGCACCCTCAAATATAGTCTACCCGACGTTAATTTTTGTAGCGATATAGAAATAGAAATTGATACCATAAAAAAATTATAGAGAAATAGATACCATAAAAAATTAATTCGTTTTCGTGTTCTTTTCATGTATTTAAAGCAACTTTTGTATGCTTTTACAATTTCTGAGGCCTTTTTTTAAGAAAAAAAAACAAGTCTCCACCTGATAGTTATATTATAGGTCAGGTTACCATAGCAAAGTTACATCTTCAAACATCCTCAAGAGCTATAACACATCTGCAGCAGAACTGGATATGAAGACAAAATTGCAGGACAGAAACACTTTAATTGTCCACTAATCTTCAGATTTCCTGCTATGTTTTAAAAAACTTTATTTGTGGAAACCTTTAGCGCGGCGGACAGCTGGCCGCCTTTGCGGCTAGTTATAAATAATAATATATATGAAGATACCGTTATATTTACAGTAATATTTACTAAATCACTATATTCAAATAAATACTACAGTAAAGAATACAGTATAAATTTTAAGGAATAAATGGGTCTTATAATTGGGCTTGATTGATTACAGAGATGAAAAAAAATCACTTTAAATTAGTAAGTTTTTAAAAGAAGCGTGAAAAAAACATGAAACGTTCATCAATATAAGTCACATAAAAACAAAACTTATTTGTGATTATTTAATTAAGCTAAAGTTCTCTTATAAAACTTTTTTCAGTCAAAAATTTAAAATAGCTTTTCTTTTCTCTAGAATTACAGCTACAGCTTTACACAAGGAAGATTAGTTTCCAATAATTTATTTTCCGATCCATTATATTAAATCAAATGAAAAATTTATGATAGTTATTAAAATAAAGTTAAAAAGTATGAGAAAACATGGAAAAAGATGAAGATTTTTTTAAAGGAGAAAAAAAAATACTTTTAAAAAAATTTTAAAATTTAAGAAAATTTTAAAATAAGAAAAAATATAATCTGGTCATCAGCTCATACGATTATATACGAAAAAATAATGCTTTCTAATATTGCATTATAATACAATAAATATTGCATATAAATATTGCAATAATTGCATATATTAATACAATAAAGTGAGTGGTGTAAGATTCTCTACATTTTAAAAATTTTCTTAAAATTAAGTTTTTTTTTTAAATTTTAAATTTTTTTTAAACTTTAAATTTTTAAAAACATTTTAAAAACATAAAATTTCTTAAAAACATTTTAAAAACATAAAATTTCTTAAAAACATTTTAAAAAACATAATATTTAAAAAAAAAAATTTCTCTTTTAAAAAATCTTTACACCTTTTTCCATGTTTTTTCTAGATTTTTAATTATTTTATGAGTTCTTTGTACTTGCAGCTTGAATTTGAATGCAGCTTGAATGATAATAAAGCTTATTATCATTTTCTTAATTTTCTTCGCTAATCTCCCTTTTTATTTTTCCTTTTTGTCAAACAATAAAATAGATTTGAAAAAACAAGAATAGAAACCAAAATAATAAATCATTGCATCATCGAACATTTCGCAAATATATTCTTTTTATTACAATAGCTACCTTACTGTTCATTATTACCATGCTATTATGGGTTCCATGACTGGTTAATATTTAATTTACCACCGCAATTACACTATCATTAACATTATAAAAAATTTAAAAATAGTTCGGAGAGATCAAAGGATAGAAATAAAAAGCAAACGAAAATTATAGATTTCTCGAACAGAAAATAATACCTTTCACAAACTGGATCGTCTCAGTTGCGTTTTGTTGCCAGCGTTGTGGGGGCAAATTTTTCTGAGGTAAGATGTTGATTTTTATTTATTTTTTTAAACTAAACATGTAGGAGCATAGTTGAAGTCGGGAATACTTAGTTATACTCTGACTCTGCTAAGTTTTAAAAAAAAAAAAAAAATAGGGCCCGCAGATTGAAAAAGGGAAAAAAATTTGATCTAATGAAAATTATTCAAACTATAAACAAAAATATTACACTAATAAATATTGGTACAATTAAAATGCTACTTATAACGAACTGAATTAACATTCGAACATTTTTTAGCCAATGTTTAAAAAAGCTATTGAAAAAGAGCACAGAAAATCATTGAAAATATTGTAAAATCGAGATTAATACGAGATTTATCTCTTAATTTATAAGTTCGAAAATCATATTTATTGAACTAAGTTTCTAAGTCAATTAAAAAAAATAATAATATGGGAATGAATTCAATATATCAACTGTGGTAGTTTCCTAGTTCATGGACACTCCCTAAATAATTTCTTTTTGCCATAAGTCGTTTTATGTGCGTGTGACAGATTTTTAGGTATTCCTTTTCTCGCAAAAGCCTTGCACATATTCAATATTTAGTACAAATACATTTTTTTAAATTTATTTCTTCAGCTGTTTCAGAATGATACAAAATATAATTTTAAATAAAATGCCCTTTACTTAAATCGCACATAAAAAAATAGAAATATATAATTTGAAATTAACAAGTACAAACTAATAAAATTAACATTTCGTAGGATTTAGTGGAAATTTTAATTGAATTTAAAATTTAATTTCTTATTATCAAATTATTTTGGCAAGTATTTTATTGAAATTTAATTGAGTCAGAGTCAAGCTCTCAGGAAAATTTAGATTCGGAGTCGGAGTTCGACTCGAATATTTCAATGATCGATTCAACAGTTCTGCAGAACTCTAAATATCATTGAAACCTAATGAAATATTCGGAAAAGCTAACAGAAACATCCAGGCAGTTTTTTCATATCCGCGAAGTTTTATATGCTAGAATCTAATTAGGTTATATTAGAATCCAATTAACCTTTAGGAAAGTAACCATGCTTGTGGCATAACACTGTGCAGCTTTAATACTATCTGTAAAATTAACTGCTTTAATAATATCTGTAAAATTAACTGCTTTAATAATATCTGTAAAATTAACTGCTTCAATAATATCTGTAAAATTGACCGAGACTGTATCAACTCTAATCAACTGTATCAACTCTAATCTTACACTCAATATTTTATTTCTTAAACATAGAATTTTTTTTTTTAATTTAATTTTTTTTTTTTGTTAGGATTTGTCAAGTATTTAAAAAAAATTGCTCTTTATGTTTTTCTTCCTTAATATTTACTCATTACCGCAAATTTGGTGCAAACAGTAAAACTCGATACGAGGTCAAATGTATTTATACTGCATACAACTAGAGATAAAAGTCTATATAACTCTGCTTATCTACTCTATTATTAACTAAAGTACACAGAGTAGATAGAAACTGAAAATAGAGGCTTTTAGTTTTAGAATAGTAAACTAACACTCGGTTAGATAAGATATACAGTATTAATTATACTTTATATTACATAAAAGATTATATCGTAACAATTAATACTTTCCTGGGATTGGATGGAAATTTTAATTACGTCTAAGTCATAGTCGAACTCTCCGTAAAGCCTGGAGTCTGAGTTGAAGTCGATCATTTCAACAATAGACTTCACAACTTTCGTTTCAACAGCATTGGTGTAAATTTTTCTGAACATTCATATTAAAGTAAGAGTTTTCCTTATGCGAATTGTAAGCGAGCGCTTTAATATTTTGTGTCAAATACGCTTGCTGCAGCAGCAAAAAAAATTACTATTTAATTAATTTTGAAAAAATTAAAAAAATTTACAGTGACACAAAAATCGCAGAGAAAAAAAAATTTACATTCAAGAAACAAATAAACTAAAAAAAATATAATCGAATAATAAAATTTTAAGGAAAACGTAGTAGGTTATATCATTACACAGTACATATACATATACATACTTTTGCAAACATTATTAAGATTATACGTAAACCTTTTTACTAATAGTCTTTTTCATTTGGAATTTAATCAATTGCCCAAAAATATACAGAACAGATACATTTTCTTAAAAAAATTTAAGAACAAAAAATGTATTCGCATTGTTTGCAACTCTGCACTATTGCAGCAGCTTAAACTGAAACTTTAAAGACGCAAATGTATTAAAACGCAAGTACAAAATTATTCTTGTTTCGTATCTATCTGTAACAATAATTTCGTGATTTCACATAAGTGAATTACTCCCCCAACATGAAATATTCAATATTCTGCAATGCAAAAAATACAAAACGTATTAAACTCGCGAACACAAATCTGCTTCATACACATTTAATACACCACGGAATAAAATAAAAATAAAATGGAGAATATTTTGTGTCTTGATTCAAGAAGGAATTTCGCATCTCACATTGCCGTTCCTTGGTTGAACATAATTTAATTTTCACGGCCACCCCATCCCCCAAACCCTTTCCATCCACGTGAGATGGAAGGAAAGGGATTGCTTTTCCATTTGCATATCTTGAACATAAAAGGGTCGCCTAGGAAATTAGCCACAAGCAATTTAACATATCACCCGATCGCAGGAAGGGCGACAACGAGCAATGCTTTTACACACAGAAAAATTGAGAAAGGAACAGGGGCGTAAATGCAGGAGGCCTCCCTGAAAATGGGGCTGAGAAGGGAGATTTAAAGGCATCTGAGTACATTTATAAATTCTTAGGGAAGGACAAATGGCTGCAGAGCGATTGGGGTTCGCTTTAAGTAAATATCCGAGATCATGACTCAGAACTGTTGGCAGTTTCCAAGATGAACTTCTTAGGTCTACCAGTAGATTTAATCGAATGTTTGCAGGGTTGGTACACGAACGTTATAAAAGAGCTCTTTTCCCCACAGCAAACAATAAAGATATCGAGGTTTAAAACAGAATTTTTTTATTAGAAACTTACCCTAATTATTAATTTTTGATCAAAACTATCTGCAAACTTTTTTTAAAAAAATGTAGGTGCAAAACACAAAACAATGTCATAACAAAAATTTAGTTAATTACCGCAATAAGTGTTTAATACGTTACATCTTGTAATAGTAGTATAAACTAAAACTTTAAACATTTTAAAATATTACAATTCACGGTAAAATAAAATAACGACCTCTTTGTTTGGCTTAATTTTAAATTTGATGCTAAAACTCTGTGACTTCACAAAGTGAATAACTTACACCAATTACACAACAAAGGCATAAAATATTTAATATTCCAAATATTCTACCAGACCATGGGCATCCCCAAAGGACGTCCAGAGGGTGCCCTTGAACCTTCCGGAAAACGAATGAATAAAAACTTATTCTTAGTTGTACCTGTTATATTTTCATTTTAAATCAATATTAATAATGGTTTTTACGTGTCACATTCAATCTACTCCCATTCACAAAATAGTAAAAGTTACATTTTTTAACTTACTGTCACAATTAATTAATAATTTTTGTTAATTGAGATATAAATAAATAATACTTAAGAGGACGCCATACCTAGGGGAAAACGTTTCATCGATTGAAACTACATGTCCTACTCTAGGTTTGTCTGAACTCACTTTCTTAAAAAAAAATTTAGATTACTCATAGAGATGAAACAGAATTTGCGATGAAAAGTGTCTCTCGCGGTATGGTGTCCTCTTAATACTTAAATTAAAAAATTATAGAGCACTAATACTCACACTTTCTTCTTGTGTGGTCGCAACATATTTATTTAACGTAATAACATATTTAAAAAGAGAATGATTTGTTTAGCTATAAAATTTTAACGTTGTTAAAAATTAAATTTTTTTTCTTCCAAAAATTGTTGACTGAGTAAGTTTTAATAAAATTATCAAAATTGCTTTCGAAAATTTCGGATGCCTCCTACATGTAAAATTATTCTTCAGAAAAAAATTCACGATTTTCGATACATTTTAATGAATATTTTCCCTGTTGCACCTTCCTAAAAAAAAACATTTCTGCCTACCCCCCTGTGCCACTGCCATATATGCATTTAACTGTACAATAAATACAAAATAAACGGGGATGGAAATGTATTTGCCTGCAGAAAAATGGAGAGAAAATTTAAAAATCCTTAGACAACGACAAAAGGCAGCAGAAAGGCAGTTGAGGTTAGCTTTAAGTAAATATCCGAGATTATGAATCAGTTGTTTGCAGTTTTTAAGATGAACCTGTAAACAGCAGACTCAATCGAATATTTGCAAGGGTAGTAAGCGTAGATAAAAGATTTTTTTTTTTTTTACTTCAAATAAGTCATCAAGATTCAGAGTAGAATAGCACGAAAAGAAAAGTTCTTAACTTTTACTTTGAATGAGATCATAAAGTTCACTGGTTACTTCTTAAGATGTTTACCTGATTCTACAAAAGAGGATTTATACAAAGGCCATTGACTGCGCTATTATATCACATTTGACAATAGGTAGCGTAAAAATAATACGCCAGGAGAGAGAAAAACATTAAGTCTTAGATAAATATCATTTAAATTTTATTATTTGCATGCATCCAATATGCAAAGGCAAAAAAATTACAGTATATTAGGGACAAAAATCATAAAAAATCAGACTTGCTTTTTTAAAGTCTTGAAGTCACTTAATTTATTTTATTATTTCAAAACTGGGGAAAGAATTCACACAAAAAAGCCACAGTTTAAGCCTTTAAACAAGAAAAAAAATGTCTGAATTAATAGCTTATATTTAAAAAAAAAAAAAGTAATTTTTTTAAGAAATCAGTCAACTTTGGCGAAATTTTTCCGCCTAGATGAAAACTATAAAAATCAACAAATGATTCTTAACTTTTGAAAGCTTCTTTAGCACAAACAATGCAGGGTTGAAGTTAACATTTTAAATTAGACCACAAACGCTTTTAATGTTCCAAAAATTGTGACTTTTTTCAAGTTGACATTTGCACCATTTTTATGATAAGCATTAAGGGTGCTGGCTGAAAATGGCTGAAGCTTTCTAACAGACATAAAAAACTCAAGGCGCGATTCAAGAGCTTCTCAAATTTCAAACTCTAAAAAATGGCTTTTTCATAACATTTAAATTTCAAAAAACGGCCCCTTCACGAAATTCTAATTCGAAAAAACGGCCCCTTCACTAAGTTTCACTTTATAAAAATGATCGATCCGCTTTATAAAAATGATCATCCCCTGCAACTGTTGCCAACTCACTACAGTTCTACGAATAGCATATTATTTAATAAAAAGCGTTATTTAATATGGCAACAGAACCTACAAGTACCAAAGCGATAGTTCAATTATCCAAGAACCTTCAAATATATAAGGGACCAACTTTTCTAATAAATTTATTATTTTTATTTAGGGGAACATGGCCAGCTAATGTACCAGTCCAACCTCTCTTTTTCTGCAACATACTGTTCTTTCTTTTTTTTTTTTCATGTAAAAACTACCACCTCGAAAGCGATAGGAGCTGATACTCAGAGCTGAGAGATGATTCTAAGGAGAGACGATAGATATCGAATTGCACTAATGGTCTTCTAAAATCTAGTGAACTGCGCTTCTAATATCTTATCCTCCTTTAAGAAGGATTGGTGAATTGCGCAATTCTTGTGATTTTCAATCATGCTTTAAAATATTTCCCGGTAGAATTCGTCCCCAAAAAAGTATGTTTGTTCAGAGAAAGTAGGTTTTTGTATCTGTTTTCGTAGCTTAAAATATAATTGGCACTAATTAATTAGCATATTTGCGGTCAAGCTCTTGAACCATTAAGATTGAGTCCTAGAACATAAAGATGCGATCATTAGATCATAAGTTATTCAGGGTGGTCCATTTTTTTTTCTGGATGTTAAATCAGAGCACACCTACTAAAAGAGCAATTCGCATACTGTTAGGAGCGTTGGTTATAATTGGCGCAATTATTGAGCGCAATTTACCATTGTCCCTAAGTACGCTCGGCAAACAGAAAAGTAAGCATAAGACCCATTCTCTGCCTGTTATGCAGGAATTGATTGAGCACTTATTTAGAATACAACAAGTTTAATATACCTGGTTTGTAGAATAAATGCATAATAACTCCTGCATACTTCCATTCAAATTTACAATTTTAAAATTGCTTTCTTTTTCTAATATTAAAAGAAAATAAATCTTTCGAAGTATTTAAAGTAATAATTTTTATTTATATAAAAAAAAACTTTCATAACTAAGAAATAAAATGAAAAACATAAACTAAAGTGTACTTGTCGTCTTTTTTGTTAAAACTTGGACGATTGAAAACGAGTTTGGATTTTTGCCAGTTCATATGACGCGTGCTAATTAAATTCCTTGGAACGTGATCATTTATTATAATAATGTGACACCCAAAAACATGAATTCTATTCATTATGTGCTAATGAAACCGTCAAACGCCTTTTGTCAGACCATATATTTCTTAATTATATCATCATACCTAAATGTTAGTCAGAAAAATTCACAAACACAGATCAAAAACAGGAAATAAAACTTCATTTACCATTTACATTTTACTAACTAGATTATAATAAATAAATTTTAAAAAAAGATTGAACATTTGTAATTTTGTTTACAAAACAATTTTAAATAAAAAGTTTCAAAAAACACTTTATACACAAATAAAACGACTAGGCATTGAAATCAGTTTTTGTTTTCGTAAATACCCACTGATTTCAAGGTGTACTAAAGGTATGTTTTTGTACGAAGTTTTGCTCTTTATTTTAAATGGTTTCTATGTCTAAACGCACATGAGCCTATGAACATGGCAGACAAGATTTTGGACAAGATGGTAAAAATCATGGTTTCTCTTAGTTCCGTCAAATCTTCTGTTCATAGCTAGCTTCAGTAAATAAAATGAAATATCTAAAAAGATAAGTCAGTAAGCACATCTTGAGTAATAAAGAGAAATGGTGCACGTGTATGCTGTAATTATTTTTTGAATTCAGGATTTTTGGACGCTTAATACACTTTTGGATAACTAAGAACCATGAGTTACACTTTAAAACAGATCTTAACAATGAACCCCACAGCCCATGATTCCTGTGTCCTATTTGACATTTCTTTGCTCGTTATTCAAAATTATTTCTATGAGCAAAAGCATTCCTTCAATTAGTTATAATAGTAGCTTCGCTCGCTACTATGTTAACCTCATTTGAAAAGTGTTCTAGCGTAAAATCTTAAGAATTTAAATAAATTATCAAAATATTTCAAACTAATTCCTCTCTGAATAAAAAATTTTAGATTGAAATAAATAACAAGCAATGAGATAACTTGCAGAAACAAAACAATAATTATGCTTTAAAAAAATTTACGATTAAAGATTTACAACTTTGTTAAAAATGCAATTATAAATTTCAGGGCATTTTAAAGCTATGACCATTATTTCTAATTCCAGGAATTAGAAAAAAAAGTAGTTAAATTTATCTACAGTCTTGTAAATCTACTATGGATGCCAAATGATACTCTATAAAAATGTTAATTTAACAAAAAATTAGAATATTTACTAATAGGTGAAGATTTTTTTTTAAAAAAGAGTATGATGACTTACGTAAGATCGAGCTTTGGTTACTTTTTAATTTAAATAAACTTCGTTTTATTTTTAAAATATTCCATGCAGTATTGCTAAGAACAAAATATATATCTTATTTTTAAATATCCATTCTCTTATATTCATTTTAATAAATGGAAATCCTATTTCATTAAAAGTCATAAGTGCATTAACACTTTTAAGAGCCACTGTATGGATATAAATTGATAGATAGTGCCAGTATTCTCGTTTGCGTTTTTTCTCTTTAACTCAAATGGCGTAATATGAGAAAAAAGTCCCCAAAAAAACTAAACTAGAATTAGGTCTACAAAATAATCACTGTTTTCACATACAACAAACCCTAATATCTAGGCGACATAAGACAGAGATAGAATTATGTCAGATCTCAGAGCAGGGGAAATGCATTTGAGATGTCTTAGCCACTATTAGATTTGTTACGTTGAGAACTAACAGGCGTAGCACAATAATGATGTAAACGCAGCGGCGGCACTCATAGAAATTGTGCAAGAAAGAAAGAAGAGGAAGAAAAAAAATTACTCGCCAAGTATCACTTCTCGCCTGATTCTCATTAATTATACTTACTTCAAACGAAGGACGACCCTCTTTTACACCAACAGAATATAAGAATAGAAGTGGCATATGTCGCCAACAGTAAGCCCCATTCCAAGTGGCTATATTAATCTAAGTATTATTCTTTTTCTTACAACGAAAATAATAATTGATGAGAAAAAGGAAGGGCAATTCTGCATTCTTCATACGGTGCTGAATGCAAATTTTTATCAAAAAATATTTATAAGCTGATTTCAAAACTTTAATCTCGAATTTGATTTATTGGAATTCATCATAAACGTCGTAAAAGAGCTATATTAATGAGCTATTAGCTACTACGGTGTGAGATTCCTCAATAATGATGATCTTAAAGCACAACTAAAATTACCTCAATCTAGGCAAATTAAGAAAGAAAGAAAAACTCCTGGTTTCTAAAAGGATAATCGAAAAACCACTGTTTTACTAATTTATAACTCTCAGATCAGAACCGAGATTTTCTAGCACAAATTATTTATTTGATTCAAAATTACTTAACATTAACTAAAAATTAACTAATAATTAATAAAAAATACACTCATGCAGTTTTTTTTAACTTCCCCAGAACACTGGTAAGTTAAATATAGTCGTCTGTATGCATTATAAAATTACAATTTAGTTCAGGGAGCAAAAGATGGTCCCCAATCATATGGTCTCCGCATCACTCTTCCCAACCGCCTAACCAAGTGAAAACTTTTCAAGTCCTGAAACTGCCGTATACTTTGCATTCAAGTATATTTACAATCTATAGCTTAATAGAAAAAAGTGTAGCTGCAAAGCCGATAAGAAATCCCTCACTAGAAATGGAAAGTATAATACATCTGAAATTACTCGTTCATAAAATACAATTGATGTTTCAGGAGCTGCAGTGGCCCGGGAAAAGGAGCGTTCGCCGTCCAATGAGGTGGCCCATATGTTCGAATTCCAGCATTGGCTGAATGATACAAATCCCGCTACCCGTTGGCACCGACCAAAAACCTGACGTAAAATATCATCAGTGGTAGGCATATCATGGGTTAGAATCCCCTTGCCATCGGGCTAACTGAGGGAAGTTTTCGTGGTTTTCCTCTCCATGCAACACAAATGCGAGTTAGTTTCATCAAAAAGTCCTCCACGAAGGCTAATTTGTCTCAATGCTTTTGATCTAGGAGTCCATTTGTCTTCCAGGTTGAGTTCAAAATTACAAGGCTAAGGAGTATCACCGTTAACTCAGATTTAGTTCGGCTATCCAACGCCGGTTATAAAATGATGAAATTGAAGCTTCAAATTTTTTAAAGTAATTCCAGTCTATTCTAAAACCAATGGTGGTACATCATACCATCATGAACTATTGGCAATATTTTGACAGAAATATTATGAATTTATAATATTGACAATATTGTAAATTAGGCGACAGCAACATATGTTTAATAAAAAATCCAATAATAAATTAAGAGTTTGAAAGAACATTTCGCACACCCGATTGCTGCTAAGTTTATAAAAAAAGAATTTTATCAACGCAGCACAATTCGCATAATCTCTTTCTTAAGTGCCCTCTTCTGCCGTACATATTTTAAATATCATTTGTACTCTTGTCTTCGTCATTACGACATGTGCCATTTTGGAATAGAAAAAAAAAATTCTTAAAAAGGCAGGAAGAACTTCTTAAGTAGTGAGTGGGAGCTTTATCAAATGAGCAACTTAGACCGAACACGGGACGGAAAAATAAATTAAAAAAATGAAAGAAGTTCGCTTAGTCTTAATGATGTCTTCATCTCAAAACAACCACTTCTGGAATACATCACGGGCAGGCGACAGCTAAATGATGGAGTTCCATTTTTTCCCCGGTTATTTACTTATTTCGAAAGTAAATCAAAGGCATTCGTGTCTTTGTGTACATTTTTCCCCCTACCTACAAGGTGTCTGGGGTGTCACTAGCCGATCGAGCAATAAATTAATTGTGTATGTGTCGTAGGCTAATTTTAATTTATCTTTTAAAAAGCATTCAAGAGCCGACGCATATTTTAGTTTATGACGATCAATGTTTTTGTGATTCTTAATCCAACCTAGAAAACAAAGGAACTCTCGTATCAAGCTTTGGGACAAACTAGCCTTAGTGAAAAACTTTTGGTGGAACTAACACTCATTAACATTATATAGAGAGAAAACCACGAAAACCTCCCACAGTTCACACGACAGTAAGTTTATTCTCACCCTGAATCCGTTCTGATAATATTTTCAGCAGGGAGTAAAATTCGAATCAATTAGCCTCGCTGGAATTCGAGCTTAAGCCACCTCTCGTAAGCTAATTGAAAAGTCTGGTGCTTTGTACAGCGCCAAGTTTATTAATGAAAAAAACCTCAGTGTTTTTCAATCTGTACCGAAGTTGCCAGGTAAACAAAACAAAAATGTATCACGGTAATAACAAAATACATAAACAAATAATAAATCTAAGTAAAAGATGTAGACTAGAAAGAATTATATTTTAACAAATTCGATGTGCGATACATTGTATTTAATTAACTACACGTTAATGAACATACGAACTTACGTGGAGAAACTTTTAGCAAGACTGTAACATGTCATCTTGTTAAGAAACGATCAGCTGGAGCTGAGGTCATAGGTCACGTGTGCGTGTATCAGTGATCGTATTCTTCTTGACTTGCAAGTACCCAATTCAATTAGCCTCGTGCATTACGCTTAGACGACAGCTGTTTGCAAATAGTATGTCATGTTGTAAGTGATTATTCAATTCACATACGACTTACACAAATAAAAAAGAAAGGAAATAATTTTTTAAAAAATATTTTTTTCGTTTCATTTCTCAGCAGTAATAAATTGTTCTAATTTTAGCAATTTTTCGCAGCAAATATGACGCCAATTGCTGCTTATCCACAAAAAAAAGCTTCTATCCAAGTAATTACCTTTATTTTTCATTCGGATATTTCAGTAAGAAGTATGCTAAAATTAGCTTCTAAATTTTACTCGCCTGTCAACTGGTATAAAAATAGCTTTTACGTTTAAAAACCGACTTTAAATGTTGTGTTATCATTACTGAAAAAATATTAGAGTGATATAATCTCGTTCTTGTGATATGAGGGGAAAGTACGAGAAAAAACGGATAAATTGTACGGAAAAACTATGTACAGTACGCAAATAAAATGAAAAAAAAAAATGGAGCACCCGAATAACTTATGATCGGAAGCAACGAATAATTCATTAGGAACTACGATTTAACACTTTTTTTTTTATCTTTTACGAAATTTAATTACTCAACAACTTTCACGTCTAGCAAGTCTTGAAAATGGGAGCCTATTTTTGAGCGCTTGAAACATATCGACTGTTATTTCCCATTTGAATATTTTTGAAGCGAATGAAGTTTTTAATCAAGTTATAACTTTTAGACAGTTTCCGTTTAAATTTCATATTTAGTCATGTAAAATTATATATTTTAAAATAATGTAAAAATGTGTAAAGTTCACAAATCTTTCGACTCTACTTAAATTGTGCAATAAATAAAAATTATACTAAAATAATTATTTTAATTGAATTATCTCCGTACAACGATTATATAATTGCGTACTGACTAAACTATTGGGACAATATTTACCGGATACTACCCTTCTAATTTCAAGCGATAAGAATCCAAATCCGTCAAAAGAAAAAGGTATGTTTATTCAGAGAAAGTATGTTTTTGTGCTTTATTTAGTAACTTAAAATATTTTCTGTGCAAACTAATTAGTGTTAGACCATCAAAACGTAACATTAAGAACATATGTTACAAAGCGTTGATCAAAAGATATCAAAGTGTTAAGTTTTTTATTTAGCTCACTGTACCAAAATGTCGTTTTTTTTTCCATCTCATTTAAAAAGTCCAGGCTTTGAAAAAATAAGCTGCGACTTCTAAACTGCCGTTTACCCATAAATAACATTGGGGAACAATTGTTTTTTTTTTTTTTTTTTTTTTTTTTTTTGCATTTACATAAATATTTGATTTTGTCTAAATTCAGTGTGGGAATTTCAAGATTAAAATTAATTTTGCTCTAAAGCTACAATTCTTTTATTGACATTTTTAGTTTATTTTTTGTCGAAATTAAAAAGTTCAAAAACGTTATATATTTCAAGGGGTCGCATAATTGTTTCGACAAACTTCGAGGGGAGTTAGGGCGCATCGTCGGGACAAAAACTGAAGAGAAAAACCGTGCCCGGAAATGACATACGCGACTAGGGGCGCATTCCTTATTATGACGTGTTCAGAAGCACAGGAAGAAGCAATTCATAATAGGGAAGCACCCCTAACGGCTTACGACGACTTTTCCGATATGGGTTTCTATGCAATTTTAATCCTCTAATAATGAGCCTAAAATCCCCTAGAAGTTTGTAGCAACATTTATGCGATACCTTGCTTTTTTTATAATCTTTTTGTACATTTCGACAAAAAAAATTGACTAAAAATGCGGTTTAAAAAAAACTGTGGCTGATATTGATTACAGATTTGAAATCAACAAGACAAAAGTATCTCAGATCTGTCAAAAAAAAAAAAAAAAAAAAAAAAAAAAAAAAAAAAAAAAAAAAAAAAAACCTTAGAACAAAAAAATTTGCCCTGTGTTATCGACCAAGATAATTTTCTCAAAACTGCAAGCAGTAAAACATTCACATTTTTAAGGCAACATTTTTTGGATGGTACTTTTAAATTAAAAACAAAGAAACATATATATAAAAAAAATGTTTATTATTAATAACATAAAAGTTTTACAGCATCTAATTTTACACGATCTAACAAAAAATGAATTAGGAAGACTCCGCAAGCTTGCTATGATGCTGCCCATAAAATATCAAACGGCGCTATTTTACGTAAATGTAGCCAAATAAGGAATAACACTCAAAACATGGATAACTTTATTTTTTTTAAGCCAATAAATCCAGAATTTTAAGACAGTCTTTGTAAAAGCTAATAAAAAATTGTAATCCATACGATACATTATGTTGAAAGATACGTTATATTGAAACATTGATTCTAATATCCGGATAAACATGACGGAGAAATGTATCTTTTTAATCTTTCAGAAAATATCATTTACTAAGAGTCAATATGCAAGATTATATCTGATTGAATAAGCCCTTAAAAGGCGGGGAGAGAATGCCGACACAACACAAAATGAACCGCGAAATAAGTTTAATTCTAATAGTGTACGATAAAAGAAATAATAAAGCCGACTTGTCTATAAAATACGTCTTTGTGATGGAGAGGTTAAAAGTCAATCTTTAAAAGAAATGCTTTGTGCCACCTTGTTTACACCATTTAAGTCAACAACTATGTGAGATAGCTTAACAAGTTAACTGTGAGAAAATCAACTAAATCGTTGCATATCAGACATCTAAAAATACATCTCCCAGATTTTATGCAGTGATAAAAAATTTAAGTAGACTTTCTCAATTATTAATTGAATGCATACATAAAATATAGATTAGCTAACAAATTTTAATAGCAGCGAACAACCCCAAAAGAGATCAAAAAAATTTTTAAAAAATATTCAATGCGATAGCTATCAAAAAAAAAATTAACAATGCAAAGACGTATACAACTAAAAGATTTTAAAAAAATAATGCACTGAGGAAATAATCAATAATTTACTATTAACCAATAATAAACTATTGAGTTCTCTACAGTATCAGGGGTCTGTCCAGACATTTTGGGAAAGGTCCTGTTTTTGTAAAATTGTTAAAAAATTACTCGTAATTTGTGAATATAAAATAAACGTTAAGTCACATTCTTTCAACCAGGATCTTGCTTTTATGAATGTGCAAAAAGGGTCCTGTTATGGCAAAAATTGCTAAAAGCTTTTTCAAGAAGTTTTTAAATTTTAAACAAATACAAGATTCTGCTCAACAATTGCTGCTACTAAATTAGAGATGCAAAATACAATTATTTGGTATTTAGCCTATACTGCTCAACGTAAATTATTCATTTCGGTCGAATAATGGAAACAAAATCACTCACATTTTTATTAATTTCAATTGACATATTTTAAATAACACAACTTAGTTACATATCAACTTTTAATGTGTTACGCGTTAAGTAAACTTAAACAATTCTTAAATTTATAATATTTTATTTAAAAAATTGCTAGAAATTAATTTTATTGACATAATATTCTATTAATTAATTTTATGAATGAATATAAATTGATCAAATTGAATGAATATAAATTGATCAATTTAAAAAAAAAATTTATCATTTAATATCAATAAGAATGTGCACATGATGTTTGTAAAAGTAGAAATACTTTCTTACATTTGGAATTTAAACTTCGGGAAACTTTGAAACTTTTCGAACCGTCTTTCTTCCCCAACCCCCCGGGAAGGGTTTATTCAATTAACAAAACAATAATGAAGATAAACAAATTTGTGAAGGGTTCGATTAAAAGATAAATTATTTCGTGATGGGTCCGTTTTTATGGAAAGATATTTTACGAAGGACCCAAATTTCATCTAAACAGAGCCCTGTCTATAGTATATATGTATAATATACAGGAACGTGTAATGCCCGTCGCGAAATTTTTTTTAGTATGTATTATTATTAAAAAGAAGAAAATAACTTTTCAAAGAAGGCTTTTTTTTCGAATTCCCGAGAAGAAGAAAAAAAAAAAAGATTAGTTGTTACTCGTTTTCCTACAAGATTTACCTACGCAAACGAGATTTAAAAATACATTCACATGATTTTGTAACAGATTCTCCTATGCAATTTCAAAATCAAACATCAAGATTCGTTTTCAGTCGATTTTAAAAATCAAACGTCGAAATTCGTATTCAGCCTATTTTAAAATCAAGCATCGATATTCGTATTCATGCGATTCTAAGGTTTCATACCAAACTTATCCCTTTGGCATGAATCAATATAGAGTTTTATAAAAATTAATCAATACACAGTTTTATAAAATTAAATAATTAATTTTTAATTAATTAATTTTATAAAAATAATAATTAATTAATAATAATTTTTTAAAAAAAATCTGTGATTTTTCGAACTAATTTCACCAAAATGAGGTGGCGACTGAAGGGTTGAAACTAGTTACAAGAGTTAATCGATTGCTTGCAGGAAGTTTTTGAATTGAGACTTTGTGTTCGTAGAAAGTTCTTTATTTTATCTGAATCTGCCCTACAGTAAAATAATCTAGTACGGAGCTTATTAAACAATGGTTCGCTAACTCGTCGGGGACAGTCGAACCTAACTATGGGGGGGGGGTCCACAGCTAACTTGAGAAAAAATTAATATTTCCCAATGAGAATTTTCAAACCTCGTTTTCAATCTAAGCTGTCATATACATTTAAGAACGAAAATATTTTAATGCTGAGCCTGACATACATCGCCAGATTTATCAAAAATTAAATACATTTCAAAATACAACCAGCTAAACCAACCTTCATATTCATGCAACAGAATCGATGTCCAAATCAAATTCAATTTCCATGCTGGAATAAACTGAATCAAATTGAATAATTATTAATTCCATTCGTTTTGTTGCATTTCGACTCATTCAATTTGACTTTTGTATTCCGGAATTTGTAAATGAAGTTGAGATTAAGTCAGCGTTTATTTTCATATTGATATGAGTTTTAATTTATTAAACAAGAAAGAATAGGCTAAAAGAGAAAAAAATAAGAAATGCACGAAGGAAATAAACAACAACGCAAGTTTAATTTATCTTGCTTGTTACATTGTACGCCTTCAGGGTTTTAGGACATACAATCAAATCCATGGTAAATTATTGAATCAGTAAATCGGACTTAGGACTTCCATAATTCTGGGTTCCATTATACTAAAAGCGGATCCCTATTTAAAACATAAATTCCATAATCCAATTTATTAATACTCGCATTCATTATTATTCCATTTAGTGATAAACAAAACAAAGGATTTCAAACCAAAAGAAGAAGTTCGGTTATAATTTTGCCAACAATAATCCGTCGGTACGTCTTTTTTTTATTATTTATTTATTTATTTGTGGGTTCATGATCCCTGCGCATGCGTGATAGCATTTTTTTTTTTTTTGCGTTCCCTCTACGATTTTTGGAGTATTTCACGTGTTATAGCGTGTAAGAGGAATCACTGGCATCGTTTAAATGCCTTTTATAAATAATATTTAATAATTAATATTTTAAAATTAATAAAAAGAAGTTTTGAAAACAGATCGATTCTTTGATAAGGATGAGCAATTTAACTCACAGGAATTAAAAAAATAAAAATAAAAGTACCTTTAAAGATAAATTCAATGACATGGATAATTCTAATAACCAAGTGTCAAAGATAAAATAGCAGATAAAGATAATAATAAAAAATAAAAAAAGATAAGCTGCAGACGCAAAAATTCCGAACTGCAGGCCTTTGCAACTAAGTAGGGGAAAGATTTTACTGAAAAATAAAAAATGTCTTAATTTAGAGCTATTCCGAAATCGATTACTGATTTTTGAAATTCCAACATTTTTCTAATTATTATGATAACGACATTAACAAACAGAAATTTTACGTTATCATCTAGATCTAAGTTTCAATTACAATTCATGAATTCTTTCTAGCGCTTAAAACAAATAAGCATTCTCAAAAAGAAACAAAAATCCATCACCAAAAGTTTGAAATACAAAAAAAAAAAAAAAACATGATTGAGATTTAAAAAGAAAAACCTTTTTTAATATAAAAATAAATAGGAAAATATAAAAATTAAAAAAAAAACATACAGTATGATTTTTAAACAAATAAAATGAAGTTTTAGGAAGAAAAAAAAATTTAAAAAATTATAAAAGTTTGATTATTTTTGGCATTTAAGAAAAAATGTATAACTCTTTGTAGTATATAAAGAATTTCTTACTTAAAAATTATTTCTACTTACAGTGCATAAAGGGATTTAAAATTATGGATTTTGATTTTTCTTTCCGAAGTTTCTTATTTTGAAATAGCTGGCTTTTCGTACATTGGCATCTTATCCAGAAATTTGTACTGAGGCATTAAAATACCTTGACAACAGCTGATACTATCCACTTCACATTTATGTACAGGGTGTTGCATAAAGACCACCCTTAAAATGTATTTTTAGAACACTCCTCAAAAGTTAAAACAAAGAATACACACACTGGGGATCACAAATTAACATTTGAAAAATGATAAAACATAAACTTAATAGACATCTGCAAATCACAATACAAGATAGCAAATGTAATGAAGAACAAAACAGATTTGATTATGGATTGAAATTTGAAACACAGAATGGTTAAAGGAACTAGCACTAGAAGGTATAAAAACACTTTCAAATTTCAATATCCAATTACACCTGTTTTGCTGTTTATTACATTATCCTTCCTCTACTGTAATTTTTCTCAGAATTAAATATTGTTTTCGTATTTTTCTCGCTTAAATATTGATTTTTAACCCCCCATGTACAGACTTTTTTGTTTTCAATATTGGTAAAGATTTAAAAAATACATATTAAGAACAGTTATAGTTCCACAATTATAAAATTAATATCTAAAATAATATTTGAACTTGCAAATCTTGAATGTGAATCGGTGTATAACTGTCTGCTAATGTACAGCATATGTATTTCTAAACAAATGGGCTGTATGATAGTGATAGGTTAAAATGCCTTAAGTACAGATCAATGAATATTAATAATAAATTTTATAATTTTTTACAGAATTATCTAACGTTACTTTCATAAAAAATATTCGAGTCATACAGTTCAAATGGTATTAAAAGACTGTTTGATTCAAATAAACTTATACTTATATATACTTATGGCGTCCAAAAGAGTAATAAATGAACTTCTTTATGCGAAGCAACAAATAGCTGTGCATAACATACACATACAACATATGTATAAATATTCAGATAAAATTCTAGTAAATATAAATGATTGTAAAACTTTTCATACTTAAAATAAGATTAAATATTTATAAAATTTTATTTAGAAATTAATTTGAAGGCTAATTAAAAATAATGCAAAGATGAATCCGGCAAATTGGTTTTGCATTTCAAAACACCCGAGGTATGGAATAAAATTTTCAAATAATCTATAATCAATAGTAATATGAATTGTACATTTAATTCAATAACATTATTTATTTTTCAGTTTTAAAAATTAAAAAATCTTAGTATATTTTTTAATCTGCTTTATGTTTCAGACACTACCATTAATTTTAAAATATTTAATTCTTAAATAGAAATGTATTTTTTTTAATTAGGAATTCCAATACGCTTGTAATATACTTTAAAATTTAAATTAAATGTCTTTAATAGTGTAGTGTGATTTGAGACTAATTATGGAACATTAACATGACACAATATGTAATGGAAATTACATTGTTATTAGATTGAAAACAAGTTTTAGATAAATAAAATGAAACATAACAGTAATACAACAGTAAAGTTTTAATTCTAATTTCGAAGCTGAAATTTTCATTTTTTTTAAAAATTATATTTAAATTGAAAATTTTTATTTAAATAAATTAAAATATTTTTAAAAACTAAAAGCATATTCTGCAAAAATAATAAAATAAAAAACATTACCCTGATTTGAAAAAGTTACTAAGTTCAATAATTAAAAATTAAATAGCTAAAAGAATGAAAAGTTCAGAAATAATTCAGTTTCTAAGAAAAGCTACATAATATGTAAAAATAAAAAATTAAAAGTATGTTTATAAAAATGTGGTTTACTATTTCTAATTTCATTATTGCAATAAACAATTTTCAGTTAAAAATGCTTAAAGTAGGTTCTTTAAATCATTCTCAAATAAATACGTTAAAAAACTGTCGCATCCATAATATTTTCAGTTTCACCTTTTTTAAAGAAAATTAGAAAAGAGAATTTTAATCACTTTTCTATCAAAATTCAGCATTATGTTAAAAAACTAATATAATTATCACTCCAAAACAAATGATACATACAACATTAAGGTATTCCTAACAATTTAATTACATGTCAATATAAGAAAATAAAAATTTCAATAAAAACCGAATTGAAAATAGATTTGTTAATTTTCTTTTGAAATTAATTATAATTTTTGAAAAACTAAGAATACGATGAAATCAATAACAGAAATTATGCGTTATAATTCGTATAATTTGTAATGTTTCTTTAAAGGGTTTGTAACAATCTAATTCCATAAAAACATTAGGAATGTATTTTATTTATTTTGGCTTTTAAAAAAAGTAACAAAGAGGAAAATCATCATTACAATTATTTTCTCTCGGTGTATTTCCTTCTACAAGAGGAAAATTTCCTATAAACACGAGAAAAAAGTAACAATTCAATTCTAAGGTTAAAATTCTGTTTAAGGTTAACTACAAAAAGTCTTTTTTTAATAAACGAACAAGTATTGTTATTAGAAAACTGCAATTGAGAGTTTTCTAAATATAATCAAAAGCACATGGCTGTCAAAATCGATGGCAACAAATAAACAAAAACTGACTCACCTTCATTTAAATCGGCCACAGCAAATACTTCTAAATACACACAACACAGTACAGTTTGTACACTTAAACACCACCGCAATCGCCTTGACACGGCCCGCGGGTCAATCATGTTTGCAAAATTAAAAGGCTTTTCTCATCTATCGGAGGCAGTCATCAAAGAAGCCGGCATATCGTTGTTTCATGCGGCATTTTTATGAATGAATCAAACTTCAGAAACGACTCATTCAAATGAAAACGATTTTATAAATGCACAAGCTCAAAACAATGATGCACAATCTTTAAAAAACAAAGAATCACGTGCACAAAACTCTCGGATGTTATTTGCAATTTTGTATCAATCGACTACAATCAGCTTTTACTCGCGGTTACATTAGTAGTCCACATATAAAACTACGTTCACCTTCCATCGGATCGTTTGAGAACAGCAGACGCTTCGATGTGATATCGAAAGCAATCTTTGCGACTGCGCTGCAGCAATCGACTCAGTCGATTAGGAAGAACCGCCATCTGTTGTTACTTGGCGGCTCTTTTTTCCACTCTCGTAGTAGAAAACTAATGTAAATTAGCGGAAATGCCAGAGTTAGCGAACGAGTCATCTTTTTATTGTTAAGAGAATTATTATGATACTCTGTAAAGAATTATTTGCTCATAAACATGAGCAGGAAAATATTAACTTTCACTGCTTCAATAAAATCTTTCATAAAAATTCGAAATAAAGAATAGTATATAAACGTAAAATAACAGTTTCTCTTTCTCATAAAAATTAAAAATAAAAGAATGGGCAAATTACTATTATTATAATTTGAAAGGAACTATTTAATCATCATGAGCTAGAAAATTATATATATTTTTTTATCTCTTTTATTCAGCTTTTATAAAATATCAAAATTCACTACGTTGTAAATAATTAAGAATTAATTAGTCGAAGTTCAAATTTATGGTTATTAATAATTATGCAAAATAATAGTTACCCCAATTTGATAAATAATACGAATGATAGATTGGTCGTATAATTATGATACTTTGTAAAGAATTATTCGCTCATAATCAAAAGAAAATAAGAACTCTTTATTGCTGTTTTTCTCCCCTTTTTGATTCAAACTTCTATAAAACTTCGGAATTCATTACATAATGAATAATGTATAAGTGTATAATTTTAACGTAAAATAATGTAGTTTCTTTCTGTCGTGAAAAGTAGTAAAAATAATATTCTAATCCCCTTTTTGATTCAAACTTCTATAAAACTTCGGAATTCATTACATAATGAATAATTCATTACATAAGTGTATAATTTTAACGTAAAATAATATAGTTTCTTTCTGTCGTGAAAAGTAGTAAAAATAATATTCTGGCCTAATTATTATGACATTTTGTGTTGTAAAAAATATTCCATTTATCTTTAAAATTATGTCACCTATAGATTTTGTATTTCTTTTGTTGCAGCTTTGATTCTATCTAATATCAAAATTCATTGCAATAAAAATGAAATAGAATTAATCGTATTTCAAATTGATGGCAACTAGTTTTCCCATTTTGTAATTTATTTTTCCTAATAATGACAATAATAAGTCGGTCGAATTTATTAAAAATAATAAATCGGCCGGATTATGGATTTGTTCTAGCTTTAAATTTCACTGCTTCAGTAGAATACCATCGCACATAATTCTTACTTTTTAGTTGCAGTTTTTATAGAAGTTCGAAATTCATTATACATACACTTTTCTTTTTAATTATTATCGTTTTCTGCCCTTGACTGTAGCTTTACGTTATTACATTAAGAAAAACGCGTTTTTAGTAGTACATCTCATCAAAATAAAGATTAACTACCTTTAGTATCATTTATCATGATTTAGTTTCTGGAAGTCAAGTCATGATGGTCAAAGTTTTTCCGATACTTATCCCTTTCAAGGAGCCGTCAAAAACTTCTTTTCGCAGAATCTATGTTAAAACTGCACAAGTATTGACGCAGTTTAAATAGATGCGAAATGTACTAAAGTAATACTTTGTACCAAAACTAGTATATTTGGGTACCTATTAAAACTGACACATTTGTATAATACCCAGTAGTGCCTGTTACCAAAATTAGTAAAGCATGAATGGCATCGATAATTGTCGTGCGATTAATTACATTTTTCCAAAACGAATTTGTACGATTTATGCATTAATTTTGATTTTTAGAACATAGCTTAGTTTTTTTTAATCTTTTTTTATTTATTTGAATTAGAATTTATTGAACCGTGATGGCTCAGGGGATAGAGCATTCGCCTCCCAATGAGGTAAACCTGGTTTGAATTTCAGCGTTGGCTAGAAGATACGAATTTCGCTCCCGGCTCGCACTGGCCACAGTGCTGCTGTAAAATATCCTCGGTGGTAGACGTATCTTGGATTAGAATCCTCTTGGCGTCTAGCTAACTGTGGGAGGTTTTCATGGTTTGCATCTCCATGTAACGCAAATGTGGATTAGATTCATCAAAGAGTCTTCCGCGAAGGCTAATTGGTTTCAATACTTGATCAAAGAGTTCACTTATCTTTTGGGTTGAGTTCAAAATTACAAGGGTTCGGAATTGAATATTGATAGTTGTAAATTCTGAATTGGGTCAGCTGTTCAACGCCAGTTATAAAATAAAATTAGAATTTATTACTAAAATTAATTAAGTGCCATTGATATCATTGGCGTCAATAACAGCAAAGCGATTTTTTGAAATTCTCAAATGAACTTATGGATGGTCTTATAATTCTTATTCTTATGGATGGTTCACACTGTCGCTTAAAAATTTCTCCTCACCCAAAGGGCCTCTATGTTTCTGTCATATTTTTATTTGCACTTCTTAATTTAATTCTGTTATTAATCAAATTTAACTATAAACGGAGAAAAGAAAAGTCTGCATTATTAACACTTTTCAGAATTATTATTATTATTATTTAGTTTAAAAGGAGTAATGCTTAAAGCCATGTAAATGTGTATTCTATTAAGCATTGAAATGAATTTAAGTACAGTAAAACTAGCGAGAAATTAAAATATTTCAAATAAATCGTAATTTACTAGCACACACATCCTTAAAGATGTAACATCTAAGAATTTCGTAGAGTTAAAATACAACAAAAAAACAAACGGTTACAAATAATTTCATAAATCCAATTAAAAATAATAAAAGAAAACGATTAACTTATTTTAACTGGTAGTTAAGCTTTCTGACGTGTCGTGGCACAAAAACCGTTCGGGTTAGTGTCGCCATTTTGCCACTAAAAAAAACGCGTTTCCTTTTTATATGCTCTACTCCAATGTTTCCCAAGCTTTTTTGTGCCATGCCCCACCTAAGCCTTTTTAAAATTCTTATGCCCCCCTATGTAACCTATACATTATTTTTAACATTAAAAAATTGAATTGTTCACTTAAGAAACTTAAATGATAGGTTTTAGGAAGAAATCACTAGGAAATTGTTAACGAAACAAAGTATGTAAATTTTCAAAACGTATAATGAGAAACTAAAATTCAAATGCGAAATAATTTTAATCAAAATATTTCTACAATAATTTAATATTTTAATTTAGTGAGATCCTTGCACTTGCTGCTTGCTGCACAGAGATTTTATGTTAGGTTCCAATTTGGTTAGCTTCAGTCTCAAGTCTCCCCGTTGTGTTATATCCAGACGATTTCTTTTTTTTTACCAGTAAATCATTTACAGCACTAAATCCACATTCAGCTAAATATGAAGATGGAAGCGGTAACAATAGTTTTCTTGCCCATTTGGTTGAATTAGAGTATTTGATTTCTGTTTCCTCTCAAAGCCGTGTCATCACTCCTTTTATATTAAATAAAGTTTTAACTGACTCATCATTTTGCATTTCTGTGAGCTCTTTTTGATACTGCATATTTGATATATCAGACAAATCCATTAACATTGGCTGCATCATCCACGTTGGAAAATTAATTTATTTTAAATCAGAAAATCTTTCTTTTTAATCAGTCGATACAATTTTCAGTTGATCGACAATAACAAGTAAAGCGGTATCATTTACTTCACATATTTGGAGCCAATGAAACTGTTCGAAGATTTTGTTGTTAATATATTTCTGACATAACTCAATAAGGTAATGAAACAAAATATCTTCGCTTTTGCATCAACAAGAGTTTTATTTGTTTCTTGAAGTTGCTTATGTAAAATATTTAGTTTTTCAAAGATATCTGCTAAATAACTCACAAATGCTTTACCATCGACTGTTAACAGATACTTCATTTCAAGTTTGTCGCTTAAAAAATCACTAAGAGTATCAAACAATTCCATAAATATGGGTTAGAGTCCGAGGGTTCACTCGGAGCCAGCAGCAGGGAGGTCAACTTGACGCCGCCAAAAACCCAGTTGATATTTTGGTCTCGTCAAACGAATTTATAATATTAATTGGCTGCAACTGTTTAAGAATTTGCTTTTTTCTTTCAATTTTGGCATCGAAATCTAGTATTACATTCAAATGGCCCAGAGCAAAAGGGTTAAACTCGAGTCGAATCCATTTTTAATTTGCCCCCCCCCCCTTAAGAATCAAATTGCCCCCCAGTGGGGCGTGGGCCCCACGTTGGGAAACACTGCTTTACTCTTAAGCGAATGGGTTCAATTTCTCTATTGAATTATTGCTTCTAGGAGTAACGAATAACGACGAATTAGTACTAACTAATTTTGTAGTTCTCCAATAATTTTGCTTCTCAGAACATAATTTAGTTCGGTTACATTCGATTTTAAATTATTTAGTTTAAAAGCATAACTGTAAACAAGATAAACACGTAATTTCAGATTAGCGTAGACATACTACTTTGGCGAGGTGATCGGCCTATGCTGTCACATTTATGCTATTCATTGAATTTATCGAACATGACGGATAAAAAGTAGTTAAATATTATAGAACGTGCCATAAATTATTTATTTTCTTACTAATGAGAGCATAGCAAACATCAGTGATCATCACGTTTAAATATTTAGGGGGGAAAAAACAGAATAATTTGCAGCTTTATTTTTATCTATGACTAGTTTTAAATTATGAGAAACGTTTTTCAAACGTCTTTCCCTAACGATCTAAAGGAAATGTCTGAACGATTTTTATGGATCGGGAACAACAGAAATAGAATTAATCGTATAATATTAACGAAAAATAATGGAGTTTCTCGAATTTGAAAGATAATAAAATTAAAAGAACAGATTAGAAATGTGGTCAAAAGAATTTAGTTTAATAATTTTCAATAATCTTAGAAAGTGTATAGTGGGAATAAAATGTAACACTCTGGGTCAATTTATTATTTGAAGATCATCTCGTAATAAATAAGATAGCTCGAGAGAAATCATATGTTAATTAACTACAGCAAATAGAGTCACGAAAACATACATTAAAACATGCTGTCTACACAAGGTTAGGTCTCTACATAAGTTTTATTCAACCTTTTTTCCACGATGAACTGTTCATTTTTTGACCCGTTGAATTGGACAGAAGTAATGGTGAATCTAGTAAATTTACACCTAATACTGGAGAAAAATGTGCGTCATTAATTTAATATGTTATTCAGGGCTTAGCATTGAAAGATTTTTTCAACTTTGATATTTCTGAATTTTAAGATTAATAATTTACTACAACTAAATCGCACAAGTGCCTGTGAAATAGCTATTTCTTACTTTAATTTTTTATTTTTTAATTTTACTTTAATTTTTGGACTTGTTCGAAAAATGCCCGAAACTTCTGAAAGTGAGACTCAGCAAATCGCGTCGCTGTGAAGCCGCCGTCATTTTGAAGAGCATACCTCTAAATACGGTTTGGCAGATGGAAAGTCAATTCACACGAGCTGGAGTAACCACAGAAGCCACGAAGTTTCACCACGTGTTTCCGCCTTACAATCATAAGAATTACCGGTTGTCAATGACAAAATCCTTAATCCATGCGTTGATTCAACGCCCTCAAGAAAAGATTGAGGGACCAATATGCACATTCGGAGACACAGCGTTCTAAGATATCTGCTTTCTTGCATACAACTCGGACATCGGCATCCTTCAAGACTTCTGATGGAGATCGCGAATCAACTAGGATCTTCTAAAATCTTTATTTTTACAAAGATTATCTCCTAACGTCCAAAAGATTTTGGCCATTTCAAACAACAATCTGGATCAGCCAGCCGAAATGGCCGATGGCGTCATAGCAACAACAGCTCATGCACACCATCGGTTAAAGCTATTGCAGCGCCAACAGATCAGCAAGACTTGCGACCAATGTTGAGGGAAATAACTTCTCGTCTCTCTCATCTGGAGATTCGTACACGTGGCCTATCAGGTTGCATAATCAATGACGCTCTGAAAGCCGAAATTGACAAACTGAAAATTCTGAGCACTCCTGGTACCACAGGATGTTCCAATGTCGATCTCCCTCATCATTCCAGTGTGGAAGTTTCAAGGTGACAAAACATCTTTTATGATGATAAAACATTTTCTTCGTGATACATCATTGATACTGGAGCAAGTGTATCTGTTGTCCCTCTGCTTATAAGCCAAGAGGCCAAGCTGCGCAGATGCAACTATTTGCTGCGAACCAAATAGCGATTCCAACCTTCGGTCAACGCCTGTTAAAATTAATAATTAAATTAATCTAAGAAATCTGTCTAATGTATTGAAATTAAACTAAAAGAATTTAGCAGGTCTTTCGTTATCGCTGCTATGTCAGAATAGATTATCTGTGCTTATTTTTTACGCCATTTTGTACTTTAAGTAGATCTTAAAAATGGTGTTTCGATTTCCCGTTTACCAAGTTACAAGCAAAAGGAATCTCCATATGCTAAAAATTCCTTATTTATTAATACAATTATTGAAAAAATTGAATTAATTATTGAACTAAATTTCGCAATTTGCTAGCAGAATTTCCTTCACTTATAAGAGCAAACACTATCAAAATTATTCACGGAGTTAAACATTAGATTGGAGTTACCCATTAGACTTCCTGTTTTCTTTAAACCTCGACGGTAACATGTGAATAACTAAAAGCTTCAACGCAAGAGTTTGAATTTCCCGTAACTTCTGGAGTACGCCGACAGACCAAAAACTGTTGGGAGAGTCCCAAAGGTCCACACATGGTCCAGAGGACTGGTGACCTTGTGAAAATTTTCGCCCACTTAATGGTGTTACCCAGGGTCGGATTAACCTATAGGCACACTAGGCACGTGCCTAGGGCCTACGAAATTCAGGGGCCTACGAAAAACTTGGGAGAAAAAAATTTGTTGACAAAAATAATTTAGCTTTAAAAACAACAAGTGTATTTTGCACAAAATTATGAAGATACAAATAAAAATATAATATTTTTCGGTAATAAATTATTTTGCAGAATCTTACGATGTAAGATATTACTTTTTTGCAATTTTTGGATTCTACGAAATCTTGTATTAAGCTGTCGAATTGCAGATAAAGTTCGATAAACAAATTTTAAAATTAAAATCCATATTCATAAAAATGTAAAAAAAAATATGCAAGAAAATTTTAGCATATATTTTGAAAAGAGGGGAGGAGTGGGAGAAGGAGGGGAGGGCCCAAAAACGGCTGTGCCTAGGGCCTACGAAAGGTATAATCCGGCTCTGGTGTTACCATTCCAGACGGGTACCGTGTGCCTCATATTCAAGACTGATTTCACGTTTTAGAAGGAAAAACAATATTTTTCTACTTTGGACCTTACAAGAACTTACTAGCACATTCCAATGCCAGTATCGAAAGAGAATGTGCCGAAAACTGCTGTAACAACCCCGTTTTGACTCGTTGAAATTTTGTATACACCATTCGGATTGTTGAATGCCGTAGCACGCTTCAACATTCCAACGTTTCATTTATCAAGTGTTGGGGGAATTTGATTCTTGTGATCCTTATTTTGATTATGTGTTAGTGGCTTCAAAGAAGAAGATGAAAGCTTAATGCACTTGCAACAGATTTTCCAAAGCTTCTATGAATATGGCGTAACACTAAACGTAATCAAATGTGTTTTCGGACAGTGTTCCGCAGAATTTCTCTTTCATATTCATATATAACTGCGAAAGAATCACTCCACTCCCAAGCAAAGTTAAGGCAATTGTAAATTTTCCACAGACAGTTAAAGTAAAAGAACTTCGTTGATTTCTAGCAACCGTCTATTTTTAAAGACTATTTATACCCAGAGGCGACCAGACACGGGCTATTTTAAAGAAATACTTAAAAGATACCAAAAGAAATGACAAAACTACGATAAATTGAACCGTGAAAGCTGTAACTGCATTGTTGGAAATGCAAGAGACTTGGTAGGGGTGACCACGCTTTAACATCCTGTTTTGAATACACCTTCGAAAATTGTGGTAGACTCCTCGGACACTGTAATTGGTGTCGCCTTGCAACAAATAGAATAAGATTGGCAACCACTTGGATGTCATTCCAAAAATCCTTCCCCATCTTAACGATATTACAGAGCATATAACAGAGAACTGTTAACATACATGGCTGTTGCGCATTTCAGACATATGGTAGAAGGTTACATTTACCATTTACACCCACCGCAATCCACTTATATTTTTTTTTGGATTGAAAGAGAGCAAATGCCCGCCAAGGCAGTAGCGTCATTTGGATTACATAAACCAATTTACAACAGATATTCAACATGTGAAGGGAACAGATAAAGTGGTCGACGATGCACTTTCCAGAGAAAATATCGCAACCATGGGAAAACTGAGCAACATTAACTTCCAGGAAATGGCTATCAATCAGAAAAGCAACCAAATATTAACAGAAACTTTATCACAACCAGATAAATCATCACTAAAGCGTTAACCTTGTAACCTAATGAATGATCCTCCTATTTAACTGTATTGTGATGCAATTACCAACCGGATACGACCGTTTGTTCCCAATATGGGTAGAAAAAACATTTTTTCTAGTCAACATTCTTTTCTTACATCCTGGAATTAAAACAACTATCAAGTTGGTTTAAGAACAATATGTATGGCTTGGAATAGTAGTTGATGTAAGAGCACAGCTGATGTTAGAGTCATTCTACGATGCAACAATTATTAGTTTGTCAACGTTCGAAAATCGAGCGTTACACGCATAACACGCTTGGAACATTCTTTCTACCATATGCCAGATTCAATTATGTGTTTGTATTTCGAAGTTTGGATGCTCTCCTTCTACTGCGAATCACAACAGATTGGGCACGCAGTTCAAAGCAAGCAGTTCATGTAACGCAAATGCGGGGCTAAATTCTTGGGTACGCCCCGTCATCGAACAAACCCCATAAGATGAACTAGTAGAAATATATCATAGACAGCTCAAATAAAAAGAAAATTATAGATATTGGTATCATTATACAGGAAAATCTAAAAGTCTGAAACTTTGAACCTACTGCGATACAATATTTTCTTGAAAAACATTATAACTACCAAAAGTATCTCGCAAATTCAAAATTACAAGATTATGTATGACAAAATTAGGAAATACTTTTACTGCCCATTTATAGCATCAGTTACAATGGCCACTTTCTCAAAAATTGAAAGTTTTAAATGATTAAAAAATGGGATACTATTAATATTGTAAGGCGTTTCAATCCCCGGCAGGCCCCAAATAGTGGCACATGAAGAAAATTAACTCGTCGCCACGATAGGTTCCTTAGGAGAGGAGGAGCAGGTTGCTACTGGCACCGCCCAGCCGAGCTCTCCATATTAATAACGTGAAGTATTTTTTTGAAAATTTTCACAAAAAATGGTATGGGATAGAGCGTCCGCCTTCCAATGAGGCGAACCGGGTTCGAATCTCAGTCGATACGAATTCCGCATCTGGCTCGCACCGACCACAGTGCTGACGTGAAATATCCTCAGTGGTAGACGGATCATGGGGTAGAGTCCCCTTGCCATCTGGCTAACCGTGGGAGGTTTTCGTGGTCTTCCTCTCCATGTAACGCAAATGCGGGTTAGCTCCATCAAAAAGTATTCCACGAAGGCAAAATTTCTCCCAATACTCGATCCAAGAGTTCTTTTGTCTTCTGGATTGGGTTCAAAATTTCAAGGCTACGGAGTTGAAGATTAGTTGTCGTACGCCCATGAAATTAGGTCGGCTGTTCAACGACGGTTATAAAATAAAATAAAATAAAATAAAATAAAATAAAATAAAATAAAATAAAATAAAATAAAATAAAATAAAATAAAATAAAATAAAATAAAATAAAACATTAGAGTGGAGCAACGGTGGCACTGGGGATAGAGCGTTCACTTTCCAATGAGGTAAACCTTTGTGTGGGGTAAAGCTAGTCTATTACAAATTTCGCATCCGGCTCGCACCGACCTCAGTGCTGACGTAAAATATCCCCAGTGGTAAACGGATCATGGGTTAGAGTCTCATTGCCTTCAGGCTGACCATGGGAGATTTTCGTGGTTTTCTTCTTCATGTGATGTAAAAGCTGTTCAGTTCCATCAAAAAGTTCACCACGAAAGCAAATTTCTCCAAATATTTGATCCAGGGGCCAGTCTTCTAGATTCAAAATTACCAGGCTACTAAGTTGAACTTTGGTCTGCTGTTCAAAGACGGTTATAAAATAACTATTAAAAAAATATAAGAAACTTAAGAAGACTAAAAGATTTGCTTTTGCTTTTATATACGATCTATTAGTGATAAAATACGCGGTTTACTTGTATTCAAAAGAGCATCTTAAAAAAGTATGATTTTTTATCACTACATTAGCTTTCAACTTTTCGGACATTATTTCTTCATTTATTTTAATTTTTGAAACATATATAGTAATCTTTAGCTTAAAATATTTCCTAGTTTAATATCGCACATTTTTTTTTATGATTCTTCCCTTTTTTAAAAAATAAAGTTTTTTTTTTATGGCTGCCAAAATGCACTCTTAACACACTAACATTTTCTTTTTTTATTGGGTTAAAAAACTGCATCCTAGCTGCTTCATATTTTTAAAGATTTTACTGCTGAAAACCATTGCATAATATGTTATTTCCCAGCTTTAAATATCACGTAATTCTATCCTTCATGCGATTTTACTAAAAAATTTAAAGTTACTGCCGAAAAACGTGTTTTGGGCACTAATTCAATATTTTTCCCTAGAAGGTCAAACAGTTGCCGCTTACTTCCTTTTGGTAAACATTTCACTTCAAAAAATCGTTGTAGTTTAATTCTTCCAGCGAGGAATACCGAGTTAATTTGTTTACCTTACATGACTTTCTTTAATTTTTTGATATTTTTCAAGATGGCAACCAAGAAAGAAAAAAAAAACGCTTTTTGCGCACTTATATTCTTCTAGACGTTAGTACGTCAAAAAGATGAGAAACAACAAACTGAACTATTCAAGCCCTGCCCCCCCCCCCGGGTAGCACCGGCCACAATGCTGACGTAAAATATCCATAGTAGTCAATAGATCATGGGTTAGAGTCCCTAGCCGTCGAGCTAACCGTGAGAGGTTTTCATATTTTTTCTCGCCATGTAACACAAATGCGGGTTAGTTCCCTCAAAAAGTCCTCTACGAAGGCAAATTTCTCCTAATACTTAATCCAGGAGTTTCCTTGATTTCTGGATTGAGTTTAAAATTACAAGTCTTGAACCTTGGTATCACTTTTAATCATAAACTCAAAATTAAATCGGCTGTTCAACGACAATTATGAAATAAATAAAATACCTGTCTTTGTGGGAATTAGTTCCATGACCTATTTTTTATCTAATTCTTCTCTACGTATATGTTGCTCCAAACATGAAAAAAAAATTTAAACCTGATTGTTTTTGAATAATAATAATAATAATAATAATATTTTGTTGGTGAGATTTCTATCTTTTGAAATTTCTTATTAGTTATATTTATGCGCATTTAGTTAACAAAAATACAAACTATATTTGCATTTAAAATAGCTCAAAATAGAATTCGAGTTTATAACATTCATAAACAATTGCAGAATATGTCTTAATGGAGTGAAAAAATTAATTGCTCGCAAATGGGAAAATCGCGTGATGTTAGAAAATTGAATTAAAAAGCTTCTGTTTATTTCGAGAAAATAAACCAATTGCGGAATTCTTTTACGTGATTTGATGCGTGTTTCAGCGTAAGTGTAGCAAAGAACTTTTTTTAATGAAGATAATTAAATATTTCCTGTTTTTTTTTAATTCATTTAATATTTCGCAAAAAATATAAGACATACATTCAATATCTAATATTTAATATTTGCATTAATAAATCAAACATTCAATACTGTACGGTTGAATATCAACGATTACGTGCAAGCCTGTTTATAACAATATGTCCATTTTGTTTAAAATAAAAATTAGATTTTACAATTTTATTTTATAACCGTCGTTGAACAGCTGACCCAATTTTGGGTTTACCACTACCTATGTTCAACGGCTAACCAAAAAGGTTTTTAACCAAACCAAATTTTTTTTTAAAATTTATTATTGCCCTTTTTGATGACTTTGCTTTATTAGATTAATCAAAATATGATTTTAGAAATTCAGCTCATCAATATAAAGATTAAATATACACACTATCATTCGGCACCGAAAAAGATGTTGATTGCGGACAATACGCGACAATTTAGATTTATTTATAGCAAATTAAACAAATTTATCAATTAATTGGCATACCTAAACTTTTTTGGCATGAGTAATTTTTTTAAAATTTCAATTACTGTTGATTTAACATTCGAATGATCTAGAAACACGTTTCAAAAACTTGATATTAAAAGGATATGTAGGACCCGAGGCTGAAATTATTCCTTCCACATCCCTGGATCGAACTTTTACAGCCATTGATTTATATCATTCTTTCTTTATTCCCTCGCTGCAACTAAAGTTGTTCATAATGAGAGTTTTCACGACGAAGCGTACTCGTAATAAATTGTTTATGAAATATGCTAAAAATAACCATTTAAAATAAAATAAAAATGTCCTCGCATAAAACACATTATTAAAAGAACGGACAGTCGTCATAGCAATAATAATTGATTATTTCTATCAAATAACTTTCGGGAAAGATTAGACATTATCTACTCAGAGACTAAAATTGGTAAATAAAACCATAAACAAAAACCTAAGTGCAACGCTAAATACAGCAATAATAAACGTTTAGATAAATCAGATGAATAACAAAGTTATCAAGCCAGCTGTTAGCGAATATTTTTAGAGGAAAAAAAAGTCTTTAGTTTTCCGGAAAAATCTTTTAATAATTATTTTAAATATATATCAAAGAACAAAATATGTAAAATATTGTAAAAGTGATCATATGTTTTTTATGCTAACTTAAATTTTTTTTCTTTTAAGATCTCTGTAATTATCCAATTATGTTGGAAATAAACTTTTTGGTCTCGTTTTTAAATAGTCCCAATTTCTCGAAAAATCCGACGAGATTTATACGAAAAACTTAAGTTTAAATTACACTTAGAGACGAATTAGAAGTAGGTTCTACATAAAATATTAAGATTTGTATCAGCAAATTCACATTAGATTACGTTTGGCAGACAGGCTCAATTAACACAAAATTTCAGCTCATGGTCATTCTCGTTGGTCACTCCTCCCCCTGTATTTCTCTTGACCTTTTGAGAATATTGGATTGGTTGTTGGATAATTTCCTGAACCATAAATCTCCGTAGAAAAGATCTTCTCTGGAAAAAATACGGAACTCATTCTATTCAAAGTCAAACAAGTGTTTTTTCTGCGGCATCCATCTTTAGTAAAATTTTTAATTAGAGAACATTAACCATAAAAAAAAATTAACCTAAGAATACATAATTTATAAAAAATAACCTATAAATATATTTTTAAAGCAAGCAATATTTTAAAAAGGAGGAAATAAATAATTTACAGAACATTAAATCTGGCACATCGAGTGAACGCCCGCCCTGCAAGCAATGGTGAAAGTAGTTTGCACCATTAGGTATTGAAGGAGTATATGAAGAGAATTATTCTTAACAAAGCAGTACGGTATATAAACCATTTAGCATCTCTGTGATTTTCATTAAAATTTGATGAAGCACTAAATCGGTATTTCTGATAAAATATTTACCAGATATCTCAGAAATGACTGATGGATTTTGATAATCAATGAAAAAAGGACGGAACGTGATAAATATGCATTGTTTGCGACATTGTGCTTGAGAAAATAGGTATTTCATTCAGCAAATTATACAATTAAACTTTCCCCCCAATAGGTCATACTGCAGAATCGGAATAACTACGTACTTAAATCATTCAAGTTTGTTTGTGGTGAAAATAGGAACATTTTAAAAATAAATAAAAAATTCAGTACAACACCTAAATCGTATTCATCTGCATCATTTTCACACCGATTACAATTATTCCATTTCTACAGCGCCACCTATTGGTTGAATCTTCAATTAAGTGTTCAAAATTCCTAGTTTCTTGAGCATAATATTACAAACCATAAACTTTTACAGCTTACTGTTATTTTTTTAAAATTGATTTTCAAAATAAGTCATTTTTGGGACACACAGTGCTTGAAGGCTGCACACGTCAGAAAAAAATATGGGATCAATCAGAATTTTTACACGCTTCACGCCATAGATCCTCGGTTCTATCCTCAGGCCGGGCAAAATTGACTCAGCCTTACATCCTATTAGTGGGTCTATAAAAAGAGTATCAAACATGCTTGGGGACTAAACACTGGGGGTTGTGCGTTCGGCTGACCACCCAATTGCAACATCTGCTCCAACAGCCCAAGGTCAAGAAAATTGAGACAGGCACAGTAGGCCTTTGCTGCAGTGAGTTTAGTTTATGAGGGGAATTAATTTTTGAAACTTTATTCCCTATTTTATAGGTCAGGCTATTTTTCCTAGCAATAACTTGTTGGTAATTTTTACTACATTCCTGCTATGTTTCAACATATAAAAGATAATAAAACGATCGTATGTTTGTTTATGTTTTCATGGTTTCTCGCCCAGGAACAATGTTTCCACAGGGCACATTAGGACACATAATCCTCATAGAACAATCCCTGACGTCTGTAAGCTACTTGAACATAGTTGCAGACCAGGTTCACCCATTCATGGCAACAGTTTTTCCTGCGGGGAAAGGTGTTTACCAACAGGATAATGCAACATGTCATCAGGGTCGAATCATCATGGATTGGTTCGAGGATCATTCCAGTGACTTTCAAGTCATGTCTTGGCCCCCAAATTCACCTGATCTTAATCCAATAGAGCATTTGGGGTCGCACTTGGAAAACCAAATTCGTGCTGCCACGCTACCCCCTCGCAATGTGAGGGAATTGCAGGACCAGTTGGTGAGCGCTAGGTACCAGATACCTCAAACTACCTATCAGCACCTTGTGGAATCAATGCCATGGCGGGTGCTAGCAGTTTTGAGGGCTAAAGGTGGTCCTACATGTTATTAGCAGGGTGGTCATAATGTAATGGCTCTTCGGTGTATATTCACCTTTATTACAGTAGAATATAGACAGAGGAAATAATAAATATGTATAGACAGAATAAATATGTATAGTATATAGAAGAATAAATAAGAAAAACAGGTAGTTTAAAGAATCATAATGTATTCTAAACTTTATTAATAACTATAATATGATAAAATACTAGTTTGGCCAATAGTACACACAAATGAAGGCACACATTATGATAAACAGTTTGAGTATTTTCAATAATCAAAATGTTTCAAAATATAAACATCAAAAATAATAAATTTAAAAATGAGAATTCAATTAAGTACATACTTTGCGCCAAGAAAAAATTTGAACTGCAATAGCTGTGTAAAGATTCACATGATGAAAAATTGTTAAAGAAAATAAAAATAGTATTGCATAATATAACTTTTCTTAAAAAAAAAACTTTTATCAAAAATAAATTTAATAATTTAAATCATTAACAATACAGGAACGAATAATAGGTAAGACATTTTAAGACATCATAAAGTTCAAAATATTATCATTTTCATCAAGTAATAAAAAAGCATTTTGTTTCAGTATAAATAAGATCATTGATGGCTAATTTATTATAATTATTACAGTAAGGAAACTGTTTTTTTTGTTAAAAAAAAAACTCTAATTAATACATGATTAATAATTGTAACAATTGAAACAAAATGAATAAGATAATTTTTAAAAAACTTCTATCAACCTAATTCGTTAAAAAAGAATGTAGGAAATAAAAATAAAAAAAACTTTTTTGATCACATATGTATCAACAACATTTTAGATTTATAAAGTGAAAGTTTAAGAGTTAACATTTAAGTTGCTCATTAGATATGCAAAAGTTAATCATACATATTTTGTCTAGATAAAATAAAATTTCTTATTTGCAGAAAAATCCTGTTTCATGACATAAAAAATTCTATGCATTTGTGTACTGATTAGTTTTTACTGAAATTACGTGTTGCAGTGCCAGATTTTTCTTTTTTGTAAACATAGGAAATAATACTTTGAACTATAATAACAAATAAAAACACTCTTAAACAATGGCAGTGTATCTTTAAACAATTTAGATGATTAATAGAGAACACAAAAAATTCATACTTAATAACTAAATAATGCAATTATAAAAATTATGGAACTTAAAATATTTTAATAAAGGCAGAAATATGTAATAGTTAAAATATATGCTTTTAATATTACATTGCATAAAAATTATTTTATGTGTTTAACTATTAATTTTTTTATAGATGCGAGCATAAAAATATACTAACTTTTTGCAATGAAAAATATATTAATTGCAAATTTTTATAGTTGACTAAGACAAAAACATTTTTTTCTTAAAAATGGCAGCATATTTATGTAGACAAAACTAATTAGTGATTATAAAAGGTGCCTACTGAAGTCTGTGACCACCCTCTTAAGGTTTAAAGGGCTGCAGTTATAGTTATAAAAGTGGTGTTTAGGTGAAATAAAGTGGCAATGCTTAAGAAAAATGTGAACATCAAAAATCAAAGTACTTAGCGATAACTACTTGTGTTTTTTTCTTCTTCTTTCTAGAAATAATTTCTTATGTCACAATGTTATTAGTCAACAAATGCCCATTTTAAGCCTTCTTTCATTAGCATTAATCCTTATAATGATGTCACACTTTATTTCAAAGTTTTTAACCTTCCTCTTCATACCCCCTCTCACCATACCCCCTCGTCACACATACTAGCAGAACAAAAACAAGGCATTGTGTTATGGATTACACTTTAACTACGCCTTTTACTGACATGTAAGTGCGCAATAATAATGTGATAAATATGAAGGAAAAAATTTAATTGTAAATGGAAAAAAAAAAAACATAAAAATATTCAATTTGTCAATTTAAAATGTTTTTATTTTAAGCAAAATGTGCATTGTCACACTTACATCTCCTTGTCACAATTTCACAAAACTCCCTCTCTACTAAGTATGACATTGAATGGACCCTAAGGTGTCTTCTTTTTCGTCAGCACTACTACTACAGCCAAGTGCAGGCCAAGGTTTTCTCAATTAGCTGCCACTTTGAGCTAGATTTTTTCACCTGTTTATTCCCAACAATTTTAAGTGTGGGAATAAACAAGGTGTCTACTCATATTAAATTGTTAATGATAAACAACTTTCTAATTCACTTTTTTCTTATAGCTTAATCCTTTTTTGAGATAAAAGTGCCAATTTTCCAAAAGTGGGCACTGTTGAGGATTACTTCTTGTAGCATACAGCAACCTTATTAAACTTAGACTCCTTTTTATAACCATAGCTGCAACTGTTTAAAAAAATTAAGAAGGACTTTATAAAGAGGTGCGGAAAAATAAATCGAATGCAAATAAAAAATTATGTTTGCCACTGAATACATGGAACATCAGACTAGAAATATTGGCAACAACATGTACACCTTCAAGCAGAATATAAATTTTCAAATCGATTGAGAAACAGTTTATCTTAAATCACAGAAGAAAAAAAGAAAAAATTCTGCGATGAGAAGAAATACATTAAAACATCGTTTGCCAATTTAAATATATTACTTGTCATAATCAATAAATCTAGATGATACTACCTAATATAATTAATCTTTGATAGAAAATCGTAGCATAGATGAGTGAATATGCAGAAAACAGTTTTATAAATGTTTGCATTGTGCAATAAAATTATGCGAACACTTGTGTTAATTTAAAAATTTTACGTTTGCATTGTGCAATAAATGATGTAATCCATAAGGAAGCACATTTGTCAGTAAAAGTGGATTACATAAGTCCTGCCTAATAAGAGTTATCACATATATTTTAGCTTTAGAAATATAGATTCTGCATTTTTTTCAAGAATGAGTAAAAAACAGAGGAGTTCATTTTCTAATCTAACATAAAGACAAGACTTTCACAAAAATATATACCTTAAAAGTTTCCTAAGTTTTAAATAATTTAAATATGTACAGGATGTCTAAGATTATGTGTTATAGAAAATATGTTTTTTCTTCATTTATTGCTTAAGACACGACAATGTCAACTCCTTAATCATAAGCCCTGATTTATTCATGGAAATATTTATATTATTTATAAATATTTATATTAATGTTAAAACGTTATAAAACTCAGTTGTTTTGAGCATAACTAAGATTTAACAAGTAAGATTTTGTGAAACTATTACATTGAAGCTGCTAAAAGAAAAGACAATGATTAATTAGTATAATTTATTTCCCTTCGAAACATTTTTAATTAATTGTATTTTATAACCAGAATTGAACAGTTTACCAATTTTTGAGTTTATGACTATCACTGTTCAACTCCACATCCTGTAACAACGAGATCACACCAAGTTACACAGTTGACATCATCTTTTAATTTATTTTTATCAATTGACTCATAAAACTGAGTTTCTTTTAAATATTTAAGATACATAGTATTTAAATTTAATTATAAAATGACAATTTGATAATGCTATTTAATTTTCAAATTCATTATAAATAAAAATCTTCTTAAAATGTAAAAAATGAAATAAAGAATTTAGAAACCAGAAAAAAAGATGAAGATAATAACAAAGAAAAAAGATATAATAATGAATAGAGAAAATAAAAGAATTTTACAGGGCTGAATAATGACTACATATTATTAAAAATAAAAGGAACTGAATTATTATTAAGAATTTATCAACAGAAATATTTGAATGAAATAAGTTCAGAAAATGGATGTTCGACTGGAATATGAAAACACAATTTACTCCGATTTAAAACCTGCACACACATGTAACTAATAATACATGAAATACAAATAGTTAGAAATTAAAACATCACATCCAAAAACTAAACTTATTTTTTCAACTTCTTTACACAATGCAAAAGTTCTTAAAGTAATAATTTTTCAAAATCTTCTAGTCAATTTCACAAAATTTAAACTTTTTTTAAACATATTTTCTTAAACAACCTGCACACTCAAATCAATAAAATGAAACAATATAAAAATTTCATAGCAAAATATATTAATAAAACAAATTTACATCACAGATTTATTATCATTCATCTTAAATGTAACTTTACGGATTCACAAAGTTTTTACAAATCACCATTTCAACCAGCAAAATGTATTTGTAACATTTTAAACTTTGCAATAGCTACAAAGGTGAGAGAAATTACTAAAATTGAAAAAAAAAATAGTGAATTATATTATTACAAACAATCAATACTAAATATAAACATTAATTTAAAATAATTAAATTAATTTAAAACGAGATTCTATATTTATACAACAATTTTACATTGAACTTCATAAGAGTGAAAAAGGTCATGACTTTATTGAGCCTTCAAATTTATCATTTCATTTATAGATAAAATTTTTGTGACATTTTAAAAGTAATAAAACTATTAGTACAGTTAAAATAACATAAGGGTGGTACTGAATAAATTATACAAAATCCTTTGAATTTAATTCAAGTATTTAGTTTTTTGAAATTTTATAAGTCCTATAAAACTAAGAAAATGAATAACAATTAAGAAAACGAATTAAAATATTGACTATACCTGATTTGCAAAAAAAAGAAAAGATATTAAGTAACTAAGCATTATTAAAATCATTTAATAATTAAAAAAAAAATTACAAGATAGTCATAATTTACCAAGTAAATGCATTTTAAATACAACTGTCTTTTTAAAACCAATAGATTATTATTCAAACAATTTTTTAAATTTAAGTTTATAAATAATAAAAATGTATATGGAAATGTTTTATTGAACAACAGAGTTCATATTTTAAAAATCTAATTGGTCTATCTGTTTAAAATCCATTATCACAGTTTTTTTTTTTTATTCATACTCTAAGTTACCCTTTAGATATATAAGATTATGTTTTACATAAATTTTATAAATGACAAAAATTATTTTTAGATTTATTTTTTTATCATGATCACATTTTGTTCAATTTCCAACAATTCTGGGACTATATTTTTTTGAGAATCGCATTTTCCTAACAAACCAGATCCAGATATAATCTATTAACAATTGAAAATATCTGTAAAAATACACAGAAATAATTTTTCACAAGTGTTTCATTTAAAAGCATTTCAAGTGGGTAATAATTTAAATTAAATGACATTGTGAATTGTACAAAAATTCTTTATTGAATTACTGTTACTATAAGCATAAATACATAGTTATGAATTATATAAATGTTAATTCTGGGAGTCCAGAAGATGAAAAATGAATTGAAAAACATTTAAAGACACAGAGAATGAGATTAAAGTATACGATTTGCTGTCTTCAGTATTTCTAGAAAATTTAATTATTCCATTATATTTTTTATTACTAAGTATTGAAATTAGTTACAAAGTACATCAACAGATTTCATGGCTAACTATGAAAAATTATAAATCAATTTTTTAAAATGACCACCATTAGTAGCACATTATATACCAGTTTGAGGACAAAATTAATCAGTTAAAATAGTTTATCATAAATCAGAGAAAAAATTTGGGGGGGGGGTAGGGGGGGTTCAGCCACCACCATCTGCAATCAAACGTTGAGTTGCAACTGACTTTACAACTGGAAAAGAGCTGGTTTCCTAAAAAGAATGCAGCAAACCATACATTATTATCTCTTTCCTGTCTTCTTTAAATGATTTTTGGAATCATTATTCATATTTGAAACACTCAGTTCCGATTCAGAAATGACACTCAGTTACAAGAAAATGTAGATGTAAAGAAACTAAGAGCTCAAACATTTTAAATTTAACATTCAATATACCTTTCAAAACAGCTGAAATATAAATATTTGTAAAATTTATAAATCTGTACAAAACAAGCAAACAATAACAATGTAACAAGATTAAGCAGCAGCTTTATTAGAGTATTTGTTCAAATATGCAGCAGGTACGTAGCCTTTCTGAGCATGACGATCCTCCACAAACCACCATTGAGAGTTTCTGTTTAAATCACATTTGTGTAACACCAAAACTACCTGCCCCTGCTTTAAAGGTAATTGATTTGCTCCATTTGGTAAGAAATCATACAAAGCAAAATAATACTGAAAAAGACAATAAAAATCAAATTATACAAGAATGTAATAAAAGCAAATTAAAAACATATAATTAAATTTTTTAAATTAAAATTCTCAGTCCTGAAGCAGCATTTTTTCAGGCTTTCTGTGACACACTTCTCTAGCAATTTTATTTTTCTGCAAGATACTTTTAATAATAACAAATACACATGTTACTAATTTAAAGTAACAAAAGAGTTAAATTTACAAAAAAAAAAAAAAAAAAAAAAAAAAAACGCTATTTGGATGAAATAAAATTTTAATTAAATACGTAATATTTTTTTATTCTAACATTACGGACAATAGCCTCGCATTTGGAAGGGCGAAAAACACGCCTTTTCAGCATTTTGTAAACCATTCAAACATTAAAAGTAAAGTAATTAAAAATCCTGAAATTCCAGCAGCAACTACCAAAAAAAAAGATCAACGGCAAAACTATCGATTAATTAATTATTTTGCAACAAATCTGAATTTGTTACAAAATCCCCATTCACAGTCAAATTTTATTAAAGGAAAAAATTGTGTTCGTTTTTTTAAAAAAAGGAAAAAAAAAGAACATGATTTCTAGAGAAAACTATTTTCTAAACTTTTGAGCTTTTGGACTTTTTTATTTTTTATTATCTAATTGAAATTCTAGCTGACGTGAATTTTATTGAATTTTTTTTTAATTCACAAAGAATAGAAAAATCAGGAGTATTTCTGTCCCCTTGGATGTGCGAGAAAGGCATCTTTTGAATATAATTTAAGAGGGAAAAAAAATCTTTCGAAAATTTCCGCAGAAAAGAAAACCAAAATTTTTACTCCCCGAAGAACAAACCTTTCTGCAAGAGCTCAATAAAGTTCTGCTACAATATCGCCGTGATTCTGCCATGGAGGTTCTTTGCAGTAAATTAGAGTTCAGTGCACAGTCAATGCAAAGGCTTCTAAGAACGAATTTAAAGATAATTCAAATTTAAAGTGAATTTAAAGTAATCAACCATTTAAAAGTCATGAACAAATATCTTGGATCCTTCTCCTACATAATAAAACCAATTGTAACCCCCTAAGAAACTTCTTTCAAAAGATATTTTACAACAGAGTTTTGACGTATGACTTTAATGTCATACTGAAGTATTATTAACATCAGCATCTTGTTAGTAAAAATAATATGATCATAAATTGTAAAGTATTCCCATAACAGCTCATTGTGGTCTAGGGGGTCACGGAGAGTGAAGCTCTACAATTTCGTGAACAATGGTGTACATATGTAGCGATGTGGTCGGCGTTGCGCACAGGCTTCCTTAACTTCAAGTCAATGACAAGTTTCAAACCCCTACTGGGAACAATCAAATTATAAGCCCCTTTAAACATACAAATGGCCCGTAAATTCAAAACATTTTTAAAAAAACCTTTTAATAATTGATAGTTATGACTATTTTTTAATCAAAAAAATTATTTAACTTTTGCACACAAATTATAAGCTAAATATGAACATATTTTTCCTTAATAAGTATTCAAAAAATGAATGACGATAAAAAAACCCAAAGACAAACCAGAAAAATATGGTTTCTACATTCCACTTAAAAAACTTAATTTTATTCTCACTAAGTTTCAAAATTTGTTACTAAGTTCCTCAACAGCTGAATGGAAAAACTACAACACAATGTGTATCATGTTGTTTTAGATTTTCTTGTTAACAGTACCATCTAGTGACAAGCTTTGCAACTAGTTTAGAAATTTCACAATAATGAATTTTTTGGTTTTTTAAAGCAGAAGGAAGAAAAACATATCAGGGTGCGTAGCCAAATTATTCAACAAAAAATAAGCACCTTCTAAGCACTTTTCAAACACTCAAAAAATATTTTTGAGCACTTTACAAAAATATCATAATTAGGCAGGTTTGGAAAGTTTTAGAGAATTGATGGTTTTAACCGTCATGTAAAAAAAAAAAAAAAAAAAAAAATCTTTTGGCATTATTTCAGACAAGGAATGAAATTTAGAATCATGTAAAACGAATGGTGTTTTCGTACGCTAAGGACTGACAATATGCCAAAATAGATTGGGGTTGAATTAATTGTGAAAATGTTGAATAGAACAATGTGAACTGTGTCTTTTTGCACAATTCGTAGCGAAAATAAACATGGTAAGGGAAAAATCTCATTTTGAAAAAGGGAAAAAGCACTTTTTAAAAACACCCAATGCAAAAAGCACCTTTAAGGGCTTTTAAAAAACGAAAATAGAAAATAAGCACCTTTAAGCACTTTCTAAAAATGCTATGCACCCTGCATATTTATTTTGTTCCTTTTTTTAAATTTAGTTTTAAATCGTCGGTCACTTTTGAGACACAGATTAGAAGAAAAAAAAGAAAGAAAGAAATCGGAGCTCACCTCTGGAATATTTTCACAGTCTAAATCATTTGGAACCTCTGCATAATTTGAATCCTCTGGTATGTCTTCATACCTATGCAAGCTGTACAGGTTGTCGACGTCATCTGGAACATTATCATACAGTTCTGTTCCTGATTTAGCTACAGAATATGGATCAAACTCATCGATAGCTTTAGATACATTCTTAGTTCCTGTAACAGGGACAGAATCCATTAAAGTACTAGTTGGTTGAATAATGTCTTTAGAGAACTCATCTATTTCCTCATATCTATGAGTGGGTTCCGAACTATTCGCTGATGTATTTTCATTGACTGAAGGTTGAGTTACAGTGGCACTTGAAGATATTCTGTTCGACATTCTATCAGGAGCAGGTGGGTTAACAGGGTAACGTGAGGGAGCAACAACTCGAAGTGACGAAGATACAACTGGAGCAGGTCTCACAGGTTGAGTAGTCTTGTTAGGAAATTTCGGGGACTGAGAAGTGAGCGCCTTTTTAGACTGAGCATATATGTCTTGTTGATTGGTTGGCACATTAGGTGATGAAACTTGCATGATATTCCAATCATCAGCTCCAGACACTTTTGAGACAGAAGAGTTAGGAAGATTTTTGACTAAACATTTAGCAGGAACGAAACCTTTGTTATCTGTAAATAATGATTAATTAGAAAATGTGTTTTTAAACTTTTTTTTAAAGGTTTATTATACTACAGTTGAGCATTGATTTTTCAAACTAGTCAGAATCATAGCTGCTCAACTGAATATTCAAATAATTTAACATAATCTTACATCTATAATACAATCTTACTTGTTTGAGGGTGAAATTTTAAATTAACAAATTAAATTGTACAGATATTTCTAGTAACGATAACAGAAATAAAAATGTACTTTGAATTAACATACTGTGTCTTACTATGGATTTTGTTTCTTGACCCATAAAATAAAAGTCGAGAAAAGATGACTACAATTCATATAATAATATAGAATAATTTTTAAATTGTAAAGTATACTAGTTAACATTCGAAAAAATTTATTTTTAAATATTAAAATACAGAATCTGAGAGAAATCGGCCTAATAGTTTTGAAATAATCAAACTTTAAAAAAATAATCATGGTTTAACATAGTTATTTTGCAAAAACTAATATACTAAACTGATTTTATCTAAACTTTGGATTTTGTCATTTAAAATAACACAGTTTATAATATGAAAATTTGAGTATTATCAACTTTTAAAAAATAAGTAAATAAAAAAAATCATAAATATTTATAAAAAAAGACTGTTTTATGGATGAAATTAATATCTTTTGATAAACAAATTTGGTAATTGTATGCAAAAATGTCTTGATTAGTTTAAATAGTTCCAGAGATGGGGAAAACTATGCAGAAAGAGAAATTAACATTTAAAGGCCCTAACTTTCAATTGTTCTCTTGACTAAACTAGTGTAGGACCAAATGTTTCAGATTTCGCCTTCCTATATTTCGAGGCTCAAGAATCCAAATTCATATAAAAAAAAAGTTGTGTTTATTCAGAAAAAGCATATTTTTGAGTCTGATATTGTAACTTAAAATATCATTTGCACAAATTATCACATTATTTTAAGGTTAGTTGTTAGAAGATCCCTAAAATATTGCGTCTCAAAATGGGAAAATTAGATTGCTAAATCAAAAGTTATAAAAAGTCATTTTTTGGTGCACTTTACATTTAAAAATTTATCATAAAAAATAATTAAGTAATAAAATTTTTGCAACATATTTTATAACAATTAGGTACTAAGTATTACACACCAACTTAAAATAGCTTTATGCAAATTTTAACTCATTTAGTATATTATGATTAAAATGCAAGCATATTAAAACTAATTAAAATATAAAAATTAAGAATACTTATGTTTCAAGAAAACTTTGTAGATTATTTAATACAGGGGTCTCCAAACTTTCCAGCCTCAGGGCCATACTGATTACTCCAGTAAGTTCCGAGGGCCAAAACCATATTATCATTGTTGCCGGTGGTAAAAAGTGAAATAGTCGACTGATGAAAAAAAAGGTCCGAAAAAGTACGGAACATTTAAAAAAGGCTGCAAATCGGACTAAAGTCCGCAAAATGGCAACACTGGATATTATTAATTTTTCTGTCATTATCTGTAATTTCTAGATTAGTCGTAGAGTACGAGCTATGAGAAGTAACGTGACACGACATCTGGTGGACACAAGCGGAAATAGGTAGTACCTTCTATCGCTAACAGATGGCGCTAATAGCGCGTACAGAATAATCTCGTTGGTTCGAGAAAGTTCTGGTGTCTTCCACTCACTTCTAGATGGCAGTAATTGGAATATATAAGAAGGCTAGTGGCGCAACCACAAGTCAGTTCCTATGACACTGTTGTGAAATAAAATAGTGCGTACCTCCTTAAAACATGTTTGTGCGTGTTTAAGTTTAAGACATCTTTGTAACAGTATTTTGATTTGAATTGTTGCTTTTGTGTGTGATTTAGTAGTATGGAAAAGAAGCGAAAAATTGATAGTGAATGCAGAAAATTCAAAGATTAGTGGAACATTCAGTATTTCGTAATTGAGTCCAGTAATAAGGCGCTATGTTTGATTTGCAATGAAAGCATAGCCGTTCTCAAAGAATATAACATTAAATGTCATTATGAAACAAAACATTTTCAAAATTACTCAAAATATACAGGAAGTTTGCGTACAGAAAAATTTGAAGCTATGAAGCTTGTATTGAAATCGCAGCAATCTTCATTTGCAAAACTCAAAACTGAACAAGAGGCTGCAACTCGTGCCAGCTTTCGTGTGGCTCTTGAAATTGCAAAACGTGGAAAACCATTCACCGATGGAGAAATGATCAAAGAATGCATAATTGCAGTAGCCGAAGAAATGTGCCCTGAAAAGGTAAATTTATTAAAAACTGTCAGTATGTCAGCAAACACTGTGGCTCGAAGGGTAGAAAACATCGCTGAAAATATATCCTCTCAACTGTTCGACAAAAATGTACATGTTGAGTGGTTTTCTTTGGCCTTGGATGAGTCAACGGATGTGTCAGATACTGCTCAGGTGTTGATTTATATTCGAGGAGTAGATAAAAGTTATGAAGTGCATGAAGAACTTCTTGATATGTATAGTATTCATGGCACAACTACTGGTACAGATATTTTTAAAGGAGTTGAAATGGCCATTAATCAAAAGAACCTTCGATGGAAAAACGTGAAATGTATTGCAACTGATGGAGGCAAAAACATGAGTGGGAAAGATAAAGGAGTGGTCGCTCTTGTATCAAAGGCTGTAGAAAATGACGGTGGTTCAAAACCATTAGTCTTACATTGTATCATTCATCAACAGTCTTTGTGCGGAAAATGTTTGGATTTGTCTGAAGTTCTGAAACCAGTCATATCAACTGTTAATTTTATCAGATCTTTTGGGCTGAATCACCGACAATTCCGACAATTTATTGCAGAGATTGGAAAAAAATGACTTACCTTATCATACTGCCGTACGTTGGCTTAGTTGTGGGAAAGTCCTTCAGCGCTTTTTTGAATTTCGAGCAGTGATCGAAATTTTTTTGAATGAAAAGCATCGCCCTCTTACTGAATTACAAAACAACGCATGGCAGTGGAAGTTAGCATTATATGTTGATTTGACAAAACATGTGAACGAACTGAATTTGAGATTGCAAGGAGAAAACCAGCATCTTCCTGATTTATACACTAATATCAAATCATTCCGGAAGAAATTGATACTGTTTCAATCACAACTACGAAGTAAATGTTTTTCACATTTTAAAATATGTGAAATATTCAGCCACACCACTGAGACTGAGTTTCCTATCGATTTTGCAATCGAAACTTTGAGTGCTTTGAAAATAAATTTTGATACTCGTTTCTCGGACTTTGATGCCATTGCGAATCAAATTAAGATTTTTCAGAATCCTTTTGATACTGACATTGAAACCCTAGCCCCGGAACTTCAAATGGAAATGATTGATCTACAGTGCAGTGATATAATTAAGAACAAATATCAAAACTCATCTTTGTTGGAATTTTATAAGAGTCTTCCACTGACACAATTTGATAATTTGCATAAATTTGCTCGTGGGCTGTTTTCTGTTTTTGGTACTACTTATTTGTGTGAGAAGACCTTCTCCAAAATGAAGTACACAAAAAATGTTTACAGATCTAAATTAACTGATGAGCATCTTAAATCTCTTTTAATAATTGGTACAAGTAAAATTAGTCCACAACTGCAAACTATTGTCAGTGGAAAATCTCAATTACATAAATCTCTTTAGTATTTCATATGTCATTATACTTGTTATAAATTATGTTTTTATTTAAAATGTATAAAATGTTAGTTGGACTCATTTCAATAATTTGTTAGTTATTATATACTGAAGTTAAATTTTCTGCATATTATACATGTCTTTACTCATTACAATTCTGTGTTTCTTTATCCAACTTATCACAAAAACAATAACAATAAGCCTACAACAATGTTATGAGTAGTTAGCCCATGACCATATCAATGTAGATGTCATATTAATAATTATTCAACATAAAATTAGAACACTTCAGTAAACTAAATTTAATTTGCTATAAAAATATGTTCTGTAAAAGGAATTTTTAAGTATGCTAGCTCTCCGCGGGCCGGACAAAATCTGTCCGCGGGCCGGATGTGGCCCTCGGGCCGTAGTTTGGAGACCCCTGATTTAATACATTTCATTAACAATTTTTTTTAATGAAAATTTTGAATTACTACTGAAAAGTACTCAATTATTGAAAATTTTAGCTTTTAGTAAAATACATTTTAAAAATTAATTTTATTGGCTTAGTAAAACTAATTATAAAATAATAAAATTAAGGATACTAACTAAATGCTTTCATGGAAATTCTGTTGACTATTTAATGCATTTTATTAATAATAATTTAAGCTTATATGGCACAATACATTTGATATATTATTCATTAGAGTGCAGAGTCAGATTAAGCACTTTTAGAGATTAAGCACTTTTTACAAAACCGGAACAAAAAAAGCATTGATAAGGGCTTTTAAAACACGTAAATCAAAAATAAGCACCGCACCTTTAACCACTTCTTAAAAACACTACACACCCTGATTCATGTAAGGAAGCCAATTATAAGCAATAAAAATAATACCAATTAAATATTTTAATTGTTTCATAAATTTCAGAATTTTGAGAGGAAAAAGAAATATTATTTAAAAATAGAGCATATAAGAAGCTTTAATTTTTCATCCAAAACTGTAATTACAATAATATTTTTTTTACTCATTTTCGGAATGATTTCTATTAGAATTCACACTGGGTTTTTTTTTTATAAATAAATTCACATTTCACAAAAAAAATGCCTTTTTAAAAATATTTTTTTAAACAAACAAAATAAAAAGCTCATAAATGATAAAATATACTGTTCCTTATGAAACATTTAACTAAAAGCAGGATTTAAAAATTTATAACTCCTTACCTCCATTATCCACAAACCAGCGAAGATTTTGTCCCATCGGATCTTGTTTTTTTATAACTCCCACAACGTCTCCCTTTTTTAGGGTAATGTCCATTATGTCTACTGCATCAAAATTTTGATTGGCAGTATACAAGTCAGTTTGAGGATAGCACGATTTTACTTTAACTCTTTGGCCGGAGTTCTAAATAAAGATAACATTTTCATTAGTATTGGAAGCAATACATCAAAATAAAACAATACAATTCAAAACAATTTTCACGAGATTTAGTGAACTTTCTGGTAAAAAGCATAAAATGCTTTTGAATTAAAAAAAAAAAAAATACAAGGTGTTGCATTGTGATTCATAATTGTGATTTTTAAAGACGGGAGCACTAATTTAGACAACGTTATGCAATTTTTATTGACAACAGGGGTGATTGTGAGCCCAACTCAAAAGTCCTGAAAATTTCTTGAGCAAAATCATTAACAACGCATTTCAAAAAATTAATGTCTTTATAAATTTAAATCATTGATATTTTCAAAACACGAAATTCTAAATAAATTATACACAGCATAATTTAAATGAATAATTATGTATAAGTTTACTTTTATCTCTCATCACTACCAGAAAAAATATTTAGAAATGAAAGAGATGCCAAGTATAAATTCCAGTTCAAATATTTTAAAATAAAATATACAAGAATTTTATGTGCGATCGATGATTTCTTGAAACTTCTGAACCTTGGACTTTCGGAAATCCGGATTTTTTTTGGAGCACAATCATCTATGTAAGAAGTAACACAAAAAGATTTAAAAAAAAAAGAAAACATATCATAACAATCTGAAGTAAATACTACTTAACAGTTTCCTATAATTGTAACAACGAAATTAACCTAAGATGTATTTTTTTAACTATGGAATTTCGTATTTATTCTCTATTTTGTATTATTATAGTTAATAAAACAGAATGTCTTTTTATTTCATACTAATATGTTCTAGACACAAAATTTGTAAATTAGAATCATTAAATTACTGAAGACAATAATTTGTTTTTCTAAATAAAACACTATGTACCAAGAAAATACCAATTAAATCTATAAATTAAAAAATAAATAGAATCAGGTTTCATAATGTGAATCAACATTTTAAGAAACAGTTCGGCTAATATGCTTATAAAAATTAAAATTTCCTTTAATGATAATTAAACACAAATTATTACATATTTAATGTACTTAAACACATTGGTTGATGTATTGTATAAAATGGCAAATATCAAATTTAAAATAAAATGTAAGAAAAAAGCAAACAATACATTTTAACAAAAATAAGGAAAAAGTGAATTCAATGTTTCAATTACATCCAACCTAAAGGAGCTCTATTTATTGTGCATTTGATACATACAAGGACCGATAAAAAAAATAAGGTTAAAACAATAACATTTAAAAAATAATTATTGTGGTTCGAATATATTTCTCGTAAATGGAGATAAGTGGTTCTAGTTGAGCAACAGTGGTTGAGTTGATAGCTAGTGTCAGTTTGAAGATGTGTTTGACCAATTTAAATGTTAAGATATTTAAAAAAGTGGTCTCGCTCTTGTTTGGAAATGCAAAAATTAATTAATTTTTCAGGAGCAAAAAATGCATGGCCTGTGGAGGGAGAAGCAGGACATTTCAGTCCCACTATTTTGGTCATTTCAACAAAACGTACCTTCCATTGCCATTTCTGTTTTCTCTTTTAGATATTGAAATTCAAAAAAATTTCACCAAATATGCAAAACATACTAAATGATCCTTATTTTTATTTTATTAATTTCTAGCTGCTAACATTTAGACTCTTTCCAAACACTTTCTTTTTTTTCAACAATTATTTGAAAGAAGTTTCCAGATTGCACTGCATGGAGGTAGCTAGCACAGAAATCCTTATTTATTTACTAAACTTAACAATCATATAATACATTATTACATAATAATTAACAGAATTACAAAAATGATGTAACAAAATTAAAGAAAAGTTTTTGTCGAAACATAAAAAAGCTTTTAGCTAATTCATTAGAAATATGAGGGTAATTCCTCTTAAATACTTTGTCAGTGTTTGACTGTTTTGTTTATTCTGGAAATCTGAAAGGATTTTTAAAATTCTTTCATCGCTTTTGATAAGTTTTCTTTTCTTTTTTTTTTTTTCAAGTTTCTTCTATCTGAATAAATTCTTCATACAATTTATCACTTTGGATTTTCTTAATGCCTGCAATGAATTTCCATATTGTTGGATACTTGCTTTGCATTCTTCAATGAATGGCTTTTACAATTAATTGCTTGTACAAGATTCAAAATTTTAAATACTTTCAAAACGTTTATATACTTGAGAAGGCGTTTTTCTGATACCTCTTTAATTTGCTCTTGCAATAAAATATCTCCAAACCAGTTCAAAATATAGGCAATAATTCAATGGATAAATCCTCTTCTAGAGATTACAGTGCTTCTTCTATTTTGTTAGTTGGGACGAAAGCAAGTGCTGGACTATGAACTGAGTAAGGGCTAAATCAGCATTAGTATTACATTCTCATCATAATCCTTCTCCTGAAAGTTTATTTTTCATTATTTTTGCAAGGTGAAAGAAACAGCATCTTATGGCTGCTTCATTCACTGCATATTTTTTTGGGAGGGGAGGGGGAGGTTGTTCCCAATTTTTATTCCCAGTTATGCCATTGATAGAATGGGAAAAAAGGAGTTAAAAACAAAACTCAATTTCTGCGTTTCACTCTTATTAATTTTTAAATACAGGTTGCATAGCCAAATCTTTCAACAAAAAATAAGCACATTCTAAGTACTTTTTAAGCACTCAAAAAATATTTTAAGCACTATATACGCTAAGAAAATGCAAAATAATTTTCAAAGACTTTACATGATCATGATAAAATAAGTAGTTCCTGACAAAGAGCTCTTTTCTTGATTATATTAGCTACCATAAAAAGATCAAGAGATTTTTCGGTTCGATATCAGAGGGTGGAAAATGAAGCCTGAAATTGAGAATATCTGGCAAAATACAGCAGAGTTGCACATGAGAGAGCATTAATCTCACCGAACCTAGCTCAATAGATGCACATGCAGACTCGCAAGTATTTAATCAAACCTGTAAAATTATTGGTGCTTTCATACGCTATGGACCGACGGCATGCCAAAATAGAATGTGGTTGAATGAATTGTGAAAACGTTGAATAAAACAATGTGAAAATCACGCTTTTGCATGATAGGTGGAGAAAATAGACATGGCACAGAAAAAAAATCTCATTTTCGAAAGGGGAAAATTAAGCACTTTTAAAAACACCCCATGAAAAAAGCACCTTTATGGGCTTTTAAAAAGGGAAAATCGAAAATAAGCACCTTCGAGCACTTTTTAAAAATGCTACGCACCATGAAATACTTAACCCTTTAAAATTTCTGATTTCTTGTCACAAGAAATAATAAATAAATACTTTACTAAACTAAAAAAAATTATATTTAGGTCCACTGAAGCATAACTACTGTAATAAAAAAAAGTAAGAAATGGGATAAAATGCCTATATCAATATAGATGAATCGAATTGGTAACGGGAGTGAATTGGGAAGTAACTAAAATGATAAAGGGACCGAAATGGCAGCGGATAGGAAATGCAATGGATCGTGTGGAGTGAGGATGTTATCATGACAATGCCAAGTCCCATAGTGCATGAAAAACTCGAGCATTGTCGCAAAAACTTGAAGTAGGGCATGAGTGAAGCTACCCTCAATGCATAGCCCAAATTTCACTGACTATTTCTGAAATTAAAAGAAAGTTTATTTTAAACAAAGTTCTCTTCAGTACTCTCCAGAGCTGCTTAGAACTAGCTTAATAAATAGAATATCTACAAAGGTTGATCTTGTGTTCGGATAAATACATGGAAAAGCCTGTGATTATATAAAAAAGCTCTTACTTTCATTCCGTACTTTTTGTAGATTATCATTAAGAATTTTTTATTATCCTTATAAATTTTATTTTTAAGCTTCATTTTTGAATAATACACTGAAAATAATCAATGTACAGGGGTCATTTTAATATTACATAAGTACCAAGCGGGGGGGATTTGCTATTTCTGCTGAGAAGGGAGGAAATAGAGGCGTGAGGAATGCTGCTGTTAGACACTGTGATGATACTATCACAATACACCCAAACTTAAACATTTTAGCTTTCGTCTAAATTTATAATGTTACTTTTGTAATGGTGCCTTGCACCTAGTTTTTTTCTAACTGTTGGGCTAACATTCAAGATTTGTTTCCCTGCCTATTTTCTAATTTTCATGATTATTCTTATCTTGCTAAAATTGTGCAGTTATGTGAATTAAGTACTTTGAATAGGTTCACATTTTTGTACACTGATTTTTGAAATACTAACAGTTGAGCATGCAGAGAAGGAGACACATGCTCTTCATTCTAATAAAACAAAATTATGAGTCAGTTCCAGTGCTATTCTGAAGTATAGTGCCTCTAATTTATGATGTTGATTTAAAATAAAAAAAAGACAAGTGATCCTGAATATATTATGTCGCTTTTTTGACTTTGATTGGCCAGTGAATTTTGGGTTAGTCACACCATACAGACACGTGCCTGAGGCAGCCCCCATCACAGACACTAAAAATCCCTTTTTATTCCAAATTTTTATCAATGTAACAAAATGCAGAAAAAATAACAAAAACAAAATAATTTACTAAGAAACATTTTCAATTTAAAATGAAAGTTAAGTTTGCAAAAAGAGAAAAATTTCTTAAAGAAGTTACAGAGGTCAAAAGTTTTAACCTCAAAAGATTCTTTAAGATTATTTTACTCAAAAACTTTATAAAATTAATTGAAACATAATTTCAGTTTTACACAAAATTATATTTTTGATTTAAATTTAATCCTAAGAATAGATTGCTAGAGCAAAAGTTAAAATTGTTGCAATACTTTTACGTAAGCATAGGAGGGGGGTTTGTGCTTTGCTAATTTTTGCTGATAAAATGAATTAGTGCGTGAAAGCTAAAAGCATGGTTACATAATATTTGAACGACCCTAAAATAAAAAATACAACCTGAGATTTTGATGTAAGGTTCCCAGAGAAGCTTAATCTACTTCCACGAGGTGATGAATTCCTTTTCAAAGTATTTGATTTGAGGCAAGAATCAAATTCTTTGGGTGATATGGATAATCGGCTGAGATCATCTATCACTAATGTATGCTTCACTTGAAATGTCTCAAGAATGCTATTTCCCTGACTTCCTAATAACAAAGGGAGCTAAAACAAAGAAGTTAAAAATAATTGAGTAGAAGAAATATTTTTATAGAAGAAAAAATAAAAATGAGACAACAAACAAATAATTGTATTTCTATTACTTCTTTAACCGAATGCCAAAATTAAGAGCACTACAAAATAAATGATCATTAAATACAGACAGGAAAAAAATATGTGTGCTAATTTGAAACAAACAATATGCTGTTTCAAATTAATTACCAATTAATGAATTTAATTTCTAATTTCTGAAATGGTTTAAATCAATTTTATAATAGTAAAATAAATAATGCAAATGAAATATGAGCAAAAGTCATAAAACTTGCAAGAGCTTGTAGAAGTTTATTCACATGTTGATTTGATTATTTAGAATTGTACTTTTAAACAGTCATAAATCACATTAAAATTTCAGTTTTATAAGTTTTAACTAAGTAATACGGTAAAATAGTTTATAACAATTCATCCACACCAACAACACAATGGTAAAAGTTTTAAAATAAACAGCAATAAATGTAAAGAGTACACAGCTGAAAAAAAAGCTTTAAATATAAAGTAAGTTCATAATAATTCAGTATGAAAGATTGATCTAAAAAATTATAATTGTAAAATTGATAAATATAAGGTCAGAATTTCTGTGTAACAAGTTGGAAAAAAAATAAAATTTTATAAGTACTAGACTTCTGGGTTGGCATAAGATGATAAACCACTTGAATTAAAGCGCAACTTAAATCACAAAGATTTTTTTTTAAAGAAACCATGTTATAAATCACCAGATTTTGTTTTTAAATTATTGATTTGAGTCAAAATATTTTATAGACAGTATAATTTACAACTGCATTATTAGAGTTGCGAAGTTTTTTCATGTTGAAGGATTTATTCAAAGGAATAATAAGAGAAGAATGTATACAAATTATAGAACACATACAATAGAATAAAAAATTACAAAAAGAGAATAAAAGTATGTACAAAAGTTAAGTGAAAAATTTTATATTACTATTTTGTTATCAGTTGTAAGTAAAATAATTTATTTAATAAGCATATTTCAATTATACTTGTTCAGTTTTGCTTACTTGGATAAAAGTACTTATAAAACATATTAAATATGAAGTTTGTGTTTGCAAATAGTGAAGAGAGATTATTTATGTCAAGAATATTTTTTTAGTGTTTCATTATCTCAATTTATTCTTCATTTGATATTTAACTGACTAATTAGGTGCTTGTCTTCACAAATTCACGAGGATGTCGAATTTGAATAAAAGAAACTGCAATTTACTGTAATTTTTAATAATTATTTAACAATTTTGATCATATTAACTAGAAATATTAAGTATTTTTGTTAAAATATTGTTATTAAATAATATTTAGAATTGTTTTATAAAATTTATCAGAGCTTTGATTAGTTAATCTGAAAACAAATCTGACTGAAACAAAAGAAGGATTAAATTTGTATTATTTACTAAAAAAAATTTTTTTTTCTAATCTAAGCTGATTTTTGAAAAATTGACAATTTATTAATGCCAGTAAAAAATTGCATGCATAACAAGAAAAAAAAAGGTTAGATATTAAAAAAAACACACACACATACATTATTTTAAGAAATATTTTGAATGAGCTTAATACATGTACAAACGGAGGTCAGTATAATAATTTCTCTCATTCCTTTAAAGGTTTTTAATAATTTATTTCTACAGTGAAAAGGAAATGGTGCTTAAATAACTTACGTCCATGAGAGTAATCAACAGTAAAGCTGCTCTTCCAACAAAATTCTTTTTTGCTTTCAAAAAACATCTAATACAGTCATACAATATTTCAATAGATAGATCACACAGTTTAGGTAAATCATCTAACAATTGGGAATTTAAAGCTTCATACGTATTCTTTGCCATAGTCTGATTTTCTTGAAGCTAAGAGGAATAAAATTGAAAAATCAACTACTTTTAATTTTTTTAACTTGAGTAATTCTTTTTCTTGAAAATACATTAATGTAATACCCAAAATTAAAATAAAGAAATTCACACTACGAAATAAACAAATATTTTTTTACTTTATATAGATTTTATTGAAGTTTTGATTAAGAAATATAAAAATATTGACAGAGATTAGTGATAAACTAAAATATAAAGTTAACATCTTATTAATTAAACCATCAATCAGAATGCTCGTCTATGCCTTTAAAATATATTTAATAAACAAAAAGCAATGGAATTAAAAAAAGCTGATTTCATTATTTTTGCCAGCCAGGTGGTCAGCATGCCTAACTGCAAAGCCAATGGCTAGGGGTTCAAATCCTGTGTGTTGTTCTCTGTTATGTTATGTAATGTGTGAATGTTGCCCACCCTATGAAGGAGTATCTGCGGCAGTGTGGCATGAAAATGCTGCTCGCCTTCATGACTTAGGTTCACAGGTGCCCACTGGGTAACGTTAAATGATCAGTACTTCCAGCATCTGCTTAGGCAAAGAGCACAAGAGTTCAGTGTTGGCCGTTAAAAAAATTATTTTTGCCAAAATTAAATACTGTAGCGTAGTGAATTGTAAATAATGCTATCCTGTTAGAAAAATCATAAAAACTAGAGCATATAAAACAATGAAGTCTTACTATTTACTCAAACTGAAATTTTTAAAAAGGGATCTTATTTTTGACAGTTACATTAAAAAAAAAAGAAGAAATAATTATTTTTCTGAATTATTCAAAATTATTATGAACTTAAATAAGCATTTTTTAAATATTAGATGAGTTTACACAACATTCAATAAATCTTCTATGAAGTGATACATTTCAAAATTTATTAATACAGTGCCTGCCATCTATTAAAGTCACGTCCATTTCGAGAAGATTTGATTTTATAAGACTGATTCCATAAACTGGAATATCTACACTTAATAAGAAAAAAAAAGGTTTCAAAGTTAAACTTCACAAATAAGTTAAAAGCTAATCTTTAACAGAATCTACAGTTTCATTTTAAATACACGTTAATTCTTTTTAATTTGCAGAAGAAATTAAGAATTTTAGCATATTTGATTGAATAGCAAAGTTAAGATTCAATATAGTTTGAAAGTTTATAAAGATTTGTTTTTCAATTTTCAATATTTTGTTTTCTTTGCTGTAAAATTCATTTCAAAATATCAAAGGCTTTTGGGACTGACTGAATATTTTATTGACAGAATATTTATTTTACTAAATAACTCAGTGATATAAAATTTTTTATAAACCATATAGAAAATTATAGTCGATACATACAAGTTTGATTTTAGTGGCATCCTTGTTTTTCTCTAGTTTGCTTGTAGATGACTCATGATCTAATAATTTATCATACCTCTTCTGAATTAAATTTGTCGGCCCACGAAAAGATTGCAACAGAAGTTTTATAGGTGAATTAATGCTTCTTTCAACAGTTTGCTTCTGCATGAAGAAAAAAACAAACTATAATTAAACATAAAAATAAAACATCAATATCAGTATAGCAATTCAAACTTTTTGATTTCCTATATTTTTAAAACTTTTTTTCTTTCGAAAATAACTAGCAGAAGTGTTATAGAAACTTGTTTTTTTTTAAGTGCTATTAGTCTAAAATTCATTATACTATAACTACATGTAAAGTTAAGTTTTTTCTATTCATAACATAAATATTATGCACATTTTTAATTCATGTAAATTTATGACATTACCTAATATTAAATAAATATAGTGTGTCTAAAACTACAAAAATACAATTCCAATTATCTAGTATACAAGACATGTTAACTCGATTTTAGGTTTTCTTGATCACACACAACATTGACCTGTATACACTTGACTGCTAATGGCAACACAAGAACAAAAAGGACCGTTATCTTAATACAGATCTCCTGGCTTCTCACAAAACAGCAATGAATCAACTAGTGGTATCCGTTCATCGAATTCTATCACAGATAAAAAACTCTGATGGGGGAGTACTAAAGTGTGTCTACCATTACAAAAGTACAATTCCAATTCTCTAGTAAATAAGACATGTTAACTCGATTTTATGTTGGGGTACCTTTTAATAGATGAATGTTGACATTGTCGATATGACTCTTCTCACAATAGAGAACTGCCATTAGAAAACATAAATACAATAAAGATGATTCTGATTACATCCATTTCTATAACAATAAAAAAAGAGTGAGAATAGGCTGTTCCCTTGTACCTATAACCCTCCACTAATCCAAAGACCAATACCAGTGATAAATCACCCAGTTTTCTAATAAAAAAAAAGTTGCAAAATATATTTTTTCTGAAGGAATCCTCTTTGATAAATAGAAAAGCAGTTCTTAATTGAACAACTAAACTAGAACATTACAATTCATACATAAATACATTACATTACAAATACATTACATACATACATCAAACTAGAACATTAACATGATATTCACACAACGATTATATTGTTTAGATTATCATCATTTATACACATCTGAAGAATGTAAAACGTGCATGCAATATATGTTAGATTGAAATAACTTATTCATGACTGGTAAATAATGCATAGGATCCAGTCATCATAAGATGTCATAACAAACTAAAAGTTGCCAGCACTTTTTACTATTTTTTAAAGTATGCAGCTTATTTATTTGAAATGAACTACAACTAAATCAGAAAAAAATAGTACACAACTGCAATAATTATAATTAAATAATAAACTTAGATCTCTTTATATTTTTACAGCCACAATTATTAAAATCATACTTATTAATATAGCATTTTAGATTCTTTTCCTTCAAGCTAACATGTCAACATGCAGAAAAAAAATCAAAAATTCCGAAATTAATCAAAAATACATAAAAAGAAATGATGAAAATCCATCGAAGTTAAAAAAAGACATAATTAAGAATAAAAAAAATCAGAAGGAATCATTTAAAGTAATAAGGGATTTCAAAAATATGGAACTTACAAAAACATCCCAATGCTGAGTTAAAATAATTCTATGTGTAGAACGGAATTGATCTACTTCTTGTTGATTTTTCTTTTCTTGATATAATTCTGCAATTTCTTCAGCCATATTAAATGCAGTGGCAACAAGCTCCTACAAAAACAAAATAAGCTAATATTTTTCAAAACCAATGAGAATAGTTAGAAAAACTTCTTGATTAATAGAATTCAGAGTTAAAAAATGAAACAAACAATAAGTGCAAACAAATAAATAAAAAAAGAGAAAATTTTACTTATTTCACTTCAAAAAATATAAAAAATTAAATAAACAAAAGTTTTTATTTTTGATTTCACGGAGAGATTCTAAAAATGCTAAAAATATTGGTTTGTTATAACCTTGTCCTAAGTTAAATTCAAAGTTAATTATGGAACACAGATGAGAAGGGTTCCTTTTGAAACATTTAACTTAAACCACAAATTGATTTTGACTAAGAAAATACCTGCTAAAAAAATTTATAAAATATTTTTGTTTTTCTTACTTCTGCTTTTTTCATGTATTCCAAAATATCCTTCTGAAATATTTTAAGAGACTTTTCCAAAGCATTAAATTTGGTACCCAGCTTTTCAAATTCTTCGTCTTTACTCTAAAAATGAAATTAAAAACTGACTAAAAAAAATAGATTAAAATATTAAAATTTTTTAAAAAACAAATTTCAATAGGTAACAAATATTTTTACAGCAAATCAATTGTTTTTGGGAGCATTTTGAAATTTGATTTATGAATGATTTAATTAAAATAAGGCATAGATTTAGGACGAGACTGAATTTTTCAATTATTATTGATAAGTACAAACAGTGCAAACACAATTTAAAATTTAAAAACAGTCTTTAATCTCATGAAAATAACTATTAGCATAAATAAAGATATACAATGTACAAAAAAAGGACAAGAAAATTAGGAAATTGTAATATCAGGCAATTTTTGTAAAATGTTAATATATTTGAAACTTGAAAAATTAAGAAAGAATCTACAGAATTTAGCTTCCATAAAATAGCAACATATTACATGAAAATCCCACCATTATTTTAAAACTTATTAAACCCTATTTTTTTTAATTACAGCAGATTGTACACATTATTATTAGGATAAAATGTTAGAAAATAATGTGTAATTTCTTTTTACTTACTATAGTTTTCAAACCAATTGTTGTTGAAAGTCTCATCCCAAAACGTGATGTTTTCTTAGCCATTGAGTGTATACTAAGTTTAGAAACTCTTCCCGAAAGACTTGTATCAGCTTGTTTGCGATATTTGAAAACTATAACACATAATAGAATATCTATAAGTATTAAAAAATATGATTTCATGGCAAATATTTATAAAGAAGTCAAATATTGATTAAAAGGGAAAAAATTATAATGTAAAAACAAATCGATATACTTTAAAAATACTTACGCCTGTTTTACGATTAAAATATAGATACTTCAGCATGTATAAAAAAGTTGGATAATAAATTAAAATATAAACTAATAAAGTTAAAAATTAAGTTTACACTGATATTAACCCAAATGAAAATTTGCGCAAAAAAAGCACAAGTTTTGAAGGTTATGTCATATAAATTATGGTTTTTTTTCTTTACTTCACCAAGGGTACCTAACTTTTAATCTGAAACTTTCAGAAGTCTAAAATGTCAATTAATAAATGACATTTCACCAATTAAATATTTGTAAAAAAAGGGCAGTGACCAATTTTTACTACCACACTAATTATTAAGACAAATTTCTTCAGCTGACCTATGAATTGGTCATTCAAAGGTCAAAATAAGGCTATTTTCTTAGACTTTGACTATCAAACTCTATTTATGCCAACAGTGAATCACAAAGGTGAATATTTCTGTGAATACATACTACATACAAAAAAAATCCACATACTCACAATTTTTGTGTACAATTGTCATAAGCTTAAAATTAAAGTAGCAAGAAATCTAAATTTTGCTGAACTTTCATGGTCATTAACTGTTTTTGCTAAAATTAGACAATTATTGACATTTGCTGGAAAAGAAACTTTAATTATAGCATAAAGAAAATCAATTCAAGAATCGATGGTTACTGATTAAACTTTTATGTAACATGAGAAATGTTGACACATGAAACCCGAGTAATTGAATGCAGAAAGGGTCACGGAAAAGAAATTGTTTTAGAAAATGTTATTTACGTCCAATATGAATATCTGAAGTTAATACTTCATAGAATAGTTACTGCTGGTAGCTTTTACTTCATAGACAAGTAGGTGCCAATCTATCCAAAGCTGGCTTCAAGCCATACTAGGATTAGAACCCTATTTTTGCACATTAAAACAGTCCATTGCCTAAACTACTGAGCCACAGCAGCTCATATTAGAAACAACAAAAGTTTAAACAGTGTGATGTATAGACATAAAAATAATAATAATTACAGTAAATAATGAATATCAAAATTTGCTCATTGTAGCAAACTCAGATTGATGAATTTGAAAGTGAATGCAAAATGATTAAATACCTAGATCCTTTCTTCTTTTGAATTCATTGACAGCAGCAGCAACATCTGTCATTAATGTTGTAGCTTGCATTAACCATTGTTTGTCAGGATGATTATCTTCCGTACACTTTAAAAAAACAAAACAAAATATAGCTTATATCACACCTCTTATCATCATTATGAATTAATAAAAGACAGATCAAATCATTCAATGATATGATATTTAAATGTTTCAGTAACATATTTTACGATAAATTTACAAGAATCCAAGCTGAAAGTTGTTTACTGCAATTGAATTTAATCAGAATAAAAAAATAGAATTGAATATCATGTATTTTTTTTAAAATTTTTCTAAAACCGACTATTATGAGTTGGACATAATTTGCAAGAAATCTTGCAAATATATTAAGCATTCATATGAAAATTAAGCTGTACTGGGAAAGTAAAGTGTTATATTTTCTACAAATAAATACACTGTATCTCCTGTTCTATACTAAATTCTTAAAAAATAAATTCTTTTAATTTAAAAAGAAACAACAACAATAAAGCAATGAAATATCAAGTGTTTTTTCTTTTAAAAAGTTTTTTTTTAAATAAAAAAAACCTTTAACAGTAATTCTAAACTTATTTCAACGTTTACACAAAATTTTTATAAAACTGGCATTTTTTGCAGTGTGCAATTAATGCAAAAAAAGTTTGCATGGCGTCATCAAATTTATCTTAAACATTTTATTATATTGGTAAAATGTAATATTTATAAACAAATAATTAATAAAAATAATTGTTAAGAGATAAAAATGTTTAAACCTAAATCAATTAGTATTTTTAATAGAATTTTTAAGTAGTTATACAAAATTTATTACTTTGGATATTTTTTTAATAAAAGAGTGAGGAAGAAACCCACTAAGTTCTATTTTTAAATATACTTATTTAGATGTTCCACATCTAAATTTACTTCATAGATCTTTTATTTACTAGCAAGGTGACTTAACAAAGAATAAATTCACATGTTTAATGCAGCAACATATACTTCATTAACATATTTTCAGAGATATTCTGCCACTAATATTTTAAAATAACACACAATTTATATATCAAGCTAATAAATAAAAATTTAAATAAATGTAAGGATATTATTGCTCACTTTTAGTAATTCATTCAGAAGCAAAGGATACTTCAAGATTCTTTGTACTGGCTTAATGAGCATGGCAGGAAGATCAAAACAATTAGTTTGCCTTTTCATAATCTCTAATTTATGTTTAAGATACTGACCACCAGCAGAATTAGAATCAATCTAAACAAATAAAAATATAGTTATCGAAGAAATTAAAATTTACTACAATTTGAAAGAAAAGTTGTAGTTTAAAATACACAGAAATTTTATTCTTATATAATAATTAGTACAAAAGATCATTATAGTTTAACATGCAAAATGTATCAACACATTATAAAGGGCAAAATTAGGAAATTTGCTACTGGCAAAGGCAATTTTTTTCAACAACTGAATATTTTAAACAATTAAAGGAATTGTTGATATTAATAATGTAAGACACTTCTTTTTAATCATTTCTCAAAACATGGTAAACACAAGGTTCATTCATAAAAAAAAAAGAAATAAAAAAAAGGAGACATGAAACAAATAAATTTCAAAACATTCATAACAAGACCATGCTGATAAAAATAATAATCAGCACAGAAAGAGGTGATTGGAAGAAATTTTTTTAATCACCCTTTGTTTTATTTAGTCTTCCTGTGGCCGGTTGTGACTGTTCATTTTGCTCTATAACATTCTAATTATATGACCAAAAAATAAATTGTAGCTGAAAAGTTTTCTAATCGATTATCTCAGATAATTGAAACATAATGCATAAAATAAGAGAAATGTTAATGAACATAAATAATTCTATAAATCATTAAAATAAATTGGAATTAAGTTAAGTTTATTATAAAATATTCTTAAAAGTTACGCATCTTTTTGTAAAAAGAAATAAATAAAAATTATGAACCATTATCAAAGTTAACATTTTAATGTAGAAATTTACGAAAAGTGTATCAGCTTTTTTAATCACATCTTTACTTGGCATTTGTAATAAATAAAATAATTCTGCCTATTGGTACACAGTATTTATGTACAATCAGAGTGATTAAAGATAACTTATTAAACCAATGTTATATAAAACATAGTGTAAAATAAAATAATTTATAGCTTAATGCACTTTAAAAAATATTTATTACGCATAAATTTGAAGAAAAAAAATCAAGTGAAAAGAAGAGTTATTAAAATACCTTGTCAACAACAGTATTAACTTCATCATGATTTCTACAATAGTGGCCATATACTTCTTTCATTTCTCCACACATATCCACAAAACATTCCCCTACAATATAAAACAATAATTTCTAAATATATATATATATTTTAATACTATAACTAATTACAGCAATAATAGTAAGCACAACATAACAATGAAACTATATTACAAAATAAAAGTTTTGAGATTCAAGAGGAAGATTAATTACTGACTCACCAATTAATTGAGTATCTCTTGATTGCTTTTGTAATCGCCTTAACAACCGAGAAGCAACATCAATAACTTCATCTAAATTACCAAACAAAGTGTTGATATCAATACCCTTATCCTGTAATGAAAAAAAAAAAAAACTAAAATAAAGAAAGAACACATAAAAATAAGGGATTGTTTTTGTACTTAACATCACAATACACACTGTAATTAAATTATACACACAATTATTGTTAAATTTATATACAGAGAAATAGGCAGAAACTTTTAATGCATATAATGAAGTCATTTTAAAATACTTTTCAATCAAATTCAAAATTAACTACTTTTGCCTCCTTTGGATTTCTTAAAAATGTATCCTGGAGTAATTTCAAATCAGATATGTAATCCCTTTCAGTTTGCAGCAGCTCTGTTATAATACATTCCCTTTGTTCTTTCAATTTCTTTCTGAAAGAAAAAAAAACCCAACATGAAGTATAAATTTACATAGAGTTTTACTAATATTTAGAAAAAATATAGTGCAATGTACTTTAATAGAGTGCAATGCATATTTTGATAAAATTGCACTTTTCAATATAGTCTATGTTCTTTTAAAAGAGTCCTGATTATAGATATCCAGTGATTTCACTTACACTCTATAACACCTCAAATTACTGAGAGGATGCGAAAAAAAGGTTTTAATGGGATGCATAAGTCTCCAGTGTTAAAAAAAAGCCTCATAAAATGCGACAACAGAAATACAAATATAAAATTATATACACGTAGATTTCTTTCTTTCTTTTTTTTTTTTGAAAGAGAAAATTAAAATGATTCTGAGTATCAAATTACATTGTTGCATTTCCTTGATGCAAGTGTCACATCAGTCTTAATTAAAAGCCTTGTTCAAATATAATTCTTCTTTACTGAAGTTCAAATATAACTCTTCTTTAATATAATCCTCCATATCTATCTTTAATATAATCTAAACATCTCTTCTATAATCTAGCTTTGAAATTCCACGTTTTGTCGCTCATTAGAAAAAATAATTATAAATATGCATAATATATAATAATTATAAATATGTAAACATATTTTATGAATGTGATGCCACAATTGGCATTACATATTTATTTCCTATCTTTAAAAATATCTTTCATTTCTTACGCTTATTTTTTATTAATAGAGTTATATTTAAATTAAATCAAAAACTTAATCTTTTAAAACGAACATAAAATACTTATTTCCTCTCTTCTAGATCAATGTAACGGATACTTTTTTTATTTCATTGCTAGGCAGACTTATTAATTCACTGTCGCCTCTTATCGAAAAAAAAATCTATTTATAACTTTTTTTAGTCTAAATTTCCAACGGCTAAATGTTTCGGTTGCATGGTTGTAATAATTCTCATAAATTTGTTGGCGACTCGTGATCGCCAAGGTATACTTTTAAACCCATATTGATATGCTGGTTGGCTTTATTTTGGCAATGATATATTATGATAAATCACCAAATTATGGATCTGTTACCCATACTTTCTACGTCCGTTGGGAATAATTATATTCACTTGGAATTCAAAATTTGTGATGACTAGGAGTCCCCTTTGCGGCGCTCCTGTCCCAGTCATCCTAACGGTTTAAAAAGATATGCAATCGTAACGAAATGCTAACAAAAACTTCTTGATGTTTAAGTTATATTTCCTTGATCCCTTCAAGGGATTTATTTTTGATAATTGGTAATTATTATGATGATTTGTATTGATGGCCATTCTCTATAATCTTCAAGAAATATTGCTTAATAAATTGGATTTTCAAATTCACGATTCATATTAATTTTCTGGAGACTTTCATTTTGTTTTATCCATTTACTTTTATTAACGGCCAATACGAACAATAATGAATTAAGAAGTATTTCACTATACGAATATTGGCGGCTAAGGACGGAGGACTAAACCTCCCCCACAATGAATATCATCTAATATTGAAAGATATGTTTAACCATTATGAATGATTTAGATCTATAGCTTTTAAGCTAGAAAAAAATTTAAAAGTTATCAATATTATGCCATGACTATAGATACTAAAACATACTTAAACTCCACTAAAATTTTCAAACAATCAAATTACTAAAACTAAACTAAACTCAGTAGCCCAACAGCCCATATAGGGCGAAGGTCAACTGAGCCCATTTCAGTTTTCTTGACCTTGGGCTCTCGGGTGCAGGAGCAAATGTTCCGATCGTGTGGTCATCCGAATGCGGAACCCCCAGTGTTTAGTCACCTCAATCATGCTTGGTACTCATTTTATCGACCCACTGAAGGAATGAGAGGAATTACTAGTTAGCTCAAAAATGCTAATTAAAAATTTCACTACTTGCTTTTTCTCTTGTTCTCTTCTTTGAGCTTCAAGTTCCCTTTTTCTTTCAACCTCTTCATCTCTAGATTGTTGTTCTTCTGAAGTAGTTTTATTGTTTTCCAATATTTGTGCAGCTAAGTCAGCTGGGAAAGTAAATAATTAATTAAGCACAAATAAAATAGAAATATAAGCTTGTACAGAAACTATTGCAGGGATAAGAATACCATCAATTAAGAAATTAACTTCTGCATTCCTTACATAATCAAAAAATTTACTGAAATGTTTACACGGCATTTTTTAACTTTATGCATAAGCTACTCTGGAGTTGTTAATAGTATGTAATTATCAGTACTTAAAGTAACATTTCTGTTATTGTTTAATAATTTTTTAAATAATTAGTCTAATTAAAAAAATTATTAAAAAAAGTATGTATACAAACTAAACCTAGGTATGTATGTGAATAATTTATACAAAAATTCAAAGTAATTGGAATTAAGTGTTTTAAAATACCTTGCAGTTCTGATATTTCTTTCTTCAATCGATTAATTTCTTCATCAAGTTGAGATAATTGAGTTTTCATCTCAGTTGAAGCAAAACTGTTACTGTTTCTTTTACTCTCATTTTCAAGCTTGTTTTTACACGCAACACGCAGCTAAAAAATATATAAGATACTTCAGGCAAAAAGTTGATAAATGTTGTTATGTATGTGACATTTAATTAGTTACTTTATATTGATTTCATATTTCCATAAAAAATTTACAAAATTTAAAAGTCTGTGGTAATACAATGGAGCTGGGTTTGCAACATATCATTTTTAAATAGAGACTGTTTTTAAGTAGATTGCCACTAATAATTAGACTCAACAGCATTTCAAAAGCAATAAGAAATTCAAATGATTTGAAAGAAGTACAGACATTCTTTTAAATGGTTAGAAAGCAGTAAAAAATCCTTTAAATTGCTAAAAAAACATTAAAAAATTAATTAAATGCTGCAGAAGCAGTAAAATTAAGGCTGACATCAAACATAATATATATATCATGAACTTTGAATATTTTATGAGACTAAATGCATGTAAAGAAGAATATGGTAATTTCGCACCATGTAGACCAGTGGTTCCCAACCTAGGGGCGATCCTTTCAAGAGGGCGATAATCCTTAGGGGGGGCGATCAGGGGGCGACGAGTATTCCAAAGATAAAAATTGCTAATAATATTAACAATAGAAGCTATTTCAGATTGAAATTGAAAATATATATGAAGCCTATGGTTCTGGTGCAAACAAAGAATTATGATAGTTAAAAATTAAAAAAAATTCAAGTGCAGGATCGTTTTCGTCATACGTTTTGGTATCGCAGACGGAAATCTGATAAGTCACTCTGTTCCTTTGAGCAATAATACTGTTTCCAGGCGTATTGATGAGATGGCCGCCGACGTTGAATCAAAACTCAACAAATTTCTGAAAGAAGGTGAATATACGTTGCAGATTGATGAATCAAATGTGATAGATAACAAAGCTGTTTTAGCTTTCGTGAGATTCATAAATGAGAGTAAGGAGATTAACGAGGAAATGTTGTTTACAAGAACTTTGAACACAGATACAAAAGGATCGTTGATTTTTAAATTGGTCAGAGATTATTTTGAGGTAAAAGAAATTCTCCTCACCAACAGATGGTGCTCCAACCATGTCTGGTTGTCATACTGGGTTTCTGGATCACCTTAAAAAAGTACCGGAAGTTATCTCACCATTCATTATGCCTTTCATCGTCAACTTTTGGCTGCGAAAAATTGGTTATTTATGGCATAAATAAAATAAAAGCTAATTCTCCTAATAACCGTTTGTTCCGAGAACTTTGCCATGAAAATGATGAAGATTTCGAATTCCTGCTCCTACATACAGCTGTGAGATGGCTTTCAAAAGGAAACTGAGCCGTTTCATCGAATTGCTGGATTCGGTTACTGAGTTTCTCGACACCACTGATCCTGTTTTAAGTGAGAGTTTGAAGCAACGCAAGTTGGAAACTGTGTACCTCACGGATATTTTTGAAAAAATGAACGAAATTCAAGTAAAACTTCAAGGAAATAAAATGAACATTATCAAGGCAAAGGGAATTATATCTTCATTCATCGCCAAGTTTGATATCAACAAATCAAACATTGGTCGCAAAGAGCTAATGCAATTTCCAACTCTTAAAAAGTGTTCAATGGCAGATATCGAGATTCTCGAAAGGAAAATCTTAATTTTTACTGATCACCTTGATCAGTTATGGAATCAAGATTTAAAGATTTGATTAAATTAGAAATTCCGGATTGGATTTTCGATCCTTTCTCTTTTGAAGTTGTGGATAAGCTCACTTCCTCTTTGTAGACTGAGATTTTAGATTTGAAGTATGACTGTGAGGCTTAAGTCGTCTTTAAAAAATACGGTTACGAGTTAGCTTGGGTAAAGCTTATGGACACTTATCCACAATTATGGAAACAAACTGAGCCGCTTCTCATCTCGTTCCCGTCAACTTATTTAGTGGAGAGAGGATTTAGTTCTGTCTTCCAGCTGCTCACAAATCAAGGAGATAGGTTGGACATTTGCTTCAAAGGAGACCCGCGTTTAAATCTGACGAGCATAAAACCTGACATTCAAGCTTTTGCTTGAATTACACCAAGCACAGGACAGTGATTGAAGTGGTAAAAATGTACTTTCTCCATCCTCATTTTTTTTATCAAATTTTAGTTGTTAACGTTTTAACTTTTTCTTGATTACATTAAAATATTAATTTAAAAAAATGTACTTTTGTTTTGATTATTCCGTTTTAAATATAATTTCTTTTTGAAAAAAAGAAGATGCACAATTTTTTTTAGTTAATAAAAATGACAGGATAAATGTGCCTCCTTATTTGCATTACAATTTAAATTAAAAATCAAATAACATAGCATACTTTCAGTGTTTGATTGCTCACAAGCAACAATGAATGGTTTTTTGAGCAAAAAGAGAAAGGGGCGATACGTGTCAGCCAACCCCAAGAGGGGGGCGATGGTCCACAAAAGGTTGGGAACCACTGATGTAGACCATTTCATTTTTTATTTGCTTTTTACTTTATTCAGGTTTTAGAGAATCCAAAGTCATAGGTAGTTTATAAATATTTATAAGTAATGTATGAACAAAATATAAATTATATCCCCAGTTTTAAAGTGTAGTATAATAATAGTAAAAACATATGTAATGATTTACTTAGTCTATTTTAATAAGTAATTAATAAAAGGAAATTTAATGTAAAACATGGCAATGATTCAAAAAAGTTGTTTCTCTTTACCCCTTTTAAGTAAGCATAACTAGTGTTACCTACAAGTTATTATTAGAAAATCTTAGGGCCATTTTGAAATCAAGAATTCCTTTTAGAAAATAAAATAAAATTTTTATCTTAGCAAGTGACATAAAATTTCTGTCTTATGGCATTAGATATCAGTTGTCTTGGCATGGCAAGCTCAATAACTTCGCCAATTTGTATTCGACCTACATAAAAATTTAAACATTACATTATTATGAAATTTTCAAATAATAAGTACTTTGGATTTACAAAAAAATATTTCTAATAAAATGATAAAAAGTGCTTTAAAAATTCTTTTAATAACTATTAATACAATAAAAAAACTATTAATACAATAAAATAAATAGAAATACAATACATTTATACAATAAAAGAAATATTCATTAGTAACATGCATACAATTAATATTAAATTAAATTAGATAGAGTTTGAAGTTAGCTTACAAGAAGACGAAGAAAACATACAAGATTTAGAAAACATACAAGGTTGTTTCTAGAAAAATTGGCATTCGTATGTAACATTTCATTTTTATTAAACTATTTTTACGGCAGTTTATTCTTTAGTATGAATATTATATTTTATGAAACGATTTGGAAAAAATATTTTTATCTGTAATACATGGCCCTTTTTTTCCAAATAAATTTATAAAAATAATTACGCATTTAATTCAAAGATATAGTTTTTTGACACATTATTGATTTTCGATTTATTTGCCCCAAAATTTTATTCAATATACTTTTGAACCATCTGGAACAAGAAAGCAGAGAAGGCCACAGTTGAGATGGGCTGATTTGGTAGAGTCTGACTTTCTAGCAATTAACAAAAACAATTGAAGATCAAAGATAAATCAGACAAATCTTCAGAGCAAGGCATTGGCCCACACGGGGTTGTCTGGCCAACTACAAAAATGATGATACTTTTGAACATACCTTTAAAACTTTTTCTTTTTGTTGTATAATAGCTCGGATTTCTTCAATATCCATTTCTGAAAGAGAGTAGAATTCTTTTAACAACTGTAATTTAAAAAGTAACATTTGAATAGCAAACATGGGTTAGATGAAAAATTATTTTAGCTTATTTTCCTAAGATATACAATGATGGCAAGTTCTAAAAATTTAAACTCGAGCAATTTAATTAAAAAATTAAATTACTGATAAATTAATCAAATCTACCTGATTTGCACAATAAATGTGGAATGCCATGAAATATTTTTTATTAACTATATGAAAATAATTAAAGTCACAAAGCAAGGAATAGCAATTTGGCATTGCTGGAAGGCAAGTTCAATTTTGTCCTCTTTGACTCGACTTAATGCTATACTTTTTTTAATCCACTCTATGAGGTTTATTAATCAGAGCAATGAGTCCATGGTCAGTGAGAGTGAACCAAGCATTTAAAATAATCGTTAAAAAAGGCACCAGGTACAACGTAAAAAACTAGAGAGTCTGTGCACAATTTCTGCTACATCTGATTAAGATTTGAATTGTGCAAAGCTATATTACAGAAATATATATTTAATTATTCATATTGGCAATGCAAAAATTGGTTTTGTAAAAGTAAGAAACTATTTTTATTTCACAGATTTATGAAAAGTATTAGACTTTTTTTTTGTGAATAATTTCGTTTTATATTCATTTTTACAAATACTTATAAATTGAAAAATTTGTAATTAAAAAGAGAAATATATTATACATTTGACCTGGAGAATATTTTAACTATTTGGTTAAGCTGAATACTTGGTAAACTAAATAATTGGATATTCAGCTTAAAAGAACATTTAGCAAAGTGCCCAATCAAGGAATAATAACTAAATATTTAGTACACAGTGCACAGCAGGGCCAAATTTCCAAAATTTCAGCAATTAGTAATCAGAAGTATAGTGCACAAAAAAATAAAAGGACAGCCCTGAATATCTTTTAATCTAATAGTCAAATCTTCACAATTTAGGACTCAATTTTAATGGTTTGAGAGAATGACCTCAAACATGCTAATTAATTAGTGCAGACGATATTTTAAGTTACAAAATCAGACACAAAAACGTACTTTCTCTGAATAAACATACCTTTTTTTCGACAGTTTCAGATGGCAGACCCTCAAAGTATAGATGGTAGCCATAATTTGGGTAATATGGTCACAATAATTTTTTCAGGAGAGCGGTTCAAAGCTTGAACTCCTTAATGTTAAGGTTATTTGTTTGCATATTTCACCATATCTGAATAACTTTTTAAGTGATTTGAACATTGTTTTGCACACAATTATGAAATTAATTTATCAAAAAATAATTCCATGCAAAAAATAACTTTTAGTAAATATTCAGATTTGTAGTTATTTCATTAAACAGTAGACGAAAAAATTTTGAAGTGTAAAGTATACAATTTTTTACATCAGTTTAAAAAATTTAATTTTACAAGGCAAAATACAAAATTTGACCAAAATGGAGTGAAAAATACCTGAGAAAACAAATTTTAAAAAAGTCACACATTTAAAATTTGGTTTCTCAAGAACTATAAGGCCAATTACACTTAAACTTTGTATTTTGATATGCAAATTTATATTCCTTAAAATTATGTTAAAAATTGTATACCTAACAATTAAAAATTTTTGGTAATGATGAAATAAAATAATAAATATTTACTAAAAGTTATTTATAGCATGGAATTATCTTTGGATAATCAAATTTTATAATTTTGTGCAAAAATTTTTCAAGTTTCTTTAAAAGCTTGCGAGATATGATGAAAAAGGGTTCAAACTTAGGACTGCTCTCCTGACCAAACTATTGTGATCATATTTCTCAAATTGCGACTATCCCCTATATTTTGATGGTCAGACATCCGAATCCATTGTAAAAAAGGTATGTTTTTTCAGAGAAAGTACGTTTTTGTGTCTGATTTCGTAACTTAAAATATTGCTTGCACTTATTAATTAGCATATTTGAGGCTACCCCCTCGAACCATTAAGATCGAGTCCTTCAATGTAAGGATCTGATTATTAGATCAAAAGTTATTCAGTGTGGGCCGTTTATTTTTCTTACTGTACATACATGTATTCTAACAAAATTCAAATTAGGGCAATTTAAAGGTGTTTTTACTAATTAATTCTAAGGAATATGCCTAATATTAATAATATTATGCATGAATAGAATATTAAATAGAAAAAATAACCCTTAAGTGCTACTTTTTTTGAATATTTACTGCAAACAACAACTCTTGGTAGTTAAGGGAAAAAATTCAGATTATGATGAAAATTCTCAAAAACTGTTATTTTTATTACTCAACCATAAGACCGTAATCTTGATAGCAAATTCATAATAATTACGAATTAATCGTAATACTCGGCACCTTTGAATACATTCCTAGCACTTTCATACTTACTCTCATGAAGAGTATCTGTACTGCTATGACTAGAAACAGATGTGGCAGACATTCTCAAACTATTTAGAGAAGTATTGGAATTGTGAGAAGAGAGCTTCACAGATGATGATGAGTTTTTAGGAGGAGGAGGTCTTGCAGGTGCTAAAAATTAACATTCACAATCAAGCACACATTTTTATAATAATAGACTTCCAAATAGCGAAGTGAATTTTCTATTTAACGAATTTTTCGTTGAGATCCACGTTCCCTATTTGAAATTACTTTGCAGTTACTATTTTATTCAGCAAATAAATACAGTCAAAATTTTATGCATAAATTTAGCTGTTTTTAGTTGAAAATGTATGTAGCATGATAGTGTAACACTGGATAATGTTTTGCTCTATTCTTGTTTTCCATGTAGATTTCTTTTATGGCTAAGATTTATAAAATAAATAGTAGATAGTACTAGTTTACAAGATAAAGGTTTATCAATTGCTTTTTTAATTATGTCTAGTGTTTATGAATTTAAAACCCGTTTTGTGTTGTTTAAGTATTTTAAAGGGCAATTTTCTATTTAACGAATTTTCCATAAAACGAACTTATTATCGGGATTTAGCAACTTCGTTAAGTAGAGGTTCGACTGCATTTCCATTTTTTTAAAATTTACTATATAAACATATTACTTCATATCATTAAATTTTAAAATAAAACTTTGGTACTCAATTGTTGATGAGATGATTCAATAGAGCATATCTATATCCAAATTGGAAAATTTTCATTATTTAAAATTTTAAATCTAGCAATTTCAAGGGGTTCTCTGAATATGAATGCATTTTTTTTTGTATATTTACTTGTTTTTCTAAACAAAATTTGTAATATTTATCGAATTTGTTCACCATTTTAATTCATTACTAAAATTTTTGAAAGTAAAAACAAATTTCTAAGCACTTGGTACACTTTCAAAATTAACATAAATTAAAACTCCTTTTTATATGTGAACATTAAATTTTGATTTCTAGATATTTTAATTGTTCACTATTTCAATGAATTTTGTAACATTTTCATACATTGAAAAATTTTATACATTTGAATCAAGTTTAAAAGCATTTTAAATTAAAATTTTTATATTTTGTTCTTATTTTTTTTATATTGAAAGTTAAGGTTACTGTATTTTAAAATCATAACTCTTTTGTTTTGTAACTGCACTTTTACTTTTTTTTTCTCTATAAAATCCCAGCTTTTCACTCATTATTTTTGCCTAAAGTACTTGAACTGTTACTCGTTACTTTTTAAAAGAAACAAGTAAAAGTAAAGTGAAAAACGCTAGCTAAAGAGAGGTGTTGCTAAAATGCAAACTCAGAAATCTAATGTTGCGAACTATTTTACCTAAATATCAATGATAGTTAAATAAATAAAAATTAGAAATATGGAATTACATTGATAATTGCTTAAAGTTAAGAAAACCCAATAGTTGCATAAATAATTTTTTACATAAATGGCACATTATTCTAGAACAGAACAGAAGCCGTTATCCGGAATTCAGAAAACCGGAATACCAAAAAACTGGAACGAAATTCGATAAATTCCACACACCCCCCCATTTTTTAAAAACAAATTTGTTTTTCCTCATAAGATTTTAGGATTTTTCTTTCTTTTTTGAAAGATGTTTACCTTACCATCATTTTGGAAATAATCATTAGTGTATTACTTCATCGTTTTTTCTTCTTTTTAAGATTATTTCCAATTTTTTTTAGTTGGGTTTAACAATAAAAAAAAACGGCTTTTTGTAGGGATTCAGAAAACCGGAAAAATCAGTTATCCGGAATAGCGATGGTCCCGATCGTTCCGGATAATCAGTTCCATACTGTACAAAAGCACCTGTTAAAACCAAGTCACCGAGCCTACTATTTTAACACACTTTGATAAATAAACTTTAATCATAACAGTTTTTATTTTACTAAAAAAAATGAGCAAATTCCTTTTTCATTTTTACATTACTTAACAAATAAATTCCCTTGTAAATATTTTATTATATTTTCAGCATAAATTGATGCAAATTCATATTGAAAAGAAGCATATATGAATAAAATTGCCCATCAGTATTCTTAAACTAATTTTTTACAAGAAAGCCCCTTTCTTACTCATTGGTTCAATAATCAGTTTAGTTAGTACATTGTTCAGTTAATATTAATAATTTTTAATCAGTTTAGTAAAAGTTTCTTTATTATCGGAATATTCATGGAAGGTTTCCCTGTTATTTTAAAACCAAATTGGCTCTTTGTTTGCTACTTAATTTAGGAGTCATTTTATCTTTTGGAGGTTCAAACTGAGATACGGAAATAGAGGTGCAACATTAAAAAAGCAAACCACTATAAAAACCTTCTGGACAACATTGGTTTTAAAATAAAATTTCCTTCCAAGTATCAATAAGTTTAAAGAGATTATTCTTAGGTAGGTCTAATAGCACATGAATTATATTTATTGGTTAATTAAAATTTAAACCATGATAACCAATTTTTTTTAAATTTAATATACAATCATCTCATTGAAAGATTTAAAAATATTCTTTGCTCAATAGAATGTAAAGCTGTCGAAAATTTAAATGAATCAAAACAAAATCTAATTAACTATTAAGTTTACTATTAGCAGAAATCTCCATTTTATAATTAAGTTTTACATTAATTATTTCACATTCAAACAGTCATCCTAAAAACCTTTTCGAAACTTTTTTAAAATTTCTTGAACAAAAATCTGAATCTAAAAACTTTTTTTTACTTCAATATCTTTTTCTCTAAAATCTTTTCATTAGTATTATATCTTCTAAAATATTTGCTCAATAGCAAATTACGATTTTCATATCATTTCACATCAATGTTATAATGTGTATTAAAGTTTTTGTCAGGTATGTATTAAAGTTTTCAACCAGCTGAATGAGAGATTAAATTTTTACCTGGCACCAGGTACCCAGGTCTGAAAAAAAATTTAGGACCAGGTACACATCTAATATATATATACAGTACAGAACCCGTAATCCGGAAATCAGAAAACCGGAAAACCAAATAACCGGAACGAAATTCGATAAATTTTCCAGCCATTTTTGAAAAAACAAATGTTTTTCTCCTCATAAGATTTCAAGATTTTTCTTTCTTTTTTGAAAGATGTTAACCTTACCATCATTTTGGAAACAATCATTAGTGTATTACTTCATCGTTTTTTTCTTCTTTTCAAGATTATTTCCAAATATATTTTTTTCGTTGAATTTGACAATAAAAAAAACGGCTTTTTGTAGCGATTCAGAAAACCGGAAAAATCAGTTATCCGGAATAGCGATGGTCCCGATCGTTCCGGATAATCGGTTCCCTACTGTATATTTAAATATATATACACATAACCTATAATACATTAATGGCCCCTTTGCATAATTTTATGAAAAATAGCAAATGCATACTGAGTTTTATAAGAAAATAAAATATGAAAATTGGCTTTGTTTATCATAAATTTTACTGTTCCGAACTGAGTAAAACTACACAATAGCATGGTAAATATACAGCAAATTAAATAAATAATTTTGTAATTTATCTTACCTTTTGTTTTTAAAACTAAATAAATAAGAAACAATAATAAAAGTAGAGTTTTTGAGTGAAAACAAGGCTAAACAAACATAAACAATGTAAAACCAAAAGTAACAATGAAGTAATTCTTACTTTGATCTCGTTCAGCATTAAAATTTCCTGTGTTTATTTCAAAAGTGGGAAGATTAGAATTGTTTGAAGACCAATTCCTAAAATACATACAAGAATTATGAATAATGAAAAAGATTTATAAAATAATAAGTTTCTACGATAAAAATGTTTAGAATCAGAATGATACTTTTATAATGAATGCTACTTCAATCAGAAATACTTTTCGAATGGACTAAAATGCTTAAACAGAATAAATTTTATAAAACCTGTCATTCAAAATATATTTATAAAAGGGCAACTGATAAAAGTGCCATCAATGATTCCTCTTATGTGTCAGAACTGCATAGAGTGGACATGAAAAACAAGTTATAAAGAGTGAGAGGAAAATCATAGCTCACCAGCACATTTATGGTGGCAAAATTATAACCGACCTTTAAATATAAATATTTCTTTTTTTTCTTTATTCATAGATGATGAAAAAAATTCAAATAATTCTGAGCATCAAATTACATTGTTACATTTCCTTGATACAAGTGCTTGATTAGTCTTAATTAAAAGCCTTGATTGTTTAAATATGTGCTCCATGCTTCGAAATTCCCTGTTTTGCCTTTCAATAAAGAGAATAATTATGAATGAGCACATAAATAGATAGATAAAGCAGAAAATTAAAATTGTAAATAGGGACCCATATTTAGTAAAAAAACAACAGAAATCTGGATATCTTGAGTCCTAAGTGCCGTAGTTTCCGAACATACTATAAATTTTTCCGATTTGCATTACATTCTTCTCAATAAAAATGTATTTTCAGTGAATCCTTTAATATGCTACTCAAAACATGAATTTACTAAGCTCTTTTGTTTAAGTTGTTGGATATTGTCCATAAAAATATTTCAAGAAGTCAAAGATAATTTAGAAGCATTTAAAAACATAACTAATAAAATTCTCATTATAATATTAATTGGCATACTGTCTCTGCATAATTTTATTTTTCTGAGATAAAACCCTTTAACATTAGAATTTTTTTCCGAAATTAGCTTTTAATATTCTACCAAATATTCTTCTGAAAAGACTTACCTATTCTGTGGTTTAGTTTTCCTAATTCATAAAGATTATCTTCTAACCAGATATAAACATATTTGTTATTTAATATACTTTCTTAAAACAGATTAATATTGTCATTTAATTACCAGTATAAATAGTTTTAGAATTCCAAGAAACATTAAAAAACATTCACTGAAGTATAACAATACAGACTTCTACAAAACTTATTTCTATCAAAATCATCTTTTCCCCCAGAGAAGATAAATTCCATTTTTAATTTTATTAACTAATTATTTGTTATTAAAGTAACAAATCATAATTTAGCAAGTGATTGTAATTATTAAATTGTAGAAATTATTTAGAATTAGAGCATTTACAATTAATTAATACTAAGTCAAGTTAAAGGAATCAAGGGTTATTTCTGAAGAATAATTTTAAATGAATTTTAAATCTAAAAAATTTTTTGAAACATCAATAAGAATGCATTGAAATTCCTACAGACTTGTTTACAAATAACATTGGAAAAACATTGAAATATAAATTTAAAAAAAACTATGACATAAAATAAATGAATGATGTACATACTTAAAAAAATATTTTAAAAATTATTAATTACCTGATTTTTTCTTCTTGAACATTTTCATAAGAATCACTAGTCTGGAAGACTGAACTGTTTAAATCATTCCATTCTTTAGGATGAGTTATGTTACTGTTATCAAATGAGTTAGAGCTCACACAAGATGATTTACTTTCATTGCTACCATAACCTGAGCTAACACCAGATGAATCAAGTGCTTTTAAGCTCTGGGAAATTTTATCATCTAAAAATTTGGAAGTCACATCAGAATTCAAATTATTTTCAAATGAATTTGTGTTCTGATTCAAAAATGACAATGTATTTGTGTCAAATGAATTAAAACCTAATTGCTTTTCAGAATTATTATTAGTCACTGAATTATTAGACCAATTATAAATATTGCCCATAACTTCATTGTATGAGGGTGGACCACTACCAATCACTTCAATGTAATTTTCGGGACATATTCCAGTGTCGCCACTGTCCGTAATAACCTCGTACCAATTACGATCCACTTTCCTCATTAGCGTAACAGTATCACCTTCTTTTAATCTAACATCACCTTCTAATTGTGGGTAGAAGTCAAAAATTACTCTACCATAAGTGTCAGGAGGAAAAAGACTTAGATCAATATCATTTGGTTGTTCTTTGGAAGCTTTTTCTTTTTCACTAGTTGGGCAATCCACAACGATATTGACGAAATTTGCAGGAAAGATACCAATTCTGCCATCAATCTCTCCTTTAATCCAGTTACTATCCACATGCTCAATCAAGTTAATTATTTCACCAGCATTGAAGCTGAGCTCATTCGGGTATTCTGCTTTGAATGGGTAAAGAGTGCTACCATATGGTGTAATACCACTGTTAACACAATCATAACCAGAGTGATTGTTATCATAGGTCAATTGGTTCACGTCAAGATTAAAAGAAGACTCATTTATCGGCATGATATTGGAAGCAGAGTTTTCATCAATTATTGTAACAAATGAAGCAGGAAATATACCGTGGCGACCATTGCACTCTCCTCTAAAAAAAGAAAATAAACATTTAAAATGATGTAACAACATTGAAATATAAGATGCAAGAACAATTAACAAAAAGAAGAAAAAAAACACTAGATACGTCCGTTAAGAGTAAATTTTGGTAAAATGGTGAATTCTTAGAAATTAAAAATCTCACCACTAAAGAGAGATAGAGTAATGAAACAAACAGTATTTTGATTGTGAAAGGTGTAAAAATTTTGAACAGTAATTTTGAAAATTTAATTACAAAAGTAACCAACAGATGGCCATGTATGCTACTGATGACCAGAACGATGGATTCTAAGGTTAAAACGAGATAGGAAGCTTTTCTATTGGTTTAGGAGGTCTAAGCCTCATATTGTATTGAACATTGTGCTTTTCTGGGAATATCACAGGTTAAATTACAGTTCCTTGGAATTTATATTTACTTCAAGAATTCTGTACAGCAAACTGCACCAAGTTTTGTAACTGAATTCCAAAATTTCAGCCTTCACAATATGCATAGTGTTTGCTTCATTCCTCTATCACCCTTTGTTTACAAGATTTTTATTTTTCAAATCAGTCAGTTTTTTGGTGGCATTTGGCTGTAAATAAAGTTACAATTAATATGCAAAAATGTGTACTGAAAATTGAGAGGACAGGTCTTCATAATTGTATTTAATTTTAATTGTTCTAAATTTTATGGTCCTTACAAAAGATTAAAATTTAAAAAAAAAAAAAAAGTAGAATGAAGGTCAAAATGCTAATGAAACACCACTAGACAATTTAAATTAAATAAAATTTAAATTTTTAATCTTTGTGAATCTAATAGGTTCATATCAAACAAAACACATATATACTTAATATATAGACTATTATACCTAAACCATCCCTTTTCAACTTCTTCAAGGATGTTTACAATTTCATCTTGAAACAGATCCATTTCATCTGGAATCTGAGCTTTCATGTTCATCTTTACTTTTGCCTTCATTGCCACTTTCTTTGAAGTTTTTAATTCAGGAAGCATGTACTTGTTTATTTTCCACACATGAGTCAGAGGGAAAATACCTTGTTGGTTATCAATGCCGCCTTTCCACCAGTTTGCATCAATTGCCTGTTTACCAACAATGAGATCTCCTACAATAAATTCATAAAGCTTAATAATTTTAAAATTCATTTTAATAAACCACCAAACAAAACATATAAAAATATTTTGTTGATAATCATCGTATTAATTATTACAAAGAAAAATTTTAAAATTCAAATGTAACTTAGTTAGTGACTAGATATCACTGTGCTCAGAAGCAAAAGAGTATAAATTTAGATATTAATTTATTAATGTAGGACGTGCTTTATTGAAAACAAATCACAACGAAATAAAACTGAGTTTTTTTTCTCTACAAGTCTAATAAATAATATTTTAACAAAATTTAAAAAAAAAAAAAAAGAATATACATTATGTCAAGTTAACATAAAAAAAGGGAAATAACAATCGAAACTCAAGAATAAATCCATATTCATTACAATCAAAATCAAAGCAAAAAAGTAATCAACTAATATAATTACCCACTTTTACGATTTATTTGCACTAGTATTCTCATAACATTAAACAACCATGGAAAAGACCACAAACAATGAGGAAAGAAGTAATAATTGTGAAACTAAAAAACTTCACCTTAAAAGAACTTTTATAGCATTTACTGAAAATCAAAGACAAATAAGTATATAACTACGAAATCGTCACTATAAAAATTTGATAAAGTATGTGATTTTTTTTCTTCTCCATAAAGTGACTGAATTTGCAAAAAGTTTGAGATAATAAATCTTGCAGGAAAGGCTATATGCTCGAACCATGTAGAGGAGAGTGAGGTAAGGCCGGGTACCTCAAATGAGTTGAAATTAGATCTGTTTTTTTAGCAGAAAAGCTCTGAATTACACTCTAATAATCAAGAAAAAGAACCTTCCATAATGGTCTCAGTATAGATAAATTTGTTTTACTAAACTCTCTAAATGTTATTCTATCTGTCTGTTAACTATCCATATTTATTAGTTATTACAATTAAAAAAATTATTTGCAGTCAAGCTTATTAGACGTTAACTAAAGATTCATACCCTAACACACAATAAGGATTAAGTCTAATGGCAGGTTGTTCTTTTTTGTTTTGATAACTCGGCTTTCGGGGCAAGACTAGGTACTACCCAGTCCTGTTCCTCATTGATGTGCGTCTATGGGCCAACAAAAACCGTAGTCCTACGAAGGAAGAAGATAACTACGTGACATGTAAATTGCATGCATAATATTCTTAAATCGGTCGACCAGGTGGCCGAGTGGTTAGCGTGCCTGACTGCAGAGCCGATGGTTGCGGGTTCAAATCCCGCTTTGGGCATGGATGTTTCTTTCTCTCTGTGTTCTATGTCTTTTCTCCTTTGTGTGATTGTGACCCGCCCTATAAACGGGTTTGTGATTGTGTGACGTGGGCGACGCTGCTTCATCGCCGTGGCTTCGCCACAGGTGCCCACTGGGTAACGAGAAGAGAGTAGCAGTTCTAGCCAATGGGACAACACATCCCAAGTGCCTGCCATTAAAAAAAATTTTTTTCTTAAATCCTCATATAAAATGCCTGCTACCTTCAAAGAAATTCTAGTATTTCTAAATTTCCCATAGAGTTGACATGTGTATCTAGTCTTATCCTACTAGTGGCGTTAGACCAAGTGATTTGACTTTCTCTTGAAAAAAAATTATAGAAAAAATTAGCGCACCTTTCATTTTTTGGAAATGATACAGTGTATACAACTAAACAATGAATATCTTGAATGAAATTTAACAGCTTCTAGGTCAAACAATTTAGTTCCAACTGGCCTACGAATTATCCCATTTTCCCTTATATAATTAATGGACATCTTAATCATATGCATAGTTTATATACACAGACGATTCTTAAGTTTGAAATACATAATTTTGCAATTTTTAGAAGCATTATTGATTAAAATAAAAGGATGTTGGATCGTAAGCCTAAATTAAGCCCGGCAATTACCCTGTACTCATCTCATATTTTCATTACTTACATCCGGACCAATAGGAAAAAAATATTGATTATACGGTAGAGCAGTGCTTCCCAAACTTATGACTTTTGTGTACCCTTTCTAAATTTTTCGTAACGCTGTGTACCACTAATAAGAAAATGAATGTATTTTTTACTATAAAAAACCACTAATTATTAACTGTTAACTCTGCAAAAAATAGCCAGTAGAAAAATACGTAATCGTAAATTTCCATAGCCAGCTTTGCTTTTAAATAAAATTTTTTGAAATTTTATGTTTGTTGCAAGATATTTCGCATAAGAATGCGTACTCCTACTAAACTGTTCCTGTACCCCCCCCCTGGGGCAGGGGCAAATTACCCATTAGGTGTGACTAGGGCATGGCCTGGGGCCCCGCTTAAAAAAATTTTTTTGAAAATAAATTTTAAAAATTAAGAAAAAATGATTTTTAAAAAAAAAATCAATTTTAAATATATATTAATGAAATACGATAATTTTTTTAGTTCTAATTTAACAAAATAAAGTAACATTTATTTAATTTATTATTATTTATTTTAACTTTAAATATGCTTTCTTAAATGAAAAGATATAGAAATACTTTTATATTTGAATAAATAAAAAATATACGAGAAAAAAATTTAATCTAAGAGCCCCAAAAATTTGAATGGCCTAGAGCCCCGCGTACGCTTAATCCGCCCCTGTCCTGGGGGTACGCGTACCACACTTTGGGAAATACTGCGGTAGAGGTACGTTCACAGTCTCAATATCCGGAAAATTTTACTGGATAGGGTGTTGGGTAATACTCATTTATTTATGCTCGCTGCAACCATATTTGAAAGAATGGGATTTGTATTTGCAAAAAATAGATTTTTTGCACATACACAACAATCAGGAATATTGAGACAAATAAGGTTAGAATATTTTTTATCAGGCAAACGACGAACACTGACACACCCAAAAAACTAGTTTTTCCAAAGAAATTTTAAATAAGTAAAATAATAATTATTTGTAATTAGATAATTTTCTTAACATTTAAAACAGTTGTAATTTAAAAGAAAAAAATTTAGATTTTAAATAGAAAAGACCAATATGCTTCAAGAAGTAACAACTATTAACTTCGGCATATAAAATTGAATTAACACGATGTAGGAAACTGCATTACTTCCAATTTAATTCTAGTCAGTATGAAGTAAATTAAATAACAAGCTGTTACCAATTACAGTCAACGTCTGATTTCTTCATTGATATTTAGCATTTTAACCCTTAATGGAAGACTACCACCATGCAAGAGACATACTGGGTCAATATATGTATATGGTGGCAAGAATCAGCTTTTAATTTTATCATTTTTATAATTGATATATTTACAATTAATTTAATTTTAATCAATTCGATATCTGCACTAAATATTATAATCATACCTGGTGGGAAATAAGCTTTAAAAGTATTTTTTGACTATGAAGAATTTATACAATATGTCATTAACTGGACAAAGCTAAGGAAAATTTGAATTTATTCTTGGAGTATCCAAATTTGTTAGTTCAACAACAAATGGCGCGACTGAAAAGAAAAAGCAATTAAACAATGTGTTTACTATAACCATTATTAAATTTAAATCGGAATAATTCCGAATGAAGCACAAAACAATGTTTTAATTTCTATAGTTTGATGCACTCTTTATAGACGAACATTGTAACTAATTTCAGAACTTTGGTAGAATAAATAGTTGTTTTCCTAAACAGAAAGCAACAAGCCTTATACCTCTACCTCTTTTTGTTTTTCTTTAATTCTTTTTAAAATCTTGACTCATTATTAATCCACGGCGTTTGTTGAAGACAGATCAATTAGGCAACAAACAGTTAAACAAGCATAAAACTTTACTTCTTGGCATAGCTAAAAGTCAACTTTTGAGTTGAACTTAAAAGTCAGACGATAAGTTCATCAGACGATAAGTTTGACACTCGCTGTCATTGATAAAATAGAAGGAAAAAAAAAATCGCAATTTACGTAGTATAATTAAATAAAAATATAATAAAAAAATTTAAAAAAAAAAAACAACGGAGGTAAAAAGGATCCTACAGGGGGAACGATATCTGAATAATCCCAGAATCTCAAAAATAAGAAATGTTTTAACTTATTAAGCGGGATTGGCAACAAAATGCAAAGTAGAAAAATATTGACGCGTAGTTGTCTGAGTAAAAAAAAGTCTATATAGTAGGCAAATAAATAAAAGTAAATAAAGAAAAAAAATCGCAATTTTATCGAGTATGTAATCCTCCCGTTTGCAGGATAAGAAATTAAAAAACAACAATAATAAAGCAATGAAATAAAACCAATATCTGCATTTATAAAAAAATTTTGGGACAATTATAACGTTTTAAAATAAAATTAGCCAAGTAGATTAACAGTAATATGAAGATTACTATTAGTTTATTTAATAGACAGAATTAGAAACGAAATAAAATAAACAGGTATATCAATTTTAAAACGGGAAAGAAACAAATTTTGTTATATGTAAATTATCGAGTCCTGTTACTATGCCATATTTATGACGTAGTCTCCCCACTAAATATGACAGACTACTAAATATCATTAGGGCATTTAATTATACGCTCATTCACACTAATAAGGTCACAGAGAAAAGGAATGTTCACTTACTTTGATTAAAAATAACTGAAATGCATCGATAAAAAATAAAATAAAAAATATTGAGAGTTCGGCAGAATGATGCTTAAAATTTCAACGCTTTAATACAAAAAATTCTCGTCAAGTCCAGTCGGTCGTCAAGGAAAATGTGTTTCAAATACAATGACTCTTGTTTCCTTATCTTAATGAGGTTTCATAACTAAGGAAAGAAAGGAAGTTCTATTTTACTTTTAAGACGTGTCGCAGCTCGTCATGCACGCGACTTAGAAGCGAGGGAAAAATGTTGACAGAACTGAACAAACTAGGTGAAACTGAAACTGCTGAAAAACGTATTTGTTTTTATTCAAGAAACCTTGAAATAAAGATGATGAATGATAGTACTATAAATTTAGATCTCATTCCTAATAAGATTATTCCTTACATCTTTTTTCTTTTTCTTTCTGAATTATTTCTTAGTAATACCATTTCATCTTCAATCTTTAAACATGTAATAATTCTCTCTTAAATATCCATAAATTGCGCAACCTATTCAAAATTTAAGCTCCTAAATTATGATTATGCAGTTTAAATCTATTTGAGGAGTTAGGAAATGTAAACTCTGTCTACTTTAACAACAAATGAGGTCAATTTTGATCACCATTATTTTATTATTCAAAGAGCCGCGGAAAGTACTCCGTACAGCTGTTCAATTTATACAAATACCTGTTCAATGTAAGGGGTGAGAAAGTAAACAATCAATATATTAGTACTTCACAACGCTATGAAACTATGCACTAGAAAGACATGTACCACCATAATGAATAGAGCTAAAATATTTACAATTTTATATTTTGTCCTACCCGGTTTGTAATAAGCATCATTAGGCCTGATGCTGTTGCTTGATGCCAACACATGGAAGTCAAAATTTACCGCAATTAAGCAATTTTATCAGGTACTTATTCCGTTAAATAAGGTCCATAAAAAAACTTTATCCACAAGAATCTATATTAAAGTTTCAAGCATTGATGCAGTTTTAACAGGTGTCAAATATACTATTTATATAAAATTAATTAAGGCCTATTATGCATTTTATTTTATTTCATAACCGGCGTTAAACAGCCGACCCAATTCTGAGGTTACGACTATCAATATTCATCTCTGTAGCCTTGTAATTTTGAAAACAATTCAGAAGACAAGGGAACTCCTGGATCACGCTTTGAGACAGACTAGCTTTCGTGGAAGACTTTTTAATGGAACTAACCCGCATTCGCGTTACATAAGAGGTAAACCACGAAAACCTTCTACAGTTAGCCGAACGGCAAGGACATTCTAACCCATGATCAGTCTACCACTGAAAATATTTTATGTTAGCATTGTGGCCGGTGCGAGCCGAGATCAGAATACATTGAGATTCGAACCTGGTTCACTTCATTGGGAGGCGAGTGCTGTATCTCTTGAGTCACAGCAGCTCTTACATAATATATGAGGTACATTTTAAAACTGGACCAATTACCTTAATACCAGTAAACACTACTGGTATTAAGGTTTTGGGTCTATTACTACAATTAATTAAGGCCTATTACGACAATTAATCAAGCATCATTGGCGCAATAGTATGGCGATTTTTTTTAAGTTTCTCCGAAACGCATTATCACTGTTTTTCCATTTATTTTCCTTTTTAGTACTTAGAGTGCTAATTTTTTTTTAAAATTTCAATTAGTACTTATTACACAAATTAATTAGGTATCATTGGGGTTAAAAATAGTTTGACACTTTTTTACGCTTCGCTTAAACGAATTAGTACCTTTTCTCCATCAATTTTGCATTTTATATAGATTACTTTCGTTTTATTTTAATTAATACTTATTGCCAAAATTATCTACTGATTATTGGCGTGAGTAATAGAATGAAGATTTTTTATGTTCCTCTCAAACGAATTAAAATAAATTTCCCATTAATTATGCTTTTAAGTATGTAGCTTATAATTTTATTTTAATTAGTACCTTATACCAATATTAGTTAAGTATCATTTTCTTCGATAATAATATGGCGATTTTTTTACTTTTCTCCTTAACAAACTTGTACCATTTCTCCATTAATTTTGCTTTGTAGTTTTTTTTTATTATTATTATTTTTTAAGTTAGTACCTATTACCAAATTTAATTAAGCATCATAGGCACCAGTAATAGAACGAGGATTTACCAATAGCTTCTCCTAAATAAATTAATCGCTTATTGAAAAAAGATTTAGGGCTCGGGCGGCTTTGAGTCACGATAAAATTTTCAGAAACATTTTTACTACTTTTAAGCAAACGTTTGGTTCTGTTATTAAGTGTAAAAAAATGTAAAATTTATAAGGTACAACAAAAAAGAGATCTGCTACTGCTGTAAGGAGTTTTATTTTGTGATGGCTAATATTAAGATGTTAAGATGCTTAAGATTTTTTTTTCTTCTTTCATGTTTTGTTTCAGTCATCTTGGAGTTCCCGTCGGTACTATACCGGGCGTTGGACGTCGTTCCCTGATCGGTCGATGTGAGAGATTATATTAAAGTAAAAAGTAATATTCAATGGATATCGTGACAGATGAGAATCAAGCCTAGTTTGGGGGTTGGTGAGCATTAGCAGACAGAAGCGAAGCTCCCAAGTACATATATCGTAATAACAGCACAGCATTCATTAAAGGTTCTACCAGCAACGGTATTCATTAAAGGTAATTTATTCATATGTCCAATGCTGTAGTGGTAAATTTAGATGCAGGTACACGCTCTGATGTTTTTTTTTAAAAAAGGAGGAGAGATTTAAATCTTACCTTAGTATTATTTTGTAATTGATTATTACTCCAAATTCTGTGGAATTTTTTAAGACATTACAGGAAGTCAAAGATGAAAGAAAATGTACAACAGCAGAAGCCATTTAAACACTCTATCTATACTATTTAATGTATCACTGCGAGTTATGATTTACATTAATACTGTAACTGTGAATTATGAATATAAAAGATACATCATTATTCATCTTGAATGAATATTAAACTTGACAGAGAACAAATTATTACAAGTAATGGGTTATCTTATCTTATTTAACATTAAAAAGCGAGATTTTTGCTAATAAAAGTAACGTATAACACGTCTTTCCTTTTTTAAAAATTTATATCAAATGCATCTACAATTTTATCTACATATTTATCTACATCTACATATTTATCTACAATTATGTAATTTTCATTGATTAATATATATATATATATATATTTTTAAAGATTAGTTATCCGTAGGACAAAAGAAATTATCCGACGTATATCTCGGGCTTTAAGTTCTATGCATTTCGGGTTCGTGTGGGCTAGGATTAAAATTCTTTAGGAGTGAATCTATAACAGATTTAAACTTCGAATTTAGATAAACATATGAAGTGAACTTTCTTCTTTCATTTTAGACCCTAAAGAAGAAAATAAGAGAAGAAAATAATAACATGCTTTTTTTTCTAAATTAGATTTTAAACCTATAGAAAATTAAAAATTTCTGAATACTACGGCAACCATTTCTACCGTTGATGCCAGAATATTTCATTTCTCTGGTTACGCATGCGCAGGGTCAACTGCCGAATCCGATTTTTTTGCTGTAGTAGATTTTTTATACTATCAATGACTTGTTAACTAACAGCTTTATTAAAACAAATATGAGATTCATCGGGAGCACATTTAATCAAGGAAGGAAGGCAGGAATTATTCTGCAACAGATCTATATAGCTGAAAGCATATACTTTATCGAGAATCTTAATCTTAGCTTTTTCACAGAAACATATTTTTTACGCAAGTAAACTCTTTATATCGTTTTCTATAATTTTAAAAACAGTGGTCGTTGTAGTGTTGTGTGCAATATTTTGAGATACTTTGCCAAACATTCTTTCAGTTTGTTGCTCCAGATTCTCAAGTTAAAAAATTCCTTCTAAAAATGGCAATTTATAAGAGCTTAGAGCAGGGTTTCTTAACCTGTGGTTCATGAAGCCCTAAGGGGTCCATGAGTTATATTTTGGGGGTCCGCTGACTACTCCTAATTTTTAAAACGTTTGGAAGCCTACCCATTCCTTGTAAAGCGAGCTATGGCAGCTATAATTCCGTTTGCTACAATGTATCTCTTTGCAAAGAGGGATTTTCCACACTGTTGAACATGATATGCACGTTGCTTTGTCGAAAATCATCCCCCAATTCAATTTATTAATTAAGGAAAAGTAGCAGCAACCTTCACATTAAAAATTTTAATTTTAAAAATTTTGTATACTATTAAATAATAAAATTAAATGTTTTCTAATAATTGATGTTTTTTTGCAATTATTTTTTTCACAGGGGGAGTGGTCCGTGACTTCTTAAAAAATTTTAAAAGGGGTCCATTATATCAAAAAGGTTAAGAAACACTGGCTTAGAGTCTTAAAAATATATTAAATTTTAAAACGAGAAAATCTTTTTCAACTAAAGACTACATCTATTAGCTTGAATCGAACTAAACAGAATGCAATAAAATAATTACATGTTTTCAAGACTACGACACTCAAAAATTGTAATAAAATTTAAATTAAAATTTTGAGGAAAGACGAAATAGGCGGTATTATTTTCTTTATACGAAAAGCTTTTAATATATCATAATCGTTGAATCATAAAAAATTGAAATATTATTAGAACTATTTTTAAAAAATCTATTTTTAGACATAGGGGAACTCATTTTCAAAACGTGTAAAAAATGAACTAAAAAAATCTGTCAAGTCGTTTTTGAGAAAAATTTCGGACAGAGGTTAAAGGAAAAAAAAAATGATTTTGACTAAATGGTATTTAATGTTATGGCAATGTAAATGAAAAATAAATAAATTCAATTAATGAAAAAAAAACATGAGTGTATTGTATTTTGTATTAACGGAATAAACGATAAATATATATATTTTTCAAAATAACCATTGGTCATACCAAGACTTGAATTATTCCGCCAATTTTTAAAAATTACGCAGTATGTCAAAATATAGAAGTTTTGTTAAGAATCTTACTAATCTTTACTATTACAACCCAAAACATTACACATGCGCAAGAATACACAAAACAAGATCTAAAGGTATTAAGTAGTGAAATTTAAAAGTGCAATCGATTTTGCTTTTTTCAGACACATCCAAAGATAACCAACGTGCAAATGAAAAAACAACAAAAGTGCAATTCTTTCGTTAAACAAACACCGTTTTTTCGATTTCACGACAGCAAACAAGTCTCATGTAATATCGTTGGAAAAAGGATTTCATTTTAGATAATTTTTTATTTAACTACTAGGCGGCTAAGCCAATACCTCCTTGAAGGGAGAAGGCCTCAACGCAGATTATTATAAACAAGAAATTTGAGTAGTCCAAACGTAATGAAATCTTTCGAATTCTCCTCCACTGCGCAGTTCATGTTCGTTAAGTCGGACCACTATAAGCTCGCTGTTTGCTGCCGCTCAACAACTCCGATGATTGCATCGCAGTAATTATTGTTTCTTAGCATGAAACAGTTTTTTTTTTTTTTAATACGAAAATTGAAATTATTCACTTGAAATATATGTTATGTGTTCCATAAAAGATTCTGTTTGCTTACACTGTGCCGTCATTCCCATGTCCAATAAGGTAAATTTATATTTCATTATAATAAGGAAACAATTCCTTTGGTTTTAAACTCTTTTAATTTAGAAAAGAATCAAAGTCATAAACGTAGATTTTTATACATAGTTAGATTCTTAATTTAATAGCTTAGTTACAAACTATATTACAAATACGATTTATCTTTTTATTTTGCATAAAATTAAAAACATATATCAAGTATTAGTAGCAAAAACGTAATATATCATAAATATTAATTGGAATATTTTTCTAGAGCTTTTCCATGTAAATTTAAAATAATAAAATTTATATAATTCAAAAATGATCACAAGTATTAGTAGCAAAAACGCAATATTAGTCACCATCCTAAATATAAATAGGGATATTTTTCAGCGCTTTTTATCTAAATTTAAAATGATAAATTTTATCTACTAAACACCGAAATTTTAAGAAAATCAATTGCGTTGAAATCGGAAAAATAAAACTTTCTTTTTGAGGAAATTTTTTTTTGTTGATATGATAAGGTAATAAAAAGGTTTTCTTTTGATAGACGTTTCTACAAAAAAAAAAACTACGACGCAAGATAAAATCAAGCCAGGTGATTTATGAATATGGTTACCATATTTACGACTCCTACTTTCAAAACATTCTTTCCAGGAAACATAATTCTTCAGACTAAACTGAAAATAATAAATATTTTCCAGAGCACAAATTTGATTTATAAAGAGCATTTATACTGCATTTTAGAGATATTTTAAAAATATCTCTAAAATGCAGTATGCAGAGACATAAATAAATTATCTATGAAATAGAAACAATTATGGATATCAAAGTTAAATTATATATTATTCAAGGAAATTGAAAAATACGACGAAAAAAAAAATAAATCTAACATTAAGTATTAGTAGCCCTTTTTTAAGCAAAAACTAAAACAATTATTTATTTATTTTTTAACTTGTTAATTTTACAGAGACAAGTGCTATAATAGTATCTGATTTATTTTGCGGTTGTGCTGGATTTTTTCCTTCAAATAAACCATAAATGTAATAATAATAACACCAAATAAATTTGTGCAATGCTTATTTTTTTAATACTTATATTGATTTCTAAGAAGACTTTTAAGAATAGGTGAATCAATATTTATTTGAACGCGAATTTTTTTAGACGATTTATATATTTTTTTAACAGATTTTATTTTATTTTTTTAGAAACATAAAATTTGATTTTAATAAAAAGTTATATAAATTAATAAAAGTTTTTTATTTAATAAAAACATTTAATTACCTAAGTTGTTCGGCATCAATTCTTTGAGGCTGCAGCTCGTAATCAGGGGTCTGTTTAGAAGAAATTTAGGTCCGTTAACTGACCCTTCACAAAATATCATTTCATAAAAACGGATCCTTCACAAAATAGTTTATCTTTTAATCGGACTCTTCACAAATTTGTTTATCTTCATTATTGTTTTTTTAATCGAATAAACCCTTCCCGGGGGGGGGGGAGAAAGACGGTTCCAGACAAACTAAGTTTGCAATAAAAGGACCCTATTTGCACAAATTCAAAAAAGCAGGACCCTGGTTGAATGAATGTGACTTAACGCTTATTTTATATTCACAAATTATGAATAGTTTATTCACGATGTTGCAAAAGCAGGACCTTTCACAAAATGTCTGGACAGATCCCTGGTAATGCACAATTTGTCGTGGAACAATTTGGCAGGAGCACAATTCGTCCATAATTCGATGCGGCGACAATTCGTTACGGGCACAACTCGTGTGGCAATTCGCACTGAGCACGATTTCTTGCAATTTTAATCAAATGTATCCATTTAGGAAGACAAAAATCTTGAATTGTCTACAAAAGCTCTTAACTTGTCGCCGTTCAATGATTACGAAAGCACCCAATAGAAGCTAAAGTACCCTTTTTTTAATAAGAAGGGAAAGGGGTTTATGATTTATTATTTTCTAGGGGGCAGAAAGGTATGAGCAATGGTTGCGTATAACATTAAAATTCGATTATTTCCACTTTTATTTCATGCATACAAAAATATGGTAACAAAGAAAATTAGGAAAATATTAAACTTGAAGAGTTTCAAAGTTTCATGTTTGTAATTTAAGTTAAATTTGGGGATGGGGAAAGTTGGAAAAAATTACTCTAATGAGTTTTGAGGTCAATGAGTAATGAGGTCAAGACTTTCGGCCACCGCAGCAAATCGTAAAAAATTATTAAAGAATATTCTACTCAAAATTTTATAAAGTAAATTAAAATGTAAATTTAAGTTTATGAAAAGTTAATTTTATTTAAATGTATTTCTAAAATTAATTACTACAGTAAAGTTCAAAGAAGTAAAAAAAAAAAGAGAGGGTGTTGGAAATTTAAGCATGCATAGAAAGCATGGAAAGGACCTTTTTAAATTTCACTTTAATTTAAAAATAAAATCTTTTCAATTCAAGAATAATATATTTTTACTTAAATTGTTAAGCATGCTGTAGTAATTAAAATTTCTAATTTTTTCTAAAAATCAATGAAAATTATCATAATTCTTCTACCAGTATTTTTATTTTTAATACGACACTGTGCCAGCTGAATTAAAGTAATTTAATGAATATTACGAAATAGTTTATAAGTGATAATAAAACATAAAATTTTGAAAAGAAAAAAAAAAGCGGAAAAAAAAAAGTTTTAATAACTTAGTATTAGTGTTTGAAATAGTTTTAAGCAACGCGGATGCGGAAATAATAACATTTTGCCCATAAACTATAAAAAAGTCCAATTCGAATGCAGTAAAAATTTTAAAAGTTATCGGCAGTTAGTAAAATATCTTTAAAATCTTATCTTAATTTTTAATTTATAAAAAAAGGACTCAAATAAGGAAGGAATCATTTTGCAATGTAAAACACCATGTAAAATTGCAATCGAAAAATCTGTTTACCTTGCAAGTCAAAAATATTTCAATTATTATTAAATGAAATGAATAAAATTATTAAAAATTATTTCCATCTTTTATTTTTGTGCTAAATTTCTCCGATTCTTTGAATAGTTCTAGATATATGAAAAAACAAACTTAACAGGGAGAATTTCGAATATTTTCTCAGTTAAACTATTCGGACCAGATTTTTCAGATTGTGGCAACTTCTGGTCAAAAATAGCAATCCAGTGTAAGAAACAGATGTGTTTCTCTAGAGAAAGTATGTAAAAGTCTGTTATAATGAACCTTTACCCCCCCATTTATTATGAACAACTATTTTGTTTTAAAATACATATCCAGGGTAGACTGATTTTGTGCATAGATTGTAAACTGAATTACGTAGCTCTGTACTTAATAAATTTCTACTACAGAAATGCTTGAAGAACAAGTTTCTGGAAGAATAAAATTAAGTGCAATATTGTAATTATAAGTTGGTATACTGTTGACAATGTAAGAAGCATTTTATAATGATTCTATTTTTCAAATGACGATTCTTATGTCTGGAAATGACAGGTCTTAAAATGAAAAGATTCTTTTTTTAAATACAAATAATAAATCAGGTAGCAACAAGGGCACCGGCAGAATAATATAAAAGGGGGTGCAACCATCAAACAAACTAACTCCCCCCCCCCAAAAAAAAAGAAAAATTAAAAATATTCTGTTATTACATTTTGTTTTGTTATTACATACTTTCATCTGATAAATTTTTTTTCAAGATACATTTCTTCATTCTTAACAAGATATTTTTACGAATTTACGTGTTACGAAATGTGGAGGAAAAGAGAAAATTCTTATGAATCCCTCGAATACATCGATTTAGTTATTGAGGCCACACCGTTTTATCCAGCTGTAGCGGAGGCAGTCAAAATTGGCCTAACTCTTCCAGCTACTATGTGCACTATTGAACGCACTTTTAGTACAATGCGACTCATCAGAACATAGAATCGGTCTACAATGTCTCACGAGAGGTTAAGTAGTTTGTGCATGCATAAGAAAAGAATCAAAGATGACTCAGAATTCATTGAAAAAGCTATAAACAGATTTGGACAGCTAACAAAACAATTACAATTCTTGTTTGATTAAACAATTTTTTAATTGTTATGTATCAATAATTACTTAATTATTTGTTTTTGAATAAAAATATTTTTAATAGAAAATTTATACTCCTTAATTGTTTGAAAAAAAACCAGGGGGGTGCAAGTGCACCCCCTTGCACTCCGCTGCTGGTGCCCTTGGGTAGCAAATATATGTTTACAAGAAATACAACTCAAGAGAATCTCAAAACACAATGATCACGTTGTGAGCCAAATAGCTTCAAAATACACTGGAATTAGAACAGTGATTAGAATATAGGCAGTGAAGTGTTTCCAATACACCCTAGAGTAGAAAACAGTGATAATTACTAGCGTATAGCTCTATTTGATAAAAAAAATAGTTTATTGAGCGTATTTAAATATTTCATTATTTTATATTCACTATGTCAGAGAAATTCAATGAACATTATGTGGTAACATGTGTGGTCTATGTCACCAAATTTATACCTTTAAAATTATCTGATACCACATGCTTTTTTTATATTTATATTAGTTCTTTTAAAACGTATTTCTTGTCGTAGTTCATTTACCTCGCACTAGAGCTGCACAATAGGCTATTGGCGACAGTCTGGAAAACATCCCTGAGGATCATCCGAAAACATGCCATGACAATTTTGATCCTCTGCAGCGGGGATGGCACCCCCCCCCCCCCTCCATTTCGGTAACCTGACGACCTGCATGCAAAGTCGAGCACTTTAAGGTAGAACAGTTTAACGAGGACCAATACCGCACACCCTCGGTCCCTACGCAGACTGATCAAAGTGGTCATCCACCCACACACTGACCGCAGGCAGTGATGCTTGACTTCCGTGCGGAATTCGAATTGACCAGCCATTTGGAGTCTAGAACCTGTACTAAACCCTACTAAAATTTTGAATCTTTAAAGCAATCACTTCAGTAAGAATGGGATAGATGAAAGGTAGATAGATAGATAGATAAAAGACTTAGGTAAATAGATATAAAAGAATTGCTGCCCACAGTTGAAAATTTCAATATATTCTTGCGCCTCTGTCTCACTGCTAAAGGCAGCCACTTTGAAACCAATTAAATTTATTTATAAGTAAAAGTATTTTATTATAATTTGTTAGTTTATTCGTTTTCAATGAAGTTATATTAAAAACTGTCTGTGCCTTTTTGCTACAAACTGTAGTTCAGAATTAAAGCTTTGCTATGTTATAGGAGGCAAAATGTGGCTTTTTTAAGTTTTTTCATTTAAAGAACTTTTAAATCAGAAACGCCACTCACCATAGTAAAGTGGAATATTAAAGCAACAACATACCTTTCTGAAATGTAAGATCTCCATTTTCTTGAGCAGTGAAATCACTTATTGCAGCAAACAACTCGTCTTCGTCTTTCAATGGAGGTACTTTCAATTCGATAGTGAAACCAATTGGGAAGTTTCCCTCCAGATTATTGCACTTTCCTACAGACCACTGCTTGTCAATACGTTCAATCACCTGAACAACATCTCCAATTTGAAGAGGTAATTCATTTGAATCATCTGTTGGAAAGTCATAGAGAGCCTTCACAAGCCTTCCAAGTTTGGGTTCCATTACTAAAATAAAATTATTGTGGTCACTAGTTTATAATTGATGTCACACTTTTTTTCAATATATTTAACTCCCCTTTGTCACAATATTGACACACTTCACTGTTACACATGTCATGCTATATTACAAACACGTATAGTATTTGCAATTCTGAATCCAAGTACCATGCTTTAAAATACACTCATGGACAAAAAAAAATTTCGCACCAAGAAGGAGTCGTCAAATTGAAATGAAATTTTACATACGTAATGACTACTTTGATATAAGTAAATGATTAAAAAATCAAAGATTATTGTTTTTCTTTGATTTTCTAATCATTTACTTACATCAAAGTAGTCATTAGGTATATAAAATTTCGTTTCTTTTTGACGACTCCTTCTTAGTGCGCTAATTTTTTTGTCCATAAATGTATAATTCATATATAAACCTTATATGTTTTGATAACATTAGTGAGTATGACAATAATGCTTATTATGTGCACTTATTTTGTATGAAACAAGATTAAGGTTAATTAAGATGAATCAACATGTTAATGATTTATTTTGGTAAATTTTTTTAGTAAATTTGAGATTATCATTAATTTTCTATTAAATATATTGACACGCAAAAATGGGTTCAGACAAAAATTTCTGATTGATACAGATGTCTGTTAAGCTTGAAATTGTCTGCCAAAGTAAAATAGCTAGGCTGACTCAACTTTAAAGCAGAGGTGGCATTTTCTCCAGGGAAACCTATTTTTCTTATGACAATGGAAGAAAGTGGAAAAAAACTAGATGAAATGGAAGAAACTAAGAATGACCAATATTATTGTTCAGCAATAAGCAATACAAAATAGCTAAAATTTAAATAGATATTAGATTTAAAGTAGCATGCACAAGGGCATTCAATTTCAGCAAAATGTTTCAAAGTTAAAATTTAAAAATATAAAGGAAAATGTTGACGCAATAGATTTGTCATGCAGATCCATTTCTGTCACAACTTCCATTTCAGACAAAACTGCGAAATTTAAAGAAATATATGTTGGTATGTATAGTAATCAATATAGAGTAAAATAAAGAAACAAATTTCACCAAAAGTAGTTGGAGACAAAATAGAGGTAACTAGTTACAAGAGTCAATAAATTGTTTACAGAAGCTTTTAAAGTGATATTGGGCATTCACAGAAAGTTTTTCAATTTATGTAAAAAAAAAAAAAATATGTGTGGTGTTAATAAATAATATATGAATTTAATGTTAACACATACCCATGAATGTAATGTACCTAACAGATCAATTACATTGAAAAAATAATTAATATTCTTCTAAAATTTTGCAAACTAGAAAAGATTTCTATTTGAAATCAATAATTTTTAAAAAGAACAGTTTTTAATTTTTCTGGTTGCCTCTGCCTATCAGGAAATTTCTCACCAAATTTTTTGTTTTGAATCCTGCAGCTAAATGATCACTTAGCTTTGGCAACAACCGAATTTGAAACAACTTCAATGAAGCCCATTGAACATATACTTTCTAAATGTATTGGTATTGCTAGTGCAATTATCGAACAGTGGCGTTTTAAATTTGTAGTATATGTCAAAATGTCCATAATAATCGCTCACTAACGTTTTAATGATAAATTCTTCACACAACCATTTTATCTTTGAGCAATCAGAAAGAATACACTGATCATAGTACACATGTGCAAGAAAATGCAACACTCATCTTTAAAAGGGGGTGAGAAAAATCATCCGACTATTATTGTCATAAGTGATGCTTAATTAACTATGGTTACTGTTCGTCATTGTGCTAATCGTTGCTGTGGTGAGAGATACTAAATGTAATGATAATAGGTTTTTTGCATCTTCATTTAATTGATTGAATGAGTGCATGCATTATATATGACAGTTGCTCTTCCAAAGAAAAACTTTAAAATACAAATCTAAGAACAATAAATATAAATCTATTCACACATGTGTTTTGTGTCAAATTCTCCAATGGTAATGTTACAAACTTAAGGTTGTTTAAGGTTAAGGTAAAAAAAGGGTTGTAATTATAAATATTTCGAAACAAAATGAAGATACAGTGGAAATCTTTTCAACACAAGCATGGATGATTTGAAATACTAGGAAATTTTAACTAATGGTAATTTTCCTAGAGCAGCAGTTTCCTGTTTTTTCGTTTATGGAACCCTAAATGATAAAATAATTTTTCAGTAAAAACATGACTTCTTAAAGAAAGACATTAAGTAGGTATCAAACAATAAAATACTTATCTGTTTTGAAAATACTTCGTAAGAAGAATAAAATTTTTCGTTTTATCATTAGTAATCTTAAATTTGGATTTGGGTAGAATAGTTGAATTTGCTAATTTGGAGCTTAATCTAGTCTAGCTATGAATATCTTTTCAATGTATAAGCGGAAAATGAATAAAATAAGTCGAATGATAATTTTTGTTGATATGAAAACTAAAAAGAACTGTTTCTTTATTAACAAATCTAAGGCAAGGAAAATATTAAGGCAGGTTTTTATAAATGCATGTCCTTTCCATAACTTATTCAAAACAATGTTATTACAAAAACTATATTAAAACTTTTTTTAATTTCCTTTTCATGGGCATAATACTTTAATAATTCATTAAAGTAACTGAATTATTGAGTAAATAATGGAATATTGAAATAATCGCATGTTTCAAAAATCCTAACTTTCCGAACCTAAGTGTTCTGTGGAGCCGCTATTTTAGAGTATCCTAATGTTAAAGTTTTATCTATTATTTGAATGTCTTCCCAATATTTCGGTTAATTTGAATCAAAACTCAATATAATGAAAAATCTAAAAATATTTCACCTTCGGTAAGTTATTTCCAATCTCTGAGATGATCCAGGAAAAATAACTATCATTAATCTTTATGATTTGATTAAAATGGTTAGCAAATCATTAAAATAAGTCACTTACTATTGCTTACTTTTCTGTAAAGCAAAATGTATCTTTAAAGATATGAAGTCACTGTTTCAGCTATTATGATCAACTTTTATATCAAGAATGCAGGAAGTTTTTTCTCGAATTATGATGGATTTGTAATGAGAATGTCAATTGTGGTACAAAAATAAAACATGACACTGTACAAGAAATGAACGAAAACAGGTGACCGATGATGATGAAGAATTTCCAAATGAGAACAGAAATGTGTCTCTTTTGAATCCTAGAAATGATTAATTATCTAAGGAGGTATGTGAAATCTCAAATTAATATAAAAATAAGTTATTTCATGGTCTTGCTAACAATTTAAAATTGGGCCAACTGTTATCCCAATATATTTTAAAGCCATAGTCATATAGAGATAAATCCCATGAACGTGCATGTTAATTGGGTGCTATGAATTATCGATGTATAATAAAAATTATTAGAAATGTATGAGTTCATGGTCATTATTAAAATTGTATTATTTTTTGACAACTATTCAATTGAATTTTTTTGTTATTATATTCATTAATTAGAGCTTATTTTTGAAGTTTTTTCCCCCTAACTCTTACAGTTCGAATTAAAAAGAGTGTTTTGAATACCAATAAATTTATGGCAGATAGTAATTGATCATATTACTAAATGCTAAAAATTATGTGTCAAATAGAAATAATTTCAAAAGATTGTATAATCAAAAAATGAAATTTGTTATAAAAGTTTTAACATGACAGTTATACTTTTTTTTCTCACTGCAGTTTAGAGATCCAACTCATAAAACGATGAAATCTGAACATTTTTTCTTTACTTTCAAACTATACCTCAATCTGTTATTTTAAACTTTCACAGACTAATATCAAATAAGTATAATTTAGATATCTATGTCCATAGAAAGGCATGCAAGAAGTAAGGTATCGTTTTTGGCACTTTCGTTGCGTCAATATTTACGCTACGCGGCCATCTGCAGTCAAAACAAAATTAAAGTTGAAGTATTTTGTATACTCTAAAGTTTAAGTTTTGAAGTTCACTTTTGTGCTAGATGAAAAGCCTTTATTTGGATCCATTATTTCTTTAAACACATAAATGGCAACGGAGCTTCAGTCTCTAACTGCAACTGCCCTTATGAAGTGAGGTGAAATTTTTGGGTAAACGTGTTACCGTGTGTAGTGGCCGCTTACGATCTTAATAATTTTAATTAATTATTATTTACGATGACGAATCCTACAATTTCAAAGAAAAGGAAGGTAAAACCATTTATTTACTATAACATCATTTTAATTGTCTTATAAACATTGTTAAGTGATCCTGAACTTACGTGTAAACGTAAGGCCTAAGACGTTATCAAATATTGTAAATTCATAGATAAATAATATTTATTTGTGTGAATTCTTTTTAAAAACATAATTTTTTCTTGGCAATATCATAGCCTCATATGCTTGTTAATATAATTTTTTTTAATTATAATAATATAGATGTTTGATTAATATTTTTAGCCAAGATCTAATCCTGGCAGCATTGCTTTTGTATATTCGTTACATGGTATTTATTTGCGTACATGAATTTTGTATCTGAAACTGATGGGGATATTTCTGATTTGTGATCTATCAAACTAAACTTAAAACGCCAAATTGCGGAAAAGTTGTAAATTTTATTTTAAATAAAACATGGAGTATGCCTTTGGATGGCTAGGAGTTGTACTCTTCGTAATTCCCTTCTCTTATGTAATTTTTACTCTCTCGCGGGTGCAGATAGCTTCCAAAATTGATATTTTCCATCTTGAGGTTTTGGAATGTGTTAATCTTAGATTAATTTACTAGAAAAAACTTTATCAAATACAGCATTGTTACCATTAACTATACATGTTGCAGGATGCAGTGTATTTAATAATTCTAAACAGAAATTCAGAACGACTCAACTAGGTTCAGTAGAAATGCTTCCTAAATTTAGAGAATTGTGAATTTTATTTTTCTGTTAGATTTCTACTTATTTTTTTAGTTTTTCTGATGGAATGAGTTATTTAAAATATTCATTGAACTATTTATGTCAGTTAAAAACTAAAGTGGATCCTTTAAAACTGTCATCAGATAATTGTTTATTTTATAATTGTTAAATCAATTCTAGAACAGGTTTAAAAACTTCCATGTTGTGTAGCTAATGCAATATTAAATAGTGGTATGAAAAAATATTTAATTACTGCCTATGGGGTGGACCGGGAGGTTGGAGGTCACTTATTGCTGTTGAAGTACTTTCTAAATTGAACAAAAATATTTATTTAAAAGAGGATAGAGAACATTTCTGTTAGACTTTTGACTTGTTTTTCTTATGATCAATTTTAAAATTATTTATTGAAATTAAAATTAATAACTATCTCTATTTTAATTAAATATTAAGATTAGAATTTCTGAAACTACTTCCTGCAACTTTATTTATCCCTGAACTATTTCATTATTTTTATTTGATTTGCCCTCATCAATTTCTGTTTTTAAAGTTAAATATTGTCTTTCAATCATTGCCATAAATTTTTTTATATGGAAGCATTACTTTTAAGATTTTGTATATTAATGCTGGCCTCTTCATTAATACTTCATCTTTCAGTGAGGAAACGAAATTAAGCGTAAGTCAACTCTAAAAGTTTCTTTTCATCATCAACCAATTCTTCATAGCCTCGATAAAAACACATGTAAAAAGATGCTGAAACAAACTGAATATAAAAGAGCTGAAAAAGTCCCTTAAGAATATATCAGGATATTGAATAAAATCCTTTTGTGTTTATTTAGATCGAAAATAAATTAAGGTTGAGTTAAATAATGCTTAAATTTAGTCACCCTGTAAATTCCTTATAAGAAAATCACTATCTTACAGCTTGTAAAACATTTATTAAAAAATAAAATTAAAATTTTTAACACACAAGTGTTTTCCGTGCATTTCCAGGAACTAAGGTCTGTTTAAGATGGAGTTGCGATGAATAGTAATTTTTATGGTTACCATTTTATTTAAATTTGCAGATTTGCGGTTACCACTAATCATGCCTTTTATTTAGACATATGTTTATGGGAATTGTAATTTTTATTTAGACGGGTGATGTTCTCGGCAGTAAATTCTTTTGCCAGTCATCTGACTAATATGTTCACTAGGAATACTTGCATTTTTATTATCTTTACTTTGGTTTCAACACAAAAAGTGTTTTATGTGTTAAAAAAAAATTTAATTTTTATAATTAGTTTGTTGCTGATGGAGTTTTCAAAGCAGAATTGAATGAATTCCTACGAAGGGAGTTAGCTGAAGATGGTTACAGTGGTGTTGAAGTAAGAGTCACTCCTACCAGGACAGAAATCATCATTCTGGCCACTAGAACACAAAATGTCCTGGGAGAAAAGGGGCGAAGAATTCGAGAATTGACATCTGTTGTTCAAAAGCGTTTTAACTTTCCTGAGGGAAGTGTCGAAGTAAGAAATTTTCTTTCTTTCTGTTACATTTAACATTGTTGAATTGTTCTTTAAACGTAATTACTCTTACAGTAAATGTACTCTTTAAAATCTGTTTCTGCAATTGCATTGTTTCACATGCATTTATTTCGGACTGAAATTAACAAATATATCTTCAACACTTTTTGTTTTTAAAGCAATGTTAGTAACACAAATTGATAACATTTTTGAACTCTTTGGCACTTTTTATAAAGTATTTTAATAGTATTAATGTAAAATTTTGAGGAAATTTCTTAAATTTTAAACTATTTAGAGTGTTTTCTATTAATATTTTGTGGTTAATGATAGGATATTTTTGATTTTAAGTTTTTTAATAAAAAAAATTTCCAGAATTTTTTTAACTTTCTTGAAAAGTATATTTTATTTATATTTCTTTTTTTCAAGGTATTTAATATTAAAATTTTATTCTTGTTTTAAATGTTGCAACTTGACTTTTGTCATTAATCAAATATTAGTAATCACAAATTTTTGTTTTATAATTTAAATTTGACCATGGTAATTCCATTAAATCCATGTAATCTAAATCCATTTTCCTATTGCAGTTGTATGCTGAAAAAGTAGCTGCTCGAGGACTTTGTGCTATTGCTCAATGTGAGTCTTTGAGGTACAAGTTGATTGGCGGTCTAGCTGTCAGGCGGTATGTTTTTTTTTTTTTTTTTTTTTTTTTTTTTTTTTTTTTTTTTTTTAAGCCTTGATTTATTTCTGTACATTGAGTGTTAACAGTTGAGAACAAGAATTACCGTCAGCTGCGCTTATTTGCATTAATTCAATCTCACTTAATTATTTCATAATTAATGGTTTTTAAAAAATCGGTTAAAGCAATTATGTCCACATTTTACTTTTTTATTACAAACTTTACTATGTCTCCTTAAATAATTATAATTAGTGCTTTAATGGATTACAAGTTACATATTCAAAGTACTTGAGGGGTGGTCATAATATTCCACCGAAACACTTAAAAGTAAACTTTGCTCACGGATGGACAAAAACATACCTGGCAAGTCTCCTCTTTTTTGCTGAAGACTTCCGTATTTTACTGCTATCTCCCGTTTACCAGTACTCTTATATTTCTTCGCATTTTTTTAAAAGATTTTAAGAAGGCCTTTTTTAGTAATAAATATCAGCTTAACAGAAGGCTCTTTTACCAGTGCTACCCATATGCTGAAACGCTGGCCAAACTGGATGTGGTGAGAAGACCACTGTGAGTCTTTTGACGCTGACATTTTCTCCGATAACAAACTTCATTGTTTGCCTATGAAAATCTTGCAATAAATTCAATTGTTTTCATTGCATTTTTATGATTGTTAAAACGAATATGTATGTCTGTTTTACGAATCATTTACTGTGAGTGTCAATTGGGCGGCTAGAAAATGAGCTGTATAAGAGAAGCAGTTCAAAAATATTGCGGATGTTTTGTTAAGTGCCCTATGCATTCCACATACCAATGCTAAGCATGAGATAATTTTCTCTGAAGTTACAGAAATCAGCTCAGAATTTCACTCATTACTTTCTGATGAGAAGTTTGAAAGCTTGCTTTGATAAAAAAAAATAGTTTCTCTGGTAACTGTTATGAAAAACTTAGATAAAAGATTTCCTATGCAAAATCAAATCAGATACTTATGTTCGAAGTATGAATACATATAAATTCTATAAAATAAAGCTAATTACTTAGAATTATGAAAATTATTTTGATATGGAGTGTTTAGAGTATAAATACATAGCTGCCAAATCTACTAGATTTTCCAGGAGATAACTGAATTATGCATGTTTCTCTTGGTTTACTGGTTGAATTAAAATTCTACTGGTTTTTGTGAATTTTTAGAAAATTCTCTAGTAAGTTGAAATAGAATTCTCTTCCAGATTATTGCTTGCTTCAATATTTAAATAAGTATTAATACATAATGAAGCGACTCATATATATATATATATATATATATATATATATATATATATATATATATATATATATATATATATATATATATATATATCAGTTCAGAACTCTTTTTAAATTAATTTTTAAAAAACTTTTATATTTGATGAATTAAATACCCATTAATATTCGAAATTATAAGTAAACAATACATAACATTTCAAGTATGTTTATTGTCACTCATAACTGAAAAATATTGCAATTTTGTTGACTAAAAAGTCCCTAAAATTCCTTTTGTGTAAAATATTTAGTACTGTATGCAACAATTATCATGAAATTTATATTTCGTAAAATCTACTGAATTTTTTCCATCTCATGTTGGCAGCTATTTAAAATAGTTTTGGATTAAGATTTATTTACCTATTTTTTACATCGGTTAATGTAAGTGCTTATATTATTTCCATTTTTGAATTTTCTCTTTTTGTCTTGCACAATTATGCATGTATCAAAACTCACACATGTATCACGTAATCTGAAAAGTGTCGCTAGTAAAATCTGTTATTTTATTTCTCCAATGTTAGAAGGTATGCAAAGAGAAAATCACAATGTTCAGAGTTGCTCTGATATTTCTTATAAAAATATTCCCCGATTTTATTTTATTTATTTATTTATTTTTTTTTTTGTGCCAGAACATCTTTTCGGGATTCATACAGTCTTAAAAACCCCTTAATGAAGTCCTTAAGAGCTACTCTTTTTTTTTTTTTTAACAGGATCTTGATTATCCAAAGAAACAAAAAAAAAAGGGGCTAGGTTGACCATCGTGAATTTGCATTCATGAAAGTAATATACCTTGTGCAGAGCTTGGGGTGTTACTTTTTTAACTCTGCTCATTGTTTTAGATTGGTGCATTGACTTAAAATGCGTGTCTTTTTAAGGAGAGGGCTTGGCCAAAGGTGGCCCCTTGCTGATAGGTGTATAAATAATAAGTGATATATCTTTTTTTAATAATGTTGCTGTTCTACGTTATTCATTCTCATCAGAATTTAATATAAAATACTTTGTACTTACATCTTTAAAAAAGGTACTGGTCTGATTATGTTCTGTGATTATAGCACTTGAATCAAATGCTAATTGTCACTTAAATCTAGATTGTCATTCCAAATAGTTGGATTAATTGATTAAACCAATTTTTTTTCTCTTGGGATTTTAGAAAAAGCGATTTTAAGTTACAAAATTAAACGAAAATAAAGATATTAAAAATGAAGTATTTTTTAAAAAAAAAAAAAGTAAGGTAACAGTAAAATAACGGGAGTATGAAACTAAAAAATATTTTTGTTAGGCAAAATTGACAACAATGCTAGGCATGTTTGTTAATTTTAAAGGTGTCTTCATTAAGTTCTCATTTTATTGTTTCTGGTGTTTGTTTTCTTGAAACTGGTATATTTTTAGTAAATTTTAAAAAAAACTGAAATTATTTGTTTATTTTTAATATTGGAATACTTTTGCAGAGCTTGTTATGGTGTTCTCCGATTCATCATGGAAAGTGGTGCTAGAGGATGTGAAGTTGTAGTCTCTGGTAAACTTAGAGGTCAAAGAGCAAAATCTATGAAGTTTGTAGATGGATTGATGATTCACAGTGGAGACCCAACAAACTATTATGTTGAAACAGCTGTTAGACACGTACTTCTAAGACAAGGTGTGTTTCTTTTACTTGTCTCTTTATTCTCCACTTATATAGATTGTCTAAAATAAGAACTCCCCAGACATCTACCTGGACCTGTGGCTGTGACTATAATAAAGAGGCATGACTATTTCAAGTGGGGTGCAAGATCACTGTTTTGGAGTGGTTTTGGCTTGGGTCCTCGAAAAAAGGTAATCTCTTTCTTCGTTCTATTGTGTTAGAAGCTACCCTCTCTAAAATGCACCACTCTTGTTTCGGTAGCATCAGAGGGCCTCAGGCTTTGTGGTGGGAGTTCTTAGCTTAGACGAACTAAAGTTAATTTTTAGTTGATGTAAATAAAAACTTCTATTCAGTAGTCTTCTGAAATACCGCTTTCTAGTTTACTGGAAAATCTTGTAAAATAAATCTGTTCTATTTTGCCAGTTTAACTGAAAGTGCTTCATGTTTTTAATCTCTCTGGTTTAAACCTCTCTGATTTAGAAATCCTTCTCAACATTGGTTTTGCGATAGTGTTTATGATATATAAAGCTTTTATGTCATAATGAAGCTAAGCTCTTCTTTTTTGGTTGGAGCTCTTTATTTTTAAATTACTACTTGAAATTTACTACCACTATTTATACTGAAAATTTATTAAATATCTCATTGTGCAACATTATGAATTAAAAGATATAAGTTTCTTTAATCATGTACATTGTGTGATACATAGTTAAAATATTGTTAATTTATATTTTTATTGGTATAATTTTTGTATTTGGTTGGCTATAAAGTTAAAAATATTTCAAGTATTACATGAAAAAACCCTCATATTTATGTCATAAAAACTACATTATTTTCTCCTTATTTATTAGCAGAATTAAATCTTGTTGAGATTCTAATAAAATATTTATGACCAAAGGTTGAGGTCAGGGGAATTCTTGACATATTCCAGCATCTGCTGTTAATTCGCCCTTTCTTAAACGTATCTTGCTTCTCTATTATTTATTTTTTACAACCTGTAAAGCCTTTATCTGAATTTGCACACAATTTGTAATCTTAACTCTGGTTTTTTCACCTAAAAATCAATATAAGGCCTTTTTTGCCTCAGGACTGTTGCACATTTCTTGTTATTTTCAATATGAATTTTAATGTGCAGCAGATTTTAAAATCATGCAGCTTCCTGGACATCAGCAAAGCTTTGAACTTCAATGATTATATTTTTTGTTGCGACGAGTGGTCTGATATTTCATGTTGATTACAATTATATGAGGGGTTCATATTAGAGACTGATGTCGATACTGAAAAAGAATATTAATAATAATTTAGTAATAGTGGAAATATAAATAGTTATTTTTAAAATTATCTATTTTCAAATTGTATTTTAAATTTTTCAACAGAGAAATTCTTTCTTTTTTAACTTTTTCTTACATGTTTTCTGCTTTAAAAAAATACTGCTTTTCATCTTTGTAAATTATGATCAAGGTAGTTAAAGCCATATTTTGTCTAAGTGTTTGACAGTATTTTAATTGGTGATATTTTTTTTTCTTGGTTTATTATTAAATGGTTTCTTTAACAGCCTTAATGTGTGTTTACTGCTAAATGTCTTACTCTTTCTTAGTTTATCATTGGCCTTATCAACAATGAAACTGTTCTTTTATATGACAATTATAATTTATTTATAAAATAGTCTACTAAGGTAGATTATTCTTCAGTATGTATATTATAACTTCAGTGATTATAATTTTTGTTGCGATGAGTGGTCTGATATCTTATGTTGGCTTCAATTGTATAAGAAGTTGATTTTAATTTTTTTTATAATATCAGTCATGTAAAAAGATTCGTTTGTTTTAAGTTACATAAATTTGTTTACTTTTTATTGACTAATTTAAAAGAAATTAGCCATTGTTGGCCCTCATATAACTGCCTTTACTGTGATAGGTTTAAACAGGGTCAAGGGCGCCGGCAAAGGGGTGCGCTTGCACCCCCCTGGCTTTTTTTTTAAACAATTAAAGAGTGTAATTTTTTTTTATTAAAAATATTTTTATTCAGAAACAAATAGTTAAGTAATTATTGATACATAATAATTAAAAAATTGTCTAATCAAACAAGAATTGTAATCGTCTTGTTAGCTGTCCAAATCTGTTAATAACGTTTTCAATTACTTCTGAGTCATCTTTGATTCTTTTCTTATGCACACTGAGCATACACAAACTACTTACTCTCTCGTGAGACATTGTAGACCGATTCCATGTTTTGATGTGTCGCATTGTACTAAAAGTGCGTTCAGTAATGCACATAGTAGGTGGAAGAGTTAGGCCAATTTTTATTGCCTCCGCTACAGCTGGATAAAACGGTGTGGCCTCAATAACTAAATCGATGTATTCGAGGGATTCATAAGAATTTTCTCTATTCCTCCACATTTCCTACTACGTAAATTCGTAATTTTTTAAAAATATCTTGTTAACAATCAAGAAATGTATCTTGAAAAAAATCAACAGATGAAAGTATTTGTAATAACAAAACAAAATGTAATAACAGAATATTTTAAATTTTTTTTGGGGGGGCGGGTTAGTTTGTTAGAGAGTTGCACCCCCTTTTATACTATTCTGCCGGCGCCCTTGAACAGGGTGCATAGATTTATATAAAGTACTTATTTTTGATTTACGTTTTTTAAAAGCCCTTAAAATGTTTTTCTTTCTATTCGGGGTTTGTAAGAAGTGCCTAATTTTTCTGTCATTTAAATAAGATTTTTCTTTTCTTTGCTGTGTCGATTGTCATTCTAAATTACAAAAAGTGCAGGATTTTCACAATTTTCTCTGCAATATATATCAGGAACTAGTTGAAGTGCTTAGAAAGTACTTGAAAGGTGCTTATTTTTTCTAAAAAATCTGGCTATGCACCCTGTTATAACAATTGAAACTTGTGTTGGGTCAGTTATACTACTGTGTGGTGGTAAAGATTTAAACCTCAATGATTATAATCATTGTTGCGACGAGTGGTCTGATATTTTATGCTGACTACAATGGAATGAGAAGTTTAAACCTTTTATTTTTTTTTTCCTATTGATATAATATGTAGGCTGAGGAAAGGTACATTTTTCAGTCAGTGAGCTATTAATTTCTGAAAATTTTGCTAAACAATTCTTGACCATGTTAATTATCCAAATAATTCAATGAGGCTTTTGAGACTATTTTATTAGGTGAAATTAAATTTTTATTAAGTAATTCCTTTAATGGTGTTTACTAAGTCTTCTGCTAACATAATTTATTTTAAAATAGTCTACTAGGATAAATGATTCTTCAGTATTGATTAAAACTTCAGTGATTATAATATTTGTTGCGACGAGTGGTCTGATATCATGCTGACTATAATTGTATGAGAAGTTAAAAACTGTTCCTTTTTCTGAGACATATTATATAAAATGGATTTTATTTGTTTTGAATTACATTGTTATTTTGATTGATTGATGTGAAAAAAATCCCACATGTAATTTTGGTTTTTCTGTGGTATATTTAATGTATTTGAAAATTTTCTATAGGGTCAGATGTACTACTGTGTAGTAGTAAGGATTTAAACTTAAATGATTATAATTTTTGTTGCGACGAGTGGTCTGATATTTTATGCTGACTACAATTGAATGAGAAGTTTAAAGATTTTTTTTTTTTTTGGTTAAATGCAGGCCATTCTCATGGAAAGGTGCATTTTGCATTTAGTTTTCTATTAGTTTCAGAAAATTCTGCTAAGCGATTCTTGATTGTGTTCGTTGGTCAAAAAATTCATTGTTGACATTTTTTAAGAGTGGTCTTCTTGAAAATTATGATCAAAGTAGCTAAACTCAAACTTCAACAGAGTTTTTGGAAGAAAATTCTTAGGTGAATTATAATTTTTAAGAGTCTTTGCAGTATTTCATAAAATTATTATAAAGTTATTTCTTTATCGGCTTTGTGCGTTTATAGCTAAATGTCTTACACTTAGTTTATCATTGGCCATATCATTAATAATGGAAATTGTCATTTTTTAGACGATTATAATTTACTTTGAAATAGTCTAATGGTGTATATTTTTTCTTCAGTATTGATTTGATTAAAACTTCAGTGATTATAATTTTTGTTGCGATAAATGGTCTGATATAAATTACTTAAATTGTATGAGAAGTTAAAAACTAGTTTTCCTTTTTTTTTTATTTTTTTAAAGAAAAGTTAAATAAAATGGATTCTCTTGTTTTAAATTGCATAAATTTGCTTATATTTGATTGATAGAACAAAAATTACTGCTGACTTAAATGTAACTATTTGCTTTTACTGTGCCAGATTTAAAGCAATTGAAAATTGTCTGAATTTTTGGGCCAAGTGTGTTGTAGTAAAGATTTAAACCTCAATGATTATAATTTTTGTTGCGACGAGTGGTCTGATATTTTATGCTGACTACAATTGAATGAGAAGTTTAAACCTTGTATTTCTTTGTGCTGTAGAAATCAACCAAAATGTTGGTTTGATTGATTTTAATTGGTCTATAAGATACATAATTTAATTTTGATCATTTGAACACATTCATCCAGAATGATTTGCATCATTTACTCATTGCTGTCCTTTTTTAATCATGAATTATTTTCTGCTATGTTTTAATACTAAACTATTGACTTCTGACTAGAAGATGGTGAATTTTCATCATGCGGGCAACTACCATTTTAATGTATTATTCTGGCGGAGCTATTGGTCAGGTCGAAGATCACATGTTACCATTTATGGTGTAAGGAATATCAAGGGGTTGCCTTATATAAGAGTAATGAATTCTGCATTCTTGACCTTGGTCATGAAATATCAACGCATTATAAGCAATGCTTAGATGGAAGAAGCTCTCAATCAATTTACCCTCTTTAAAAGCTAGTGTATTATGTTTTATATTCTTTTTTTTTTTCTTTTTTTTTTTTTTTTTTTTTTTTAATTGTATTTATTTTTTAAATAATGTCTTAAATTATGTTCTGAAAAAATAATTAAGGTTATGATAGGTTCAAAATGTATAAATTAATAAAATCATTCTATGGCTAGGAGATATTTTGATAATCTTATTGATTTTTTTTTTTTAAAATGTTGATCGGTCAACAATATATATCTATTCTATTTCAAGTTTGTGATGGAGGCGTGTTTAAACCTCGATGATTAAAAAATTGTGTTGCAACGAGTGGTCAGATATTTCGTGTTGGTTACAATTGTAAAATAGGTTTTATGTTTTTCTTTTAAATTTTTTGACACGCGAAGACAAAATGTAATATCTTTAAGGTATCTTTTCAAATTATTATGCCCTCTATTAAGTCGCTCAGTTTTACTATGTACAGGATACAAAAAAGGGGTCTGGTTCATTTCGTCGACAGAGTCTTTTCATTTACAAGGTCATTTCTGCGACGAAATGACTTGTCGAGGAAACGGCCTGTCGATAAAGGGAATGCGACCCCAAAAAAAGTGGGCCGACATAAGTAACTTATGGTCTAATAATTGAGCCTTCGCATTCTAGGGTTTTTTCTTATTGGTTTATGAGGGTCATCTTAAATATACTAATTAATTACACTCTATATTTTAAGTTAATCAACTTATAAAAACTTATCTAGTTGCATTTGCTGGTTATTTCTATTTTAAATAATTCAGTTCTTAATAAATTAACCTGTTTTTGATTTTCTCTTAAACTAGCTTTAAAGCTTCATAAAAAGATTTTTTTGATACATGCCTGTTTCATTTTGTATTGCCTACTAAAATGTTTTGTACTAATTTATAAAAGCAGTCTCGGTTCAACTGTTTCTTTGCATTTTGTAATTGATGGTTACAAAATAATTATAATGACATTTTTATGTTTTTCAGGTGTGTTGGGTATTAAAGTAAAAATTATGTTGCCTTGGGATCCAAATGGTAAAATTGGACCAAAAAATCCTCTTCCAGACAATGTCAGCATTACAGAACCTAAGGATGAGGAGCTGCCTCAATCCCCTTACAGTGAATCTAAGGGAGGAGATGCCAAACCTGTTCCAGTTTAAAAGTGTATAATAAATTTCAAATTAAAAAAAATTGTTCTAAAGGCTTTTGTAGTTTCTTTTTCTTTTTTTCCTTATCACATAGGGATGTGATAGCGTAACACTGAAGAGTGAATTCTGTGCAATTTTTCCTGTCATTCAGGGCTGATGACTGAATATGTAAGTGGAATATTGCTTTGGTTAGTTAAAGCATAGGAAGTGAATATCTTAAAATTCACAGTAATGGAAAGTTGTCCCGGAGTTTCAAATGCAATCTATTTAACATTTTGCTATTGTAATTATGCATGTTAATCACCTCAGTATTTTGTTTTACAATCTCTTGTTTCAAATTTTTTCTTAAATTTTTTTATTTCTATTTCCATTTCCAATGAGCTGCACAATCGGTCTTGCCGATGAGCAGACCTAGTGCGTTCTCCAGAGGTGGTATCCACTCTTTCAGGACCACCCCAATGGGTGAGATACCGTTGGTCATGTTAATTTGGACGTCTAGTTTCTGCTACACTAGATGGCAGCTTTTTCTTCTTAAATATTACTAAACATGTTTTCGGCTCAACATTCTTTCCAGATCAAGGTTATATCTTAATTTTTTCTTACATAAATCTAGTTCTTACTATTTTTTAATGATGGTTTGTCATCTATAATAAATTATATTAACTATACATCAATAAAAGTTCTTTCGGTGGACTGATCGTAAAGACACGGTTCCCGGTAGAACGCCGAAGTCAAGAATTACCGACTGCGGTCAGTAAGTGGGTAGGTGATCACTTAATCTGCCTGCGTAGGATCGAGGGTGTACGACGGGGGTGTCAAACTCTCGGCCCGAGTTGAACATTTTTGTGGCCCAGTCAATATGTTCGAAGCAAAGTAAAAATAAAATAGAGCTTGGAATTAGAAACGAAACCAGCATATAATATACTTTATTTATAAACTATACGGATCATTTTAAATTGTCCGCTCGAAAATGTAAAATTCTAATTGGCTGAAGAGGAGTCCGTTTCACACTAAGCTATCAATTAGATAGTACATGATCAGGTTTATCCTATTATAGCGAGGTTCTCAATCAATTCTGGGATTTGAAAGAAAAAGTATGTAAGTTTTTACTAACTATAAATCAAGATACAAGCTTGTTCTCCGATTAAATATGGTTGATATAGCCAAACACTTATCCAATTTAAATTTATTGTTACAAGGCAAGGATCAGATCATTACAAACATGTTTGACATAATTAAAAAAGCATTCAAAAGTAAACTATTTCTTTGGGAAGGGCAACTGAAAAATGATTTTAACGCACTTCCCAACGTGCAACAAGAACAAATCTAGTTTAGATGATACTGCATCGTATCAAAATTACGCTGAAGAAAATTTCAAATCTTAGAACAGAATTTGAAATAAGGTTTAAAGATTTTAATACTTTGGCAATTTTGTTTGTTTTCTTCGATTTTTCTCAATAAATATAGACTCGGTACCCAGTTATATGCAAATGGAAGTGATTGAGGCTTAGTGCGACTCAGATTTGAAGGCAAAATTCATTGAAGTGGTGCCTAAATTTTACCATCAAGGTTTGGGAATACTCGGAAATTCGCGTATTCAATTATTTCCAAGTTTGGAAGTACTTATCAGTGAGAGCAATTATTTTCTGTTATGAATAGAAATAAATCTCCTGTCAGAAACCGTATTAACGCTCACGTTGGGTCAATTTTGAAAGTCTCAGCCAATAAAATTTCTCCCGCAATAGAAAAGATAGCAGAGAAGAGATGTCAAGTATCAGGACGTAAACAATATTTTAACTTTATATATGTTTATTACAATTCAAAATAAAAATACAGTAGAGCGCCGATTATCCGAACGTCGTTCGAATAATTGGAAGGTTGTTTAAAATCTAGTCTAAATGGTCATTATTTATGCACTAACTTGCCTTCACACTTTTTCCAGGTTTAGGATTGGCAGTACTATCTAAAATAGTTCTGTTTTAAAAAAGAAAATTTAAATATTTTTTATTTATTTTCTTTAAAACTTTTTATTTTGAATTTTTTTAAATCATATTTCAGCTTTTTAAATTATTTTTTTTTGTCAATTACTGACTTAACCACATTTTCTTTATTTTCCATTACAAAAGAAATCCAGCAAAGACTTTTGTTTCAATGAAGATGCTCTTTTTTGAGCAGCCATATCCCTTATTCTTTTTAAATAAATCAACTGAACTGGATCAACATCATTTTGGCATTCTAGTCAATTAATTGCAATATCTAATGAATTTTATGCTTCTATATGAGAAGGTCCACTATCTTGAACTTGATCACCTACGTCTTCGTCTGCGGAGTTCCGATTTTCATTCAAAATTTTAGCAACTATTTCATCATCATTTGAAATACCAGGACGTTTTCAGACTCTCGACACCAGTCTTCTATTTCTTCTGCTGCATAACCTGGCATCTTTTCAACAAAATGGTCTACTTTTTCAAAAATTGTTGATAAGTTAAAAAGTATTCTGAAGTATTAAAAAAAAAAAAAAAATCGGACACAGTTCGGATAATCGGCGCTCTACTGTATTTGTTTCTATGAACATTGATTTTTTTTTTTTGCGGTCCACCTGTATTTCAGCATTGTTTATTTGATTCAAGTTAACTTTTGAGTGTGACACCCCTGGTGTATTCTAAGGTGCTCGCCTCTCTGCGCAGGTCGCTGCAGAGGAGAAGTAATCCTAAAAAGTGCAGTAAAGCCCTGGTTTGCTCTTGGCGGTTACCTCCATTGACTTCAAAAAATTTTAATTCTAGACCTTTTTTTAGTGCGGTAATGCTACTTGTGTTAGCGTCATAAAAACCGGATCAATGAATAAAATTACTGTCAATAAAAATGATCCGATTACGTATAATGATTGTGTTCCGGAAAAAAATCCGGGTTTTTCACAAACCGCGATCCCGAAATCCAAGGTCCAGAAGTTTCAAGAAATCGTACTAGTAGATCACATTTATAAACAAAAATTCTTGTATATTTCTTTCATTCATAAATTTTTTTTCCAGGTAGAACAATAAATGTGATTATACATAAAAGTAAACTTATACATAATTATTCATTTAAATTATGCTGCATATAATTTATTTAGAATTCCGTGTTTTGAAAATATCATTAATGATTTTACTCACGAGATTTTCAGGATTTTTCAGTTCTGCTCACAAACACCCCTGATACTGTATAAACAGAATATAATTATGAATAAAGAATTATTTTAAATAAAAAGAAATTTTTCTTGTTTTAGTTACCAATTTAACTTTAAATCGTGAAGACTAGTTAGCTTTGTTTGTTTGAGATAATTGTTTATTTTTGTAAAATAACTTTTTTTTTTCGAATTTAACTTTCAATTTAAAAAAATTCATTGGTACCATAGTCTTTATTGCACTCTTGAGAGAGTCGATCTCAGAGTGACAAGTTCAGAGATTGTCAAAAGGAGCTCACTAAACAAAAGCCTCACGCAGATATTTTGGATTCATTTTTATCTACTCTTATGTTTTATTGATATTTTTTCTTGTTTCCTTATTTAACCATTTCCGCACTTGGTGCAGAGGTTAACCCAGTTTATGGGATAGGTGATGGTAGTCTCTCCTTAACGTTTTCAGTATTATTTCACAATTCCTCCCCACCCCCTCCCCATTTCAATCAAAAGAAAGATTTCTAATTTCCTTAAACCCGAAATATTAAAATCCTTTTGCTCTAGTAAAGAAGGACTATGAGTCGGGCATAGAAGAGGATTAAATATGTGAGGAAAAATAGACAGTTTCCACTTTCAAATGAATTCCTCTTGAAATGCAAGAGAGCCATTCACTGTATCAAGGAATGATTTTAGTCATCTAAAGTTTCATTTTCTTATTTGCAGTGGAGCTGCTGAACATGATTTTTTTTGTATTTCTCCTTGAATTGAATTTCCTTTTCTTCTAGGGTTCCTTAAATGTGTTTAATAGAGTATAATTTTGCATCATAGAAATTAAGCACTCTTAAAACTTCTTATTTTGCATTGAAAGTTCTTTTTCTTCAAAAGAAAAAACGTAAATAAAATGTTTAGTTTTATTACCCAGTGGCAAAATGGGTGTTGTTTTAGGTTTGATGTTGTGCACACCTTATTTAGACGTTATCAAACTATTCAACTATGCGTAAAAGAGTGTTAGTAAACAGTGCCCATGCGTTGCTATGGCGACTGTTGCTCAGTACCGTATTTACGTATAGGCACACTAGGGCAATGACCGGAGGCCCATTCACTCAGGGGGCCTTTGAGAATCTTACTTATTTTAAAAATTGCATTAAAAGAAGCTAAGAATAAAATCATTGCCTTGCATATTTTTTTTAAATAAATTTTTATAGAGTAATGCATTTTTTTCCCTACAAATAGTGATTGATTTTCAAACACAAATAATTTGAATAGTTTATCACCAAGAAAACTTAAAAAGTAAACCGAAATCTATTTTTCTTCTCTCCAATGAAAATTTTAGGTACTTGGGTATTGTAAGATGTTTTAATAACTTGCAATGTGTCTACCTCTACAAAAATACAATTCCAAATCACTAGTATATAAGACATGTTAACTCGATTCTATGTTAAAGTACCTTTTCATAGATGAAGATTGACATTGTCGATAAGTCCCGCAGTGGACTGATCGTTAAGACACGGTTCCCAGCAGATCACCGAAGTCAAGCATCAGTGTGCGGGTGGGTGACCACTTGGATCAGTCTGCGTAGGGACCGAGGGTGTGCGGTATTGGTCCTCGTTAAGCTGTGCTACCGTAAAGTGCTCGACTTCGCGCGCAGGTCGTCGGGCTACCGAAGCGCCCACACAGCCACCGCTATCCCAGGGATATCCAAACACGTCTGTTACTTATCCAAATATCCAGTGGATATTCGGATATGTTCCAGACTTCTTACAGATATCTAAACACATCTAAGTCCATGAGTTAGATATTTTAGACATCTCTGGGATATCATTTTTGGATATCTGAGGGATGTGGTAATTTGGTTATTATAGAGATATCCAGGCATATCTAAGTTCTAGATATGGACATTTTGGATATCTTTTGGATATTTAATATAGATAAGTTTAAGACATGGATCACTGGATGTCTGTAGGATGTCTAAGAGATGTTTCAAATCGTACTCAATAGCTGACGCAGATCCAGTTTTCGATATCTTAGAGATTTCAGTTTTTGGATATTGATATTCTTTTATTTACAATTCCAAACTCTGATATAATTTTCTTTTTCTGATGCAGATTTTTTTTTTTCTGAATTAAAACAGAATTTTGAATTTTTAAATATTCTTAGATAATTATAATTCTAACCGTACTCAACAAAAATAGAAACCTGCCAAATACGAAACTGCAGAATTTATTGTTAGCGAACGTCTTCTTTTACAACCTTGATATAAAAATCTTTTATTGTTGAAGTAAGTAAGAGTTTTTTATTATTGAAATATTTGTTTTCTTCTTATTGGTTATATTGTCATTTTTATTTCTCCTATGTGCATTTTACATATCTCTGAAATGTATGAACTTGGATATAAGTCAGACTTTGATGAATTGTTATGGCTTACAATATGAAGAGTTACTGTTTGAAAAATTTTCTTTAAAGATTTCAATTTCTAATAATGTATGCTTATTAAAAGATAAATCTATTTGTGTAATAAAAAATATTATTAAAATATCAGATGGTAGTGTAAATATTGTAGTCACCAAATTTCTTAGCTGTGTTGATGTTATGAATATCTTGCTAAATCTTCACAGCTATGAATATCCTGCTAAATCTCATATACTTTTGGCTCGGAATCATTTCTCTTTATTTTATGTGTGTCAACCATATTTTATGTAAATGCCTTGCCTTAAAAGAAAATGATAATTACAACGTATTTCCTTTGTATTATAAATATTAATTACGTTCTAATTAGATTTTAGCTTCTTACCTATATTACATTATACATATTTATTATTTTTCATACTTTTTATATCTAATTGCAAATAAAACGGATCGTTTTGTTCTTGTATAAATTACTTAATCTTCCTCATGTGAACACGCTTAATGTGAACTAATTTTTCTCTTCTCGCTAAAAGTCTTATTAATATCAACAGCCCCTTTTTCCTAGACTTTGCAGTTCAGATTGACAAGTCTAAATACATTAATTTTTTTTCACTTAGTAGAATTGAAAGTTTTAACAAGGAATTCCTGTTTTCCTCACAAAATCATTCCTTTAATATTAGCGTTGAATTCTGTTCAATATATATAAATATATACGATTCTTCTATTTTGTTTACCCACTTACAAATTGCTGAGCCAAATTTTTAATTTTGAATACATTAGCCATTTGTCAGGCTGATGATATTAATACATCATTATTTTATTTGTATATATTGTATATGTAATATTGGTTGCTGAAATTGTTAATAATATTTTATTATTGTGGTCATCCCCATGACAGAATCACAGCGACATTGTCACAGAATGTTACGGTTCTTGCAGAAAGATTTTTCTTTTAAAAAGTAAAAAAATTTAGTTTTCTTTTCTACAGAAATTTACACATAATATTTGAACCATGCATTTAGATAATCACTTTTTGACGCGCTTAATTTGCACCGGTAGTATCGTAAATCAATGTAAAAATTCTATTATATTTTCGGCAGTTATTGATATTGATTTTCACCTGGTTTTGTAAATATCTCTATTTATTTCACACTATATGGAAAATTCGAAACTTGCATTTGAGTATTTACTTTTAAGGCAATGATTCTGTCTAATAAGCTGCTATTGATTTCTCAATAGTTTTTATATCAGATATTTTTATACGGTATTAAAATTATTTATTACGCATTTGAGTAACCCCTTTTTGATGAGTCCAATTCGCATGATTTCATCGTTAATCTTCGTTTTTTTCTTCTTATATAATGGATTACATTATTTTTTAAAATTTTGATGATTATTTACAAAATGCGAAGAAGAAAATAATTTGTGTGACATCCTCTCCCTCCAACAAAATGCGTAAATAACACCCATAATATTAGAATAAAAAATTATTACATGTTTAATTAAAAAAATCATAGTTTTTTTGGAAACACAGCTTTTTTGCTATTTTTAAATTACTAACTTATATGTTTGTTATATTGAAGTTATCTTACAGAAAGATATTAGTGCCAGACAGTTTTGTTGCAAATAGCTTGAAAAAATTCTGCCACAGGTGTGGTCATTATATTATCTATGTGCAATTTGCATGTTTTAAAAAAAATCATATTTCTTAAGCAATATTTCCACACATACTGAAATGATTGCTTGAGTGTTAGGAATTATCATTGTATATATAGCTTTTAATTTAAAAAATGTTTAACTTAGAATTTTGTTATTTTCATTTTTTATAATATTGCAATTGCTTTATTCATGTATATATCTGAAATATGTAAATGTTCAAAAGTATGTTTAATTTTGCATTATATGGATAATGACCAAGTGCATCAAAACAATGTTTCCATGCACGGACATGATTGCTTGAATGCAATGGATTATCATTGTATATATAGCTTTTAATTTTAAAAAAATCATTAACTTAGAATTTCTTTATTTTCATTTTTTTGATATTGTAATTGCTGTATTCATGTATATATCTGAACTATGTGTTCAAAAGTATTTTTAATTTTGCTTTATATAGATAATGCCGAACAATTTTTCAATTGTTAAGTTTCTATTGATTGATGAGGTTGCAGTTGTGCCAGTGACCTGGTTGTCAACAAAAGGTTGTGTGTGGCCTCCTTTTAAAAGCGTATGAAGTAATGAAACTTGTTATGAAGCTAACTAAACCTTCTCCAGATTGGATTTGCCATGAAGCAAAACTTTTGGGTGAATATTTTAATAACTTTTTACTAAAAGAAATTTTTTTTTTTGTCCAAATGCAATTTCAACTGGTATGTATACACCAGTTAAGACACGATGTTTGTATATAATTAAATAGGATGTGATGAACTTTGTATAATTTTTGTTATTTAATTACTAATTTGTTCTTCTCAGGTACAATCTCAGAGTGCTGTATACTTCACTATTTTATTATTTACTTCCTTGCTCTTTTCTTACTTTTTTTTCCCCTTTGGTTTTTTCCTGTGTTACCTTGAGTGTTCAATATTTTTATTGTTATGAAGTTTTTTAACTCAGAATTTTACAGTGCACCACTGGATCTAGCCCAGATCTAGATGTAAAGTTTGAATATACATTCATTCAATCTGATACAATTGTTCTTAACCAATTTTGGAAAGTTAAAGCCTATTCATATTATCTAAACCTGTTACCAGATCCAATACTAGACACTGTTATAACTCCCATTTCTCAACAAAATAATTTGGAAGTTAAAAATAGTATATTTTACAAATCTTTCCCAACAAAATTTTCATTTATTTCATATGTTTACCGATTTGATTAAATAAATCAAAATGACATAAGAAGTATAAAACATTTTTATTTATGAGTTGATTTTAAAGTAATAAAAAAGAAATATATATATGTGTATGTATGCACACGTATTTCATAAAAAATTATAAATTTATAAAATAAGTGAAAAGAAGAAAAAAAATAGCTGTCACTTTTTACTATTTGTTTTCTCAAGAAAAAATTGTATTCCTTAAGTAAAATTTTTTATGAGTTAGTATTTAACCATAATTACAAAAGCATATGAGCTATCACTCAAATAATGTGCCCTTATTTACAATGCATCAATTCACAAAAATTTGTTTAATTATTTTGTTCATTGTCTGACTCATGGCATTTGTAGAAGAAAAAAGTTTAACTTTTTAAATTTGAAACATAATTATCTAATATATATAAGCAAGCAAGGTATGTAATAAAATGTGATGAAATCTATCTTCGTTTTCTAACATAACAGGGTGCCTAGCATTTTTAAAAAATGCTTAAAGGTGCTTATTTTTTATTTTTATATTTTAAAAGATATTTAAGGTGTTTTTATTTTATTGTGGGTTTGAAAAAAGTGCTTAATTTTCTATCTTTTAAAAAGAAATTTTTTAGTGTGGCGATTGTTGTCGTAAATTACAAAAACAAAAAAAACGTGATATTCACGATTTTCTCTGCAATATTTAACCGAAACTAGTTTAAGTTTTCAAAAATGTGTTTGTATTTTTTTGGAAAGTGATAAAAAATATTTTTTTAGTGCTCATTTTTTGTTGAAAAATTTGATTATGCATGCTGTATAAATATTATTACTCTATCCTTAAATGATAAAGTACGATTGGGTAATTTTAAGAAGCAAAAATATGGAGAAAGGTTACAACAAAAATGTTTAAACTAATATGTCAATAAATTAACCACTGGTCTTTTAATTTTCACCAGCACACATTTTAGAATTTTTTTCTTCTTCTTCTTAGCATAAATTAAAAGGATTTTTATGCTCTTTCTGGTAGACTTCTCCATAATTCCTTCTATTTTTATCAATCAAATTAGTTTTAGCTTATTGCTTTTAACCAGATTATAAAAAAAACTAATGTGTACTTTATAGTGGCAAAATAGTGCATCATATCATTCTGTATGCAATTAAAAAGTTAACATTTATTGAGAGTAAATGCTATTTTAAAAAGTCACATTTAACTTTTTTACACATTTTTTACTTTAACTCATTTCTGTAAACAAACTAAACTACAGAAACAAAATTTAAAATTTTGACTATTTTTATGAAAAAAAACTTTCTGATGGAGAATTGAGGGGTAAAAAAATCTGTTAAGGAAAGAATAGGTATAGTTTTCTTGAATGTCATTAATAAATATTTAATTTCAATCATTTCTAAAACTTATGCTATGCCATTGCTCTATTTTTAGGTGCTGTGAGGAGAAATCCTTCGATCCAAGAAATAGCAACAGACCATGAAATTGAAAAATGTATAAAAAACGGCATGCAAAAAGCAAGAAATGTATCTTCATTAAAAAATTTTAAATTGTAAATTTTACTTTTTTGTAAATAAACTATTTATATATGATTGTTTCGATTTATACCCTTATTTATTTAACATTCTTTTCAATAAGCATGAAAATGTAAAAAAATTTCAGTTTCAGAAATTTTCCTTTTTCTCTCATTTAAATTAAAACTCATAATAATAATTTAAACTTTTCTTAAAGTTAATTTAAATTTTTTTTTTAATTTTAGAAAATGAATCATTGATGTTTTACAATTTTTTTTTTCATAATTGAAAAAATTCAGAATCTTGAAATAATTTCATATTATTCCTTCAACCTTCATTTTTCGAATACTACAACCAGTTCTTTTCTTCCAATAAAATTTTTTATGCCGTAATTGTAATTACGTTTCTAATTTAAAACACTCTTTCTGAATATTACAATCACCTTGGGAAAAATTGTATTTTAATAAAATTTTACTAAATTCAGTATATTATAAAATTTACTACTTTAACAAATTTCTTAAGGTAGCAATCAAAGCAAAACATAATTTCAAGTATATAAATATTTCAAATTAGAATTCTGAAATAATTTGTCAAATAAAGTGAATCGGGTATTATGAGTATTTTACATATATCCTAACATTTTGCAATTAATATTCTCAAAACTTACGTGATGTGCAATCTAAATATACTCATAATACAAGATAAATCAATTTAATGAGAAATTCTCAATTAAAAATTTGTATCGTTTATTAATAAATAATACAAATTTAGTAAATAAGCATTTTTTAAATACTTTAGTAAACAAAAATGAAATATGTCTCTCAGACATTCAGGGTTGTCTCTGAGACATCTAAAAGAATATCCTTGGGATATCCAAAAACTAAATAGAACAGACATCTAAACGATGTGAGAGAGATATCAATGTTTAACTTAGGACATCCCTTGGATGACTGTGGTAGGTCAAAGATATCTGTCGGATGTCTCTTGGATATGCAACAACAAGGACTTGGACAAAGTTTTTCTGCAACAGTGGAAAAGATAAAAATAATTGTCTGTAAACAAATTAGCCAAGTTAAAACAATTAGAAAATTAATGATCTGCTACTTTTAGCTCAGTTTAAACCATTACATTCTAGAATGTTTAACGTTCAATACAAACAATATTGTTTCCGTATTAAAATTTCATGTCTAAAATATTGTAAAACAAAGAATTAAACATTTTTATTTAAATTTCTTGGGGCACTGTCCCGCCAAGTGCAATCACCAAATAGATTTTAAACTTGTAACTTTTTTAAACAAAAATATGTATATGTTTGCCTGGGGTTGTACCTTTCGAGTTTGTCCTATTCTGTAATGTTTCTTTTAGTTTAATAAATATTTATTAAATAATTATTATGATAATTAGTCTAATAAATAATTATTGTTTAATAAAGTTTTTAAATAAATTTCTATTACATATAATCTGAGACTAAAAATTTAATTAAGCAATAAAAAAATAAGTGTTATGCATACTGACTTTTAAATGTAATGTAAATATATTTGGGGGGAGGGACAATATATATATTACAATGTTATATAAATTTGTAAATATGTGAATTGTTAAAGAATTCTCCGAAATGGTATTTTCAACCATAAATTGATGAATTTGAATTCTTATTGTATCTTTTTATATTGATGTACTTATACGAATTTTAAAATAAGCATTTGTTTATTTAATATTTTTCGGCACTCTTTTTGTTGATTTGCCACATAGCGAGTAGTTATTTTCTGGTATAATAAAAGAAGTTAAAAGGTTTTGCAATTTGATTTTATTTTTAAATATCTGAGAGTTTACTTGGGAGTGCTTATGAGCTAAATTCTTTTAGTTGATCTTCTTCCCTCTGTGTTATTTTTTGTGTGACACTAACGAAATTTTTTTTACGCTGGTATCGATACCGAAATTTATCATTTAATTTCATTGTAAAGGATATTTCAATTTCTTAAAATCATTTTCAAATTAAATAATTAAAGTTTCAAATAAATATTCAATGTTAAATAGTTTTAAATGTGTTTTTTTTTTTTCATTTCAAAATCTAATTTCTTTTCTTTTTAAATTTCAGTATATATAGCTTTTCATCTTCAAGAAAATCTACTATTTTTAAAATAAGCAATGGACGAAAGTAAGCAATTGTTTATTTCACACTTTTTTTGTTGATAGCTTGCCACATAGTGAATATTTATTTTCAGGTCTAATAAAAGGGGTTAAAGAGTTTTGTAGTTTGAATATTTTTTTTTTTTTTTTTTTAAACATATGATAGTTTGCTTGAGAGTGTTTATGAGCTAAACTCTTTTGTTAATCTCCTTCCCACTATGTTACTTTTTGCTTTTCGTGTGGCTCTACCAAGATTTTTTAATGCAAGTATTGATACTGCAATTTACTCATTGAATTTCATTGTAAAAGATATTAAAAATTTTTAAAAACATTTTCAAATTGCATAATTTAAGTTTAAAATAAATATTCATTGTTTAAGAATTTTAAATTTGGTTTTTCCATTGTAAATTTAATTTTCCTTTACAATTTCAGATATAGCTCTTCATCTTCAAGAAATTTTAATTAAAATTCATGTTTGAAATATTGTACAACGATGAATTAAACATTTTTATTTAAATATAGACTGATTTTTATTTGAATGTTTTTGATGCATCATTATTTATATTAATTTGTAAATGATTAAAAAATAAACAATAATATGGTCTATTCAAAATGGTGATTATGGTGAATGTAGAGCTTTGATTAAATTGTATTTTTTAAATAAATTCCTATTAGAAATAATCTAATGCTGTAAAAATTTGTTAAACTATAAGAAAAAAGATATTTGACAAATGTTGGGTATGCATACTGACTTTTAAAGAATGCTATGTCAAAATATTTGGGGGAAGGGGCGAACTATATTTAATATATATTTACAACTTTGAAATATGTGAATTGTTAGAGAATTCTCCTTCTATATGATTTTTTTCATCCATGAATTGATGATTTTAAATTCTCATAGTATCTTTTTACATTGATGTTCTTTTACATTAATCAAATTTTAAAATAAGCAATGGAAAAAATTAGCAATTGTTTATTTAACACTTTTCGCCACTTTTTTTGTTGGCTTGTCACAAAAGAGTTTTGCAGTTTGAATTTTTTTTCATTGCAACGATAAAGATAAAAATAAATTTTTTGTAAACAAATTTGCCATGTTTAAATAATTATTAATTAATCAATTACTTTTTAGTTAAAACCATTGCATTTTAGAATGTTTGAAATTTTATTCACAAGTTGAACACTGTTGTTACATTTTTTGAATTTCCTGTTTAATATATTGTAAAATGGTGAGTTAAATATCTTTATTTTCATTTCATGAATTAGACAGATGATTTTGATATATGATTAATTATATTAATTTATAAATGATAGCAAATAGTTAAAAAATAAGCAACAATATGGTCTATTCAAAGTATGTTAACGTTAAATGAAGAACAGTGCTTAAAAGGTGTTAAAATTTTTATTTATGAAGTTCTTAAAAAAAATGTGAACATTTCCCAATAGCTCTATGAACTTATACAATGTACAAAAATATTTTAACAGTTAAGTGTCATTGTACTTAATCTTTAAAAAAAATTAAAAAGTATTGAATTTGATATATTTTTGTATCTGTATATATACTTGAATATTCACTTCAATTGAAAAGAGCTTAAGCGTTTTGACCTATAATTTCTTCTTTTTTAAAAAAATAATAATTAAGAAAAAATAAAATTATTATTTGAAGGCCGTTATAAGTGAAATAATTTTCTATTCTTGATTGGTGATACTGAGATTTTTTGGTGCAGGTATTGTTACGGAAATCTACCCATTAAATTGTAAACATTTTCAAATAAAATGATTTAAGTTTTAAAGAAGTATTCAATGCTTAATAGTTTTAAATTTACTTTAACTAATTTAATGTTTTCAATATAAAGTAATATAGAGGTTTAAGTTTAGTGTTTTCAATGTAAAGTTAACTTTTTTCTCTTATAATTTTAGCTTCGTCTGCAGGATAAACAAGCTTATCTACCAGGAAGGAGCCATTCATTTTTGAGCTTGGGTGCTGTACAATGCAAATGGAAATTAATTTCTGGTAGAAAACTAGGAGCAATATGTTCGATCCTGACAGAAAACAAAACGACTGGAGGCTCTCTTTAAATCTGCCGGAGCTGAAAGTTTGAAGAAAGGTGCATCCCTGTGCGATTCGTTTGTGTGATATGCAAAAATGCTGCTGACCAATTTATAAAATCTTTCAGTAAAGCAAAGATTTTCAGTTTATTGTTCTGAAATATAGTTCAGTAGCACAAAAACAAAAAATTGAATTGAAGAAAAACTTTAAACTGTATGAAATGACTGTAAAGTTTTGAAATTTTTTTTAATTTAAAAATAATAATAATTAAAATGATAACACATGGTCCTACTGTTGCTTTTAGAAAAATTTTTTATTTTATTTAATTACAAATACGTGTTCTTAACTTATATTTTAACAAAAGAATATTGATAAGCTTATATTAAACAATGATGGTAAGAATGTATTGCTTTTATAGTTTAGTGAAGTTATATTTATATTGTGTTTTGTTTTAAAATAAAATAATTAAGTAGTGAAATGTTTGTCATGATTTGATTTGATTTATTTTTTTATTCTTAACTACTGCATTGTGTAATTTATTCTAGTCATTATAGTTATGTTTAAGTATTATGAAAATTCGAGAAATTTTGAAGATATCAGAAGCAATTTTATTTTAACATCATTGTTAAACATTAACTCTAACTTATGAGCAATTATACTACTAGCATTGTATTTATTAACTTAATTTTGCAGTTCAAATTCGAGATAAGAAGTGTATATAGATTTTTATGATTTTATAGATTTTTGCAAAGATTTAAATTAATGTAATTGTAAAATAATGATAATAGTAAAAATTTCTTAGGCTTAATATTTAAAATTTAGCAGAACATTTATTTACATTATTGTAAAAACAGAAAATTTAAATCAACTTAAAGAAGAATCTTGTTTAAATTTTTATACATAAAATTCTTTGCAAAAGCAACTTTTTTAAATGCATAATATATGTTTTTTTAAGGCTAATTCTTCATAACGCATACTATATAATCAGAGAAAAACGATTTTGATCACTAATACTAAAGGCAACTTTTAAAAGATAATGTAAAAAAATTTATTATTTTTTCGTCTCATTCTTGTATGCAATTATATGTTTGTGCAAATTTAATTTAGATAACATGATATTTACTGACAGTTTTGAAATTAAAATGTTATGTTAATTTTTTGCAAAGATTGTTAGTTTAATAGAACATAACACCTTTAAATAATTATCGAATTGATGAAAATTCCTGAAGTTATTCTAACATTATTAAAAAAAAATATTAGCAATTTTCGTGATATTAGTTGCTTTCCTGGTTTCATTCCCTGGAAAAATTTCTACCTTGCGTTTGAGTTTTGTTTTTAGGTGTTTTGCTAAATAAAATTTCAAATACTAAAAGAATAAAGTTACGTAAGTATTTCTCCATTTAGCAATTCCAGTGAAAAAAGAAGGGGAAAAAATGCGTGTAAATTTGTTGAAGTAAGTAATTTGAATATTTTTAAATTTTTTTCTTTATTGTGCCAATTATTACAAGACATGTCCACTTAAAAATTGAACAATTGTAAGGGGAAAAAATTTTAAGTTTAAATTTCCACTCAGTTCAAATGTAAATATATAACTTTATAATTATATAGTGTGGTTTTTATTATATAATTTCAGAATATAAATAATGAATGATAATTGTGAAACCATTTTAAAAAATATATATATTACAAACTAACAAATTAAACTAAGATTTTAATAAAATAAACCCAGTTTTTTTAAAAAGAAAATTAAGAGTACATTTTAAAATTAAAGACTTGAAAATTATTAATGATATAAAATTTGTCAGAAAACCCATTGTATGTATAAAAGAAAAAAATATCAATAAAAGTTGCTATAAAATATTTCCTAATTTAAATATTCGAAAAAATCAGCTGAACATAAGATATACTTTGGAGTAAGGAGGAGAAAAATGGAAGGTAGCAGAATTCGCTAATATAATTTTATTTAGTATTTCTGTATTGCTAAGTAAATAATGCATGGAATGACATAAAACTACTGTTCTATGTTTTACTGCTTCACAACAATACAGAAAATTAAGTAAAATTGTATCGTCGAATTATTCTACTACCATCCATATTTTCCTCTTGCTTACTCCAAAAAAATAAAAAGCAGAATAATATCAGAAAATACAAAATCTAATATTATATAGCATCAAAACTAACGCAAAAGAATATTATGGCGAACGCTAGATAATATTAGTTTGCATTGAATCTAATATTATAAAAGGCTGAGCAAATAGCGACCTTTTATATCTTTCTAATATTACAGGTTGTGTAATATAATGTTAGATTTTGCCGCTTTTCTGATATTATCTAATGTTATGTGCTACTTGGGTACTGCGACCGTGAATTTAATACAGTCTCAAGATCAACACTCAAAAGTACGGTGAGCTTAATACAGCTCTCCCGACTTTTCACAAAACAGCAATTAATCAACTAGTGGTATCCATTCATCGAATTCTATCGCAGCTTTAATTCTGGTGGGAGAGTACTGTAGTGTGTCTACCACTACAAAAATACAATTCCAATTCACTAGAATATAAGGCACATTAACTCGATTCTATGTTGAGGTACCTTTTCATAGATGAAGGTTGACATTATCGATAACTACTATCCCCTCAAACTGTTTAGTTTTAAAAAATAATTCATACCTTCTGAACTTTTTCTTGATTTGTTATACCTTTATGTTTATTTAGTTTAATTATTTTAATTTACTTCCATGGTTTTGAAAATTATTTTATTAAATGAGGATTACGACTAGTTAGCATCTCAGTTTTTTTTTTTTTTAAATTATGCATGGATGGGTGGTCTAATGTAAACAATAACAAGCGTCCTTAAACCGGAAGAAATTTAGAAAATTTCCGGTGTATCCCTCCGCTTATGTTATGACTACGAGGCGATGTGAGAACAAGCCTAATATTCTATGCAGTTTTGTTATTATAATTTGGGTTCAAATCTAAACATAATTGTACCATTCATAAGAGCTTTCAGAAATGTATTGATTCTCAGAGGTCGTAAGACCTAAAAAAATTTTGGAAAGTTAATATCTCATTGTGAATAATTCTTTAGGTTTGCCATGTTTTGTATTTTATCCCTTATTTGGTTACATTTGAATAAAATGTCGCCAAAAATATCTTTAAAAATATCTTTTTAAGTTAGCCTAATTAGAAAATATTCTAATGATTATAATATTAATATGATAATGCTGAAGTTTAAAGGCTAAAAGAAAGAACTCGGTACACGTGAAATGCTGCAAAAGATATGATGCAATAATATGATGGCGCGTTTTTGAAATCTGCGGCGAAAAATATATCGGAAGCAGTAACCCGGAAGTCTTGAAAGAGCAATTTTACCACTAGCGCCACCACCCTTAGCATTACACGATCACCCATCCATAGTGTAAAAATGCTTCGAAATTTTGTGGTAACCAAAATGGAATAAAATGATTGCATACTACCTTAAAAATGATTTATTTTATGTATGTGAAGTTTTTTAGTTTCTTTTTAAGCATTATGGCATGCTATAGGTCTTAAAATATTTTTATGCCTGGGGGCCCTACATGCTATTAAGACGGCCCTGCTGCTGCTGTTTGATAATTTTTTTAAATTCTTTTTTTTCTCAATTATTTAATTTTGTTATGCATTAAGTTGGTGAGTTTATTTTTCAAAATGGGTAACCTGTGATCCTTTCAGCGATCAAATTTTTTTTAAATTATTATTTTTTTTTCCTTTTTCAAAAATTTGATACTTTTTTAATAAGATGTTATGTCATGCGAATTTGAGTAATCTCTTTTTGACACGTAATTTCACACCATTGGATGTTTTTTTTTATTATTTTGATGTCAGTTGTTAAGAATTTTTTCTGTCCTTTCTACCCAAGTAGCACAGGGATATTGTAACAGCTTTAGTTTACATCGACCGACATTGTCAATATTGGCGAAAATCGAAATTGTGTGTACGATATTGTACGATTCCCGTCGATTTCACTATAAAAATATGTTTGTAAAACTTATCATTTAAAACTTTATTGTGTCCTTAAATCAAAATTAATCATTTAAAAGACAAAAAATTACGTCAAATTGTTATAATTCCAAAAAATAAGTTTAAAATATAAATTTAGAGATATCCGAACAACCCCGGACAATATTTGATATCAATATTGCAATCGTGTTTTTGTCACGACATCGATTTTTTCTCTAAATACTGAAATCTACGATCTATACCACTCGGAACCGTAACCATAACCCGTTAAGATGCTGTTTATCATTTACCGCTACCACCTGCGATCTATTTATCTTTTGTCTACTTATATTTAAATCTAATTTCGTCTCATAAAATTTATACCTTAGCTCATAATGTAAATGGAATGAAAATTATTCCGATTTAGCGAGCCCGAAAACTCAAACCAGCTGAAGATGAAGGGGAATTAATGCACCTTGTTGAAATGAACGAATTCTCTGATCTTGGCAGGTATGTGCTGTTTTTAATATATATAATTAAATTATATATTGCAAGAATTACATTGATTTCCACCTTTATCTTGTCCAGGCTGCTTAACTATTTAATTATATCACGTTATTCAATTCTCATATTCACAAACAGTGGCGTAATTTTATAGTATGTTTGGAGATGTTAAGCCTTCTGACATGCTTATGTTTATATTTTTCACACCTGCCAAATTGTACGTTTGATGAAAAATATTTTTTAATACTTGAACTAATTAAAAATTTAAGAGCTAAGTGAGCTAACAAATGGATCATATTTGCATATTTTTTAATTATTAATTTGTCATGGTAGATTGAAATGTTTTTTTTTTTCGAAATTTTAAATTGAAGATTTAGTATGTCTACTAGATTGATTTAATATGTATACTGAAGATTTAATAAGATATCTAATGTTGCTGCTAGTAAGAAGTTTTTTTCTCAACCGTACAAGTTTGCAGTATATATATATTTATTTATATATATATATGTGTGTGTGTGTTTAATTATTATTTAATATTATGCTTACTGTATCTAATTAATATATAATGTTTAAATTACAAAAAAAAAGAATTGAATCATGAAAATTTTATATGTCTACATCTTACTTACCGAACCAAGTAGCTCATTAATCAAGTAATTCATAATTTCAGAAGGGGTTTTAACTTACATAAACTGAAGTTTGTTAACTATTAAATTATATCACATTATTCAATTCTGATATTCCCAAAGATCTTGTTTACTTTTATTGGTTCTGTGCACTATAACAATTTATCTGCTTTTCTCGGACTAAAAAAGACGAACTTGTTCAACGTTCCTCCCATATGCTCCTGCCAAAGAATAGGGTATTTCTCCTGATACTATTCTTTGGGTACATATATGTATTTATTAGGGTACATATAGGGTATCAGTACACCTAGAAAGTCATGGATTTCTATATTGAACAAAATTTGTCATGATCTAACTATTATTTTTTTAAAAATTGCAGATTTAGGTAACTGAAAAATCTTAATTTTAAAAATGGAATCCCCCTAATTTCATAGTGTTCTGAATATCTGAATTTGTAACAAAATATCCAATCTTAATCGTATTTTATTAAAATATAAAATGTTTCAATTGTGTTCTTTAAAATAATTAAGGAAAGAACATCCTTTCTAGAGCGAATAATCTTTTAAACTTCAGTGATTTCAGAATCTTATTAATTATTTTATTTGTTTAATTTTTTTTTATTATAATGAATTTAAAATTCTTGTTTAGGCATTTTATGTTACACTTACTTTTAAGAAGAAAAAAAGCAGCTTTAAAAAGCTATATAAAAGTTATTTACTTTTGTATATTTTTCAGCTATTTAAATGCTTCAACTCTTTCTTTACTCAATTTTTAAGTTTAATATCAATAAATGAGAAGGTTTAGAGCCCCGTGGCAGATTTGCAGAGACACGGCAACATTTTCACTGAACATTACAAAGTTCTTGCAGAAAGATTTTTCTTTTGAAAAGTAAAAAAAAAAATAAAAATTACCTTTTTTTATTTTTTGACAGAAATTTACTAGTTATATTTGAATCATGCATTTGAATAATAACTTTTTGGCGTGTTCAATATACGCCAATAGTAGCGTAAATTGATGGGTTTTTTTCTGTTGTATTTTCGTCAGTTATTGATGTTGATTTTCAAGTGGATTTTAAATATCCCGATAAGCAACCTGAAAAATTCGAATCTTGTATTTGGGTATTTACTTTTTAGGTCAATAATTCTGTCGAATTTTATCAGTTATTGCTATTGATTTCTCCATAGTTTTTAAATCTGATATTTATTATACGATATTTTTATACAACAGCCTAATCAAGAAACGAAACACTCATTTGAGGTGACCAATTCGTGTGAATTTGTTGTCAATCTTTTTTTTTCGCCGAGTACTACTGCGGATTTAATAATTTGCAATTTTTTTTTACTGGGATGACAAAAGGCGAAGGAAATAATTTCTATATCCCCCTGCCTCCCAACAAAATGCGAAAATGTTGCATGTAATGTTATAATAAAAATTATACGCTCAATTTAAAAAAAGTTATACATAGTTTTTTTTGTTTTTTTTTTTTAAACACAGTGCTTTTGTTATTTTAAATTAGTAACATAACTGTTTATTATTGTGAAAAGTATCTTGCAGAAAGATATTAGTGCTAGAGAGTTTTGTCGCAGATAGCTCGAAAAAGTTCTGCTTCTAGGATTCAGAGTATAACAGCTTTGGTTATACCTATCATTTCAATTAATGTTTTTATAATGCTTTTTTGAATTTATTGTAGTGTTTTTGTCGGATAAAATAGTAACTTCGATAACTCATGACAACTTTTTGGAGTTATTGATGGAAAGTCAGGGTTTTAAAATCTAAAATGTCGCAGATACCATGTACATATCAAAATGAAAAGCAATCCATAGCTGAATATGTCCCAACTTTGCAACATATTTTAACTTATGTGATTCTTAAGTCAAATATGACTGTGATAAGTGTTTTAATGGTATGGGTATTTCTCCGCACACTATTTATACATAGAATTCTTGATAATTGGATTCGTTAACATACAATCTGATATTGCAATGTTCAATATATTTATGCACAGGCCATTGCTTTGGAAGCTTCTCATATACAAAGTAAAGAACTAATGCAATAACTCTTTGAGAATAAAGTGACTGAAATAAGAAATAATATATTATAAAAATGAAAAATGTAGATAATTCCTTTCTTCAGCAATCCTATGCCCGTTTTACTTGTGTGGTCTTAATTGATGATAAAATATGAGGTACATTTTGTAATGGTTATTAAAACATTATATTTTTATATATATCTTTTTTTTCTTTCAGATATGTTATTTTGAAACCATCTGTAAAGAAGGCTATTTATGTTCTTTTACTTCAGCACCATCTTGGAATTGGCGATGATGTATTGTAAATTAAAATGAAAAAGGAAACAGTGTTTTGAAAGCCTCTCAGCTGTTACAAACGCCATCTTAGGTAATTTTATAGACTTAGAATTTTAAAATTTGTAATTAGACTTTACTTTTTCATGAGTCATTATCTTGCACTAAAATGGATCAGTTATTCCTTAAATTAACTACCCTGGTCCTTCCTGTTTTATTTTGCTTAGTTTGTATTCTGAACTCTAATACATTTACAGCATTGTATGTTTCAAAGTTCAAAAGTTAGCTGCTCTTAAGGTTTTGTAATGTTTTTCATGGCATCTTTTCTCAACCATGGCATCTTCTTCTAGTTATCAGGGTTTGTTGATTTAGATCAGCTTGATTTATTACATGATTTAAATCAAATGATTTTTTTTTAGAAAAAAAAGCATTGATTTTGAAAGTTAAAATACAGTGTTTTTAAATTATTGATGCTTTTATTATTTTTTTTTCTAGTTTTAAAACTTATTTTAAATAAATTGCTGCATTAATTAATTTTAGTTATTCAAATTGCTTTCTTTCTTGGTGTGTGTTAAATTCCAACACATTTGAAATTGCATTTTTAAAATTTTTTTTGATTCTTGAGATTGATTGATGGCATTAAATGTACAAATTAAAGTACACATTTAATGCTGTCTTAATATAGACTTCCATAGCTGTAGAGAGTAATTAATAAACATGAATTTTTTCAAAAAAAAATGCAAATAATGTTAATTAAAATTCTACCTTTTGATTAAAAAAGCATGGAATTAAAATCTACATTATATTTTATTAGTGGAAAATGTTTATTTCTAAAGCTATAGTAGAAAGATGGGTTATATTAGAAAGAAATTACCCTAATATGTCAAAAATAGAAGGAAAGAAAAGGGGGCTGATGAATTCAGATGTTTTTTTCCTGATATAGTGTCATTCTTCCCTTTCAAAGTCTATTTGAAGCAGCAAAGTTATTAACTGGTAATTTTTTCTCATAATATGTTTATAGTATCTTTGACATAATCAGATTTTCTATAAAGAAATTTTGTGAAAAAAAATTCCAATAAGTACATAGATTTTTTAAAAAAAATTTTTAGCTTAGCTTATCTATTTTGATATAAGATTAAAAATTTATTACCACTTAGCAGTACCTTTACAAAATACTTCACTATATCTAAATCAGCACTGTGGTAACCTCATGTTAGATGTGGAATTTGTATTGACTAGCCGGGTTCTAATCTCAGCCGATACTGGGATTGGAACCCGGATCACCTCATTGAAAGGTGACCAAATATTTTTTAAAAATTATTCAAGGAAAAACTTTTTTCCGTCTATCATATTATAAAATACATAGCTGCTAACCCTTCTGCATTTTGCAGAAGCTTTCTGCATTTTTACTTATTTTAGCTATTTTTTCCTCTTTTATGCGCAGAAGATAAGATCTTCTGCATTTTACCCATCTGCCTGATAGCTAGTATTTTCTTTAAGTCAGACGTCGCTGTTCCTCTTGTAACAGCGTTTGGCAAGGCCGTAACTACATTTTTAATCGAATATTGTACCATCAAGTAGCTGGTCGAAAGTTTTTTTAAAAAATATTTCCTTTTTTGTTTTAAAAAAAGATGAGTATTGCTTTTTTTTGCTCATAATAAGTGGATTTATAAATAAATAATTTATCAAAATAGTTAAAATCCGCTTCTTTTATAAATTTATTGGTAATTAGTATGTGCTTGCGAATCTTCTGCATTTTTAGGCATTTCTTCTGCATTTTTTTTTTGTCTATCTTCTGCATTTTTATAACTAGAGGTTGGCAGCTATGAAAATATAATATTTTCCATTTGTTATTAACTTACTCGTCAAGGGCCCCCATATAAAAATAGGCCCGGTGCTCCTGGAAACATAAAAACTGCTCTGATTCTATACAAAAGAATTGTCAACCTAGGGCTGTTAGTAGTACTTGCATTGTGCTCATGTCTACTTTAGTTCGTGTAATTTTTCAATATAACTATTTGTCTTTTAATTTAAAAGTATTAAAATTTACCACAGTTTATGTCTTATTTTTTTTCAGCTGCTACCTTCAGACTGTTCAAAGAGACTAGCTGCTACCTTCAGACTGTTCAAAGAGACTAGCTGCTACCTTCAGACTGTTTAAAGAAACTTGCTGACTAGAAAAAGCTGAAAAATTTGGTGAAGTTCTTGCCACCGCCAATGGACGGGAAGGCAGGAAGACTAAGTTTGCGCCTCAACTGCCACAGTTTTGTTTTAGAAACGATTGTATTAAAGAATACAATAAATTATAGAAATTAGTATATTATTCTTTACTGTTTAATAAAAATTATATTTCATTTACACATTTGACAACCGTTCAAGCCCTAATAAATATTTTGGCAACACTTTAATGGATAAAGGCTATAAGTAAATTAGATCGCAGCTTATTGTACCATGCTTGCCCTTTTTTAAGTCAGAAATCTGAGGAAGTGACTCCTGTTATTTTATTATGACAATATCAGTGTAAATATTGCTTTTTTTTTTTTTTTTTTTTTTTAATCAGTTTTTTTAAAATCGAACCTGATGCTGTGAAGATAAGGAGTTTTGTTTTCCATAGATACTATTTTAGTAAAATACAGATTATATAATACTAAAACGTCACAACAAAAAAGTTAATCGCTTTAAATTAAACATATTGTAATTTTAATCTACATAGTAAAATATAGATGCTTTAAAAATTATTGCACAAATCACTTAAAATATTAAAATAATTTCACAATATAAATGGCTGCTTGTACCCTGAAAAAGCGAAGAAATATCTTAACAAAACTATTTACTTTCTAGCTTATTTTCTAGAATAATAGTAAAATATACCTGCCTACCCAAACTTATTAAATATTAATAATCAAAAGATTCTACAAGCTTTGGTAATAACAAATAATTTAATTTTAAACAAGCTAGAACGGTTTTGTTCGGTTTTTCCAGGGTACAAACAGGCATGAATATTTCAAAAACTAATTTTTATTTTCTCAAATAACGTAATTTTGGCGATTGTCTGCATTCCACAGCATTCGTTTTTTGAATATCGTGTTGACGATGTCGGTTGACATAGTACAACGTTTGTAAATGCAGAGAGATGTCGATCGACGTTCCCCAACGTTTCTACAATACCGTACAATATTGGTTTGCAATATTGAATATACGACATAAAAGGGGTCCATTTTTATATAGTACAATATTTCGCTACGATATTGTACAATGTTCAAAGCTACGTTTTTACGATATCGTTTTTGTGAATTGTGCTACTTGGGTATGAGGTTTTTCAAATCGTGCTGTTTTTTATACTATGTTATGACACATGAATTTTAAATTGGAGAATTTCAAATTGATTCACCGTTAATTTACTCGGTTTTATAATCGTTTTTTCATTCAAGTGATTGACAAAGTCCCGCTAATTTTTTTCCCATAGTTTTTAAAATCTCCATATTTTAATTAATACGATATTTATTATGTGACATATATTTCAGTAACAGCTATTTGTTAATGATTTATTTGAAAAATCGTTCTTGGTCCTCTTTGATTTCATCGTGATTTCTTATAGTTTTATTTACAGTGTTTAGCCTAGGCCAGGGATGGCGAACCAATGGCACGCGTGCCATTTATGGCACGCGACACAATATTTTGGGCACTCCACCGATCACAATTATTGTTGCACTAAGAATTGTTATTACACAAATGTTATTACGCTACGAAGCATACGTAACAATTAAATTAAAATTCACAAAAACAAACAAAATAATAAACAATTATTAATAAAAAAATTAAATATTAATACTAAAAAAACAATTAATAACAGTAAAAAACAAGCTAACAATAAATAACTAGCAAAAAAAATCAACAGTCCTGCTTAAACTAACATCTTACAACCTAATATAAGTTATTGGTAATCTAATCTGCAACTACAGAAGTCACACTGATGTTACTTTAAGTTGAATTACGTATATAACTGAGACATTGCAAAATGTATTTTTTTTTTCAATGTAAATAAAGAGTTTTAAGTTGATAGTATTTAGTAATATTATTTTCTCAATAATCACGAAGCCAAAATTATTTGACGGCACGTCTATGACTTTATTAAGCAATTTTTTAGAGAAAATGGCACGATGGTGTATAAAGGTTCGCCACCCCTGGCCTAGGCGCTCAGGCGAATTTTTATAATTTTTACAGCTCGTGGTTTTTTAATACGATTATTACTTGCCTTTTTCACCTTAAAGATAACTTTTTTTACACACTCGATTCAGGGCGATTACGTTGAAAATAATGTTTTCCGACAGTTTTTGCATTCATTTAATTTCATATTAATACGGTGTTATATTTTTGATTAATGCGATGTTGTAACGACAATTTGTTAATGATTTATTCAAAAATCACTTTTAGCGGTTCTATCATGATTCCACTTCATATTTCCAATTTTGATACTTTTAATACGATATTATTATTTTTCATTTCATTAATCACTTTTTTCCTCATCTCTATTGTAAAAATACTTTCCTTTTTCAATAATAGTTAGTTAACATTTTTTTCAGTTCTTCACATTGTATTTAAAAACACATTGTTTTTTTACTCCTGAAGCGAAGCACATCTCAATAAATGTGTATTGACTTTACATGATAACAACAATATTTTTGTTGTATACTTTCACTGCTTCTTTAATATAATACTCTAAGGTCTAAGCTATAGCAGCTAAAGTCAAACATGCAACTTTTTTTTTAGTTTGGAAAAATTTGAAAATACTTATTATGTAATTTAAAAAAAAAAAAAAATCAATCGCAGTAAATTGAAGCAATAAACAGCTACAACAATAAATGTTTCTATAAATGTTTTTCCCTTTAAGTTGTATATTTTTAAGGTTATTAGGATGCTGCCTCAATATTAACACTGTGTTTAATTAAGTCACTATTTATCACTTTTAAAGAAAATTTAGTCACTTTTTTCACCACTTTTTCTTCTATGACCCGCGCTGAGCCCTGAATTTCAAATGCAGCAAAAAAAAATCCTGATGTTATTCAGATTTGTCAATCTAATTATTCTCATTTAATTTAAAAACAATTGAAATAAAAAATTCAACTATCTCAGATTATTAAATATAAGTGTAGGGACCATATAATAATTTACTCCTGACAAAAATGTTTAGCTTCAATCATGATGGTATTTACATTTAAGAATTAAATTTTTAGATCACTTATAAAAAAATACTGTATGAAGTAATAATTCATCAGGGGCAATTCATTAATTACATTTGTAATATGAATTACAAGTTTTCTTAGTTTGCTTAATTCGTTACATATCTTTAAAAATTTGGTATGATCAATAATAAAGAATTTTAAGGTGTAATCATATTCTGGAGAACCACAGAGCAGGGAATTTATAATAAGTCGCGGAAGAGGAATTAATTTGATTTACCTTTAAGTCCAATATTTTGGATTATGACAAATTTTGGCAGATATTTTTGGATGCTTGAATTTTGTTTAATTTTAATAAAATTACAAATTTTTTACGCCTTATTAATGTCTTTCTATTTATGAAATAATGGAAAAAACAATAGAAGATTGATTTCTTAGATTCGAAAATATTGTAACATGAATAAAATGTTTGTGCTGTGAATTTTATATTTTCTGCTCTCTATTTTATTTATTTATTATTTCATATGTTTAATTCCGTATTGTAATCCATAAAAAAGAAGAAAAATTTTCGATGGCAAGAAATTTTTTAAATATCTCTTGTTTGGTATAATAGTTAACTCATAGATGGCAGCATCAACGAAACTGTAGCCAGAGTGCAGTGATGAAACCTTTGTAGAAAGTTCTTTTTTTAAAATAGTTCGTAGAAAGTTTTTGTAAATTTTTTAATTCTTCTTCTTTTATTTTTGAAGTGTACCAATCAAAAAGTGGTAATATAGTTTTTGTTTTTAAATTTTACAAAACTTACCAATGTTTAATCTTAACTCCAATCATGTAGTTTTAAGAATTTAATGTTAAAAGATAACTTCATAATTACAATATTGATGCTACGGTTCTCTTACTTTAAGGCACGAACCCTGTTGAAATATTAAACACTGGCGCAAACCCTGTTAAAAAATTAAAATACAGCTGTTTACTTCTACGAGCATAAAATTTTTATCAATATACCGAATGTAACACAGTATATATTTCATGATAAAAACTGCATTGGCTTCAGAAAAATATGCAGATGGAAATAAAGGTCAACGTGTTTCGAGGGCTTAAAAATAGGTGCCCGTTCTCAACACTCGCCAAGCGGGAATGCCTTTTGAATTGAATTTTTAAATGCTCAAAACTTGTCTACATTTACTATCTTCATATTTTTGTAAATCAATGAAGTTTTTATCCTATCGCTTCAGTTCATTGGGATTATTCATTTAGCAACGCAATCAGTGCCGTAACTTCACCCCTCGGGGCCCTGGGGCAAAAGTTTTTGGCGGGGGCCCTTTCACAAACTTTCAGTACTCCATCTGTAACCGTCATTTTAGCTATTTATGTATTATGTTAGCGAATATATTTATGAAAACAAGTTATTTGTTCGCTTATAAATAGGATTACAAAACATTGTAAATTCTCCACACGCTAAAATAATAGCCCACTGTGCAGCTCTAGTGCGACGTAAATTAACAACAACAACCACACGCTAAAATACGAAATTTCAGCGAAATCGATTAATCCTGAGAAATTAAATTTAAAAAAAATCTTACTTATAAAGCTTGATTTCTCAGAAACTAATCAACCAATTTCGTTTAAATTTGTGTTTTCCATGTGGAATTAGATACTTTAAAATGATAAAAAAAAAAAAAAAAAAAAAAAAAACTCTATGCCTTACGATTTAAAAGTTTTCAGACTATTATTGTCCCGAAGTGGACTAATCGTTAAGACACGGGCATCACTGGCTGCGATCAGTGTGCGGGTGGGTGACTACTTGGATCAGTCTGCGTAGGGACCGAGGGTGTGCGGTATTGGCCCTCGTTAAACTATTCTACCATAAAGTGCTCAACTTCACGTGCAGGTCGCCGGGCTACCGAGGCGGGGGTGCCATCCCCTCTGCAGAGGATCGAACCTCAAGGGATGTTTCCCAGACCGTCGCCAATAGCCTATTGTGCAGCACTAGTGCGACGTAAATGATCAACATCAGACTATTATTAAATAAAAAATAGTAAATATTTACTAAAAGTTATTTTTTGCATCTTTAGATAAAACAATTTTATAATCGTGTGCAAAATTTTTTTCAATTCCCTCTCGATCTGCAGTGAAATACAAAAAAATAAAATTAACATTTGGGGGTCCAAACTTTGGATAGCTCACCCGACCTAACTATTGGGACCATATTCCCCAGATTACAGCTACCTCCTGTATTACGGGGGTTAGAAAATCGAATCTGTTGAACAAAAGTTATGTTTATTCAGAGAAAGTATGTTTTTCTGTCTGATTGCGTAATTTAAAATAAAATATCGTGCACTAATTAATTTGCTTATAAGTCATACCCTCAAATTATTGAGAACGTGAAGATCCGATCATTAAATCAAAAGTTTTTCAGGGTGGTACTTTTTTGGTTCACTGTACGTCAGTTACCAATTTACGACATCTCACAGAGGAAATACGACTAGGGGGAAAAAAGCTATTCATGTTGTCTACTATTGTCCCCCCATGTCCATAGTAAAGGCTACTGTAATCATAAAATACCAATTTTATAAACCTGTTGAATCCGGTTACTATATCGTAAGGAAGGTCTTTTCAAGACAAAACCATTATAAAAATGAAAGTTATTTTTAAGTTTCAAATCTAAAGGTTTTTGATCGCGTTATGGAAACTGAAGGAAATTAAAGACTTTTTTTTCTATCGGCACATATACCCACATTTTAAAAAGTCTTAATTTTAAAAATATTCAGAAATGTTTTCTCTATATACATAGATTAACAAAAACAAAGTTGCCTTACTCCAATATGGACAGGTCCCTAGAAAATATAGCTATATTTTGTAAAGAATTCGTTCTTGAATATTTGGCCTATGTATTCATGATGCCATGTAATCATATGTGACAAAATTATGACAAAGAGTAATAGTTTGTTTTTTATGAAAGAAAAATGAGAAGTCAAAGCATATTTGCTAATTAAAAAAAAAATTCTTTTTAATGGTTAGTCATGGCAATGAATTTTAATTGCTACGGATTTCTAAGCTGATGTTCATAGCTTTTTTATGAAATTAAATGCGTTCTTTTATTAAATTAATTATGATTTTTTTTAATATAAAATAAAGATTGCATTTCATTTTTTAATGAAAACAAAGTTGTTAAAAGCCCTGAAAATTCGAAGTTCCAATTTAAAAAATTTAAATGTCTTTATAATTTAAAAAACATAAAATAACAACAAAATCCATGCACACAATAAACAGTAAAATTATCAATTAAAGTGCTAAACAAATTAAATTTTATGTACGAACAAAAAAAAAGCAATTTTTAAGTTACCATTCTTATGAAATAATTCTAACAGTATATAAATATAAAATTTAAACGATTAAATGAGTTAATGCAAATATTTACTTACCTCCTTATAAATAAATTTACATTTGTTTTCTTGTTTTCCAAAGAAAATTTTTATTAAGAATGGGAATTATTGATATCGCGATTTATGTTTGAAAAAAAGGAAGTTGCAAATAATTTTAATAACTCTTAATTAAAGTTAAAATTTAATTTCAAAAATTGAACAAAATAAAAGCTAGCAGAAAATTTATATCTGAATTAAAAATGACTAATTTAATTGACGCAATTAAATGAGCTAAAAACTGGAATTTAACTGGAACGTTTTACGTTTGTCTCAGAAAAAATCTCTTAACAAAATGACCTAAGTAAATGTCAACAAGAGTCATCCCCTTGGATCCCTTAAAAGCTTACATCTGTTTTCCTAGAACATCTAGATAATTGCTAGTGTATGACAACTTAAGGGACATATAGATGGTACTGCAAATATATGACATTTTATAAAAGCACAAAAGAGCCCAGGGTCATAAAAATGATTAAGGCAATTTAAAGAAGCAAAAGGTCATTTTTCCCATAGTGTAAAAGGAGATGGCTATTTTTTGAGGAGTCAGATAACTGTGGGTCAACTCTGCGGGTGGTATGAAGATTTTAACACCTTCATACCACCCACAGTCAAAAGATGCTTTAAAATATATCGATTAGTCTCAGTGTAGGATGCATTTTTCAGGATGCAAAACAGTGGTACTTATTTTAGTCTTCTAAACACCTGTTATGTTTTTTTTTAGGATAAACACTTCTTCTCTTTTCGTGTTTTAGTTTTAAATTTTTTTAATAAATTAAAAGTTGTAATATGTAGAAAAAAACTGAAGCAAAACCAAACTATTTTTCTTGTGGGGGGGGGGATTTCTATTTCAATTTGGAAAATAGCTAGTAAATTGGAAAAAAAGTAGTTTCTTTTTCTAAAATTCTGAATTCTATTTTACTTTATTGTAGCGAATGTCAAATTTTCAAAAGGGCTGGGGCATGTTATCTTCCATCTCGATTAAATTTCAGAGGAAAATAAAGTTTTCGATTTGGAAAATAGTTTTAAAGTCGAAAATAGGAGTTAAATATAAATTTTACTTGACTTTGTTCCTTTGAATGTCTGAATTTCAGAAGGGGTGAAGTATATTATTCACCCCCTCACTTTAATTTAAGAGGAAAATAAAATTTTCTTTTTGGAAAATAGCTTCAAAGTTGTTGTTTTTTTTTTTTTAAATAATTTTTCTAGACTTTAATGTCTAAATTTCAGAAGATACAAAACACATTTTAGCCCCCTTTACTTTATATCAGAAGAAAATAAAGTTTTCTATCCCCTTACTATAATTTAAGAGAAAAATGAAGTTTTCTATTTGGAAAATATCGCCGAAGTTATGAAACAAAACAATATTTTTTCTTCTAAAATTTCCAACTTTACTTGATTTTATTCTATTAATGTTTAAATTTCAAAAGATGAGAAGCAAATTCCAACCCCTCCCTCACTTTTATTTTAGAAGAAAACCAAGTTTTCTATTTGGAAAATAGATTCAAAGATGACATTTTTTTTAGTTTCCAATTTTTGTTATTTTTGAGCACTTTAAAATTTCAGAAGGGGCGAAATACTATGTTCACCCCCTCATTACTACTTCGGAAGAAAATAGAGTGAAAATTGGAAATAAAATATTTTTTCCACTTTTACTTTACTTTTCCAAAAGTTAAAAAACACATTAATCGCCCATAACAAAATAAAGTTTTCTGCTTGATGTATATTTTCAAAGCTGAGAAAGAATAACTTTTTTTTGTCCTTCTCTAAAATTACCTATTTTACTAGACTTCGTCTTGGCGAATAACTAAATATCAGAAGAGGCAAAGCACATAAATGTTAGAGGAATATAAAGTTTTCTATTTCAAAAATAGCTTCAAAATTGAGAATGAAATTTTTTTTTTTGAATTACCGATTTTACTTCATTTTTGTGAGAGTGTAAATTTCAGGAGGGGAGAAACGCATCGTTCACCCCATCACTTAAATTTTAGAGGGGCCCTCTGCCTCCCCCTGGTTGGCACGCCACTGGATCTGACGCTAGATAGTAGAGGAAACAACTAAGTAAACCATATACAGAAAGTGTTAACAATCAACCACAGGCAGTTGTGGCCTTTACCCTTCTCTGCAAAGCGTGTTTGTTCTTTTGAGAAAGGGAAATAATTCGCGAAAAGATGTTTTACCGTTTTTTACCCTTTTTTTATGTTATAGTAGGTACACAATAACAAAAAAGAAAATTTTCATCAACTCTATCTTAACACAATTTCTTTCTTACATACATATAATTAGAGTACTTTATTTTGAAAAAACATGATGTGGTCTCTTCATATGGGGCCCCCTTGACCGTCGGGGCCCCGGGGCGGTGCCCCGACTGCCCCGGCGTAGTTACGGCCCTGAACGCAATATATTAAATTACTTCAAGCGATATTAAAGCAAGTTTTAAGTAAAAATATGGCATATGCTCTTAGATTGAAATAATCACAACTTTCTAAAAAAATAAATGCAGTATATATAATATAAAATAGAAAACTATTAATGGGAAAAAGCAAAAGTCTTCCTCAGGACACATCTTTTGCTATAATTTAATGCGATATTTCTGAATAAAGAATAATTATCCTAAGATAAAAATTATTCTTTTTAATACATATGTATATATATTTCTACTAGACTAAAATTTAAAAAAAAAAAAAGTCTCAAAAAATACCGTTTTCAATTGAAATTTCAAAAATAGAATGAGGCAATAGAATGTCGCCTAGCCTCAGGAATCTAAGTTAAATAGTTACAAGCACAATTATTTCAAACAAGTTAACTTCTTCGTTCTACTAAAAAATCTTTGAATACCTAATTTTATTTATAGATTCTAAAATTTATTCTTGATAAACTGCTGTTTGTAGAAAATGCAACACCATGAAGGAATCATCAGAATCAAATGAAATTCGCAGCAAATGTCAATTATAGGATATTATGCAAATTAATAAAGTTTCAGAGCCATCGCGCGTGCGTGGAGCGCGCAGCGCCCTCTGAATTGATGCTGAAAGCGTATAAATAAAGTGCTGTAGCGGGACGTTGAAAATAGTCTATGATTATTTGTTAGTGGCAAACGTTTAGTGAGACCTGAGTATGCCTCCACGACGGAAGAATAAGAAATTCAAGCAACTTACGGAGTTTGAACGAGGGAGGATAATCGGCCTTCGAGAAGGAGGATTTTCCTATCGCGCAATAGCAGCTCGTATGCAGCGGAACAGTTCCACAGTGATGCGAGTTTGGAAGCAGTGGACCGACGAGCACCGAACAACTCGAAAAACAGGCACTGGACGACAGAAGGTGACGCCAGAGCGCGATGATCGACACCTGCTCCGCATGGCGGTGAATGATCGCACAGCTTCCTCCAGGCAGCTGGCAGCACATTGGTCTACTGCTACAGGTGTACAATTGTCGGCTTCGTCAATTCGTCGTCGTCTGCTGCGCCGTGGATTGCGTGCAAGGGTGCCATTATACAGGATTCCCCTCACGGCGGATCATCGACGGCTGCGTCGGCAGTGGGCTCTTGAGCACAGAGACTGGCGAGCTGATTGGCACCAAGTTGTCTTTTCAGATGAATCACGCTTCAATTTGTGGACCCATGATGGCCGTGTTCGTGTTAGACGTTATGCCGGTCAACGCTGCCTTCCTGAGTGTATTATTGAACGACATAGTGGTCGAACACCCGGAGTTATGGTCTGGGGTGCGATTTCGTATCATGGACGATCCAATTTGATACGAATTGAGGGTAATCTCAATAGCAACAGATACGTCCGTGAAGTGCTACAGCCCGAAGTCGTTCCTTTCCTTCAAGGCATCCCTGGAGCTATCTTTCAGCAGGATAATGCACGCCCACATGTTGCGCGGACTGTTAGAGACTTCTGTTCAGCACAACGCATGCAACTTCTTCCTTGGCCTGCTTATTCGCCGGATATGTCGCCTATTGAGCACGTGTGGGATATGGTTGGTCGGCGTCTCACTCGTGATCCGCGTCCTGCAGTTTCCAAAGACGAACTTTGGTTGCGCATACAAGCGATATGGAATTCTCTTCCTCAAGCAGATATTCAACATCTGTTTGACTCCATGCCACGTCGTATAGCAGCACTTATTGCAGCGCTTGGTGGCTGCACCAAATACTGATTTCGGACGCTTAATTTGTTTCTTTTGTTTTGAAAATTTCATCATTTATTTGTATCAGTACAAGTCGTTTCTGCATTAAATTTCATTTGATTCTGATGATTCTTTCATGGTGTTGCATTTTCTACAAACAGCAGTTTATATTTTAGAGTATACTTCAGGCGTACTTTTGATAAAAAAATTTTTTTTTGCACCATTTATTTAATTATTTGCTTAAAACTATTCAAACTATATGATTTAATGCATCCATAATATAGTAAACGGGGCTTCCAACGCTTATTCTTATCCTTGATGCCGTTATCAACTAATTAGTGGAATAAACTTAAACTAATTATAACAGATAAATTGTTTCTTGTTTTAGTTTTCATGCAATAAAAGATTTTGTTCAAACAGATTTTAATTGTGGGATTAAAGAAATTATTAAGAAGGCTCCTTTTTGAGCATTCTTATACCCTTATGACGAAATATAAGAAAAAATTTGTACTTATAAGTTCTGTAAAAAGTATGTTCTGTGAAAGTACTTTATAATAATTTTTTTAAAATCAAAATGCGTTAAAAACTGCATATTTTTTATTACCTATTTCAAGTTTACATACATTTTAAAATTGAAATATTTGAAAATGCTTTGCATAAAAGTTTTTTTTTTTTCAATATTGAATAAGGTCATAAAAAAGGTTGTCGGAAATTTGAAAATAATGAAAAATAATATAAAAGCAAAATTTTGATAATTATTCTTGGTTATATTATGATTTTTTTTAAAATAAAATATAAAGGTAAAACTTATATACAAATAAAACTATGCAAAATGCTTACACAACGTTTATTAGAAATTCAGTTTAGTATTAAAAGCTTCAAAACAGAGCTCAAGGCAACGTCCAAGCACCAAGATTTCCGTTTCGTTGCAATTTTTGGGTTGTTGCTGTTGATAAGTTTTAAGTTTTTTAGGCAACAAACAACAAACTGTGAAAAGAGCGCTCACAAAATGTTCCAAGGCATACTTGTATATTTTTCAGAAATATGGTCAACTAGGGCCATCTGTAATCCCAGATTTGACTGAACATTTAAACATCACAGAATAGCCGAAATGAAACCATGAACTGGAAAAAAGCGGGTTGCAGACTGAAAAAATGTATACCCGCGGAAATCACTTGATGCGCAAATTTTGCTACTTCTACCTTGCATGAAGAAATCGAGAGATACTCAATAAAAGGGTTAAGAACTATTAACTAAAATTACCTATTACAACTGTGAAGTGACTTGTAATAAAAAAATATCTTGATATATCCTGTTTTAGTAAAAAAAAAACAACTTAAATTTAGTGATTTTTGAGACGATGATTTTAAAAATAGTACTGCTTTGGAATCTTTTTAAAATCTTCCATGTTTAATATTTGCTGTTTAACAAAATAAGGCATTTTTCTGACAATAAATTATACTATAACGTCTTGTAAATTGTGCTAAAAGGTGAAAATTAATTTTAACAACTTTAAGTAAATGTTTTCAAAAAAAAATTTTTTTTTTTTAAAAGAGCGGTTTTTTTTAAAATTTGCAGTTGAATATAAATTAAATGCAAAAATAAAATTGCGGTTCAAATTTGTTCATTAAATTAAAAGAAAAGAAGAAAAACGAGGCAAACAGTTGTAATTTTTTGTAGAGTTGTAAATTTATTTTTTCACTAATCAAACTAGAGAAACAATAAAGTAAATTAATAAATAATTTGTTTCTTCATAAATAAATAATTTCGAGAAAAAATAAATAATACGATCAGTCAGACGTTTTGCACCGAGTAATCGTAATATAGCAAAATTTTCTTAAAATCTTCTCCGCGAACTTTGTGCAAATTTCGAGCTTTAGAGATAACAGGTATGTGAATTGTCACAAAAGCGAGTAAATAAGTGAGAGAAATAACAATAACAATCAGAGATATATACCTGTGCCCTTGGCACAAAACTGGTGGGACCATCATTGGTCAATTTACATTCACAAATTGCTTTTAAGCTTTTTATAACCTAAGTTAATTACAATATACAAGTAAATTTGTGTTTTTCCTTATTTCTTTTGCTAACTCATAATTCTAATAGACAAATTCATCAGGAAAAACACACACAAAAATATTTGTAACACTTAGGGGACCCCAGATATGTGGTGGGTCTAGGCCGGGGCTCTCAAGCTTCATATTAAATCAGGCCCTGATAACAATTGAAATAGAATCTCACTAGTGGGTTATGAACAGAAAGTAAATTGCTGGAAAATATAACAGAATGTAAATAACATAATTAGAAGAAAAACTAATGCAAAAACATTTTTCACCACAAAAAGATTCTACATTTATAGAACTTTTATTTCACTATGAAAACATTTCAGTTTTATATTCGACCTTATTTTTCACCTGCTTTATATGAATTTTAATGTTTGCACTGTTTTGATGTTTTGACAGACTAACCTACTGGACCAGTCACAAAAAAATAATGTATATATATACAACCGTTAAGGCAGGTATGAAAAGTTCAAATAAAATAATTTAGAGTCTCAACTGGAAAAAAAACGCCTATCTATGATATCTTCCGAAGGCAGACTGTATTTTTGTCGCATGCCATATTACGATGGTAATACATCATCAGTTGTTTCCGGCATGTTAGGCATTTACTTTCGTTTGCCTACCTCATATACTTAAAATAACGGGAACTCGTCACGTAAACAGGCAACCTGATGTTCTAAAAATTAAACAAATAAAAAAAGGCAAGCAATTTTGGCGAGGGTGTAAATGTAGTATCTTCAAATTTAGTGTATTCTTCTCACGGTGGTTTACCTCCGTAAAAAGTAAACAGAAAGGGAAATGGCCGTCGTTAATTTTATAAAGCTCTAGGCTAATTGGAAAAGACTCTAATTCGTATTAGTCTCATAGATCTTATGCTAATTATAATAAACTTTTAAGCTAATAAAAGAGTGAGTTAGCTATCGCTTAATTAGGCTGATTCATTTCAAACCGCTTGCAAAGAGTTTTATAGGCTCATTATAGGCATACCTTAGAATTAAAAAAAAAAAAAAATTCGACTGTTTTATTATATAAAATATTGAAAAAATAATAAATATTTTCTAAAAGTTATTTTTTACCTGAAAAATTATAGCAAATTCAAACTTTTTCGACTATTATTACTAAATAAAATTGAAAAAAAAATATTTTATTTTGAAAAAAAATATTATACTCAGAATTATCTTTGGATAAACGAATTTTACAATTACGTGCAAATATTTTTTCAATTATCTTAAGAAGTTCTTGAGATATGACGAAATGCGCAAAAAAGTAAAATTAACATTAAGGAGTTCAAACTCTCTCTCCTGACCAAACTATTGGGACCATATATCTCTGATTGCAGCTACCCCCTATATTTTGGGAGTCAAAAATGCGCCGAAAAAAATTGTGTTTATTCAGAGAAAGTACGATATTGTGCCTGATTTCGTAACTTAAAATTTTCTATTTAAAATTCGGTTCGTTTTTTCTCTCTTTTTTTTTTTTTTTTTTTTTTTTTTGCCCTGTATATTACAAGCAAATTGCAAACAAAGTAATCATTAAAGTCGAGTCTTGATCTGATTCCGTAAATATATATATATATATATATATATATATATATATATATATATATATATATATATATATATATATATATATATATATATATATATATATATATATATATATATGCTGTCTTTCTTGCGTTATCTGTATTTCGATATAACCAGGGTTTATAAGCCGAACTCTGTAATGAGCACTGAAGCCTGGTATGTTTGCTCAACAGTAAATAAATAAATAAATATAAATGAAAATAAATATAAATAAATAGATACAATTAAATGAATATAAATAAATCGAAGCATCACGGGTTGCTGTGGGATTCAAACCTGCTACCTCCAACGCTTCCATTTTAGGATGTTGGGAAAGCACTGACGCATAACAGTTACGCTACTGATTTAGTTTCGCCTATTCAAGTCATTTGTGTATTGATAAATAACCATTTTTTATTGTCTCAAAAGTTGGTAGATGTGAGCTTATAGTTTACAAAGAAGTGAAAACAGCTAACCGAAGAAAAACGAAATTAACAAGTGTTATTTAAATTAAATAGAGATAATCAAACCGAACAATTTTGCGAAATCAAAAATTATACTATTACTGTTAAAATTACCAGTTTTTTAATTAATAGCCAAATTTTACCACATTTATTATCAAACAGCAAAACCATATTTTATTGTTAATTTTACCATAAATAATCACCAAATCACTTCGGTAAAATTTCCGTGCTTTTTGGTGTTCTCATAGAGCAAGAAATACGGTAATATGGCGTATTCTTTACATCGAGCCTTTACCATATTATTATTTTTTTATGACTTGAAAGTGTCTACGAATGCTTATTTTATAAAGAAAAATAATGTTAAGTCTAAGACATCTTAAGGAGAAAACATTTTTGTGAATAACTCCAAATGGTATCGAATTATGAAAACAATCCATTGGGTAATAATAATTTTTGAAATTAATTTTTCATAATTTAACATTTCATTATCTCCCGCTTCCGTGCATGCCTAAATACATACAGAATGTGGTTTAAAAGTTACAACATTCTTTCCAAAATTACCCTTGTTATTAAGTAAAAGTTCGTCTAGTCAAGTTTTCACCCAAGGGTCAAAATAGCAAAATAATTTTCCATAATTAAAGCGAACTTTTAGAGACAAAGATTATAATTACACCGCGTCGTAGGGTTGAGAGTAATAGAGTTTCTCTGCCGAGTATTAAAGAAAAGTGCACTGAACAAAAAGTGAACAAATATTCCTTCGCCTATGGCAACCTAATTTATCATCATTTTAGTGTCAAATGCCATTTATGGTACGGAATATCCCTTTCTTCCAGGAATACTCTCTTATGTCAACAGAAAGCTTTGCTGTGCATAAAATTACTCCAGCAAAGAGCTCTTTGCTTACAGATGGTTTACCCAAGGGTCTTCTGATGCAACTATTGCTCAGAAAATTTGACTTCAGTATTAACCTATTTTATTGACACCCACCAAATGTATATTAAATTTAAAATGTTTGATTAATAATGCTAAATTAATAGATTTAGTTTGACTTATGATACTAAATTAATAGATTTAGTTTGACTTTGATACTAAATTAATAGATTTAGTTTGACTTTGTTACTAAATTAATAGATTTAGTTTGACTTTGATACTAAATTAATAGATTTAGTTTGACTTTGATATTAAATTAATAGATTTAGTTAGACTTATCATTCTAAATTAATAGATTTAGTTTGATTTATAATACTAAATGAATATATTTAGTTTGACTTATGGTACAAAATTAATAGATTTAGTTCAATTTTATAGTAAAAAGTGGTCTTAAAGAGAAAGTCCATTTAGATTGTTACTATCCCCTTGTTATCCTTGTACTGTATACAAGGAGAAAATCTTTTAAAAAAAGTCAATGAAACATAATTAACACTAAGCAACCATGAATAAAACTGAAAATTATGTACCGAAATTAAAAATTTATTTAATTTCAATATATCTTGATTATTATTGTTTGTGATTTTTCTCGATGTTATTGCTGTATGATTAAAAAAGAAAAAAACTTTACTCAGTTTAATTCGGGACTGAATATTATGCTATCAATTGCAGCTAACAAAATCAAGCAAATTTCGTATTCTTTGGCACTTCAGTGTGAAACTTTTTCCCCCACTTATTTTACTTAAATTTCGATTTTACATCATTTATATTTATGGAAACAATAAACAAAAGCACATCTATATTCTATAAACAAAATACATCATTTGCTTCAGAGAGCTTTCAAAATAATAATTCGTTGAAGTCACTAACGGCATGCCATACATGTTGGTTTTACGTGTAAATACCCGACATAGGGAATCAAAGACAATTATTGAAGGACGTGAAAAAATTCTCAGTTAATCTCGTCTTCGGATTAAATAGTACTGCAAACATCACAGCTGTTATCTTTCAAATAATTAGAAAATAAAATTTAAACTGTCTTCAGTTTAAAAGGCAACAATACGCAATGTTAATTCTATAAGGAAAAATGGTTTTCCTGATTTCCTTTCTGAATGAATGAATTAAATTTCTTCTCAACGATTTTTAGGTAGTTTTTTTAGGTATCCATTGTTTTAATTTCAGAACCATAAACGTTTCTGGACTTAAAATATACACACAAACTTTTCGTTTAATTTTTATAGACTATCGTAATATAGTAAAAAGCTAATGTCTTTTAAAGTCAATAATAACCATTGGCATCCAAAGAAAGGCTTGTTCTTTAAATTACATCAGGAAACAGACAATTCTTTGCTTACAGGTGGCAGAAGATATATGCTACAACACGTGCTCAGACTTTTTTTATTTTATTGACAGCCAGCAGATGTGAATGGAATTCAGCATGTTTGATGACTTATTGAATTGAATCATAGATTTAGATTTTTATAGGATAGTTAAAAGTGGTTTTAAGGCTAAATCATTTTATGTGGTTATTATTGTAATATATATAAAGAATTTAATTTTGGCACGTTAAGCAAAATGAAAAAAAAAATGAGCTGTATCTGACTTATTCTATATTATTTATTTTCTTTTTGATGGAATTTATTGTAAATAACAAATCAAATTTCATCGGTAAGAGCACTTAAATATTTTTTAAATTTCATGTAGCAGTATTTAAAATTCGGCCAACAAAATATTCATATTTTGACGAATTGTTTTTAACAAAATTACTTTTTCTTCAATCATTAGCCTTGATAAGGATCGAGAGCCAGTTTTCACCTGCTTTCTTTCTTTTTTTTTATGTAGCCCATTTCATCAATAGTTGTAGTTCGTAAAGTTTGTTGCTCAAGCCTGGAGAGAGGCACAGTTTTTTTCAACTTTTTGCTCGAAAAGAAAAAATGCATCACGAAGGTTGATCAGAAGTCTTTGCAATACCAGGCAGAGCCTAATTTTTAAGGTCTGAGAGGCCAAGACCCAACATTTCTGCCCCCAACCCAAATGTTGCAAATAATCCATTTTTGTGTTTTTCCATAAACTGTCTATCAGAGTTATGAGTTAGCAAACAACCAAATAAATATAAGCTCAAATTTGCAAATATATCATAGTTAACTTGCTTTATAAATAATTTAGAAACCCACAACTAAACAACCTGCAAATTTAGTTTACAGTAACGACCAGGAGGCTCCTGACAGCCCTGTGCCTTGGGACACCGATACTCATATTCGTAGCTATTTATTCCTGCCATTTTCCTTTCTAAGGCAAAAATTGGCAATCGAAATGGGCTACAGATGAAGCATAGCAGAATTCTTTATCTATAGCGACACTAGGCATACTTTTATCCGTAGCGTGTGGATAGTCATAGGAAGTTCGTGAGTTTCTGTCTTGATTTTCAAAGAGATTAAAAATTTTTAAGCTCGGAAACTATATGGAATTCAAAACTGCATTAAGCATAGATTGCCATAATTATTGAATAATTATGCTTTTTAAAAACAACATGCATGCTGCATTGCTATAGAAAGTAAAATTATCATTAAGGTGTCCAAGCTTTGGACCGTTCTCCTGACTTAACTATTGGGACCATAGTTCCCAGATTGCCGCCTTTTTTTGTTGTCTGATTTCGTAACTTGAAATATCGTCTGCAATTTATTAGTACATTTGAGGTCACCCTTTCGAACCATTAAGAATGAGTCCTAGAACGTGAAGGTCCGATCATTAGATCAAAAGTTATTCAGGGTGGTCCTTTTTTTGCGCACTGTACATACTAAATTGCTTAAGCCATTTCTTATCAATGTCTTCAATATTTATTCGCTGTGAGGCGTTATTGAGTATTTGAAATGAAAAAGTTCATTTAATATTTATTCGCTAACTCAGCTTCACGTAATTTTAATAACGGTTTGCACGAAATAAACTTAATAATTTCAAAAAAGCAAAACTATTCACTAGTTTTTCGATTTGTTTTGATTCTTTTAAGCTGTAAAAGAAAAAGAAATGCTAACGAGTTCTTATTGATTGGTTTGAATGTTTTGGATACTTATGTTACCCGGTAACCCCGTTACTAAGTCAAGGTGCATGCGTGCGGAAGTTTTCACCCTTTTTTCATGAACATCTATCGCTATTTCAAAATAAAAAAGCAGTTTTTTTTTTTAAATATTGCCTGACGATGAAGTTTTTATCATGTGAGTGAGGATTGAATCCGAATTGGATATTTATTAAATACGGATGTGTGTATTGGAAGCAATAAGAATATTCCAAGAATATATATATGAACTTAATATTACTACAAAAGTATTTACAATTGAAGATTGGTTCCAAGGATATATTTAATGGAATTTTAGAAGTAAGACATACCTTAAGTGAAAATTTTTCTTGAATGTATTTTGTTTTATTATTCGAATACATCCTAATTCTTATTGTTACGAAGTTTAATATATAATATAACAAAAAAAAAAAAATAACGTACAAACCTAGGCTTGAAAAAATGATAACTTTGAAGAAAATTATGTTTATTAAAAACTACATTTATCAACAGTTACATTGTTACTATTTTCATATGTAATAATTTCTTTTTTTTCTTTTCTTTTCTTTTCTTTTTTTAGATTACTTATTTCGGATTAAAAAATAAACGATAAGTCGTTGGTTTTAAACAAGACACGTGAAATTAAATGTACAAAACTGACCGAAAACACTTAAATTTGTATTTAGTGTAAAAAATGTATAAAGGAAAAACTCGCTATTCAATGCATTTTTTATTGAGTGATATGAATTTTGAATGACATGGACCTCGTATAATCATTGCTGTAAATATGCAGAAAGTCCTTTTGTAACAGAATTAAAAGGCATTTATTATATTTCTCTATTTTTGAATTATGTTTGCTCAAAAATTGGAGCAAATTTTCCAAATGTATTGCAAACATGAAATATTTCAAAAGAACAGCTCATGAAAACTGTTGCTTCTTTTTATTTGTCAACCTTCAAGCACAAAAGTGACCGGACCCCCCTTACATCAAAAATATATCTTTCGATTTTATTTCTTAAAAGGTGGTTTTGCCCACTGCTCGCTGCTTTCGCCAACCCCGAAGTTTTACTTTACAAATATATATATATATATATATATATATATATATATATTGCAAAAAGCAGATTGTTACATCAAAACTGAATTATATTCAATTAAGACATCCAAACATGCAAAAATGTTTTACTGATATAATTTGGTTTCACTGATATAATTCCCGATTTTATCGGGATAAAAATTTAAAACAAATTTGATCGATTAATATATAAATTTTTTAATTTACAATTTTATTTTTCTCATTCCTTTTTAATTTTTGGTTGCTATTTCGCAAAGAGACCGACTAAAATATGTTTATCGCAACATGCTTCGTAAAGAGATATTACAGTATGTGTTACTTTGCAATAAAGAAACGACTGTTTTTGTTTTAAGTCCTTAATTTAGAATAATAATCAAAGTAAAAAACGTAATAATAGCAAAAAGAATACGAAGAAAGAACGAGAAAAAAAAATGCCGGTAAATACCTTAAAATTAGGGCCAAAGAAATATTTTACAGGTAAACTGTAAAATATTTCTTTGAATAGAATTTATAAAGGCAAAGTCTTAGTAAATTAATGAATCATATCAAGCAGATCTACTCAATAAAAATGCACGTACTGGTCATAATTTTTTTCCCTCCGTTTTTCACGGTTTCATCTGATTTCAGTTTGATCACTGAATATATTTTATTTTGTGACTGTCGTTGAGCAGCAGATCCAATATTGAGTTTACGACTACCAGCATTCAACTCCGTAGCCTTGTAATTTTGAACCCGATTCAGAAGACAAGGGAACTCCTAGATCAAGTATTTGGAGAAATTTACTTTCGTGGAAGACTTTTTGATGGAACTTACCAGCATTTGCGTTACATGGAGAGTAAAACACCAGAATCCGGTTCAACTCATTGGACAGGCAAACAGTCTACCCCTGAGCCACCATGGCTCAAATATAACCGTAGTTGAACAGCTAAACCAATTTTACGACTACTAATGTTCAATTCCGTAGCCTTGTAATTTTGAACCCAATCTAGAAGATAAGGGAACTCCAGGATCACAAATTGGGAGAAATTCGCCTTCTTGGAGAACTTTTTTTTTATGGAACTAACCAGCATTTGCTTTACATGTAGAGGAAAACCACGAAAACCTTATATGGTTATCCTGATGGCTAGGGGATGCTAGCCAATGATCCGTCTACCACTGAGGATATTTTACACTTAATATATTAGTTAATTTTCTTTTAAAGGGGAACTTATCAGTTCCGCTGCACAACTTTAACATTCAAAATATTTTCCTTTCTTTTCGCTACGGTATATATCAAATTACATTTAAATTTTAAAAAATATGTTAATTAGAAGTTATTTTTTTAAAATAAAGTCCTATGTATTGAATATTTAATACCGGGTTCTATAAAACATCTGAAAGCTTATTTTCAAGTTAAAAAAAATATTCAAAATCAATTTACTGTGCGAACAAATAAAGCAAGAAATAGAAAAAAATGAAGCTCAAGTTTATTTCAAACTCGTAAGTTAAAAGGCAACTGAACCAATTTAAAGTCTAAATATTATTCATTGCGAAACCAAATATTATGTTCCGAAAAAAAAATTAAAACTTTTATGTTTCTATTGTTGTTTGAAAACGTTTCTAAATAAGTTTTTTTTTCTGTTGATTCAGAAGAGTATCTGGAATTCAATTAGATCTTTGAAGAAAGGGCAATAGTCTAGACACGTAAGAAAAATTGCGCACATAAAATCCAATTCGACATCAATAAGTTTATATATTTTTCTCATCGAATTTCCACGTTTTCTAACGTCTAAACATAGTTATGAAGTAATTTGAAGATAACTATTTCAGACTTGTTAGTCATTGCTTATTATTAAAAAAAAATATTGTTGGATGTCTTGGAAGTTATAACTTATTTTTTGACTGGACGCAAAATCAACGATTTGACCAAATTTGTGGCCTAAAATAGACATCAGCCAGACCAGATTTGCAATGTTGATACTTATTTTGTAATTAATATTGGTTACTGGTTTTCAGAATAAATTTAAAAAATAAATTAAAAATACGCAATAAATAAAGAAAACATAATAACTGAAATAAAAAATAAATGAAAAAAACACAATAAATAAAGAAAACATAATAAATAAAATAAAAAATAAATAAATAAAAAATAAATAAATAAAAAATAAATAAAAATAAATAAATAAAAAATAAATAAATAAAGAATAAATAAATAAAAACATAATAATAAATAGAAATATAATCGCTGACTCATAAGTTCCTAACTTTATATTTGTCCGTTTATGTATCAATTATAATATATGTCTGTTTGACTTATCAGGCAATATATAAGTGTATTAAGTACATCAGAGCACGAAAAATATTCCAGCTTTATTAAATAACGCGTCATTTACGTCTAACTATTTTTAATGCATGGCCTGTTCGCGTTTTGTGCTGTTATTTTATTGTGCCTTTACCTTCTAATAGATAATTTTTAGCTAAAAAGTAGTTAACAACCCTATCGCTCAAAGACAGCCATAGATAATTGTTTGTAACAATATAATATGATGTTGAAATTGGAAAAAGCGAGCTTAGTGTTTAGTTCAAAAAGATGTAATTGAAATTAAGTCATTATGGAGATTTATTTATCAACCAATGTTTTAATGGTCCCATCACAAAAGCTATTCTTTTAATATTAATAATACCCGTCAGTATCGTTTTTGAAACTATCCAGCGTCTATCGTTCAAAAATGGTACAGATTTAAAAAAATCCTGTTATTTTGTTTTTAAAAGAAAAACAGAAAATCCTGACACTAATGACGATAAAGAAAGTAAGGATATGTTAAAATTAGGGTGTGAAGCCTCAAACATTATGTTCGATGCTTTTTGCATCAGTTCATGAAAATATTAAAACGTGCGGTAAAACGGGTAAAAAAATGGTTTCAGTAGTTAAAGAAGTGCAAAGTGATTATCGAAGAAGGATGAGAAACGGAACCACAATCAGAGTCAACATTAGTGATAGGCCTCGAGATAATAAAGGCATTTGAAACAATAAAGAACTTTCTGCATTTACATGAATTTACAGAAAATGAAGAGCAATCTGCTACTAATTTCGAAATTGTATTGTCTGCACTAAGAAGAAAAGAGAATATTCGAACCAAAGCTTATGGTTGTTGTTATCGTCTGACATTAAGGCTGAGGGGGTGCGATTGCTTTTGTTTTCCAGTGGCGCCAGCTATGGCCAAGAATTCAACTTCTGCCACACCCATACGTCACACCCGTTTATAGAACGGACCCATTCATTCATCGATAGATCATAATTTTGACCTGAACCAGAGAGCGATCAATCTCCAATTCCCTACTCCAGAGGTATAGATTTGTTATGGGAAGGTGGAGGACTTTATGAACCGACATATTTAACGTGCACCAACCACCATTTACTCCACGGGGAGTCTTCGGCCGGCTGGATTCGAACTCCCGTTCTCACAAACGTGAATACAGCGCCATCCCGGACAACGAAAAATTATAAATATTTTAAATGAATAGACATTTATTCCTTTTTCAGTTGCAACTTAAATATTTCGCAGTAAATATAAAATTTTACAGTTAAATGTTTATTTTAGTAATTATAAATTCATTGGCTAACTTCTCCAATCAATTACTTCTTTATTACTTGTCATGATTTTAAAGCCATTATTTGCTCTTTTATTTTGTCCCGCATTCGTCGTTTCCACCGTATCTATCGTTTGCACTGAAGACTTCTATGGAAAACGATCGAACGAGGTTTTACAATTTTATTAATGGCTACAGCAGCATCAAGAGTTCGAATTTCAAAAACGTTTTGCTTTAAGCTCTAAAGTCTTTCAGAAATATATATATATATATATATATATATATATATATATATATATATATATATATATATATATATATATATATATATATATATATATATATATATATATATATATATATATATATATATATATATATATATATATATATATATATATATAAAATAAAAAATTTAGATTAATGGGAAATTTACAGGGGTACTATCAAAGCGACTATAAACACGATTAACACTTTATTTCTAAAAGCTGAAAGGGTAATTTCTGGGATGTCGTGGGCTTTTATGATGCAAGATTGTGAAGTGGAAGAAATAATAACCGAATACCAAGAAAAGTTCAGTTATGGGCACCTGTTTTTCCACGGTTATGATCAAATGCTTTCAAGTGAAGGGGGTTTGCGAAAAGGATGTTCGTTATGTTATTTGAAGAGAGCTTATATGTTTAAGTGATTTGACAAATTTCCGTTCAAGCTGTGTAAACGAGAGCAATTTTGGTATCATATGCGTAGGCGTTACCGAAACAGATTCAGTAGTATTTGTGTCAAATGAACTATCTTGAGGTTTGTTCAATAGAAATGCAAACTAGTGTAACCGGATGTACCACGAATTCTTATACAAAGTTTAATATGCATTTTTTAAAACTACGTTATAAAATAAATATAACTTAAAATGTAAATACTATATAATGATGTCTGAAAGAATGGGACACATTTAACTAATTATAATACTATTTTATTACTTCTAGTAAAATATTAATAGGTATATTTTAAGAATCCTTATCAAATATTTAGTAAAAAACTACACACCTTAGGAGTCGCAAATAAATATTTAAAGCGTAGACAAAATTAAAAATGCTAATGTCAGACAAACAATGGTAAAAAGAAATTATTTTTGAACACTTTTTGAGAGCTGATTTGGATATCCTTTTTAAATTACAATGTAGAGCAATGCAATAAATTGCAATGAATAAAGTAAAACGAATTATGTTTTACTTCGAAATGAGAACTTATAAGAACTGCTATTAGAGAAAAATTTTTTTTAAAAAGAATTTAGTTATTTTATTCTGATATGAAAAGTGAGAAACGAAATACTAATGCAATATTTAATAAATGTTTGTTCTTTTCATAATTTGTTCAATATAATTTTATTAGAAGTATTATATTTTCTTTTCAAAATAACCATTTCTATTTCATTACTTGAGGCAATTTTATAAAATCAACAGAAAGATAGTATAAATTATGAATTATAGGTTCGATCTAAATGCAATTAGAGGTTTCAAAACTCTTCACTGGTTATAAAAGTACTATTTAAAGGAACATTTTTATTTACTTCACGGAACCCCAGGGTTCCGCAAAACACCATATGGAAACCGCTGGACTAGACGATCTAGGATTGCAGTTGCTAATATGCAGGCTGTCTAAAATTTTTAATCAAAATTTGCTGCACCGGGAGGGGTTAATATATATATGTTGACAATCGTTGTAAAAAATGAAGTAAAAACAATAGACAGATAAGGGCTTGTAAATTTATGCGAGAATTTAAGAGAATCAAACTGAAAAAGTACATTAAAATAAAAAAAAACACATTAAAATTTTTAAAAAAGGTATATACTGCCATTAAAAAAAATTCTATCAAAATCTATCAAATAACGAAAATAAAAACACATTGACAGCTGGTCTGCTGGTTAAATTGCTGTTAAAATTGTCTGCTGCTTAAATTGCTGTTAAAATTGTCTGCTGGTTAAAACTGGCAAGGATTGCCAATAATTGTCCTTCAACTCCTCCCTGTTCCATCAGGCAATTAAACTGGTTTTTATAATTTTAATAGCGATTTTCTTTAATACTGTTTCGGAAGTTTTCGGTAGCTTTTAAGTTTTTTCTTCGCTAAAATATTAATTTGTGACTTCATTTTTGATAAGTGTGCTAAAATTGTTTATTAAGGACAGTGGTTAAGGTGCACCCAAAATAAATACTTTCCTAAGGATGCAAACTTTTTAAAATGTTAAGAAATGTTTTTAAATACCAAGAAGATGCATAAAAAGTCCGTTAAACTGTTTGAATGTCGATTACAAAGTCTGGTAGAGCTAGCTTTATTTTTCGCATAAAGCACAAGAGTTATAAAAAATAATAATTAAGTATAACTCATTTCTATTTTTTTATAAAACATTTATATCAAACGTCATTAGTCACTTATGATTTAATAAAATATTTTGAAACGATATAAATCAACCTGTTTTCCTTTTATTGTGAGGTAAATGTACCAAAACACTCACTAATGGCTGACAATAGAAAAATTCTGTCAAAATAAAACGGAAAGTAATCTATGATTTATAGCGTTATGCGTAGGATACAATTTTTTATTCTCATTAAATCTCAAAATTATTTACAAAAATCGTCAACGGATGGCGCTTCTGACTGGAAATAATAAAATGTGTTTTCTGCTAAATGAATGCTCAAAATGAGAATGCTAGTTTAGCATAACTTATATGATTAAATAAATTAATAATAATAGACAATAAGCTAAACAAATAAACAAAAATAATTAATTAAATATAAGTCAAACACTTTAAATTATGTATTGTCCCATTTCAATCTTTTCTATCTCATAAGTATCTATCTACGTAATAATCAGCTAATGTTTTCTAAAAACTGATGAAAAAACAACACTCCCATAAAAAAAAATTCTTGGAAAATATACCAACTTATAAATTTCGGCACTATATTGCCACAAAATTTACACGACAAAGGAATGTAAATATACAACAATTCGAATTGTCATCATGAAACTAATGCCATGGATAAGGATTAGATACTTTATTAAATGCAACGTTTTTTTCAATGATAATAAGATATCAAGGTTACACGTAATGAAGGAATCGTTTCTTTATTAATAGTGTTTTATTCATATAAAAGAATTATTTGACTGGAATGTTAAACAATTTAATTTTTTATCGTCACACAACTTCGGAACTAATTGCAGTTTGACAGCATTAAAAAGACCTCTGAAAAAGTAGCAGTTTTATATGCAAAACATAAAACCAAATAACCACGCTTATTAGCCTCAAGTTAATTATTTATTCAAAAACTGTTTCAATGTATCTTTTATAATCATAAATTTGCATTACAATATCTTATTCGAAATTAATGGGCAATTTAGTTCTTACCATCCTCTTCTTTCACGGTCTAAATTTAGAAAATTTTCTTAATTATCTTGATATCATAGACAGTCTTAAAAGAATCCTTATCTGTTTAATTTAATAAAAATGCATACTGTATCTGTACTTAGTACTTAATATTTGCGTCTATCTTAAAGAATGATCCATCGTGGCTCTTGCCGATGACATTTCTTTGAACCATCCGGCCTCTTTAAAATTCTAGTCGCAACTTTGTTTTCTGAAACTGGTTGCTGCGCCATTTCGTCGCAGGTAAGTCTCTTCCACTTTCATGGATCTTACACTAAGAAATAATGTCTCCAAGGGCATGAATGATTGAATTAAAATTCTAGGCAATGCTAATAAGCAGTTCAGTTTCTTAGTAGCGATATATTTAAGCATGAGAATTGGTATTAAATCAATCGTAAATACAAATGAAGAATATTTTCATGCGAACGGGAGCAATACCCATTTAACCGCATCTAATAAACAAAAAAATTGAAAGATAATCGTTTTTACATTCAAATTTGTTTAAAAAGCTTATAAGCATTAAGAATCGAGTAAGACATTTTGACTGCTAAGAAATCAGATTAAACTGATAAGTTTTGTTTTCGAATTCAATGGGAGATGTTCCATCTTGAATAAGTTCATGAAATAAAAAATTATTTCATTAGTAGCATGAATTGTCCACGGGAAAAAATATCTTAGTTTTTTTCCTCATATCTTAAACCATCTCTCTTTTTTTTATATTTCAAAAATTAAGAGCCGCCATCGCTGTTTTGTGCCTGTAACATTACATTTACGTTACATTTCATTTTGTTGCACAAAAATAACTATAAGATTTATAGAAACTTAAAAATGCGAAGATATGTAAAAATTGTATGGGGATCCTGTTTAATACCATACGGACTGATCTGCAGGACGTAAAAATGCAATAATTGAATTAAAATTTCAATGGATACGGATGCAATAGAAGATGTTCTATTTGGAATATGACAATAAAATAAAAAATTATTTTGTTTAATAACACGAGGACCACTCTGAATTAGGTCATAGTAATGTAACTACAGAATTGAAATTTGAAGTGCCGTAGGGGCTATTTTCAGTTATGAACTCAACAAGACTATTTTTTTTCTTTCGAAATTCTAATTTATTTAAAAACAATTTCACTTGATTATTTTTCAAATCCTCATCATTTCGTTACCCTTAATATGTTGACAAAATGTTCTTACATAAAATTATAATGATTATACATTTTTTATTATACATAGACAAACTGATCTTTTTGTATCGACTTAAAAGGAAAAAAAATACACTATGATAAATGCGAAGAGAATTTACCCTGTTTCTAGGTTTATAGCTCACCAAAATCTTAAATTTTAAATTTATTAAATTATTTATTTTTTTACAATTTTTTTAACAGAAGGCTCTTTGGTAAAACTAAATAAAATATAATTTTATAATATGTCCTGAAATTTGGTAAATGTGGTGAAATTTGGCAATTTTATCATGATTCACTAGAGCATTTGATAAAATCCATTTATGCAGTCAAATTTAATTTTCAATTTTGAATTTTTGTGGTAATAAGAACTATAATTTTGAAAACCAGAATTCCCACTAAACTGCTACCATAGAAACGGAAAAATTACCAAATGAATGATTTAAATACATAATATTTTGATTTTATGAACCAGATTTACATTTTTTTTTAATCATGAAGCTATTACCAAAAAATACCGTAATTTGGGGAGGAGCCTTACTCAATACGACGCAAAGTTATGGTTCAAGGGATGCGTGAAGAAGTAGTACGACAGCACTTTAAAGGATCATCGAGATGATTTTACTATCTTTATCTCATGGCAGAAATGGAAATAACTGCCTATTATGCTGAAATGCCTTGAACTCGTGCTTACGGTGATTTGTAGATTGAATGGTTGGAGGACAAATTTGAAATTATTACTAAAATTCGAAACATAGGGAAATTTGACAATATCGCGGGCAACTCTAAAAAATAGTTAGAATTGAAGTAGCTAGACGGTAAAAGAATTTAGTTTGCATAGTGTTTAAAACTAATTAAGATATTAGAATTGGAGGCGGGAATGATGAAGAATTCGAATATTTAAATACTGTGCATTCAGCTTAGTTACAATTAAAGTTTATGTTAAAAGTTGTTCAAGACAATTTTGAAAGATCACCAAGCTGTTTGCCCAAAAGTGACTAGTATTATCAAAACTTCATAGCCTTATTAGAAACTTAAAAAATTAGTTTATAATTAAGTACTTGAAGAGTTTCTTTTCTTCAAAGAAATATTTTGAAGAAGAAAAAAACGCTTTATTCCACAAACACATTATTAAACATTAATTTCTCGGGAACTATTCGTCCAATTTCGTTAAAATTTTGTACTTAGTCATTAAAAATTACATTCTTTCTGTTATTATACACCTTATAATTGAAATTTTTTTTCAATCATTATTAAATAAAATTTTAAAGAAACTAAATAATTATTAAAACTTTTTTTTGCATTGAATTATCTTTGGATAATGCAATTGTGTGTAGTTGTGTTTTTTAATTCGCTCAAAACGTTCTCGAGTTATGACGAAGTACGCGAAATTGTTATTGAGGGGGTCCAAACTTTCGACTGCTCTTCTGACCATACAGTGGCACTATATTTTGCAGATTGCGGTTACCCTCCATATTTTAGGTGTCAGAAATCCGAATCCGTCGAAGAAAAAACTATGTTTATTCCGAGAAAATACGTTTTAGTGTCTGACATCGTATCTTAAAATTATTTCTGCACTAATTAATTTGCATATTTGAGGTTAGGTCCTCGAGACATTAAGATTGAGTTCTAGTACATAAATCCCATTATTAAATGAAAAGGGTTCAGGGTGTTCCGTTTTTTTATTTTGCACACTACACTTCTAGAATCAAGCATTTCATTAAAAAAGAAATAGCAGCATCTCTTTTATATGTTGAGGCTGTATCTTGCTCTATTTAATTGTAAGCTTTCTTATATATTTTTTTCACAAAAGAGAACAAATACACAATTTCAGCTGAATTATTAAAATTTTAGTCGACCTACATTTAGAATTCTTATTAAATGATTCACCACCGTCCTTGACCTTCCTTGATCATAATGTAACGATTAAGAAAAAGATAAGCGAGGCGTTTTCTGGGATTCGGACCTGAAGTTCAACAACTTGTTGTTTGAGTTTTTGAAATATGATACAGCTATTATGAAAACAACTTACAGAAAAACCGCAAAGTATCGTCAGATTAAAATTCGAAGAAAACAATTAAATGAACACGAAGAAAACTAGTTTTGTTTGGGAAGAAGGGGTTTCGGGAGAATCATTTTTCATAGTTTTCTGTCAAAAAAAAAAAATCTTATTACATTGTGCAGTTGAGAGTGGTTTATCCGGATGCCTATTAACCGAGTTATCCGAATAAATGGCACTCTACTGTCCAATACAGTCCCAATTAAACGGACTAGTCGGGTTCTAAGCGGATCCGGTAAGCGAAAAGCCTGATGATTGGACAACTTAAGCGGATTCAGCGTTGCACAATCTTTAATCAAATGGATAAAATGAACTAAATTACCAAGTGTGAAATTGTAAATTTTTTCTTCTTAACATTTTAAAAACTTACTAAGCGATTATTTTCGTCTGGTGTCAATAAGGATAAGCACCTAACAAATTTAAAACTGTAAACATAAATAAATAAAGGAAAGAAAAGAAATCTGTAAAAAAAGCTTAAGAAATATGCAAAATTAATGGTAAATAAATAAGTCTTAATGAATTCTAAATCTTAAAATTGAATTTTTATTTTCTAATTTTTCATATTTAACGTTCAAATTGATGCAATATTAAAGCATAAAAAATAAATGAAATCCTGCTTTATTTAAGCATATCTTATAAGTTAAGTTATAAATATTCATTTGGTTTTCTAGGTCCGATGGTTTCTAGGAATAGGACAAGTAGGGGAGAGTGGGGTCAATTGTAACAGGGTACGATTGTAACAGAGCAAAAATTTCGACTGTCGGGTTCTAGATTTGGTTCCTAGGTGGCGCACAAGGTGTATTTAACAAATCTACATGTACACCCCTGATGGCAACCATTTTTATGTACTTTTGAAAGAGTTACATCACAAAAGATATTTTCACGCCACGCAAGTACTTTTTTTGGTATTAGAATACTATATTGTAACAAAGTAATTTTGTTTAAACAAATAAAAATTAGTAACCGAATATGTAAGTGGACACCTTAATTAACATTTCAATAAAAAAAAGATTAGTTTTGCTAAATAACTAGCATTGTTTTTAACAAATGAAGCTGAAATGGCGTCTTGGGGACAATTGTAACAATAAGTAAAGGGACGATTGTAACAGTTGAAAATAAATAATCTTATGTTTACAAACCATTACTTAACGCTTTAAGAACCACCAATAGTTTCCTATAGCATTTATATTATGTTGCATGTGCATTATTTTATTTGTCACCTTTCACAGCATAAATTAAAATTTTTAACCCCTTAAAGTTAAAAGTTTAACCCTTTAGGTCTCTGCTCATTATTATTTTTACTCCTAAAATATCACTACTGTTTTGATCAATAAAAAACTATATCACAACTATGATAATATGTATATTTAACTATGTTTTAGTTGAATTTATGAACTGTTACAATTGACCCCGTAAGTGGGGACAATTGTAACAAGTGCACGACTGTCAAAAATTGTTAATAACTAATATAATAATATTTAAAATCAGGTATTTATTTTTTTTTCTAGTAGAGGATAGTCTACTTTACTCGTCTGTCAATTAATACTAATAATATATTGGATTTTTTGTTAGTTAAAAATAGTTAAGTAAAAAATGTTACAATTGACCCCACTCTCCCCTACAGTATTGAAACATGTTTTAGATTACAAATAATTTTCAGAATATATATATTTTTTTTACTTAAAATTGATATTAAATAACATTACAAATTTTCATTATTTAAAATTTTATGTAAATGTCAAAATGTAATAAAACATTTTCAAATAAACTGTCTCCTTACTCTCAAAATACCCCAGAAATTAATTCTATCTCTTATAGTATCTTAAACATATTATAAGTGGGTTTCTACCCCTGTTCGCTGGCACTCCCCAACCCCCGAAGATTGCTGCGCAATCTTATATCGTTCATTTTTAACGATACTTGTTTTACTTACTATAGAGTTAAACCTATTTTAAATGTGTTTTAACGTGAAATCTTACGGATTTAAATTAATTATTAAAATTTTAAAACTCATAGAAATCTTTAAAAACTAAACATTTTTAGACAATAATATGATATTGAAATAAAATTTTTCAAATTGAAATAAATGACAAGCAATAGAAGAACTTGCAGGAACAAAACAATAATGATGCCTTTAAAAACAATATGGCACATCTCCTACACATTCTTTCAATTTTAACGTCTTTCATAACTGTTATCAAAGCTTTCTTTTGCTCTTCGTCAAGCTTGTTTTATTTTTATAATTTTTTATAATCGTCGTTGAACAGCCGACCCAATTTTATGGGCTTACGACTACTAATGTTCAACTCCGTAGCCTTGTAATTTTGAACCCAACCCAGAAGACAAGGAAACTCCTGGATCGAGCATCGGGAGAAATTTGCCTTCGTGGAGGGCTTTTTGATGGAGCTAACCCGCATTTGTTTTAAATGGAGGGGAAGACCACGAGAACCTCCCACGGTTAGCCTGACTGCAAGGGGACTCTAACCCATAATCAGTCTACCACGGAGGATATTTCACGTCAGCATTGTGGTAGGTGCAAGCCGAATGCGGAATTCGTATCGACTGGGATTCGAACCCGGTTTGCCTCATTGGAAGGCGAATGCTCTATCCCCCGAACCATCGCAGCTGAAGCTTGTTTTATTATACTTAAAAAGCGTAACAGAGTGATTAAAACCAGGGCTAAAGAGAATAGAAGGGCTGGTTCACTCCTTTGAAGTATCTCTCGCCGCGCTGATCCTCCGACGTCACTCTAGTGACGTCACTTTGGCGCAAAGCTCGCACTTTTACTTCAAGAACGGAGCGTTTGGCTTTACTAGCTCGAACTAATATTGGATCATTTCTTTTTGCGAGATATTCTAAGACATTTGTTATTTTCTATAATGACTTTCCTCAGTTTTTGCAGTGAATTTACAAGAATTTAGAACTATTATCGAAATGCCAGTTTGCGCGATTGCAACTTGCAAAAATTCTGATACAAAAACAAAAGGGAAAAGTATAATTTTTCGCGTGTTCCCTAAAGTAAATGAACAACTATGTAAAGAATGGATTCCGAAATGACACAGTTAATATAAAACAGCAATACGTTTATTCTGTCGTAAAGAACTTTTATAAAAATTCATTATCTAAATAGAAACCGCCTCGTTACTTCATAAAGAAAGGCAGGTGAAAAGAATTAAAAAATGGATAAAATCAAAGAAAATTAAAATGTAAATAAAAAGTATAAATAAAATATATAGTATATAGTTGAAATTCTCCTAATTTCATAACATATTTTTTAATGTAGTTATTCTAAATATTTATGATTTTTTTTAAAAATTGTATTCTCTTCAATTTAAATATCTATAAATTATATCATCGTAAATTTAAATGTCTATAAACAATTGCAAAATTTCTAATGTCATTATGAACCTAAATTATTATTTTGTTTCAGTAATTAGCGTTTAAGGTTGATGTTTCCTAATGATTAAGTATGAACAAATTGCTATTAACGACATATTTTAAATTCAGGGATTCTAAATTTAACTTAACTTATCGTTATAAAAGAATATGTAGATAAAAAAAGTGTCGATATATGCCTTCATTTTTCTTAATAGTTAAAGTTAAAACTGAACTTTTTAAAATAAAGTATTTATCGTGTCATTTTCACCAACTAGCAAAACATTTTTATAAATTTAAAATGGTATTTTTTTTAATATAATAACCAAGAAAGTTTTTTTTGAACTATGTTTATGAACGAAAATAATGTGTTAATTACGTAAAGTTTGAAGGCTAATAACCAGAAAAAGTCTAACTTATTTTTACAAAGAGAAAGATGCAAAGTCTTTGCTTGCGATCTCCGAGATCTGTGGACACAGTGACGTCATGAGGAGGGAAATCGTAGCTTCAGCTCTAAGAGCGGAGTGAACTAACCCTTCTATTCTCTTTAGCCCTGGATTTAAAACTCATTTTTCAATGACTAACATTAACAATGAATAAAATTATTATAATTAAAACTGCATAAGTATAATCAAAACATAATGTAAAACACTTTGTTTATTAATATGAACTATTCGCTTCTAACCTTTTAATGTTTCTTAACTAGGAGCTCATTTTATTTCAGCTTTTCGTTGCATCGAGGGAAAAAATTTTTTTTCTTGAGAAATTGGTAAATATGTCATGCTTTCACGCTTATGACAACACACATGCTTGATATTTCAATTATTTGTTGCGAACGCGAAAAAGAACTGGACAACTTCTTTTGCCGCTGTGTGAGAGAAATATATATCCATAAATTACGCATATTATTACAGAAGTATTTAAAAAATTGATTAAGTCAATTTTCCTGCAAAATAAGCACACTCTCTGAAGATGCGTAACGGTTGCTAAGATTTTATTAACTACTTTTTTGTTATGCATTCTCAAGCTAGTATTTTATGGTGCAATTGGTTTTATGGTGCAATTGTAATTAACTAAGTCTGTTTTTAAGTTCCTTAGTCATCAATTGTCGTCATCAATCGGATCACTTTTATTTTAATAAATAAGAACAGCACATATTTTTGATACGCAGAGAAAGTCTAAAATTGACCATTTGCATTTTTTAGTTTCTCCTTCAGTGCCAAATTAAATAAATTTGAACTATAGAGGTGTCAAAACGAGAGACTGAGCTATATCACTTGACTAATATCATTCAATCAAATCCTGCTTTATTTAATCCTATACGTTAAATTATAAATATTAATTTGGTTTTCGATGCCACTTTTATAACACGCTTTTCGATATCTAGCGTTTTTTCGATCAGAAATCAGACGTTAAAAATAACGTAACGACTTCTGAATTTGACAACGTCTGGCTTTTAAACGTAATCCATAATCATGTACGAAATATTCATCATCTTTCTCAAATACAAAATATTTACGACTTTAGATGGATATTTATTGTTTGATTTATAGTTGCCTCATGTGAAATATCATATTTTATCGAATAATACTGGAAATGCATGATCTTTTAAAATTAACTTCGACGAACAAGAGAAAATTTTAATAGCGTGTATGCAAGTTATGCATGTGTACCAAGACAAATAAATAAATAAATAAAATTTTTAAAAAACCACACCCTAAGCAACTTTTAATCTAACGATCAAATTTAAAAGTCGTAAAACAGGGGTTTAGAAAACTTGTGGACCTTTAGGAAATTTAAAATGGTACATCTTGTTAAATTTATTTTTTAAAATTAGTTATATTTCTTCTTCTTCTCATTGGCACTACAGCCCAGGATGAGTCTTGGCCTTCTCAACAAGCCTATGCCAAGACATTCTTCCCTTAGCCATGTTCTCCAGTTTATTATCCTTGAAACTTGTAGGTCCTTTTCAAGGCAGTCTAAAAATCTTAGGTTTGGTCGTCCTCTTTTTCTTGTACCTGTTGGCCTGGCACTGAAAACTTTTTTGGTTGTCCTGCTATCCTCCATTCTTATAATGTCCACTGAATCCTTTGAATTTTGATGAATTAAATGTTTAAAAATGTATGTTGGAGATGTGTTGTTCCATGAAACAGAAATTGTGAATCTAACCTATTTTAAATCTACCTAAGTACTTTATATCAATATATAAAAAAGTAATAATAATAATAATAAATATTTACTGCTATAAATAAAATAAATTTTTATGCTTGCTACAAAATTATATTTATTATACAGGGTGTTCCCTAATAACCTCTTTTAATCTATCTAATTTTAAAATCTTTATCAAAATTAGCAAAATCAGTCAGCAAAATAATTATAGATATTGGGTGTTACAAATTAATTCTTGAGTGGGAAATAAAATATATATTCATATATAATGAATAACTCTTGAGAAAGGCGGGTATAAAAACATCAATAAATTTTTGATTGTTGGAAAAAACAAAGAGGAAGTAAAAGGTGATCGCTAGAAAATTCTTCAAGTTTCACCCGGTAATCATAATATTACAATCTCTCTCAACTAAATAATCTTAAATGACGCTATCATTGCTATTTTTGGGGTTGAGCTTTACATTATATTTTGTTTAACTGCGCAAAACCTGCAAGACTTAAATACTTAAAATTTAGTTGATGTATAGAAAATGTACATGGAGTGCTATGGAATAAAAAAAAATTATCATTCAATAATTAGTTCGATGACCCTTAACTGTTAAAAATAACCTGCGGGCTGTTCTGCATCCTGTAGATATGTTGCATGTAGACATGAAACTATTAATTTTTTTAGCATTGCGGATACTTTTTCAAATACCGGTACTCTTTTATCTTGTTACAATTAATTTTTTTACTGGATGTTTTTAAATTTTAATGCTAGTTAATTAAAAATTACGACAACTATTTATTTTATTAACAAAATGATCTTTGTCTTCCTGAACAATATCGAATTTTAAGAAAAAAATGATGATTTCGAAGTAGTCTCTTAATTTGGTGTGTGGAGCGAGTAAGGGATGGAGACTTTGAATATCATCATATTTAATATCTTTAAATATCATCTTTAAATATAATCATCATTACATTATCATTCTATAACTCAATGTGCTTTTTTCAATTTTTTTATTGATTTACACTTATTAATAGAGTTTTAAACATATTTACTTAACTTTATTTTAAAAAAATGCAAAAAAGTAATTTATAAAAAAAAATTTTTAAGTCAATTTTTATTTATTTCCTTATAAATTTAGTTACTTATACATATTTATGCGGCTGAGGGGGCTTCATTGTTCGATTCACACAAATTACATTAGAAAACAAATGATCGACCGTGACCCAAACATATTTACCTCTTATTTTAGTAGCAGCAAGTAGTATAAATATCGTAAAAGGATTCATGATTCTTTTAAATATCTGCAATAAAATTCATCTCTAATATTGTTTTTGCAGAAACAACGCAATATCTGGGCTCAATTGCCCCAGGAGGTAGACATAAAACTGATGTCATTTCGATCTATGATCTAAGGGAAGTCATGTGACTGAGGAAAGGTCAACAACATCGCTGGATGTGAATCGGAATTTCATCTATCAAGAGAGAATCTTCGTCTTCATTTGATGCCAGTTTTATTGGCAGAGTTGTTGATATTAGGTGTTAGTGCATTCTGTCAGTACCGGGGGTTGCGTTAAGTTTCCCTGCCATAAGGGGTGACATTTTATGACGAAGAGTCATGGCCACGCTAAATTAAAAACCCCTTATTTTAACCATTTTTTCTAATATTTTTTTTCTGCACTGTTAACGAATAGGTTTAAAAAGCATATAATAATTAAATCGGAAAGCACTGAATCCAAGAAGTGTGAAATTGGCAACCGCGAATTTGAACTTCGACAAAAAAAAATTTTGGCCTATTTTTGACCTAGAAACCCCAAGCTCGAATTTCGCCTCCAAACGTTAGCACATTGTAGGAAAGCGTTAGCTCAAGTTAGCCCATAAAAAAATTTTCGTTAGCTAACTGTCATATTACGATTGGTATTGAAAAAGGCTAAAAGTTTTTAACTTCCTACGATCGTTCTATTTTATTTTACAATCGTCGTTGAACAACCTACCCAATTTTGAGTTTACGACTACCAATGTTCATCTCCGTAGCCTTGTAACTTTGAACCCAATACAAAAGACAACGGAACTCCTGGATCAAATATTGGGAGAAATTTGCTTTCAAGGAGAACTTTTTGATGGAACTAACCCTTATTTGCGTTACATGGAGAAGAAAACCACGAAAACATCTAACGGTTAGCGTGATGGCAAAGGGGACTCTAACTCATCGTCCGTCTACCGCAAAAGATATTTTGGTAAGAACTGTGACTGGTGCGAGTTGGGTGCGAACTTTGTACCGACCAGCCATCGCTGGGATTTGAACCCGGTTCTGCTCATTGGAAGGAGAACGCTCTATCCCCGGAACCACCACGGCTCTACGCTCGTTTTAGTAGTTGCTGGTCTTGCAAGAGTAGAAAAGAACATTAAAAGCTTCATGCATAATTTTTGAAATTGTACCAACACTTATGCCGATTAAAATCTTCCAAAAGGGGCCAGGATAGCCTGATCGGTAGCGCGCTGGATCCATGTCTGAGAGTTCGTGGGTTCGAACCGGCCAAGGCTCGTCAGCCAAGGACTCTTCGTATAGTAAATGGTGACTGATGCATGTTAAATCTGTCGAATCGCAATGTCCTCCATGTTTCCATAACAAATCAATACCTCTGGGGGTACTGGATTACAGATCCATCGTTCTCTGATTCAGATCAAAATTACGATCGATGTATGAATGAATAGATGTATGAATGGGTCCGCCCTATAAATGGGCTGTGACAGGTGCACTGCTGAAGACGAATTCTTGGCCATAAATGGCGCCACTGAAGAACAAGAAAAGCATCCTCTGCCTTAAACTTGTTCGGTATCACCAAGCAGGCTTGTTAGTGTGGCAAGTGGCATTAGAAACAACAACAACAAAAAAATCTTCCGAAGCATTTGCTGCTTAAAGAAATTTTTTTTACATAGAATTAATACAAAAGAATTTCCATATTTTGTCCATTATTTTGCACATTAAAATTTATATAGACTCTAACTCTTATTTGATGCAGTTGAAGAAACTTGTTTTACTTACATGACGCAAAACTTTTTTTCTCTCCGTAGATATAGTTTTCTATGATGTGTGGACCATATAGCCAGGGCCATACTTAAAATATTAATGACTCTCCATGTAACTAAAATTAACTGCATTTTCAAATTACTTGCTTAAAGACCTATGCTGAAATTCTAAAAGCAAAAGTAATACGAATTATAATAATGAATGTAAATTAATACAAATTTTAAAACTTGTAACACTTAAAGAAGCTGTAATATTTGAAAATATATAAAACTGAGGTAATTAAATTATAATGTTAATAAATGAAAATTTGATATACCACAAACTGTAAGCCACTTTCCACGTGTTTCATTTGACATAACGCAACTCAACCACAATATAACTCCAATGTCCATTGCTTAAAGAATAGCCAGCCTAGTATAACTTAACTCCAATGTCCAGTTAGATTTCATTTTTCCGGTTTTGAAACTATGTCTTGTATTCGCGGTTTTTAAATTATACCAATTGTAAACAGCTTCAAAACCGTAATGGTAAAAAGTGTCACTAACCGTCAACTCCAGGTTTAATTGGATGAGCATTTTACCGTAATTTTAGAATGAAAATTCTAACAGTGTATGAATTTACCTAATGTGCAACTTCCATTTACGCAAGTATTATGAATGTAACTAGTTAAAATTGTTTGCTTAAACTATTTTTACTATGGGTAGCATTTTAGATTATAAAGGAATATTTGACTCAGTTTTTATAGTATTTTTGAAATATCAGAAATAAAGGGTAGTTAAGAGTTCAAGGAAAAAACAACAATGTAAAAAGATAGCAAACATTATAAGCTTAATTGCAAGTAAAAAATATGTATGGAAATATTTTTTAAATAACGGGTCCTGGTTATGATCTAATTGTTCTTTCTTTTCTAAAAAAATAAAAGAAAAAGAAAACTAATAAGTAAACCATCTATTTACTTGATAATAATTTTCTTCAGATTCAAAAAAGTTTTAAGGTAGAAAAAGTCGACATATTTTGAGCACTTGAAAATTAGGCAGTCGTCCATTCTCAATACTCAACATGCCTAAATGAGAATAAAAAAGGATTTGAAAAGAAAACGAAGTTGCCAATGAAAAAAAAAATGGAAAATTAAATAAAAGTGATGACAAATAAAGAAAAACCGATGTAGCTGAGTCAAATGACAGTGCCTGAAAGAGGCTGATTAGGTCAAGATGCATTTCCAAGGGGTATGGAGGATCAGTGAGAAATTCGTGTGACTAGAAAATTGGCATTCACATGAATGAAACAATATTTCAAAATGTCAAGATAAGCTGATGTGACAGAGGTGGAAAGAATTTTAGGGTTCTTAAAGTTAAATATATGTCGACGGTTCCAACAATGAGTGGCAATGGATGATTTACCGAATTTTCTCTGATGGACGCATCTGTTATGTTATTTTCCTCTAAATTTTTGTTAATTATTATAAGTATCGATTAATCGATGGGGTATTCACAGCATACTTTTCCGAAGCCACCTTGCCTACATCGGATAAATCGGATGTACTTTTATATATAGATTAAGAAAACAATGCAGATTTTATTAACTAGCTATTTATTAATAATAAGGCTAAACTTTGGTGCAGTTGAATTTCAATGTTGTTGTTTTTTTTTAAATTTTGTCGTCAAAGAAAATAAAAAAACCTCAATTTAAGTGCCTTACACTTGAAGCAGATCGATTATTTTGAACTGCATATGTCATCTTGTAGTGAAGAATTATCTTGGTTTTAGAGCGGACAAATAATTTACATATTTTAAAAGTTATTAAACTGTTTTTAAGAAAACTCCGATTTTGAGATATTTTCCCATTCAGATTAAAATTATTAAAATCGCTCCCTTATTCTCAGTTTTTTCAAATTTTTATGTGCCCAGCTAATGCAGAATTAGAGTAAGACTTTAAATATTACAAAACAGTTCACGAACCCTTTTTATTTTCACAAAACTGTGGATACTTCCATATTGACTATTTATACCAGTGTTTCCCAGCCTTTTTTGCACCATGTCCCACCTAAGCCTTTCTAAAATTCTTATGCCCCCCTATGTAACATATACATAATTTTTAAGATTAATTGTAAAAATTGAATTGTTCACTTAAGAAACTTAAATGATAGGTTTTAGGAATAATTCTCTAGGAAATTGTTAACGAAACACAGTAAGTAAATTTTCAAAAGATATAATGAAAAACTAAAATTCAAATTCGAAATAATTTTAATAAAGATTTTTCTATAATAATTTAATGAGTATTTTAATTTATTGAGATCTTTGTGCTTGAGACTTGATGTACAGAGATTTTATGTTTGGTTCCAATTTCATTAGCTTCAGTCTCAAGTCTCCCCGTTGTATTGCATCCAAACGATTTCTTTTTTTTTACCAGCAAATCACTTACAGCACTAAATCCATATTCAGCTAAATATGAAGATGGAAACTGTAACAATAGTTATCTTGCACATTTGGTTGAATTTCGGTATTTGATTTCTGTTTCCTCAGAAAGCCATGCCATCACTCCTTTTATATTAAATAAAGTTTTAACTGACTCTTCATTTTGCATTTCTGCGAGTTCTTCTTGATACTGCATATTTGACATATATCAGACAAATCCACTAGCATTGACTGCATCATCCGTGTTGGAAAATCAATTTGTTTCAAATCAGAAAATATTTCTTGTAAATCAGCCTATAGAATTTTCAGATGAGCTGACCTGCCTGTGTAGGGGGCAGGGAACTGTCCTTGCATCAGAAAGATTTTGGGTTCGAATCCCGGGCAAGCCATGGATGTTTCTTTCTCTCTATCTGTGTTCTATGTCCTCTCTCTTTTGTGTTTGAATGTGACCCGCTCTATAAACGGGTAGTGGTAGTGCGACGTAGGCGACGCTGCTCCACCGCCGTAGCTTCGCCACAGGTGCCCACTGGGTAACGAAAAGAGAGTTAGCAGTCCTGGCACTTTCTGTGGCCAATAGAAAATGGTTCCAAGTGCCCACCATTAAAAAAATAATTTTTTTTTTCAGATGATCCACAATAACAAGTGAAGCGGTATCATTTACTTCACATTTTTGGAGCCAATGAAACTGCTCAAAGTTTTTGTTGTTAACCCTTTGTAACCCAACAACTCTGATTTAAGAAATATTTACGCGGATGTTAGAATACATCATATTAAGCGTGCAAAAAATAATTAAAAAATTAAGACCTTAAAATTAAAAATTTATTGATAAAAAGCATTTGTTGAACATCTCCAATAGCGGAAAAATAGCACAAAAATTTCAATATATTTAAAACTTCATGTGAAAAATTTTGAAATTGTTGTTTTTTTGGTAACAAAGTCTCACACCACATTTTTCAATCCCTCCTTAGCCAAATATGCAATCAAGGGGATTGTTGTAAAAAAATTGTATATCCTGCAATTATGTCGTGGAACAATTCTTGCTAAACGCATAATAATATTGGTAGCTGCACCAAGATTTGGTTCCCCCGAGTTTGCAATATTTTCTTTACCTGAGTTTAGTTCGATTTTATAGGTAAATCCACCTTATTATAGGATTGAATTTTCATGTATGTTGCAGATATGTAACGCGGTGATACAAAGGGTTAATATATCTCTGACATAACTCAATAAGGGTAATGAAACCAAATACTATCTTCGTTTTTGCATCAACAAGAGTTTCACTTTTTCCTTGAAGTTGCTTATTTAATATATTTAGTTTTTTAAAGATATCGGCTAAATAACTCCCAAATGCTTTGCCATCGACTGTTAACAGATGCTTCATTTCAGGTTTGTCGCTTAAGAAATCGCTAAGTCACATAATATTTATTGCCCCAATTATTTAAGAATTTGCTTTTTTCTTTCAATTTTGGCACCAAAGTCTAGAATTGCATTTAAATGGCCTGGAGCAAAAGGGTTAAATTCGTGTCGAGTTCATTTTCGAATTGCCCCCCTTAGCAATCAAAGTGCCCCCCAGTGGGGCGTGGGCCCCACGTTGGGAAACACTGATTTATACCATTTTCAGAATCAACATAGAGGGCGCCAGCTAAGGATAGGCCAAATCTTGTCCTAACAGTCATGAATAACTGTTTCAAACTCACAACAGCTATGAAAATAGCCTATTATTCGCAAAAATTTTACATGGCGACGGAACCTTCGAAAAACAGTCTCAAATATAAACATTATTATTTATATACATTAATGAAATATTAACAATTATAAAAAAATGATGTGAAATTATATTTTTTAAAATTTTCGTTTTTAATAATATAGATTTTTTTCCAAAAATATTACGAGTAGTGTTTACAAATAAAATGTTTTATATTGAGTTATTTTTAAAACGGGTTTTTTTATTTTCATTTTGCTTCGTTGGGGAATATTATTTTTAATTTTGATTCATAGCAATTTAATAATTGTGCGTAGAATGGCAGAAAAAATGCTGTTAATAAATTTATTTTATTCAGTGCGAAAAGTCTTACAATTGCTTTAAAGTTGTTTGGAATAATGCATTTTTTCGAACAAATAGTGAATCGATTACTCGACGTTTAGTAACATTTACTACTTAAAGTTGTCATAGCAACCAGCATAAAAGAGAACGGAAGTTTTTTGTCTTGTTTCTTTTTCAAAAAGTTCTTTCTTCAAATAAATTCCTCAGTATTTTTTCCGAATGTTAAATGCCACTGTTGATTAGTTAGAGAGCAGCAAAGATGTTTCGAAACAATCAGCGAATGTATTATTATAAATTCTGAAAGTGTTAAGGTTTAAAAAAACTTACGAATTTTAAATTATTTTTAGGTATGCATAACATAAATATAGGTTTAAACGATTTTGCAAATTAAAAGGAAGTAGAAGTTTTAGGGAAAAACAAAACTTTGGTCATTTCTCTCGCATTTTATAATTTATATATTAATATTTTTCTACAAAATACTGTTTCAAAAAAAAAATTCTGTTTGTAAGTCATCTCTTAGTTCTATTGCAAAACTTAAAAGCGTTTTTCTCTTAATTATGTAACTCGTAATTAAAATTATTAATAAAATTCACAGTCAAACCCCGTTTTAGTGAAGTCTGAAACAGAAAAAAGTTTACTGTATCGAGTATTTTCTGGATTATATAGGGATTTCTATAGTCCTAATGTATTTAAAATACCGGTATTACGAAATAGTTTGCTCGATTTAACGAAGGCAAAAATAAGCAATTCTTCTTTCCTCACCTGATCAAGACACTTTTACTTTTCTTCAAAAGTACACAATACGTTGAATAAAAAAGTTTTTTCAGTACATACAGCTTCACAAGCCTTGTACAATTTAGAAGCCGTAAAGAGATATTTAAAGCTTTCCTGCAACAGCCTGTTATGGGCCAAGGGGGTCATAGAGGTTAGGGCTCCACAATTTCGTGACCAACGGTATGATTGTAGCAATGTGGTCAAGCCACCCTTGTTTTCCAGACAAGCTGGTACCCATCGATCTGAAGCTAGGTGGATTTCAAGCCGCCACTGGAGATCGAACCCCTGTTCTTCAGAATGACAGTTCTTAATCACTGAACCATCGAGGCACCATAAAGAGATACTTATTGGTGTGAAAAACTCTTGGGATATTTCGCTTGAAGATGTAGAAAATTTGGAGAAGTTTGCATATACTGGTTCTAAGTCATTCGCACAGAAAAAAATTACTAATTATGCATTTGCCTGATAAGTAAGTGTTAATAAATTCATTGTTGGTTTTAAAATAATAGTTATTTTAAATATTACATTAATATTTTCCTACTGTAGACTACGAATATATTAAAACTATCAAGCATTTATTATTTTTTTTGTATAGAAAAAATTCCAGTGTAGCAAAATAATTTTGGTTAAGGTTATTTGTAATATCGTTGTAAAGAATTTTTGCAATGATGTAACGATGGCTCCAGTCCCCTGGAATCCGCTAAAAGGGGATTCAATTGTAATAAAAAAAGGTGTGTTCGTCTACAAAACTTGCTCACTAGCAATAAATCTATATATATGACTCATTAATTCACAGGGACCACTATAACTACTCTTAGTAGGTATTTTTGAAATCCTTGTCAAAAATAAGGTCATAAAAGTATACACTGAAAGCACCTAAACCAGTTTGTTTGTCGAGAGAAACAGAGAGGAGTAGAAGAGTCACTAGTAGAAATGCCTCCAAGTTTCGGCAAGTAATCCAACAGATTTTGATATTTTCATTCCCGAGAGAGATTTGACATGCACAAGAGATTTGACGAATTATGATAGCATGTATGTTATTTTCTCTCTTAAATATAAATATTTGCAATTCCCAATCTGTATACACTGAGAAAAACAAGTATGACTATAGCTACCAGAACATATTTAAAGTGTTTCTGGCTGCATGGGAACATCAAAAAGCTTGATAATTTATAATTTTTTCCGAAGAGCTTTGATGATGATTTAAGTAAAATTACTAATAAAATGTGGTTTTATAATATTCGTTACAATTTGGTAAAATTTTGCAACGTTATCATGTTACCTAAGAGCATGGCATAAAAACCATTTATTCAGTTCAATTTACTTTTCACTTTTGCACGTTTTACTAAATGTGTGGTAATACGAACTATAATTGTGAAAATCAGAATTTCAGGTAAACCGTACCATATAAACGGTAAAATTACTAAATGAATGGTGTGGGGTATGAGCATGGTATCGACAATGTCAACTTTCATCTTTGAAACGGTACCCCATGACAGAATCGAGGTAACACGTCTTATATACTAGTGAATTGTAATTTTGTAGTGGTATATACCCTACAGTACTCCCCCACCAGAATTATATCTGTGATAGAATTCGATGAACGGATACCACTAGTTGATTCATTGCTGTTTTGTGAGAAGCCGGGAGAGCTATATTAAGATCGCCGTACTTTTTGCTGATCGTGAGAGCTGTATTAAGATTACGGTTGTTACGCTCCTGGATTGCCGTTAGCAGTCGAGTGTATGCAAGCCGACGCTGTGAGTGATCGAGACGAGACGAGACTGAGTAGCAACTGTGCGAGGAGGTGGATAATGTCGCAGTCACAAGTAGCAAATCAACTGTTTTAATTTGGACCATCCATCAAAGTAGTCGTATTCAGATCGAAGTGGGCGTTACTGTCAAGATAGGCGTGTTCACATCACGTCCGGAGATCGCAAATGTGGAGTGTGGAGTTATCGACAATGGCACCCTTCTTCTACGAAAAGGTACCCTATCATAGGTCTGGTCTGGTCTTGTTGGTTGGTCGGGGTGCCCGAGGCCGGTACGGCCCTTTACCCCTTCATCGTGAGATGGGATCCTTGAGGTGTTTCCTTGAGGTCCTGGTTATCTAAAATTGAAAGTAAAGAATTAGTAATGAGCAAATTGCTCGAGTAAAATCACATAGAGTGATACATGTTGTAAATACATTCATAATATACAATAAAATACAAGTACATAAAATACACTAAAATAGTACATAAAAATAAGATAAATAACTTTAAAAAAATTTAACTTTTAATGAGGAGTTTGTCTAAAATTGTACGCCCCTGGTACAATATTTCCTCTTTCTTTTCATCTATTTCATTCTCTATAACCATACAGGTTCTTTCATTCTATCTCTTATTGCCCCTATAAACAAATCATAATGATTTTGTCAGCGCATCATATTCTTTTTCCAAGTTGGATTTGTCATATATATTATAGTGCCAATTATACATTAATATCGATGTATCAATTATTAGTGCCAATGTAAAATTTTTGCTTCTAGAAAGAAGTTTGTCAAAGTTGTACATCTCCTGTACACAGTATCTACATTTCGCTTCATACGTTTCATTTTTTCATTATTTACAATGTTCATTCGTTCTATATCTTTTGCCTCATTTCAAAGCATTGTCTGCATATTAAACAAATCAAAAAGATTTTGTCAACGTATATGTAATATTTACATGTCATGTCCGAGTTAAGTTTCCATATTAGTATATTGATAGTGCCATAAATAATGCCATTGAGTTTATCTCACATGGTCAGAATTACATCACTTGTAAAAAACTGTGCAATTGGCCTCAGGGAGGCGTCTTCTGCTAAACTTTCGAACTCGAAAATAGAGTCGAAATTTGCTGCATTCCCCATTATAGAATCGAGTTGACATGTCTTATATACTAGTGAATTGTAATTGTAATTTTGTAGTGGTAGATACCGACAAATGGTTTAAATACAGTATATTTTGGTTTTATTAATCATAATAAGGGCTTTTTCCTTACTAGAAATGTCACTACCATACATTACGATAATTTTTCTAGAAATTTTTTTCTCCATGTTTTTTGGAGACTTTAGTTTTGCGTTGGATGTTAAAAATATTCTTAAAGGGTGGTCAATACGGAATAACCTACATAGTATTTACACTGTATGCAACTATTACACATGAAAAAAGTTGAAGCTAATTGTTCGAATTACTTTTACTAGCTTAGGGCTAGCCTCTCGCGTGTTGAGTTGCTTTTGGCATGTAAAAAAAGGTAAAAAAAATCATCACGATGATGTGTAGTTTTCTGATCTAACCTTACATAAGAGCATTTCGAATTAATAGAATATTAAATTGTACTTAATTATGTAACATATGATCATCAGCTGGGAGATACCCTGTACTTTATTTTAAAATGCGCCTAAAACCATTTTTTGTTTGAGTTTCACTACTTTAATTCATTATATAACGAGATATGTTTTTGTCTTCAATGTAAATCTGTTTCAAGCTCTCGTTAGACAGCGAATCAAAAATTACATATTTTCGCACTTTTATTTATTACAAAGCGAAATATGCATTTGATTGCAATGTAACTATGAATTCAAAGCTTTCATTAGACAGCGAATCAAAAATTAAAAATTTTTGCACTTTTGTATGTTACAAAAAGAAATATGCAATTGACTACAATGTAATTATATTTCAAGTTTTTACTGGAAAGCGAATCAAAACGATACATTTTTGCACTTTTATATATTACAAAGAGAAACATGTGTTTGACTCCATTCTAACTATGTTTCAAGCTTTCATTGGACAACGAAACAAAGATTACAGATTTTTGCACTTTTGTATGTTACAAAAAGAAATATGCAATTGACTACAATGTAATTATATTTCAAGTTTTTACTGGAAAGCGAATCAAAACGATACATTTTTGCACTTTTATATATTACAAAGAGAAACATGTATTTGACTCCATTCTAACTATGCTTCAAGCTTTCATTGGACAACGAAACAAAGATTACAGATTTTTGCACTTTTGTATGTTACAAAAAGAAATATGCAATTGACTACAATGTAATTATATTTCAAGTTTTTACTGGAAAGCGAATCAAAACGATACATTTTTGCACTTTTATATATTACAAAGAGAAACATGTATTTGACTCCATTCTAACTATGTTTCAAGCTTTCATTGGACAACGAATCAAAAATTATGCATTTTTGCTCTTTTGTATATTACAAAAAGAAATATGCAATTGACTACAATGTAACTATGTTTCAAGTTTTTACTGGAAAGCGAATCAAAACGATACATTTTTGCACTTTTATATATTACAAAGAGAAACATGTATTTGACTCCATTCTAACTATGTTTCAAGCTTTCATTGGACAACGAATAAAAAATTATACATTTTTGCACTTTTGTATATTACAAAAGGAAATATGCAATTGACTACAATGTAATTATGTTTCAAGCTTTCATTAGAGAGCGAATCAAACGTAATAATTCATTAATATTATTATTATTCATTTTCCGATACATTGTTACACATTTATATTTGTTTGAAGTGTAATTAATAATGAAACCTCCAATATATATTTAATTGAAACTTTCTAAGATTTATAAGTCAGGGAGAGTTTCATATCGCTAAAAAGAATAATACTCTGCATTACGAGATCTGTCACAGTGCGAAAAACATATCATTCCAAATTGCTTAAGTGCTTTTTGCCGTTTATGTTGACCTCACCTTACACGCACAGTAATTTGTTCGGATGCATGACTGAGCTGTTGCACGATTACTTACTTCTACAGAACCCTAAGTCATAAAAAAGTGAGATGAACCCTTTTATCTCTTCTATTAATTTCCATTTCATTGAAAAAAGAGGTATTTTTTCCGCATTTTGTGAAGGAAAAATAAAAGAATCACGTTTATAGTTTCCGATTCAGGTCACTTTTTTTTTTGTTTTGGCGGAGTTTTGCTAAACAAAATACCCGACGTCTGTGTTTTCAAGAAAAAATGTCACAAGCATTGTTCGATGATTTCTAGGAATAGGATAAGTACAGTAATGAAACATGTTTTAGATTACAACAAATAATTTTCAGAATATTTCTTTTTTACTTAAATGGATATTATATTACATTAAAAATTGTTATTATTTAAGATTTTACGTAAATGTCAAAGTGTAATAAAAGATTTTCAAATAAACTGCTTCCTAACTCTCAAAATACCCCAGAAATTAATTCTATATTTTACAGTATCTTAAACATATTATAAACGGGTTCCTACCCCTGTTTGCTGACGCTCAACATCTCCCGAAAATTGCTGTGCAATCTTATATCGTTTGCTTTATAAACTATACTCGTTTTACTTGCTATAGAATTAAACTTATTTTAAATGTGTTTTAGCGTAAAATCTTAAGGATTTAAACCAATTATTAAAATTTTTAAAATTTATTAAAATCTTTAAAATTTATAAAAATCTTTAAAACTTAAATTGAAATAAATGAGAAGCAATAGAAGAACTTGCAGAAACAAAGCAATAATTATGTCTTTAATAACATTAGGACACATCTCCTACACATTCTTTCAAATTTAACGTCTTTCACAACTGTTATCAAAGCTTTCTTCTGCTCTTCGTCAAGTTCGTTTTATTACACTTAAAAAGCGTAACAGCGTTATTAATACTCATTTTTCAATGAATAACATTAACAATGAATAAAATTATTATTATTAAAACTGCATAAGTATAATTGAAACATATATAAAACACTTTGTTTATTGATACGAACTATTCCCTTTTAATGTTTCTTAACCTGGAGCTCATTTTATTTCAGTTTTTCGTTGCATTGTGGGAAAAAAAATTATTTCTCAATTTTGTAAATATGTCATGCTTTTACGCTTATGACAACTCACATGCTTGATATTTTAATTATTTGTTGTGAACGAGAAAAAGAACTGAACAACTTTTTTTGCCGCCGTGTGAGAGAAATATATATTCATAAATTACGCATATCATTACAAAGGTATTTAAAGAATTAATTAAGTCAATTTCCCTGCATACTAAACACACTCTCTTAAGATGTGTAACGGCTGCTAAGATTTTATTATCTCCTTTTTTGTTATGCATTCTCAAGCTAGTATGAAGTGGTTTTATGGTGCAATTGTGGTAACTGAGTCTATTTTTGAGTTCCTTTCTCATCAATTGTCCAATGTCATACTTTGACATACAATTTAATTTTAATGAATAATAACAACACATAATTTTTTTATGAAGAGAAAGCCTAAAATTGTCCCTTTTACCTCTTTTAGTTTTCGGTTCAGTGACAAATTAAATAAATGTGAACTATAGAGCTGTCAAAGCGAGAGACTGAGCTATATCACTTGACAATTATCATTCAATCAACTCCTGTAATATTGTTGATGTTGATGGCATCCAGTTGCTTATAATATTTTATTTGAATTGAACGTATTCCAATCAGCAAGTTTCTGCAAATAACTGATAAATCACTAATAGATTTTTAGTAGGCAAGTAAGTGAAGTAATGTCAGCTTAAATTACATAGTAATGTTTTTTTTCAGAGTGATTCGTGTGCTAGGTAGTTCATGGAATTGACTAACTCATGCTCCGAACTTACTGAGCATGCGCAGTTGACTGCGGCAGTTACTTTAATATCTGAAACAATGTAAACATGGAAGGGAATGAAAAATAATTTTTGCATCTCTCTACTAGAACAATTTAGTTTCTTAATTCAAAAATCAATGAAAGATTTCGTAATGCAACATCTTTTTTATCCAAATAATATGTTTTAACAGATTTAGATATGCAAATTAAATAAAAGATTCCAACCTTTATATCGAAGATATTTAATAATCGGAACACATTTGCGTAAATCAGGTGCGAATAAAATGCTTAAAATCCGTTTAATGTTCTTTCCTTTCTATTTCCTATAAGCAGTGAAGGGGCAATCCCTGCAAAATTATAGTATATTAAATCAATTCTGTTTCTCAATTCTGACACCGATGAAAAGTTTGGTAACGTAGATAAGTTTTTGTCTAGCAAAAGTGTTAATACAGTTTCAGATTTACGTATTAAATAAAAGGCACCAATCTCAAGATCGAAGATCTTTAATATTATCAACACATTTGCATGAGTTACACATGAAAAAAAAATGCTTGAAAAAAAATTTGTGTTCGTCCTTTTCTTTTCCTACAACCAGAGAAAGAAAATCCCTGCAAAAATCCTAGAGATCAATTCAGTTTCTTAATTCTGAAACAGAAGAGAAGTTTTGTAACATGGATTAATTTTTGTCCAACAAATGTGCGTTTATGCAGTTTTAGATCAACAAATTAAATAAAAGACAAATTAATATAAAACACTTCGTTTGTTAATATGAACTATTCGCTTTTAACCTTTAAGGCGTCGATCTCAAGATCAAAGATCTTAACTAATAGAAGCACATTTGAATAAGTAAAACACGAAAAAAAATACTCGAAAACCATTTCATTTTATTCCTTTTTTCCTTCAACCACTTTGAATAAGAATAATCCTCGTATAGAAGAATTTCTCTATTCAACATCAGCATAAGAAGGAGATCGGCTTACATTTTATCTTCCCGAACAAGACAAGCCATGGATCAACATGAAAGAAGAGTAATTACTAGCCACTTAAGAATTTCTTTTCAGAAAAGTTATTTAAATAAATGCCCGTGAAGAACGATGTAAATTTCCGTGAGGGTTATTCTGGATTGCATGTTTTATGTCATTTCATGACAAGCGTGGTCACGAGCTGATCCATCACAAATAGCTCATTGACTGACCTGATGTCATGAAGATTCCTACAGAGAACATTAAGATGTGGAATTAATCGATTCTGACTGTTTGCGTAGACATTTAAATTATTTTAATCCAGTTCTTGAAAAGAATTCGATGCTTTTCACTTTTCTATTGTTATGCAAACAATTTTTTAGATTTTATCTTAAATACTACTGCCAAACATACGTGTAGTGCGGTCTTCTTAAGAGCGACTGGTTGACCGTGGGGTTAGTTGAGGTTAGATCTGAAGATTCATTTTCTTCCATTTTATTAAGAATAAACATTGAGCTGTGTGTTTGGAGAATTTTTTTTTGTACAGGCGTTTTATTAAAATAAAGAAAAAGAAAAAATTGATACTAAGTATGCAGTGCGCAATAAAATAAACAAACCAACCGGAATCACTTTTGATCTTAATGATCGATTTTTCACGTACTAGGGCTCATTCTTGATGGCCTCAAGTATGCTAATTATTAATTAGTACATACGATATTTTAAGTTACGAAATCAAACGCAAAAACTTACTTTCTCTGGATGAACATGTCATTTATCAGCAGAGTTGGATTCGTTACCCAAGCTGCGTACACATGATAGGCATGAGGGCTAATTTGTCCATCTCCTGATCGACAGAACAGCGGTTCGAGTCTCAGCGTTGACACCAAAATATTTCCTCCATTCACTACAAGACATGATGAGTTTCTAGTGTCCTGCACTCCCCTATGTGAGGAACTATTACTGATACTCTCATTCACACATAGATGGCAGCACAATAAAGCTGCTTGACACATATAATGTCGAGTATTTTCCAACTCTTACGTGATAAGTGATAATCAGATAAACTAATTGAATAAGATTCCATGGTTCATTTGATAAAACACAACTCAGCCATAACTTATCTCCAATGCCCATTACCTAGCGAAAAGTATAGCTCCAGTGTCCAGTTAAATTTCTTTTTTTAAGGTTTTGAAACATGCTAATTATAAATGATAAAAAACCGCACAGTTCATGGGTTTCTTACCATTTTAGTTGTAAACGGCTTCAAAACCGTAATGATAAAAAATGTTCTTTAACAAAAACTTTAAGGTTACTTTTTAGTTAATTGGAGGAACAAACTGCTGCGGTTATTTAAACGTAATTTTAAAATGAAAATTCTAACAGTGTATTAAATGTATTGCAATATTTTTTAAATTGTATTTAAAAAAGTAAATGTTACTGCGATTTCATATCGTAACGTAAACGTAAGAAATGTGCTTAAAATATTTAGTCATTTTGTTTTTATGAATATTTTAAAATGAATTGTATATCATATTGTAATTTTTGTTTTTAGTTATGCTGGTACAAAATGCTACTGATTATTTTACTTTAAATTTGTATATTTTTACATACACTTTAGATGTTTCTAAAATAGTTACAACTTAATTTTTTTGTAACTTTATTTTAAAAAAAATATGAAAAAGTTATCAGTTTTAAAAAATCTTCAGAAATTCCTATACTTTAACTGTCATGTAAAATATTGTTCATACCTCAAAACCGACTGCTTTCCTTGATTTTTTAAAATTTCTTCCTTATTTTTTCACGTAGAAAGTTTTTGCGAATACCAAAATATATGTAATTATTATACAAATGCTGATAAACACTTCATTTTAAAATAATCATAAAAATTAAATATCTTAAGATTTGAAACATTTTATTGATAATATTAATACGTTTTTTTATATATTTATTAATGAAAAAATATCATTTGAATTTTTTTAATCTCAAAAACGTTTTATTTCCTTTAATAATCGAGACATCGACTTAGTTTTCATAAAATCTGTCTTAAAATAAAAATATTTTAAAAAATTAACAAATGAAACAAAAATATAAAAGAATGAGAGCAAAAACAAGAAAATAATTACGATAACTATACTTTATTAATAAAATAAACTATAAGTTTTGTTGAAATACTTATTGACGCGAAAGATTTGTTTAAACAATTAATACTTCTGTCATTTGAAGTTTAGTTTATGAGCGAAAGAAACTGGCCGTCTAGACTAGTAAAAAACAAAAAAGACTTTTCCAAAACGAAAAACGTGCATTTTCTTTTTTGAAAAAATTTATTTTATCCTTTCACGGATCAACAAATATAAGTTAAAAGAGAAACGACACGTCCTTCATAAAACCTATTCATGGATTCCATTACATCTTTATACCATTAAACTTGTTATTTACTGAATAACATATAAAATTGTTTATGACGTAAGGTGGTTAGAGACGAATTTAATTCGCGATTATCTGTCCAACAACGCGTAACGCCTAATACTCCAGGAAAATGAAATTAAAAAAAAAATATTTTCATCTGGCAATGAGAAGTAACAGATTATAAACCTAAACCAGACTCAAGGACGGATTAAAATTATCAATTCTTTTGAGTCTGTTCCTGTCATCGGTGTCGTTATTCAGTTCAAAATATTGTTTAATTGAGACAAAAAGCTATTGTTTTAAAAGAAGAGGACATAAATATTAGGAAAATGAGATCTATGATATATCTTTCCTTTAACAACAGACTTTGATTACATTGTTATTAAATGAAATGAAGGAAGATGTTGTGAATTATAGTGTTGAGGAGATAATAATTAAATGAAAGCTGTTCACAACAAGTTCTTTGCTGTAGTTTTTAATAATTATTTGAAACAATATTAAGCAAATTTAGCAACAGTTTGATTTCGACGCATAGGCGCATGAATTGACTTAAAATTTGATGGTAATTAATTTTTTTCATTCCATTGTTTAAAACTACGTTTTGTATTCGCTACTATTACTTTATCTATAAATTATTATTATTAAAAATATTATTTATGAGGAAGAAGGTTTAGTTTTTTGGTTTAAAAAATATATTTTTATGTCTGGCATATCAGGAAACTACCTTGTAAAATTGATGTTTTAATAAGATTGTGACCGATTTGACTCTAAATTTTTTAACATATGAAAACGTGACATGAAATTTTATTTTACTTTCATTTACGTATATACCCGTGTCTTAATCTAAAATACCAATTTTAAATAAATCGATGTATTATATAAAACTCAAACTACTACAGAAATAAATAAAAAAATTCTAAAAAAAAATATTTTAACTATATGACATAAAACGAAAACTATTGCGTAGCAGCTATAACTCACAGGCATTTTGAGTTTTCTTTATATTGAATGGATACTCAAATTTCGCGAAACTTTCTTTGTTATTGGCAAAACTGTTTCCTGGTGTATGCTCCCAGTGAACATTTCGTCAAAGTGACGAAATAACTATTGTCACTTTTTCGAGGAAACGCCTCGTCTTTTAACATTTTTCCAAAAAAATTATAAAATAAGTAAAAAATCGTAGTGCCTAATGTATCCAATTATCATGTGCATAATAAAGCTGGATCAGTGTCGCTTTAATAACGCAAGACAGGTGGAACAGAGAGATAAATTATACCCATGCCCGAAGCGGGATTCGATCCCGGGATCATCCTGGTACGAGGTCAGTTTCTGGACCACCAGTCGGTTTCGTTCGTAACTCTGTTTTTGATCGTCTAGTCTAGTCTTCGTTCTAGTTTCACCATTCTAGTCACAAATCTCCCACAATGCATTGCGATGAGGTTCCGAGTTGAGGAAAAATTTTCGCTATAGATTTGAGAGTTCGTCACAAATCACGTGATTTCGGGACGAAATGATTTTTAAAATTGATGAAACATAGCTCAAGTATTGTTAAATCGTCAAAAATAAAAGTTTTATTTCTGAGAGTGCATTAAGGAGTTATTCAATAAAGTGAAATTAGCTGTTCGGAATAATAAAATATATAAGATTTAATCAATGAGAAAGTTACATTAAAAATACTTGGGTTACTAGGTTTTGTTCAGTTTCCTGTGACAAACTAAATTTTAATAAAAACATATTTGCAGACATATTAGACCTAAGTATTAGAATTCATAAGATAGGGCGATATCTTTGAGCAAGGAAAATATAAATAGCCCATGTGTTGCTAGGGCTTTCATTTGTAGTCTAGTGATTCATATGTTTTCTCCTTCTCGCTTAAAGCAGTCGAGTGAAGTCTTGAAATTTCTAACCTCTTACGATGAGGAGGGTACTTAACCCTTTAAAGCAGAATTATCATTAAACATATTTTTTACGCATTTTTTTTCATTATTTTGCATAAATATAGGTTAAAATAAATATAAAATATTAAATTTAGCTATTTAGTAATTTTTGGTTATGAAATATAGCATTGGACACGAGTGTCCCTTTTTGCGGTGAAGGTAAAATCTTCCAAACATGGCTTACATCCAAACAATAATTTTCCAAATTTGCAGTTATTTAAATGTAAGTGAAACGGTTTAATATACAAAATCAATTATTGATAAATTTTTGAATATGAAAGAAATTTTTTTTTTCAAATTACTTTTTTTTATATTTTATATTTTAAAACAAATATAATTCCGAGAATTTAACAGATTTTTTTCAGTAACTATTAGACTGTTTTTATAATTAAAAAAATACTAAAATGAATTGATTGAGATATTATTTGTCCTTGGATCGTCATAAAATAAAAACATATATGAAAGAGTTGCCAAAGGGTTGACAGATTGCCTCAAGATAGAACTTTTTTGCGCGGGTTTTGAAATTTTAAAGTTATCTCTACTGTACTAGTACTTTTGTTTTCTTCTTGCTTAAATAATAATTAATGTATTTAACGCATTGTTTTTTGACATTATTTTCGACAGGTACTCTCAAACTATATATTGAAGGGTATTGATTTCGGAACATCTTGTGTTATGCTAATGCGTGTTAATCTTACCGTCTCAGAAGTTTTCGGAATAGTTATTAAAACTCCTATATAAATATAAAACCTTCAGAAAACTAAATTAATTATTTTTGTTTACTACTATTCAAAATTAAACACAAGCTTAAACATCAAATATTTAAGTATGGTAAGCTCTTTGTTTATTCTTAAGAAGATTAAAGTTTGGGGTAAATTTCTGGCAGATAATTAGTTTGGCTCTTGTCATGTCGTCCAGAATCTTCTCGTGTTTAAGGAAATAAATATTACTATGCATTTTTTTTCGTAAAGATAAAAAACAGTTTTATTTTTTTTTGTGGTTCTGTATTTCCTTATTTAAATTTTTTTAAGAAAGTGCCTTCTTAAACTAGCGTATATTTAAGAGCTGCATGCTGTTAGTATACAGTCCATCTTTACGTAGAACTGCAAAAGTACTGTAAGTAGTACTTTTCTGAAAACTACAAAATCGGTTTTTGATGGATAAAATCAAAAAGGAATTGTACAAGTAAATGTAAAAAATGATAATCTCCATTGTGTAAGTCATTTTGATTATTTTCCAAGGATAAAAAAGATTACTGATTCTACATTTCTTTACGTGCATTCTAGCCATTTTAGTGTATACTATATGGTATTAGTTATTTTTAAATGGTCAACTTGAGATCCTCTTTACGAGAAACTACTAAATCGATTTTCCAAAACTTTGTCCTTTTGCTTGTTGACAATTTGAATTGGGAAGACGGTTTAAAATTTTGAAAATTTGACTTTCGAACTCTAGCATGTGAGAAACTTCCCCCCCCCCCAAAAAAAAAAATTGACTTTTGAAGTAAGTTAAAAATCAACAACTAAAAATTTCAAAAACTTCTTATGTTGTCATAACAAGGGATTATTAAATCGTTTTCATCAAAAAGAAGTAATTGAAAAACCTGACTCATAAAGATAAATGGATTTAAAAGGATACTAAGTCATAGTAGTTTTTCTTTTCTGTTCGAGGTACTAAGTGGAGATCGCAAGGCCAATCGGACATTTACCCAGGGCCCCGCATTTCTAGGACTCTAGAGAGGCTGGAGTTAAGGATATTAAAAATAAAAGCTTCGTTAAAAAAATCATAACAATTTCGCTTTTTTAAATTTTTTTTTTCTGAATAGGTATTTTAGCGACTTTTTTTCTTAAATATTCCAGTGATATTAGATGAAAAATGGTTTCTAAAGATAGTTGTCAGTGTTGTAAACTAGAGATGTACCGAGTCTTAAAATTTAGTCGATAGATGGGAAAAATTTAATCTTTTACTTGGCCGGTTCCAGGCATCCGGTAAAATTTGGATTTATTACCCTAGTATAAATCCAAATTTTACCGGATGCCTGGATATTCCTGGTACCTGGATCAATATTAAAACATTTACGCAAAACAATATAAAAATCGTATAACTTTCTATGGAACGTATATTCTAAAGGATAAAGTTCTAAGAAAATTTTTTGTGAACCTACATAAAAAAATCGCATGTTTTAATTTTTAATTTTTTTTTGTCACGCTAACAGCTCTGCAGCAAATTGTAACGCATCAATATCGAGTTATTTTTTTTTCTCTAGCTAAATAATATGGTTACCTGTGTTTTAAACTAAAATCTTTAAATAATTTCAAATCTACATATATATTGATACATACATATGAGACGATCAAAAATAAAGTTACGAACGAAACCGACTGTATGCATAGTGGTCCAGAAGCTGGTCTCGTACCAGGAAGATCCCGGGATCGAATCCCGCTTCGGGCATGGGTGTACAAAGACTAGAGTTATTTTAATATCCATGATCATAACACCCTGTGTACGAAACTTCATAAAGATCTATTTCTACGCCATAAATAAACTGATAATAAGGACCTTGTTCATTTGCATTTTCTCTGCGTGTATAATTAATGGTTTGATTTGTTCAAAAGTCACTGATCTCTTTAGTTTTCATCAACTATTATTTATGAATCTCTGACAAAGACGCAAATCTCAACTAAAAATAAATAAATAAATAAAAACAAACGATCATCGATCTTTAAAGACGTCAAATAAAAAACGATCAGTGAAAAATAGGTCTCTTGACAAAGAATGCTAATCGAAAAGCAACAGACTAGTTAAAAGGTCTTTTGTGTTATATCAGCGGGAAACTTAGTTGACACGCCTTTGGCGAGATATAAACACAACTTGGCAGTCGCCACCGAAATTGCTTCGTCCATTAAGCACATGGTCACGCTTAGCCTCGTGAATTAAAAAAACTTTTTCAAGTCTTCAGGCTGTCTAGCTCTCGCAGTTTACGATGAAACGAAGTTTAAAAACTGTAATTGTCATGAACCAAGAAACTTATTTGGTCAGCCGTTTATATATCTGAAGATAATTCAATTTAAAGGAAGTTAATTGTATTTTTTAGTGTTTATAATATGTTGAGATATACTTATTTCTATAACGGAAGTTCAATAAAGGCTAGTTTTTATACATAATTAGAGTAAACAACTGAAACTCGTTTGAATATAATTTTTAAATCTATCATTCATATTTTCTTCTTATGGATGTGACAGATATAGATTAAAGTGTTATTATCTTATAGTTGCTAGAAGTAGATAATGATAAAATATTAATTACTAAATAAAAAAATAAGATTTAAATCCTTTCAATGTAAACAAATTAAAGCTGTTAATAATAGTCCATAACTAGTTTGTCTTAATGTTTATTTCATGCAATATTCAATCTGCCTTAGAAATTGTATTGTAGTATTAAGCCCATAATTTCAATGTCATCAATACGAAATCTGGATGGGTCATAATAAATAATATTTATCTTCTTATAAGCATTACTTTTCGAAACAAAAAAAATCTATATTATAATAAATAAATAAAAAAAATTAAATAACACTGTGATAATAACGAATTATCTGTTTTAGTTGAATGAAATGTAAAACCTTATGACTTCTGCTCATGAACAGAAAATAACTGTAGTGTAATGCCTGGTTTGCCCGAAAGAGGGAGCTAGGGAAAACTTCACCCATGATCCTCTCGGATTCTTCTGTAGAACGTTTTGTTTACAAGTAGATGTGTATATGTAGTACGAAAATGTTGTTTGATATTTGTTAGTGTTGTGTTTGTATTTTTTATATTAATTAAAATGTTATAAAAATAACATAGAGAGCTAGCCTGGTTTATTATAGTGGCGGCCCACCTATGGGGCCCGAAGTCTTCATTTTTATGGCTTCGGTCAAGAACCGAAAATAGTGATGTAGTGCAAATTTGCATCGCTTTCGTTTTCGTCATGATTCGTTTTCAAAATAGTTTTCGTCGAAATACCAAAGATAGGTAAACGTATACCTAAATCTGTTGCTCTTATGAAGTTCTACAATGTGAATACGTTCAATAAGTTAGGTATTTCCGAATTAGAAATCCGACGCGGGGATTTCGAAAATAATGATGCAGAATCAAACCTGCAGAAATTAATGCAGAATCAAACCTACAATTATTAAAATATGCTAGTAATGCTAAATATTTAAATTTTGGGCCGGCCGGCCAAACCAAAGCAAAGTAAAATAATAAAAAAAAAAAAAAGGAAGATAGGTTCTTTTTTTTCAGGAGAAAAGAAAGAAGAAATATCTATTAAATAAAAATTTGCGGTTTGTTCTTTTGAATGATGACGTAATGTTTTTGATGCTTTGTTTTGAATATTTAAAAGAACACTAATTTTTAAAGGAAAATTATTTTGTTGATGATTGGTACTTATATTGTTGGTATTGATATTATTGGTATTATATTTGTTCATTATTGGTATTGATATTTTAATTTGTTTAGGAATTAATTTTATTATGAGTACTATTTTATTACTATATAGAAAGAGTTAGTTGTTTATTATCTCATGATAAAAAGTGCGAACTGTTATATAATGCACAAAATTATATATTTTATATGGTAACTAATATTTAAATGAATATTAATTAAGGTATTGATATTATTGGTATTATTTTGTAGATGATTGGTATTTATATTGTTGGTATTGATATTATTGGTATTATATTTGTTCATTATTGGTATTAATATTTTAATTTGTTTAAGAATTAATTTTATTATGAGTACTGTTTTATTGCTATATAGTAAAAGTTAGTTGTTTATTATCTCATGATAAAAAGTGCGGACTGTTATATAATGCACAAAATTATATATTTTATATGGTAATTAATATTTAAATGAATATTAATTAAGGTGTTAATTTGAAATTAAGTTTGTTAAATATCTTAATGAGTGGTATAAATTTCACCTTTTATTAGTGAAAAGTAAATATTATTTTAGGCACTGAATGTTTTATATCATGTATTGAAATAGTTAACGAAGCTCATGGGTGAAGGTAAGTTTTAACGAATTTTTAGTCTTTTTCTCATGTTGTTATTAGAGGATTTTTAGGGAAAATAATTTTTTTTGTCAAAATGTCTGAGATTGACAAGGCGCGTAAGGATATTTTATATCAAGTAGCACTTGAGATGGAATTGGACGTTCTACCAACCATGAAAGTTGCAAAATTGCGTGAGCTTATAAAATCCTCCCCTCTGTTTAAAGACGAGGTCTTCGTAAATTCACTGGTCAAAAATATAGTTGAATTACGTGAGGAAGAACAACGTAAGGCAGACACCGAATTGGAAGAGAAACGTAGACAACAAGAATTCGAATTAGAAAAACAAAAGATGGAAATGAATTTTGAGTTGGAAAAACTCAAACTGCAAGCTTCAGAACCTAAAGGTGCGGAGACTGGAAGCGTAGTACATCCGACATCTTATTCTGAGACCAGAGTAGATATTCAAAAGTTACTGCCTCCATTTAAAGCCGAAACTGATGATATTACCCTATTTCTGATATTGCTGGAAAGGCAGCTAAAGTTAGCAAAAGTGCCTGAGCAACTTTGGGTTTCCCACCTGTTAAGTCTGATACCAAGTTCGATTTCTACCCTCATAGCCCGTGAGTCTGAAGAAAATGCTTCAAATTTTAACTATGTAAAAGATTTGCTTCTCAAGCGCTTCAAATTGAGTTCCGAGAAATTTAGGCAATTATTTTTTGCTCATCGCAAGCAAAAAGAAAGCACCTGGCGTGATCATTATTTTGAACTGAGAGCTTATTTCGAGAATTGGTTGAATGAGCTGAATGTTACCACTTTTAAGGATCTTCAGAATCTGATCATTGCGGATCAAATAAAAAGAAGAGTTCCTCCTGATTGCAAGGAACATCTGTTGGATGAGTGGGAACAATTAAACTCGCCAGATACTTTAGCTGATAAGCTTGACGCCTACGACAACCTTAGATCCACTTATGTAAGGAAGGATACGGCTGTTAAAAGTAAGAGAGAAATCTTATCTCAGGATAGTTACTCGAAATTAAATAAGCCTAATTATGCAGTAAAAAGAAACGAGTTTTCCTCGAATAAAGAATCGAAGATATCTTGTTATGGTTGTGGAAAACCAGGGTTTATAAGAAAGAAATGCCCTAATTGTTCCGTTGCAGAACAGAAAGAAACTGTTGAAGCAAGGAAGGTAATGCTCTATAGTTGTAATACTTCGACCGGGTCAACTCCGAATATACCTATTACGATCTGCAATAAGGAGGTATATGTCTGTGCAGACACAGGAGCAAACCGTTGTATTGCAGGTGAACGCATGTTTGAACTATTCAAGGAAAATCAAGTAGCATTGAAAAAGCACACTCATAATGTTACATTAGCTGATGGTGTGACCCAATCTAGAGAAACTTTGTCAGCTGTACTGCCAGTAACTATTGAAGGTAGAATTATTGAAACAGAATTTATAGTTTTACCTGAAGCTAAAGGTAACAGAACCTTGATGGGTATAAATTTTTTAAAGAAGGCTAATATAGTATTAGCAGCATCAACCAAGTCTTGGTATTTTGGTGATAATTCTAAGAAAAGGTATTCACTAGTTGAGGATTGCGAATCCACTGAACGCATTCCTGTAGCGAAGGTTGAAATTAACCCATTTGCTTTGCGTAAAGATGAAGGAAAAGGTCTTACGCCTGATCAAAGAAATCAAATTAATGCTCTTCTTAAAAGGTATGAAAGATGCTTTCAACTAGGGGGAGAAGTTACTCCATTCGCCGAACATCGTATTGAGACGGGAAATAATCCTCCTGTTGCAACGCCACCATACAGAATGACGCCTGATAAAAAGGAAATTCTCAGGAAAGAACTGGACAATCTCTTGGCTCAAGGTGTCATTGAAGAATGCGAGTCACCGTACGCTTCACCTGTGGTTCTTGTGCCTAAACCGGATGGTAGCATGAGGTTATGTATCGATTACCGCAAACTTAATTCCCTCACTGTACCAGATACATATCCTTTACCATTAATGGATGAATTATTGCATGAGGCTAAGCATACACCTTATATGTCAACATTAGACCTTAGATCTGGTTATCATCAAATTGCAGTTTATCCACCAGATCAGGATAAAACAGCATTTGTTTGTCCCTATGGAACTTTCCGGTACTTAAGGATGCCGTTTGGTCTACGAAATGCTCCAGCCACATTCCAAAGGTTGATTGATCGTTTCAGAAGAGGTTTGAAGGATATATTAGCTTTATCTTATCTTGATGACATATTTGTTTTGTCGGACACTTTTGAGAACCATCTCTCCGATCTTCAGGCAGTGTTTGAGAGGCTCATCGAATTTAAACTGAATGCTAAACGAGAGAAATGCCACTTTGCTTGCGAAAAAGTAAAGTACTTGGGACACTGGATAACGCCTAATGGATTAGAACTTGATCCTGCTAAAGTGGAAGCTATAAACAATATACCCCAACCGAAAAATGTAAAGCAAGTGCAATCCTTTTTACAATCTTGCTCGTGGTATCGACGTTTTATCCCGAACTTTGCTGATATTTCGCGGCCACTCAGTAATCTAACAAAGAAGAGAGCCATTTGGAATTGGGGAAAAGCAGAACAACAAGCTTTTGAAACTCTCAAGAAATGTCTTGTTACTCCTCCTGTATTGAAACAAGCTGATTGTAAGAAACCATTCATCTTAAGAACTGATGCTAGTAACTATGCCTTAGGGGCAGTGCTTTTACAAGGAGAGGATAAGACAAATGAACATCCTATAGAATATGCCAGTCGACTTCTCACAGCAGCTGAAAGAAATTACTCAACCACAGAAAGAGAAGCATTAGCTGTCGTGTGGGCGCTTGATAAATTCCGCGGTTATATAGAAGGCCAAGAAATCACTGTAGCGACAGACCATCAACCATTAAAGTGGTTGATGAATTTAAAGTCACCGTCTGGAAGATTAGCCCGCTGGTCCTTGAAAATTCAATCTTATAACCTAAAGATCGAATATTTTCCTGGAAAATCGAATGTAGTAGCTGATATGTTGTCTCGACCTGTCTGTGATACTGAAGTAAACAATACAGAAATCTGTAATTTTGTGAGCGTAGATATGCCATCAAGAAGTCCTGCTAGCATTCGTGATGCTCAGCTAAAGGATGAAAATATTAAGAAAATAATCGAATGTTTTGAAAATAATAAGAAGGATGAAGATTTTGTGAACTGGTCAGATAAAGGATATTTGATGAATCAAGGGATACTCTATAGATATGCCCCAGACTCCGATGCAGAAGAAGCTCAACTTGTAATACCTTCCCAAGAAAGAGAAACTATCATGAAATTGCATCACGATTCTCCTACTGCTGGTCATTTTGGAGAGAAAGGAACTTACCAACGTATTTCTCAGAGATACTATTGGACCGGCATGAGATCTTATATTGAAAATTATGTCAAGAAATGTCCTGAATGCTGCCGTTTCAAAGCAACCAATCAAAAACCTTCTGGACTCCTGAGAACTCCGGCGTACGCTCAACGATTCGAGACTTTGAGTATAGATTTATTTGGACCGTTACCAGAAAGTAAAGAAGGCCATAAGTGGATCTTTATTATTGAAGATTGCGCAACTAAATGGGTGGAACTGTTTTCTCTTGTCTCAGCCACTGCACATGAGTGTGCAACTAAACTTATTGAAGAAGTTTTCCTGAGGTACGGAATCCCAAGGAAATTAATTAGTGATAGTGGCCCACAGTTTGTTAGTGCTGTGCTGCAACAGGTTTGTTGTACACTGGACATTGATCAAATCCTAACTCCACTTTACCATCCACAAGCAAATCCAGTCGAAAGAAAAAATCGAGACTTAAAACCTCGTCTTGCTATCCTTGTGGGAGATTCTCATGATTCTTGGTCAGAAAAACTACCAAGCATTCGTTTCGCTCTTAATTCTTCTAAATCAGATACAACTGGACATACTGCTGCATATTTGCAATTTGGGCGTGAATTGAGGACAATTGATGATGTAGCCTACGATCTAAAAGCGGTTCTGGACAATGATAACTTTGTTCCGGAAATTACGCCGTACTTGAAGAGATTGGCCTCAATCTCTAAGACTGTTAAGGAACGCGTTGAAATGAAACAGGACCAGAGAAAGACTTATTATGACCGGAACCGTAAAAAACTGTATTTTACTCCTGGCCAAAAGGTTTGGGTTGCTTTACATCCAATTAGCAGAGCTCACAACAAAAAAACAGCAAAATTTATGCCAAAACGCGACGGCCCTTATGTGATCCTAACTCAAAGATCACCAGTTTCATACGAGGTGGCCAGTTTGGACAGTCCTAACACACCTATAGGAACTTACCATGTTTCGGCATTAAGACCGTTCGTTGAAATGGAGACTACTCCAATTGCTCCTCTGCGAAAAAGAGGAAGACCGAAGAAAAATGCTGTTTTAAAAGCGAGACGCTAATTAAAACAGAGGGGGAGGATGTAATGCCTGGTTTGCCCGAAAGAGGGAGCTAGGGAAAACTTCACCCATGATCCTCTCGGATTCTTCTGTAGAACGTTTTGTTTACAAGTAGATGTGTATATGTAGTACGAAAATGTTGTTTGATATTTGTTAGTGTTGTGTTTGTATTTTTTATATTAATTAAAATGTTATAAAAATAACATAGAGAGCTAGCCTGGTTTATTATAGTAGTCATTTCTATTACGGATCGTGTCTTTGAAGTCTCCACAGTAATAGAAGAACAAAGGTAATAATTTTTGGAATTGAATAAACATTTAATACTAGTCATTAATCAGGTAGCAAAATATTTTACTTAAACTACATTTTTATTAGATTAATAGGTTTCGTTTCAAAAATTCAAAACAAAATCCGTTTGTTAAATTAAAAAGAAAGAATATTTATTTCACTATAGATTCCTTTATCTTACGTGGCAACAAAAACGCGGGTATTTTTCAATTCATTTTGTTATAAGTAATAATTAGTTCAGTGTTTTCCAAACTTATGACTTTTGTGTACCCTTTCTAAATGTTTCGTAACACTGTGTACCACTAATAAAAAAATTAATGTATTTTTTACTATAAAAAATTACACAAAAGTTAAAAATCACAACTGGCGTTCACACCACTAATTATTAATTTATTAACTAATTATTAACTCTGCAAAAAATAGCCAATAGAAAAATACGTAATCGTAAACTTTGATGACTAACTTTGTTTTTAAATAAAAGTTTTTCAAATTTTCGTTTGTTGCAAGATATTTCGCACAAGAACGCGTACCCCTTCTAAACTGTTCCCGTACCCCTGGGGGAACGCGTACCACACTTTGGGAAACACTGAATTAGTTAAACGGTAAGTATTTCCTTAGATTCATTCTCTGACGTTGTCTTAAGTAGTAATTTAAGAAGTGATTAATAATTAGTTATACATTAAGTATCTATTTAGATCCATTTTTTGAGGTAGTCTTAAGTAATAATTTAAGTGGGGTTAAATAATTAATTATGCGTTAAGTATTTATTTAGATTTATTTAGTTAGCAGTCTAAAGTGGTAGTTTAAATAGTGTTGAATAGTTAGTTATACGTTTATTATTTATTTAGAATAATTTTGTATGTTTATACAAATAAAAACTTATTTAGGAATATTGTCACGCCGTAAATTTATTAACAATACATATTACAAATACATATTACACATATTACATACACCTATGTTATATATTAATATGTACGTACATATCAATAATTCGTGACGGAGCTTGCCTTTTTCGAGCAATAGTACATAGAATATACGATACTCAAGTTGTGGTTCGAGAGGTTCGTGAGGAAGTAGTTCAGCACAGAATAGAGCATTGGGACGAGTTTTCTATTTTATCTCATGACAGAGATCGGAATATTTTTAATAATTCAGCTGTTTACTATGTTGAAATGTCATGGTTGTTTGCGTGATTTAATAGCTGCCGGACAAATTTTAAATTATTATTAAAATTCAATATTTAGAAAACTTTGACAGTATCGCGGACCTCTCTTGAAAATAGTTAAAATTGAAATCAAAGTACTCCCCTGCGGCCATCTAGTGCATTTTAAATAGCATTTCGAGAATTATTGCAATTTTATTTCATAATTTGTGGAGATATTCTTAAAATGTTCTCCTCTCAATAAAATATGCAAAATGCTATGATATAACTTACAAATTATGCACTCTTTTAAACAGGAACCATTATATTCCACAGAAAAATAAGATTTTTGCAAAAAAATGTCTTATTTAGAGCTTAAGATTAAAATATTACTGTTTTAAAATACTCAACTATTATTTAAGTTCCAACGCATTTGTGAATCAATATGAACAATATTTGGATAGAAAGTTTATTTACTAATATTAACTTACAGTAATATATTGATGGCCAACCATGCAAAAGTGTTGCTAAAAAATTTCGATTATGTAATAATTCGAGTTTTAAACTTTGAAGCTGATTTAAAAGTTCAGTTGATTTTGTGAAAAAAATAATGTTAATGAATAAGTTGAAATAAATATATCGCTTATGGGCTGCAATAGTGGCACAACTCAAAAAACACGCGTTTTGGACTAAGAACAGGTGTAAATATGAAAATACACATTTTTTCAGTAGCAATACTTGCACAACTCATAATTCAACTTGAAGGTAATCTTCGTTTAAGCAAACTTAAGCATTTCTTATGCATTTTGCTTAGCAATGAAAACTTTAAGCCAACTTATCTCAAAACTTGATTGTTTGAGTTGTGCCGCTATTGCAGCCCATGAGCGATATAGAGACAGTATGAATGAAAAAGAATGCAAATATTATTCACATTTATAATTTTTAAGTACATTCCATAGTAGAACATTATTACAATAGTTGCGAATTATTTGATTGTATCTAAAACAGACCTGCTTAGACACTTATATTTTAGATTGCATCAAAATGCATTAGTTTATTTTTTATTAAAATTTATTAATTTAATTTAAGCATTTGTCCTTATGATTATATATTTTATGATTTATATTTTTTCTTATAATTATATATAGCAATATTTTAAATTATGTAAATTGTAAGGAAAAAGAAAAGTACTTTATATACTGTTCAAATTCACAGTAAAATTTTGAATTTTCAAACTATAAATTTAATAAGCGCGTTCCCTTTGATTTTATAGTAAAATATGTCATTGTCACATGTCATAAGATATTTCAGAATTATTCGTCTCTTCCTAACTCAGTTAGTAAGATTTGTACGATTTCCGACATCGAAAGTCGTATTTTTTTCCGTGTCATAAAAGAAGAAGCTTAATTCTTGATAGGTAAATTTTTATGCAAATAGGTACATTTTCGAACAAATCTGCGAAAAAATGCTGACAGTTAAGAGATTTTTTTATTTTTTTAAAAAAAAGATTGAATATATCCAGAATAATAAATTTCAATGGGATACCTGCAAGTGATTTAGTGTGGGTAACTCAATCCTGATTGGTTGTAGAAACGTGGCATTTGTTTATGTTAGCAACTGATCTTTCCGTTTGAATTCGAGTAAGCAAACCCATCAAGTATCAATTCTCTTAAGTGACACATTCTATAATGTTACTCACAGATTCTTTTACAAGAATTTCAATTCATTCACTGTCTATTTCTTACGTAACATAAAGACAGGCATGAAGCCACGGAGAACATAAGCAAACTAATTATGCCTCGAAGTTGCTAGATACGCAAAGCAAAAAAATATCACAATAAACAATAGACGAAAATAAAAAACATAGACAAACAATTTATCTAAGTTAAGTAAAATATGAATACGAGTAAAAATTATATTTCAACAAATTCGATAACGTTACGTTAATTAACATTCTAACTTATTAGAACTTAATTAAGTTAATTGAACTTAGTTCAACTTTAGCTTCGCTTATAAACGATGAGCTGGAGCAGACGTCATTGGTCATATGTGTGAGTAACTGTGATCTTCTTGAAGTGTAAGTATCCAATTGTTTCTGTCTCATTTTAATCCTGTGCAAATTGATTGGAAGAAAATATAGTTTAAGTAGGTTTAAAGTTTTATTTTTTTAATTTTTGTTATTTTTATTTTATTACTCAGCAAATAATTGCTTTAGCGTTTGCCCAGCGTTATTTTTATACCTGCCAAATAATTTATCGCTCTAGTCAAGTTGAAATATTATTATTAATATAATTAATGTAAAACTATCTTTATGTTATGCCTATGTTCTTAACAAATAATTAATACACTGCTAAAATAAAAGTTATAATAATCAGGTAATATTTAAAAAAAATTACACAAGAAATAAAGATCGATATAGCAATTATAAATCTTCAGAAACCGCAGTCTGTTGACGAGCAGCTGTTTTTGTTTTGCCATAACTTTTTTTCTAACGACAATTTTTAAAAGAAAGTGTCATTGAATGTTTATTTATCTTCTGGTCCGAGATGTCAATAAAACGAAGGTTACCTCAAAATCTAAAGTCAGCAATTCTTGGCAATGATCGAGATTGACCTTTCTTAGTTCCGCCAGCTTTTCTCTGATGGGTTTCTTAGAATCGTGTAGTTTTTGAGGACGCTGAACGGTTCTTTAAATCTAGATTCAATTCAGAAGAGAGAGAAAGAGTTACTTTCATTTTTATTTACTAGTTCCGGGTTGTGTGCATCGCCTTATGAGAGATTTTATACATAAATATTAAAAAAAAGCTTACATGAAATAAATGAAAAAAAATAAAATAATAAAGTGACATTACTTTTGTTATTTTGATCAGTATGGATGCATTGCGACTTACACAAAAAAAATTTATTTTCTTATCCCTACAAATTTATTGAAAACATTTAAAGTATAAATTAAATTATAAATGAATTTTAGACAACTCATATTTATGAACTCATATAAATACCTCACATAAAAAAGTCAGATAAATGAGTATTTTTTGTCTGATTATGACAGGATTACTTCGCTTATTTTAACCCTGTTATAATTTGCTTGCAATCATAACAAGATCAATATCAATTGCAAACAAATTCTAACAGCAGCGAATTTTGTTATAATTTGCTACCAATTTGATAATTTAAAAAAAATAACCATATAAAACTGATTAGTTTATACTCTTAGTTAATCTGAAGTCATTTCTTTGATACTTTATATTTTTAATTACTAATGTAATTCAAAGTGGATTTGCTATGAAGGGTTCCTCCCGTGATCTTGTGTTCTTTTAAAAAAGAATGAAAAAAGGAGAAATATAGCTCTTCGAAAAAATAACTAAAGCGGAGAACTGTCCGGTGAAGTATGTTACACCAGCCTTACAAAAAAAGGTGTTTTTGAGATTGTTTTGAGGTTGACAGAAGCAAAAAAAAAAAAAAAAATACACCTGAGGTGGAAAATGAAGTTATGTTTTGCACCAAAACTAACCTCAGTATTGAACCTCAATTTTAACCTCATTTACACATCACAAAATCAATCTTATTTACATCTCACAAAATCAACCTCATATTTTACTTGAATAAATTTAGTTTAGATCGGGTGAAATTAATCACACGAAAAATATGCGTTTTTGCTCGAAGTGTAAAAAAAATCCGTACACCTTAAAAATAACCTCCCTAGTATGATTGCTTCAAAGTAGATTTCCATCAGCCTCAAAACCACCTCAAGTGTGAATAAAACAACTTCATACACTTTGCTCCTTGGGAGGTTGATCTTTTAAGGTTTTTTTTTAAACAAATCAACTTTGAATAGGACTCCAATCAAACTTGACACCTCAAAACGACACAGAAACCTCAAAGTACCTTAGATAGTTGTAAGGGCAGAAAAAACAACTTACAGGGCAGTAACATAGCTGAGCATCATATGTATTAACATCCAGCGTATGGGCATAAGAAACAAAGTGAAAAATCATGCGCATAAGCGGATACGCATAAGTATGTCACCTGTAAACCAATCGGTGTTAAACAACTCTACAAGTATGGTTGAGTATACCGCCAGTCGCCATTTTATTCTTTCTATCTCTAAATATGTTAACATATTTAATACAACAGGGACGGTATAAAAGTATTTACAAAAAAATATCTCAATTAATAGTAAAGTACTGGTTTTAAATAGTGAAAAAAATGCAGGACAAACCAAGAATAAATGAAAAAGAAAAACTTTTTACATCAAAGTGTTACATCAAAAACCTCTGCTGTTGTTTTCCTAAAAGTTGCTTTTTCTTTAATTCACACCAAGCCTTGGGGACCGGTTTACATGAGGTCTATTGAAACTAGCCTTCTTCCCCTACGTATATTTTTTGATTTTCATGCGCATATGGATCAAAAAGCAGTCCCAAACTTCAAATAGCGTTTTCTCAAAATATGATTTTTCATACTCGCATATACTAAAACTTAAAGGAAGATCGGGCAATATGGATTACTACTAACTGGGGTTACTTTGCTCCAGTTTTAAAATTTTAGTAAACATTTCGCGTATTTCTCTATTAGTTGGGTGAAAAAAAATAATTTTCAAATAATTAAAAACTAATTCTTAAAATAAGAAACTAACTTTATCAAGCAGGTCAAATAAAAAAAAAAAGTATTGAAATGTCTAAGTTATTGACGTTTTGATTTCTGTAAGTTTCGTTCGATAAGAATTCAATAATATTTAAAAATAAGTTCAAAGATTTATTAGTTGTACTGATAATTCAAGTAAATCTTTTGAAGTTTTATGAATATAACAGACATTTATGACGATGCTAAAAATTTATACCAATCACCAAGCTTTAGAAGTCTGTTGATACAGACGGAGCATATTTTAATTAATAAATTTAAATATTGTTAGTTTAATTTAATAGTAAAATTTAGCTATGATAATAAAATATATAAGGCATCTGAATAAATAAGGTTAACCATTTTAAAGAAAGCATTTTTATTTGCAGTTCAAAATACGGCTAATGAATTCAAAGTAATAACGCACATTTATTTAGATCATAAAAATCTGTTACTTAAAAGGATATTCTTTAGAAATCAGTTTATGAGTGCGTAAGCGCTCAGAGGGCCTAAGCAGCTGTGTTGGATTCAAGAGTTATATATTTCTCGTAAAAAGCACTTAAATACAAATGTCTGTAAATAATTCACTGATACTGAATATCTATTTGAAAAAAAATATCCATTAGAATTTACGTTGTCTAAGTTGTGAGTAAGCGTTTGGAGGGCCTAACAGCTGTGTTGGACGAAGAGTTATTCATATTTCTCGTTAAAAGATTTAAAAACAATTTGTCTTAAAACAGTTCATTAGTTCTCATACCAAATGGATTGAGGCTTAAGAAGAATATTCATTAGAATCTAGGTTTAGTGAGTCAGCGTTTAGCGGACATTAATAGTTGTGTTGGATGTGAGAGTTATTAAAACGATTCTTTAGTTTTAATACTAAATGGTTTGAAGCTTAAAAAGAACATTAATTAGAATCTAGGTTTAGTGAGTCAGCGTTTAGCGGACATTAATAGTTGTGTTGGATGTGAGAGTTATATATTTCAAGTTAAAAGCATTTAAGTATAAATTTCTTAAAGTGATTCTCTAGTTTTTATACTAAATGATTTGAAGCTTAAAAAGAATATTAATTAGAATCTAGGTTTAGTGAGTCAGCTTTTAGTGGGCATTAATAGTTGTGTTGGAAGTGAGAGTTATTAAAACGATTCTCTAGTTTTTATACTAAATGATTTAAAGCTTTAAAAGAATATTAAATAGAATCTTGGTTTAGTGAGTCAGCGTTTAGCGGGCATTAATAGTTGTGTTAGATATGTTAGAGTTATTAAAACGATTCTCTAATGTTTATACTAAATAATTTAAAGCTTAAAATGAACATTAATTAGAATCTAGGTTTAGTGAGTCAGCGCTTAGTGGGCATTAATAGTTGTGTTGGATGTGAGAGTTATATATTTCAAGTTAAAAGCATTTAAATATAGATTTCTTAAAACGATTCTCTAGTTTTTATACTAAATGATTTGAAGCTTAAAAAGAATATTAATTAGAATCTAGGCTTAGTGAGTCAGCATCTACGGACTTAAACTGCTGTGTTGGATAAGAGAGTTATATAAAGTTAAAAGCATTTATTTACAATTTTTTTTTTAAAACGATTCATTAGTTCTCTTACTAAATGAATTGAGGCTAAAAAATAATTTTTATTAAAATCTAGGTTTAGTCAGCAAGCGTTTAGAGGGTTTTAACAATTGTGTTATATTTCTCGAGAACCTAAATTTAAATTTTTAATAATGATATCAAATGGTCTCAATCTAAAAAAAAGTTATATAAGATTTCTGCGTGGCAAGTCAGCATTTAGTGGTTCGAAACTATATTGGATTCTACATTGGATCAGAGAGTTGTATATTTTTTTTTGTCAAAAGCACTTGAATAAACTTTCTTGAAATTATTCACTAATTACCGAGTGAGTAGCATATCAAAAATTATTATCTATTAGAATCTATGAAGTCATAATTTAAAAAAATATACTTAGTTTGCATTACATACTTTCACTTTTATAATTTAACATCATTTTTCAAAATATTGAATTTATTCAGAAACAAATCATTCAATTATTATAAATATCATTCCAAATTTTCTGCCATAAGTAACAAATTTTATTTAGAAAAAAAACTTACATTCAGAATTGTATAACAATATAGAAATAATAAAATTAATTCAAGAAAAGTATAGTAAGTTAATTAGTTAAATATATTAAATGCATTGAAACTTACTTCGATAATGTATAAATTTTAAAGTTTTAATATTTATGTCATTTTTTTATTATTTTTATTTAAAAATATAATTCTAAATATGTGAATATTTATTATATTTCTCTCAGAAGTGAATTTTTTTAAACCTAGAATTTTTCATTGTGTTATTTGTTCCGTGTTATTTTGTTCTTGTAAAATACGTAAAGCTGATTTTTGAAGCATAGCATTATTTTCAAGTCTAGACAAATTATAGCAATTTCTAATAAGAATTGTGTGATCTTAACAAATTTCAAGGCATTATTTCGTTAATAAGGAAAATATAGAATTTATTCAGGAACAATTCATTCATTTAGTATGAATATCATTCCAAATTGTCTCCCATAAGTAATAAATTTTATTTATAATAAAATTCACATTCGGAATGGTATAACAATAGAAATAATAAAAATAATTCAAGAAAAGTATAGTATGTTAAAAAAATTAAAGTCATTGAAACTAGTTTCGATAGTTTAAAAATGCTAAATTTTAATATTTAGATGTTGTTTTTGATTAATGTTGTTTTTGATTATTTTTATTTAAAAATGTAATTCGAAATATGTGAATATTTAGTATATTTCTTGCGGAAACGATTTTTTTATACTTTGACTTTTTATTGGTGTTATTAGTGCTTGTAAAATACGTAAATCTGATTTTAGAAGCATATTATTTTTTTCATGTCTAGACAAATAATAACAATTTCTAATAAGAACTGTGCGTTCTTAGCTCATTTCACGGCATTATTTCGTGACTAAGGAAAAACAAACAAACAAACAATTCATTTATCACAGAATGATAGTATGTAAAATTTCAGAATGCGTGCCAAAATATTTTTTGTAAGATGCAATGAGAAATGGTAAAGACACAAAAGTATTAAAGATGCATGATTCATTTTTTACCAAAAGAGTTTATTCGCAAATGAGAAGTATGCGCAATATTTGGCGGTCAAGGTCAGCGAGCACAAAAAATCACGTGAGCTTAGTTAGATTGATTCTTATAACTGTATGAAAAGTACGGGTGGAAGAAAATTTTTGACTGTAAAATAATCGTGTCGTTGTCTTCTATTTAAATTTAGGCGGATTTTTAATTTAAAAAAATTTATTTTCAGAATTTAATATTTAGTAATTTTTATAGATGTGTTATAAATATTATGGATAATTTATTTATATAAAATTTTGACTGTTAATTAATGTCACATTTATTTTGTGATTCCTTTTATATCACTTTAAGAAGATGTTATATAAGAATTATGAATCAAATTATCAATATCATATAATAACTATCATTATAAATATAAAAGTTAATACACAAATTTATATTATAAATAAATATTATGTGCAAAAATTAATTTTGTGAAGCATATTAAAGTTTTCTCTCGAGATCAAATTATTGTTGGAAAAGTATTTACCAACTTAAAGGATTCGATGTTCATAATAAAATCAAAGAGTTAGGTTTAAAACTCAAAAAGGAACCCATTCTGGGTACTCGGCACCACTTTAATTTAAATTGGCCTTATTTTTTTTATCATTTTTAAATACTTTTTAATTAAGTACGACTTATTATAACGTGTCTTAGGTTGCAAATATTTAAAATCAATTTTGTTTCAGGTGTAACATTTGAAAGATAAGGGGTCATTCACAAATAATGTCGCGCATTTTTTCTCTCAATATTTTTGACCCCTCTCCTCCCTTTTGTCACTAAGTGTCGCTCTTTACCATATCCCTCTACCACCCCTTGCGCCATACTATATTATTTATACAGATGATAACAGTAATTCAGAAACATAACACGCCTTTATTATAAATAATATTTCAAATTTTATTTTTAAACTTTAACTGTGTTTTTTTAATTACATCTGTGAGCATAGCGTTAATATTGATTAAATGCGAACTTATATTGATGAAAAAAATGGAAAAAAATTCGATTATGATGATTTTAATAATCTCATTTGTTGTTACCTCCTCCTTCCTTGTCACATTGTCATGAACATCTCCCTCACTTACAAACGTGACATAATTTTTAGACGAACATAAAACATTTTTTTACGTTGGATAATAATATTTACTTTAAATATATATTTTATGGGTTGAGTTAAGTTGAATGTAGAATTTAATGATTTAGGGTCCTAAATAGAGCATACTACAAAAATAAATAAATTAAAAAAAACTCAGAGGAGCTACAGCCCGTGGTGGGCCATGGCCTACTGTGCCCATCCCAGTTCTCGTGACTTTTGGCTTTGCAGCTGTTCCGTTGGGGGATGAGCGGAACGCGGAACCCCCAGTGTTTAGTCTCTAGCCATGCTTGGTATTCATTTTATCGGTCCATTAAAGGGATGAAATCCTGGGAACTCTCCTCCGAGCTTGCCCGGTCGGAGGATAGTACCCAGGATCGGAGGCAAGGAAGCACGAAGAGCTATCTATCACTTCGGCACCAGGCGTCAAAAAATAAAGTTAATACTCCTAATTTATCTCCACAAATGCATGAAATAGAAAAGGCACACAGGTCATTTTAAGCATTCTTTATTTTACGTTTTTTTGCTTATAAAGATTTTTTTATTGAAACTTTAAATTTTTTGATTAAAATTGTTGTCAAAATTTTTTTTTCCAAATCAAAATTATATAACATTATGTGTTTCTGTATACTTTTTTCATATTTTAATGTTTGAAGTAATATGATTCAGTAAAGTTTAAATAGACCTTTCATATTAGATCACTAAATTTTGTAGAGCGATTTCGCAGACATTAAGTTTTAACTCTAATAAGAAACTCAATATTTTATTTTGTTTATTTACAAACATATTTCCGATGTGTTCTGGATGTTCCTTCTCTAAAAAAAAGACATTCCATTTTGTTATCACTTGCATAAGTATTATTTCAAATATTTTTCTTTTTTAAATTTACTAAGCTCCCATTAAGAAGGAACGTTACAGTACAACACTGAAGACATCTCCAATCCAACTGATGATGATCGTGTTGTTCAGCCAGCAGTCATTCGTCTCAAATAACAACGCCCTCTATTGGTCGTTTCGTTCGCAAATAAAGTTTAAGTTCGGTTTTTAAAAAATCGGACGATAATTTATGTTTTCTTTTAAAACTTAGAATTAAAAAAAACTGTAGTCCGTGCATGTGAAGATATATAATTGCTTATGACATTTTAGTTATTTTTTATATTCAATATAATTGTGATTATTAAACGGGGAATATGACTTTAAGGATTTTAGTGACTTTAAAAAAAAAACCGTTGCTTCCAAATATGAATAACTTCCTTTTGAGCTTGGTACTCCACTGGATAAAAAGTAAGTATTATTTAATAAAATAATTCTTTGCTATTTGATGAGATAATTTAAATTTGCATTTTGTCATTGGAAATAAATAAGTTTTTCGTACGATTTTTATATTTGTTTTCATTTTTGTACTTAGAAAATTAAAGTATTCATTTAGTCTGATTAATAAATGAAATGGGCATTATTGTAATAACCTTTGTGATATTTGTCATGATGAAACTTTTAGATAATCATGGAGAAAGAACATTCGACAATTCCAACATTCATCTATCAAAACTTACCCCCAAGATTGTGACGAGTTAGAACGTCTTATATACTAGTGAATTGATGTTTAATAATCATAGTGGTAGTTGAGGAGCCTCAAAATTATCTAAAAGCGCGGAACAATGCAAAAAATAAAAAAAGAAGTTTGTTATAATTCTTATAAATTACTTGACAGCTTATTGATTCATCTAGAGACAGAGTACAATAATTGTTTGCTCTACTCTTTATGTTACTAGTCGTTATTTTACACTATTGATATGCATAATTCATTTAAAAAGTAAGAAAATCTTGAAAATTTTTTTAAGATCCTTCTTTAACATTTCATAGCATTTTAAAATAAATATTTAATTTAATTAATTACATACTGCAGTACAATACACTGTTTCACATAATTCTTCAACTGCTATTCTTTGTTATTTCAATGATTCAATCACATTAATTTAACATTAAGCATTCCAGAAATGAATTTTCGTAATCACTGTTGGTTAATAAGTTGCAATTTTTATTTTTGTTTACAATATCAAGCTATTTAAATAACGTGAGAATTTCATTATCTCCAGTCTCCAAGTAGTGCTTTTTCAATTACAGCATATTCTCCGAATTCCTTATCACCTCTTCAAGTCTTAGAACTGGTATCGTGTATAAATTTCTTTCACGCTGTACATAACAGAATGTCGTAGATCGTGACGAAAGTCCTTGTTACCTAAATATTCAGTGCAGGTCATTTATATCTTCGACAAAGTCAAGGACGAGCAAGATGATGATAAGTGGTCGAAAGGTAAAATCTGACCTTCACCGCAACGGGATAGGTAACACGACGTGCGGCGAAAAGGGTTGTTTTTGGTGAATAATTGTACGAGGACTTGTTACGCATCAAAGAAATTCGTATACTATTGCATAATAAGAATACTAAACAAAATGAGTACAATAAATATTATCTCAAAAAAATATGCATGCTTTTCAGAGGAACGGAAACTTAAACAACTATCCACAATAATGGCGTGCAGAGGTACGGCCCATTGGTATGCAAAAGTTTTATTGCCTATTTTACAACCGCCATGGAACAGCTGACCAATTTTTGAGTTTACGACTACCAATGTTCAACTCAGTACCCTCGTAATTTTGAACCCTATCCAGAAGACAAGGGAACTCCTGGATCAATTATTGGGAGAAATTTCCCTTCGTGGAGGACTTTTAGATTAAAGTAACTCGCATTTGCGTTAAATGGAGAGGAAAACCACGAAAACCACCCACAGTTAGTTTTATAACGTTTATAAAAGTTTGCGAATACCCGGGACAAATTTCTAGATTATAAGTCCTTGAAAAGAGGACAACAATTATAAAAACTTCACCACCTGTTCGCTGATGCCTCGACCCCAGAAGATTGCTACGCAATCTTATATCGTTTGCTTTGCAAAACATGCTCGCTAGCTATTTAAATTGCCATTTAAAATGTGATCTATCGTAAAATCCTAAAAATCAATTATTAAAAATCCTGAAACTAATTCTTCTTTAAAAAATTAAAAATAAAAAATTTAAAATTGAAATAAGTGACATGGAATAGAAAATTTAGGGAAACAAAACAATAATTATGCTTTTAAAAACAATTACTATTAAGAAATTTTTTGTAGTTTCAGAACTGTCACTGTAAAGCAATTTTTATTATTATTATTGCACCAGCTTAAGTAAAATTAAAATGTAATATCGAACACTTTGTTTGTCATGTGATCATCAATCTTTATTTCAATCAACCTTTCAATTCTCAATTTGTTTTAGCTTTTCGTTGTCCACGCAAGAAAGGAATTTTCATTCAGAAATTTTTAAATATGTACTTTCCGCTTTCATGCTTATGACAGCTCACCTGCTTGATAATTTAATTTCTTTTTTAAGCAACCAGCACGAAAAAGAAATGAGGACTTTCTTTGTCACCGTGTGAAAGAAATATATATAGAGATTTTGAAGGGGGTGACGAAAAAAAATCTAATTAAATAAAACGGGAGAAAATATTGGAACGCATATGCTTATAAAAATTTAAATCTTTTCTTTAAATTCATTTTTATAAAAATATACTCGAATATTACTTTTTTTGTAAAAAATGGTTTCCAAATATATTGTTTTAAACGAAAATGACTTAAACTTCGTGATCAAATTTGTTTAAAAAAATTCAAGATTTTTCATGAAATATTTTCTTTAGACCAAATATATACCAATTAAAAAGACTAATTTCTCCATGAAATTAATACAAGCAGCAAAATTCAAAATTTTAGTATCATTCTAAAGTAGTCACAACGTTATCATTGATTAGATCTCCTTCTTGATTGGATCCCTGAAGTCACACTCTTGACCTCAGCAGACCACTGCTAAAAAAATGATTCTAAAAATTCCTCATATTAAAATAAAAAAGTTTTATGTTTTTTTTTTAAAATTCTTAATTAGACATAGAAAACCATTCTCTAGAGAACTATCATCAAATTAGGAAAAAAGTTATTTACAAGTAAATTTTTTATTGTAAAAATTATAACACTTAACTGCTTTATAAATCCGGAGAATTCCAAAATGAAATGTTCTCCGTTTGAAAATTTTATTTTCTAATATATACTTAGATTATCCCTTCATTACTTTAAAATGACATACCACACAATAAAATTTTATAATTTTAAAATCTTGATATGAATTTCAATATCTAACTTAAAAACAGAATAGCTGAATTCTAGTTGAAATTAATCTTTCAATATCAAAAAATACTTACCTAGAAAACGATAAAAGAATTATTAATGATGCTATTTCAAGTAATTCGGATGATTCTTTATTGTTTTCCGAATTATATAGATACAAAAATATATACTATTCTATGAAGAAGAAGAATATTTTATAACTATTACAGCTCTGCACGTTCCAAAATCATATTAATTCATTGGAAAGAAGTAAGCAATGTTGACTTTGCTTTAAATTATAATGAATTGAAAACAAAAAAATGTATTTTATCTCCATATACATATGTGCAACAGTATGCAATCACGAAATCGGAAGTTATCGGTGTGCAAGTTTGTTAACAGAAAGGAAAGAAAAATTAATGAGAAATTGTTCTTCAAATGTTGAGATCGTTCTGTTTTAGAATGATTTGCCAATATTCTGCATCGTTTTTACAAGTTCTTCTGCCTTTTCCTTAGGGAAGTTTTGCTTCTTATTTGCTGTTAAAAAGACGTCCTACTCTACCAATGATTCTGATATAACTAAATGAAAACTTAATAAATAGTAGCCTGGAAATATCCTCTCCGCTAGAGGGCGTATTCAAGTGCTGCGATAATGAATAGAGAATACAAATCAAAAAGTCATTCTTCATTGAGAAAATTCTTATGGAATATATTTTCACAAGAATTTTAAGCTAGAATTGGAGGGATAACTTGTGCTATTATTTTAAAATATAAGAGAGAATAAAAATCATAAGAACTATAATACTTAATGAAGATCCACTCTGATGTCATCTCGCAGGTTCTTCTGGCCAAACTTCCTACAGCGCCTTCGACCAACACTTAACGGAAAGTAGATTCAGTAGACGTAAATAGCTAACACTCTACCTACGGTATATTATGTAGTTTTTCTGTCATATTTTCGTTTATTTCTGTAAGATTATATTTGTAGCATGAATAAATGACTAATAATTCTTTGTTGTTTATTGTTTTAAAGTTGAGTTTTTATTATTCATTTCAGTCAAAATTATTAAATTAATATTGAATTGCATAAATTTATGTAAGTGATTCGAAATTTTTCATATTGTGCAATTATATAGAAACATAATTTTTTTTAATCAACTCCAAATATCTTATGTTACAGTAAAGTTTCATAGTTAGTGAAAAATATTTGTCATATTTTTATTTACTGTTCTTTATTTCACTCTCTCACATAATAAATTCTACTGTAAACAGAGAAAATAATAAAAAAATGCTATTAATGAAGTTTTTAGCTATTTACTTTTTAGTTTAAAAGGTATAATAATTGTACTTGACATTCACATAAATATGTATTTTATTCAACTGTGAAACAAATTTGAGAACAAGAAAAATAGTAAGAAATAAAAAATATTTAAAATAAATCGTAACTTACATGTCGAAATTTTTTTTTTTTTTGTCTTCATTAACAAACGACATCATGAATGAGTTAACATCTAAGCGTTTCACATAATTAAAATAAAATGACGAAACGATTATCAAAACTTCATACATTCAATTAAAAATAATAATATTGCAAAAAACGACAACTTAAAAATTCATTAATGTAACTGATAGCTAAGCTTTTTGCGGTAGCGTGACGCTAAAGTGGTTTGGGCCAGACTGTTGCCATTTCTGCACGAATCGATAAAAAAAATAAATAATTAAAAAAATGCGTTGTCTTTTTATGTGCATTAGGGTGAAAACTCTTTATATGTTTCTTCGTGTTAAATTATCCTCTTTATTTATTTATAATTTTTTGCTAAAATAGATCTCTACAGAGACGATGATTTTTATTTTATTTTATAAGAAAAAGTTATTTTTCAATGTGAAAGTTTATACAAGATTTGTGAGCAAAAGAATTTCAAAGATAATTTTTACTTTTTAGTTTAAAAGCATGAAATATCGTCTGATTATTTTTAAACTAGATCATTATAGCGATAACAATTTTTAGAAAATCAGTTGGCAATAATACGAAGTAAATGAAAACGAATAAATATTTTGAGTCTTTAGTAGAATAAAATGACACACATTCTCTTTCGTTTGTTTTTACCCGGGATAAAGAAAAACAGAGCGAGTTTATTTTCCTTTGTCTTGTACAATAACAACACAAAAAATGTATGAAAAATTATTATATTATGAAATAATGAAAATCAAGGTCAATTGAAGAGCGACAGCTTCTGGAATTAATCTTTGAGAATAGATTCACAATTATTCCATCAAATCCAGGTCACAGTCATGGAAACGTGTCCTCAGGGAAACAATCGTCAATATTTGTACATCTGACAGACCAAGAAATGAAGAAATAATTCGTTTCTGAATGCTTATTCCGGAACCACAGACGCAAATATTCTCAAGTTAGGCAATCTCTGCGATTTATGGTGGGTTCATTCACAAATTGCCTCAAAAGGATTTCGGATATGTTTTTAATACTGTTCTTGCCTAAAGCTGTGTAAAGGGACAGGGAAGTTTTCGGAACACTTCTAAATAGTTACAATGGGTCAATAGGACAAACTATAATTTATGAATGGAAAAAACATGAGATGATTCATTATATTTTATAAAAAGTGAAATCAAAAAAATTTCAAGCGCCATTTTATTTGTGGTTGCGTTTTTATTACTTCTTTATAGTTCTATGGATAGTAAGTGAAATCTCTTACAAGGATAAAAATTGCTATCGAGTTTACTGACAGCCAGTTTTGTGTTGATCAGATATCGGCATCTTATCTCCAACGATGTTTCTAGTGATGCTCCAAAGAAAAATTTAAGTAAGAGATACATTTCATAATTTTTCTCAATTGGAAAAAAATATTTTTAAATCAAAACAAACCACTTTCATTTAGAATATAATATCATACAGTTTATATTATGAAAAGTGAAATTTTCTAATTTTGAGTTTGTTTTCGCAGTATCTTAATTGTTTATTGCAAAATCTTGATTGAAAATATTTATCATATAAATATTTTCAATAGCATATTGCAAAATCTTGATTGAAAATATTCATCAAATTGCTGGAAAATATTTATCATATAAGGAAATGATTATTAAAATTTTAAAATTATGAGTCTTTAGGTTGATATTAACTTTTCAACACTATTCATTCAAAATGTTTTCTAACATCCATTATATCCTATGATAGATCACAAAAGCTTTTCAATATTAGAAAATCGAAAAGTGAAGTATGCAAGAAAAAGAAAGTTTATGCGGAATATATTTTAGCGGTAGGACTTGTCTAAAGCGAAAATGATAATCATATTATGGTCCATTTCTTGTTTGTTGTGCAAATTAGGCATAAATATTTGCATTTAGCTTTTATCCAATGACATTTTAAAGAAAGTTCTGGTCTGATGATTTAAATTTAAATTGTTTATTTCATGGTAAAAAAAATAAAATATATTCAATTTTTATTTTGATTTCAAAAGAATTGGAAAGTTTAGGAAGATAATATTTTAGCAATGAAACTTGCATAAAATACAATATTAGGAAAAGTAAAAAAAACTGAAGAAAGGAAGAGGAGAGAAAAAAAAAATTATGTTCTATTAGTATTAGCTGAAAGTATGTTCCCAGTGCAACAAGCAAATTCATGCTTCATTTTTTAATTTAATTTAATTTTTTAAATAAGTAAGGCATAAATATTTAAGTAATAGGCATGCATACTTTATAACAGTGGTTACCAACTGGCGGCCCGCTGGTCACATCCAACCCGCGAAGCCTTTTTTTGTGGCCCGCGAACAAAAATATATTAGTTGTCATTTATTTGCGGACAATTTTCGTAAAAATCTATATGGGTTTAAAGCACTTTTCTTCGTTAAAAAAAACCTAATTTCTTCGTTTCTGTGAAATTTAACATACCAATGGTGCAGGAAAAATTTATTTCTCAGGTAAAAATCTACTTCCCTATTTTAATTTGTAATTCAATACTTTTGTTTTGTACAACTTGATATAAATCTGACAGTATTATTTAATGTTTTTTCGAACATAAGAGAGTCCTTGTTACGAAACTAATTACTTTCGAATTGACAAACGAATTGTTACTTTTAGAAACATTTATTGGGACGTAACACAAATACATACATATTAACACAGACACTCAAGACATAATAATTTTCATTAATCCCGGTTACATAGGGGGCGCTGCTGGAGCGCTTCTGGATACGAATATTCTTAACACACCCCACCTGTACTCTGTTAAGAGTACATTACTACAAACTATTAAATGCAAATACAAATTAAATTATATTAAATCATATGCAAATACAAAATATAAAGAAAGAAAAAACATTATAATGACACAAGGATAATATAGGCAATGATACATGAAACCTTTTAGTATTAATTTATTTCAAGGGGGTAAATTAACTGAATTGGTCGTTTATACTGACCTTTAGATGTTTTGATAATGCATGATCTAATATGACCATCTCGGCCAATAATTACTTTTTCAATAATGCCAAGGGGCCACAAAAATTTAGATTTCGTTATTCCTTCGAGCAATACTACGTCCCCTACCTTCAGATCCTTTTCTGGTAAGGGATTAACAAATTTGTGTGCATTTCTTAATTGCATTAAATAATTAGCTTTCCATTTTAACCAAATTTGACGTACAAGTCTAGTTTGGTAAATTTTACGTCTAGTTAAATTTTCTTTATTCGAGGGTTCATTGCTCAAAATTTCTGTAAAATGAATTGGATAGCTAAGAATTTCCTGTCCAGGAAATAAAAATTGGGATGGTGTGAGAGGTAGTGGTTCATTTAACTCATTGCTTACATAAGTAAGTGGTCGATTGTTCAATACAAATTCAATTTCTGATAGAATGGTCGTCATTTCTTCAAAGCTAAGAAAAGATTTACCGAGAATTTTTCTTAAAGGTTCTTTAATACTCTTCATGAGTCTTTCATAAAATCCTCCCCACCAAGGAGCATGAGGGGGGATAAACTGCCATGTTATTTCATGCAAAGCCACAAAATTGTTTAACTCTGAATCATCCAAAATTTTAGAAAAACTTTTCAAAATGTTTTCTGCATTTTTAAAACTCTTAGCGTTATCCGAAATGATGACCTTACAATTTCCCCTTCTCGCCAAAAATCGTCTTAAAGACAAAATAAAGTTTTTTGTTGTCATATCCGTGACTAATTCAATATGAACAGCCCTTGTAACAGCACATGTAAACAATGTTATATAAGATTTTTGATTAATATCTTTACCAGAACGAACAATGACTGGGCCAGTAAAATCAATTCCAGTAACAGTAAAAGGGGGGTTTTCAAGAACTCTAGTCTTTGGTAATTGTGCAGTAATTTGTTCTGCAGGTTTCAAAGAGTACCTTTTACAAATGAGACAAGTTTTTAAAACCTTTTTCACTATTTGTCTACCCTTCGGAATCCAAAATGCACTGCGAATTTTTGCGAGGGTAGCCGACACCCCACCGTGACAAACCTTTTTATGTTCTCTAGAAATTAGTAATTCAGTAAATTTTGACTTTTTAGGTAAAAGAATTGGATGAATCTCGCTATCTGAAAATTCACTTTCTTCTAACCTTCCCCTTACTCGCAAAACATTATTTTTATCTAAAAATGGGGCGAAATAATAAAGAGAAGACTTTTTAGATACCTGTTTACCATTTTTAATGCATTCCAATTCAGAAGAGTAGACAAGACTTTGCTCATACCTTATCCAGTCCATCTCAGCTTCTGAGAGCTCAGTTGCAGTGTAAGATCCCAACTCAACTGGTAATTTTTTGAGCTTGTTGACGAATCTTTTAACCAGTACTGTGATTTTTAACACTCTATCTAAGTTACTATATTTATTTAAATCTAACACAAATTCTGAATCAAACACTGTACATTTACATTGGGAGATTATTTCACATTCTTTTCTAACTTCTAAATCTCCAATGGGTTTCTCATTTTCAATTTTACAAGGCCAAAACTCACTAGATTGACTCAACCAAGGTGGTCCATACCACCACAACGAATTTTTGACTAAGTCCGAAGCAGAAATACCCCTTGAAAGGATATCTGCAGGATTTTCTTTTCCAGGACAATGAGACCATTCTGTTTGTTCAGTTAAATTTTGAATTTCATTGACTCTATTTTTAACAAAGGTTTTGTAGTTATTGGCCTCTCCCTTAATCCAATACATGCATATGGTTGAGTCTGTCCAATAGTGATGAGTAGTTTCAAATTTTAAACATTTACTAACTTGTTTAACTAACCTAGCGGACAATAAACATCCTAACAATTCTAAACGTGGCAATGTGATTGACTTAATAGGAGCAACCCTACTCTTGGAACATACAAAGCTAGTAATCACTCGATTTTCTCGAGTAATTCCTCTTAAATAGATCACACAGCCATAGGCATTCATGGAAGCATCTGAAAAAGAATGAATATCAAATGAAATAAAATCACATAAAGTTAATCCTGAAAAATAATGTCTAGGAATGAATATCTCGTTCAAATGTTCGATTTCACTGCACCACAACTGCCACTTGTAGTCCAGTAAAGGTGGAAGTTCAATATCCCAGTCAATATTAGCAGCCCACAATTCTTGGATAAGAATTTTCAGTTTCATAATGAAAGGACCAACGTAGCCAATGGGATCGAAGATGCGACCCAGAAGGTGTAATACAAATCGCTTGGTACTGCTACCATTGACAGCAATGTCTTTCAACTTGCTGACGTCAAAAAAGATTATATCTTCATCAGGATTCCAAGCCAGTCCTAGAACTTTACTTGGTACACCATTTCCACTTATGCCATTTGAGTCATCAGTTTCTATGCCAGATCTTTTGTACATCTCACGGAGTGGTATCGAGTTAGTTTGCCATTTTCTAAGCACCATTCCTGCTTTCTTCATTATCTCTACACTTTCGATGCTGATTTTATGAGCAGTTTCTAAATTATCAGTTCCTCCAACGAGATCATCGACCCAGAACGAATTTCTTAACACTTCACAAGTTTCTGGGAATAAATTTTGGCACCTTTCAAAATGGTGCTTAAGAGTTGCTGCAAGCAGGTAAGGACTTGGTTTAAGTCCAAATAGCACTCTAGTGAAGTTTAGTACACAAAGCTTGTCTGAATTGAGGTCTTCAATCCAGAAAAATTTGGTAAATCGTCGATCATCTGAGTCTATCAAAATTTGTAAATATGCCTGTTTAACATCAGCTGTATATGCTACAGCATTTTGTCTAAATTGCAACAAAAGCTCGAACAAGTTTGGATATAAGTTCATTCCAGTATGAAGACAATCATTGAGTGAGTATTCTCCCTCTGCATGAGCTGTACCATCAAACACTATTCTGAGGCGACTACTTGTTTTATCTTCGCGAATGACAGCATGGTGGGGCAAATAAAACGTAGATTCATCAATTAAATCATCTGACAATTCAACTATTCCCTCTTTAAGATAACCGTCTACAACCTCCCGATACTCCTTATACAAAGATGGATCTCTCTTAAACCTCTTGACCAAACTATTAAAACGTTTTAATGCCACCTCCCTATTGCTCGCCAACTTTTCTTGCATCCCTTCTATCCAAGGCAACTTAACACAATATCTATTGTCAACAAACTGAATCGAATCATTGAATTCCCTCAAAAGATCTTGCTCTTTGCTACCTAAAGTCTCTATTTCGTCACCTCTAATTCCCAAACTTTCCAATTCCCAAAATCGTCTAAGCTCCGAAGAGATTGAATCATTCTCACTAAAAACGAAATTAACCGATGCGGACTCAATTGAACCTTCACATCTACCTTGAAGGGACCATCCAAAAACTGTTTCAAGAGCAACTAATGATGAATTTAACCTTTGAAATCTCTTAGTCAAATCCCAATAATAATCTGATCCAACTAACAATGAGATCCTACAATCATTGGACAGCTCATTAGTATTAAATGTCAACTTAAGTCTCCTGGCCTTCATCTCAGCGCAAACCCTTTGATCAGGAACATGAATTGGCGCTCTCGAAATTTCATCTATCTCCAATGCCTCAATCACGACTTCGTTACCTTCGAAAATATTTCGCAACTTAACCTTTACTTTGCGACAAACCTGCAACTTAGGATTCTTGGAGCCAAAACTATAAATTTTCAATTTTTCAAACCCTACAACCTTTAATCCTAACCTTTCGGAAACACATTTTTTAACAAAAGTCCGTTCAGAGCCATTATCAAACAACGAAAATATTAAATCCGAAGAATTAGTGCCAACAATTTCTACCTTTACACATTGCAACAAAATCCCTCCATTTTTATTCCCCATATGATTCGAAGAAGTGGATACAATTTCATTTAATTTTTTCTCTTCATTTTGGTTTTTCTTCGACTCATCCTTATCCTTTTTAGAGTTTTCTAGTTTAAAACATATTGCACGCGCATGCCTACCATTACAAAAAGAACAAGCGGGGCCTTTACAATTTTTAACAAAACAATTAACATTACAACATAATAAGCATCTTCTTTCGCGTAATAATTTCTCTCTTTTATTTTGAGCTTTCAAATTCTCACATAAAGAACTCAAATGATTTTGATTACAAAATATACAACCATTTGAAGCTGCATTAGTCAGCAATTCATTCGCGGAGGATATAAATTTATTCCGATTCCAAGAGCCTCCGTTATATTGACGAGAAATTTGTTTTGAATGGAAATTCGACGCCAGGCGAGGCGAAGGGGGGGAACCCGCAGACTGCTGCAAGTGAAAAGCCCTCTCTCTGGCGATAATAGCGTTATGCAAAAAACTCATTAATTCATTTAGATCATGATTAGTACTTGAAATTTGCTCTTTACTAAATTCTAAAATAAGATCACTGGGAAATAGTTTCAAAATAATTGCGCTAAGCATTACACTATACGTTTCCGATTTTACACCTAAACTTTCAAGAGAACGAATTTGAGTTTGACATTTAAAATAAAGATTCTTTAATTCCTGTAAATTAGACGAAATTTTTAAAGGGGTCATATTCAACAGTTTAGACATATGGGCGTTAATTAAAACATCTTTTTGACCGAATGTATCTTGAATTAATTTAAGAGCTGGTTTATAGTTGTTTTCTGTTATCGCAAAACCTTTAATGCAAGAAAGTGCCTCACCGCCAAGACAACTAAATAAATATGAAAATTTTTCTACATCTGAGAGAGAAGGATTTTTGTCAATTGAATTTTCATATTGATTCCAGAAATTCAAATACTCTGATGGATCGCCATAATAAGTTTGAATTTTTAATTTAGGCAATTTAGCGCTTATATTTCCGCTACGATTCGCTGGGTTTTCTTGCACATTATTATATTTATTTTCAATTACGCTATCCGATTGCAACGATTTTATTTTGTTTTTTAATTTAACAGTAGTAAAAACTATTTCTTCGTTATATTCATCAATTTTTTCTATTTCTGATTCAATATCATCATTATCTAAAAGATTTTCGATTTTAACATCTAAAGATTTGATTTGATCGTCTTTGGTTTGCAATTGGATCAACAGGCTTTCGAACTCATCGATTTCAATTCCCTGCTCATCTAAACAAGTTTTAATTTTTGTAATTAGTTTAGTAACTTGTCCTCTATGTGAGGTGCGTTGCTTTTTTAACTTATCTAACTCTTTCTTTTCAGCCATTACTAAAGTTATATTCCTATTCAGATATTAATAAGCACTACCAAATCAAACAATTTTTAAAGCATATGTGGTTCAGTAAATACAAACACTACTTATTCAAACTAGTACTTATTCAAAACGAAAGTATATATATCAAACATAAACAACACAATTTTACCATTTCAACAATTTCCTACTCATAAACCCTAATTCGACACAATATGAAACAATTAAATGTCCAAATCGAAACTATTTCAATGCAATGACTTTTAACTACTTTCAACACAATACGAAATGGATAAGTATCAAATCAAAACAACATACCCCACATGCCGTCATTCTTTATTTCTTGCAAACGAATTTTTTATTCGAACAAACCATGGGCTTCCACGGACGATGCATCAATTTTCTGTTACGAAACTAATTACTTTCGAATTGACAAACGAATTGTTACTTTTAGAAACATTTATTGGGACGTAACACAAATACATACATATTAACACAGACACTCAAGACATAATAATTTTCATTAATCCCGGTTACATAGGGGGCGCTGCTGGAGCGCTTCTGGATACGAATATTCTTAACAGTCCTATATAAAATTTTGGTAAAGTTACGGCCCGCCATTTGACTGGTGTTTTTAATTGCGGCCCCGGCCTCATGTAAGTTGGAAACCCCTGCTTTATAAGAACTGGATTAACCGGGATTATAACTTGTGAGTGGTGTTACGAATTGACTGGTATTCTCTACAGTTTCCTTACAGTAGAGGGTCCTTTCCCTATATACCATACACTGCTATTTTTCCTAATCAAATCTTATTAACATTAGCCAACGAGGAAAGTTAAAACAAAATTTGGGTTTCATAAAATTGATTTATTAAATGTAGAAAATGTTATTTTTCTTTTGTAGTCTGCTCATTAATATTTTTAGAAAAAAAAGAAGAAATCTCGAAAAGAAATAAAGAGCTCTTTCTTCGCAATTTTTAAATTCCATATTTTATCTTAAGAGATTTTGAAATACTAGAGGAACATAATGTTAAGCAAAGAGTGATAACTTGCTCTCAGGGAAGATTAGGGAGAAATAGTACAATACGTTTTCCAGGTATTTGTGAAAGAGCAGAACTGTAGTGCATGAGAACAAGATGATGGCTAATAGAGTCAAGGATAAAGCACAGCCATTATTTTGTTTTGTTTTTCCAATAAAAGTGCCTGAATTTTCATAACTCATCCTCTCAATTTTCTATAGAATGAAAATCGCATAAAATATTTAGATTTTTTTTATTTTGTTACGGGTGTAACACAGTAAGTTACATCCACAGCAGCAAATTTTTAAAAAGTTTTTTTTAATTGGTTTATTTACTGAAGGTTAGTTACTTAAATTTTTAAATTACAACAGTTGAAACAGGGTGAAAAACGCCAAGAGTTATTTTAGCTAAAGTTATTAGAACTGCTTGATTTCTTCTTGATTGCTTGATCTGCTTGATCTTGATTTCAGCAAAAATAACATTCGTAAATGATAGAGTTGATTGCTTTTTTTTTGTAACTAAAATCAAAAAAAATATAGTTCCATTTGTAAGGCATTTGGCAAATGAGACAATTAACTAAATTTGTCGAATTAAACTTTCCCGAACTCCTGATAAGTGAAAATTTTTGGGAGGTCACGCTGACTTGAGGCACCCTTGTTTACACAATAACTATTATTATTCCTAATTAATTTGAATTTGTTGTGGTTTCTAATGCAACTTGCCAATACTAGTAAGCTTGCTTGGTGAAACCAAGCGAATTTAAGGCGGAGGTAACGTTTCTTGGTTTTCAGTGGCGCCATCTATAACCACGAATGCGACTTCAGTCCCACACACGTCATTTATTCACCTGCAGATCGTTATTTTGACCTGAACCAGAGAAAGATCGATTTCCAATTCAGTACCTTCAGAGTTATTGATTTGTTATGCGAACATGGAGGTTTTTGTGACCCGACAGATTTAACGTGCATCAGTCACCATTTACTTTACGGAGAGTCTTCTGCCGTTGAGGATCGAACTCACGACCCTTTGGACACGGGCCCAACTCCCTACCAACGAGGCTATCCGGGCCTAAGTTGAATGCATTTTAAAGCATCAAGTATAGTTTGTCTAAAGTAAGAACTCCTCCAGACGTTCGTCTGGACCTGTGGCGGTGACTATGGTAACGAGGTATAACTATTTCAAGTAGGGGTGCGGGGTCACTGTTTTGAAGTGGTTTCAGCTCCGGTCGGCGGGAGAAAGGAAATCTTTTTCTTCGGTCTATTTTGTTAATACTAGAGTGAAGCTACCCTCCCTAAAATGCGCCATTCTTGTTTCCATAGCACCAGACGGTCTCAGACGTTCTGACGGGAGGAGTTCTTAGCTTAGACAGATTATAACATAGCACTGTACTAGGTTTTTATTAGTTTCTTTATTTGAGTTAACATGCGGCAAGCATAAGCTCTTACGAACGTTTCTTGACAAACGGGGTATTATTATTAAGATTATTATTATTAAGAGATGTGCAACTGAAGTTCGTTAGTTTACTCCACAAATGGAAATATGGTAGAGTGTTAATGTTCATTGTGCTCATATAATAATAATAATTTTTAATACTGTTTTATTATTTCTTTTTCCCTAAAAAATACTCTTTTTCTAACTATCAAAATCGGAATTCATAAATCAATCATCATTTCAAAAAAATTTATTTCTAAATTAATAAAGAAATAAGTCTTATAACTAGAATATAACTATTCCCTAGACATCCTCATTAGTCTTTTTGTATTTGAAATAATTTTGTCTGGTTGAATCTGAAGGTGTTGGTTGCATCCACCCAAGAAGATGCAAACGAGGAGCGGACTTACAGAATAGGCGGTGAATTTGATATTATTCTGTGACAGGGCGTCTCAACTTGGCGTCTTTTTGTACGCCTACATCTCTGCATTTCTATGACAGATGTTTTCTCCAGACGAACCATTTGTCTCAGTTATTCTACTTTTTCTTCTCCTATTTGAATAAAAATACCCTTTGCATAGAGATTTTTTTTCATTCAAAATGCAAATTCTCTTTTGAAATTTTTAAGTCATTTCATTTTACTTTATAATAAATTTAGATTAAAATTTTTGCAATATAATATAATGATTTATAATGATCATGGGTGGAAGTAGAAAAAATGCTTTAATCGCTGTACGTTTTGTAGAAAAAGAAAGCACTTAGCCATAATTACGTCTCAAATAGCCACGGTCAGTATAAAACATTGGGAGAAGCTCGATTCTTCAAAATATTGATGTTTCTTACTGGTACATTATTTAAATTTATATGTACAAAAGTTCAATGTAATCTCGGAAAAACGTTGAATTTCTTTCTTCCCGTTGGCAACAACAATGCCTCGTAAAATGCGGAATTCCTGATGTTTGATAATGTTCTGTGTCGTTTTACGTGTGCCTTGTTCCCGACGGGCAATTACAAGCTTGTCATTGGGTTGCAGGGAACAACAATCAACAACAATCGAAACCGTGATTGACTGTTATCCAACATATTTGCATGCTTCATTTTACAACTGTAACAAGTTGCAGTTTTTTCAATTCAGAATGGATTTTGGAGGTTATAATTTTTTTCCTTCTCCGTGCTAATTTTTGGAAGTGAGTGTAACTAACGGCATTTCAAATTTATGATTTCTGTTCGCATCATTTGGAAACCAACATCATTTTCAGACTTCATCCTCAGTTTCGATCTTCCTCAACAATGGAAGGTTTTCTTGTCCAGCATTGGTTGGCTCATCAGTAGGAGAGATTGAGAAAAGTTAGTGAAGGGAATACAGGGTAAGTGCACACAGGGCAATGACCTTCAAAACATTAGTACATGATAAGGTGTATGCCGTTGAATTTAATGTGCATTTTTCATCTCATTTACTAAAGGACGTGGTTATTATTAATAATAACCTGATTAGCGGGCATAATAATTCGGCATTAATATGTGTGAGCAGTTTCCAAGTTTTTCACTTCACTTGTTCTTCCTACACTGTTATATTTTAAGACAAAAGACCTGTTAGATTTACGACCATTGCCCAGTATACATTTGCCTAATGTTTCCTACATTTACATTTCTATTAATCTATCTTTAGTGTAATATTCATACCCTCCATTTCAAAAAGAAGAAAAAGTCTTCTCCATTGGGGAGAGAGCTTAGGGTTGTTTGGTTTAGACCAGTGTTCCTTAACCTTTTTTATATAATGGACCCCTTTTAAAATTTTTTAAGAAGTCACGGACCACCCCTCTGTGAAAAAAATAATTGCAAAAAACGTCAATTATTAGAAAACATTTAATTTTATTAATTTAATAGTATACAAAATTTTTAAAATTAAAATTTTTAATGTGAAGGTTGCTGCTGCTTTTCCTTACTTAACAAATTGAATTGGGGGATGGTTTTCAACAAAGCAAACGGGCATATCATGTTCAACATTCAGTCGATTTCGATGTTATGTTTTAATTGTCACAATTGTGGAAAATCCCGCTTCGCAAAGATGCACTGTAGCAAACGGAATTATAGCTGCCGTAACTCGCTTCACAAGCAATGGGTAGGCTTCCAAACGTTTTAAAAATTAGGAGTAGTCAGCGGACCCCCAAGATATAACTCATGGACCCCTTAGGGGCTCCTGAACCACAGGTTAAGAAACCCTGGTAGACTAAAAACAGTGCTGGTTTTTGAATATTACATACTTCCCGTTCATGTGGGTATATTGTATTATCTTGGGTTTATAAGCTATAACATTGCATCGAACACTTAAGCTCGTATATGCGTGTAAATAATAATAAAACAAATAAAGCTTTTGATTAACATATTGTACAATACATTAATTTCAGATTTGTCAGTTGTAAATGACGCATATCAGCATGATATTGTTTGTAACTGAGATGTCATTTTACTATCTGAATTCATTTTTTAAAAGAAAATACAAAGGATTACGTTCTTATTTACTTGGAAAATTCAGTACTTCAGTACATTTTTTAAGATAAAAGAGAAATATCAATATTTATTTTCACTATCTTGTAAATTACTTCTTTCAATGGCTTTTTAAGTTTCCTGTCGAGTTCGATTATAATAACGCAACTCTATTTACAAACATATTTCTTAAATAAGAAAACTAGACTACGACGTTCGTATTTGATTAGCGAGCTAAAAGATCAGAAAGGAACTGTGAAAGCTACTACAAGCGTTTGCGAGCAATGGCGAGTTATTACCATAGAGTTGAAATAGTAGTATTTCAACTCTATGGTTATTACTATTTTGAATTTAAACAAATTTATGCAGGCTGTTGAATTGTATGTAGAATATAATATTGCGTATGTATAGTATTGTTCTATTTCTCGCAAATAATTAATTTCAGCCTATATATGCTTTGTTTTATACTATTTTTAAATCACATTTTAGGATGTCATGGGAAAAGATTCTAAGTAACATTTTAGTGAGTTAAGAAAAACCAGCTTTTGAAAAAAAAGCAACAGTAGGGAATTAAAAAAACAAACATATTTTCACAGTAAAATAATTTTATTTTATGACCTGTCAGAAATTTTTTTAAAAGTAAACAGCTGATCACTACACGTTTTTGAATTGGAAATATTTTAATCTTTCATAAATAAACTTGGTGTCCACCTGGAAGATCTAGACTATACTTATAATATTTGTTTGAGACTGAATAACAATTTTTAAGATGCGCTAGTTTTTATAATTCAAAATACACAGAAAAATACATTTCGGTGAAACAGTAGAAAATAAAATTTGTAAAATTCGGTGACAAAAATAACATTGAATAAATGTAAAAAACTACAGTGTCAAATGTCAGTACTGACTCGATAGATTTTGAAAGATTTTTTTACTCAGTATTTATAGTCTTATTAACAGAAATTTGATATTGAATACACTGTAAAAAATTCCGGATCAAATTACTGTAAAAAGTACCGGCTTTTTACTGTAAAACCCATTTTTACAGGAACTTGTTAGGGAACAAAGTCTGATAAACCGTGATTTTCACATTAATAATTACTGTATAATCACTGAATCACTCTACTTAAATATATATTACTGTAAAAGTAACGGCACAATGTTTTACGAGAAAATGGATTTCATGGACGATGCACTCAAAATGCCAATACTTTATACCGTAATTTGATCCAGAATTTTTACTGTGTATTTGGAATTAATAAAGTCAAATAGAAAAATAATAATCATTTATTTTCTCGCATTAAATTTGCATCCAACAGAAATGTTTCAACATTCGAATTCGAAAGCATGTCTCGTGTTCTGTTCCAAAATATTCCATCCACGTGCGATGTAGTAGTTTTTTTCTTTTATGTATTTTTATTGCTCATTCAGAGCTTGCCATACTCTATTCTTAAAATTCTGATAATTTCTATTTCTCCACAAACAAAACCTAAGTCTTGACGCACAGAAACTTTATTTCTATTTTGTTCCAATAAAACAGATCAAGCATATTCAGGGTATTGTCCATCGCACGCAAATTAATGTTGATTATTCAGGAAGTAACTTGAGCCAATGACATTAGTTCGTCTTCTCCGAAAGGTAACCAACTAAAAAGTACATAACAGACCCAACTTATGATTCAGTTTGACAACTAAATGACAAATGACTTTTTCAACCCCATTGCAATCCGGCGCGTCTTTTGTTTTTAATGGTTACTTTCGTGCTTTTAGCAACAGTTTAATCCTTTTCTTTGCCCACTCCTCATATTCGGGGTCCCTTTTTTTCTATTTATACATATATATAAAAGATAAATTTCATCCAAAGAGTTGACCGCCCTATTTGAAGCAGTTTTTGATGGAGGCACCAATCTCATCAGTCTTGGCGAAACCCAACCTTTTTTAGAATTCGCTCGTTCATCATAGTTCAATTTTTTTTTCTTTCGCCAAAGGATGCAAATTGCAACAGCCGAAGATTATACAGATCGACAGGGGAATTTAATCATTCATTGGAAAGGGTATCGAAGCACTTTCATCCGGGATGCAGGAGATGATAGCTATTAAAATGCACTTACTTCTCGATCTTTTCTTCTTTTTAAAGCCAAAATCACGCCAAGTTTTTTTTTCCTACCTCCGAGTGCGTAAATTTCATTGAAAGATAATGAAGGGAAACTATGTTGCATAATCTGTTTCGAAAAGGGTGTTTACCAGATTGGCTGAATGTAAATTAGGAGGGGAAAAAAAAGTACTTAGAGTCTTTCACTCTCGTCTAATTTACTTTTTTTTCCCTTGCTAATATATAAATTTCTCTTATTGAGGGGTAATAACAGTAATGTAGTTCACTTTTCTTAAAATTTACATTAACTTAAATGTTTATAATAAATTTAGTTCAAATGTAATATAGATGTTTTTTTTTTAAAATTCTAAAACGCTTTTCTTCTTCACACGTATTTTATTCAAACGCAGCGTAATATTTCATTCATATAGTGCGTGATACTACACAAAAATCGGAATGCATGATATTATATTTTGATGAGCAAGTAATGTATTTCAACCAGTGGTTGAAAAAACTGCATTGTTTTTGTAATTTGTTTGTTTGCATTGTTTTTGTTTTAAAAATACATTTAACTATAACAATTTTTTTTCAAATGTACCGACTATAAAAAATTGCAGTAATTACTTCACTACCTTAAGGAGGTGAACTTTGATGGAGAACTTAATTTAAAACTATGTTCTAAATTGTTTTGAATAAGAAGCTGGTTTACATTAAATGTAAGGGAATAATTAAGAATTATTTATTCATAAATATATAAGCCAGTTTGTTATTCCAAAATATTTTTTTCGAATTTGTTAATTTAATCTTCAACTTTTTACGCCCTTTTCGACAGCGAATATTTAATTAAAAAACTGCAAAATTATCAAATAATTGCAGCTTTTTAATAATTTAGTGCTCTTTTATTTCCTCTAAGATATTAAGTACTTCGAAAATACGCTGAGTTTCTTTGAAATAACATCAATGTTTCATGAGTGTGCATTTGCATGTGAAAGTGTGATCAATGTGACTAATTATCTATTTTTCGTGATGTCTAGCATAAATATTAGTTATATATGATTTTAAATACGTAATTTCTGTTAAAGCTGAGCAGCAGCTTGTTTCCAGGAATCGTTACAAACTATTGCTTTTTTTTTTGAAGTTATACTTCTTATGCGACTTCCAACAAGGTTGCGTTAAACGTTTAACGCTACATTTTTATTGGCCGGGAAATCACGCGGTAGGATCCAGTTTTCCCTCATTCATTTCCATATTGTTTTGGTTCTCACTAGCATAAAAGTAATAAAAGTCATAAAAGTATTGTTTTTCTATAAATATTTTTTTAGTTTGTTTTGATAGACATATAATTTAATAGGGTAGTATGTTTTATTTTCAAATTTAGTGGTTAACAATTATAAAAAATGAGTGAAAACAATCCCACGGACAATGCGACGGATTTAAGGTCATGTCAACGTACGTCTCTTATGAATATCAATTGATTGTTAGGTTTTCTCTTCTGAAATTCCATTATGACGCATTCACATACATTATTAATACATTTTCCAGGGCGAGACGATGAGGCAACCACAAGCACTTCCACTGGTTCAAGAGGTCCACGAGGGAAAAATGCACAATATTACCGTGATTACAGAGCACGGAAGCGAGCAGGAAAAAAAAGTCGTTGAATAGAACTAGTGATCTTTCTACGACTGCGGATTCTTCTACAATTAACGTCGCAGGTTGCGAAGTTTAACTTCTTCCGCTCGGAGGGACTCCAAGCACTATTTTTTTTGTATCACACAGCTCACTACACTACAAATTGTGAGACAACATTACGACTACAGTAGTTTCACTACTTGTAGTAAGTAGTGGAAAAATGGGGGTTCTGCCCACTTTGAATCGGATACTCAGTATCCGATTCCAAAGTGAGGCAGAACCACCATTTTTCCACTACTGTAGTAGTTTCGCTACTTTCGACCACTGATTTGAAAACTGTTATCCGTTTATCAATATTATATATTATGGGTTCCATCTCCTAAACCTCTTGGTCTTTAACCCTCATTATTTCTTTTTGTAATTATTTTTGTTTCTTTAAACAGATTGTTGCATCAAAACTATTCAATTTAATGTTCCCAAAATGTTTTGTTGCATGCGATTCCACAGACTTATTTTCCGATTCCATTGGGATAAAATTAAACCTACCAGAGGACAGAGAAATCGCTCCTCAGATTAAGTTCATAACTTCAGTGAATTTAGGACTGTAATTTTATCTTATCGCGCAGTATTAAATGCAGCTTATATGACTTTGTGTACGAAACAGTCGGTAAGTAACATTTAATAACTCTCTCTAAACTTTGAAGAATTTATTTTACAAAAATGCAATTTACTCTGAAGGCACGTTTAAATGTCTTTTATCAGGAAGTTTTTAAGACGAAAGTACCAAAAAATGATCAGAGTATCGCTGTAATCTGAACTACTTATTTTATTTTCATTTTTAGAGTGCTATACACAATTATTTACTTGAATATATGTACTAAAAGCCCAGTTATTATAGTAAAAGTAAAAAAAAAGTGTTTCTTCGGAAAAATTAGTACCCAGACAGGAGTCTGTTTAGAAGAAATTTGGGTCCGTTAGGTTAACGAACCCTTTACAAAATATCTTTTTATAAAAACGGACCCTTCACAAAATATTTTAACTTAAAAACGGACCCTTCACAAAATAATTTATCTTTAAATTGGACCCTTCACAAATTTTTTTATCTTCATTATTGTTTTGTTAATCGAATAAACACTTCCCTGGGAGGGGGAGAAAAAGAAAGACTCATGTAAACGAACAAAATTTTGTTTTCGGTAGACGCCTCTTCCTTTATTCGTCCGAAATGAATATTCTGCGTTCAGCAGTATAGGCTAAATACCAAATATTTATATGTTGCATCGCTAATTTTGTAGCTGCAATTGCTGTTTATTTTTTATTTATAATTTTGCAGTGTTGAGCGTAATCTTGTGTGTCTTTACAATTTAAAAACTCCTTGAATTTTTTTTTTTTTGCAAAAACGGAAAATTCACAAAAGCGGACCCTGGTTGAAAGAATGTGACTTAACGTTTATTTTATATTCGCAAATTACGAGTAATTTTTTCACAATTTTACAAAAACGGACCTTTCACAAAATGTCTGGACAGACCCGTGCCAGGATAATTTTGACAACAATTTTTTTACGTGATTATAAATATATTTATGAAAGCTCTCCTACTCTTCTTCGCACGCTTCCCTCTTTTTTGAAAGGCATGGGGGGATTTGAAGGAGAGAATTGCTTCTCGTCAACCTATACATTCAACTTTCGTCAACCTATCCCAATATATTTATTCATACTGAATTGAATGAAACCAATCCAAAGAGAAGAGTCAAGCGATCAACGATCAAACGATCAGCAAGCGATCGAACTAATAATTTAGAAGCTAAAAACATTTTATGTATAAGAAGTACAAATTTGCACTTCTATCTATTTACGCATCTGATATTGCTACTTTAACAGGCTAGACATTTTTGAGATAGTGTTTTTTTTCCCACGCTGAATAGAATGACACTATAGAAAATAGTTTAGAAGTTGCAAGAGTTTTCATGTTTAAAAAAACCCGTACTTTTGGTCCCGTACTTAGTCGTACACTTTATATCTAAACATGCAAGGTAGATTTATAACTTAAGAGAGTTATGAAGGTTTTCTTCATTATAAGTGCATTTTAATAATAGTATTTTTTGCACACAAAAACATATTTCAATTTTTTAAATATATTAGCTCGTTTGATTCTTGTTTGGTATCATTCGATTGAATGAAAACAAAAAGTATATAAAAAAAACAATACCTCATTCTGTATTGCAATGTAAAATGCGTAAATAAGTGCAAGTAATTTTGATTAATTGTACTTTTTGCACATAAAACGCTTAGAACTTCTAAACTATTTGTCTGATAGACTAGGGATTCTTCTCATTTAGCTTAAAAAGTACATTGGAAGTTATACCCTAGATGTTCAAATATTTCATGGATAGCAATGTAAAGTGTATGTGTCGAAAGTAATACTTTTTATACATAAAAACTCTGAAAACATTTGAACTATTTATTCTATTGACTTGTATAAATTTTGATTCAATTCAGCGTGAAAAAGTAGATAGGAAACAATGTCTCATTTGTATAATATCAATACCATCTGCGTAAATAGGTACAAGTACAAATTCGCACTTTTTGTATATAAAACACTTATAACTTCTAAATTATTATTCCGATAGTCTCGAGTTTGGTCTCCTTCAATTCAGCCTAAAAATATGTCTCATTTGCCTGTCTAGAAGATATTCTATTCTACCCCAAACCACCCTCATTTCCCTAAAAGCGCAAAGAGGTGAGGTTTTAAGTATAATTTATAATAACGTTAGTAACCGAAGGAAAAAAAAAGCGAATTTTTCTGGACTATGAGAATATTCTTCCGTTTTGATAATGCTCTTTTACTTATATGGGTGATTCTCCCGAAATATGACAATTCGCAGTCCCTTGCTCCAAGATCTAATACTATACTACTAAAAGAGCTTTTTTTTTTAAAAAAAAAAATTAATAAATAGCATTGCTGTTAGCATTTTAAAATGACTTTGCATTAGTATTGACTCTTTTGTATAGTTAAAAAATTGAATTGAATTTCAAAATATCATGTTTCTGGTATGCCCCAAACAATATTTCCAATAATAACTAGCTTCAAAACTTCGCATACATTTTTCAATATTTATTTTTTTTATCTCTACCATTGTAGGCATTTCTAGAATATACGCAGAGGGTATTATTTACTAAAACTTCGTTTAAAATAATTTTTTCAACCAATAATTTGTTTGTCACATGAAAATCTGCCATTTTCCTGGCTACTTTTATTTAGTGATTTATAACCAAAATAGATAGCGCCAGCAATCAGTATCTTATTTTAATACATTGATTAGAAACCATCCTATCTGAACATGCCTTATTGCGTGGATAAAGAACCAACCTTCTGGTTCAAAATCTATTTCAAAAATTTTTTCAAGGTGAGTAGGTTTTTATGTTGTCATTTTCCTGTCTTCTTGATATCATTAATAACATAAACTACACAGAATTATCTGAGTTATTTTAAGAAATCCTGTCGTTTTCTGCGGAATGGGAACGTCTTAGGCCAAAATGTTAAATTGAAGTAAAGTTAAGTGCTATAAAATGGCAAATTTGTCATTATCCTGGCTTATGAAAGCCAGGACATTGACGTATTACTAGAAAACTTTTTAAACAGTATATTGTAAAGAGGGAAAGCAAATATTAACCTAATACCAAGTTTATGTATGATTGTAATATGCTTGAATGCAATCAAAGTTTTTTATTTATTTATTGATTGATTATTATACACAATTTTATTCTGTACATATCAGTAACAAATTTTTTTTTGATTCTTTCTACAGTGGATAAAAATAATTAATTTAAGCAATTTATGGTCCATCTAGCATAAAGGCTTAGGTTGAGTTACTTACTATTAACTTAAAATGACTGTTTTTTAAACTAAGCTAATGTGTCATTTTCCTGGCATTCAAGATTTGGTGAATTCCTATTTTATTTTTTTATCTCCAGCAAATGTCAGTAAACTACACTGTTGTCTGTAAGATATTAATAAATGTAACTAAAGAAGTATACAAAAAAAAATTCAGATTATTTTGAAGACTTTAAATTTGAAGAATATGTTTGGTCCGAATTGTCATGTTTCCAAAGAATTACCCATATACTTGGCAATTATGTTGGATTTTATAATCTCACATCACTTTTTATACATCAAATAATTTTTTTACACTTTTTTTTACATCTGTCGACACAACAAATTTAGTAAACTCGTAAGTGGAATACCGATTTCAGATTATAGCATTGTTCTTTGATCAACATATATAATTTTTTTCTGCTTAGATCTTTAAGGCAAAAGTAATATGCTGTTGCATGTGTTTTCTATGTTTTCTAAATGCTTCATGTTTTTTTTGTTTGATTCCTTCTGGTATGATTTTGAAGTGTTGTTATTTTTTTTTCTTTCTGCCAAAACAAAACTTTTAATTTTGATGCAACGCGCTCATATAAGATAATTTAGCTGTATTAATTCTTTTACGTTTTCAAAATATTTAGTTTATTAAATAATTCAACTTGAAGAACTGGTTTGAATTAAGGTTTTTTAATTTAATTAAATGTAAATCGAAAATGAAGCTGTTGTTTTGGAACGCAAATAATATTAAACATAAGACAGTTTATTTTCATATAAAACTAAGATTAAATTAAGCATGAAGCAGCTTTGTCCTTTATCATTGTCATTTGTGATTCCCTAACGATTGCTATCAAACCATGTTCTTGTCTGCTTTGAAAAACGAAATTTAATGCAATTTAAATCTACTTCGTAAGTTTTAATTAGATATATTAAAACAACACGTTTAATTAATATTAAAACAACACGTTAAACATTTAATTTTTCTTTTGTACAAAAAACAAAAATAACGTGAAGTCATCTGTAGTTATAATTCCACCACTAACTCTTTTATTACAAACTTTACTCAGAATCCCAATAAGTATTTGCTGATTATTGTTCAAGTTTTTATTGTATTTGTGATATCAAAACAAATATAAGTTTGGAAAATATAGTTTTGTTTACACTGAACCAATCACTTTAATGTAAACATGAAGAAAAAAATTTAGAAAATTAACTATTGATTGGACTCGTCATTGTTCAATGCTGTTTCCACGAAGAGAATGCGCTGTTTTCCGCGTATCGAACAATGCTGGGTTTCGATTCATCTTTTTCACCAACCTGGTAAACAGAAGCCTTAAAATATCTGTAGTTGAGAAAACTTGATGAACTACTTTCTTATGATGTGGAAGAGGGAAAGTTAATAAGAATAGAACAGAAACAAGAAAATTATTACACATTATTAGTAGTAACTAAAATAAATTAAATAACGCAAAAAAAAGTTTTTTTTCAAAATTGAAATTTCACTTTTCATACCACAAGTATATTTATCTTAAACAGATGAACTGTCTTAAATTATTAACTTTTTTCACCTACTCACCCCTTCATATAGTATTACAGTCAAACCCCGCTATAGTGAACATGGTTGATAGTGAACTCCCGGATATAGTGAACAAAATGTTCGCTCCCGTGCCTTGCTATACACACATAATATTATTTTTTGTGGATATAGTAAATCAAAAGAGAGGAAATTGGCTATTATGAACTTTTTTCTGTCTTTGACTGATTTTTTTCTTTATTTTTTGGTAATTTTGAAATTTCTTCATAAAATACATATACCGATTTTTAAAACTATCCATAGAATGGAATGTAGCCATAAACATTTTTTCTTGTTTACTTCTTCTATCTCAGTTTCCCATCCCTAAATAAAGACCATCCCTAAATTTTTTTGTGCGCAAGACGAAGATAAATAAAAAATAAAATTTAACACATTTTTCGTTACTACACATTTAATCATTTTTGTATTTCTTTTTATTGATCATTTATTTTAATAATGTGTAATAAAAGGGAGCAGTTTGGAAAAATTAGTTGAAATTGTTTGCTGTACGGATATAGTGAACTTCCGGTTATAGCGAACCGAAATTTCGGTTCCTTGAAGGTTCGCTATAACTGGGTTTGATAGTATAATCAATTCAAGGTCATACTATTTGAAACTTTTAGGAGATCTTCTTAAAATATAAAATAAAAGGTATTAATTTTACTATAATTTCCTCGTATTGAACAATGATTTATTTCGATTTACCTCTCTTGCAAACCTGGGAAATAGAAGTCTTAAAATATCTGCATTGAGGAAACTTGATGAGCCATTTTCTTCAATGGAACAGGGAAAATTATTAGGAGTAAATCAGTAACAAGAAAATTATTACATATTTTTAGTAGCTAAAATAAATTGAAAAATGCAAAATTTTTTTTTTCTTTTAAAATTAATTTTTCCCTTTTCGTATCACAAATATATTCTTACAGATGAACTGTTTAAAATTATTAGCTTTTTTCACCAACTCCCCCCATAGTATTATAATCACCTTACGATCACAAATTTAGAAACGTTTAGGAGATCTTCCTGAAATGTAAAAAATGGCGTTAAATTTACTATGATTTCTACGCATCAAACAATGGTTTATTTCGATTCACCTTTCTTGCAAACCTGGGAAATAGAAGTCTTAAAATATCTGCATTGAGAAAACTTGATGAGCCATTTTCTTCAGTGGAACAGGGAAAGTTAATAGGAATAAATCACTAACAAGAAAATCATTACATGTTTTTAGTAGCTAAAATAAATTGAAAAATGCAAAAAGAAAATTTTTTTTTCTCTTAAAATTAAATTTTTACTTTTCGTATCACAAATATATTCCTACAGATGAACTGTTTAAAATTAATAGCTTTTTTCACCAACTCTCCCCTACATATAGTATTATAATCACCTTAAGATCACAAATTTAGAAACGTTTAGGAGATCTTCCTGAAATGTAAGAAAATGGCCTTAATTTTACTATGATTTCTACGCATCAAACAATGGTTTATTTCGATTCACCTCTCTTGCAAACCTGGGAAATAGAAGTCTTAAAATATCTGAAGGTAAGAAAACTTTATCAGCTATTTTATTATTCAGTTTAATACTGATCCAAAAAAAGAATTCTTGAGTTGAAGATTAAATATTTTAAAATTGTAAATAATAATACGAGAGGCATCCAGAAAGTAAGTTTCCCGAATTAAAAAAAAAAAAGAACTCACACTTTCAGGAACTTATTTGACAAGTACAGCAATGTTTCAGCTATTTTTCAACATAGTCACCACCAGAATTGAGACAGTTGTCGTATCGTGGGATCAACTTTTGTATCCCTCTGTCGTAAAACACTGGCGCCTGTTAATAGAACCAGCGTCTTCAGCTCTTCGTCGTTTTCAAAGCACTCACCGGAGGACAGGAATTTCTTGAGGTGCAAGAAAACGTGAAAGTCACAGGGAGCAAGATCAGGGCTGTAAGGTGGATGATCAAACAACTCCCAGCCAAATTCCGTCAAAAAAGCTGCTGTGCGTCGCCCCGTATGTGGACGAGCATTATCATGGAGGAGCTCAACATCTACAGTTAGCATTCCACGCCTCTTGTTTTGAATGGCAAGTCGCAACTTCTGCAGTGTTTCACAGTAACGGTCACAGTAACGGTAGACGTCTGTCACACGCTGGTTCCATTCACAGGCGGCAGAGTTCTACGACAGAGGGATACAAAAGTTGATCTCACGATACGATAGGTGTCTCAATTCTGGTGGTGGCTATGCTGAAAAATAGTTGAAACATTGCTGTACTTGTTGCCAGTAAATATGTTCCTGAAAGTGTGAGTTTTTTCTAAAAAAAAAAAATTCAGGAAATTTGCTTTCAGGATGCGCCTCGTATTAGAACAAAATGGGTCGAATAATTTTTGAATTATAAAACCTCAATAAAAGCGCTCTATTTTATTAAAATTTTCCTTTCTTTAAACTCTTTTGACCAATTCTGTTCTAATTTCGAATTTAGTGATGTATAATTATGTAATTTTAAAGGAGGTGTAAATATTTGCGAACGTTAAATTCATAAGTTTTTGACTGTTATTGAATAAAATAATAATAAATAAAAAAAAATTATAAAGAAAAGTGACAAATCTTTTAATAAATGATTCTTACAATTGTGTGCAAAAATATTTTGATTTTCTTCAATAGTTTCAGATATATGACAAAATGCCGAATAAAAGGAAAATTAATATGAAAGAGTTCAAATTTCAGACCGCAAACCTGAATGAAAAATACGCAACGCTGTTTTGTTAGTTTTGTAAATAGTACCACGTTAATGCTGCAAATAATAATTGTTATGAAAATATAGCGCTACACTTTTTTCTTAATTAACAGCGTCATTTATTGATGGGAAAGTTTAGTTATAACTAAATTGGAAACTCGATAGAAATTTTCTTTCATTTCCTAAACACTACGCAGCAAAGCATTCATTTCATCATGAGTTCGACTTTAAAATGAATCTTCGATTTCGATTCGATCCAGTTTTGAGACACCTGCACAACTAATCCTATACACTTGAACACCTACACCTGATACATTTGGGTATCAGTATCGTAAGAACATATATACCTGATTCATTTGGGTATCAGTATCGTCACTCCTTCGAGCAAACGAATTCGGTCGAAATGTAAGAAATATTTCGTCATTCTATATATATTTCTATCGTGGGCACTATATAGGTGGCACAACACAACAAGAACAGAACAATAAATTACGCCCATTGCCGAAGCGGGATTTGAGCCTCAGATCTTTCTGGTAAGGGTTCACTTTCTTGACCAACAGACTTCTAGTTAACACTCTCCTACAATGCACTACGACGAGGTTTCAAGTTGAGGAAACATTTTCGTCATGTATTTGAGACTTCGCGTTTCGTCTCATATCACGTGACGAAATGAATAAAAAAATTAACAAAATATTGCTCAGGGATTGATGAATCATCAAAAGTTTTATTTTTGAGAGTGCGGTTGTTAAGCAAAACTAAATAGGAAATCACAATAATGTTTATGCGTAACTATTAAATTTTATATTTTTGAGGAATTTTGCGTATTAACTAAACATTTTGATAAGTGTTCTAAAATAATTATGTCTCATAGTTGTATTTGTGTACTCGGCTCTTTAATTCCAAAAAAACAAAAAAACATATATCCTTCTAAAAAACTGCATTTTTTGAAACTTAATCAAGTTAAATTTTTACTTGAGTTAAATTTTCCGAATTTTCTTGACAACGTATTAATATGAAAATCGTTTCTAGTTTTTTTTTCTTCTCCCCGTAGGATATTGACGTTCCAACGGTTTTCTGTTTGGAGAATCGACCAATGGTATTTATGTATTGAAAGTCTACACGCGATTGCTTGTCTCCTCGGTGTAAATATTGAATTAAATAACTTGTGGATACTTATAAGATCTTTATTTTCTTAATGCTAAACAGAGGCGTAAATAACATCCCCACAACCCACGTGGTGGTGGGAGCGCACGAATACATTAGGATACGCAATTTGCGGCCAAAAGCAGCATCTGAATACAATAAAAAAAATATATTATAATTTTATTTCTTGGAAAATAAAAAATATTGTAAATTTTGAATTGCACTTTTTTTAACGAGCCAAATCTAAATCAACGTGGTTTTTCAATCGCTTTTTTCGACGGTTACCATAATGAATTTCCAAACTATTAAAAATCCCAATATTTTTATTTCTGCAAAATTATGATATGCGAATTTCAAATTTTAGTTAATTACTTTTAAAGCTCTTTATTTGTGTCCAGTTTATAGTTAATCTAAGTTTCTTAAAATCTCTTATATTTTTAATAGCACTCGCGAATTTCGAATTGTGCAAATAATAATCACTTTTGACATGCTTTATTTGCGTCAATATTATCGTACCATTTTCTAAGTACCCTCTTTCTCTTCGTACTACTCCTGCATCGTTTCTCTAAGTACGTATATCTAAGTTTAACTCGTAACTAAGTATTGACTTACACTCATTTTTTTATGTATCGTATCGTTTCTCTAAGTTTTTTTGTATTGTTTTTTCAGCACTTATTGCAATGTATTTCCACATGATTTTGTAAATCCCGATATTTTTAAAATGCACTCGAATAACGCATTTAAATGTGCCTTTTATTTGTGTCGCAAATAAATGGCAGACGAATTTAAGAGACTTATTTAAACGTTTTTTCAACAATTATTGCCACTCTTTTTCACGGGATTTCAAAATTGATATTATTTAATCTGGTATTATAACGACTTGTGATTTTCGAATCAGGCATTTTAATCATCACTTTTGACGTGCTTTATTTGTGTCGATTTCATCGTCTTTCATCTTTTTTTTTCCTTCCTTTTTTTATAGTTGCTACTAGATATTTCCACATTTCTTAATAATTCTCAATATTTTTAATACAAACTGTTACTGTTTACTGTTTTTGAACTTTGTTTCTAATTTTTGTAAATTAAGAAAGACAGTAAACTTAAAATACCGTCTATTTAAATAAATTGGCATATTAAAAGTTATGCCCTCGAATCATTAAGATTGAGTTTTAGTACCTGAAAATTCGACCATTACATCAAAAGCTATTCAGGGTGTTAGCATTTTTATTTTGCGCAATATGTAAGCTGTGTACCTTCGGTCACAGATTCGAATGACTCAAATTTATTTTATTGACGAAAATGTTTGCATACAACGTGTCATTCATGTTATAACAAAATGCTGCAAACTGACTACTTCTTAAGGACTCGGGTGACCACGTGACATTCATATTAAAATAGTCCACTATGGAAACTCTGGTATGCTTAGTGTTTCACATTTTTGTAATGTCTTCTTTAAGAAGTAAGCACGCTTTTTCGTCAATAATTCCCTCCCCCCCCGACTATATTTGTGCAAGATATGTTGTTTCCAAACTTATGTTTTTCTGTGCCATCTTATATTTGTAACCCTTGTTTTAAAGCAGAGAGCCTTAACAAAATGTCATTTATTTGTTTTAATAAAACCTATTTAAAGTTTTTCCTGACCATTATAAAATATTAGTCTGAGACATGATGGCGGTATCACAGGATTTCGATGCGGTACTTATTTTTTCAGATCGAATCTATCAAGATTGTAAGAATTCTAAGTGCGAAAGGTGTCGACCTTGAGGTTATTTTAGAAGTGTCTTGATGCTTTAACTTAATAAGAGAACAGGTTTAGTGGAAGATAAGGAAAAATTCATTACAATCAAGTACTCTGACGTGAATTGTGGGGCTCTTAAATGTGTTTTTGATTGCAATTTCGGGATTAAAGAGGGTAAAGGTGTTGCTATTCAGTGCATTTCTTAGACAAACGGTTATGTTTAATTCGTTTTGGTATCAAAATAACTGGAGTTTGAATGGAATTAGTATTGGATCTCCCTTTTTGAGGGTGGTTTGATATACAAATATCTTCTGAAGCAGAGCAATAACTCCTGTAATTTGTCTTTAAAATAATTGTATAGCGCTGAATATATTGCGCTTAATTTTCACTGGGTATTAATTAGAAACAACTAAATATGTGAGAGTTAGTCTAAAAAATTATCTTCTGTAATTGCGCAATAATCCTGAAACTTTTCTTAAAAACAGTGTCATTTCGTTAAATATACCACACATAGTTTTTACTGGGCTTTTACTTACTTTCTACTTAGCTTCACAAAATAATTAAAAATAACTGCAGATTTATTAGAGAGTTAGTTTAAATCTCAATCTGTTGCATTTGCGCAATATATCTTACAACTTTTCTTTCTATTAATTGCACAGCATTTAGCGTATTTATTTTTGATGAACCTTTCGAAACAGACTGTACTTATATGAGTTATAGTTAAGGCCCGGATTTTGATGACATTTGCATTTTTTTGCATTTTTTGCATTTTTGGACATTTTTTGTCCTTTAGAGCATTTTTTGAGATTTATAGGGCATTTTTTTCAAATTTTGGGGTGTATTTTGCATTTTAAAGCATTTCTTAAATTTTTTGTTAATTTTTTTCTAATTTTTATTATTTTTTATAATTTTTTATTATTACACTGGCTTCCAAACAATAAAAAAAATCTCTAGGATATTAAAAGGTGAAGCAACATCTTTTCAAGTTGAAGAAGAATTGTCAGTAAATGCGACATTCCTTTTCAGGTACGCACCAATAACATCAGTAGACATTGAAAAAAGCTTCTCCTGGTATAAAAATTTGCTTTCAGACAAGAGACGCTCATTTACATTTCAAAATATTAAAAAAAAATTTAATAATCCACTGTAATTCTGATATTTAGTAATATTATGAAATGGAAGTTGTTATATTCATTTAAGTTTCTATACAAAATGAAAATGTTTTGGAGTCGATATATTTTCCTTTTTTTGTTGTTATTTTAGGATATAAAACATATTTTTCAAACTTTAATGAACGTAGAACAAGTATTGCATTGCTTTATATTTTTTGAAACGACTCATAATAATTTTAAAGAGTAAAACATTGTTTTAGTTCAATATTTTTACTTCTATTTAAGTCATGTCATAAGGCATTTTTAGCGCAATTTTCGCTTTTTAAGGGCATTTTTTGCACTTTTAAGGGCATTTTTTGCAGTTTTTAAGGGCATTAATTGAGTTTTTTTAGGTCATCAAAATCCGGGCTCTAGTTATAGCAAACCACTATCATCTCCGATTGCGCAATAACTCCTACAACTTTAATTTATATTAATTGTACAGCGTTAAATATTCCATATTTAATTTTTGCTGAGTATTTGAAAAATTGGAAACCAATATACACGTGAAAGTAAGTTAAAACTACCTTCTTGCAACTGCGCAATAACTACTGCTGTATTAGTAAAATATATTACATTTAAGCTTTGCTGGGTATTGACTTGAAACAACTGTGCATTTGAGAGTTAGTCTATACAACTATCTTTAATAACTGCGCAATAACTCCTATAACTTTTATTTATATTAATTGTAAAGCGTTAAATACAGCGTACTTTAAATATTTGTAGGGTACTAAATAAAGTAGATACTAAATGAGAAAACAATATGTACTATGTTTTCTAATTTAGGATGATTGGGTACGATATGATAGGTAATAACTTCACAACTGCATATGATAGTTAGTCTAAGAAGCCATCAGTAACAGCACAATAAGTCCTTCAACTCTTTTATATTAAATGTGTAGTGCTACGTTTGCCTTAATTAATATTTTCTGTGTACGAAATAATCAGAAACAAAAATAATTGCATTCGTCTTAGCACACATATATATTAATTGCGAAGCTTGTGACTTGCAATCAAAGGATCTAAATCTTCTGTAATGGCGTTATTGCTTAAAATTAGATGAAGACGAAAAATTTGCCTGTAAGTAAACACAACGTTGTTCATAGTGATAAATTTTTTTTCTGAGTTAGATCCAAACTGAGTTGATACACTATGCTTAGTTGATAACATGATTTGGACATTTTAAGTGCTGGTCCTTAGCTATATATTTCTTTCTGTTCCACCAGAGAAGAGGACTTCGACGTGATTTGCATACACATCTTCATTCAACTATCCTTAAAATTCAAATCAGTTTCGCTGAATAGTTTATACCTTTAATTAATGCCCTGTTATCCCACTTGGATTATCTGTGTAGCCTACTTAGCATATCACAAAGTGATTTACACTGAAATCGTATTTAAGAGTCTGAATGGCGCCAACCTTAAATCAGTGCATCAATTAAAGCAATAACACAAGCAATTATTTTTGCGGTTAAGAGAGGAGCACCAACCATTTGAACTACAGTAATATCCATTCCCCACGGCTGGTAATTATTTCCGAAGAAGCATGTGTTTTGTTTGTGAATTATTGTTACTTTTTCTTTCTTCTGTGAGTTATTTTAGGTTCAGGTTGTATTATACCAAACAGCAGGCGTGTGTTTAATGTAGTCAATTCTTGGAAGAGTTATCACAATACTAGTTTCAGCTGTAGACGACCCGATATTTGAAATGGTCCTGGAGAAAACTTCTCCCCCCCCCCTAAACAGTTTAGCGCGTGGAAATTTTCGTGATTTAAAAGGTTATCGCCATTTAATGGAATATTTAACAGCCACGCCTCCAATATATTAAAATGGGCTACGCCTTTCGAAAGAGGTGCTCTCATCAAATACTCAATTTTTTATTATCGACAATAATTTTTTGTTTTGACTTATCCTTCAGATATATAAAAAAGGCCTTTATAACTATAAAGCAATTGCTTATGAAATTTACCAGAAATATTTTAGCAGGTTTATACTTGTTTAGCAAACCATTCGACAAGTTAAACATCTTGAGACGTGTTAACCGGTCGACATCTTGAGCGTAATGAAATATCTGAGGAACAAAATTTTGCGCAAAAATCATAGAGTTAAAAATAGATTTTCATGTCTCTGTATTTTATTCGGATCAGATAATTTCTTTTCGATGTTTTGTATCTCTGACATTATGCTTCTTAAATATTTTGTCAAAGCGATATTTTTTCTTTGTGATATTTATGTTCAAAATAATGTCGAATTCTGTTGAGAACTTGTTAATATTTTTAATTTAACAATTATGTCATTTATTTTAGGTTCAGATTGTATTATACCAAGCAGTAAACGTGATTTTAATGTAGTCAATTTTTTTGGAAGAGTTATCACAATTCTAGCTTCAGCTGTAGACGACCCGATATATGAAATGGTCCCCGATATACTCTTTTTTTTCCTTGCTTAGCACGTAGAAATTTTTCGCCATTCATAAGGTTATCGCTGTTTAATGGAATATTTAACAGCCACAACTTTATATATTAGTTAGAACGAGCTCACGCCATTAAAAAAAATGGGCTTATCAGATACTTCGTTTTTTTTTTTTTTTTTTTTTGCATCGAAAAGAGATTATTGCAAGAAAGCAATTTACAACTGAAAAAGTTTGAAGAAAAAAAAAGTTTTTATATCTAAATTTTAGCGGTCTAACGCGCATGCCTACGCATTTACCTACCTTTGGGGTTTGCAACAAAATCTCTGTCAGGCCACACGTTTCGTTATACTAAGCGTGCGCTGCTGGCTCATATTAATTTATTTTTGAATATAATAAGGGGAAATGTCGTATAGAATATTCAGACCAAATAGTTCATTATACAACTGCAGTTCATAAAAGGAATCAAAATGGTACACAAAATGTGGCATTCAACTTCAGCAGGGATTTATATTTTTAAACGCTTTGAAGCTTTACAAAATTGCTACAAAAAGATTGTAAATGTTAGAATATTGAGAGATTTGACAGCTGAAAAATCATTAGAACTACCTGAAAATACATCCAAGTCTTTTGTTCGACAAAGTAAAAATATTGTTGATCGTAAGGATTATTCTGAAAGAGAACCAGATGCTCGTGCTTTATAATAATTTAATCACTTTTATAGGAATTTAATAGTTTTTCTGAAGAATATTGGACAATATTTGTATAAATATTTTGGAAGATTTTTTGTGAGTAGTTAAGTAAGATATACGCGTGAAAGCCACGTCACCATTATGTGGGTGACGTTTCCTGATAAAAAATTTTGTTGTTACTCGTATATACAGCTGACGTGTTACCAAGCGTCACCAAACATATTTTAACAGGTTTAATTAGAAATTTGACAAATTAAATATAATGAAGCATTTCAGGCTTGTTAACTTGTCCGAATCTTAAATAGAGCGAAATGTCAGAGAAATTAATTTCTCACTAAATATCATAAGAATAGGAATAATTATTTATTATGAAGATAGCTCCAATTCGTCACTCACAATTTGTCGTGGAACAATACATCGATTACAATTGGTCGGGGTGACACTTTGCTGTGGATAAAATTCGTCTTGTGTAAAATTCATCACAAACCCAATCAACACCTCCTAGAAGAAGGAAGGCCTCTGCCCGAATAAATTTAGCAGTTCGACGTAACAATCATAAACTGCGCAGTGAAGGGAGAATACGAAATTTGTCTCTACGTACGGGCTACGAAACTGTGCAAGGAGAGAAAAATACGAAAGATGTCACTACGTTCGGACTACTAATGGATCGGATTTTATGGTAGCCCGTGCGGAGGCCTTTTCTTTTCTAGGTGTTGGCCCAATTCGTCACTCACAATTTGTCGTGCAACAATACATCGATTACAATTGGTCGGGGTGACACTTTGCTGTGGATAAAATTCGTCTTGTGTAAAAGTCATCACAAACCCAATCAACACCTCCTAGAAGAAGGAAGGCCTCTGCCCGAATAAATTTAGCAGTTCGACGTAACAAACATAAACTGCGCGGTGAAGGGAGAATACGAAATTTGTCTCTACGTACGGGCTACGAAACTGTGCAAGGAGAGAAAAATACGTAAGATGTCACTACGTTCGGACTACTAATGGATCGGATTTTATGGTAGCCCGTGCGGAGGCCTTTTCTTTTCTAGGTGGTGTTGGCCCAATTCGTCACTCACAATTTGTCGTGGAACAATACATCGATTACAATTGGTCGGGGTGACACTTTGCTGTGGATAAAATTCGTCTTGTGTAAAAGTCATCACAAACCCAATCAACACCTCCTAGAAGAAGGAAGGCCTCTGCCCGAATAAATTTAGCAGTTCGACGTAACAAACATAAACTGCGCAGTGAAGGGAGAATACGAAATTTGTCTCTACGTACGGGCTACGAAACTGTGCAAGGAGAGAAAAATACGAAAGATGTCACTACGTTCGGACTACTAATGGATCGGATTTTATGGTAGCCCGTGCGGAGGCCTTTTCTTTTCTAGGTGGTGTTGGCCCAATTCGTCACTCACAATTTGTCGTGGAACAATACATCGATTACAATTGGTCGGGGTGACACTTTGCTGTGGATAAAATTCGTCTTGTGTAAAAGTCATCACAAACCCAATCAACACCTCCTAGAAGAAGGAAGGCCTCTGCCCGAATAAATTTAGCAGTTCGACGTAACAAACATAAACTGCGCAGTGAAGGGAGAATACGAAATTTGTCTCTACGTACGGGCTACGAAACTGTGCAAGGAGAGAAAAATACGTAAGATGTCACTACGTTCGGACTACTAATGGATCGGATTTTATGGTAGCCCGTGCGGAGGCCTTTTCTTTTCTAGGTGGTGTTGGCCCAATTCGTCACTCACAATTTGTCGTGGAACAATACATCGATTACAATTGGTCGGGGTGACACTTTGCTGTGGATAAAATTCGTCTTGTGTAAAATTCATCACAAACCCAATCAACACCTCCTAGAAGAAGGAAGGCCTCTGCCCGAATAAATTTAGCAGTTCGACGTAACAATCATAAACTGCGCAGTGAAGGGAGAATACGAAATTTGTCTCTACGTACGGGCTACGAAACTGTGCAAGGAGAGAAAAATACGAAAGATGTCACTACGTTCGGACTACTAATGGATCGGATTTTATGGTAGCCCGTGCGGAGGCCTTTTCTTTTCTAGGTGTTGGCCCAATTCGTCACTCACAATTTGTCGTGCAACAATACATCGATTACAATTGGTCGGGGTGACACTTTGCTGTGGATAAAATTCGTCTTGTGTAAAAGTCATCACAAACCCAATCAACACCTCCTAGAAGAAGGAAGGCCTCTGCCCGAATAAATTTAGCAGTTCGACGTAACAAACATAAACTGCGCGGTGAAGGGAGAATACGAAATTTGTCTCTACGTACGGGCTACGAAACTGTGCAAGGAGAGAAAAATACGTAAGATGTCACTACGTTCGGACTACTAATGGATCGGATTTTATGGTAGCCCGTGCGGAGGCCTTTTCTTTTCTAGGTGGTGTTGGCCCAATTCGTCACTCACAATTTGTCGTGGAACAATACATCGATTACAATTGGTCGGGGTGACACTTTGCTGTGGATAAAATTCGTCTTGTGTAAAATTCATCACAAACCCAATCAACATCTCCTAGAAGAAGGAAGGCCTCTGCCCGAATAAATTTAGCAGTTCGACGTAACAAACATAAACTGCGCAGTGAAGGGAGAATACGAAATTTGTCTCTACGTACGGGCTACGAAACTGTGCAAGGAGAGAAAAATACGAAAGATGTCACTACGTTCGGACTACTAATGGATCGGATTTTATGGTAGCCCGTGAGGAGGCCTTTTCTTTTCTAGGTGGTGTTGGCCCAATTCGTCACGAGCTCAGTTAATCGAAGGCACAACACTTCGCAACGAAATTTTATCACGAGCACAGTTTGTTGCAGACAGAACTCGTCGTAGTTACAATTCTTTGTGAGCACAGTTTAGCGTGGTCTCGATGAAATACATATATTTAGGCATAAAAGTCTTGCAATGCTTTCAAAAGCTGACTCAATACTTAATATGTGACCATTCAAATATTCCGTAATCACCTAATGGGGAAGGTCAGTGATTTGCTTATTGTTACTTACAAGGATCTATACCACCCAGCTTGTTCAAGTTTGAGTGAATTACCTATTTTTAGAAAATGTTCCTTAAAAATGACAGTTTTTAACGTTACGGTTACCGAGATTCTGCTACCTGAAGTGACCCTCCTAGAATTTTAATTTACCCTTAAGCAACAGAATGCTAGTTCAAAAATTCTAAAACTTAATATTCACATTTTTTACACAGTTTTTATTAAAAATATGATCACTTTCATTCTTTAACAAAATTGAATTAGCTTTAACATAAGTGAATTCAAATTTTAAATGAATACTAATGAATAGTTGTAAATGTCACAATAAAATGAATAGTCATAATTCTATGCCAGTCAGATCACAAATTTGTTTACACTCAAAACTAATAGTTCAAGTATTAAATTATCTTTTAATTTGAACTGTAATAGTTTTTTTATTTAAACAAATTTATGACATGGCTTGTTTATAGTTCATCCAATAAAATGCAGCAGATAATTGATTCTTAAAAGAGCCTACATTTCTTTTAACGTTCCTTTATAAATTGTTGTTGGAAGAAGATGTAATAAAAGACAACACCTTGGCACAAGCCCCAGAAACTTCCGTTTTTGCGGTAATGGCTTATTTTTTTTTCTTTCGCAAAGCCATGAAAATTATATTGTTTGGGGAGAAGGGAAATCTTTTAAGAGTCGGTGAACTTTTACTGCTGCTATTTTAGTTTTTGTGTCACAGAGACGAATTACGAAAAAAAAAATATTGTTTAAGTTGCAAATGCGTGAAATTGTTAGGGTAAAGTGATATTATTGTGTAATAGGTTTCTGTTAATATTACTCGTTGAAAAGTTGGAATTATAGTTGGCTATTTATTAAGCCACCTATTCCGACTATCAATTTCCTTGCAGAATTGAAGATGATATGACTATATTAAAATGTCATTTATGTGCAGTATCAGAAGCAGTGAAAAAGTGTTTTCCTTATTCTTTGTTTAAAACAACATTATGTTTTCAAAAATTGCAAATATATATTTTTTAATTATAAAGCTGTTTTTGAAGCTGTAAATTTTTATTGGTACTGCAAGTATTTTTTAAAAAATTGAAAATATTCTTCAATATTTTAAGTCTTTTTATACGCTGTATAAGTTTATGCACTTTTGACTCAGTATAAACAAAAAAAATTGAAAAATATCTGTTCAAATGTATTATTTTTTCTTATAAAATATTCTTTGGTATTATTTAAAAATTTCGATTGATTTTAAAATTGTTATTGATTAATAAAAATTAAAAATTATGGATTATTTTGCATTAGTTGGATGAGAATAAATAAAAAATAAAATGAAGTCACTAAAAAAATTTAACTTTCCTCTTAATACATTTTTTTTAAAAATTTCACTCAGTTTTTCAAATAATATAGAAGCTTTATCTAAATTATCAGAAATTAATTCAAAATTGTTTTAGGTAAACAAAAAAATTTTTTTTTTCCAACTGCAATATTTAACAAGTTCAACTGAAGTAACACACCCCTGAATTTTGATAAATTTAATTTCACGGAGTTATAGTGGCTCAGGGGAAAGAGCACTTGCTTCCCAATGAGTTTCTCCGGGTTCGAATCCTAGCGATGGCTGATTTTTACAAATTGCACTCCCGGCTTGCACCTACTACTGTGCTAACATACAATATCTCAGTGGTAGATAATGGATTAGAATAAACTTCCCGTCGGTAAAAAAAACTACAAAATGCAGAACTTATTTAACTACGCATTATAGAGCCGGGTTAGCATGGTTGGTAGGGCGCTGGACCCTTGGTCATGGGTTCGATCCCCGCCTGTCGAAGATTCCCTGTGTAGTAAATGGTGACTGATGGACGTTAAATCTGTCAAGTCTCAAAGTCCTCCATGATCCCATAACAAATCATGCCTCTGGGGGTACTTATCCAGGAGTTTCCTTGTCTTCTGGATTGATTCAAAATTACAAGGATGCGGAGTTGAGCATTAGTAGTCGTAAACCCAAAATTGGGTCGGCAGTTCAACGACGGTTATGAAGTGAAATATAAAACTAAGCATTATGTTTAGTTAGGTAAGCATTATGGTATTTCTCTTATGTTTTTGCAATTTTCTTCTTTTTTCTTGGAATGTGAGTATGCGCTTACAGAAGTTACAAATAATTTTAGAGAGTAATCGCAAACGTCCGGTAACCTGAATAAATTGTGTTCATTGATTATTCTGAGTAAATATCCCTCTTCATTAACATTGGCAATGCATTTGCTCAAAATTTTTCCTACAATTCTCTATCTATATCTGTACTGACCTCGTTGAACCAGCAGTGGGGTTTATTTTTGGCACGTTTTTTATCAGTTGACGTGTGTGTATTTCCATCTCTTTATCATTAAAGATGGGAATGATTGGCATACATTGAGTACAGCCGATTTAGTAATTACGTGTATGACCTGCTAATAACTTACTTACGTTTATTTTATAATAATCACCTACATCTCTGGAAATTCATGAAATATTTGGATGCAGGCAATTCTCAAAAGATGGGAAGAATGCACTAAACATCAGCTAATTTCGAAAATGCTTTAAATATTCATTACTAATGCAATATTGTTTTCTATTTAAATAAAAATAGCATTATAATAACTTTTTTCATTAGATTTTTGGGAATTAACAATTCAGGCATTAACAATTAGGACATTTTTAAACAATAAATTTATGATAAAAAAAACTTTGGCGTTGCATACGTTATACGATTAGGCAAAGCTATGTTTTAGGTAAAAGAAAATAGAATTTTGTTGCAGAAATATTTCAAAACATAAAAAAATGCTTAAATACTTGAAAAATTATTTTTAAGAATGGATAAATAAGTTTAAAGTACTTACTTAATCTATTTTTTGTTAAAATAATAACGCGATCCTGTTCGTTATTTGTTCGGATATGCATCGAAAAACTAAATTGATTTTGTTTAAAAAATCTTTTACATGCTCTCTTGGAGTTACATTGGCTTAGTTTACGTTTAAAATAGGTTCTTTTGGTTAGAAATAAATACTTTAAGGTGCTTTTGAAAAACCGAATTCCTTGCAAAGTGACGACTACAAAGTTGGATTTTTTAATTAACCTACAACATATAATATTTTTTAAAAACATGCATAAAATTAACCTGCTCAAAATGACATTTTAATATTAATTGGAAACTTTTCCTATTATTTTACATCACTGCTAATTGATTTTTTAGCTTTGCAAAGGGACGAATTTTTCTATTAACCTATAACGTATACATTGTTGGAAAAATAATTGTACAATCTACCTGCTCAAAATCATATTCAGATCACTAATTGAAAACCTATTCAATTGTCCTGCATCATTGCAAACTGACTTCATAGATTTGCAGAGAGTCATATTTTCCAATTAACCTACAACACATACATTGTTTAAAAAGCAATAATAAAATCTCCATGTTCTAAATCATATTTAAATTACCACTTGAAAAGCTTTCCAATTAGCCTGCATCATTGCGAGTGACTTCATTGCTTTACATAGCGCCGGGTGTTTCAAGTAACCTACAACATAGACATTGTTTAAAAAACAATTATGAAATCTACCTGTTCTAAACCATATTTAAAATACTGCTTGGAAAGCTTTGCAATTAGACTGCATCTTTGCAGAGAGCCAGGTTTTTCATTAAACCTACACATATGTTGTTTAAAATAAGTTTGACGAGAAAAATAAAGCATACAAGGTTCAGAATAATGTCTTGAAAGTCTCTGCTTGAAATGAATTTGAAAACTTCTTAGGTTTTTTAATAATTAAATACTATATTAATTTCTATAGAGATTTGAAAATGAAATACTCTTTTTGCAAAACCCTATTAATTTTTATTTGGAAAATATAACAACGTTGTTCTAATTTGTAATTGGCAAACTGCAGTGATCAGGGAATCAATTTTAATACCTTGCTTTTTATTGGTAATTGACAATTATCAATCACACTATATAACGATTTCTAAAGAGGCTTAGATATTTTTTTAACATGGTCTGACTGCTTACTGAATAAGTTGTGTTTAATTTTTGTAACAAAAGTTTTTCAAAATATTTTCTCCGTCATTTATAAGAGATATACCGCTTAAGATGAAATCGTAATCTTATTTTTTTAGCACTTACCTTTGACGTACTAAGTCACTTGAACCTGTTTAAATAAAGATTTTGTAACTTTTTTCGGAAATTTGTTAGGAAACATGCTCTTTTATTTATGTCTTAGAAATGGGTTTTTGTAAATGGAAAATGTATAAATAGCTATAAATATATATATATATTTCCAAAGTAAAATGGAAGAACCGATGATTTAAAAAGATTATTTTTATGAAATGTTATTGTTAAAACTAAGAGTTATTTCGAATAGTTTTATGCTTTCAAGTTAAACTAAATCGAATGTTTGATTTTCTTAAAATAATAAATGTTAAAATATGGAATAATGCTAATGTTAGTTAAATCAATAAATTTACCTATTTTTAGTGTCAGTAACAAAAGTAATTAGTGTATTTATAGTTTTTCATTTGTTAAGTTTCACTTGATTCTTAATAATTGCACCTATTTTCCGCATGCATTCTTCTTCCTAGGTATTACATTTTCTCTTTATCTTATTATGTCTGCAGTTTTGATAATAGAAAAGAAAACTTGTGATAAAATTATAGACAAAATCTACGCACTTTGATTGCAATCAAAATATTTTTTTGAAATAAATCAGATTTTGTGGTGCATTAATTGAATATACCCACCTTTTTATTTAAAAGAATGTACACGAAGAAAAAATTCTGGCAAAAATACCATATTGTATGGTTATAAAGCTATACTTCTGGTTAATATAACTAAAATATACTGCTTTTAAAACATTTATTTGATAATTTTACCGTTCATATGGTAAGGGTTTACAAGAAATTCTGGTTTTCAAAATTGTAGATGATTAAATTATTACTACTTTTAAAATATTGTAATTAAATTAGTATTAACTATAGATTGTTATTAATTGTAGATTAATTATTAATTTTTAATTATTACTACCATTTAGTAAAATATACAAAACTGAAAAGTAAATTTAACCTAATAAATGATTTTTATGCCAAGGTATGATAAAATTACTAAATTTTATCTCATATTATGAAACCATATTTTATTTTTAATTTTATAAAGTGTTTCGGTAAAAATTACCATGCTTTTTGATGTTCTCACAGAGTCAGAAACACGGTAAATGTAATCATATTCTGGTAGTTTTGATGATCCTTTTTTTTCAGTGTACTAAAGGCATAGGTATAACCTTACCGTGATAACACATATTAAATAACTTTGTTAACACAGGTTAACATACACAAACAATTTATGGCTCTTGAACTATATCTTATATTGTTTTTCATTTATTGTGTAACCCATATTTTAAAAATTGCAGTTTTAGTTGTAACTACAGTCTGGTTGTAGTTTGCATATACTAAATTTTGTTAATATACATAAATTGGTGAGGATAATTAATAACTTTACAGAATTATGTTATTAATCCGATAATGTGAGGATATTTCCAACATTATTCTTTGCGGTTTACATTATCATATGCGGATATTATTTTATGCTATCATTAGTTTTTACTGATATCAAGTAGTGCAGATATGTTATTGGAAAGTAAATATATAATAAAATTGTCAGGCATATTAAATATGTAATCATCACTTACTATGTAAGTTTATTGAAGTCTAAATATTCTGATTTATATTGATAATGTAGTTTATATGTACAAATCTTCAAATGTCTGCATAAAACCAAAGGGAAAAAAGTATAAATTTTCAAACATTATACTTTTTTCAGTGACGCGAGAAAGCCATTTTTTCTTTGTGTTTCCGCTTCGTTTTCGAGTCGTATTTTAAATTTAAAAGATTCTACTAATCTAACGTATTCAAAGGGATCTTTTCCAACAAAAACTGTATTTACGTAAAGTCTATGAATGCCACTTTGTTAACAAGATAATTTCACAAGATTAATTTTTAAGTATACTATTGATAATTTACTTAGCTGATTCAATTATTATGATGAAGAGCAAACTTTTGGTATCTTTCAAGATAGAAACTTTTCATGAGCTAGAAATCTCATTCTCTCATTCGATGCAGTACTTTAACAAGACATGAAGTTTTTTTTACTCATTCATGAAAGGATAAGAAAATATTTCTGCTATACTGTTACAAATATGCAGGGTGTTCTGCAAAGACCAAGCTTAATATTTAGAATCCTTATCAATAATATAATTATCAATAATAAAATTTCTCTTTTTCTTCTGTTTCCTTTTACCATCAAATCTGTTAGTTGTTTTTTCCATCCTTGCTTATCCTATACTGTGATTTGTCAGATTTCGAAAACGTTTTTGTTCTTATCTCGGTAAAAAAAATTAATTTGCAGCCAGAAATGCGTAATTTTTTGTTTGTTTTAGTTTTTGAAAAGGATTTTAGAAAGACAGATTAAGAACTGTCTCAGCGAACCCATCTACGTAAACATCTATGAGAAAAAATACGTATATAAATTTTGCTTATTGATGCGGAAACTATTTTATTGCGATATTATATTATTCTATAAGGGATAAGTATTCAGTATACGATTGACACAATTGCTTCAAAAAACGGTTATAAGAGAAACCGGATAAGGCCCTCAGTTCAATTACTGTAATTTTGTATACACTAATTTTAAATGTATGCGTTAATTACACGCTCAGTTTAAACAAAATTTTGCCTTTTAAAGAAAACAAAACTAATGTATATGTGAGAATAATTTATTTTATATCAGTAAAATAAAAACAACCAGGAAGAATGTTTTTTTCTTTCGCTTACAATTGCTATTCTGTACAGGTAGTGATTTAAAAAATAATGTATCCAAAACCTTGGAAACTTGACGAGATATCCAATTAGGGAGGTTCAAAGTAGTAAAGAAAAATTATTTTTTTTGAACATCTTGGTCTACTAATTCGAATTTAATGCATTGGTTTGTTTGATAACTATTTTTGCCATGGATGCAAAGTACTAATTCACATCGTCCTAAATTTTCTTTTGGGAGGTGCGAGACTTGGCTATTGTCACGTTTTTAAACTAAAAAATTAGAATTTAAATCAGAGAAGAGGGTTTTCCTGTGGTACAGTTACAATAGAGATTAAAGGCTATTGTTGTTAATAAAAAAAAGTAAATTTTTGTTTTGTTTTTGCGACCTTTCACATTTAACCCACATCTATATCCTCAGTGCAAAAAATTTTATTTTATTTTACCAATCGTAACAAATATTGTTAGAGTAAAAAAAAAATGAAATAAAAGGAAAATTTTCAAAACTGAGATTTTCAAGTAAATTTAAAAAGAAGAAAATAATTTTTTTTTCTTTGCTTGAGTCGGAAAGCAGTCGAAATTTGATTGACAATTGACAATGGTTGACAATTATCTCTATTTGTCGATGTCAATTATCTCTATTTGTCTGACAATTATCTCTATTTGTAGCACTCAAGAAGCAAACGGAACCTCTCTCGTCATCCGATGAGTAGAATTTTAACATTTTAGTCACTCAGATATGGAGACGAAATTTTGATGAATTCCCATAATTGATAAAATGATGATTAATTCTACGTGGAGCAGTCAGGAAGTAAGTCAATGAAACTTGTTACGTCATCAAGCATAGAACTTCAGTTAGAATTTTATATCAGTTAATTTGAAAGTGGTCTAAAGTTTGTTTGATGATAAGTGCCCTGTGATAATATGTTACACATTATGCTTGTAGTGGTCAGAAAATGATTCAAAATTTTACTGTTCTCAGACACGAATCTTTCACTTTTAAGTACTCTCATTAGCCAAAGAACGATTACTAATTAAACTATATTGATTGCAAGATTTTGCTTCCATAAACACCAAAACAAGTTTACAAAAATCTATATACTATTTTCAGAATTACTAACGCCTTTTTCCTAAATGGCATCTAGAACTATTGATAGACAATACTCATTTAAATTCTCAAGAAAAAAAACATCATAATATGCAATTTTTTATCTTTGTTTAATTTGAAAAAATTTAAAAAAGCTGGAAAACAAAATAAGGAAAAGATATTATCCGTATGGAAAATATATAATTTTGCTGATATAATCGTGTAAGCCTTATTTTGGTTCCGTATTTTGTTTTCCGGCGCTTTTTCAAATTTTTAGTTCTTTTTCTTATTTAGTATTTTGTATATTTTAGTATTGTTTTCGAAAATGAAATAAAACAAAATATGTACAATGACATAAACTAAATTTTTAATCTAGAAAAAAAAAAATTGACAAATCCCTGTTCAGGAAGGCGGGTATGTAAAACATTAAAGCTAATTTGATTTTCAGCTGACACTTGATGGTGTTCTAATAATTGTTTTTCGAATCTTTTCTCACTCTTCCATCAAGTGCTCTGGTTTCTATATTTTGTACATCGCCTACTCAATAATGTGTCAGAGTTCGACGGTGTTTTTCAATTTTAACACAAAAATCAATGATCATTAGTGGCCCCTTATATGCACATATTTTTGTATGTACTTTTGACAAGGATTCTAAAAGTATGTACTGAAAATGGCCACTGTGATTTTGTTTATCACCTAACCTAAATATCAATTCGCGATCCATAAAGTGCATAGCTTTTATCTTTATTTTGGAAAACGATGCTTAAAATATATGTTGTGGGTGGTCAATGCAGAACACCCTGCATTTATCGGTGATCCGATTCTCTTTAATGAATCGTTTCGTCCACTCGAAAATTCAGAACCCTAAAGCTATTAATCCTTTGAGCGCGGGAGATATTTTCAATTATTTTTCACACTTCCAGAAGTAGGTATTGTTGAATTACTCACACGATAAATAACGGTCGAGATTCGGTAGTAAAATATGTTGGTGGTGATCATGATAAGTTTAATCAGGCATTTCAAGACGCCGGCGACATATCAGGTGTGATATCTTTGTCGGCTGACGTCACACCTAGCAAATATTTGTGGACACATTCTTGAAATCGAGAGTTGATTGCCTGACGGTTGCTTGTTATTTCGAATTCGAAGAGAATTACTACAAACGGCATTCAAATTTTTCCTCTGATTGAGTAATTATCCAAATCTAACTGAAAGAAATTATATAAAAAAATGCACTTTGATTGTAACTTCAGTGTAATGAAAAAGCTTTATTTTCAGATTTACCCAAATTGTGCTAAAAATATAAAAGGATACGTAAATTATAATCTAGTGGGCTCCGTCCTATGTTCTCTGGCACGCCTAACTCCAGAAGATTGCTATCCGGCGACCTTGTAGGTTGCTTAGCGAACCATACTCACTTCCCTAGCTACTAAGTTATACCCATACGAAATGCGTTTTAGCATAAAAAAGAATTTAAATCAATTATTAAAATCTTTAAAACAAGTTTCTTTTTAAAAAATAAATTTTTTAGTCAATATTAGGTTATTGAAATAATTTTTTTGAAATTGAAATTAATATCATGCAATAGAAAAACTTGTAGAAATAAAACAATAATTATGCTTTTAAAAAAACACGTATTACTGCACGTTTTTGCCTTTCTTAACTGTCAACGCTTTCTTCTGCTCTTCGAGCACGCTTTTTTATTATACTTAAAAAGCGTAACAGCATGATTACTTTTTCAATAAATAAAAATAACAATGAATAAACTTATTGTTGTTAAACCTAAATAAGTATAATTGAAACATGATAAATAACATTTTGTTTGTTGATATAAACTATTCGCTTTCAACCATTCATTTCATCCCAGCTTATAGCTTAGTTAGTTTCAGTTTTTTATTATCCACGTGAGAAAAGAACTTTCTTTCAGAAATTTGTAAACATGTATGTTTATCTGGATTTAACATATTTTCTCCTTTATTGTAATATTATGCATTCGATGCTTTTTGGTAATAAAAGTTTCGGCTGGATCAGTTTTACTAGTTATTACACATTAACAGAACAGAAATTAGGTAATCAAGTAAGAAAATACATATTTAATTTCTAAAACATAATTGACATATGTTATCAGAGTCTAAAAAAAATATTTTATTTTGTTATTTACATTTTTTATTACATCAAACTGTGTTGTAACTTTAGTTGATAGTTCAAGATTAGGTTTAGTTTGTTTTAATATGTTTAACACTAAGCATACCAACACTTAATCTAAATCTATTTCTACCATAAACGGTCAAATTACCGGACTTCATGTTTCTTGATTGAATGTATGAAATATCGATTTTAGGAATTAAATAAACAAAAAAACTTCATTATATTAAAAAAAAATTGTATATTGCCAATTTTTGTGCCAATTTTAACACTCTCTTTGCTTTTTCTATAGCGCATTTTCTTATATGGTTCATAACACGATGGTCAATTATCAACGAAAAAGCAGTGCTAACTTTACCTTTCATAATATGACGTTTTGCATATCCTGTTGAGCTCACTTCTTGCCTGAAAATGGTGATCTTCCAGGTGTACCACCTATTTGTATTTCTTTCCGAACAGATTCAATCTCAACACGCTGCTCATTTCATTATACCTCTTCTTCAGAACTCGAGGGTAATCTTATTCTTTTTCGTCTACTACAGTGTTTTCCAAACTTATGACTTTTGTCTACCCTTTTTAAAATTTTCGTAACGCTGTGTACCACTCATAAAAAAATCAATGTATTTTTTACTATAAAAACATTGCACAAAAGTTAAAAATCACAACTGGCTGTTGACACCACTAATTATTAACTGTTAACTCGGTAAAAAATGACCAATAGAAAAATACGTTATCGTAAATTTTCATGACTAGCTTTGTTTTTAAATAAAAGTTTTTGACATTTCCGTTTGTTGCAAGATATTTCTCATAAGAACGCGTGCCCCCGCTAAACTGTTCCCGTACCACACTTTGGGAAACACTGATCTGCTACATTCATTCCCAATATTTTCTTCTTCATCGTCAGTATCTGTATATTCAAACTCATCTGTATATTCAATCAGATGAGTTCATCTGTATACTCATTCATCTGGATACCTTCAATTCATCTTCATCAACTTCCGAAAACTCTTCGTTACCTACATTATTTATATCTTCCAAGAATTTCTGCTGTCTTGATTGTTTCGACATTTTTCTGGGTAAGAACTAACCATAGGTAGTTAGGTCTGGGTAAAAACTAACCATGGTAGAAATGAAGCAAAGCAATCAAAATAAAATATAAGCTACTTGCCAAAACTCTTAGTTTTTGACACTTTTTCTTACACAAAAATACCAAACTAAAATTTCAGGTACTTGCTTGAAATTTCAATTCACAGACATTCTGATTAAACCAATTACGCAACAGTTTTTTGCAGAAATGTGCAACTAATCGGATGGATGTAATTGTTAGAAAAAGTCATGAAGTTAAATGTTCAAAAGTGATAAGATTATATGGGCATTTTCGATATGTTTAGTGTTAAATGATTGTATAATACAAAATACTTGCTTTGTCTAGCAAACAATTACATCCATATGCATTGCTTTTTTGAGCTTAAAAGCATTGTACAGAGTGTAAGAAAAGCGAATCCCCCTGAATAACTTTTGATCTAATGATCCAACCTTCATAGGAATGAAACTTGATGGTTCATGGGGTGATTTCAAGTAAGCTAATTGATTAGCACAGGTGATATTTAATGTAACGATATCATACCAAAACACGTTTTTCTATGATTAAACATATCTCTTAAACTTATATGGATTTTAGACATTCAAAATATAAGGGGCAGCAGCAGTTTGGAAAATATGGTCCCAATAGTTTGGTCAGTGGAAATATCCAAAGTTTGGACCCCATTATGTAAATTTTACTTTCTATGTATTTCGACATATGTCGGTAATTTTTTAGCGAATTAAAAAAATTTTTGCACCCAAATCTGAAACCTGTTTATCCAAAGATAATTAAATGTTAAAAATTATTCTTATTAATTATTAATTATTTTTTAGCTATATTATTTAATTAAATTCGCAAAAAAATTAAGTTATGAATTATAAACATTTTTCAACTTTTCAAAGAATGTAATTTTATAACGCAAAATTTAAAATGGGAAGAAATAAATCGAATAGTTACTGAAAAATCGAAATTTGAGTATATAACTTTTAAAAATTTCGTAGGGACTATTAAACTGATTTCGTTCAAATTTTGTATTTTGCATTATAAAATTAAATTTTTTAAAACCATGTAAAAATTTGTATATCTTACATTTAAAAAATATTTTCGACCATTATTAAAGGAAATAAGTATTGAAAACTATTTTTTGAATTTAATTATATTTGGGAAAACGAATTTTATAATTGTGTGTAAATTGTTTTTAATTCCCTTGAAAATTTTTGTGATATGATTAAATACACAAAAAGTAAAATTTACATAAAAGGGTCAAAAATTTTAACATCTCTTATGCTCAAACTCTTGGAACCATATTACCCAGATTGCGGCTACTCTGTATATTTTGAGCGTAAGAAATCCAAACCCATCAACAACAACAAAAAAAGAGTGTTTTATTTTAGAGAACGCATGCTTTTGTGTTTCATTTCTTTGAGGTCACCCCCTCGAACCATTAAGATTAATCCTAGCACGTGAAAATCCGATTTTTAGATCAAAAGTTATTCAAGGTGATTTGCTTTTCTTGCGCACTGTACAAAACGTGTAATGGCTATCCTTAATGCATAGTTTCAATAATTTTGTTGAAATCGCAATCAAAATTTTATGAGCATTCATAAGTATATATATATATATATATATATATATATATATATATATATATATATATATATATATATATATATATATATATATATATATTCCTTGTAATACCTTAGAAATTAAGGGGAGTCGGCAGAGCATTTACCAATAATGGTAAAAATTACCTTTTTCGATGTACCTTTTCTAAGAAACTACTCATGATATCGGTTTATAATGTTTTTTGGATTTGTAATTATATCAGTTGTATATTGTATAATGATGTAACTTTAGTAGGAATACTTTTTGATTTTTGCTCGAAAATGAAGAAATTTTTTACAAAAATTAAAAGTTCTCAATTCATAATTTTTTTAAAAAATTTCTGCCAAAGATATGTATTTACAGTTATCACAGTGTAAACATGCACATGCAAATATTCCGACTGAACAAAAACTGAAACAATACCTTGTTTAGATGTTGAGAAAAGGTAAATCGAAAAAGGTCAGTTTTAGCATTATTAATATATGCTCTACCGACTACCCTTCATGGGCTTCAAATTTAAATTATTAATATTTTTAAATTTGAGTCGGTAAGTCTGTATACGTAGTTGGAGTGCATTAGTGAGATATTCTTACTTCAATAATAAATTTTCTTTCTTTAATTTGGGCAATAATACTACGACTAGTTGATTCTCCCACTTCCCTATATTTCGCTCATTTCCTAAATTCGAGGAAATTTTTATCAGGTGTACGCCTAACAGTCTGAAAAATATGACGTCAATGATGACGTCGAAATACTATTTATTTTAGATTAATAAATTTATGTTATTGATCTGACGCTGAAACAATTAAAAGATGGTGCTATGATGACCTATTCATTGCGCAGTTGTTCATTCATGAACTGTTATAAATCGTTCGCAACTTTTTTTTATGAAATTCCTTTCTGCGCGCACTTGCAGGATAAAAAAAGATCATTATTCATTTTCATGCACTCTTATTATTTATTTATCAAACATTTTTACGATTTTTTTCAAGTTGAATAAAAAAATGAAGTTGCTTCGTAAAATAAATTTTGAATAGTTATTAAACTATAAATGGTGTGAGAGATTTGTTAAATATAAGCTTTATGAGAGCATTATATAAAGAAAGTTGTTAAAAAAAAAAAAACTGTATGTAGTAAAAATATTTTGTTAGCATTTATTTTCTTAAAAGAATTTAAAAACTACTTAAAATATTTTTATTTAACAATAATCACATATAATTTTCATCCACTAGTTACCATTCTATGAGCCTTTTTATTCTTATTATATCTATGTCTAACATGATTCAGATAATTCAGCGGGACAGTAAAATATTATCGGCAGACCATCAGTAGCCCGCGGGACATCATTGGCATTGTATGTTGCATTACTAGTTAAGATAATGCGGGACATTAAAAAATCATCAGTGAATCACCAGTAGCTCGCGGGACAATGTTGGCATTGAAGTTTGATCTTAGTTACCATACACGCCTTTCCATTTGCTTGTTGTATCAACGTACTAATATGAAGGAAATAATTCACGCGGTCACTAAAATATCGTCAGCGAACCACCAGTTGCCCGCGGAACAGTATTGGAAATTGAATTTTGATCTACTAGTTACCATTCTATGCATCTTTCCATTCTCATTGTATATATGTCTAACATGATTCAGATTATTCAGTGAGACAATAAAATATCATCAGCAGACCATCAGTAGGCAGCGTGTCATCATTGGCGTCGTATGTTGCGATACTAGTTACACACGAAAACATACACAATATATACACAAAAGCAAATTCAGAACTGGAATAGATGCCCCTCCTTTAAATTCAACTGTCTGACATAACATCTGATTTTAAAATTACTATTGATAGAACAAAGGAAAAATTAATTTAATTCCTCATATTTTATTTTATGTCACTCGTTGAACAGCTGACCCAATTTTGGGTTTACGACTACTAGTGCTCAACTTCGTAGCCTTGTAATTTTGAACCCAGTCCAGAAGACAAGGGAACTCCTGGATCAAGTATTGGGAGAAATTTGCTTTCATGGAGGACTTTTTGAGTTACGCATTTGCGTTACGTAGAGAGAAAAACCACGAAAACCTCCCAAGGTTAGTCTGACGGCAAGGGGACCCTACCCCATGATCCGTCTATACAGATGATATTTTATATCAACACTATGGCCGGTGCAAGCCGGATGCGGAATTCATATCGACCAGCCATCGTTGAGATTTGAACCCGGTTTACCTCATTGGTAAGAAAACGCTCTATCCCCTGAGCAATCAGTGCTCTAATTACTCATAAATGATTATCAGTGCTCTTATGGTTAATATGTTTATAATCACCAATGAAGTTTATTCACTAAATCGGAGTTCCGCCAAAAGAATGTCAATCATTTAGGTTTCCGCAGCAGGAAAAAATTCGGAACCGTTGTTACTCTGAACTATGGTAGTAAGTTGATCGATCGGGGTTTTGGTTGAAATTTGATTTATTACTATTCTATTTATGCGAGTAGTTATTCATTCGAATATGTTTCCCATTAACTTCCTTTCTTAAATGTCAAAATGAAATGCTGTTCTTAATAAAATTTATAACAATTACTAATTGATTATGTGCAACTCTTGCTGAAATTGTAATTTGTTTCCTTCAAAGACGTTCACGACAGGCTTAAGCCTTCTTTTTAAATCAGATCTTAAAAGTATAATCATTTGATAGATTGAATTTTGTTTTATTTTTTTTCCTTCATTTTAGTGTATATTGTTGTGCTTAAAACTGGTGAGTTGAATATAATTACAAATTTATGTAGATAAACCAGGCCTGGAGTCTGTTTAGAAGAAATTTGGGTCCGTTAACGGACTCTTCACAAAATATCTTTTCATAAAAACGGACCCTTCACAAAATAATTTATATTTTAATCGGACCCTTTACAAATTAGTTTATCTTCATTATTGTTTTGTTAATCGAATAAACCCTTCCTGGGGGGTAGAAAGACGGTTCGAGACAAACTAAGTTTCCCTATGTTTAAATTCCAAATGTAGTATTCTAAGAAAATATTTCTACTTTTATAAACATCGTGTGCGCATTCTTAATAATATTAAATCATAATTTATTTTTTGTGAATAAATAATTGTACTATTTATATTCATTCATAAAATTAATTAATGGAATATTATGTAATTAAAAAATAATTTCTGGCAATTTTTTAAATAAAATATTATGAATTTAAGAATTGTTTAAGTTTACTTAATGCGTAACACATTAAAAGTGATACGTTACTAAGTTGTGTTATTTAAAATATGTCAATTGAAATTATAAAAAATGTGAGTGATTTTGTTTCTATTATTCGTTCGAAATGAATATTCTGTGTTGAGCAGTATAAGCTAAATACCAAATATTTGTATGTTGCATCTCAGCAATTATTGACCAGAATCTTGTATCTATTTACAATTTAAAAACTTCTTGAAAAGGTTTTTAGCAATTTTTGCAATAACAGGACCCTATTTGCACAAATTCACAAAGGCAGGACCCTGGTCGAAAGAATGTAACTTAACGCTTATTTTATTTTCACAAATTATGAATAGTTTTTTCGCAATTTTACAAGAACAGGACCGTTCACAAAATGTCTGGACAGACCCCTGCAGACTTTTGGTACAGTTTTTAAAAACACCACTCTAATTAGAGAATAAATGATTTTTAAGTTATTCAATTATTACTTCAGTGACAATTTAATTTAATATCATAATCTTCTACGGGTAATAAATTTTTTATCAGTTCTTTTTTCTAATTAATTATAAATTCATAAATTTTGAAATGTAATGTAATTCTAACAGAAACTAAGTTTAAATTAAACGCACATCATTAACCCTTTGACGCAGATGGTTCACTGGCATCACTGGCTCACTGGTATTTTGATAGTTTTTAATTATAAAAAACAGTCTAATAGTTACTAAAAAAATTGCTAAATTATCTAAATTATATTTCTAGTAATATATAAAATCTAAAACAAAAATCATATATAAAAATGTATCAATAATTGCTTTTGCAAATCAAGGAAATATCAATGATGAATAACTGTTTCTCTTAGATCTAAATAATTATAAATAAGTGCAAGCTTGAAAAATTATTGTTTGGAAGTGAGCAGTGCTTGGAAGATTTTACCTTTTACGTAGAAAAAGACACTGGTACTATTATACTCTGTGCTTCATAACCGTAAGTTGCTAAGATGCTAAATATAATATTTTTCACTTATTTTGACCTAAATTAATGCAAAATAATGAAAAAAGTATGAAACATGTTTAATTAAAATTCTGACGCGAGAAATAAAAATTGTCAATACTCCGTAATAAAATTTATAATAATAGAAAAAGTGATTAATAATCAGTCAAACTTTTAGTCTAAGTGGTTAATACTTGTATACGAAAAATAGTTGATGGGTTAAAAATGTACTATTTTGTATTGATTATTGATTTAAAATTTCAGCAATTATTATTATGGAGACATGGTAAAAGTTGCTTTCTTTTTAAGTTAATATAAACGTTAAAAGATATTATAAATGATAAATGTGAAAAGATATTATAAATGATAAATGTGAAAAGATATTATAAATGATAAATGTTAAAAGATATTATAAATGATAAATGTTAAAAGATATTATAAATGATAAATGTTAAAAGATATTATAAATGATAAATGTTAAAAGATATTATAAATGATAAATGTTAAAAGATATTATGTTAAAAGATATTATAAATGATAAATGTTAAAAGATATTATGTTAAAAGATATTATAAATGATAAATGTTAAAAGATATTATGTTAAAAGATATTATAAATGATAAATGTTAAAAGATATTATAAATGATAAATGTTAAATTATAATTAATTTTCAACAAATATTACACAGTTCTATAAGACTTTTGTTTCCTACACTGAAATTTGTGATTATAGAAATTCTAATTTATGATAAATTTCAATTTAATAAGAGTTGGCTTTTAAAGAGTTGCTGTCGAATCAAATATAGTTTATATTCATGCAATCAGTTTAGACACAATAAGAGTTGAATTTTAACGAATTTGTGCGTAATCAAATACATGTTTTGGTAATTTAATTAGTTAAGATTCTAAAAGTTTTAACGAATTTATGTTGAATCAAATATATTTTTATAGACATCAATAACGTTATTTTTTAATTTTTAACCGTAAGTATCATTATAATCTTAAATAATTTATTAAGTTCTAAGAATCTTCCATTTGATAATAAATTATTCATAATCAGTCAAATTGTTACATTTTGTGTTGATTGATTTCCCAACATAACACTTAAAAATGAAACTTTATGAAGGGTTGAAATTTTAATCATTTTGTTTTGCTAATCATAGATCTTAATCGATTTGTATTTGTTTTTGTATTCCTCGAAATTCAAGTCTCTTCTAAGTTCAGTGAACAGTTTTTTAAAAGGCTGTATTTGAGGTTCTCAGCTTTTATTTTTTTATTTTTCTAAAAGTAAAATTTAGGTTAAGTAAATAATAAATAAAAAAAGCTGTAACAAAAAAATTTATTGGATTTCATTTACTGATTGAAATTTTAATTACTATAACTTCAATTATTCATTTAAAATTGAACAATTTATTAAAAATATAGGTAAACCAAATATTATTATCTTCTTTAAGCAGACAATTTGAGTAATACAAGCATAAAAGTTCATACTTAAATGTTATTGTTGTAAGTTATGAATGAAAACAAAATTATTGCTTTAAAATCATGGTTCGTAAAAGGAATATATCGTTATGAAATTCAATTGGTACGAGGTTTAGAATTTATATAATCTTTTGAATTTAGATCTCGAATGTTATTGAAAAAATTAGAATTCTGAAGTGAGTGACACTTTTTTTATACACCAATACTAGTTTCGTCTCTTTTTCTTTAATTTTTAAAATTCCAGTAATTTTCTTACAGAGTACCGATTTTGAAATGGTTTGAATTCAATCAACGGAGGAACTTTAGAGTTTGTAATCAAAAACAAAGAGTAACTATTAGGAAAGGAAAGCAGGGAAATACTTTTTAAACTTTAAAAATCGCTGTCAAGATTGATCAATTTAACATTAAAAGACCAAATTTTGGTGTAATTTCATTAATATAAATTTGTTCATACTAAGAAAAGCAAATAGATCAATGGTTGCTGCTGAGTTTATTAAAATTCGCAAAGTTTTTTCGAACTTATATCTAGAAAAATGTCGATAAGTTGTGAGACGCGACAAAAAAATAGAAGCTGCAAATATCTATTATAAAGAAACCATTTTGAGTTCTGTCATATTTTATCAATTATTTAATAACAATTATTTATTATTAATTATTTTTATTAGCTTTATTGGTTTTCTTGGAACAGCAGTTAAAGATACATTTCTCAGTTAAAGAAATAGCCAAAATATATGTTTTGACTATCTGCTTTGAAATGGACTGAAATAAAAAAAATCAAGTGACTACCATACTTCAGATTTTTGAGAATTTTTTTATGAAAAAGAACATGCTGAAAAAGTTCTAAAATATTTTATAAAATTTTTTTGGAACCAAAACTACAATGAGGAACCATTTTGAAATTTGCTTTAGTTGAATAAAATGGCGTAACTAGAGAAGGTGGCTCATATATTCTTAACGTTCATAACTTTTTTATTTTATTTATAAGTCAAGTTTCTTAATTTTGGTGTCATTAAAAAGATTCTATGCAAAAAAATTATTAAATATATCTGTATCTTTAAAAATATATCTTTAAAAATTTAACAATTTGTATCGTTATATTATTCAGGGATATTTCAATATTAGTATATCTTTTTGCAAATTTTTGAGAATATTTTATAGTAAAATCGCAAATTTTACCCACAAATGTTTTTTTCCTTAAAACGTTAAATATAATCATATTTTATTTAATAGTTCAACATAAAGATTTGAAGTGGTGATTTTCGTTTTGGGCCATTCAAAAATAAAAAAAATGGTTCATAAAAAGTTACAAAAAATACAAAGGAATAATTTTGCAACAGATTCTAAATATCTAATTCAGAAATCATTATTCAATAAATTTCACTTCGAAAGAAACACTGGTTAAAATTTTTGAATAAACTGATTCTGAGTAAGAAAAATTTAATGCATTTTTCGTAATCTAAAATTTTTGATGAAATTTAAACCGTTATGGTATTAATGAGTTTTAATTTTTTAACCAGTAACAAAAAAGATAAAGGAGAAAATATAAGAGATCCTAAATATCTAATTCCAAAAGTACTAATCAATAAATTTCACTTCGATAGAAACGCAGGTTAAAACTTTTGATTAAATTGATACCGAGTAAGAAAAATTGAATACGTTTTTTGTAATCTAAAATCTTTGATGAAATTTAAATCGGTAAAAGAATTTTGCATTTTTTAACCAATTACAAAAAAAAAAAAATAATAATAAAGGAATATATATAATTGCTGAATATCTAATTCAGAAATTATTAGCCACTAAATTTCACTTCGGCAGCTTAACAGTGACTTCGACAGATTTGAATAAATGTACATAAGGTATAAAATATTGTATAAAATTTTTGCTAACTAAAATTTATAAAAATTCAATTCGTTATGATATAAAATGCCATTTTATTTTAAATTCGTAGTCATGTACCACAATTTAAATAATTTATAAAATTATACTTTATGAATTATTCGAAAAAAAAAGGGTTTTGTTAAAAAAACAAAACAAATAAAATTGCGAATATTTCATTGTTTATTTTGTTATGAGTCAATGATTAGAGCATAACTATTCCGATTTATCGAATTCAGGTGTTTAAAGAGAAAAGGTTACAGTTAAGTCGTAAAACTGATTGCTCCTTCACGCGTTTGCTATCAATAACGAATACCTGTTGCGATTGGCTGACGATTTGGCGATATTGAAGTTTTTGGCGTCCTTTGTGAGCAACTGAGTAAAATGTAAACATCACATCATCCGTATTAGTGAGGTTGATTTTCTAAGCGAGGAGTGGTTTTACTAATTTCATTTCTTCTTGTGTTTTTGTTGTACTTTTCAAATAGGATTATTTCTTTTTACAAATGCTAAGTAAGTTTATCATTTGATTTATTAAGTTTTAAGAGTTTATTTTACGTTAAATGAAATAAACTATGATTTTTTTTTATCGTTTCCAATAATATTTTCTGAATACTTAATTTCGTTCGTCCCAAACTTTAAATAATGGCAAAAAAAATGCGATTTTTACTTAGAAATATGTAGTTAACAAGAAAATCACATTAATGCGATAAAATAATTTTTAAGAAAAATTAAATTAATTGAACTTAATTATATTTTTCAACTAATTCTTAATTATTACTTAAAAAAATGAAGAAAAAAAAATATTTTTGGCACTTTATGAATATTGTGAGATATTTTCATAGTGTATTTTTTACATTTTGATCGGGATAGGAATGTTAGATCATTTTGGATAGGATTCTTACTAGACTCAAATAATTATACGCGTACAGGCCATAAAGCTGTCTAAGAGAATAAAAAATGGAATTTTACACCAGTTTTATATAATTTTTAATTTTAATTAAAAACTCCGATAAGCGAGAATAAATCCTAATACAATTTTGAACAGACAATCGCTTTTTAAATGCATACGAACAGAAAAAAAATCTCTTATAAATAATTTTTTAGGTGATACAATTGTACCAAATGTTGCTCAATATTATTGAACGCATTGACTTAAGAGAGTTAGGATTAAGAAAGTTAATGAGTGCGCTGTTTTATTTACTTACTGGTCATTATTTTAAATTTACGATGCACTTAATTAATGATGAACATTGTTGAAAATAAATTATTAAAAATAATGATAAAATTTTGGAAAGCTAACGATGAAAATATTTCACAAATCAATTTTTTTCATTATTTACATTTTAACACGCCTCTTAAATTAAAATTATAGTTTACTTAAAGTTTATGTTGTTGTTTTTGTCGTAGGCCATTCAGGCAAGGGGGTACGATTGTTCTTGTATATAATTAAAGTTTATAAAGCTTCTTAAAGGCTTTGTTAATAATGCTTTTTATTTTAGGTGTGATACCTATAGTTTATCTTGTCATCTAAACTACACAAAATGATGCAGACTTTTTTTTAAAATATTTTTTTTGACATTTTTCATGAACTAAAAACAGTGTAAAGTTCAAAAAATATAGTTAATATTTCACAGCAAGAAGATTCTTCTTTAAAATTGTTTCAACAGATTTTTTTCTAAAATATATTTTTTGACATTTTCATGAACTAATAAACAGAGTAAAGTTACAAAAATATCGCTTGCATTTCATAGCAAGAAGATTCTTCTTCAAAATTTTTTCAACAGATTTTTTTTAAAATATATTTTTTGACATTTTCATGAACTTAAAAACAGAGTAAAGTTAAAAAAAATATCGTTTGCATTTCACAGCAAGAAGATTCTTCTTTAAAAAATTTTCAACAGATTTTCTAAACGGAGTTAAAGTATGTACAGTTGGACACTTGTTTGATTGGTATCATTAATATTGCCCTCAGCTGCAGTTGTTTATTTGACCTGTATGTCAGATATTATAAATGACACAATTATGATAAAATACTGGTCATATCTCTTCGAGGTAAATTTTGACACCAAGTCTTTCCGTATCTTTTGTTTATTTGTAAAATATCATAAGATTGGGAAAATTTTGATTTTTTTTTCTAGTGTTAGCTGTTTAGGAATGAAATTAGATTTTGTCTACAGTTGAAAATATGAATAAATTTCTTTTTATAACTAAAGATAATTACAGAATTATGTCTACAGAAATTATTATATAATTTTAAATTTTGTTCTTTAAATACTATAATATTTAAGATTTATTTTACAGTCGGGTGTGATAAATTTTATTTACATAAAATTACTTGAAAAATTACATCCCTGTTGCATTACATATTTGCCTTCATTACTTATTTACAAAATGTAATTGAATTTCGAAAGAAAATTATAATATTAATTATAGTTTATAATACTTCGAAAAAAGAATTGTTACATTTTTAAGCATTTTATTGCTTAAATTCTGAGCTAAGACTTATTTTACAGATAGAAGTGATACATTTCATTTATAAAAAGAAATATTAGATTATGATATATAATATATATAATATATATTAACTTATAATATATAATATTTATTGTATATTTTTGTTTTCATAATTGATACAAAGGAATTTTTATATAATTGCTTGCTAATAACAGCAGATTATTATAACTTAAAAATATTTTAATGCTGTAATATAAAAAAAAAAAACTGTTTTACTATTTAATTTTTACAATAAATTATGAGGACAAAGAATCTTTATTGTTGTCAGTAGAGAGTCATTGTAGATATTTTTTCATCCACTGTGAAATCAAGATTTTTATCATGTTTTATCGGATATAAGAACAGCTTCAATATGTGACGGGATGGTACAGTATTTAGTGCGATTTCTTTTTAAGCAGGTGGCCGGTATGGAATTATAGTAATTGCTTCACTAATTATTTCTCTATTTTTATCTACTGTAAATTGTTACGAAAAGTGTTGTATTAATATTATAAAATGATGGCCATAAATGTTCAAAATTTACCCATAGTGTGCAACAAATTTGATTATGGTTTATCTCGTTTATTTATACATTAATTTATATCATAATTAATTTAGTTGTTTACTTATTTTGTTCATAAATTAATTCATACACAATGTCTAACTTCATCGTTTATCTATTTTGTTCATACATTAATTTATACAATAATTAAATTCATGGTTTACCTCATTTGTACATGCTTTAATTTATACAATTAATTTCGTAGTTCCCCTTTTTAGTTCATATATTGAATTAAACCGTAATTAATTTCGTGATTTATCTTATTTGTTCTTATACATTAGTTTATACCATAATTAATTTAGTTTTTTACCTCGTTTGTACATGCTTTAACTTAAGCAACAATTAATTTCATGGTTCCCCTCATTAGTTCACACATTAATTTAAACAATAATTAATTTCTTGATTTATCTTATTTGTTCCTATACATTAGTTTATACAATTATTAATTTCATAGTTTACCTCGTTTGTACATACATTAATTTTTACAATAATAAATTCCGTATATATACGTTCTATTTCATAAAACAAAGGTAAATCTTTCACGCTATATCTAGCTTAAACATTTCTAAAAAATAATGCAGTGAGACTAAATTTTATCTTTATATCCAACGTTAGTGAAATCGTAATCCCATAAACTTTTATAGACATCACGGATAAATTTTTAAATTTAGATACCTTCCTGAGGCTTTTTATGCATTTCAAGTTCAGAAAGGTAATATCGTTTCCGAGGAGCATCAAATCATAAAATCTTATCGTCGTAGTATGATTTTCTTAGGAAGACAATGCCCGTTGCAGTGTAGATCAGGGTGAATAACTTTGATCTTTTAGAATAGAATGCATAATAAATTATGTGAAATGTGTAGCAATTCTCAAACTTAAGTTCCCTCAATGCCAAAATCTATTGATGTAAGTGTAAACTTGCGTAACGGGATAAATTTTGTTTTATTACTTGATGAAAAAAAATTCTATAAAACAAATGAAATGCTTACCTTAATTTGTTTTTAAAAACTGACCTTTTTATTACGTTTAACCGTATTTTTCGGTTTTGGAAGGTATTAAAATACAGTAGAGTCTCTCTAGAGTAATTGAAAATTATAAATATCTCTAGTTGAATGTAAAACCATGAAAAATGTGCTACAGAGAAAATTTCTTAGTATAGAAGTTACAGACTTTTTTGAGGTTTAAGTAAAAAATACAAAATATTTGGCTGGTGCCATAAGTTCGAACGTATATGATTATGAAAATTAATTATAAATAAATTTAAAACGATTTACACATTTATTAAAATCATTAATTTCTATCTTCTTAATAATATGCTTGAAAGTGAAGACAGTTTGTCAATTTAGAGAATGATATATATTAATATGGGTTAACGTCTTTTTTGCGTGAAAATAACCGTGATTGCCAGTTTGTGAAATATTTGAAATTGCATACTTTTTTTGCTTTTTGACTTATTCGAAAGAACTAATTGTTAAGTTTGAGTCTTGTGACTTGTGTGTTGTGAATTCTGTCTTACTGTCAGTCTATATTCAAACAAATGTTTACAGAATCGACATAAATGTAGCGTATAAATTTTTAATTTTTAAAATTTTATTTAAAAGAATATTTAGTTAAAAATATATAGCTGAATGTTAATGCAAAGTGTATATCACATATTCGTCTAGTAAATAAGGGATTCCGTTGTAACAGACTAATAGTTATCAATGAAAAATCTCAGTACGTTCTTTATAATAAAGAAAAATTGTTAAAAAATAAAATATTAAATCGAGCATGGCTTTATTTATTATGTGGTCTTTAAAACTATATAAATGTATTTATAGTTAATAAAATTTTTTTAAATAATTATGATGGGAAAGCTGCAGTTTTAATAGACAAACGAAAATTACATAGTTTTCAGATACCCTTATATTTTAATATAATCTTCATGCAATAATGCATATTTTATTGTAAAAATAATGTATGTAATTTAATACGAATTCAACAATATTATTTCCTGAAAGTTTTAGCGTTGCCACTATTTAAATAAAAGGAAATAGACATCTTTCTTGCAAAAAAACAATATCTGAGTTAAGAAATAAATTTTATCGCAATTTTAGTAAATATTACAAATAATATCGTGACAATTGGCCCCCACCCCCTTAAAAATGCGTAAAGCGAAAGGAATTTTCAGAAAGAAATTTGACACACCCAATATTCAATAAATATTTTAATAAAATTCAAAAAACTAAGAATCGTAACATTTGTTGATGACTTTTGTTCACTAAGAAAAATATTAAGGTCGAAACTACTAGAATTTGGTAAAACTTACCGTATTTCTGGCTGTATGGAAGAACCGTAAAGCTCGGTAATTTTTACTGAAATGCTTTGTTAATGTTTTTGGTAAAATTAGCAGTAAAATATTGTTTTATAGTATGAGTTAAAATTTCATAAATATGGTAAAATTTGGTAATTTCATTATTATATTTCAGATCATGGTAAGAACCCCATTTATTTGGTTAAATTTCCTTTTTCAGTTTTATATACTTTTACTTAATGTATGGTAATAGGAAATATAATTTTGAAAATTAAAATTTTCGTTACCATATGAGCGGAAAAATTACCAAATAAATGGGTTAAATACCGTATATTTTGGTTATATTTTTTACCATATATTTCTTATTTTTTTTCCTCGTGTATAAGATACTTAAAAAAAATTTGAGTTCTACTTAACAATTTTTTTAAACATCTTTATAATTTAATAAAAATATAAGTTATATTATAATATAATAATCAGTCTATGAAAATATTCATTTTCCCAAATTAATCTAATATTTACTTTAAAGCAGTCACGAGACGTGATGAATGTAGACGTCTAGTAGACCATAAATACATTTAAGTTATATTTAGGCAAACATTACGGTGCTTAAGCAGACATTTAAGAAACATTATAAATTAATTTTTTTTTATCATGAAGTATTTTCTGAAGGGATCAAAACTTAAAATTAATGATGAAATATCATGTAGCGTGTGGTACAGGATTTCCTCCGATAAGTCTAAAAATTTCTTTTGTACGGCAATAATCATATTTAAAAGAAAATTATAGATTCGCATCACTATGATATCTCATTTGACTTAATTAAAACAATACGTTTTTCGGGAAGAGATTTTAAATTCAAAAATTAAGGAAATCGCTACTAATGCGAATTAAAGTTTGTGACCAAACGTTGTGACGTGATTTGTGGTTGTAACTTTACGATCTGTGTTATAGTTCCATTTATTTGTCATTAAAGACATAGTCACTATTACATAATATGCTTGCCTAAAATAATTTTAACTTCCTGTAACAAGTTTTCAAGTGTTTACGATCAAAAAAGGTTTCCTGAACGGATTGTAACAGTGTTTTATAATCTTTCTTATTAATAGTATTTTCTCAGTTAATTGACTAATAATTTGTTAATATTAATAATAGTCAGCTGACATAATGTTTGATAATAATTATAACAATAAATGTTGTTTGTACACTGCAAGATGTTAATGGTTCATATTTAAAATAAGGTGTCATGTAAGCATGAAAAATAAAAAAAAAACAATCTAATTTTAAAAATAATTAAGCACATGTGAGTCTTTAGCATAATCTAATATTCTAATAAGCATAATTTTTATAAATTTTTTTTAAAAAATTTAAATGCTTTTGGCCAAATACGATGAAAATCGTTAGGTATGTTGCCAAAAATCATAAATTAAAATACTTCTTATTAAACTTTAATATTATTAATAGTATGCCAATTTAATTTTTTTCAAAGAAAATCTTGTAAATAACGTACAGAATAGTTAAATGGAAATAGCTAATTTAGAAACTCGCCTTTGTATGGTGGAATGCTTTTATTATTCCATAAAACATTTAAACTAAAATAGAACAAAAACTCTTTTTTTTTTAGATGGCTCATATAAAATATTCTTAGACAACTCAAAAGTATAATAAAGAAACTTAATAACTATAAGAATTCCCACATTCAATTGAAATAAAGCACATTTTAGTTTGAATAAATTTCATTACAAATTAATTAATATTTTTATAATGTATTTTCTAACCTTTAAGTCCTACTTTAAAAATCTTGAAAGAATATCGTATCTTATTTATTATTTTATTTATCAACTTTATTTTTTAAATTCGTTCTTCTGTTTTATTTTATAATTAAGTTAAAATAATTAAAAATGTATTAATATATTAGGAATAGTTCAAATGATCCAAATTTAAATTTATTTTTGATCTGAGTAAACTATGCAATTTGTTTTTTGTTTTATTCTTGTTCATGTTATTTTTTATACTATATTACATTTTAAAGTTACTCGTAATTATTTTTATTTTGAGTTCGTAAAAACTATTTCTTTAATTCTAAGAATAGGAAAAAATACAAAGTTATTTCTTTTGGTTGGTATAAATTGGTATATTAAGAAAATACATTTGATGCTTTTCTCTTGTGTTTGATGCTAAAGTAAGAACACGGCGGCAATTTATTTTGATTAAAGTTTCGTTTTATTGTCAGCCGTGTGATTTTCTCAATATATTTTGATACGTTTCTATCACATTTCACTTGCACGTTTATAGTGGAAAAGAATACGCAATCCATGCGCATTGGAAAGTATGTTATTCTCTTTTAATTAAAATAAATTTTCAATTACGAAAAAAGTGTTTCATAGGAATCATATCCATTCTTTGACTTATATTATTAAAGATTTATATCAATTAAAATTCTTTCGAAAGTAAATTGATTCTCACAATTTCTATTCAAAATAAATATTTTCAAATTTTAAATTTTCGACACCGAAACGCTTGTATTTTTAGAAGCATTTATTTACAACCTCTACTCCATAATGATGTTTGAGTGATTTTCTTGTTTTTCTTAGAGATAATACTGTAATTTAAAAACGTACACGTTCCAAAGAAGATCGAACACAATTTATGAAAATTCTCGCTTTACAAAAGAAATTTATCATCAGAGTTTTCTCGAATAATTTTTATTTTTATCATTTTTTTCAGACTTAAAAAAAATATCCCGCTTTTAAACGTGAGATATTTAAATTCATAATTAATATCTATGGTATTGATGATCTTTTTTCACTTTAAAGAAAAAAAAATCAATTTCTCCCAAGCTTCCTCCTAATATTTTGGAATAATAAATTTTTATGGGTCATTTCTTTTCCTACTTTTTGAAAATGTATACTTTGGGTATTGAATTTTTTCTGTTTGTCCCATCATACATTACAGTTCATACGCACATATTTATCTTTTAATTTACGATTAGCATTAGGGTTAATATATTTGATTTGTTTTTACAGTAGGGAACCGATTATCCGGAACGATCGGGACCATCGCTATTCCGGATAATTGATTTCTCCGGTTTTCTGAATCGCTACAAAAAGCCGTTTTTTTATTGTTAAACCCAACCAAAAAAAAAAAAAAAATTCGGAAATTCTCTTAAAAAGAAGAAAAACGATGAAGTAATACACTAATGATTATTTCCAAAATGATGGTAAGGTGAACATCTTTCAAAAAGGAAAGAAAAATCCTAAAATCTTATGAGGAAAAAAACATTTTCTAAAAAAAATGGAGGGAAAATTTATCGAATTTCGTTCCGGTTTTTTGGTTTTCCGGTTTTCTGATTTCCGGATAACGGGTTCTGTACTGTATTTTATTTTTTTCACTGATTGTTATATTTAAAAAAATATAACATTTAAAAAAAAATTCATAAGAAATATGTTCTAATTCTGAGTAAAAATAATGCGAAGAAGCTGTGAAACTGTGCGATTGACCACCCAGAATATTTTTTTCAATAGATATAATTTTTAATGTTTCAGAATGCGTTTCAATGATAAAGAAAAAGTTCTCCTCTGTGAAGTTGTTATTACTAATCGCCCTCGAGAGACCAGCTGGTCCGTATTTTTAAATGAGTAGAATTTCAAGTGTCTCGAGATTTAAAATCGTAGTCAATAATCAAGACAGTATATAAGTATTAACTTATACACTGAAAAAAAAAGATATGATCAAAACTACCGGAATATGGTAAAATTTACCTTGTTTCTAGCTCTATGAGAACGCCAAAATTCTCGGTATTTTTTACCGAAGGGCTTTGGTAATGATTTTGGTAAAATTATCAATAAAATATGGTTTTTTGATATGATATGAAATTTGGTTGTTTTAGCGTGATACCTAGAAGTATGGCATAAAAACCATTCATTCCATTTGATTTCATAATTAACTTTTCAGTTTTATATTTTTTACTAAATATGTGGTTATAAGAATTTCAATTTTAAAAACCAAAGTTTCCTAAAAACCGGAAAAACTATTGACGCATGAACCGAAAAACTACTTATCAGAATGGTTTAAATACCGAATTATTTGGTTTTATTAACCAGAATTATGGTATTTTAACAGCAGAATTTAACCATGTTTTGTTGATTTGTTTGGAATTTTTGGCGCAAGAACCCGTTGTGGCTATACCGCGCCTACAACGTTGAATTATATACATCTAGGTTGTGGGTTAAAAGTTGGATTGCTGCATACATACCAATGTCCTTGAGGTTATAATGAGGGTTATCTCCAATTTATGAACTCAATGACGGATTCAGAATTCAACCAGAATTTATTGTTTAGCAGAATTGTCATTACCGTACAGTTCGGTAATTTTACCAAAATTTTTTTCTCCGTGTACTGCGCAAGTAATAATAGCTTTAATTTTAACCTCTCATATATTTGCACTTTCAGATCTTGGGTGTTTCGAAGCATTTCACAGAAATGGGTACCATGGCGAATTTATTATTAAAAAAAAAATAAAAATAATACTTTTAAAGACCACGTTTTTGTATTGGAGAATAATAATTAAAAAACAAATATTTGAAAAATTAAAAACGTGGGGCTCATGAAATACATAACAGTAACAGTATGTGTGCTCATGAGAATATGTGTATGCATATCTGTAATTGTATCTGAATGTGGATGTGTATGCGTAAGAAAATGTGTATAAGTATATGTACTGTTATGCATTTCATGACCCCACGTTTTTCGTTTTTCAATTTCTGTTTTTTAATTATTATTCTCCACTACAAAAACGTGATTTTTAAAAATTTTATTTTTTTTAAATTTTTTTTTTGTACTCACTTTTAAAATCGCAATTTTTTCACTCATTGTACACAAAACTTTTCAACTGACATGTGACACTAATTTGAAATAATCGAATCGACAACAAAAGACAATTGCGAAAATATAAATTTTTCTTTAATTTTAATTTACTTTGTATGTCTTTTTTCTCTTCATTTTCATACATTGTCATCCAATTCTGAACTATGTGCCAAATTTGAAGTCCGTAGCTAGTCTGGAAATTAGTTTAAAATCGATTACAAAATTCCACCCGAACAGACATACACAAAGGCAAGTTGATATAAACCTGGTAAAAAAAGGATTTGTTGTTCAAAACAACCTATGTTAACATTTTAAACAAAAAAATATGTTAGTTGGCACTTTTGATGGATATTAGCTACTTTGTAAAAACCTAATCATAGTCTAAAATATGAGCACTCTAAGTACGCTTATTGCATCTAGTCGTTGTTGATGTTCAACCTCTCTTCTTCAAAAATATTGGTACTTATCGGTTATAAAGACCACGTGTTGGTGACTCATTTTTCGAGTTGCCACCCATCAAAATATTTGTCCTAATGACTGATAGATACAAATTTTAAAAACGCATTCTATTGTCAAAAATATAAAAATTTATAATAGATCGAGATATTTTTTTTTTCAATTTAGCTATAATTTATTTATTTTTGGTACTTTTTTAATGCTTTAGCTTCCAGTAAATGATTATACATTAACTACGAAAACAATCTTTTAATTTGAATATTGAATATTTATGGCTCTTTTTGAAAGAATGAATTCTACAGCTTAAAATTTATAAGACAAATCTTTTTTAAGCTATTATTTTATCTAGAAAGTTTCGTATGAGACATTCTGAATTGCATCCTTCTACCTGAAATTCTTTGTTGTTGCCTGTTTTAGAAATGCTTAGTTACTTTAGACTTAAGGAAGAAAAAAATTATAGATAATTACTTACAATCCATAAAACCTAAAATTATAAATGTGATGTAAAGTTTAAAAATTTATGAAATATTTTTACAAAATAAGGACAAATTTTAGCATAAAAACTAAAGGTTTTATGTCACGCAAGCAGCTCTACAACAAAGCGCAATGCAACAATATAAAAAATAATTTTTAAGACCAATTATATGGTTACCGTGTTTTGAAGTAAAATCTTTTTTTAAAGAAATGAAAATATTGTTTTATATTGATCTTCTAAAGAAAAAGTTTTAACATTCTTAACAAAAGAGCGATAAAAATAATTAATTTACACCTAGACCTTAGCCTTTACTTCGAAACATAGCTAACATTATGCAAAATCTATACACGATGCATCAGAAAATTCTATAATAAATTTTGTTTTGTAATGATTATTAACTTAAAGAGATTTTTACAAAATTAGCATTTTTCTGAAAATGTATTTAAAATATGTAATTTCTATTTTGTTTTATTTATCAACATGCGAAAAACAACTATAACTTCGATTCTAAGGATCGGAGAACAAATATTTAAAGAGAAAGCTATTGAACATAGATTCAAATATAAACAGTAAAATAAAATCTAAATTTTACTCGAAATTGCTGCTTTTCACCCAGTGTTTCATAATTTAAGTGTTGACTTTGATGATAATTGCAATAAATTAAGAGTTTATGATCATTGATTTTTTATGCATTTAATTTAATTTAAAATGAAATAAAGAAAATTAGAATTTTTTTCCCACTAAGGATGAAAAACTAAAGCAATTTATTTTGTTCTTTAAAGCTTTTTTTCCGAGAAAAATAAATTGAATAAAAGGACATTAAAATGGAACCAAAGCTGCCGTTTTAAACAATATATACTCTCTTGCTAAAAAAATAGTCTGAACTTAGACATGGTCAAGTTGCTTAGATGTTTAAAAAATCATTTATTTTTCCAGAAAAGGTCGCCAATTTAAGCGAGATTTTTTTTTACGTTGGAGGAAATCGTAGTAATCAATGGATAATTCATAATTTCTGCATACTTTATGAACTCAAAGAATGCAGCGTTATTTTTCTTTTAAACGTTGAAAAAAAATTACTAACACTTTTCATGTTCGCAAAATTGTGGCTTTTCTTCATATTGATATTTTACGTTATTTTCATAAGTACAGAGGTTGCAGGCTACAGATGGGTGAAGCTTTCAATTTTTAACAGTTACGAACAACAGTTACAAACTCACAACAGTTATAAAAATAGCATATTATTTGCTACAAAGCGTTATTTCATATGAAAAAAGAGCCTGCAAAAAACAGCTTGAAGGAAGGTTTTTTTTCGAACATCGTTTGCCAATGAAAATAAAAAACAAGTCTCGGTTTTGGTGCTTTAAACTCAGAGAAAAGTTATAATTTAAAACTTTATTTTCTAACTTGCCGCAAAGAACTACCTTCCTTCTAGAACAGCTAAATAGCTTAAATATTTAAATAATTATTAATTATTTAAAGAAAATTGCTATTTTGGGACATTTTTCTATACAGTTTAAGTGCCTTACACTTGATGCAAGGCTATAATTTTATACTATGCTTACCATCTTGCTGTAAAGAATTATCTGGGCCTGATGACTTAAACATTTTAAAAATTAATTAAACTTTTTTCAAACATTGCAAATTTGGCGAGTTTTTTCAACCAAAATAAAAACTATTAAAATCAATGAATAATTCTCAATTTTTGTAAATTTTGCTGAGTGGAGACTATGCAGCGTAGCTCTAACTAAATATTGACAAAGTAGATTACGAACGTTTTTCATTTTCACGAAACTGCGACTTTCCCTTACATTGAATTTTTGAGTCATTTTCATACTTAACATTGAAAGCGCTGCATAAATTTAGGCAAAACATAACCAAGCAGTCACGAATAACTGTTGCAACTTCTAGTAGTTGTAAAAATTTAATATTACATCTGAAAAAGCGTAATTTTGTACGACGAGAAAGCCTTCGAAAAGCTGCCATTGATAAATCAAATAATTCTTAATCATTCATGGTTCTTTTCATACTTTCTCAGGATGGTCACCTTTCCCATACTCGCCATCGATTAAAAATTACAGGAGATATTAAACTTTCAATCTTCATTAATAACTTTCCTCATAATCTTTAACTTGCAATTATCATTTTCTTCCGCACCTACATTAGAGTCCGAATTTATGAAGAGATAATTCCAAAATACTTTGAAGACACCTGCATTAACTGCTGGAACAAGTTTACTGCACATTTTAGATCACAATTCTCCCATACCTTTCGAACTTGCAGGTTGACTTCACGTTTTATATAGCCCGCAGCCAAAACATTAATTTCCAAAACTGGCAGACAGTTAGGTTGTAGCCAACTGATTAAGCTTCGGCGTCACGTTTGAATTTGTAGATGGCTTCTTTTTTTAATCTGGAAAATATTTGTCTCTACTTAAAGGAGAAAGAGAGCGGGTAAACGAGTTTATTTCCCAAACAGATTATTGGTCCTCGTCTTGTTTTCCTTCTGTTTGTGATAAGGCATGTTTTGAATTAAATGGTTTTTTGACAATGAGTAAATTTTGTTTGGATGTTACTACTTTTGAATACCAAGTGAGGACTTTTTGAGAAAATTTTATTTTACTATTCATATGTTTTAAAATTTTAACGTGAAATGACTTCACAATTTTAAAAATGAATAATAAAAATAAAATGCTTTTAACATTTTTTGTGTGATTTAAAATAGAAATGTTATAAGTCTTATTACTCTACAAATTATGGTAGCTAAAAATATATTGGATTAATCTGTTTTCATGTTCCCAAAATAGCCTTTTTTTCGATTTTTTGCTTGACTTCTGTTTTCGTTAAAAGTTATTGGAATAATATTGTTAAATAAAAAATATATCCAAGCTGAACAAATAACTTTAAAATAGCCATTTTTTATATTCATCCTCTTTTAATAAAACATTAAAATTTTAAAGTAGTCTTTACTTTAGAAAAACGGATAAAATATTCAATTTATATTTAGTCTTATTGCATTAGAAAGATTTTCGACCACGTACTTAACCCACTCGGGTTGTCGGAAAATTAATACCCCATTATTAATAATAAAATGAATTTTTGGGTAACTAGTGCAATGAAAAATGTGTTTTTCTCTGGAATATTTCTTTCATTTTATTATTGAAAGACTTATTTTATTGCCCAAAACCGAATATAGAAGTTAGCTTAAACTTTTACGCTAATTGTGAGGGCTAAATGCATTTTTTAAAAGAGTTTTTTTTGTGTATATAATTAAGAAAGTAAAAATATTATTGATTGAAGTTTGGTATATATTGTTAAAGAAGAGTTGTTTGTTCGTGGGAAACAGTGCTTGAAATTTATTGGAGAAATTTACACTAGTTGTTTAAGAATATTGTTATTAATATTTTTACCTCTCATATTGATGCAATTATATTCAAGTCATAAATTAACTAAATTAATGAAGAGTCGGTTTGGGTTGATAACAAAATAATACATTATACTTCTGTTGATCAGGAGCTCCCTTTCAAAAAATTAGCTTTAACAAAAAAAAAAGGTTATTGAACAATAAAATATTTCGCAAACGGAGGATGTGGCTGCATTAACACTTCATCAATTGTTAAATCTTAAGTTAATTTGTTTAATCTTATCCAAATCAAATTCAAATTAAACGTACGTAAGCAATGCAGTTGGGGATATTTTCGTTTTTACAGATCGCAACGTTTTCTTCGTTTTAGTCGAACAAAACAATGTTATGTAACGAAATCGATAGGGAGCTACTTCTCAAACTATAACGTTTCTTCATTGGCTTCAAAACTACTTTTAGGGGAGCCGGGGGCTATTTTTTTTCCTATTGTATCCGATTGTACTACTTTTTATTTTCAAAAGCAGTTTGATGACAAAAACAATGAGTTTTCTATCATTATGGCAATAAATTTTCAGTTCTTTTATATTTTCGATCGATGTTTTTCTTTTTGAATTCTTTTCTTATAGTTAGTCTCTTTATTGAATTATATTTCGTTCTTTTTAATCTTTTTACAATTTCAGTCAAAGAATTTTCGTGCAGTATAGTATTTCTCTTCCAGATTTCACCTTTAGAACCTTATTGAATTTATTTTATTTTGTAAAATAATTAAGAAGCTTTATTTTGTGCATTCTTTATGTTTAAAGTTTTTTTTTTCTTTTTACAACTTTTTATAATTTATTGTAATTACTTATTCTGAATCTCATTTATCTTCGTTCTTCTTATTTGAATACATCTTATTTATCTTCTTGCATGCGTCATATTTAAATGACGCATTCAAGAAGAAATATTATTTCAAGTGATTGCTTTTCACCATAAAACAGATACTTTCAACTATAAAATGCATGTATTCTATCATAATTTGACTTACTTTCAAGCTTTAAATAATAAAAGAAAGTTAACCTTTGCTTCAATTTATTATTAATATCACAGTTGAATCAACATAATCAATAGATAATGCGCAGAGCTTAGTTTGTCTTTATGAAATCATTTCTTGTTATAGATTTTAAAAAAAATCCCGTAAAATTTATAGTTTATAACTGGCAGCTGGTTGTGTTAAACATATGAAGTAAATATACGAAATAAATCCGTAACTCAACGGTTTCTTACCATACCAAATCAACTTTTCCCCGTAAAAGTTACAATGTAAATCTGTACTCATAACGGCTTTTTATCATATGGGAACGAATTTTCTCGAAATAGTAAATCTGTAGGGGAGAGTGGGGTCAATTGTAACATTTTTTACTTAACTATTTTTAACTAACAAAAAATCCAATATATTATTAGTATTAATTGACAGACGAACAAAGTAGACTATCCTCTACTAGAAAAAAAAATAAATACCTTATTTTAAATGTTATTATATTAGCTATTAACAATTTTTGACAGTCGTGCACTTGTTACAATTGTCCCCACTAACGGGGTCAATTGTAACAGTTCATAAATTCAACTAAAACATAGTTAATTATACAGATTACCATAGTTGTGATATATTTTTTTATTGATCAAAATAGTAGTGATATTTTAGGAGTAAAAATAATAATCAGCAGAGACCTAAAGGGTTAAATTTTCAACTTTAAGGGGCTAAAAATTTTAATTTATGCTGTGAAAAGTGACAAATAAAATAATGCACATGCAACATAATATAAATGATATAGAAAACTATTGGTGGTTCTTAAAGAGTTAAGTGATGGTTTGTAAACATAAGGTTATTTATTTTCAGCTGTTACAATCGTCCCTTTACTTATTGTTACAATCGTCCCTTTACTTATTGTTACAATCGTCCCCAAGACGCCATTTCAGCTTCATTTGTTAAAAACAATGCTAGTTAATTAACAAAACTATTCTTTTTTTTTGATATGTTAATTAAGGTGTCCACTTACATATTCGGTTGATAATTTTTATTTGTTTCACAAAATTACTTTGTTACAATATAATATTCTAATACCAAAAAAAGTACTTACGCATGAAAAGACCTTATTATTACAATTTTTAAGCATTAAAATGTAGTGTGATTTTGTTGATCGAAAAATTTAACATAAAGAATTAAAAAAGAAAAATAAGAATTTTAGGTAAAGTATTAAAGAGGAATAAAATTAGCAACATGTAAATTTTAAAAGCAATATTTTTTTGTACAATTAGTCTAATTATTTATTAAGTTGGTTATTTTAAACCTTGACACTTTGATAAACTGTTTTAATTATCGTTACGAATTAATTTCAAGATAAATTATGTTTTTAATTGTTCTATAGGTACATTTCTTAATAATTAAAAAAGTGTTTTTTTTATTGCTTTCAAGCTCGGCAATAAACATGAAAATTAGAAACCCTGTTGCTCTGAATTTCATATTATTTAAATTAATTATACTCTAGCGCGCGTGACAGCTTTCTTGACTATGTTCTTTTCGTTATTTTTTGATGAATTTATGCCTTAAAAAGAAAATCTTATTTTGAATATCATTAGTGCATTCATTAGCATGTTAATACTACTTTAGTATTTTATTAAGTTTCTTTTTTTCATATGACTTGTTATTGCCACGTGTCTAGTAAAATGATTCAAAATTTATGTGAAAGCTTTTCAAATAATCAAGTAATATCAATAATGAATGATATTTTAAATTGGTTTTATATGAAATATTTACTAAATCCGTACTCTTAGGACTTATTCGTATAATTCACTGCTAAAAAGAGTTTTTCCAATTTGAGTAAAAATGTGCCAAATTAGCTCCAAAACAAAAATAGTCAAATTTGAAAACTCCATGCAGTGATTTGCAAGAAACGTGATATGCTCAAAATTGAAAAAACCCTTAGAATCCGTTTTATTAAACATGGCAGCAAGGAAGGAAAGTGAACTTCATTCATGAAATAAATTTGAAAAGAAGGTAAATGGAGTAAACTTTTATCAAATTATATATTTTTTTTCCGAATATTTGATCGCTATAAACTAATAAAGTTTGATCTTTGGTGATGATGCGTCATTTTGTCATGCACTTAAGGAAAAAAACCATGGGCATAACTGCCAGAGTACGGTAAAATTTACCGTGTTTCTGGCTCTATGACAACACCAAAAAGCTCGGTATTTTTTATCGAAATGCTTTGGTAAAATTAGCAATAAAATTATGTTTTATAATGCCTGATAAAATTTGGTAAATGTGGTAAAATTTGGCAATTTTATCCTAATAATTTAGAGCATGGCATAAAAACTATTAAACTGGTTAAATTTACTTTTCTGTTTCTTATTTTTTACCAAATGTGAGATTATCAGAACTATTATTTTGAAAATCTGAATTTCCGGCGAACCATTGTCATATGTACGGAAAAATTGTCAAATGAATGGTTTAAATATCGTATATTTAGGTGTTTATTTCTAGATCATTTCGATATTGTGCGGTAATTATACCAGAATTTTTGAAATAACGCTTTTTGTACAAGAATGGTTAAATGTTTTTTTTTTTTTTAAATTTTGAGCATGGCGTTACACGCAATAATGAATTCATGCGGCTTTCAAATTCCACTACTATTTGTTTTAGAGTTATTTTAACTTTACTCAGTTTTGAGGATTTTTTTATAATGTTCAGTTGTTCTGTTGTGTTTTTATTACATCTGCATTTTGTGTCAAGTGGAATGTCTCAGGAGGGTTTGTTGACAAAAAGAAGAGGATAAAATAGTAAATTAGTAAAAAAATTAGTTTATAGAACTTTTATTTATGGTCTAAACATTGCACTTCGCAATTCAAATAAATTTTTTTGATTAAAAATATGAATTTTGTGAGTAAGGTTGTGTATATGGGCAAGTTGTTTAAAATCATTCCTCTTTTATATATATTTGTAGAAATTGTAGCTGTAACGGAGTAAAAAAATACACAAATTAAAAAAAAAGCAAATTAATATTTCAAGCTAAGAAATGCTTGAGAAATGTGACAGATCACCATTAAAGAAAGCAGAATTAGAACCATAAGAAATCCTGCTTGATTCACCGTGAAAATAGAGAGGTGGTTATTTAAAAATAATTACCCTGAAATTAAAAAAACCTTCCAGAAGTATACGATTTTAAATGTGCATACTTTATCAATTTCTGATTTGGCAAGGATTCTTAAAATATGTATTAAGGGTAGTGATTATGCAACACCTTGTACATATTTTTGCCTCCAAACTTCTTAAATTTTTTTTTTAAATTTTCCAATTTTCTCAGACTAGAAAAATTATTTCTTATAATAAATAAATATACATTTTTTTCACATTATTACACATTCACATTACATTATTCACATTTTTCACTTTATTAAATATTTTATTAGGAAGACTTTTAAGTTAAAACTGAGCATTACAGAATCATGTCCAAATAAAAATTGAAAACTTTTCCCGAAGAAAAGTTTTTATTCAATATGTACAATTTTACATTGTAACGGACTATTTATTTTTATGATTTTTATATATCAATCATAATAGTAATTCCAATTTTCTTTAATATTATTGTTAAGTACATTAGCGTTATACCAAAATATCGAACATGATTTAATTAATAATGTTTACATAATTGTCTATGAGAATAACCAGTCTATTTCTTAGAACAGTTGGTTCTGACAAACTAATAAGTATTCAATGCTAAACTTTTATACAATGAGCTGTTTGAAATAAACATATGTTTTATAAGAAGAATAGTGACTTTTGAAAGAGTCACTGATTAGTTCCGAATATATCCATTTATACATTTGGATTTGTTTATAAAATATATATGATTCTCTGAAATGAAAAACAGTAACTGAAATCTGTTTTTGGAAAAAATACCTTGTTATATCGGTCTGAATATTATGTGTATAAATATATAATAACACAAATAGTAAAAGTTTATGATTTTTTATTTAAATAAACATTTAGTTTAATATGAAGTTATTGGAATATATTTTTACTCATCAATACACGTGAAAAAATTCTGGTAAAATTACCGTACAGCATGGTAAAAACATTTCTTAAAAAAATTATAATTCTGGTAATTAAACCACAATCTATGATATTACTGCGTTTTTTGGTCTTCCCAAGGAGCTAGAAACATGGTAAATTTTACCATATTCTGGTAATTTTGATCATATTGTTTTTCTCAGCATAGGCTATGATGTATCTAGAAACATTATTAATATTTTACTGGACATTGGCAATAACCTGTATCAACTAAATTCTTTAAAATGATGTTTGTTATGTTGTTATTACGACTGCAAATTTGTTGCAAAGTTTTCGTAATTGTAAATTTGTTTATGAATTTGGAATTTCTAATTTTGTAAGAATTGAAAATTAAATTTTTTAAAAATTCGTCATAAATTAATTATTTAATTATTTACGAACTATATACTTGTGAATATTTTCCTCTTCACCAAATACTTTATTGACAGAAAACAACATATTTTAATTTTCGGGTTTTAACTTTTTCTATTTTAATTACCTTCAGTATAGGAACAATTAACATTCATAAAATAAAGTTTAATTATTTTAGATTGAATAATTTAGTTTTATTAAATTAGGTCGAAAACATTTTCATTTTTTATATTTTTTTAAAGGAAATTTGTTTTAACGAGAGTTTAACAGTTTTCGCAGAACGAAATAAGAAAATAATTATTGAATTTAAAAAATTAAAAAACACAATTTCTTATAATGAAAAAACTCGAGATTTATTCTACATTAAATTTAATATTGCTGTAATTACATTAGAACTTTATAGAGTAATATTTTAAAATAAAACCCTCTTTTTATCCAACTAACGTAATATGATGCATTTAACGCATCATATTTTTAGCAGCAGTCTTAACAACAGAAATAATATTACATTTGAGAACCTTTAGAAATGTCTTGTTTTAACATTTTTTGTAAGTTTTGTGTTTGTGATTTTCAATAAGTTTTCCTGTTTTTTTTCTTTTCTTTTTTTTTTATAAATAATAATAAATAATAATATGTTTCATCTCCAAATCCAGGAGGAATTAAAGTATAGTGACTAACTAACTAGATTTAAGTTAAAACTATCATACTTGTTAATATTCTTTTTTCAGGAAATAGTTCGCATATAAAATTATATTTAAAATAAAAAAAAGGTAACGCTTTTAACTTAAAAAAGTACATCGTGAAATATTTTGCTCATATATATATTTGTTACATTTTGCAAAATAATTTTTTATTCCAAATTTATATATTTCTCAAATACGGCATCATCAAAACTTTTCTTTTTGCACGTAAAAGGAGTTTATCTAAACTTACTCAAAAAGCTTAAAAAAAGGTAGCATTTCTAATTTAAAAAGGTACAACATAATTTTGTTTTGCACAAATATAATTTTATGAAATTTTCCATAATAATTTTCTATTACTGATTTTTATATTTTTTAATACGCTGTTAGAATTTTCATTCTGAACTTAAGGTAAAATAACCAGCTGCACTTAATCCATCCGACTAACCATAAAGTTTATGGTTATGAACATTTCTTTACCTTCACGGTTTTGAAACCGTCTACAACTGGTAACAACAGTCTGCAACAGTTCAAAGTTCGTGAATGCAAAGCTATATGGTTTTGTAATCATTTACTACTAGCATAATTTCTAAACCATAAAAATAAAATATAAACGGACATTGAAACTCTGTGGATGCTGCGCCATTTATGCGTGAATGATAGTTTTCTATTCTAGTAGACTAGGGTCACGAGGAAAGAGTGCAGGATGCTAGAAAATCTTCATGTTTTGAAGGAATGGAATAAATATTGTGGTATCAACGATGAGATTCCAACCCCTATTCTGCAGGCCGATTAACCAATTAGCATTCACAGCTAAAGTCTATACTTAGCTGTACAGAATAAAATGGCTTCATAAGCTGGGTCTAGTTGGCGCGGATAGAATTCTGGTTGTTCAACAATATAAGTTAAAAACAATCAATTAACGTTTTTACTCACATTTAACAGTTTGAATATCATTTTTATGTTTATCTGACTATTTCGGAAGAACATGGTAAAATAACAATTAAATAAATTGCTATTTAACCATTTTTTTAAAGAAATTTCTAACAGTGCAGAGCGTTACCGAACCTTTTCTTTTTGTTCTAAAAGGAATTTATCTATCCTTACTGAAACAGACATTTACCGTAATCAAAGATTTGTAGATAAATTCTAATAACAAAGCGACCATGATAATAGTTTCAGATTTTAGGCTTTAAGATGTCAAATAAATGGAATTGCTCTGCTTCATCAATTATTATAAATAACCATATTACGGAGAAAAGCTTTCAGCTTTCAGAGATTAGTAAGTATTTACCCTTTTAAATAACTTATTGAATATTAAATGAAATAATTCATTATATATGCTAACTAAACGGATCAAATTACGTGAAAGAGGGGGAATACTATGGAAAAAGAGCTTTAGTATTCATATCAATATTGAATTATATTCTCTTGCATTAACATCGTGCAGTCAAATTGCATGATCATATATGATTTGAGATGCTAAGAAAAGCGTTAAATTTGGAGAATTTCTTAAAATGTCATACGTTTAATCGAAAGGATAGTTTTGCAAGATGTTTAGTTTCAAGTTACTTAGCATTTATATGTTGCTTGAGAATATTTTATATTTAGCTTTTAAATATTGCCCAGACAAAACAACTAAGGAAAAAAATATTGTAAACTTTTTTTTAATAAAAGCTTAAAATGCAAAATAAGATTGAAAAAAATTTGTAATTTGAGCTGCTTTATGAAATTGCTTTTAAATATTCCGTCACTAATAGCAATGTAGCTCACAACGACTTAATTACGTTTTGGAAGCGTTAAAAAATATCGCAAAAAATACTATATATTTTCAGATATATGCCTGAAATGTAATCTTTTGAAGTTTGTTTTGATTGAAAATGAATCATTTGTAAGATGTTATTTTTTAAGAATTTCCTTGACTGTATATTTTTTATATTTTTGGGATAATATTTTAGAATTTTAAATTATTTTAATAGTTATTTCAGAGATGAGACATTTCTAAGGGATAAAATTGTAAGTTTTGTTAGTATGTTTTGAAACATACAAAGTAATTTCGACGGTTTTTGCATTTGTGGGTTGATTAAACATTGAAATTATAATGAGTTTTGCTTTTTAAAATGTTTCAAATACATTGTAATTGTTTATATGCATTCTTGTATTTTAGGTAATGAGCAGTTAAGAGATTTTAATATTAAGTAAAATTTTCAACAATGTACAGTGCGTCAAAAAAAGAAAGAAAAAAAAACGGACCACCCTGAATAAATGTTGATCTAATGATCTAGGTGAACGTTCTAGGTGTCAAACTTAATGGTTCGAAAGGGTGACCTCAAATATGCTAATTAATCATTAAAAAAAGTTCTTGTATTAAAAATTTTATTTCTCAGAAACTATTCAACTGATTTCGCTCAAATTTTTGTATTTTGCCATGTTAAATTACATACTTCAAAATGATGTAAAAAATTGTGTAGGTTTTCGACTCAAAATTTTTTCGACTATTATTTAATAAATATTTATAAATATTTACTAAAATTTATTTTTTGTATAGACTAATCTTTGGATAAATAAATTTTACAATTATATTTAATGTAACAAAATATAATAAACAAATAATAAAAAAATATTTTTAACAGTAAGAAAGAAAAAATTCAATTCGCTTAAAAATTTCTCGAACTATGGCGAAATAATCAAATAGCGAAATGAGCATTAAAGGGTCCAAACTTTCGATCGCTCTCCTAAGCAAACTACGGGAACATATTTCCTAGATTGCTGCTACTGCCTATATTTTGAGGGTCATGAACCCAAAGCGGTTGAAAAAAAATATGTTTATTCAGAGAAAGTGCGTTTTTGTGTGTGATTTCACAATGTGTCCTAGAACGAATGAGTTCTAGAAAGTGAAGATCCGATCATTAGATCAAAAGTTATTCAGAGTGGTTAGTTTTTTTAGCATACTATACATTAAAAGTTATTTTTTTCTTAAATTATTAACATTTTTATAAATTAAACATTTATTTTTTATCACTAATTGTAATATGAGATCATGAAAATATAGTATATTGATCAGCAAATACTTCGTTCCATTATTAAAATTAAATTTGCTAATGTAATTAAATTTCCATTATTAAAATTAAATTTATTGTGAATCTTTTCTAAAGTAATATATTTTCAGCAAATATTTAAAAATCTATAAAAAGTTTAACATTTATATTAATTAAATTAGTTGATTCAATGAAACTGGAGAGATTTACACTCTTTCATTACTTTTTATAAAGTAGTCATATATTTAATCGAACCTTATTAAAAATTTAATGAAGTTACTAAATTCGGCATCCGTGTCTTGTACAAATATTATGCACCAGCAATATTTTTTGCATGATTAAAACCTCACCATTTAAATGGGAGGAGGAAGTTTTAATAAGTAAATGTTTAATTCTTTTATTTTATGTTATTTTTCAGTTATTTAAATTATTTTATTTAAACTATTTTATAGATTAAATTTAACTGACCTGATTTGTAACACGAATGACAAAAATATAATTTTTTAAAAATTAATTACAAACCTTATCTTTAAGTTATATATTTTCTTTTCAATTTTGCATCTACAAACATTGATGTTTTAATAACATTTCTTAGTCATCCTGTAACTGAGCCATTTTTTATGTTTTTTCATTATTTAATTTTCGTAAAAAGGCTTAGTAATTTTTAAATAAATAATTAATAACATTTATATATTACAAATAAAAAAACACATTGTTTTGAATAATCTAGAAATTTTACAGACTTTGTATAAAATCTGTAGTAAGGAGTTAAGAAAATGTTTTGTTCTTATAACTAAATAACTTATTAATTGATTTATATATGAATCGTGACTATAATTGGCAAAATGCTAAATTGCTGCTAATTATTAATAAGCAAAAATTGTTACCTATACACTGTTAAAAATCCCGGTAAGATGTATCGGTTCTTAATGTACCAGGTCTCATGTTACGGAACAAAAAATATTTTATGCTGAAATTTTTACCGTAATATTTACCGTAAACTCACTGAATCACCCTTATTAAACAACTATTCGAATTATATAAATATTACTACGTAAAAATTACGATATAATGTTTTTCGGTAAAAATGGATTCTACGGTAAAATGGATTTTACGGAGGATGCTCCCAAAGTGCCGTTAATTTATATACCGTAATTTGATCCGGGATTTTTTACAGTGTATGAGCAATATTTCACAATGAACACAACGCGTATAATACATTAAATGTTAGTTTTAATTTCATTTGTTTAGACTAAAAAAAGCATAAAAAGTAGCTACTAAATGTCTGTATCAAGTGGTAATCCATTTTGAAAAATCCTGTTATGCTAATATTTTGTCAAGGTTGCTGCAACCTATCGCTTTAAAAAAATTTGTAAATTATTTCCTTAATGTAAGTAATATTTTAGAATAAAACGACCGTTTTGCTAAAATGGGAATGGGAAGGGGGAAGAAATGGATATTCATTTCTTAAAGCTTCATATATAATTAAGAAGGAGGTAGGTGCTAGTTTGCAAAAGTCAAAAATAAGTTGATTAGTGTCTGAAGGTTTTTTTTATTAGTTATTGCAAATGTGTGTGATAGAATATGAAGCAATCGATCAAGATAACGAAATGTTACAAATGCTATTTTGTTAAATCGTTTGATCGATTGCTTAAATTGATTTTTTATAGTGTTTTGTCTGTCTATTAATTTTTATGTAGCTCATTTTTGTCGTGTTTTATCTTCTTACTATGTAGCTCTAATTTTAAGAAATTTGTAAAAAATACCTGTTTTATTTTTCAATTGAATTAGTGTCAATTGTCAGAAAAATTTCGTGAAAAAAGCATAAACGTCCAAAAATGCAACAAAAAAGTTCTAATCTACGTTATAGAAAGAATACGTATGCAAACTACGTATAAAAACAATTTACTGTGTATGACGGAATTTAAAACATAAACTTCTGTCTGATATGTGAACACGGAAGGAGTTAAATGACGGTTATTGGAAACATGCACAATCAGCAAGTGACAGTTAAAAATCATCAATGTTTTTTTTTTTTTTTTTTTTTTGACTTAGATGTTTCTTTACCCACCTTCCATAGTAAGAGTTTGTCAGATTTCGGTAAGTTTTTTATTACACACTTAGAAAATTGGTGTTGTTCTCGGCTCTTCTTGTTCGGACACTTTTGGATAATATCAACTTCAATACCATAATCCGAAATAAAAAGTTGTAAGAGTCATAAAAAATCAGGCTAACAGGAGCATTAGTAAAAAAGCAGCGCAAGTTCAAATAAAGAGAAAGCAGACGATATTGTAGGAAGTTCTCGGAGTTTGTTTCCCAGACAGAGTTTCTTCTTTACTTTTGTTCTTGAGTACTTCTGTAGTTTTGTGTCTTTTTTATGGTTAACTTATTAGTGAATACTGTCTTGTCCGGTGATTTTAATATAAATATGAGTACTGAAATCGAAAAAAAAAAAAAATTGTGACCTCTTAAGAAACGCAAATTAGTAAGAATTGAAAACTAATCCAAAAGTCATTTTCAAATTAATGTCTAAATATATATTGCTTAAAGGGTGCAGAAGGCGAAACACTCTGTACTGCTACAATTTTCACTCTGAACTTAAAATAATCGGCAGCAGCCTATTCATCCGATTAACCGTAAAGTTTATGGTTAGGAATATTTCTTTACCTTTACAGTTTGGAGACTGCTTACAACTCGCATTGTTACTAAACCATAAAAATACAACTTAAACAGACATTGGAGCTCTGTGGGTGCTGCGCAATTTAAGCGTGAATGATAGTTTTGTATTCTAATAGACTAGGGTCACGAGGAAAGAGTGCAGGAGGCTAGAAACTCGTCATGTTTCGAAGGAATGGAATAAATATTGTGGTATCAACGATGAGATTCCAACCCCTATTCTGCAGGCCGATTAACCAATTAGCATTCACAGCTAAAGTCTATACTTAGCTGTACAGAACAAAATGGCTTCATAAGCTGGGTCGCAGGACGCTAGACGCTTTTAATGTGTTGAAGGAATGGACGAAATATTGTGGTATCAACGACGAGATTCCAACCCCTTTTCAGCCGGTTATGAGATTGACCGATTAGCCCTCTCAGCTGCATTACGTACTGCACGGAACAAAATTGCTTCATAAGGTGGATCTGGTTGTTAAACCGTAATAGATTAAAACAAACAACAAACGTTTCTTTTCACACTTTGAATATCATCTTTTTGTATGGTTATTTGACTGTTCTGGTAAAAAACAATTAAATAAATTGCTATTTAACCATTCTTACCGAGAAATTTCTAACAGTGTGTATATTTAAATAGATATGTGATGATCATCTCCCATGATTTCTGGTTTTTTTTTACCTCCTGAAAGAGTTCATCTTTTATAAATCAAGTATTTTAACATCGTCCCACATTCGAATTAGTGTTCCAAGACAATGATAATGAAAACTGATATTTTCCTCTTGAGTGACTGATATTTTCGTTCTCATCTGTTCCTTATAGAATTATTGATGTTTTGTGTAAAAAGCTTTTATCGGACGCTTGGGAAAGTTTAACTCTTGTCCCTCTGTTATGACAGGAAAAAAAACAATACATTTCCGCCTACGCATGGATTTATAAATTGATGAGTTAGGTGACATTTGGGGCTTCTAGAAGGTTTAACGTGTGGGTTTAAAGCTATTCTTTGAAGGCTTTTCAATGTTAGAAATTTCCCGGATATAATGGATAATCAACAATTTATCTCATTGTTATTTTACCCTATTCAAACAAAACAGTAAAATAATCATAAATAAGATGCTATTCAAACTGTTAATTATCAGAAAAACCGTTTATTAACTGCTTTCACTTAATACGGTTAAGAAACCAGAATTATTATCACACCAACTAGACCCACCTAATAAAGCCACTAAGCTCCTCGCAGATGGACGCCTATTATAGCCGAGAGGGTTAATCTTTCAATCTAATGACTGGCAGAGCGAGGGTTCGAGTCTCAGCGTTGGTACCCTAATATTTCTTCCATTCCTTTCAAGACATGAAGAGTTTCCAGTGTCCTGTACCCTCCAATTTGTTAGAATACGATACTCTCATTCGTGCACAGGTGCATTCATGTAAACTATCTCCAGTGTCCTGTTGATTTTTTTTATAGTTTTGAAACCATGCTATTTGCAAATGGTTAAAAACCGTATATTTCTGTATTCATGGTTTTTTAACTATACTAGTTGTAAATGGTTTCAAAACCATAAAGGTGAAAAATGTTCTTTATCGTAAACTTTACGTTTAACTGGATGGACAGACTGCTGTCGGTTATTTTAACTTACTTTTAGAATGAAATTTCGTCATATGAAATAAAGTTCTTTAAAGCGGTGGTTCCCAACTTCTTTCGGTTATGAACCCTAAATTATCAACGCTCTTTTGACGGAACCCCCCCCCCCCCCAACTTTATAACCAAAGTATATAAAGGTAATTGTGAGCGCATTAACCTAAAAAAGACTGTTTTATTTTGAAAATACTTAATAAAAAGAATGACATTGTTTCATTGTTTCATCAGTAATAATCTGAAATTAGGTTTTAGATCCGACTTTTGAATTCACAGTCCCATAGCTGAATATATTCTTGTTATACATTTCTTTTTGAACTATAAGAAAATGAATGACATAAGCCTAATTATGGTTTTAATTGAAATGAAAAGTAAAAAGAAATGCTGTAAACATAGGAAAACATTTTTCTTTATTAGCAATCTAGTTATTTTATTTTGGTTTGAAAAGCGCGATGAGAAGTACTAATGCTATATAACTAACTGTAGAGATAACTAACTGTATAGATAACTAACAGTACAGATATAACATTGACACATTATTATTTTAAAAATTACTTTTTTTTCTCCACAAAAATATGTCCCTTTTCGGTGGCATTTTACATTAAATATTATCGTAAAGAGAACTGAAATATTAAGTAAATAATGGATTATTAATTGGATTTAAATATAATTACAGGTTACAAAAATGTTAAAAAAAACTTTAAAAATTTTTCTAACTCTTGGAACTTGTTTACCTCTTCCTTGGAAACCTAAACCCTTGGGTTCCGAGAGAGAAATGGTGTACACATAAACTGAAAAAAATCAAAATGAGCTGAATTATGGTTTTTGAAAAAAGAACTGCAATAATCGTTGATTCAGGTAGATATAAATCTCCATTCTCGAATTTGGTTATTTTATTTTAAGTTGAAATGTTCGATTAAGAACACTAATGCAATTTTTTAAAAATGCAAACACTTTTTCTAATTTGTCCAAAATTTTGTTATTGGACATTTTAAAAAAAAAAAATTATTTCTTTTTACACTGCCATTTTAATTTAATTTCATTGAAATAGTCATAACATTAAATAAATTACGAATAATAAAATTAAATAAATTATGAATAACATTAAATAAATATGTATCTAGATATATTATAAATTTAAATACAGCTTTCAAAAATTATTACTGGTTATAACTCTTTAAACCCATGTGACTCTTTCATGGAACCCTTGGGTTCCACGGAACACATTTTAGGAACCACTGCTTTAGAGAACAGTTAAGAATAGTTAAAGAAATCAAAACTCTATGACTGATTTTTTTTCAAACATGTCCTTTGCTTTAGGGTTACTTTTCATTAATTCCTTATCAAAGAGTTTAAGAAAACATACCTTGAATTTATTTTCTGAAGATACGAAAGAGTCTGCAATAGAAGCCAAGTGTAATCAGACTGATATCCTTCAAGACCTTCTAAAAGAGAAAAAGAACGAACTGCGTGGTTTAGGGAATTAAGTAAGATATCACAACCTTCTGACAACTAAACTGCGAAGTGGGGGAAATAAGAAAGACGTCACAACGTTCAGACTGCAAAATGATCGAATTTCTCGTTTATGGCAACCGGTGCGAAGGCCTTCTCTCTTATGGGAAGTGTTGCATCATTTTCCTCTTAAAACTAAGAAATTTCCCTTTTAGTCGGAATCTCTAAGTGAAAAATCTCTCCAATTTGTTGATTTTTTAAAAAATTATAAAATTTATAAATATTTGAACTATTTGCCTGTTGTAAAATCCAATCATTCCTTTCTACATGATAGTTTCAAATTTTGCCCTTTTAAGTCAGTCCTACCATAACTTATCCTTACTATTTCCCTGGAAAAAAACTTCCGAAGATAAAATATGTCCTGGTATGCGTATTGTGTGTAGAAATTTGAATCTATTCATGCAAAATAGTAGAAAAATAATTTTTTTTACCTATTTGGTGTATGGAAATTATTGTTTTTATATATTTTTTTAATTTTATCTATTTAATTTCAATTTAAGAAACATGTAACTTGCTTAGACAAAATTAATGATGATTTGGTATTTTTTTATTTCGATGGCAATTAATTGTTTTAATTCGGCGGCATAATATTTTTTGGTATCGAATGGCTAATTTAAATTTACTTTAGACTTACTTTTTTATTGTAATTGCGAGCTAATTATTGTAATATTCTAAGAAAAAGTCGTGTGAGGCTTACGGAAAGAAGCAAAATGAAATGTCAAAAGTCACTTCCAATTATTTTTATTCTACACGAAACTTAATCTTCGAAATATATCTGAAACTTAAGAGTTGTTCTATATTTAAACTTAATGATAGTTCCGCTAGGTTCTAGATAAAACTCTAAAACTCCGTTTAGTGAAATATTTAACAAATTATTTGCCATAAAATATATAAGAAAAGCTTCAAAGTTCATATTATGTTGGATATTAAATACTGTGAGGTCAAAATTGCGTAATATTTTTAGTGAAATAAATAATAATAATTATATTAATGCTATTATTAAATAATTTTTCATTTGCAATTTACAATTTATAATTTTTTTTTCTTTAATTGAATATGTTTTGCTAAATTTATGTTCTAAGATTATTTAATACTAATTCAGTTTATTATTATCCGGTTTCATTAAACTACATATTTTAATGGAATATAAGCTTCAAATGACTGTAGGGTGTTTTAAATATTTAAATTTTTGATTTTTAAATATTTATATTTCGAAGAAAATATACCAAGGTCTCTTTTTTCAGAAACAAATGTTCGGCACGTGATCCTTAGTTACGCAACAAACATCTTATCTGCACCGTAAAAAAGAAAGAAAAAAAATACGGTTTTAAACTGGCAGCTGGATTGGTTGTGCAAAACCGTATCATATGATGTAAATCCGTAGCCTCAAAAGTTTTTTATTATAAAAAAACAAGATTTTATCGCAAAAATTACAGAGTAAATCCGTAGTTGGTATGGTAATGGTATACGAAAATAAGTTTTCTCTGTAAAAATTACGAAGAAATTCAGAATGTTTTTAAACATACTAAATCAATTTTTCTCCTTAAAAGCTATAAAAAGGGAGCTTTACCAAATGGGAACAAGTTTACTCTGGGAAAGTTACGAGTTATATCTGTATGGATAGTTTGTGGTCGGCGCGAGAAGTAGAATTCGTAAGACCAGTTGTCGCTTTGATTCGAACCTGGGACACCTCATTAGGAGCAGAGTGCACTGTCACCTGATCCTCCACGGCTCTACGGTATTATTACGAAAAAAGTCTGGCTCTCTCTTTACTTTAAAAGTCTTATAAATACTTGTGTAAAAGCGTTAAAACTACGCACACTTTTACAAAAATATCTGGCAACTTAACTTGCAAAAGAAAATACATTTAAATATAGATAATAATCAGGTAAGATATCAATTTAATAATAAACTCAAATCGCAGTTTTATTTATATGATGTTCAAAACCATAAAATAATTGCTGAAAAATAAGTGCGAGTATAGAAAATTATCTCAAAATGATTTGAGCAAAGTTAAAGTTTTCGTATAGTAAGCAAAACTGTATTGTAAAGACTAGAATTTTGACTTATGGTTTTAATCCTTTTATGATTAGTTTACGATCCGCTAAAGAAAACAGTAAAAAACCGTTTTATCAAATATACTGAAAAAGTCCGGGAGAAAACGGGTATTTTTTACAGTGTGTATTTTTTACAGCTTATCAAGTTCGTTCTTTACATTTTGTAATTTTATAATCATAGTGGTTCTTGTAGCTCCACAAATGCGTTTTACGAATTATTTTAGTGTTTTCAGTATAATTGTTTCAGAAGCAGTGTCTTCGATGCAATCCCATCAAAATAAGTAACATAGCGTAAGGTCCGGTAATCTTGGTGGCTATATAATTAAGGGTAAAACACTGGTCACCCACAGGCCTTAGACGCAATTTATGAACTGTATTGAATTTGGTGTTTCACTTATTGTGATATGTGTAATAGTTTCAATAATATAAATACATAAAATCCTGATATTTATTTCTGCTAACCCTGTCAGCTATCAGAAGATTACCACAGGGATTCAAATAATAAAAAAAAAATCATTACAAAAAATAATAAACAAATAAAAATTTTATTCTAATTTATTAACTTGTCCAATTTTATGATTTACATTGGCTCAAATAAAAAGCGGAAAATTTCATTTTAGTATAATAAAATATTCCTGAGGTTGTTTTTTGTTATTTGGTTAAATAAAATTTCTCACAACGAAGTTATTTTACGTTTAAAAATTGATTTGCAGTTCTTGTAACTGCGGCTTTTGTTTGTAAAATATTGTTTTAATTAATGGAATTTAAATTTCAATTTTTATCGAGTTAAAACTTTAGGAATAAAAAAGATGCTAAGTTTTAAATATCTGCAAATTTCTTGGTTTATTTAATCAAAGATATTTACCGCTATGAATTTCAGTTCCAATAATGGGATTAAATAAAGGGTTTTCAAATTACAATTTTCTCTATTTTTAATGACTTTAATTTCTAGTAAGTTTTCCTTCTTAAATTTTCGAGTGACCCTTTATTTTTGGACAAATTTGTTTCTTTATTTAGAAATAGTACTCCGTATTTGGTGAAAAAACGAACGTTTTTTTTTCATATTTATGAAATACCAGTATATCTTTTGCTTAGAATACTAATCCTGTTATGGAAAGTTATACGGAAAATTGAGTCGCGGTGGCTCAGTGGTTAAGACACTGCAACATATTAGAAAAAGACGAAGGTTCTCTACTCGATCTCAAGTTGACAGCTCATTCAGATGTAGATCGATAGGCATCAACACAACATGTCTGAGAAGTAAAGACATTTGTTGGACAATGCTGACCACATTGTCCATTTTACTATTAGTTAAAATGATATCGCTCTTTAATCTCCATGACTCCCTTAACACAAAATGGGCTGTTGCGAAAATGCTTTAATTTCACTGCTGAAAAATATCTCCCATACTGTTATTCAAAACACGAAAAATTATTTCCCATGTAATTATGAAAAACTGTGGAAAATTATATCTGATACTGTTATGAAAATCTACGGAAAAATATTTGCTGTTCTACTATGAAAAATTAAGGAAATTTGTCACCTTTACTTCGATAAAAAAAACAATGGAAAAATATCTCTTAATTTTTCGAAAAACTACGCGAAAATATTTCTTTTATTGTTATGTAGCTCTACGGTAAATTATCTCATATACTGTTATGAAAAACTACAAAAAATTATCTCTATTACTGTTATGTAACACTTTGAAAAATTATCTCCTATACTGTTACGAAACACTACGGAAAGTTTTTATGAAAAACTAAATAACTAAAAAATTAGCTCTTCGATTAGATAAAAACATCACTCTCAGTGTGCGTTCCGATTATTTAACATTGAAACTGACAATGGTAGGGTGGAAAAAGAACATATTTCCGTAAAAACATTTCCGTAATTTTATTATTCCTTAAAGTTTATTTTCTGTAATATTTATAGGTTAAGAGAAAATTATTTGGTAAAATAGTATGAAATAGAATAAAAACGCAACTACCCAAATATTTTTTGATGATTTTTTTAAAAGCTTTTAATCTAAGTACTCTATTATCTAAACTGCAATCATATCCCTATTGGGAAATAACACCGTTTCATTTAAGTAGTTAAATGCTGACAAAATAAATTATTCCCGTTAACATTAACTCAAGACCCGTAAAGGACATTCAAGATCTTATTGTGGTTTGCTCGTATAGGAATTCTTATCGTTGATATAAAAAAGAGAAGAAAATGAAACTCAAGGTTAAATTAAACTCAAGTTAATATTAATTTGTCATTACTCAGTTTTTATTTTAAGTAATACAAAAATAAATTTCGTTCGTAAGTAGATCCTCTTCAAAATACGTGTTGAAAAGTTTTTTTTATTTTTTATTTTAACATTTTTAGATAAGTAACTCATTCGCATATTTTGTTCGTATTTTGTATACCTGTTCCAAACTAGTTTCAAGGTGAACTGCACGTGGAAAAAGAAAGTTTTTTTTATTCTAAAATATGTATGTAAACTTTACTATAAGTGTCGGATTCATGATTCAGTGCTATTTGTTTTCCACCAGAAAAATATCTTTTCCTGAAGATGTTACATACTTTTCATGGTTTTTCTTTATAATATTGGCATTAGTAAATATTTTACAATACCCCAAAAAATTTTAATTTTTTCAAAAATTTTTTACAATACCCCAAAAAAATTTTACATTATAAATTGGTAGGGTGGTCAGCCGAAAGCGGAATCCCGAGTGTTTAGCCCCTAAGCATGCTTGGTACTCATTTTATCAACCCACTGAACGGATGAAAGGCTGAGTCAACCTTGCCCGGTCCGAGGATCGAACCAAGAACCCGTGGCACGAGAACGAGCATTTAATAAAGTTCTGCGAAATTTGCAGTTAGTGTGATGGTATAGAGTTGCATGAGTGCCAATGGACTTGGAGATGTGTGTATTTTGAAATAAACAATTAATTAAGATATTTATCTATATATTCTCCCACTTAACGGATGAAAGACTGAGTCAACCTTGCCCGGCCCGAGGATCGAACCAAGGACCCGTGGCACGAGAACGAGCGTTTAATAGTTCTGCAAAATTTGCAGCTAGTGTGATGGTATAGAGTTGTATGAGTGCAAATGAACTTGGAAGGGTATGGATTTTGAAGAAAACAGTTAATTAAGATATTTATCAAGATCTTCTCGAGCACTGCATGATTCTGTCATTAGAAGACTTGTTTAAATACGATTTTATTCTCCTACAAGAGATTTACCTTATACATCAAAATCAACTAAAATCTGGCTGGAGTAACGCAAAATTACAGCTCTACCGTTGGCCATATAGTTCACCAGATCTTAACCCCATTGAAAATTTATGGAGTATAGTTAAAAAAAAACTATAAGAAATAACTCCTGAAAGCAAAGCAGAGCTAGTGCAGAGCTTTAAGTCTACTTGGGCTAATGTAAAGAAAAATACTGCCACAAATTAGTTTCTTTCTTGCAAGATCGTTTATATGCAGATATCAAAACTAAAAGGCGGTGCTACAAAATATTATGTAACTTTCTTTCTCCTTTTATAATTGAATTTTAGTGCTTATAAGGAAATATTCTTAAATTTTAGAGCCGAAATTTTTTATTTAGATAGTAAAATTAATTTATGTTTTATGTTATGTTAATGTTAATATTTATGTTAACAGAACTCTAATATTTATGTTAATACTTAAACATACTTTGAGATATATAAACTTAACTCGTTAAATTTGTAATTTAATTTAAGTAAGCAAAAAATAAAAAAATAAAGTGAGAGAATTTTTGAATTTTGAAGAACTTTTCAATTATTCTAATATTTCGTAACTACTCCATTATCACTCTTTTAATAAATGTTGTAAATAAATATGTATCTCAAATATTAATTTTATCAATAAAATCTATCATTCTTTATATAATTTTTCCCAATAACAGAAGCATCCAGTTTTTTAATTGAAAAATTGACCTGTCAACTATTTCATATTATCACCCGAATTTAAGACATAACACCCTCCTGATAAAAAAGAAAATGATAAAACCTAAATGACAGCATTATTGAATTCTGATTCTGAGCATTTGAAACATTCGTTTCTTCCAATGGATTAACGAAATTATTTGTTTGAGTGATTGATCATTATTAACTGAACAGGTTAATTACTTTTACTGTTCTTTCTGAATCGAGTGTCACTAAAAATTAATTCAAACTTCAAGAAAAGAAATGGATTTCTGTGAACACGCCTCATGCATGTCAACAAGAAGTCCCATTCAAAACCGTCAACCCATGATGATGACTTCATTAACCTTCAACATGGTGGGAAGATTGGCATCTTAGTATTATTTAGGTATGATAATGAGTTCTCATTACGTCACAACGCCCTGGAATTACTATTGCTTTTAGTATTTAAATTATGCTTTAGTGAATGCTCTTAATTGATTTTTAATTCTATATTATTTGAAAAAGTATTATTTTTTTATATGAATTATATAATACTAGGTGTCTGGGACATTTTAAAAAAAAATTTGGGTCGTGTGTTTTTGACCTCATCATTGGCAGGTCATATCATTTGTAGATTATTATTTAAATAATTTCAGTTTGAGAATTTTAATTTTTTTTTCATCACCTGTGAAAAAGGAATGCAGTGTTTATTGTGACGAAGATTAATAGATTTCTTCATGAGAAAAAAAATATGGTCAAAGCTATCAAAAAAATGGTAAAATATACCATGTTTATGTCTCTATGAAAGTACCAAAAATCACCGAGACTTTTATAGAAGCTCTCTGGAAATGATTTTGGTAAAATTAACAATAAAATTTAATTTTATAATATCTGTTAAATTTTGGTAATTTTATCATGTGACTTTAGTTAGAGTAACCGATTGATCGGTAAAATCTACTTTTCAGATTTGTATTTTTTACTAAATAGGTGGTACTAAGAACTATAATTTTAAAAACTAGAATTTCCTGTGAACCGTTACCATATGAACGGAAATATTACCAAATGACTGGTTAAAATATAGTACATTTTGGTTTTTATAACCAGAATTAATTTTTTACCAGAAAAATCATTTTCATACAGTACGGTAATTTAAAGAAAATTTTTTCTCGGCGTGAAAATAGTAAATGTATAGCAAGCTACGAAGCTATTTATTTTTGCGGACCCCCAAAAGTATATATTTTTATGTATTATTATTACAAATATTTGTAATTCGTAATGAAACAAATTATTGCTTATTTTTTTAGCATTACAACGAATTTTCATATATCTTATAAGTATATATTATCATAAAATATTATTAAAAATTCTTGAAAATCTTATTAGTACATATTGGATAATCTTAATAGTATGTACACCACTACTCTCAGAACTAATGTTGCTTTTATTATTTAAATTTTGTTTTAGTGAATGCTCTTAATTGATTTTTAATTCGATGTTTTATTAATCTCTTTTTTTTAAGCTACATTTTGTTTGGAAAATTTAAAAAAAAATCAGGTTGTGTTTTTTAAGGCATGTCCTTATCAGGTCATGTCATCTGTATATTATCATTCGAATTTGTAATTATTGCAACATATTATTATATTGAAACATATTAGTGGGAATTACTTTATTATTGAAATTATTTGAAAAAGCACGTATGTATAGTTGCATTTTTCTATAACAATCAACTTCAGATTGGTGGGTACTATTTTTTCTGGAAAATAAAGGCGGCCTGTGTGCAATCTTTATTGTCACTATTCATGCTTCTTTTAGTTCTGAAACTGGGGAACCTTAATTTTAATACTCTGACCAAGATGTGACTGCTGTGTGATTACTTTTTTTTCGAATTTTTCAAATTATTTCAAATCTTGAAATTTATTTATTAGCAATATTGTAGATTATTTCCAAATTATTGAACTAAACAAAATCAGACATGAATAATTTTTATAAAGATATTAAAATGATATGACCATATGTAAGAATGAGGTATACTTGAAAGTGCTTGGTTTTTCATATTTATAATGCATAGATGTTTTGTATTTTGTTTATCTTTGATGTAGGAAAGAAATTTTAAGATAGGATTTTTATTTTTTTAGGTAGAAATTTTAAATTAATAAAATAAAAATAGAAAAGTTTAATTAGAGGTTTTTTGATGCTTTTTCAAAGAGGGTGGTTAAAGTTTTCTCCTTAAAACATGTTACAAATGCATATTAAAGGCATAAATTATTATTTTTTAATGAATCTAAATTTGTTTTTATTAGCGAAATCTAATAAAGAATTTGCTTGTGCGTATGTCTGCATACCGGATAGCGGATATACCGTAGGCACTAAAAATATGATCTTAAACCTGAAGCTAAATGAGTAAAATTGTAAACAAATTACGAAGCCAGATTTCGGATGACCCAATAAATCACGTATTCCTATTTCTAAAAAATAGATTTTCACTGCTTTTCAACTCCTACGCTTCATGAAATGATTGATATCTTTCTTAGTGAAAAAATAAAATTTGATACGAATTATAAGTACGATAAGCTTATAACTATATTACATAATTTAATCGCATCAGTTTATTTGGCCCATTTTTTTAGTGAAAGTTCTTTCGCCTAAAGAAGTGATTGACGTTGCTTTTTCTATCGTGAGTCTCGTGATATCGTGAATCGTATTTTGATTAATCATCTTGAACCCGGATCAAACTAGGAAGTATAAATTATAAGGGTTTCTTTAACATGTGATATTTGTGTTTAGAATATGAACAGGTTCAAAATTAAATTTTTTTATGTGTCATATAAAACATTTTATACGAGATTAATACAACTGTAAGTGCATAGATTTTTTTTTGCTAGCACTGTAGCACAGAAATATATAATTTGATCAATTACAGTACAAATTAATGTTTTAGCTCTCCTCATTTCAAAGAAATATTTATTGAAATTGAATTAAATTTTTCTTTATGAATCACCGGATAAAAAGAAAAGTGGACTTAAAAAAAGGTTCTTTTTTACTTGTTTAAAAAATCTTATTTCGTGAGTGAGCCTAAAACATCTATTCTTTGGCTTTTTGATACTATTAAGAACAAGGTCAATACAAATAAGTGTGAATTTTTCTGCGATATTATATATATATATATATGTTACTGTCAAAGTATGAAACTCCGGCATTGTATAGAATTCCGGATGTTTTTAGGCAAAGTATGAAATGTGAGAATTAATACATACTTTCCCTAGGCATTGTATATAATGCCTAGGCATTCTATAGAATAACAAATGCTATTTAGGCAAAGTATGAAATAAACGCCCTGATGAGGTTATTATGTAAATGATGTGCATGTTACTGTGAATGACCGAAATTGGTGGTTGTTGACTTTCACCGGTGAATGTTGACAATCACATAGTCGCTTTGGTGAAAGTCCGAAATATTTATTACATCCGATTTGATATTAATTTATTCGTGGATATAATTACATTTATTCGATATTTTAATACTTACTGACCATAAATTGGAAGAAACATCAGTGTTTAGAGTATCGGGCAAATATGTACCGGGCAATGGCACTTGACCTTAAAAAAAACATCAGTGTAGGGTATACCGGGCAAATGTATGCCGGGCAGTGGCACTTGACCTTAAAAAAACATCAGTGTAGGATATATCGGGCAGTGGCACTTAACTAGACCTAGTATGGCTAGACCTTTGGTAAATGTCCGAAATATATACTAGGTCTAGTTAGTACCACTGCCCGGTATATCCTAAACTGATGTTTTTTAAGGTTCAGTGCCACTGCCCGGTATGCATTTACCCGGTATTTATCTTCGAATTTATTGTCAGTAAGTATCAAAATATCGAATAAATGTACTTTATCGTCAGTAAGTATTCAAAAATATCGAATAAATGTAATCTATTGTCAGTAAGCATTAAAATATCGAATAAATGTAACCTATCATCAGTAAGCATTAAAATATCGAATAAATGTAATTATATCCACGAATAAATTAATATCAAATCGGATGTAATAAATATTTTGGATATTCACCAAAGCGACTATGTGAATCTTGACATTCCCCGGTGAAAGTCGACATTCTTCAGATTTCTGTCAGTAGAGATGTATTTTATACTTTGCCGGCTAATTTTAGGCATTCTATACAATGCCTAGGCATTCTGTACAATGCCGGATTTCATACTTTGCCGGTAACATATATATTAAAAGAATAATATTAAAATAATATAAAAATTAAAAGTAAAGTAGGTCTCCAGAAAATAGCATTTTTTTATGTTGTAATACAAAGAAAGCTTAATTCTTGCGACCAGTTCAAAAATTTATGCAAGATATGTATTCTTCCATCATCAGCATGACAGCCTAGTACAGGCCTGAGACGTCCTAACTATAGTCGCTTCCCTCTGATTTGATCAGACACTAGGTTTCTCCATCTATTAATGCCCATGGTTTTAAGATATTTTTCCACAGAATCTATCCATCTGGTGTTTGGTCTTCCCCTTTGTCGGTTGCCAGTAAACTTTCCAAAAATTCGTTTCTTAACTGAGTCACTATCAAAATATAAAATAAAATCTATGTTGAATCATAATATCGCTCAAATTTTCTACAATGACTTGCGCTATGATGAACCGTAGTGTCTCACTTCTTCAACTTGATTACATAATAATACACTTGGAAATAATCATAGTTCAATTTAATAACTTAATAAGGTTCAATAAATTTTTTACCGTATTATGGCTCAAGGTGTTTCATAAATGAACTGATTTTTCCAAGAGAGAAATTAAAAGTAAGTATCAACAAATGGATGAAAAGAAATAATTTTTTTTTTTTGCATTTAAAAAAAAATTACTCCAAGAACTCATCAGGGATTGAACCAAAATCAATTGCGATATCTGAAAACAATAGGGATTAATTTCACTACAAAAGATATTTCAATTAAGATGAAAAGGAAGAGAAAAAAAAGTGGAAAATGTTTTTAGAAAAATAAGTTTCATTACATTTATTATCTTCTTTAACGCATCCATTGTCCCGAATTATTTTTCACAATGCAAGTAGGCTTTAAAACTGAAATAAAAGTTAAGATAGATATGTTAACACTTTTTTAATATAAGCTTATTAATTAGCTTATGATTTCTCTTGCAGAGCGAAAGCAGGATATTAAAAAGATAACTGGGCTCTAAGGTCACATGATGCGAAAGTAAAATGAAAAGAAGAAATATTGTATCACATTTTAGAATATAGTATTTTATAGTATCATATACAGTTTGAGAAGGTAAGGACGAATTTATTTATTTATTTATATTATTCATATAAATCATATGTTTTGTGCTAAATCTATGTATTTTATAATTACATATTATACTTCTTAAAATAACATAAATTATCAATTCAACCTATAAAAAATAATTTAACCATCAAAGAGATAATATTGTAGTAACTTTCTCAACAATTGAGATGTCTCTTTCTTCGCCATTTTTGATTTTAGGTTAATTTTTCATTTGCGTTTTTTGTTGTTGTTGTTATTGATATTTTTCGATTTAAACCAACTTTTGATGGTTGAATGTTATTCGACAGCACAACACCCTTCAGAGAAGATTAAAAAGAAGATTCGCTTTATTAGAGTAAGGAAAAAATAATGCTTGATCATTTTTAGAACTTCTTTTGATTTTCAAGTTTAAAGTTTTTTTTTGGTTTTGAGTAAGTTATTTGAAACTACACATTGTTACGTGTTGAACTAATGAAAACTGATCTGATGATACTAATTTTTTTCAATGTAAATTATGTCAAAACAAAAATAGGTATCAAAAATCTAAAACTATACAAATGCATAATGCTAGACTATCTTTTAAAAAGCTGAATACATTAAGGAATTGCTATTTAGCTCACAAATTTAGTGCGTATCCCCTACTCGGGATTTCGAAGTTCAAAAACTCATCACGGAATTTCACATCACGGAAGCAAACACCATTATCTGTAGGAGTTTGTGGAGCATAAGAAAAAATAAAAACAATAGTTTAATAATCAAACTTAACATTTAATAAAAAAAAGGAAATAAGTTTAACAGCGATATCATGACTGGTGAGAGCTGCCTACATGCAGGGTTGCCGGATCAAGTAATAATGCGAAATTAGATTGTTCTATGGAAAATAGTTAGAATTAATTATCAATTCGGGACTTTTCCTGCCTAGAATTTTCGGCTCCGTGGATACCGGGGCTTTTCCTTCTGAAGAGGCTGGCGCCTTTCAGCGAGGAAGTAGATGATGCAATTCTTCCAAATATTGCAATTATATCAGGAAAAAATGATTAATAGCCACTCCAAAATATTGCACACTTTATATCTAAATTGTCTAGGTAGACGGCCTTGTATTTTAAATTTCTTGAAAGATACAGACTAAATATCCACCATCAGTTTATTCGCTCAGTTTATGGGATAAAATGAAATGAAAATGATTAAAACTCATTTAGAAATTTCCTTTTCAATTTTCATTCCTTTGACAGTTTCGGGAAGAAAAAATAGTCTCTTTATAGACCTGTATTAACATTAAATTTTAAACGGGATAATCTTCATACCACCCTTTTTTAAGTCAAAATAAATGATATTTTTTAAAAAATATTTTTGTTGATCGTGATATCCAAGATATGTATAATAATATATTTTACATTGTAGTTAATAGTCGTAGTGGTACTTTATTTACGTCGCACTAGAGCTGGGGGTTATGATTACGATGGGTTATTATACAAATCTCTGAGGACGATCTGAAGATATGCCATCACTTACCTCAGCTGAGAGAACTGCTCCCCGCTTTGTTAGCACGACGACATGTGCGTGACGTCGAGCACTTTAAGGTAGAACAGTTTCACGAAGATCGATACGATACCTCGGTTCATTTGCAGGGGGATCAAAGTAGTCACCCACCCGCTCAATGACAGACTAGTCGTGCTTGACTTCAGTAATCTACTGACTACAGCGTTTTATGATCAATCTACTTTAGTCATATCATATTTTTAAACATATTAGCACTAAATTTGAGTAACAAATGTATTTTTCGTTGCCAAGTTATGCATATGCAACTTGAAAATTCCTGCTCCTTGTAAATGTCATTGACATTTTACATCGTGACATGCTTACTGTAAGAGCCTTCCGTGTTTTCAATTTTTTCTGATAATTTTAAAGGATTATTACAATCAGTATAGGGGCCGTTCAAAAAGTACGTACATCCCGAAGGGGGGGAGGGGATTTGCTATTATGTACGGTTTTGTACGATGGGGAGGGGGGGAGGTATTATACAAAGTACGTACTTTATAAACATACACCAAATTTAAATTTGACTTTATCCTACACCCTCCTTAAGTAAATATTTAATTTTATTTAAAACATAATTATTTTAATTTTTATGAAAAAGGGGGGTAGACTAATAAAATGTACGTACTCTAAGGGGGGGGGAGTAAGACCTTATGTACGGTAATGTACGACGGGAGGGGAGGGGTTTAAAATTTCTCCATTTTTGTGTGCGTACTTTTTGAACGGCCCCATATGTATCTTTAGGCTGGTTCGGAAATAAGTAAAAAATTCCTCAGACTAATTTGGTTTAGGCTTATTGAAATAAACCCTCAATAAGGCTATACACAATAAGTATTCACTTCTCTGGGCTTATTGCAAAACGTCCGTAAAAGAATGAGATTGTTAGTTAAATTAATTTGTTAAAGGAAACTAAATAAATGCGAAATTTTAAATTATAGAAAAAAGCAAATCTACTTCGATGAATAATTAAAATTATGTTTTAGTAACTTTCATTGATTTCCAAAATTATTTTCATATGAATATTAATGAAGTATTCTGTTCGCGAAGTATTAAATTTTTCTTATTAAAAAATTTATTTACAAAAAAAAAAGCACATTTTGAACCTTTAAGGAGAATGAATATATAGGTTGAAAATAAAATAGGTGGTAAATATGTGATATGAATAAATATGGAAGAATTTACCCCTACCCGCCCTTATTTAGGGCATACGGGTAAAATGAATAAATATGAATAAATATGCTAAATATTGGTGTTATTTGATCATTTTGAAAATAGCGGTTATGCTTTCTTGAACCAGGGTTTCGTTAAAGTTCAACAAACGTGTAATCAAGTCTAAGATGTGCCATACTTTAATTTAATCTCAAAGTAGGGTTGCAACAGAGTCAAACAAAACTGTTTCAAAATTTTTATTTAAATATATAAATCAATCAAATTCGTTTTTTTTTTTTTTTTTTTTTTTTTTTTTTTTTTTTTTTTTTTTTTGAAAAAAAAAAAGAAAACGTAATGAAAAAAAATATGTGTAGCGCAAATTTTAATGACAATATGAAATTTTCTTGCTTTAAATATTGTGAAAGTTTGTTCAAAATCTACAATCATATGCTACGAAATTTATTCAAATATAGTTGAAAAACGGAACCATCATTTAAATCATATTAGTTCTTAAAACATCACATCAGAAATTTCGAAACTCAATCCATGCAAACATGATTGAGCCTGTCGCGTCTTTTCAGACATCAATATTTATCTTTCAGATTGTTGGCGAAGTGTAATATTTTTAGCATTAATTAGAGAGTATAGCTTCCTGCGGGGTCTAAGTCTTGCAAGATAAAGTACGATATCATGCCAGGAAGTGATAGCTGACCGTTAAAGGTTAATAAAAGTAATGCTGCTGAGATATGTCACCATATTTAAATAGACTTTTTTCTATTTTGGTAGCGATATCTCTTGAAAATTTAGTAATCTGTTTGTATAGAGTTTATTGATCAGTATTTAAGACGATATGTGTATGTTTAAGAAAAATAAAGTTAATTTTCAATAATGAGCAATAAAGTAATTTTCAAAAACTCTGAAAAATATCGGTTCAAATTGGAACCAAATTGCACCGTAATGTTAAATAATTAATACAATGAAACTAAAGCGAATGAAATATAAACTTCATTAAACTTTCATTGGCTTCAAAAGATATCAAAATGGTAATAAAAATCCACATGCTTTAAGCGCTCAAAAATAGGCGCCCATTCTCAAGAATTGTTGAAAGGGAAAAAGAAAAACAAAAGTGATTTAAAACATAAAAAGCAAACTTAATAACGAAAAATGGAGAAAAAGGACAATAAAAATTAAAACCAAAGCTAGAAAAACCGTAGTAATTGAGAGTGAAACAGAAAAAATTTTAAAAAATGTCTAAAAAAATCCCTGGGAAAACCGTTGTGTCTAAAAGAGACGAAACAAGAACAAAAATTCTGTTTTACATTTCTTGTCTACTTTTTGTTAGCAACTTTGCATTTTATGTTTCAAATTACTTTTTTTTAATGCTCGTGATCAGCAAGTCTTGAGGATGGACACCTATTTTAGAGCGCTTGACTTTCATTCGCAAGACTTTCATTACCATTTCCATGCTTTTTGAAGCCAATATTTGTAACCAAGTATACCTTAATAAGGTGTTAAATTGAATTATGTTTCAGTTTAACTTCAACAAAAATATTATTATCATTTAATACAGTTTAAGCAGTTAGATAATAAGATCTAATTAAGTACTATATAAAGGCTGCAGTTAATTTGAACGATGGCTCAATACGCTCCAAATTTTCTAAATGTTCAGTTTGTTGATTATCTTTATGAAATCATATTTTACCTTAAGTTCTTAAAAAATTCTACGACTCAAATCTCATTCATACATCCGAGGGTATTCAGGGAAATTATTTCTAAGATAATCCTGTTAATTAGAGACGACGGTGGAAAATCTATACCGATCAGAAAAAGACTAGAGAATATGTTGTTGAGATTTTGACTAACTATGTTGAGATTTTGACGATAACGATAAAGATTTTTACCGTGATGAGTTACACTTTATTTTCTAAAACTACGTCAGCCGAGCATGTGATCTTTGAATTTCATTAAAAAGTCTAAAATCTCAAATGGTGAAATTTTCATTGAAACTTCGGCATTATCCCATTAATGCACCCTAGTTAGATAAATAGCCGCACTACAGCCAACATGAGTTAGATAAATAGCCGCACTACAGCCAACATGAGTTAGATAAATAGCCGCACTACAGCCAACATGAGTTAGATAAATAGCCATTTATAGTACTGATGAAGATGTGCCATTGTGACATTGAAACGCGTATAAGTTTTGAAAAAAAATTTACCATTTATGATTCTAAACCATGTTTTTAATAAAATAAAATATTATCACTTGGAATTACTTTTAAAATTATGTACGATATTTGATTTAGAAAATCCCCATTTTGACAAACTCTTTCTACACGAGATTGTTTGAACTCTGAAATAAAGTCACAGCACTTAAAAATAAATATAGCAATGGAATCTGTTAAGGAAAAAAATAGGTGAAAACTGTAAACGTGATCTAATTCTTTACCATTTAAAATTTCGAAATGAGTTGTGCAAAGGCTGTAAAAGCTGTTTATGCACTCTAAGTTTGTCATAGCCAAAAATTATCTCGCTATCGCAGTGTAGAAGTCAGGAGAGAGAGTATCATCTAAGATGAGCTTCTCATTGTAAAGAGGCTTAAAATTATCTATGTATGCACCATTCAAATTCCTTAGACGGGTGCCAGCCTCAAACTCTTAAATTATTGTAGAAGCGGAACCTAAATTTAAAACCAAAACCAATGAGGCAGATGCTAGCGGGTGATTTGTAGAATCTGTTAACGAACAACATTAATCCGAGGTTGAAATTCCTTAACATCACTGCTTTTTTTTAGTCCTCCATCTTGAGTTTTGTTTGTAACAAAGGAAATTTATCAGATTTTTTTTCATTACAAAGCAACTTGTACGATTTTCTTTTCTGCATGAAAGTTTTTGTGTTTTTGAGGTTGGTTGCCTTTTCTACTTTTTAAAAGGTTTTTGAAAAATTGTTGTTATACTGATCGGAATTAATTTATGTTGAGCGAATATAATATGCAGGGTAGTAAAGAAAAAATTGCACTCTATTGCACTCAATCAAAACTTATAGAATATATTTTTGAATTTTATGTCTTCAAAGCCCATTGACTTAAAGAAGTAGTATAGTTCAGTACTAAAATATCAATATGTCTTGTAGTGGTGTTGGTACAGAGCAAGCAGGCAACACAACAAATTAATATTCATAATAATTTAACTATTCACAGGGTTCGTATCGTAGTTGTCCGGATATTTCTCATTTTCTTGATTAAAAATATGTTGTTTTTATTTTCTCTGTTTATTTCAACTTTTTGTTCTGATATTTCTAATTTTTGCGTATGTTCAAAAGTTCTCCTTTTGCAAGATTTGAATTTTTGATTCCGTATTATTTGAATTAATAATGATAGTGGAAGTCTCAAATTTCAATAATACCAATTTAGGGACCGTCTACTAATTATATACTACATGGTTCAGGTATTTAGCCTTACCCACAGGATTCATTGTTTCAACCTCTTAGGGGGTTTAGTCATGCTATGTAAAGGAAACTCGATTAACTGTTTTCAGGGGTCTGTGCAGACATTTTGTGAAAGGTACTGTTTTCGTAAAATTGTGAAAAAACTATTCATAAGTTGTGAATAGTATTAAATAAGCGTTAAGTCACATTCTTTTAACCTGGGTCCTGTTTTTGTGAATTTGTGCAAATGGGGTACTGTTATTGTAAAAATTGCTAAAAACCTTTTTAAGAAGTTTTTAAATTGCAAATAGATACAAGATTCTGCTCAACAATTGCTGCTACTAAATTAGAGATGCAACATACAAATATTTGGTATTTAGCCTACACTGCTCAACACATAATATTCATTTCGGACGAATAATAATAATTTCAATTGACATATTTTAAATAACACAACTTAGTAATGTATCACTTTTAATGTGTTGCCCATTAAGTAAAATAAAACAGCTCTTAAATTTATAATATTTAATTTAAAAAATTGCCAGAAATTAATTTTTATTTACATAATATTTAATTAATTAATTTTATGAATAAATATAAATTGATCAATTATTTATTTACAAAAAAAATCTGATTTAATATTAATAAGAATGTGCACACGATGTTTGTAAAAGTAGAAATATTTTCTTTGAATACTACATTTGGAATTTAAACTTAGGGAAACTTAGTTTGTCTGTAACAGTCTTTCTTCTCCCCCTACCGGGAAGGGTTTATTTGATTAACAAAACAATAATGAAGATAAATTATTTTATGAAGGTTCGTTTTTATGAAAAGATATTTTGTGAAGGGTCCGTTAACAGATCCAAATTTCTTCTAAACAGACCCCTGGTTTTACATTATCAGATTAGTAAGATGATGATTTCAAGGTTAATAAGTTTAAATATTATTTTCTGCAAATGCAGTAAATAGTCTTGTAGTTTCACCAATTACTGATTCACCTTTTTCAATCTGATTTTAAAGTGATCGATTCCAATTAGCAATGCAGTATATCATCGAATTTTTAAATGATGAATAGAAGAACCCTCCAATAAATTACCTACTAAATATTTTTGTACAGCACTAAATTTACTAAATTCACTAAAATTATTTTTGTACAACAATGTTAAGTGGCATACTCATTATGTTTTTGTTTCCAGAATTCAATTACAAATTTTAATTATATAATGGTATGAGGAAATATTAACTAATTGATACTGGTTCATTTTGAATGTGTCAGTAATTTAAAATTTTTCCTTACATTTATTTGAAATTATTATGCGTTTTTCAATATTAATGAAATTATACTATTAAAATTATGTAATTTCAGCATTAATATAATAATTAAATTATTCTTTTATCACTTTCTATCCTAAACTCAATAATTTTTAAACTAAGAAATAGTATATTTTATTATTTATTGCAATAAAACTTGCTTTTACGTCGAGCAAATTATGCTTTTTAGTTAAGAGTTTGCATTTTTAAAAGTAATATGGTTTACATGTTATGTTCTAAAAAATGTCCTGCCTTTTTTTGGGGCCCACTGCAAATACTGTATTTACAGACATATAAAGTTCTTTAACTTTCATTATTTTCTCAGTCACATTTCAAAGACAAATGATAATTAAAAAGAAGCATCATTGACTGTTTACTATAAAGAATTGTCAACTGTGAGGAAGCGCTTCCTATCTGGTTATCAGTGACTTCCTCTTCTGGTCGCTCAACCGAACTTCAATTTATTTCCTGTTGAAGTTTAGCACCAAAGTATACCTTTTGCATTATGGCACTCTTATAAATGCAATTTTAATTTTTGTTTATCAAATTCTTCCTGCTTCCCTTTTTTCAAACCCTCACGTCAGAGCTGCTTCGGAAATCCCGGTACTATGTAGTGTAATCTTGAACAGAAATCTCCTATGACGCTCTTGTCTACAGGTGATGATAAATACCTCGTCAACACACTGGCTTTGAACTTTCTCGACACAGAACTTAGTTGTTGAGAAGTGATTATTTAAAATATTATTTGTTTTCTTTTTTTTAAAAGGAATAGATTGCTATCCCAAAAATAGATCATTCCGCGAATTCAAGCTTCTTAAAGAAATCAAAACAAACGAATTAAAAATCCACTTCGTTTGCTGTTTTGGATAGTATAGTTATGCTGTTTGGATAGTATAGTATAGTATAGTTCAATTAATCATTTCAAGGCAATCGTGGCCTCATTGTTACTAGAGGTTGATTTTTTTCTTCTGTTGCATGGGATTTTTAAGCACATCTTTCGATCTTTCTCAGATGCTTTCGTACAGTTGATTTCGAATCTACAATCGGTTTCTTTCTTCAAGAAATGATGCAGTTTATTTTTTGCCGAAATGTACAAGTTTAAAAACGTTGGATTTAACTCAAGATCTTGTAAATGTTGTGGCAAACTTCTAGAGAAGTTAGGGCACATCATCTAGGTTAAAATTACATACGAACCAAAGTCCGGAAATGTTATCATTCCCCACCAGAGGATCTTCCCTATTATGAGCAGTTTCTTATTGTGCTTCTGAGCAGGTCATAATAGGGAAGTACCCCTAGATGCGTAAGACGACATTCATGGGCATGTGTTCCTTTTCTGTTTTAATCCTGGTGGATTATCTGCTCTAACTCTCCTAGAAGTTTACGCAATCCCCAATTATAGATAACGTTTTTGAAATTATACATTTCAACGAGAAATAGTCTAAAAATGTCATTTAAGAAAAATCAGTATCTTTAGAACAAAGCTAATTCCATATTTGAAATTTCCACATCCAAATTAGGCAAGATCAAGTATTTGTATAGATTCAACAAGAAATATGTTCCCCAGTGTTATTGTAGAATGTAGCGAGCAAGTTATTGGTCTAATTCAAAAACGATCTTTAAAAATATTGCTTTTAAGTATTAAAATAAAAATATATCTTGACGTTAGTTCAAATATAACTGTTTAACATGTTACGTTTTTATTCTTTGTTTTAAACTACTAAAAATGAACCTGTTGAGAAAAATTCGGCTTTTATTAAAACCATTTTTCTTCAAAAACTGAGTATTACATTACATTAATTACAGTGGTATGTTTGGTCAGATGGAACAGAATATTCTATTTTTGTCAGTTTGAAGAACCTTCAAGCATTATAAGTGTGAAGAACGATACTTTTAAATTGCTTGGAATTGTACACACAATAATAAAGTTGTTGTGTGCTTCGAACATTTACACAATAACTTCATTATTGTGTGAATAAAAATAATTTTAAAGTGTTTTAAATTGTAATAATGAAATACCTATTCTTTGCAACCAAATACATTTTAATCATTATTTTTAGAAAATATTACAGTTTTATGAAAAGAAATACCTAATAAAAAGAATGTATGTGATTGGAACAATATAGAAGGGAAGTTTACCATTTAAGGATCTTGTTAGTTTGAAGAAACAGCATCAAGTATTAGAAGTGTGAAGAACAATAATTTTAAATTGCTTGAAATTGTGAAAACAAAATTCCTTTTTTTACAACAAAACATACTGTCGTTATTATTTTTAACAAATCTGACAGTTCTATAAAAAATACTAAATAGTAAGAAGATTTAGAGCAATTTTTGAAAAAAGAATAAGGTTTACCCTAGAGCAATTTAAAGCAGAGCTGAGATGTTTTGGAATGTGATTGTAATATGTTTATAGCTTTTTATAGCTTTAAATAGGATAAATTTCATCCCTATACCTACAAAATTTTAGCTATTTCTGTAATAAGTGCCCTTCAGAAGCGAAAGTAAAAAATAGACTCCAATTTTGAAAATAAATTTTAATAAATTGAATAGAAAATATGCTTAATACTAAAGTTGAACTGTACAGTAAAAATTTAAACTGGTACAAATATTTTATTTTAAAGTTTAATTTTAATGTTATGAAATGTATATATATATATATATATACACACAATCTGGAAGAAAGTGACGGGACAACTGTAAAGTTTGGTGGAGGAGGATTGATGGTATGGGGCTAGCCCACTGGTAAAGGTTGATGGTATGATGAATGCCGATGGATACTGTGATATTCTCGACAACCATGTTCTTCCTACCTTGTGGGCAACGTACGGTATGGATGATTGCTTGTATCACGACGACAACGCAAGATCCCATGTTGCAAGGAGGACTCTTGATTGATATGTGAACAACAACGTTAAACGCATGGAGTGGCCGGCGCAGAGCCCTGATCTTAACCCAATTGAACATCTCTGGGACGAATTGAACCGTCGGTTGAGGGCCTGCAGTCCACTCCACAAAAGCAAGGATGAACTATGGAGCTTCCTATTAAGCATTTCGAAGGAAATTCCTCTTGCCACTATGGCTAATTTAGTGGAAAGCATGCCCAGAAGGGTTTCAGCTGTGATCGCAGCCAAAGGAGGCCCTACCTGCTATTAATTTTAATAAATATTGATTTATGTCGTTATAATGTCGTGTCCCATCACTTTCTTCTAAATAGTGTATATATATGCTCAAAAAAAGGCAAACTCCGTCACCATTAATTGGTATGAGAGTTTGCGGCACCCTAGCAACATTTGTGTTTAAAATTTCTACAGCCATTTCAGAAAGGATAAAATATAAGTAAGTCTTTATAGCAAAATGAATTTAAATAAATACTTGGCGTATAACTAAGTATTTATCACTGCTAAAATTATTACTTAAGACAGGCTAACAAAAATAATAGTTATCTGAATAATACTTATCGCACTAGTTATATTTAAAATTTCTACAAATATTTTTAGAATAGATCAAAAATAAATAAGATGCCTTAACAAAGTGAATCTAAAAAAAATGCTTGGCGTATAACTAATTGTTTATCACTACTTAAATTATTACTTAAGACAACCTAGCAAAATGAATCTAAATAAGCAATCTAAATAGTAAACGTATTGCCACAGATCGTCTTCTCCTATTTACCTCCTAGGGGGGATGGAATATCAAAATATTCTTCCTTGGTGGGTCCCTATGTCATAAAAGTAACTCATTGTACAAATTTTATATTTGTAGATTTAGTAGTTAAGACTCTGCAATAATGTTTCAGTCAAATAGTCAGGATATGTTTTTTAGCATGTAAAGATTATTTTAAGCCCAATACATTTTTCTCTGGAACGTTTCTATCCTTTTGAGACTAAAATATTGGACAACATTCGATACAATTTTATATCTAAAAAGATGATTTTTTGTTTGTTTGTATGAATTAACAAAGCGATTGACTCTGAAAGTATGAGAAATTCGATTCAAATAACCTTTCGGAGAGTTTTATGGCATAAAAATATATTATTATGACTCTAATGGAGTTTTTTTAAGTCAAAAATGGAAATAACAAACAGAATAAAAACCTTCCACAGCATATAAAACTGCTAAGTAATAAAAATCGTCATTTTTCTATAACAATTGAAAAAAATCAAAACTTTTTAAAAGAAAATTCTTTTTAATTCTTTTTATGAGTTAATTTTATTCTAAGCTACATACTTCTAAGTAAAACCCTCCTTTACTGCCGTTACGTAACGCTCGGGTTTAGAAAGTTAAATTCAATATAATGCATTTTATTTTTATATTTTATAACCAGCGTTAAGCAGCTGACCCAATTCTGAATTAAAACTATCAATGCTCAGTTCCGTATCCTTGTTGTTTTAAATCTAACCCAGAAGACTAGGAAACTTCTGTATTAAGTATTGGAAGAAACCAGACATCTTGGAAGACTTTTTGTTGAAATTAATGTATTTAGATCTTATTGTATTTAACCAAGAGGCTCGAAATTTTGATTATAACTTAAGTATTAGTTTCCAAATATCAAACATCTCAGAATAAGTTATCGATTTAATATGACAAGTGTAGAGCATGAACAATATTTGATTCCAAATAACTACGATTATTAAAAAGAATAGACAACAATGTTAAAGTAAAAAATTCCATGGTCTATTAAATAATAAATAAAATTTTCACTATTTCTATCAATAAATCTTTTCTCCCACAGTTCTAAAATCTATTAATACTAAATAAAATTTGTATTGTTTATGTATCTATAAATCTATTCAACAAAGGTTCTATGATACATTAAATGCTTAACTAAAAGTTTATTGTTAAAATCCATGAATCTATTCTTAAACGATTTTAGGTATAATCTATTTCCCTACAAAAATGTTATTCAACATTCTTATCTGCGTAAATAGGGTAACATAGGCAAAACTCGCCTTATTATCTACGATCATAACCTATGTTTAATATACGCAGAAGGCTTAATACTACCTTCACAAACCTCAAATAGAAGGCTACAAGCAACATAATTTAAGCAAAGTGACAGAAAGAGTAACTTAAGTTGTTATGTAGCTGAATAAAGCTTTTTCCGTCTTTATATATTTCTTCTCCGTTTTTAATTAAAAATATTTTCATCATAATCAAAATTAATGTATTTTTTGTTGATTGTTTAACAACTTTGCATTAAATTCCAATATTTTTTATGCATTTTCTACAAATATTTATAGGTCCCTGAATGACAAGTTCCGAGTTAATTTTGCTACCTTAATACGTTTCCAAGTGGGACCTTATTATCGTGCAAATTAAGCCTTGTTAAATTTGATTGCACTATGGCTCAACAGGAGAGGAAATGTGGTTTAACTTAAAACCTTGTTAAAATTGCAGCATATTTGCATCATATCATGATTCAAGGTACAGATATTAAACATTCAAGGCGTTGAATTTACTTTTTTGAGATCATATAGGTAGTATAATTGAATGATTCGACTCTTACAAACTACTTCATCATTATGCAATGCTCTAGGCTAATTGAAAAATTCACCAATATTTTCTGTTAAGCGTGATATTTTTTCAGTCTTTTACAATCAGTTCATATGCCTTTAGACTAATCAAAAACTCTGGGAAGAGTTACTCAATCAGTTGAATTTACTCAGGCTTATTGCAATCAGCTTTGTACTTTCTCATGAGCTTTAAATAAAGAGCAGGGGCTAATTTTAATTTTTACTTTTTTCTTTTGATTGAATTCTTTTTTAATAAATTTTGGATTCACTTGGATCACTGCAATAAATCTTTACTACTGGGCGTTTATTATAAACGGCTTAAAATAACTTAGGCTAATTTAACAATGGATTAAATATTTTCTAATTTATGTAAATGTAAGTATGCTCATTGCAGTAAGCCTGAAAACTCTCAGGCTGAATAGAAAATAGTGAAAACTTATCCATTTAGTCTGGCGCATTTCTAAATGATCATAGCTGTTTGCGAAGAGTCAGATCTTTCAATTAACCTATCACAAGTCTTGGTAGATCAGGGAATAGAGTGCTTGCCTTTAAGTGCGTCCAGGTTCTAGTGGTCTCAAGTTCGAATCTCAGTGATGGCTGATCAATGCGAATTCTGCTTCCGGCTTGCACTGACCACAGTGATGCCGCAAGAATATCCTCAGTGGTATGCGGATTCTGGGCTAGACGTGCGCTAACCGTGGTAGGTCTTCGCGATATTCCTCTCCATGGTTAGTTTCATCGAAACGTATTCTATGAAAGATACTTTGTCTCAGCGTTTGATTCAAGAGTTCTCCTATTCACCGAGTTAGGTTCAAAATTATAAGGTTACGGAGTTGAATATTGATTGAACAAAAAAAATTTATCTTATTTTTCACAAAAAGAAAAGTTTTTCTTTTGTGAATGGAATAGTTTTTAAAAATCTCATAGTTCTAAAAGCTTTTGTTTTATTTTATATCTGTTTTGCATGAAACTTTTTATTTTAGAAATGCTGATATCGTAACTGTCGTCTTAAAGTTTTTATATATTAAAAATATATTATTATAATTAAAAATCCTAGTTTTATATATTTTTTCGTTTTATAACTTTAAAAAAGTAGTTAGAAAATCTGTTATATTTGCGTAAATTTACTGTTATTATTATTTTAAATATATTGTTATTATTATTTGAAATATATTGTTATTATTATTTTAATTTGTAAATTTTCTATAATTTTTAAAACAAACTTACTTTTATTTTTTACAAAAAAGAACAGTTTTTCTTTTGTGAATGGATTAGTTTTTAAAAATCTCTTAATTCTGACAAATTTTGTTTTACTTTTGCATTAAATTTTTTATTTTAGAAGTGCCGATATTGTAACTGCTATAAAAATCTTAGTTTTACATATTTTTTCTTAACTTATTTAATAAATTATATTCTTGTTAATTTATAATCATATTGTAATTTATTTAGATGCCATGTATTTCAGCGTAAAACTATTTTTAATGAAATATAGGAAAATTAAGCTTTTACGCGATTATAAATGCCCATGTAAAAATATCAAATGCATAGAGAGAGTAATGTTCTTTACTTCAATACAAAATGCCTTTCATTAGCTATAGACTGGATTTATATTTTATTGAATTATTGTATAGAAAGATAAAAATTAGAAAACATAAATAACAGAGAAATAAAGGCTTTGTAGTAAACCTCTTGAAGTAGAATTTTTATTAAATATATTTTTCATACTTTTTTCATTATTTTGTATTAATTAAAATCAAAATAAGCAAAAAATATTACATTTAACATTTCAATTAACTTATGGTTATGAAATAAAGCATGAAACACCTATGTCTTTTTCTGAGTTAAAGGTAAAATCTTCCAAACATGGAACACTTCCAGACAATATTTTCTTTTTATAATTTGTACTTATTTGCAGTTATTTAAATCTAAGAGAAACAGTTATTCATCGTTGAAATTTCTTTAATTAATAAAAATAAATTATTAATAAACTTCTAAATATGAATGAGAAAAAACATTTTTATCGAAATATTTTTTCGGATGTTATATTTCAGTACAAAAATAATTCTGATAATCTAACAGAATTTTTTAGTGACTATGAAACTGCTTTTGTTTATAATTAAAAAAAAGGAAAGAGAACAAAATATAGTAATATATTTTTGCGTAGAATGAGCTGAAATACAGCTGGTTTATTTGATTCTAATAATAAATCAAAGAAAAAACTTCCTTTACATGAAAAAAACATATTTTTGTTGACTTAATATTTCGTTGTTTTTCACTAAAATGTTTTGAAATCTAACTCAAGCAACGTTTTACTAGCTCTCAGAATATTTTAAAAATAGTAGCTAAAAGTGTAAAAACAAAATGTTGATTTTTATCGACAATTTCACTTATTTCTTATTTTTAATTCCCGCTTTAAATTAAGCATAATTTTAAGCATTGCAGCATTTCAAAAACTCGTTGATTTAAAACGTATTCTGGAAAATTGATTTCGGAAAAAATTTGCTGCTCTTCACTATTTCTTGTAAAGAATTATTCTCGATATATTCATAAGCTGATAAGTTCATCTTCTAATTTATCATTGGCTCATTCATTTCCTTTTCTTTATTTTTTTATTTATTCTTTAGTATTTTTTTTTTTTTTGAAAAGAAATCAAGTTATAAAAATAAATGTCTAAGTCATTTTAGGACTAAACATCCAAGCTTAGCATCAGCTAAAGCATATAAATGGAGAAGGCAGATTTTTAGTACTATTTTATTTACATTTTTTTACCATATCGGGAAATGGCAAATATGGATTACCCTACATTGAGAAAAAATATGGTTAAAGCTAATAGAATATGGTTTAAATTTACAGTATTTCTGGCTCTCTGGCTGAAAAAGCATGGTCGTCTTTGATGAAGTGCTTTGGTAATGATTTTGCAAAAGAATATTGTAATAATACAGTAAAATTATGTTAATAATAATGAAATATTTTTTCACAATGTGTGATAAGCAAATGTGGTAAATTTCGGTAATTTTATCATGATACCTTAGAGCAGCGATTCTCAACCACTGTGCCGCGACACTTTTGTGTGCCGTTAAATTTCAGAAATGCATATAGTAAAAATTATAATGTTTTTTTTTATTACGAGAAAAGTTTAAATTAAAGAAAAGTATATATATATATATATATATATACATATATATATATATATATAGTTGAAAATAGTTCTGGAATAGTTAAAATGGTTAATTATATAAAATCAAGACTGTTAAATAGTCGCTCATGTAGTAATTTATGCCAAGCTATGGAAGCTAAGTACGAATCCTTGTTACGGCATACGGAAGTAAGGTGATTGTCCAGAGGAAAAGTTTTATCTTGTGTAGACGAAATGAAAATGTTTTTTGGACAAAATAAAAATTATGATTTTGTTCATTTGTTGGAAGATAAAATATGGTGTGCTAAGCTAGCTTACCTATCAGACATTTTTGTTATTTTTAATAACATAAATTCAAGTATGTAAGGGCAGAAAGAAAATATATTAAACTCAACGGATAAACTGGTGGGATTCCAAAATTAAATAACATTATGGAAGAATAAAGCTCAGGAAGGATATTTGGAAAAGTTTGAGTCATTCAGTCCCAACATATTTTAATAAAACTATTCATAAAATTTTTATTGCCATTTGACAACATTAGAGGAGAGAATTATTCATTATTTCCCAAATTTAGATATAAAAAGAATGGATTGGGTTCGTAATCCATTTGTGATAACGAATACTTCCGTATTTGAATTAACTTTGAAAGGAGAGGAAGAACTAATTTCACTTTCTAACAATCGAGGTTTAATTTTAAAATATTCGGAAGAATCAATTAATTCATTTTGGATTACCATTAGATACGATTATCCCATGATAGCCAAAAAGCTTTAAAAATATTATTACAATTTTCTACATCTTATTTGTGTGAATGCGGATTTTCAGTATTAACCAACATAAAAACGAAAAGAAAGATCGAGACTGTTAAATGTAGAAGACGATATGAGAGTAGCATTGTCATTTTTACAACCAAATGTAAATGAAATGATCAAAAAACATCAATATCAAATTTTTTCTTTAAAAGTATTCTTATTATTCATTTGTAATTAATCCCTTAATAAACGTGTTTGTGTAGTACATATTAAGTTATTTTATTTTACATTCCAAATTATTATCATAAACTATTTAACACAGTGTATTATAGGTATGTAAACAATTTTTAAACTTATCTTTTTCTTTTTGTGCCGCCAAATTTTGACTTCGTTAAAAGTGTGCTGCGACAAAAAAAGGTTGAGAATCACTACCTTAGAACATGGCACACAAATCCATAAATTTGGTTAAATTAACTTTTCAGTTTTGTATTTTTTACAATATATGTGGTAATAAGAAGTACAATTTTAAAAATTAGAATTATTGTTAAACCGTTACAATATGGATGGAAAAATAATTAAATGATGGTTTAAATACCATATATTTTGTTTTTCATTACCAGAATTATGTTTGTTTGTTTTTTAAAAACTGAAACGTTATTCATATAAAGTATGGTAATTTTAAAGCAATTTTTTTCTGTATGTATAATACCGTAATTGTGCGGTATTAAACTTAACTTAGAAGATAAAAGAATTCCGGATAAATAAATTTGCGTTTGTGTTACTTTGAGAAGAAAAATCATGGACACATTCCACTCTTTACCTGATGGTAATGGTACTTTAATTTGCGAACCCGCTACTGTCCAGAATATTTCGTGTTGAAATACTGAGCGGTACAGAGCAGAAACAAGGGAAGCTAACCAATCAACAAGATATCGGTGAAAATAGCTCTCGATTCCTCCTAATAAAATTTTTGAAAATTTTATAGATATTTTAGGAAAAAAAAATATGTCGTATAGTACTTTTACTTTATTTAAAAATAATAAAATGAACATTTGTTCAAGTACTCGTGTCCATTTTCCCTCGAATAAAAAAATTACATGCAGTGCAGTTAAATCAGTAAATGAGAAAAAAAAAAACTTATATTTTTACGAGTTTTGGGACGCTTTGAACTATATGATACCTCTCATATTTTGATGGATAAGAATTCAAATTCATCAAAAACAAAAAGATATGTTTATTGAGATAAAAATGTCTTTGCGTCTGGTTTCCTAACTTAAGTGTTATTAACTTATTAATTAGCATATTTAGAGTTATGTTTTTAAATCATTAAGATTTGCACTAAGATTGTATCATTATCATTAGATTGTACGTGAAAGTCTGATCATTAGAACAAACATTAATCAAAGTGATACCTTTTTTTATATGGCTCACAGTACGTATTTGTTTTCTGAACTTAAACTAAGATTGCTAAACTCTGTTTTGCTAGTATACTTATATTATTGATATTTTGATAGTTACTTTATTTATTTATTTATTTTTATTTACAGTGCGAATTCTGATCCAATGAAAAGTAAAAAGGATCTGATGTCCGATCTCATGCTTCCTATACATCCTCCCGATCCTCATCTTCCATAAACTTCCAAGACCCTTCTTTGATATGAACTGGTTCTACTATATACTTTTGATTCCATTGTTTTCTCCCTTTTTTATTGTTTTATCCGGAGCTTGTTGGGGGACCACAGCACCAAACTATGGTGGTATGTATCTCTTACTATTCTATTAAGAGTTGAATTTTTGAAATGATTCCTAACATTAAATGCAAGGCTTGTCCGGAAAGCAAATATTGTGTAGGTAAAACTCGCGTAATTTTTCTTCACTTTAAAACCAAAATTTATTTTTTATATAAAAGAGTATTTCAGAAACTATTTTTCTACTCAATTACCATCATTATTCAGACATTTGACATAACGGGAAACCAAAGACTGTCGTGAAAGGAGACTGCTATTGTTTAAGGCTCCTATACTGCCTAATTCAGGGGCTCAGCTACTGTTGAACACCATCATCATCATCGTCATCAATTTATGATCAATTTATGCCATAATTTTTATAACCTCAAAAATACTTGTTCTTTTTTTAATCTATTGGATCTAACTTTTAACATATTGAATTCGAAGTTGTGCAAATTTGTCCAACTCTTGCAAATTTTTCTCTTATTCCAACTCCGATTCTATTGATCTAGCAAAAACTATAGATTTTTCAAGCATTTATTTTGAAAAACGTCATGAACTTGACAAAATTGGAAATTGCTTGATTAAATAGCAGGGAAAGGATAATTACCTTTCCTTCATCTCTGTTTTTCTTTCACTTTTTTTCGATTGAAAATAATTTGATGGAACTTACAAGAAAAAGCCCCTCTGAACTTGACCTAATTGATTAATTTTTGATAAAATAAAAATTTCTCTCTTTTTGAACCTCTCTACTTCTTTGATTAAACTAAGAATTTTGAATCTTACTTAAAACGACTAATTCAAGTAAATAGGATCAAATCTATTAATTTTAATTTACTGGAAAGGAATATTACACTTTTTCTGTAATTCTATGTTACTTGAATAAACTAATAATTTGGAATATTATTTCAAATGTAGACTGTTTAAAGTAAATAGGACTAAATATATTAATTCTATTAAATCTATTATCTTTAGATTATAGGAAAATATCTCCCTTTCTATAACTCTTTGTGGCTTGGAAAACTAACCGTAAAGAAAATTATTTTAAGCAAAATTAATTCAGATAAATTGTATCAAATCTATTAATTTCAGTTTATGGAAACGGAATATTTCTCTCTCTTTTTCTTACAAACATAACTTCTGAATCATTATTATTAAACTACTGAAGATTTATTATCAAATAATAAGGAAGAATTTAATCCAATAACGAATCTCTTGAATAAATAATAAAATTATTTAACATTTTTTAATGAAATTGGCCAAACTGATTAATTTTAATAGTTCTATCTATAATTCTTTCTATCTTTTTTGCTCTTGCCGCTTCTTCTTTCTGAAGAAAATTATTTGAATGGCATGATAATAATTTTCGTTCTTTAAATTTATTACTCCCGCAGTGGATTTATCGTTAAGACACGGTTCCCAGCAGATCACAGAAGTAAAGCATCACTGGCTGCGGTCAGTGTGCGGGTAGGTGACAACTTCGATTAGTCTGCATAGGGATCAAGGGTGTGCGGTATTGGTCCTCGTTAAACTGTTCTACCAAAAAGTGCTCGACTTCGCGTGCAGGTCGTCGGGCTACCGAAGCGGAGGTGCCAATCCCCTCTGCAGAGGATCAAAATTGTGATGGCATGTCTTCGGATCATCCTCAGGGGTGTTTCCCTGACCGTCGCCAATAGCCGAATAAATATAAATTTTTATAATTCCAAATAATATAAATTTCTACTTTATTCTTATAACTTTTTTAAACATAATTATTTCAGTGTAATTTTTTCTGCAAAAAAATATAAACACTGAGTTGAATAATTTAAATTAAAGGTAAAATTTTATTAAAAAATAATATTTTCTATTAGGTTTATTGCTACGTTTTTCATTGTACATTTGAGATATGAAAGAATATATACATATCTTATGCAGTTTGATCAAGTGCATGAAGGGAAAATTTAATTCGATTTTCTCTAAATCGTAATTTTGCTTTAAAATACTATATAAGGAAAATTTTCCCTGACGACAATCATATGGATGGGTGATCGTGTAAAGCTGAGGGTGGTGGCGCTAGTGATAAAATTGCTCTTTCAAGACTTCCGGGTTACTGCTTCCGATATTTTTTTACGCCGCAGATTTAAAAAACTCGCCATTATATTATTGCATCATATCTTTTGAAAGTAATTCACATGTGCCGAGTTCTTTCTTTCAGCCTTTAAACTTCAGCATTATCATATTAATATTATAATCATTAGAATATTTTCTAATTAGGCTAACTTAAAAAGATATTTTTGGCGACATTTTATTAAAATGTAGCTAAATAAGGGATGAAATACAAAACATGGCAAACCTTAAGAATTATTCACAATGAGATATTAACTTACCAAAATTTTTTTTGGCCTTACGACCTCTGAGAATCAATACATTTCTGAAAGCTCTTATGAATGGTACAATCATGTTTAGATTTGAACCCAAATTACAATAACAAAACTGCATAGAATATTAGGCTTGTTCATACATCGCCTCGTAGTCATAACATAAGCGGAGGGATACACTGGAAATTTTCTAAATTTCTTACGGTTTAAGGACGCTTGTTATTGTTTCAATTAGACCACAAATCCATACGTGTGAATCAAAAAAAGTGAAAATGATTTTTAAGGACTTTTCTCACTGCATCCGGTTTAGGCATTTGAGATCACTGTTGAAAGCAATATAGAACCTAATTGGGGGGATTTTCGCTGGAAAATGTTTTTCACCTAACAGAATAGCATTTCCTTTCTATGGTGATCGGAAGTGCGTAAATCGCATGCAATGAGATTGCCCTTAAAAAAAAAAAAGTACAATTATTTTCACTTGTTTATTATTCCCGATCACAATGCTCTCAGGGAAAAATACTTGTTCCTTGTCTTGACCTTTCCCCCTTCCTCCTCTTCATAGTTGTATAGGAATGTGCTACGATATTTTCCCCTTTCTTAATATTTCTCGTATTTAATTGTCAAAAACATAGGGAGCTTTCTTTTAGAATTAAAATCAATGCAATTTTCAGTTCCATTTAGTTTCTTAACTTCACAGTTTTTAATCTATTTGAAAATCAAGACAGAAACCAACGTTCTTCCTCATTCTAAGAATCTCCTCACACTAATGGTAAAAGCATGCTAAGCGTTGCCATTGATCGAGAGTTCTGTTTTGCGCCATCTGTAACTCATTTCATTTGCTATGACGTTTAAGTTAAACCATTCAGGGTTTATAAGGAGTCTTGTTTAAGAAGGTTATAATGTACGAAAATAGAAAGCCTAAAGTGTCATTTAAAAATAAATGCATGCTTTTTATTGTTTACAATTAGAAAAACTATTGAAATGTTTAAAAACTCGGCTGTTGATTTCTTATAGCTTCAGATGTTTGAACGTAATTTCATTATAAAAAAAAATGAAAGTTATAATATCATGTACGGAGAGTTTGTTAAAATAAAATATCATATTTTATTATGTAGAAAAGTCATTCATTGTAAAGATTTAGAAAAGACTTGATAAATAGCTTGTAAAATATATTCAACTAAATGCATGGCTTGTAATTTGCAATTTTGTGTTACAGCTTTGAAGTGTTAGAGAGATGTTACTTAAGTTCAGGAAAAAAAGTAATCGTTAAAGTTAAATTAAATTCTAATATTTTGTTTTCTTATTTAAATAAATTAGTCATATAGACTAAATCCATTAATGTTATGTTGTATATATCCATAATATTAGCTACATTTTTGTTCTACTATTCTTTTGTGTTGATAAAATAATATTTAAATTATAATAATTAAATTATTATTTTAATTATAAAACTTAAAAAAAAATGTAAATTCTCGCATTCTTTTTCATAGTTCTATTACTTTTCAAATTAAGTTTATTTTACAATTCAATTGACTGTAAAATTTTTACTTTACCGTACACTTCATATAAGAAATTAATTGGCCTTGAAATGAAATTAAGTTATCACATTAATTAAGTGCATCCTACTGACTAATATAAAAGTAAATATTTTTGCTTTTAACAAGCTTCTTTTAACAATAAAATAATGAAAGTTTTTCCAGCTCATTATTTCACTTACTTTTCACTCACTCATTATTTCACTTACTTTTGATTAAGTTGTTTTCTTTTAGTAAAACCTATTTTTTTCTCAAAAAAAAAAAAAAAATATTCCTATGCCTAGATAAAAACATATGATAAAAACATAGGTTCCTAGATAAAAACATATGATTTTTTATTTACTGAACTAAAACTGGCCTAGGTTATTGCAGGTCAGAAAAAATTATCTTTGGAGATTTATCTTTCTTAAAAAACTGTTGTATGAATCTTTTTTGAGCAGACTTGAAGTTTTATTATCTATTAATATTTCTTGTCAGATGACATATTTTAGCTGAGAAAAATTTCATTTTAGCATAACTTTTATTTATCTTGAAATATTATGCTGACAATATAAAATTCTGCAGTAAATTATAAAAAAAAATATTTACTGAAACAGTGAATGATGTGAATTAATTTATTTTGATGTCTTAAGACATAATATTAATAATTAGCTTTTTAAATTGATTAAATATTTATAAATATTGTGCTGTGAAGCAGTCCCTCTATAGGTTCTCTTTATAATTGTTATCTTGTGTAATTTTTTTTTATTTTCACTTTATATAGTGTAACAAGAAAGAGCCACATTCCACCCCCTCAAATTAATGCTGTAATTGATGTTAAATTTTAAATTCACTATTTTTATCATGAAATTCTTGTGATAATTATAAAATAATCAAGCAGACAGGGGATTGTAGAAATAGACAAGCTTTATCGTAGGTTTGCTATCCAGGATTAGTTAGTTGAGGACTAGGACTTGGCTAGTCCTAGACTAGAACTTAACTAGGACTAGCTATACACAACAGACTCAAGTACACATAATAGTACATTGCACACAAGCCTTAACTGTACCTTAGATACTGTGACACATTCAAGAAACGCAATTTGTTGTAGATGAAACAGCACAACTAAATTTAGTTTGCTTTCACGATAGTCGCTGTCCGGAGAAATATGGCTTTATTTAAGAAGTACAACTGTTTGACTACTAGAGGTTTAAAGTAATTCTGAAACTCCCATATTTCTATTTGCAAATACAATTCGGCATATTGCTGTGTTGTTATCGACATGATACCGGCAGACGAAATCAGGGCTGTCTCTCAACCTTTGACCCCTACAGAATATGAAATTTCACACCTTCTATGATGAAGTTATAATATATGATGAAAGTTATTATAAATTTCAAAAAATATAGTTATTAATGTTATAAAAATTATTTATATATTTGTTATTGATGCAAAAGTGCATAATTTTAAGATATTACCATTTGTTTTTAACCGAAAACATATTATTAAATTTATTTAGTTTTATGCCAAACTCATGTTCATAAAATAAGAAAATAACGCTGTTTAGGTATGTCAATATTGCATATTATGACTTTACGTTCTTAATATTTGATTTTATGGAATAGAATATGATCATAATACTACATTCATTAAGTATGAATTTAAATATTGAAATGTTAAAAAAGTTTAAGAAATGCTTGAAAAAATGTATGAAACGTTTGTTTAAAAAAGGTTATTAAAGATTCAACTGGTTAGAAAGATCTCAATCGCAGGATCAATGGTAATCGGGTGACCAAAATGAATGAAGAGTCGAGAAATAAATGTGACAATTGGCGATCATATTTTTATTCATTCAAATCTATTCTCATCTTTACTGGTCCTGTCTTAGAGATTCCCGGAGTCACTTGCAAGTGGTGATCAGATAAAAATTTATGGCTTCTTCATGGATGAATTCTTGTTGTCTATTCTTGGCCGTTTTTGTCTGTTCACAGGCATTTTTGAGAAGAAAAAAAACCTTGGTTTATCCCATTGAAGGAGCACCAAATGTGCAGAAGAAGGGAAGCTGGATTGCATCCAACATTGTCTCTCCTAACGATGTGCGTCTAACATTCGATAAATTTTGAAATTTTTGGAAATCATAAATGTAGAAATTTACCTTATCTTCAAAATAGAAATTGTAGATCTCTTTAAAAGCTTTTAAATCTTAGTCACAAGCAGAGAAGGCACAAAAAAAACAACAACCTTGAATTAAACTAACGATGAGCACATACTTCTTTGAAAGCTAATACATGGTAAACCACACATGGATGGATCCCAGGTAACTTTGGGTTGGTTACTGTCGTCGATTGATTGAATTTTATCAGTTAATCAGTTGATTGACACTTTTGACTTTGTTGATTGGCGGAACATTACAATCTATATAAAAAAATTGGAAACAGAGGGGGGGGGGGAGGTTTGAAAACTAGGCAAATTATTGAGAACTAGGCAAAATAAGTAAAACATAAATTCACCTATAAAAAAAGTTAATATTTAATTTAATTGGAATTGCTGATAAAAAGTGAATTATTTTTTGATTTATGATTTGTAGCTACTGTGGTTGCAGAAGTATTAATTTTTGTAGCTAAGATTTCTGCATAAATAATTTAATCTTTGCTTGAAATAAAGACTATTAAATTTTACATTATACTTTTATTATTTTAATTTCAGATACTACTCGAGATTATGATCTTCTTGTTGGTTCAGAATTAGATCTTAATTGTACTTTAAATTCTGAAGATTTATCTGGCATATCTGGAAAAGTAAATTCATCCAATTTGGTATTTAAAAAAGATAACCAAGATTTGTTGAAGTTTACTCATATAATTGATTCACGGACAGCTCAGTTAATCATTCCCGCAGCACAGGAAAGTGATTCTGGAATCTATCATTGTACATTGTCAGTACCTGATAAATCAACGAATCCTCATGTATGCAGTACACAAGTCAGTGTTGGCTGTAAGTATTTATTTGTTGGGTTTACAATTTTTTTAAATTAATTATTTAACATTCAAACTTATCATTATATTATTATTTCGTGGATTGTAATATTCTCTTTTTCTAAAGATGTAATACTTTTGAAAGATTGATTCTATAGCTAATGTTTAAAGTCGAGTGGCAAACAATGTGGCATGCAGGTCATAGGTTTGGACATTAGTGTGTGAAGACTCAATTAAAAAAACAGTGTTTAGACATTAGTGTGTGAAGACTCAATTTACAAAAAATTGAATTATTGATAATGTATTTGTTAGAAACTTAATCATAATGCATAACATCTTACTCATTTGAATGCAACAGGGCTAGAAAGCAGCAATGTTGATATCATTACAACAACTCATTAAAACAGTGTGTGGCTTTGTCCAGAGGCGTGTCCATGAAATCATGAGATTAAACTGTTGAGTTCATATTATGGACATTAAAAATATCATTAAAGATTAACTAGGATGAGCTTTAAAGACTAAGATTATTTGCTTCTTCAAGAACTAATCTTAATGTAGTTGACTTTGCATTACAAATTTGAACTTTGACAACTTTGTAAAATACAAATTAAAAAACCACATTAAGTACTGACTATTTAACTATTATTTAGAATTAATGTTATTAGAATAATTAGAATAATGTTTCTTATTTTAGTAGTTTTATTAATGATTACAAACTGAATTAAAAAAAATTTGCTGGTATATCTAAGTGATGGTTTTAATAATTTCTGATTTGTTTATTATTATTTGTTTTCCAACTAAATTCAATATCATGCAAAGTATGTAACAATAGGTTGGGCATTATTGATATATTTTTGGTTGTTTTAAGTTTTTTTGGAATTTATTAACAGCTAGGATTTTTTTTCACAATGTCGCCGTCAAAAAATAGGTTTTCAGGTAGACCATATATAACCTTGTAGTTACAAGGTGTTAAATTATACTGACGGATAATTTTTCTTCTTCTCTCTTTTCTAACTTGCTTATAATTTTTCTATTTTAAACTGTTATTATATATATATTTTTTTATTTATTATTGTTATGTTTTTATTTGATAATAGCTGTTTCTTTTTTAGATACTCCAAAAAATGTGAGCAACTTTAAGTGTGTTAGTAAGAACTTTGATAATTTGACTTGCACTTGGGATATTGAGCCTAACAAAGTGAAGACAAATTATTCTTTGCAAAAGAATTTGTTCTCAATGGGGTAATGTTTTCTTTTTTTTCTTAAATTTTCTTTTCTTTAAGCTCTAAATATTTATACAGTTTTCAGAAGCATAATTTTAAAAATTATTGGGTAGAGTTTTACTAAACAATCTTTTTAGCATGGTTTATAGTGAAATGACAAATTATTTAATTGCGATGAATTTTGATAATGAGAATTAAGTAGTTCCTGATTAGTGCAATCTCATCTTAAAAGGTGACTTTGTTTGATCTCCTGAAGTTTATTGAGGAGTAGGCTTTTTTTTAAAATCATATTCTTATAATTTTATGTGTGTTTTTTTAGAGCTTTTCAAAATTGCCCCACATTCAACAACACTTTTTGCCAGTGGCGAGATGATACAGATCCTCCCTATCAAACAAGCAACAGGAATCTCACTTTCATTGTGCATGGAAATAATAGCCTAGGGATATCTGAAAATGAATTTATGCTCGACCATTTTGCAATAGGTTTGTTGAAACCATTTATTTTATTTTCAAATATTTATTTTTACTGTTTATTTTTTGTATTAAACATGTTAGTGTTTTTTTTTTTTTTTTTTTTTTTTTTGAGATACTGAACTAATAAAATAACTATTTTTTGGTATTATTCTTTTTTTTAAGAATTTTATAGATATTATTTAGCTTTGAAAATTTAGCCTTCTTAGGTATGGAAACCCTGAAAATGAAAAAAGTCTTTTTCCAACTCATGGCTAAGGAAAAAAAAAATTAAAAATCAGTTTTAAACTGGGAAATTCATGCATTTAAACAACATAAAAATTTTTTTTTTTAAAACCCATGCATATCAATAATTGCTCTAAAAGCAAATGACAGAACCATATGGATTAGGAAATTGCATAAAGTCTTAGATCATAAAGAGATTATTCAGTGGCCAACATTTGCATGTCATAATATTGTATTATTATATAAAACGCTAATACGTATGTATGTATCAATAAAACCGATGATATTTCTTTTCTTGCGTTGGCAACAGTTTTCATTTTTAATTGATAGGATTCGGCGCGCAAGAGCACGTAGTGAGCATCATATAGCTAATCTATATTATATGAAACGCTAATACGTTTTAATTGATAGGCTTCGGCGCGCAAGAGCATGTAGTGAGTATCATATGTCTAATCGGGTGAATTCCCACCGAATTGTCAAAAAAATTCTCACAAAATTATCTTTATCGAAGCCGATGCTTTACATCCGGCGTTCAGTACTATTACATATTGTTTTACAACACATGGTTTTAGCCCTCTGGTGGGAAAGACTTTAAAACAAAACTTACAACAGTTACTTTTCTCAACAACTGAAATTTAGAATAGTGTGATTAAGAAAAATATGCGAACTGTTTTCAATTTCAAATTAATATTGAAATGTGCAGGTTTAGAATTTTCTACAGTGAAAAGTTTTCAGAACTTCAGTGTTCAAAAAAGTATACAAAAGCTAGACGTTAAGAACGTATCCAATGAGCGAGCATCAGATTGCGAAGCAATCCGAAATGAACTGCGAAAGCAGTTCCGGGGGTTGGCGTGCGCCAGCGAGCAGGGGGCAAAGCCTCCTAGTATTGTATTAAAATATAAAAAATTTAAAAGCCAAGTGGCGATTAGTGCTATAATTTCTAAAAAAGCTAAGAAAAGCAATGTCAATATACAAAATTTTTTGCTAATAATTGACCCTTGCTTTTTTGCCCATTAATTTAAATATAAAAATTTTAAAAGCTCAATGACAATTAATATAATTACCAAAAACAAAAGTCAAAAAACTTTTTTTGCATTTTTATTAATATTGGACCCTTAACTTATGTCTATTGATTAAATTTAAGGTTTATAACTTTGACTTCTTTATTGGTTTAATGGAGATGTATAAAGTCTAAAACTCATTATCCAGACCTTTAAATCTCCCAAGATGTCTGGATTTCAGGTTTTACTGTAAATGTGATGTTTTTTCTAGTTTTTTTTATTAAATCATACTGTGGTGCTTTTATTAAATTTTAGTCATTAAATATTTTCATATATTAAGCTTTTTTCATTAAAATTATAAAATTTTAGTATCATTTTTAATGTTTTCATTTAAAATATGAATGAGGATCAATAACAAGTTGAGGCTGTTAAAATTGTAAGAAGATTAATTTCTATACAAATTTAATTAAAATCTGCTTGTTTGTGCTTATTTTAGTTCAGGTTTTATTTATATTATATATTTTTTTCTTTCAATTAGTTATTCCAAATAGTCCTGAAAATTTGACAGCTTTAAAAATTGGAAAAGATTTCATAATTCTTCAATGGCTTCCTCCAAAAATGAAGCATATTATTGAAAAACCTCCTCTTTTCTATCAACTATGGCTTGAAGAGCTTGGTCCTGATCCTCGTGATAGAGTTGTTAGTATTAAACTTTTTTAAACTAAGCCAGTTTTCATTTTTTGTTCACTCAAATTAATTTGCCATTTAGAAATGTGCAGATAAACGTCATAAGTTAAAATGTAATATTATTGTAGTAAATATTTTAAGGATATTGTAGATTCTCTCTGATTAAACTTAATCCATCAAATTTTTATTAGCATTGTTTAGATCTTTTAGTTATATTTTTCACCCTAATTCACTATTGTTTTACCAAATTTTTTTGACCTTAATAAAATGTTAAACTTCCACTTAGTTTACTGCTTAAATTGGTGAAATAATTTTTTATTGTGTAGGATGTTCATAATTCCTATGACATTTTTTGAAAAATTATATTCATTATAATTTTTAATATTGATTGTCTTAAAATTTGTTCATAATTTTTCATTTGATTTTTAAATTTATAATTTCAAATTAGTTCATTAAAGAAATTTTTAACCAAAGTGTAGCGATTTATTTAAAATTTGTATTTTTAAAGCCATGTTTTGAACTTTCAATTTATGAGTTTATTAGGTTCCACACATAATTTTTATCATCTAATTACATCATTTCAGGTTATCAATAGTGGTTTAGAGAGGCTTACCTATATAGTAGAAGGGCTAGTTCCATATTATTTTTATAATGTGTCGTTAAGATGTCGATCCGAATATACATTTAAAGAAGAAATGTGGAGTCCTATAATATCTTTACAAATCAAAACTTTACCAGATGGTATGTTTTATATGATTCTCTGTATTACTAGTTTTATTGGTTTAGAATTTGTACAACTCTTTTACCACATGTTTAGAACCTGAATGTTATTATTTTCCTTTATTTACTTATTATGAAGGAATTGTATTTCTTAGTCTTGTGTATTCAATGTACTAAAAGAATTTGAAGTTTTACATTGAAAATTTTTACTTCATAATAAAAATTAATTTATCATTATTTGCTTATTACATAGAAATGTTATTTATTTGAGATGCATTTTGTTATATAGAAATGAATATTGCAATTGTCTTTTTTAATTTTTGAGATATAAGGTTAAATCAATATTTCATGAAAAATAATTTAACACAAATTTCTACTCCACTCTTTTCAGATCATTTAATTTTATGTTGGTTCTACAAATTCTAGAAATAAAAATTGATGTATGCAATGCTTTTTTTCTAATAAGAAAAATTTTTGCATCTTAATTTTTAAATGCTCGCTTAATTTCTTTAAAATAAATCTTAATTATTACTTTATATTTTTACTTCCCTTTTTTAAAGTTGTATTTATTTTTTATTTTTCAGTACCCTCTATTCTGCCTGAAGTGAATCCGCTAGCTTATGAATTATATAATTTTGAAGATTATCGCAACGCCACTCTATATTGGAAAGTAAGTTGTTAACATCTGTAATAAGAAAATATTTATCTTTAATGTAATTTTATAATTGTACTTCGCAAGCTATAATTGAAAGCTAAGCTATAATTATAGATTTAATTATTCATTATGTTTATCCTATATAGTTTGTTTTTGTATTAATTGGTATTATAATTTATCAACAATTATAATTTGTTTTTATATAGTCTATGATCTTTTGTCTGACCAACCCATTGCAACAGTTTTATTATAACAATCGATGTATAAAGTTCACCTTCTATTTCCTACTATTAGAACGTCCTATCCAAACTATTCATTCTAATAGTGATCAAAACTTACTTTGATATTTTTTCTTTTACCCTGAAGTCCCTTAGAAAATAAATTTGAAACAAAAACAATTGCATTGACAATGGATTAATTTGTATTAAGAGTTTTAAATAAATATTTGATTTAAACCACTGTTTATATTAATGTTAATCCACGTTAAATGTGTTACATTTTGAATTTTGTTTTCTTATTTTAATGGTTGTGGGCATGCATGACTATTGTTCAAAAAGTTGGTTATTATGAACTATTTTACATAACTGTTTCCAAATTGTCCTTTTTGTTTAAATTGTTTTATACTTGTAAATGTACGCATTTTATTATGATATACTGTTTTTAAATATATTTCACAATTATTTTTTTAAAATTTACTCACTTCTCAATATTATTTCTTCAGCTTTTGTTGTATTATTCTTTATAATTAATAAGTTTTATAATTAATATATTTTCTGTACTTTATAGCCTGTACCTGAAAGATATTATAGTGGAATAGACTTTCACTATCATGTTGTGTATTATCCTTCTGCTCTGACTGAAAACAAGAATTCTTTTTATGCAAAATCGAAACTGCCAGTAATCACTATTGGTCATTTAAATAATGATTCAGCTTACATCTTTAAAATTTACTCAGCTAACGAGGAAGGCTTATCAACTGATTACAAAGAAATTTATGTTGCTGAAAGAAACAAAAGTAAATGTACCTTTGTCAATTAAATCGTTTTTAGTATTTATATACACAAATTTTTCTGCTTATCATTAATATTTAATTATTTAGCAAAATTTTTTTATTATATTCTTCAGTATTATAATCTTACATTTGGTATACCTAATGCATTAAATATTTTGATTGTTTAACACTTTATGAAAAGTATTTTATCATTTTTTTCCTTGCAAATTATGCACTTAAACTGCTTGTTTATTTTATGTTATAAAAAATTGTAAAAATAAGTGATAATTTTTATGATTGAGTAATTGCTATGAGGGATAATCAATATAACATTGGAGTATTATTGTTAATACACAAATTTTGCCTTCTGTAGTAAAAAATGTAGAAATAATTATCAATATTTTTACCATTCCTACTAATTTATCCTGCTGATGTAGACGTTCCAAGTGGCTCCAAAACACATTTAGGCTTTAATAAATACATTACTTGGAATCTTAACTTTGATTTAACTTAATCGTAAGCATACCACAAAAGAATACTTAAGTGGTTTTCTTAAAGAATCATATGCTATAAAATAACAAATCATACTAATACAATTTTAAGTATATATATTGTGCTTTAAATATGATAATCTAGTAATTATATATTTTGATTTTACAGATAAATAATTAATGTGAAAATAGAAAATTGTGTTAATTGGCATCAAATAAAGTTATATCTTGTTTAGATTTTTTTAGAGAACATTATCTGAAATTTTTTGCTTTTTTAAATATTATTATTGATAATGATATTTTTTAATTATGAATTTTGGTATTCTGAATTCATATAGAAGTAAGACTCAGTTATACAGTGAAAATATTGCGAATTTATGTTTCCTGTTTGTTATATGTGTGAAAATTGTATGTAAATGTGGCATTTAAAGATAATAAATTAATTAATAACATGCTATCAAGCATAAATTCTTATTTTAATGAATTTTTTAGGCTGAATTTTTTAATACAAAGACCGTTTAATCTTGCAAGATCTGCAATATTTTAGGGAAATCTGTCAAAGAATTCACTAAACTGAACTAAACTCAGTAGTATGACAGCCCAAGAAGCGCCAAAATCTACCGTGCCCATTTCAGTTTTCCTGACAATAGCCTCTGGGGGGGGGGGGACAGCCGAACAGGGAACCCCTAGTATTGTGTCCCCAAGCAAGCTTGGTACTCATTTTATCCACTGAAGGGATGAAAGGCTGAGTCAAACTAGCCTGGTCTCCGAGGATAAAACCTTGGACCTGTGGCATTAAAGCGCAAAGCGATACTATTTATTTGTAGAAAATCCTTTATTAAAGTTCTTTTCTACTGCTGCTTGGTAACTGAGAACTGTTTGACAAAATTCTTCAATTTTTGCTTATGAATAACAAATATTTCCCCATTTTTGCTAAGAACACACTTGTTTCAGTAGGATAATTTATTTCTCCTAAACAGTACAGAGTTAATGTTTGTATTCAAAAGACTTGTAAATCAATATTTGTTTAAAATTTTTACTAATAAATATTTGTTTAAAAGTTTTACTAATAAATATTTTTTTTTAACTGTTTTCATTGTTAAAAATTTTTAAAACACTGTTAACAGGTAATGTGCCAAAAGATTGATATCTCACATACATACTATAATTTTTGCATAATTTAATTGTGAGTATATTTTATTTTTAGTTGCACCTTCTCCTTATGACATCAGAGCTATTTCAAATGAGCTGGGCTATTATAATTTGACCTGGTCAATGGCTGGAAGCATTTATGACTATACTTTCACTGTATTTTGGTGCTCCAATGCAAAACGTGGCAATTCACGTTGTGATGGTCCAATCAAGTGGTCCAATACTAATCTGAAGGAGAACAGTTTCATCTTGAATGTTACTGATGTGCATATCAACTTCCAATTTGCAGTGGTAGCAGCTATGGGAAATGAAAGCTCTGGAATGCAGTGGGCTTCATGTATTGTACCGCAAAAAGCTCGTAAGTTCTTGCATGGAACATATACCTTGATTATTCCTCAGAGAAGTTTATTTAGAATTAGCAATCTAGTTTTCAAAATCGTTTTGAGGTTTCTTTTATAAAAACGTAAATATTTCACAATTTTGGACAAATATCAGTAATTTTAGATAGATTTTAGACTAATACCAGCATATAGGGTTTATGAATCTGCTTTATGTCTTGTAAACAATCAGTTTAGTTCTAGTTCTTAGTGAGAAAAACAAATAGGTTCTTGAAGATTAAGGTTTAGTCTGAGTATATTTTATATTAATTTCATCAAAGAAAATTTTATTAAGCAAAAAATGAATTCCAATGAGAGCATTTTAATTGGCTAATTTCACACAGATTTGTGGGGGAAGGAGTGGGAAAATTGGCTGATTATCTAGTATTATTAAATATCAGTTTCATCCTGTTGATTAAATTTTAAACAATTTGTAATAAAGTTAAGCACCATACGCAATGTCTATTAAGCAGTCTTGTTAAATCCTAGTACATTCTTAATCTATGCAATGTTTAAATAGCTCGTTTATAATAAAAAAAACCAAATAAGTACAAAAGTATTTTGCCTGATTTTGCTTAACTCCGAATGAGTCTCTAAAAAGGAATTTTTCACTTAAATGTTCACATTTATAGAAGAAGTTGCATAAATTTGCATGCTCAAAATGTGGATTAAAGATTTGTTTTTGTTTTTATTCTTGAGAGAGAGGGATTATTTTTAATTTTAATTACTATTAATTCTGTTATTGCCTGTATCAATAATATGGGAGCTAAATTAACAATACAATTACAATATCAAAATTGCTATTTTTTAAGAAAAATTCTATTGATTTATTTCATTTTCTGACATACATCTTTTCATTTGCACATCAATTTACATTGGTCTTTTAAAAGACGTATGAATGGTGCTGTTTTACTTTATATTTTAAAATATTAAATTATAGCAATGTAGTTTAATTATTGCAGTGATTATGTTTTTCAGTTGTGCATATTTTAAAGCTGATAATATTTGATATTTGTGATTGTGAACTGTATTACTTTCGTTTTGAAAAAAAAAAAAATCATAGCATATTTTGTAGCAATGCTTTACCAAGGGTGTCTAAAAGATGTCATGCCTGTAAAATGCTGGAGTACAATTAACATGATATTTTTCATTTGGCAAAGAAAGACATGACATTTTTTATTTGGTAATAATTGGCTGACTTTATATGAAAAACAAGTGTAGTTAATAGTTATAGATGTTCATACTAAACCTATTAAGTTCTAAATAATAAATCAGTTAAGATGTAGTGATTATATAATTTCGTGGATGTTGTAAGTTGACCCAGCATTGTAGTTTAGGTTAAGATGTTATAGTTAAGAAAATGCTGTTATATTAATCTTATAATTAAGCTTGCATATTTCTATTTTGTAAATTTTCTGACTTTTAGTAGTCAAAGCGATCACTAAAATTTTTAAATTTACAGCTCTAGGCAAAATTCCAATTAAACACATAGAACAAAAAGACGCTTCAACTTTAAAAATAATTTGGAGTCTTGACTGTGAAGCTATGAAGTCTGTTATTGACAGATATGAAATTACTTTTTGTAAGCTAGGAATGAATGGAAATTGTAAAGGTAATAATGAGTATTTCTTTCTTTTCAATCAATATTTAAGATAATAGATATTTAAGATATTTTTCTGACAGATTGTGCAAAATATTTTATATTGAAGTATCTGATTCATTTGTATATGATGAGTTCTTTTGTATTTTTAAATTTAATCTTTAAATTACCTTAAATTCTAAAATATGCAATTACCTTAAAATTTAACCTTTAAAGGCTTTTGTAAGTTAGGAAAGGAAAAGCAAATTGAAAATGAACCTTTAATTCATTCCTTTTAAATAATTATTTAATTGAATTGCATTTTTCTTTATTGTCAAAAATTGTCAAATATTTTATTTAATTTGCTTAATTAATTATTTTCTCTTTATTTCTTATGAAGTTGCTAAAGCTGAACCTGATGATGAAAGCTACATTCTTCAGGATCTGCACCCCTTCTCAAATTATAGTGTGAAACTAAGAGCATTCAATAAAGAGAATATACCAAGTGAGGACATGGCAGAAAGTTTTCAAAATACACTACCTGGAGGTATAAATAAAGCACATTATTCAAAACAAAATTACAATTATGTGATTTTTAATTATATTTACTTTGTTTACATATTTACTTTGTTTACATATTTACTTTACTGACCATATTTACTTCGTTTACATATTTATTTTACTAAATATATTTACTCTACTGACCATATATTTACTTTTAAAATGATTAACAACAAAATTGCTACCAGTTGACATTCTATTAATTCTTCTGTGGCGTAACTACCACTATAAATATTGAATACCAATTCACTAGTATATAAGACATGTTCATCTATCGAGAGATACCTCAAGAGCGAATCAAGTTAACATGGCTTATATACTAGTGAATTGGTATTTGATATTTATAGTGGTAAGTCACATTACCCCCCTTTAAGAATTTCATCTGTGATAGAAATCGATGAGCCAATACCACTAGTTGATTATGCTGTTTATTTATTTATATCAATTTTGCTCATAATATTTTTTTTTCTTTTCAATTTTTTTGTTTATAGCATTTTGCTCATTATTTTTTTCTTCATTTTTGTTTATTGACCGGGAGACTTAATTTACTTCACCGGATTTTTTTTTCTTTCTTTGAGCAGTATATATATTTTTTTCTTTTCAATTTTTTTGTTTATAGCATTTTGCTCATTATTTTTTTTCTTCATTTTTGTTTATTGACCGGGAGACTTAATTTACTTCACTGGATTTTTTTTTCTTTCTTTGAGCAGTATATATATATTTTTCTTTTCAATTTTTTTTGTTTATAGCATTTTGCTCATTATTTTTTTTCTTCATTTTTGTTTATTGACCGGGAGACTTAATTTACTTCACCGGATTTTTCTTTCTTTCTTTGAGCAGTATATATTTTTAAGCAAATCAACTGTTTAATGTGGACCATTCATCAATGTTGACAAGTTTATATCACGTCTGTGGGTCACCAATGTTAACTTGATTCCATCTTGAGGTACCTTTTGATAGATGAAGGTTGGCATAGTCGATCTATAATTCCCCTCACTTCCTTGTCTAAAAGAAATTTGAGTGTGTACTTCGTTTTCCAATAATTAAATTTCATGAACGATATTTATGTGTATTGGCAAACTAGTATATTAATTATGTATTAATTTTATAACTATATTCAAACTATATATTAATTCTATTGAAAATCATGATAAAGATATATAGTATTGAATTAAAAAAATATTTACTTTTTTTTGTTTCTGTTTTATACTGCCATTTTTAGCTTATTTATGTAAATGACATATTAAGAGGTATCTTTAAATTCAAATGAATAATTTTGAAAAATATCAGGATAAAATGTATTTACAGTATAGAAATATTTGCAATGCTGTGCAGCCTCTACTTGACATTTTAATACTGGTGAATAAATGATCTATTTTTTTAAAAAATGGTTGAAGAACTTTAATTTGAACATGCATTATTTTGAATTCCATTCTTTGAATAAAGACTTTTCTTTGAAGACTCAATTATCACAGGCAAATGTATTATCAAATTATAGCAAATACCTCAATATTCTGTATATGAAAAGTATTTTTGATATAGTTTTTTTAATGTTTGAATCGTTATTCCAACTCTATACTGTTTGAATTCTTAAAAATTATTCATTGGTTATAATGATTTTCACTAAGCTTCTATACAAATCTTGGACTTATAATTTTCCATATCATTGTGCAGCTAATTCATATCAAGATGGTATAAATATAGAAGGACTTGCTTCAAGTTTAAGGGACTCTAACTTTTTTATGACTTTACTTGGCTAAAGAGCTCTAAATAATACATATAACAATTTTTAAGATATTTTTGTTCCTTAGTATTCATGCAATATATGTAAACTTTGAGATATAAATTTCTTTATTTCATCTTTTACAGCACCATCTGATGCTCCTCGCAATATTCAGGTTCTCGACAAAAGTGGAACTGCAATCAGAGTGGGATGGCAACCACCATTAGAACCAAATGGAATCATTACTCACTATTATCTTTATCGCAATGGGATGGAGAAATACATATCAGCTAAATCCTTAGAGAACTTGTCTTATGATATTGAAGGCTTATCCTTTTTTACGAAATACAATATTTCCATGGCTGCCTGTGTTTCTAATTATTGCTCTCCTAAGTCTCAACCTTTTATAGCTGTGACAGATGTCGGTGGTAAATTATTTGTTTTCTTTTCTATAACTTTTCATAGATAGCGTCTGTGAAAAAAAAGTTTTTTTACCTATGTTTTATATGTTTATATTGTTAATCCTTAATTACTTAAAATAGACTTATAGGCTACATAAGCAAATATTTTTTGTCCTCATGTAGCCTATGGTACTTATATTTTTCACTACCTTTTTTATGTATATATATTTGCATACTTTCTCTTGCAACCACTTATTTTAAAATTGTCCAGTAAAAATGTACCGGATATATATATATATATATATATATATATATATATATATATATATATATATATATATATATATATATATATATATATACATAGATATATATATTGATGATCATGATTAGTATGTATAATTTTTTTGCAAAATAAAAATAATTAAATTAGTAAAATTATTTTTGCAATTTATTAGATCTGAAACTAGGAAAGAAGTTTGACTGGTTTTTAAAGGCTGATAATAATTATAGAATTTCTTCTAGAAACAACAAGGTGTAAAATGCTGCTTATAAATTTTTTAGTCACTTACCTCATCAATGTAAATTTCTATTTTTTCTTTTTAAAGTATTGCTATATATACATATTCATTAAATTCTTTCAATTCCTATTTTCTTAAAAGGCTTTTATTTTTAAGGCTAAGAGGTTTGTACATAAGTTATGCTCTGATTTGGTTAGTTGTCACAAAATAGTGTTCCGCAAGATCTTTCTGTATAATAATTAAACATTGTAAATATTTTTGTGTCTAATTAATCTTGTGTTAGATAGATCTCTAATTGCGGAATTTGGGCTTAGTAAACTATACATTTGCTTTGAAATGTAAGATTCTGTGTAAGATAGATTTTTTGTTTTGGAATTCAGTATTTGTGTGCAAGTTTATGTCTAATTATATAATTCACATCCGGATGTGAATTATGTCTAATTACATAATTTTAATCCAAATGTGAATTAATCTCGATTAAGGCCCTTTCTACGCTGAAAGACAAGTCAAATTGAAGGAGCTGTGGGTGGGAGAATGGGAGGAATAGGCGTGGACATAGGGGGTGGAGATATACTGAGCGACCGTGGAAGTCCGGGTTACATTTTTTGGCAAAACTCAATATTTAAAGGGTGCGCCAAAAATAGATCACGCAACTACGCTTATTACTTTTTCACTATTTTTGGTGTATAAAACGGAGGTAGTGTGATTCCTTGTTACTCCTCTTATTTATTTAATTATTTTTACACCATTCATATTTCTTCATCATTCCAAATATTGGTAATATCAAATAAAATTTAAAATAATGTATGACACTGTCTTTTATTCCTTCATATTAGGAATGCCTTAAAACATTTACTCTGCTCTAGAAAAAGATTTATATTATAAATATTAATAGTCTAACTAACAATAATTTTGTATGAATTGTTTTGGGTCTTTTAATCTTCTTTCTGCGTATCCCCAACAGTAAATAAGTATTACAGTCTCGACATCATTTTGAATTTTCTTTCACTCACGTAACTATGTAATATAGCGTGTATATAGTCATTACATCTCCGAATATTTCAGACCATATTTTACTTAATTAAAATGCGCAAGGGTTTTACCAAACCGGGGACAATTAACTTGCATTTAATGGTGATCCTAAAGGTATATTCAAAGGTTTATTTTATATTTCTGATGTTATTGAAAAATGTGAAAACTGTATTTTTCATGATTCACGACGAATAAATCTTAATGTCTTTTTCTACATTCTCTTGGAGTTTCAATAGATCTAAAAAAATACAACTGAAAAATTAAATTATGAACTTTCAAAAATTTAATTTTAATGTATGCAAAAATTTTTATTTGAAAAAAAAGTAAGTAACTTTAAAATAACACAGTAGTCATTTAAGGATTAAAAGAAAATACAACATAATGTGAAATTAATATTTTTACAATGTCTAAACAAAATTATAATTCATAAAATCCAAGTTTAAATAAAATATAAAAGATAAATAGCGCAATTTCTTAAATGTGTGCTCCGTATATTTTATAAAACAATGTGTAATAACAATACTATAGACTAGTTTTTTACATGTTATCAGTTATAAACCGTTATACTAGATTTTTTTTTTGTTTTTTTTTTTTTTGTTAAAGCTATCTTTATCATTTGAAATAGTGCTGCAATTCTAAGACAAGAATTTTGCTTTAAAAATTTTTAAACAGAACTAACGTATAGTTACCATTAAATTACAATTGACAAAAATCAAAGAACAAGCAATTAATCAGAGACCTCTAGAATTTTTGAAAATCACAGGTGGTACTTTAGTAAATGAATAAAAGGTAGCATATACTTTCAAATGTAAACATTAATAAGTTTACGAGCAAAACAAAAAGCAAGTAAAAGAAAAAAAAATCTATATATCTAACTGGTTCGAGAGGTCCTGGCTAACAAAATTATATACTTACTCTAGCTTTTGAATTGGATTCTTCAAAAATACTTGTAACAACGAGTTAGAGGATGATGTTTTAACATGAGAGTTATGTTAATTTTATTATATGCTGGGTCTTAAAAAATAGTAGTAAAAAAAATATTTTAATATATCATTTCAAAATTAAGTACAATTAATTTCCTTTAACTTTAAATTAATAATTTTATAAACTTTTCTGCATTCAGGTATAGATACTTTAATTTTGTAGATGAAAATAGATGAAAAAAAGCAAGCAAAACTGTTAAGCGAGTCTCGCTTTTTATAACACATTGCTTCGTTTCATTAGGCAAAAGCCGAACATTTATTTACTGAAACGAGTACACTATCGCGGTAGTCAACCTTAAAACTGAAAATTAAAAATTTTCTTTCATTTTAATTTTTTTAATTTTATTTTTATTACAAAAATTTTAACGCATCCCATAATTCGCGACACAGAAGAAGTAAGAACCACTGAGTCTACATAGTTTTCAAATAAAACAGAAATCTTTGTACAAATTAAAGAATTTTTGATGAGTTGGGTTAAAAAGTGTTTGATTTAAGTGCTTCACAAAGCAAATGAATAAGTAAAGCAGTTTATACAAAGTAAAATATATCATAAAAACTAGATGAGAAACATTCAAGTCATTTCCTCTAACGAAATCATGCTTTATTAATACCCAAGTACAGATCTCGGCAGTTTTCAATTTATCTCTTTTTATTAGATATAATATTATCATTTTGATAATAACGTATTTTAAACAAACTCTACGTATTCCATGCATACTTTTCCAAACAAAAATGTTTAGCGGGTAGTAAAAGGGTATCCTCTTTTCTTTATTATTTTATTCTCAGACTATTTACAATGACGCGGAAGTAACACTCCCTCCTCCTTCTAGTTGAGGGGAGAGTAAAACTGGTTCTTGAGCCCCGACCCCTCAATCCCTAAGAATTGTCTCCAAACAAATGCCAAGGCTTTTGGAAACCAGCCTCAATCAGAACCATGAGCTTGTAGGGAATAAAAATAATTATTTTAATGATTATCCATAGTAATTTTTTTAAAATTTTTTAATGCTTTCATAATTTATAATATTATTTTTATAAAATTAGTTTATTTTATTATTAATATTTTATTATTTTCAGTTTATTTTACATTATAATTTGTTTAAATTATTACTTTTATTTTCTCCTCAATGCTTTAGCATGAAAAGCATACTTATTAAAATTAATTTTTAATACTTTTTTCTTCAAATTTTGTAAAAAAAAATTAAAAATTAATTAAATTTACTTTTTAATCCAAATATATGACATACATAAAGAAATTCCATGATTAATGCAATTACTCTCACCTAATAAACATTAAAACTAGTAGACATTTACAATAAAACAAGCTAATCTGCTCTTGATATTTAATTACAATCCATTTAATTACAAAATGTATAAGATGTAGAAAAGGGATGAAAGAGTTGAAAACAAACGAAGATATTTATCTCAACTACATGTTTATTATGCCATAGTGTTTTAACTAATAAAATCCAATAAATGCGTTATAGAGTATTTGAAATCAAAATCTCGGATAATATCTAAGTGAAGTTCTTAAATCAAGTCATTGTCCCTTTTCATCTTTAGTTATATTATTTAATCAAGATGACAGATTGGGTCACTGAAGTATTCCTAATTCGATAACATCCTAACGAAATTAAATACTTAATATCCCCTCAAAAAATAGTATACTATCCCCTCAATATATATTGAGGGGTTATTAAGTATTTAATTTCGTTAGGATGCTAAAAATAACAGGCAATTGCGAGGATTGGAGAACGAATCGAGTATGAAACAAAGCCTTCTAGTAATTCATATTATCACAATATATAATGTATTGCTCGATATGTGTTAATATATGATATATTGCTCGGTATGTGTTAATATATAATATATTACTCGATATGTGTTAATATATAATATGTTTCTCGGTATGTGTTAATATGTAATATATTGCTCGATATGTGATAATATCCTATATATAGACTATCAGCAGCGTTTATTTCCGATGACAACAGTCAACAATACATTTAAAATTTAGTGCAAAAGAAATTAAACTATAAAAACTGGGGTATTAGTGAAAAAAGTGAATTAGAACAATATCACGAGTAATTGAGTAGTTCCGGAGTGCGAGTATTTGGAGAGCGACTGCAAACAGAAGGATGTACTCCCAATTTTCTAAAAATGCATTGTAGAATCTGTGAAGAAGCTAACTATTTTCAATGATAGTTTAATTTATTCTGCTTCAAAGAGTGAAAAACATGAATTATATTATGTATAACTTTTCACTCTAAAAAATAAATAACTTAAAGCTATTATATCGAATTTAGTTTTTAAAGTTTTTGAATAATATAATTAAAACAGGGGATCTGGGTAAATACCTTAATCATGATAATCCTAAATGCTAATAAAAAATACTATATTATATATATATATATATATATATATATATATATATATATATATATATATATATTGTGTGCACAAGGGATGCTGTGAGTACTTTATTCTTTAGACATAACTCAGAAACGCATTTTTCTTAAAAACAAATACATAAGTAATTGAATCAAAAAAATTCCCAGAATGATTAAAGGGGCCAGGATAGCCTGGTTGGTAGGGCACTGAGCTCATGTCACGTTAAATCTGTCGATTCGGAAGTCCTTCAGGAGTCTCCTTGTCTTTTGGATTGGTTCAAATTACAAGGCTATGGAGTTAAACATTAGTAGTCGTAAATTTAAAATTGGGTCAATTGTTCAACGATGGTTATAAAATATAATTACAAAAGATCAGTGGTAGCTCAGGATAAAAAGCTCGCCTCCCAAATGAGGAGAACCAATTTCGAATCTCAGCGATGGCTGGTAGATATGAATTTTGCACCTGGCGACTCTCCAACCGCAGTACTGTTTTAAAATATATCCAGTGGTGGACGGACCCTGGGTTAGAGTCCCCTTGCAGTTGAGCTAACCGTAAGAAGTTTTCGTGGTTTTTCTCTCTATGTACAGCAAGCGCAAATTAGTACCATTAAAACACCTTTCACGGAGACTAGTTTCTCGCAATGCTTGATCTAAGAGTTCTCTTGTCTTCTGGGTTAGGTTCAAAATTACAAGACTATTAAATTGAACAATGATAGTTGCAGACTGAGAACTAGGTCGGCTTTTCAACACCGGTTATAAAATTAAATAAAATAATTATAAAGAGAGCTACGGAGGCCAAGGGGATAAGGCATACGCTTTCCAATTTGGAGATCCAGGTTCGAGCCAGGAGGTGACTGGTTGATACGAAGTTAGAATTCCATCAGGGTTAGAATTCCATTTTCAGTTGAGCGAAATGTGGGAGATTTTTGTGGTTTTCTTCGCCATGTAATGTGAATGCCGGTTATTAGTTTAATGAAGCTACGAAGGTTAGTTTGTTTCAATGCTGGATCCAGGAGTTCCATTGAATTCTGGTTTATTGTTTTAGATTAATTAGCTTCGAAATGATAAGAGACTTTAAAAGTTATAACTAATTAAAATAAGTCTAACATTGATTTTATAAAAAATTTGCTATATAATTTCTGATTAAAATACGTATTTACAAACTAATTTAATCTATCATGATTAACTTAATATTAGTCGATTCTCCACTACTTGTAAAAGTATTGAATGTCTGTTATATAAATTGAAAACAAATCGCTGAGCGTAGTAAATGGCATACAAATATTTTCGGCATGCTCATTTAAAATTTCTTCAAATTTAAAATCTTTATTGTAAGAAATGTACTCACAATATTTAAAAATATGAATATGTTATCAAAATATTTGGCAATCCTTGGTAGTTTAAAGTTATTGTATGAAAAAAGGATTTACTAGAAATTAAATGGTTATTAGAAAACGAAGCAGGGGTATTAGTTTATCGACATTTCAGTTGCTGATAGATATGGTTGTATGTATGTATAATAATCGGTCAAAATAATCGAAACAATCCACTACTAATGCATTTTTTCATATTTTTCAAGGAATACTTAGAAAATTATTTTAGAACTTTTGAAGTGTTAAAGTCATGCGTTTTCTCATATATATTAATAAAGTTTAAAGCTTTTAGAGATTTGAGGGACCGGTAAAAAATTAGGAACCAAGAATAATGTTTTTGAATACCTTATTCGAAAACAATAAGTGAAAAGCTTGTGAATCATGTCAATAACGTTGATTATCATATGAAATAACAATCGTATACATACTAATATAATTAAACTTCTGTTATAAAACAATCTGATTTTTTTAATATTTCGAAAAGTTGTTTTATTAGGCATCAGAAAGTCTTATTTTAGTTTTATTATACATAAAAGCTAAGCAAGCGAGGCATCTTAGTTCATAGTATTCCACCATCTCATTTTAGTTGAAAGATCATCTTCTTCCCTATATTAGTCCCTGCTAGTACAACTACACATTTGAATAGCCAGAAAAAAACCGGTTTTATGCATATACCCCATAGTAACAGGAAGAGATGGATACAGTTTCTTGTTTTTCTTATATTCATTATTTAGCTTATTTCCTTTTTCTTTTCTTTTTTTTTTCTTTTCAGTTTTCGTTTCTTATACTGTTTACGCTGTTTCGAAAATATAAAGTAAACGCGCGAGGGTGGCGAGATGCGAATACATGGGGAGGGGACATAAAGATTATATACAACTGGAAATTGTATTAGTATAAATTATTTATTTCCGAAATCTTATCAATAATGATTTACTATATTTTATTATTTTCTTTAAAAAAACTGGCAACTGTCAGGAAAAAAATTAAGATCGTAAGGAATAAAATAAGATTTCACTATTTGTGATTACAAAATAATCATCAACATTTATTTTTTTCGGATAAAAAAACTGTCCCGTATCTTTATTATAACTGTCCGAAAATATATTGATATTTATGGATTAAAAATAAGAAATAATTTTCTTACCGGTTTCCAATATTTTAATTTTTTTTTCTCCCTTCTTTTACTTCTTTTTTTTTTTAGTAATTGTCGTTGAACAGCCAACCCAATTTCCAGCATATGACTACCAACTCCGTAGCCTTGTACTTTTGAACACAATCCAGAAGACAAAGTAACTCTTCAATCAAGTATTGGGAGAAAATTTGCCTTCGTGGAGAACGTTTTGAAAGAACTAACACGTCTTTGCGTTAGGTGGACATGAAAACCACGAAAACCTACCACGGATAGTCCTAACGGATCCATGATCCGTCTGATTTTTTATTAGCATTGCGCTCGGTGTGAGCCGTGGGCGGATTTCGTATGACCAACTATCACTTGGATTCGAAATCGAATCACCTCATTTGGAGGAGAGCACTCTATCCCCTAAACAACCACGGCTCTTCCATTTTGATATGTATGTTACCGGCAAAGTTTGTAAGTCAACATTCTGTGAAATGTCAAGGCGTTGTTATACCTAAACTAGCCAGTGCCTGAAAGGACTCTTATTTCTCACATTTTCTAAGCATTCAATGTAATGAAAAACCTGCAAAGTAAAAAATATGTCTATGATTCGTTTCGAATGTAATGAAATGTAATTCAAACGTCTTTGAAGCTTACCATATCAGAGCAAGCAGATTAATTCTTCAAGGCATAAATTTTGTTTTATCCAACTTTCATTTTCTCTACGCATCTTGAATACATTTATTTAATGGCACTCTCATTATTTTTTACAAATAACATTTAAATTATTGAGGAATGCGCGTGATTTACAGAATAGCCTTATCAGGATTTTTTTTCTTACTTTGTCTAAATATCATTTGTCATTCTATAGAATGTGTAGCTATTACATATAGTGTCTAGGGAAAGTATGTAATAATTCTCATATTTCGTGCTTGGCAAAAAAAAAAAAAAAAAAAAAAAACTGGCATTCTATGATCATGGAATGCCGGTGTTTGATACTTTACCCCGGTAACAAATGTATTATTTATTGAATGTATTATTTATAGGAAAATGTATTATTTATTGAAGGGGTAAATCATGTGTTATTTTCTGAATACAAATTCATGTATCTAGTTTCAAAAGTTTAATTTAGAATTATTAAATAATGTAATTTCTCATTCCATCGAAATTAGATTATTCCATTAAATAATCAGCACAATTTCCCATTAGAAAATTTATATTTTTTCTGAATTTTTTTGTGAGTTTGCTATAAAAATTGCGAATAATAAAAAAATTAATAACAGTACATATTTTTACTTTTAAGAAGAAAATAATGTTTACTATTCGTTGAATTAAAAAAAAAATTGTATTATGCTAATAACCTGAAAGTTGTAAAAATCGGAGAATCAATTTATTCTAAATAAAGCTTCATATAACTTTTCCCCTGAATTCCTGTTTTTAATGTATGGGTAAATGTATATTTTGTAAACTCAATTTAAATAAAATTTATTGAGAGTAAATCAGAAAATTTCACAGTTTATGTTTTTAAATTTGTGAAATTTTTTTACCGATAACTCAAAAATAATTTATTAAAAACTTCTGCAAATTTTCCGATTTGTAGATTTCTATATTTTAATGAAAGAAATACAGAATCATTCATTCAGGGGAAGGGGGTTGATTATGAGACGGACGCGCTGCCTAGTTCGCTATCGAGGCTCGGTGAGGGGTTACTAACTGCTGACTAAATAATAATAATAAAGTATAGTGTCTTAATACCAGAATAATGTCTATAATACCAGATTTCAATGCATACCCATAATATTAATTCTTATCCTTTATTCCGGAACTTTAAGAATCGAAGACGTAAAGCGTTTTCCAAAATAAAATTCGCAAAACACTAAGAAATTTTTACAAGTAAAGAAAATTACTTATTCTACCAGTAAGGAGAGGCTAAAATTTGGCTACTTTTTTCGAATGAACCGCCATTCCTTAAACCAATCAGTGACCAGCCGACTAAGGGGGTTGCTTTTTTTTCACTTCGCATAATTGGGTAAATCAACGCCTTCATTGTAGGTGGCAGCACAATAACTCAGTTAGCTTAGATTTAAAGTTCACATTTCGTGATGTCTTTGTACCATTTTTCTCGGTCAAATTTAAAAATAATTCTGTTCTTTTTTTTTTAAATGAAAGATAAGAATTTAACCTTAATTTTCCCTTCTTAAGAACTAGATGAGAGAAAAACTACTATGGATAAAAACTGTTGGAAGTTGGAATGAGTTTTTCGAATTTAAAAAATAGTAAAATTTTTTTTTAATTTAATTCCAGACAGGATAATAAAGATATTTTTATTTCCTTTCGTTTCCAAAAAACGGAATGTTATTATCTTGAAAATTGACGATTTTATGCAGTACTGAACTGTCCATAGAATAACATGGGGGTTGCTTTTCTCCCGATCGAGCGAGCGAACGGCCTTAAGTAACATTTTGAATCACTGCACAAAATGTGTTAATTATTTTTTTTTTTTTTTTGCATTTTTGAAATAAAATGTAAATTTTTGCATGCTCTCTTTGAATAAAATGAAATAATTTTTTAATATTTAAAAATAAGTAACTAGTTGTTGAAACCACACATATACCATGTCGATTAATTTTTTTAAAGAAAATTTTTTTTTCTTACATTGTATTTTATTTTACAACAAATATATTTTCTCCTTTAGAACCTGGTGTAGTGGATCCACCACGTGTCGAAATGATCAATTCTACAAATCTGAAAGTATCTTGGGCAGCTCCTTTGAATCCAAATGGACCGATAGATTTTTACGTTGTTAAATGGCAAATGAATGGAGATAATAAAACAAATTATCAACAATTTCAGAGTCTTTCAGCTGTTATAGAAACTGATTGTTCAACAGTAATGGATGGTGGAGTTAAATATTTGTTTTATGTCCAAGCTGTTAATATCAAGAATGGCAAAAATTTGGAAAGTCCATTCTCAGAAGCTACTCAAGCTACTGCTTGTATTATGTCACAAGGTAGTTAATTGTTATTATTAGGTCCCGGATTTTCATGAAATTTACATTTTGTGTTCTCTTTTAGGACATTTTTTATTCTTTTGCATTTTTAAGTTTTTGGGTTATTTCTTTTTCAATTTTTTTTTATTTCTTTGTGTTCATTCAAATTTATATACAAAAAGAAAACGTTAGTAGTCAAAATTTAATTTTTCTTGTTGTTTTAGCATATAACATCAATTTCAAACTTTAATCGACAACAAGCATGCATTGCATTGCTTTGTATATTCTGTTATGAATGAAAGCAATTTTAAAGAGGAAAGCATTGTTTTAATTTATTTCTTCTCAAATGATGGTTTTTTTTTGTATTTTTTAAAGGCACTAATAAGAACTTTTTAAGTTATCAATTCCAGACTCCTAGATATTATTATTTTTGATGTATGCAATTTAAAGCTATCAATTCATTTTTACTTAAATTTCAATTATTATTGGAATAGCTATTCAGTACAAAATATTATGTAACACAAAGAATGCTTTATGCAACATGAAACTATTCAAACTTTTTACTTAAATGTAAAGATATTTTAAATCTAATTTTTAAGTATCATAGATAGAAACCATGTTGTGTTATTGGAAAGTATTTAGAGTTTATTTTGAGTAGAATTCGGTACCAATATATAATGTGTTAAAAGCTGAACCATTTATAATTAGTTAAGAGTATGAATATATTAAAAAAATGTTTTGTTTCTTTTAAGAAAAGAAAGGAGAAAATATGTGAACAAATAATTCATGGTGATTCTTAAGTATAGAAAAACTTTTTGTTTATTATTTTAACTTTTATAATCATAAGTAAAACAATCTTTTAAATTTTCTTACTATTATTTTTAACTTGAAATATATCTTTATTTGCTTTTTTTTCTACTAAACAGAATTTCAAAATGTGAGAATTTTTTCTTAGAAAATAATTCTACTCTTCTCAGAATTTTAAAATTATTTTGTTATTTTCAATTCAAAGTTTTACTCTGGATAAAAATACTACACATCAAATAATTTTGTATATCGAATATTCCTCAAGTTGTTGAAAATCAAAAAGCTAATAGTAATATTTTTGGTGTGGAAAAATTATTCAAAATCGTCAGTATATTGCAGTATAGTAATTTGTGAACTAAAAAGTATGCTTTTTTTTTAAAAAAAAAGAAAAAAAAAAACATTGATCTAGAATAGAGCTAGAATTAAAAAATGATTTAATAAATCTGTGATTCTAGAAATGATAGCAGAATTAAAGAATTGTTTTCTAAGTTTTAATTTTGAATGCATAATTTGGAACAAAGTAGGGAAAATCAATGTATTTTTGTGTTAAAAATAATAATACTTTATGAGATGAAAATATAAAAGCTAATTATTATATTTTTGTTTAAAAATCATTCAAATATTACTGACTATCGCAGTATAGCAGTTTGTTAACCAAAAAGTGTGATTTATTTTTTAAAAAATTGTGCTTAAAATTAAAAGCAAAAAACAATTTTCTAAAATATGATTTTATAAATTTGCGTTTCTAAATTTTCTATAAATGATAGCAGAATTATGTAATTGTTTTCCAGTTTTCAATTTTAAACACATGATTTGGAACAAAATAAAGTAAATTCAAGCCTTTTTGTTTAACAAATGGTTGTACTGCAAATGATTGTAGTTTGGGAAAACATATTTCCCACAGAAAATTAATAAAATTCTAAACTTGTAGACAGTACAGCAGTTTGCAACCCAATATGTCTCTTAAAATGTTTCAATTAAAAAAAAATATATATATAGCTTTAGCATGAAACTGAAAAACAATTCTCTAATGAAAGATTTTACAAATGTGAAAGTTCTATAATTTTTTTATTTTAAAATTCTAGGAATGATTACAAAATTTTATTATTTTTCCTAATTTTCAGTTATAAATATTTTTTCTTCTATGGAACAAAATAAGACATATCAAAGCCTTTTTTGGGTAACAAATTGTTGCACTGCAATAGCTTTTAATCTGTACAAAATTGAAAAAGCTAATTTTAATATATTTCTTAAATGAATTGGAAAAAAACATTTGATTGTAGCAGTATAGCAATTTTGAACTGAAAAAGTATCTATAGCTACCTCTTTCTTATTGTTTCTTTTTTTTCCCAAAATAAAGCTTAAAATAAAAAGTAAAGAACAATTTCTGTAAAATTTCTAGAAAGGCAATCGCAACAGTATCTCATTTTATGATTATGAAACTTTCTAGATAAGATAGTGGAATTTTAGGATTGTCTTCTAATTTTTAATTGTAACTAATTTTGTTTTATGTCTTTTAAAAAACGGGATTGCTGTGCAGAATTCAGCATCAATTGATAACATATCAATAAACTGCATGGTTATTTTGATAAATTGAAATGTACTTAAAGTTATAATTATAATGTACTTAAGTTAATAATTATGTACTGTAAGTTATAGTTAAAATGTACTTCAATATTTCAAGACAGCAGCCTTAATTCGAACTATATTGATTAAGCGCGTGGCTATAATAATTATGGCCATACAGATAATGCTATTATTTTTAAAAAAATTATGAATGCAGAATTTTTCTGCATTCTAATATTAGAGGATAACACTATAACCTGCATGGTTTCAAAGTGTGTCACTTATGTGACCTTCATTTCAAGAGACATTTCCTGAAAATAAAAATTGATCTCTTCCCACATTGCAATCAATTCTTATCTCTATCTCTTACTTCCTGTCCTTATTCTCATAACATCCTCTTAAGAAAGACCCTCTCTCTAAATAGTATTTTCCCTCAGTTTCAAAATTTCATTTTTTTATGGCAACCAATCAGATGATAATGGGAGAAACACACCTTCTTTTGATAATTGGAAGTACCATGGATTTTTCTATTGTTATTTTTGAGATTTTTCTTTGAAAGTGAATGACATTTTTATTGTCAAGCATTTATCATGAGAATTGCTTCTTCTGGTATGTTTTATTGTTCGGAAAACTAATTTATTTTGGAATATAACTTTTTATCAAGGAATTCATTTTCAAATTTTGGTGTTTTTTTTAAAACAATACATTTTATTTATCTTTCTTTGTTTAAAAATATTTTTCCATCCTTTTTACTTTAATGTAATGTTTCTGCTTATTTAAAATGTTTGTTTACCTTTTAATATTTTTGTTAGTTTGTTATTTGACAAGGTTGTGGAAATTTTTATGAGTCAAATAGTTTTGATTAGAATTCTTTCTTTTGTTTTGTTAAGGAACTTTTACAGATTTTTTTTAAAAGAATTGATTTTTGAGTTTTCTTTTGATTTATTCAACAAATAAGTGAATAAAATTCAATTTTTTATTATTTTTATTTAATTTTTAATCCTTTATATCTGGTTTTAGCATTTCTTTTAATAAGTCAAAAGTTTTTGATAAGAATTATTTGTTTTATTTTGATATTGACCTTTTGTATATTTTCTGAGGGAAACCTTTTTTTTTTTAAATTTTGTTCTTTTAAGTTATGTACTAATATTTTTTATTTTAAATGATCCATTTAACACGAGTTTTGGTTAGTTTAATTTTTAGCAATTTTCTTAAACTTTAATTTATTTTAAACAAATAAATAATTCTTTATTTTTTTACTTTATTATTAAAATATTTTTTTATCATCTTCACTTTTATACTATTTCTTCTTATTTGAAATGTTTCTTGTTTTTCTCGTTGTATTTTTGTTGGTTGATCATTTTTTTTATTTTATTATACTTTTTTGTTAAAGAACTTGCATAAATTTGCACAAAGAAATTCTTTTTAGAATTTGATTTTTTAAATTTATTTTAACATATTAATAAATAAAAAAATTTATCAAATAAAATTTTTTTTTATCATCTTTGCTTTAGTATTGTTATTTCTTCTTTTTCAAAATTTGTATTTTCCTTGCTATAATTTTGCTTATTTGATATCTGACAGCGTTTGAATAAAACATTTTTGATAAGAGTTATTTGTTTATTTTCGTTAATGATCTTTTAAATATTTTCTTAAAAAATTCTTTTTAAATTTCATTTTTTTTTACTTTATTCCTAAAATGATTATTTTATCCCCTGCTCTATTTCTTCTCATCTTAAATTTTTGTTTCCCTGCTTATATTTTCGTTCATATAACTACTTAAGTTTCTAATTTTTTTTCCATTGAACACTTTATGTAAGAATTATTTGTTTTATTTTGTTAAAAAAACTTTTGTACACTTGTTTAAGCAATTCTTTTTAGTTTTGTTCTTTAATTTATTCGTACGAATAAATTCGACTTAGTTTCTTCCATCATTTACTAAGTGTATTTTTTTTTTGTCATCTTCTGTTTTTTTTTTCCTTTTAATTTGATATAAGACATAGCTTTGATTTTACTATGTGTTACATTTTTATATTTATTTATCACCTAATGTAATTTTTTGTTTAATTCTGCTTTTTTTATTAATAGAAAAACTAAATAGGATTACTATTTTATTTTGCAAAAAGTTTGTTTTTTCTTTTTAACTATGCTAATTTCTTTATTCAAAAAAGTTTTGTCTTTCATCAGCTTTTCTCTTTCCTCCGAATATTTTTTTTATCTTTAATTACGTTCACTTTTTTCTCATAATTTTTTCTGGTCTTATTTATTTACTTTTATTTAACATCGAAAATAGTTTATCTTTTTATATACATTTTTGTTTTGTGTTTGTGATGAAAATTTGTTTCTCAGTGTGTTTTATTGATTGAAGAACCAATTTATTGAGTGTGTTATTTTATGATTGGAATTTTAAATTAACAGATTATTGATGACTTTTAATTGATATTACTCTTATAATACATAATTTTTATCAAACTTACATTATTACTAAAAATTACTAATGGGTGATTATAAAGTGATAGTATTTTTGAACTTTTTCTAACGAGTATTATCATTTATCTAATCACACATTCATATTAATTAATTTCTAAGTTGTCACAAAAAAAGGAAGGTGCATGATCAAAAATCCTGATCTTAATTTCTTTACTTATATAAAAAAATTTGAGTTTTCTTTTAAGTATTAGCCTAATTTGTTAGAAAGTTTTTCTTAATAAAGTGATGTTAAAATTTTGTAATTTGTCACACTATTAGTTTAAGTATAACTTTTATATGTATTTACATTATTTTCAACTTGTTTAGGTCTGGCTCTAGTAATAGGAGTGGCTGTTGGTGGAACTCTAGCCTTAGCTCTATTTATGTTTGTTTTTTACAAGTTAGTCAAATGGTAAGATTTATACAAAATATTATTTAATTTATAAAAATTTTAGTTCTCTTGTTTAATTTTAATAATGATGAAAATTTTTTTCCTAAGTATAGGTAATTTGAAAAGATATATTTCTGAAATTTAAATGTGTAAATATTCTTGATTATTCTTTTCGTGAATAATAGGGAATACTTTTTTAAGTTATTTATCAATTAGTTTTTTATCATTTTATTTCATTTTAAGATGTATAAATTAACTATTTTGTGCTTTATAGTATCTTAGATACAAATCTGATACATTGCATTTTAGACAAAATGAGGAAAATGTGGAAATGAGATACAATACCATAAAATATGTTGTCTAATCTAGAGTTTTTTTTAAAAAATAAATATTAAGCTAATGTGTTGCATTAAACATTAAGCTAATAGATTTTTATCTATATTCTTTTTGTTTGTTTTATTTTTAAAATTATGTGGTTTTCTAAAAGAAACAGTGTTTTTTTTTAGTAATATCTCGTATTTGTACAGTGTTTATTTAGTATTTGTACATTTTGTAATAAATAGATTAAAAGAGTTTAAATTAATTTATAATAACAGAGATATTTTAAGTTTATAATAACAGATTTTGATAAAATGTTATAAAAACAAAGAATCAAATCAACTATCAAAAATCAAAATGAAAATATAAAATAAATTATTAAAAAACTCAAATTAATAAAAAATTATTAAATATTTTTTTTCTTTAAAATATTTATTTTTGTGATTAATTATTTTTATTTTTTAATAGTATATTTTTTTGTAAGAAAATTGTTTCATTATTTGTAGGATGCATGATAAAATTCATCAAATGAAAAATATTGCTGTTAGATTGCCAAAAGAACTTGAAGGTCCCGAACTTGTAAGTAAAAAATTTATTTTTCAAAATTTATGCATCATAATATTTAAAGAATTTTTGCGTAAATTTTAATTTTGTCTGCAGTATTATTTTGAATAATAGTTGAAAATTTTGAAAAAAGAATTGTTTACTGATTTATACTGAAATAAAATTCATTCTATTTCAGTAAACATTCATTTTCTAACGTCAATCTTAGCTATGTTTTAGTGAAAGAAAAGCATCACTTTTTAGATAGGGATTTTCAATTGCATTATAAACTCATCAGAATAGTTTTCCTTCATTGCAAATTTATTTCTTTTGATTTTTTTTAAACATCAAATAAGCTAGCATTTTGTTGATAATATAGCTTTTTATTTTATTTTATAATCAAACTTAAAAGTAATCTGATGTGATCTGCAATGATAAAAAGGAAAAGTTTTGTTGTTTAAATATTTTATTAATATTGCAGAAACAATTTTGTTTAAAAATAATTTCTTAAGATTTTGTATTTTGATTCGTTTTTCACATTTTGTCCTTAAAGAATTGGCTGTTTCAACCATTTTAAACCGAAAAAAAAGCATGATTTTTAAGTACATTTCTAAGTAACACATTATTTGTGTAAAAATAGTATTTAATTTTTTTCAAACAATTTGGGAAAAAGCTAATAAACTAGAGGTGCGCAATACTTTTCGAAGAGTACTAGAGAACCACCAGAAAAAAAATTTATTAGTGGCAAACAATAAATTCCACTTTTGGACCAAATAATAACAATTTAAAAATGCACAAGAAGTATATCATTTTTAAAAAAAAGAATTGAAAGATAGAGTATGTGCACATTTTTGCATTAAAATATTTAAAGTTTCTCATTTTCTTTCCTCTGATAAAATTAAATTATAGCTCATTTTAAACCTTTTTTGTGGAATTCTTTTTCTTTACCTTGAATTTAAAAATTAATCTCAAAACTTTGTCTCCTGTAAGTATATTTTTGTGAAAGACATTGCTTAAAAATGTTTAGTAAAATTAGTTTTAAAAACAGTTATAAAATTTCAGGGCTCGAAAAACAGCCCGTCCGCCCGTCCTCGACGGTCAAAAATTCCCCGCGGACAACGAATTTCTCGAATCCGACGTCCGCGCAGACGGCCATTTTCCTGTTAATGTTCCTGATACATTTTCAATTTTTGTTATCTTACAAGAGTCTAGCTCCTCACTTCTAAAATGACCCTCTAATCTAGAAATACAGCAACATACTGCGCATGGTGGAATTGATGTTTTCTCAGTCTGGGAGTACTGCAACGGTTTAAATGGGCTTTTCAGCAATGAACTTACAAAAAAAAAAATACATTACGTACTGGTCTTAAACAAGAAGCGTTAAACGCAATTATGAACATCTACCTAAATGGAAAACCCCTTTCAGATTTCTGTGCAGAAACCTCTGTAAATCATTGGTTTGATTGTGGAACTGGCAAACGTCATATTTGATTCATTTAAAAAGCGCAGTACCCTCGGATAAATTGACATTCCACATAATTTGACCTTTGTCATTTAAATTATTTCATAAAAGAAATAAATTATTTTATAAAAGAAATACTAGGTTACTATTAGTAACGTAGTATTTCTTTTATTACTGTAAAATGTAATCCTAGTAACTGCTAATTCATTGTGCAATTTGTATAAAGGTTTGTAATAAATGAGAGAAAATTATATTTTTATTTATTTAGAAGCAACGGGTTAGTCTCAAAGGAGGACGGGTACTTTGTTGGACAAGCCGTCCTCGGGGACGGGTAAAATTTCTGAGTTTTTTCGAGCCCTGTAAAATTTCATATTCTTGTTTTGAGATTTTTTTTTCAAACACATTTTTTGTTTGAAAGTTAGAGGCCGCACATTGACTATTCAAGGGTTACTTTTATCCCCTGTGAGATGGTGCATTCCTATAAATTAACTTTATTCTGTTCTACATGTAAACTCTGTGTTTTAGTTATATTTTGTTCAAGTAAATCAGATTCGATTTTTGTTTTCAGAATCCTCTGAGTAATTATGAAAGTTTCAAAAATGGTCTTGCTCAAAAGAACCCAAACACTAAAATTGATCGATTATCATATGTATTTGAAGAGGGTGAAAATAAAAATCGACATGGATCTGGGAGCTCTCAGTTCAGTAACTCATCAGCTGATGAGGTAACTATAAGAAATCTAGCAAATATGGGGTTTCCTGTCAAATATGTCGAACAGAATATTCTCTACTCCTCTATTATGTTTCAATAAAAAATTACTTTTTTTACAACTAATTTACAAACAGATTGTGCTGTAACAGTTTAATTATTCAGATTAACTATACTATTTATTTTTAATAGGTTTAGGTCAAAATTTATCTGCTCAAGATAATTAAAAAAAATAATTTTTTTTTTTAAAATTTTAATAAATGATAAATTTCTTTAGAAAGATATACCTTTTATTTTTAATGGCATGCATATAACTTTTTTTTGCAAGCACTTTATTGAATGCATTTTTAATTTGACGTACCGTTTTAGAAAGAAAATGGTAATGTCTTTGTCGAATGTTTTAAAAAAGAAATGATAATGGCAAGAAATATTTCTTTAATTTATAAGTCATAAAACAAAATGAGTAAAATCTTTTAAACACAAAGAAACAATATTTATATTTCTATAATAATTTTAAATCTAGTGCTGGAATTTTTTGAATGCTTTAAGAGTTTAAAATAACACATTTCTATATGAAGTGAAATCTAATTGTATAATTTAATGATGATTTTATAAATTTTTTTCATTGCATGCTTAAATTGCTACTCTAAGATCTAAACAACTATTTATATTTTTAATTCAATTTCCCTAGCTGAAAAAAAATTGATTAAAAATTAGTTTGTTTACCACAATGCGTTAGAATATTGAATTAAATTTCACCACTAACTACTATAAGTAGTGGGAAAGAATTTTAAAAACATTTATAGCATGGTAGCATTTTCAGTAATTTTATTTTTGCTCTACCAGCATTTTATTTTTTATTAATTTGCCTCTATTTTTTTAAAAATTATATCAATGCCTGATTTTTGTATTTGCATGCAATTTTACTTTCAGGAGCTTTAATTATGAGTTATGTTTGTAAAAATTGTTATGGCTTTAAAGATAGGAATTAAACCTTTTTTTTTCTCCTTAACCATGTTTCTGCTTACATTGATTGTAATATTTTATTTTTCATTATGTTTCATATCTATATTTTTAGATGGTTCTCATTTTTTTATAGATGCTTAGTTTAATCTTTATTTGTTAAAATTTTAGCCTTTATATTTGCTAATTATGGACATTGATATTTTTTTATTATGTTTCTATAGTTTTTTACACATTTGTTTTCCTAATGTTGATAAATTTAATGCTCTAAAACAAATTAAAATGGTATTTATTCTATTTGCCCGAAATTACTTGTTAGACTAGTAAGCATTTATAAATGTTGCTTTAAGTTAGCTTTGTTTATACTTGTACTTTAGTTTATATGTATTTTTAAATAAAAGCTTAAAATCTTTCGCTTTATTTTAATGGTATCAGATGAGGAGAAAAATGTTATTATTATTTATTTTTACTACGTTTTAATTGAATACTCTAGATTTGAATGTTTAATAATTAAAAAAAATTCTATGTATAAATTATTAGTAGCCTTTCTCTCATATGCAGTACACAAAATAAAAAAATGGAACACCCTGAATAACTTTTGATGTAAAGATCAGGATTTAAGTTATCAAGACTAAATTTTAATGTTTTGACAGCCTGGCCTCAAATATGTTAATTAATTAGTGTAGTCAATATTTTAAGTTACAGAATAAGTGAAAAAACATACTTTCTATGACTAAGTATGCCTATTTTTTTTCTATGAATTTGGATTTCCAACCCTTAAAATATGGGGAGTAGCCACAAAGTAGAAAATATGGTCCCAATTGTTTGGTCAGGACAGCAGTCGAAAGTTTAGACCCCTTAATGTTAATTTTACTCTTTGCGCATTTTGCCATATCTTGAGAATGAAAAAAATTAATTAAATTGTTGCAATTATATATTTTATGCAAAAATAGTTATTAATAATTATTTATTGTTACATTATTTAATAGTGGTTGAAAAATTTTTGAATTGTAATTAAATTTTGAATACAGTTTTTCACATCATTAAATTTGAGCGAAATTTTTCAAATAAATTCGGAGAACTAAATTTTGAAAAAAAAAAGTCGTATATTTAAAGTTCCATTTCTCAAGAACTATTTGACTGATTTCATTTAAATTTTTTATTTTGTCACATAAAATTTCATTCTTTGAAATTTTATACGTCTCAACTAAAAAAATGTGTCTATTATTACTTAATGAAATTGTAAAAACAATTACTAAAAACTATTTTCTGCATGGAATTATCTTTGTATAAATGAATATTATAATTGTGTGCAAAAATGTTGAGAGTTGCTTAAATTTCCAAGATACGTTTCAAAATGCGCAAAAAGTAAAATTAACATTAAGAAGTCTAAACTTTCGACCACTCTTCTGACCAAACCATATTCTTCAGATTGTGGCTCAGAATATAAATTTGTCAAAAATATTTGTTTATTCAGAGAATGTGCATTTTGTGTCTGATTTGGTAACTTGAAATTTTGTGTGCACTAATTATGTATATTAGAGGTCACCCCCTTGAACCATTGAATGTAGTCTTAGTATGTGAAGATCCGACCATTAGATTGAAAGTTATTTTTGGTGATTAGTTTTTTTTCTTGTGCACTGCACATGAATTAGTTAAAACGAATTAAATATATCAGAATCAATATATCTTATAGCTGATTGGAATACACTCCTTTGGATGTATAGGTTAATCAATTTTAGTCAAGATTGCGCAACTAACTCTGTATAAGGTTTTCTTAGAAATCAGACACATCACATAAAAACTTTTACTTTAAAATGCAAGATGATTTCTATAATAATGGGATTGAGAGTTTTTTAAAAAAATAATGAGCAGTTTTCCTCCTTTATGCCTGCAGTTTTTTATTTTATTTTTTTATGTTATGCTAATATGTATGTTTAAATCTTATTTTTAAGTTTAAAAGTAATCAAGCTAATAAATGGAATCTTAGGATTCCCATAAGTCAAAATTTGAGTTTTTTGGAAATGATTCGAATTAAGTATAATTTCTCTAAATTATTTCATATTGAAATTTTAAATAAATCTTTATTATTATTTTTCACAATAAATATTTTGTATTAAATTATTTTAGTTTATAAAAAAAAGGAACTTAGTAATAAATGTAGCTAAATTTTCAAACAAAATTGATTATTAAGGACATACGTTTTGCTTTAGTATGTTTACCATAAATTGTAAATTTTTTGTTATTTTTGCTACAAGTCTTAAATCTTAGAAAATATTTTTTTCTTTATAAGATTTTTTGTTTGTAGTAGTTAGTTTTCATTGAAATGTAAGTAAATTAAAAAACTTAAATTTTTAAAATGTATTTATTAATTAGTGGAAGCTATTCTATTAAAAAATTTTTACAATAATTTTCCATCCTTGTTTAAACCAGCTGAAAAGGATGTTCTAAAATTTGCTTAATAAATTGAATAATAAGAGTTTTCAAATTTATTCTTAAAAATATTTCGATTTCATATTTATTTTTAACCTTTATGAGAACCATCTACTAAATGTTGCATGCTTCTATGTTTTTGTTTTTATGCATGTAAATGTCATGTAGTTAATTAACTTTATGTTCCTTAGTTGGTTTTCAAAAATGGGAGGTGTACGAAATTTGGCAGGAAACCAAGTGGTGATAGCAGTGGTTGCAGCAGTATGTCTTCAAATACTACTACTAGAATACAACTTTCATCAGATTCAGGTGCAGAATCAGATATTCCTATTCCAGCTTCTCCTGATTCACTTTTAATGGAGCACAGTGCTCATAATTTTCAAAAACCTCCATTGCCTATTTTGATTGAGCAAGAATCTTTAGATTTAAACTCTGAATTACAAAGGAAACCCTTTTCATTCCCTCAATCAAGCAGACACAATTTCATTTCCCTCAGAGAAGAGCATCCTTACAGTAAATTCGGTATTTCTGGCGTATCGTCAACCGTTCCGTGGCGAAGCAATTCTTTTGCGTTTTACAGCTGCAATCTTGCAAATAGTGAACCATCTGTATTTGAATCTCAGAAGTTTGAAAATGGACCTGCAGTTGCTCCCTATTCTAAGGTTGGTCTTGCTAAAAGTAGTGGTGATATTTTGGGGAATACATTCTCAAGCAAAGGCTATTCAAAATTTGGTTTTGCACCTCCGAAAAATTACTACGCCACGGGTATGGTGAACTTTGATAATACGGTCAGTATGGCAATGGTTGATCATCCATTTGGCAAAGGAATGTCAAAAAATAAAAAGCTTACAAGGAATTCATCGAAAGATGCTTACTTGCCCAATTTTTATTTTAAAACTGTTGAAAAAGTAGTTGCTGCTGATATGGAGCAACCAAAGCAGCCCTCTGGTTATGTATCTATTGGAGACATGAGGAGCGCAAATGATTCGAATTCAGTGAATCAATGTTCGGATGTTTCTGCCGATGTAGAGGAATTCATTGACTCTATGCCATTTCAAAGTGATGAAAATCATTTGTCGTGGATCATGAAAGACATGAAGATTGATGAAAAATCTCCTTACCTCACTGATGCTCATGATGAGCATCTAATAGACCTTCATAACTCATCCATTTTTAACAATCTTTCAAATTCTACTAATGCGAGTATTAATAAATCACCTTCTGTCAGTGTTCTCTCCGATGCATGTGAGAGAAATTTTCAAAATGATTGCACAAACTCTCTGCCTGATCACAAAACTTCATTTCAGTCGAGTCAGTTCAATGACAGCAGAGAATCAGAATCATCCAATTCATCTGGTTGCAGTGAAATTTTATTAACTCCAGTCCTCAACAGAAATGGTTACGTGCCATTTTCTAATTTTTCTTCATTAGAACGAACGCAAACGTGTGTGCCAAACAGTGTAGATTCGAATGTGTCGTTATCTGTTTTTCCAAGTGATGTTTGTACAGAATTCGACCAAAACTATATCACGCCTTCAAATAAAAGTGATTTGAAAATGTTACAAGAAGTTCTTGTTCCGAAAAATAATCCCTCGCCGAAGGTAGTTCCTTTAAGGAACAAAGATACATTCTCTGGTGGCAAAATATATACCCTAAATGGTAATAATATCTCTAAAATTAGTGGACCCTTAAAATATTTATTGAAGCCCTTGCCTAAAATGGAATCAGAGATATGTGAAGTATAGTTTCATAAAACTCATAGTGCTGTTAATTTGAAAGCTCAGTGGAAAAAACATGTTACAGGCCATTTTATTAAAGTTAGAAAATGATCTGTGTAGTTAGCTATTTAAAAAATATTGATATTTTTTTAAAATTTAAAACCACTTCATTAAACTCTAGATAACTTTTATATTCATGAAATAGACTCTTGGATTTTGCAAGTTCTGAACATAACTGCAGTGGCAGGTCGTGTGGGGTGAAAAACACAATGGCTCCAGCCAAAAAGGGCATTCAATCGACAGCTGATGACACTAAGACTTTAAATCTGTTCGAATTATTTAAACTGTAAAATTAATATTTTATTTCGATAAATAGTTTAAGCAAAATATTTTAAGAAAAAACAAATTTGACTTTCCAAGAAATTTAATAATGAAGTTTTAGGTTATTAAAATGTAAATATTTTTTACTACTAATTTTTGTTACGTATTGAAATAATGAATTTTTCACCATAGAATAAATTCTGCATGCATCTGTATCAAAATGATTTTAAAGTATGGATTCAATTTTTTATAAATATATGTCGTTGTTTTAATTAAGTTGGCTTTTTTAACTCTTTTAACTGATTAAGATAACATTATTACACTACTCTTTTCTGAGGCATCTTATCGCTGAGTTTGCAGCAAGCATTCTTACACCTCTGCACTCTACTTAGTTACTGTAACACTTTAAACTTTTAGATTGACCCCATTAAATTTTATCATTTATTTATACTTTAATAAAAATTTAAGAATATTTACTTTAAGATATGTTAATTTGCTTATCATAAATAAGGGGAATATAGTATTAAAATATGTTTCCTAATATATGATACTATAACCTGGCTTTTAATATCTTTTAATGTTCCTAAAATGACCTTTAACATGTTCTTTCATTTAGCTTATCAAATGATTAATTGTTTGTCACTCATGTTTAAATGTTAACAGATATTTAAACTTGAAAGATTTAACTTGTTTGTTCTAAAGTTGGTGATTTTATCAGTTTAAATTTTTGATTTTAAAAACATAATAAGGTTATTATAAAACAAGAAGAACAAAATCTGTCCAATTATGATTATTTATTTATTGACAAATACTTTTAACCTATAAATTTATCATGCTTACAATTATCAGTAATTTTTCTACTATAAAAATGTTATTACATGCAAGTATATCTGTAATTTGCATCCTTCTGCTACTATGGCTAAATATTTCTAGATTATTTAATGCTGCAAGCATTTTACTTAGCTAAAATTACCTTATTTTGTTAAATTTGCCTTTATTATATAATTTTTATTGCCTTTATTATATATTAATTTTTGCCTTTATTATATAATTTAGCTAGTCAACTATTGGTTTTAAATTTGCAAAGAAAATTTAGAATTTATCAATGAGGTTTTATAAATGTTAGAATACATGGTACAGTTTATAATCTCTTTGCAAAATCTGTTAAAAAAATTAATATCAAATAATGTGAATTTTTCCTTAGTGGGAAAAATGGAAAGGGCTACAAATGTACAATCCATATTTGTTTCTTATCCTGCGTTCCTTTTCACACTAATACAGCCTGACTTAAGAATCTTCAAAGGAATAGGAAAAAAAAAACTCCTAATTTTTTTTTTATAAATACATCAAAGGCGCTTATTTTTTATCAGATTTATTCAAAATTGTTTCTGTAATTTTAGAAGTTTTTCTTTTAAGAAGTGAAAACTAGCATATATATATCGATGTTATTCGGCAAAAATAGGTTTGAAATTTTATTTATTCTGATGCTATATTTTTAATACAAAAATTTATTTTTAATGCTTATTAATTATATAAACTTATTATTAATAATATTAAACAGCTGAATTACTTTAATATATATAGATTAAGAAAGGAAATTTTTTATGGAACAACGTATTTTTTTGATAAGAGTTAAAAAACAATACATATTTTTCTAAACTTTACCTTCATATGGTGCTTGCAAACTTTGGTGTTTTAAAAAAAAATATGAAGAAAATAAATTCGTTATTTAGATAAATTACCAAAATGAACTCCAAAAGGTATTGATAATATTGCAACAATCAATTTTTCTGTTACTCTAATTTATACTTTTTTATACAGATGTTAAAAAAATTTTATGTTTAGCTATCAAAACTCTATAACTTTTGTGTGAGGCTTTATCTTTTATCTACATCTTACAGACTCTAAATAAATTTTTTTTGTGTCTGTTTTATTATAACATGGACACTGTAATGGAACACTAAGAAATATTCAAATATCTGTTCTAAATGTAAAGTGTAGGGTGAAAAAGTATGCTATCAATTCCAACTGTTGAAGTTCCTTTAAATATAAAACTGTTAGGCTTGTACTCAGAATCGAAAAAAGTACATGGATGAGGAAGGTACCAGGTTTGTCAAAAATAAGAAAATTTGAAAAACCAGTTTAAGAAAAAGAGATGGAATTGTAAGGCTTATCGCTTTCTACTTAGAAAACAAGATATTTTATTGTCACCAAGTTTCACGATTTGTTATGAAATTCATCAACAGATGGCACTGCTGAGAAAAACTATAAATTTTCCAATTTTTTAATCAAGACATTTTCAGACCTGGTATGTTATAATAAGAAAATTCTTAAAATTTTAAAGTTCTCCTGACCTTTACTTACATGGAGTTATGTTATGATAACCTCATGAAGTTATCTTTGTTACTCAAGCTTCTACAGTTATGTGCCAGTGTTTGATGTTACAGTGATGTCAGTGTTTTAAAACCATAAATTTTTTATGTAAGGTGATAACTCAAATATTTGAAAAATGTAACCTCCTTCATCCACTATCTATTTAATTACTATCAATTACATTCTGCTTATGTGTATATGTACTACTAAGCTAGTAAATTGATTTCAAAGAAGTGTAATTTTTTATTATCATTAAAGATCATTTAACTTTTTGGCATTCAAATGTAGTTTAGCAAGTGATTAAAACTATGGATGCCTAAACACATCAGTGATTATTATTATATTTCTTTAAACTGCTATACTTTTCAATTTTAGTATTACACAATGCATACATTGTTAATACCTGTGAGAATTATTTTATTATAACTACATTATCTTATGTTTGCAAGTTCAAAAAATTTAAAAACCATTCCACTTTTATTTTATTTATTTGCATTTCAAAGTTTTATCTGAAAAGTATATTACCTGTTGAATTGTTTACGAGTGCAATGTGCAAAGTATATATATTTGTTGAAATTTTATTCTGACATTTAAATTGGAGTTACGAAGGTTTTATAGATGTTTTAACAAAAATTTCTAGTACAAAATTAGTAAATACTCATTGAATATTTATTCATTCATAAGTTTAAATATTCAAGTTTATTCATTGTGTAAAAAGAAGGGATTTCATTTGTATAATTTACTATTCATTTTGTGCCATGACTTTTGTGTCAATTGTTTTGTAAATAAAATGTGATTTTTTTTTGTTCTTTTGTGCAATTTTCATATTTTTCTAAATCTTACACATACACATTGTTGGTATGCCAGCGTTGCCACAGAAAAAAAAATGGGCAAAATAGTTGCTTTTAGAAGCTTAAATAATAGTTGCCATAAAAATAGATGCCGAAAACTATGAAAATAGTTGCCTAAATAAGAACAAAAATTTTTCAATAATGTAACTAAATTGTCATATATCATGCACTCTTCAGTCCTGGGGACTGAAATCAGTTCTGAGAAAAATCAATGAACAAATAAATTCTATCAAATTTTTTAAAAAAAATTTTCCATTAGAAATTTAAAAATTTTTTTGGTCAAAATAAAAAAATATTATATATTAATGAAAACATATGATATGGTAATGATGTCAGGACTGTTATTTATCTTCTTGTTGTCAGCTTCACTAAATCTTATTCTTAAAGTCTTGACAAATGGGATTGATTGAACTTCATCTACTTGTGTAATTAAATTTGTACTATTGATGAATCTAATTCTGCTCGAGTTTGCTTCCCCCACCCTAACCTATTGTCATGCTGGCCAAAGTTAAATCAAGATTATTTTTTTAAAAAAGAAAGAAATTATAGTGCTAGAACAAAAAATAAGTATCGGTGAAATGAAAAATAGAGATATGAATGGTTTCAGGTTGTTCAGTAATGTAAAAAAATATACAAGGTTAGCTATTATTTTTGTTTTGTTTGCTAAAAAACATAAAATAACGAAAAATATTTTAGAAAAAATAATCAAATGATTGATTTAATATGTAGGCTATTATTATGGAAAGGTAAATTTTGTTGTCAGTGAGCTATAAATTTCTAAAAGTTTGGCAAACAACGTTACAGTATTATTTGATCAAAAAATAAGTTCAGCCTTGAAATTTTTTGAAAGTGGCACCCCTGATCATGATCCATTAAATCAAGTGGGTGGCAAATATGATAGGTAATTTTTATACAAACGTTAGTGTTTTAGCATTAAATTTTTATATAAAAAAATTTGTATATTTTCAGACAAAAAAAATACTTTTTCATTAAAAAAAAAAGCATACTTTGTCTAAAAATTTTTCCCTTTTATCAATAATTGATATAGTGAAAAGTGATCACTCAAATGCAAAATTCACGCACCGTAATATTGTATTAGAAATTGGGTTTAAAATCAGATTGCATTGCAAATTAAGAACGTTAAAAAGTGATGACTCAAATTTGCAATTGAAATTTTTTTAATTTCTTAAGAAAAAAGAATTCATTGTGTTCCTGCGGGCCGCAGGTTGCCACCCTAATTTATGCTAAAAACATTGCTAGGATTACAGAAGTCTCACAATAGTTTCCTTTTCCTGAAAATAGTTGCTTTTTTATACCTTTCAGGCAAAAAAATTTGCCATAGTCGCCTTAGGCCGAAAATAGTTGCAAATAGTCGCATTTTAGTTGCCTGTGGCAACCCTGTTTGTGGAATTAATTGTCAGGGTTGGGATTTTTTGAGGTAAGAAACTGATTCTTACTATGACATGTCAAAAACTTGGATATTTTTATTAGAAATTAAATCACGCAAAATTACTACTATAATTATGACTTATATATATAAATATATATATAAAATTAAGTTAAAATTATTAAAACTAATTAAATGGTTTTCAGAGTTTGGGACTGGGAGTGTGGGTTTCTAGGAGGGTGATAAAAATAAAAATTGTTGCAAAATCAAATATGGGATGATTGAAATAATGGTTCCGGGATAATATAACAGATAAAATATCACAATAAAACAAAATTTTATTTGGCCATTGTCATTAAATGGAGAAAAACAATAATCAATTTCAAAGTAAATGACAAACAAACTAAGTTCAAAAATAGAGTCTACAGTAATTAAATTAAGGGAATGTGATTGTTTAGGAAAAATGGTAGTACAAAACAATCGTGGAATAGCAATAATCCAATAAGTTCAGTGATCACACTATGTGAGGACACTGTTGAATAGATTAGTATCACTAAATTTGGAATAAGGTGAACACTAAAAATAATCAAAATTATAGATTTATAAAAATAATACAACAGGGGTCTGTCTAGGTTTTTGTGAAAGGTACCTATTTTGTAAAAATTTAGACATAATTTATGAAAAATTAAAAATTACATAAAAAATCAATACAAAAACATGGTTAAAATATAGATTTATCGTTTCTTAAGGGATACAAAAATAAAATTTTAGAAAAAGTATTTTGTGAAACTACTGTTTTTCCTAAAGTTGAATTTCTGAAACTACCGTTTTACCTAAAATTGAATTTGTGAAGGTACCGCTAAACGGTAGTAAATTCGGCCTGGACAGACCCCTGTACAATGACTCGCTATATCCAAATACAAGCATAGAAATTAAGTTAGTGACAGGATGTTTCCATTTACAAAACAAGTATACGGCCAATAGGAACAAAATGTACTTACCGTATACAGGAGGAATAAAACAACCAGCTTTAAAATTATGACAATTTAAATTATATGTTCAGAGTTAATTCTTTAATTCTACTTTTAATTGTGTACATCAAACTGATATTTTTTAAACAAAACATTGTATCTGACTTGTCCATGCACAAAACAATATGAAGTTAGAAAGAATTACAAATGCCTACACTCTACAGTGTTTATTACATTACATTAGTTTTTTGCGTGAATGTTTTATCACATACACTGCATTAATATGGTTTTTCTCCAGTATGAAGAATAGAATGCTTACGCAAATTAGTTTTCAGAGAAGGTTTTATAACGTACATTGCATTTATATGGTTTCTCACCAGCATGAACAAAAAGAGTGTTGGTTTATATGAGTTTTTAGGAATAATGTTTTATTACACACACCACACAAATAAGGTTTTCCTCTAGAATGAGAGAAGTTTATTTTTTGAAACTGCTTGACTGTGAGAATGATTTCTTACACACACTGCATTCTCTCCAGTATGAACTAGATCAGTGGTTTTCAACTGGTGGCCCTGGGCCGCATCCAGGCCACGAAGTCTTTTTCTGTGGTCCGTGAACAAAAATATATCAGTTTTCATTTTTTGTGGACAAATTTCATAAAAAATCAATATGGGTTTTAAATACTTTTAAGTTTTATATCTTGACAATTTGATGTCTGTTGCACATTAATTGTTTAATACATAGGAGCACATTAAAGTTATTGTAGCAAGAATTTTTTAATATGCAATTAAATATTTTTAAAAATCTACTTCTTATTTTAATTTGTAATTCAATACTTTTGTTTTGTACAACTTGATAAAAATCTGACAGTAATACTTTATGTTCCATCAAACATAAAAGAGTCTTTTATAAAATTTTGATAAAGTTGTGACCCGCCATTTGACCAGTACTTTTAATTGCGGCCCCCGGCTTCACGCAAGTTGGAAACCCCTGAACTAGATAGTTTCTGATTAAATTAGATTTTTCTTAAAATATTTATTTCCAGTGTGAATAGAATGTTTCATTTCAACATGAGTAATAATAATGTTTATTTAAGCTAAATTGTAAATATTGTGTTTTCTCACACATGTAGCATGCATGAGGTTTATCTCCTTTATGAATAAGATAGTGCCTTTTTAAACTGGAGTTTTGTGCAAATGTTTTATTACATAGATAGCAAAAATAAGTTTTCTCTGGAATACTGAGAGGGGAGTGTTTATTAAAACTATCATCAAATGTTAATGTTCTGTTACACATACTGAATAAATTTTTATATGATCAAGCACTGCATGAACAAGAATTTATTTTAGTATGAACCAGTTTATTTAAATATAATTTTTCCTTTAGAATATTTCACCAGAACAGTATAAACAAAGCTACTTATGAGAGAAAAAAAGAATTATGCATTTTAAAAGATTTTATATCTAATTACAAGCAGCCGCCAATGCATAATTATAATGAATAATTTATTAATTTGTTTACATTACATTTTTCAGTGATTCTTTTAATAATTTGTTTAATAGAATATGGTACACACTTTGCAAAACGCATCCCTAAAATTTGAACAAAAGTTATCACAGCATGAATATCACCCAGTTTTTGAGTAAACAGGAAAATGTTTTATTTAAATGATGTTTATTTGCAATTACATTATTCAAAGAATTAATTAAGCATAATTTTTTGCATCAGTATTGAAGCGAGAAACTAAGCCGTTTCAATTGTAAAAGATTTATCTCAGCTGACAAAAGATATCATATCAAGTTTCAGATAATATCCCCAATATCAAGAATATATATATATAAATCAGAAACTACAAACGAAAATTGATGTAAAAAAGTTTAAAATTAAACGAAATGACCAAAATAATTATTATTTACATGGTATGCTTAAGAATAGGAATTTATACAATAACAAAAATTACTTTATTTGCTTTTAGCTTACTTAGAAAAATATACGCCAGAAAATAATTGTATGGCAGACTCCTTACATGCATTCATCTGATTGGCAGACAATTGGCGATCGTAACGCTCGAATGCGCCATCTGGGGAGAGACCGGTTTCATGCCTTTGGCCCTTCTCCCTTCCCTCTTGTCCTCTTTTCAGTTGTATAGGAATGCACTGCGATATTTTCTCTTTTCTTAATATTTTTCCTTTTTATTTAATAAAAATATTTTTTAAAATTTCCGTGATACTTTTCGTTGGAACTATGTTTAATGTAGTTTTCAGTTTCATATAGTTTTCCAACTTAAAAGATTTTAATCTATATGAAAATTAAGAGAGAAACTAACGTACTTCCTTCCTCTGTGACTCTCCACGCGCTAATGGGGAAAGCATGCGATAGGTAAAGAGTTCTGCTCTACGCCACCTGCAGTCCATTTCGATTGCCAACAAGCAACAGCCGCTGTTTATTAAATCTCATTTACTGAATGAGACTAAAAAGTTTCTTTAACAATTTTTTTCTTCTCTTTTTACCAATTTTATTATTATTCGGAACAATTTGTTTACTATCGCAGCGCTCAAATACGCCATCTGGGGGGAGAAGACCGGTTCCAGGTCTCTACACTTCCCCCTTCTCTTCTCAGTTGTTTGGGAATGTACGATGATATTTTCTATTTTTTCATATTTAATTACTAAAGTAATTTCTAAAATTTTCACGATGTTCTCTTTAAATACTATGTTCAATGCAGCTTTGAGTTGCAGATAGTTTCCGAACTTAAAAGTTTTTAATCTATTTGAAAAGTAAGACAGAAACTATAACTAACGTACTTTCTTCTTCAATGACTGCCTACGAACTAATGATGAAAGCATGTGAATTGTTGCCATAGAGAGAGAGAGAGAGTTTTGCTCTGAGCCACCTGTTGCCCATTTTGATCACCAATACGTACAAGCTGGATAGGCTCCCCGAAAACTAGAATATATCTTTTGGCTTTATGAAAGGAGTTTACTTAAAATTTGTTTCTGTTGTAACCTTTTATTTTTTTTCCTTCAAAGAATCAAAGTTTCTTATGCAATAAAAGAAAAATTCTACATTTTAGCCCCATCACTATCAATATACTTTTTCGCTATATTTATTTTTATGTAAATGTCATGATGATGAAATGCTTAGTAATATTACCAAATTTAATGTTTTATAAACAGCAATAGAAAATAATAAATTTTGCCATTGATGTATGAAAAATGGAGTTGAGCATTTGAAGTTCCTACTTACTGCAATAGCTTTGAGTTCTTTCAAGTTTAAATCTGGCCCTGTATGGATTGTAGTTTTGATTTTTAACGTAACACTAGTAAAATGACACAAAATTCAATTTTTCCAGTAACTTTTTTTGTCAATTTTTATATGCTTATTAATTTTCAATTTTTTTAATTCGTTTACTTCAAAAAATATGAGGTTAATTATATTTCGAATTACGTAACAGAATTAAATTAAGAAATTAGGTACGTAGCTACGTACCTAATTTCTTAATTTAATTCTGTTACGTAATTAGTTTTTTAATTTACGTCGCACTAGAGCTGCACAATGGGCTATTGGCAACGGTCTAGGAATCATAACCAAGGATGATCCAAAGACATGCCACCCCAAATTTGATCCTCTGCAAAGGGAATGGCTCCTCCGCTTAAGCTACCAATTTTGGTAGCCCGACAACCTGCACCCGAAGTCGAGCAATTTACGGTAGAACAGCTTAACGAGTTAAGAAATTAAAAAAGGTAGGGAAATTAGGAAATTGTAAGCAAATTAAGAAATACAAAACGTAGGAAATGTTTAATCGACACAAAATATCCCTTAAACATTCTAGTTAAAGGTAAGTTGTGAGATGTACTTTTTATTTTATTTTATAATCCAAACTTCCATATTATGTGACTAAAATCATTTGCACCGATAAGAAAAAAAAATATTAAAAGAAAATGTTAAATTTTCTCTAAATAGAAAACTTTACGTTTTCCTTATTTAAATTTTTGTTTTCATTTTAAGATTCATTTCTTATTTATTTAGTTATTATTAAAAAATTGAACAATAAGCATTAAATACAATGTATAGTGTTTTTTAATTTGTGTAATTTCGTATTTCTTGTTTTCGTATAGTGGTAGTCCGACAATCTGCGCGCGAAGTCGAGCATTTTACGGTAGAATTAACGAATTAAGAAACTAGAAAAGGTAGAGAAATTAGAGAATCGTAGGTGGGTCATTCTCACAAAAAGGTGATTTTTTTAAGTCCCTTAGTAATAAATATTAGGAAATGCAGCAGATTTCTTTTCTTCATCATTTTTTGTAAAGTTGTAACTAACAAATCATATGCATTTCTGCTAAATGTATTTAATATTTCATTCTCATTTTTTAATAAGCATAACTTCAAAATCCCCTCCGTGGACGTCCCTACGTCTGTGACACAAAATAATTTTCAATGGCTGTTAAACAATTTAAACGTTATTTTAATGATTTTTGTAGTTTTACCTAGTTAAATGTTTACAGTAACTTTTTATTTAATATTTTTTTAAAAAAAAATTATTTTTATGAAATAATTGACTAGTAAACTTTGTCCATCAAAAATGAAATCTCCCTTCATGGACAATTAATATAGTTCGGTAAATATGCAATAAAGGGCAGCATATGCGAAATCCCTATAAGACAGCTGCTGGGAAAGGTAACCATTCCATTTTCTAATGTTCACTATCAGTTGTTTTTGTTCTCTTTGGTGTCAGTTTTGGATTGATGAGTTCAACTGGGGTTTGGCAAAGTTCTCACCGTATACTCCGTGGACATCATAAAGAAGGTAAGAGAAAATTATTTTATTTTTGATAGATGAATTTTAGATTGCAAAAATAGTATATTTAATAAAAAGAGCTGTCCCATTTTTGCAACTTTAAAATTAAAAATCAGTAAAATTCAAGAACTAGTTTTTGTCACCTCCGTGGACGTCCCCTCCGTGGACATAACAAGTCCACGGAGGAGAAGACACAGTCAATGGAAGAGACAATGTGTTAGATAACCATAATACAATTTCAATAGTTGAAAAGCTATTTCTTTTAATTGATATTTTTTAAAATGCAACAAATGTATTAACTTGTTTGTATTTTTAAAGAAAATCAATTAAGTTTAACTTTTTCTTATCGGAGAATTAAATATTGGCAATTTTTCTAAATAATTTCTGTGATGTTTAACATTTTTCTTCTCCTCAAATTTTAGGAAAAAAATGGCAAAACCAAAATGTAAAAAGAGAAAGCAATCAAATGTTCAAATGCAAAAGAGAAGGGAACAGAAAAAACTTAGTATGAGGCAAACTAGACAGAAATTAAAAGAAAACCCTATATTGTTTGAAGAAAGTAAAAAAAAAAAAAAATTAAGAAAAAGAGCAAGAAACTTTAAAATCTGTATCAGAAAAAGATTTAACTGAAAAATCTTGATTAAATGTACTTAAATTTTTAGAAATTGATAGAGCAAGCCGTTTGTGCCCAGGGAAAAAAGAAACAATAAGAGGAAGAAAAGAGAAAAAACAAAAACGTTATTTGAATGACAGTATGTTTAATTTGCATAAAATGTTCATAAAATAGTAACCTCAACACTCAACTTTCACGTGCAGTCAGAATTTTTATTTCAATAGTCTTTACATTTTAATTTATTAAAATTCAGTAAGAGTTACTTAAAAAATAGTACACCTAGGTTAAAAATGGATGTTTCCTTTCATAGCAGCATGATTAATCGGAAGTAGCTCTATCTCTAATAATGAAATATTTTATTATTTACTTATTCATGTTAAACTCATATCAGTTGTACCCAATAGTTAATGAATTAGTCTTCATTGACATTTTATATTTTATAACATAAAATGTCTCCTCCGTTGACTATTACATCTCCTCCGTGGACAAGGCAGAATTTAAAATATTTTAAATCTTGTAAAAAATAAAATAGAAAACTTGACCATTATTATAAGGACATATAACAAAAATAAATAAAGGCATTTATGTAATTTTTATCACCTTTTTAATTACTTTAATTTAAGAAAATATTTTAGTCTATTTATACCTTTTCAGTGAGAATGACCCAGGTAAATTAAAAATTAGAAAAGGTAGGAAATGTTTAGTTGGCACAAAGTATCCTTGTTAAAGGTAAGTTGTGAGGCGCACTTTTTATTTTATTTTATAATCTAAATTTCCATCTTATGTGACTGAAATCATTTGCACTGATAAATACATAAGAAAAAAAAACAAGAAAAGAAAATTCAAAGCGTTTTTTTGGTCAGGAGAGACTTCCGAATTTTGGACCCCTGAATGTAAATTTTGCTTTTTTACGTATTTCGCTATATCTCAAGAACTTTTGAAGCGAATTGAAATTTTTTTGTACAAATTTATAAAATTTATCTATTCAAAGATTTCGGCTGTAATTAAATTAAATAATAATGAAAGATGAATACTATTTATTAAAAGTCATTTTTTGAATTTAGTTATCTTTGGATAAATGAATTTTATAATTGTGTGCAAAGTTTTTTCCATTATCTTAAAAAGATCTCGAGGCATGGCGAAACACGCATAAAGTATATTTAACATACTTTGTATCTAAACTTCACCGAACTTTGTATCTAAACTTCAGGTTGAAACTTTGGACCGCTCTTCTGACTACACTATTGAGATCTTATTTCCCAGATTGCGGCTACTCCCTATATTTTCTGGATAAGAACTCAGAATCCATTGGAAAAAAAAGGTATGTTTAGTTAGAGAAAATTTTTGTGTCTGACTTTTGTAACTTGAAATATCATCTGTACTAAATAATTGAGATATTTGAGGTTACCCTTCGAATAACTAAGAATGAATTTCAGAACTTGAAGATTCGAAGATTGAATCAAAAGCTATTAAGCGTGGTCCGTTTTTTATTTTGCACACTGTTCATATATATTATATATGCACGCATGTAAACATATGCAATATGTATGCATATTTTATGTATATACGTATTTATATGCATAATAATCATAAATAAATTTTGTGTACTCACATAAATTGTTTGCAAGTACATATACACAAATATTGCAAGTACATATGTTCATAAATACCTATTTTTTATGAGCATATATACATCTATACTTTGCATGTATATGCTAGTTCGCATCTACCTGCATGTATGTATATAACACCCAAATACATAACAAATGTATTTATATACATTGAAAGTACATACTTACAGACTTAAATTGCCATGTACTTACAGACATATATTGTTACATACATACACTAACTTACATAAGAGAAGCAGCGCAAACAAACATTGTATGTACATACGTTGCATATACATGTGCACATACATAAGTAAATACATTGCACGAACAAATTCACCTTCATACATTGTATATATCCTGTTGTGCTAGAATACGTATTGCAATAGCACGTTATAATTACTTGTACTTTTAATAATTGTAATTGTTAGTTTATAGTTGTAGCTAATCGTAATATTTGTAATCGTATAATTTGATTGCTTGTAACCATGAATGTGTGTATTCACGATAACATGTTGTAGCGTATCAAGCTATATTAGAGAAAAGCTATTTTTTTTTATAAAAGCATTTATTTTACAACAACAAATACAGTAATGATATTAAAGTTCCCGTAACGAGATAGTACTAACACTTCAAACAAATATAGAACACTCGTAACGGGTTAGTACAAACCTCAAATTCAAAAAACAAGAACTATTTTCTAAAATATCAACAACTCTCTGTACTTCTACAAATTGTCTCCTGCTTCTAATTTTGAGTATTGAGTATAGTTAAGTGCTGCGAGCTCTCTGCTTATCGCTTATAGCTCTGCGTTTATGCTTCTAATTTTATCGCCTGCTTTTATTTTTTATTTATTTATCTCTTTATGTGATTATTTTGTTTTATTCATGCTTTTGCTAGCCCGTTATTTTTTTAATATATTTACTTTTATTCATGCCTTTGCTAGCCAATTTATTTTATAATGTATTTCTACTTTATAAAGTAATTATGATTACGCGCAATTATATCTTCTGTAATTATATCTTTTGCATCAGTTGCCATCATGATAATATGTAGTCTTATGTGTTGATTACATATAGCCACGATTGCCTGTAAACACTTTCCGTTATGACAACATTTAATCATCAATCACTACATGCAATTAGAGAGATAATGGTTACTCGGTTTTGCGATTACACTGTAATCGACGCGCATTTCTGGAAGGACTGCAGAAAACAGCGTCGCATTTTAGAATGTAAAATTGTTGCAATAACGGTCACAAGTGGTCTTTTCCCGTTTTTTTTTTCTTGTGATAGATTAAAAAATGCACAGGACTGTGCTGGGGACTAGGTCGTATAGTCTGTGACTTCTATTCAGGAGATAAAGACCTCTATTTTAGGGAAAAATTTGAATATTTGCTTGTTGGGGAGATTTTATTTTATTATATATTTTATAACCGTCGTTGATCAGCTGAAACAATTTTTCGGGCTTACGACTCCTAATGTTCAACCCCGTAGCCTTGTAATTTTGAACCCAATCTAGAAGACAAGGGAACTCCTGGATCAAGTATCGGGAGAAATTCGCCTTCGTAGAGGACTTTTTGATGGAACTAACCCACATTTGCGTTATGGAGAGGGAGAGCACGAGGAGCTCCCACGGTTAGCCTGACGGTAAAAAGACTCTAATCTATGATCCGTCTACCTCTGAGGATACTTCACGTCAACACTCTGATCGGTGCAAGCCGGATGAGGAATTCGTATCGACCAGCCATCGCTGGTATTCGAACCCAGTTCGCCTCACTGGAACGCGAATGCTCACGGAAAATATGCTATAAAATTGCAAAAATAAATTGCCTGTTAAAATGTTTTAAATGTAGTAAGATGAATCTGGATATGTCCGGGAGCATACAGCTGGAAAAGAAATAGAGCAAGTGAGATGTTTTATATATTTCCCCGTGTTTTATGCACTTCTTCCAAAACATCAGACTCCCATCTGTCACGTGCTCTCTCTCTCTCTTTCAGCGATTTTGGCGGAGAAAGAAAAAAATCATGTGACATTTGATATGATTTCCTTTTTCAGGTGTATTCGTGTTTTGTACTTATAAAGGCAATTGAGGAAAGTTAAAAGCTCCAGAAGCGTTACGATTAGCGGAACAGTAACATATTGGATAATTTTTCGACGTGATTACCCGATTAAAAATTATTATAGAATTCAAATTTTTTATTATAGATAAACTTATACAAAACTGCTTACATTTTTAAAAAAAATTGAGAAAATCTTACAAAAATTAAGAAAGTCTTTACGAAATTATGAAAATCTTAATTTTTGAATAGTTTTGGAAGCGCTAAAAACTTATCTTGTGTTAACCATTTATAAATACCATTTAAATTTTAAAAATTATTAAAAATAATTTTAAAATGTTACGCATAATTTGCACTAGCAAAACAATTGAGTTCCAATTTTAGAACTGAAGTTAGAAATCAAAGTTTTTTTTATCTGTAAAATTTCAACATTTTAATACTTTCATTAAATTATTCCCCAATTAATTAATAATACGTTTTCTTTGTTAAAACTTATTGAAATAAAAATTTCCTCTTATAACGTTTTATATATTTTACAAAGGAAACTGCAATGATTAAAAAAATATTCTTTAAAGTTCGTTTAATAATTTTTCTTGTGGTACATCTTGTGTACATCTTTTCTTGTGGTATGTATCACATTTTAGAATTCATCTTAAAGAACTTTCTAGTAATAATAAAGCGAGTTTAAATTTTAATATAACATGGCGAACAATAATATAACATTGTAAAAAATCATAAATATCTTTCTAGGTATTAGGAATTCTTCAAAAGATTTACCAGAAAGGGTTTAAGGCATGCCAAGATGTCGAAAAATAAAATAAAAATTGGGAAAATAAAAGCTGCATCATGCATGCTTAGATATTTTTTAACTTTACCCCTGATATGATAAGATTGTATAGTTTTAATTTTTATTCGATTTGAATTTCATTTTCATGTATTGTTGCCAACAATAAAGATCTGGCGATTTCAATTAAAAATGATCTGATAATTTTACTAAAGAACTTAATTATTAAGTGTTACAAATCTTTGCCCCTTTTAATGAATCGTTAGGTATTATTCTTTCATTTTCTGTATACTTTGTATTATTCCTTTGTCTGAGCAAATGAATGCTATGAACGAAAACCCAATGCATACTACCGAAAGTATAAGAAATATTGAAGAGTTTTTTTTTTCAGAAACCCCAAACAATACAAAATTAAAAAAAATAAATAATAATAATCAGTGCAAATAAACAAAAATGAAACGAAACAACAATGTCGCCAAAACTTTGCCTATTAAATTTTAGCAGTTAATTTAATATAATTATGCATTAATAATAAACAAATCTTCCATATAATCATTGCTTTATGATTTAGTTTTGTTCCTATTCGTTTACATTTGCCAGTAAGATAGTTTTAAAAGCCTTAATATTGATTTTAGTTAGAATAAAATTGAATTATCGGGATTCTTATGATGCTTTAAGTAAAAGAAAACCATGCTGAAAGTTAATTTTTACTGTAAATAAAACAATTGTGATTTCAAAAAGCGATAAAATAACTTACCTATGAAATGTATAAGGTTCTTCTTTAAAAAAAATTTCGGTACAAAAGAAATGCAACTCAGTAAACCATTATATTTTTTAGATTTTGGACTTAAAATTCCAGCATTAATTTTCTTCCATAGAAATAGTAAGGAGAAACAGAAGGTAGAAAATTTCCCTCTCTTTTCCTTCGCTAGCCACGTGGTTTGCTTCTGGGGACTAGCATTCTCCTACATTGCGCGCTCTACTACATTCAATCTCTATGATTCGGAGATGCAAAAATTTTCTTATAACGCATTTACAGATGATTCTTGAATTAGGATTTAAAGTAACGAAACACTGTTGCGTTTAAGTAACGTCACATCTAGGAATACTGTTCTTGCATTGAAAAACATACCACATTTCCAAAATAATAATATTTTAAGTCAGAGAAGTTGCGTTATTGTGCATTTACAGCAAAGAATGTCAAATTACAAGAATTAGCACATGAAATTAATTTATTTAAATTTATAACCGTCATTGTACAGCCGACCGAATTGTCTGTTTACTGCTACCAATGTTCAACTCCGCATCCTTGTCATTTTGAACCCAATCCAGAAGACAAGGGAACTCCTGGGTCAAGTATTGGGAGAAATTTCCCTTCGTGGAGGACTTTTTGATGAAACTAACCCGTATTTGCGTTACATGGAGGGGAAAACCACGAAAACCTCCAACGGTTAGTGTAACGGCAAGGGGACTCTAACCCTTGATCCGTCTACCACTGAGAATATTTTACGTCAGCACTGTTGTCGATGCGAGCCGTGTGCAGAATTCGAATTTACCAGGTATTGCCGGGATTCGAACCCGATTCTCCTTATTGGGAGGTGAGCCCTTTATCCCCTGAATCATCATGGCTCGCATTTAATTAATTAGCATATTTTAAACGACATCTTGGGGTTCAAGCTCATCTTTGTACCCAGTGGCACATAAGGTTTTTATCTTCTTGTGTCATCTCACTCGGTCTCTTGTACAAGATCACGCCTCAGAGCAGATCGTCCCCCCATCCTGGTCTTTCTTTCTTCTTCCATCTTTCTTCACCATGTTAGCATGGGTCTGCATATTTTTCGTTTGCCTTCTGGTGCCCACGCTAAGGCTACAAATGGTATTCTTGTAGGAGGCATTCGCATTACGTATCCTATCCATTTCTATCTTCTTCTTGTACTGATGGTGATTGGTTCCTGCATGGCTATTATTGTAGAGTTCTGAATTTGATATAGTCTGAGGTCAAATATCTGTTTTGCCAACTTTTTAGATTTGTACTCTGAAGTTGTGCTAGTTTCCATGCTTCTGACCTATACAGCAGTTCACTCCTTACCATTGAATTAAAAATTTTCATTTTTGTCTTCAGCATTAAATTATTTGATCTCCAAATTTTTGAAAATTTTTTGAACCAAAGTTGCGTTTTTAAAATTCTTGAGCCTTTCAAACTCAATGCTTCATGATAATCACAATTATAATCAATATTATTTTGATTATAATCATAAATTTAATGTTTAAAATTCGATGAAGAGAATAGGTATTTACGTTTCACTTAAAATCTTAGAAGATTGTTAAACGAAAAATTATGTGCGTTTTTTTTTTTTTTTTAATGGTGTATCCCGATAGAAAAAAATGTAGCTGTTAAAATTCATTTGTTTTCCTGACAGAATAGAATGCATCATTACCCCGAGTATAAGGTTCCATTTTTTTAAAAGTATATTAGAATGGATTATTAATTTATTTTCAACTATTTTCTTCGAGCTAAAGAGAAAAAACATTAAGTAACGACATTAAAAAATTTTTTAACTGAAAAATAAGGAACTAACTTTAACTTTTCTTTTAATAGTGTTCTCAAGATTAAAGGCAGTTTCCAATTACTTTTTTTAAACTAAACTGGGAAAAAAATCCGATATTAAGGAAGCTTATGTTGTTTTTACTAGAACTAGTAAGAAGTAATTAACTTTTTCTTCCTCTCCGACAGAAAAACGTAAGTGTATTTTAAGAAATTTTCGAATCTGCCAATACCTTGAAATGTTTTTTTTTATTATTATTCTGGATCAAAAAAAAAATATATATATATATATATTTTTTATAGCGCTACGTTAAAGTAGAGTTACAAAGTATAATAATTTAAATACAAGCGTTTTGAAATCTTAAAAGTAAAACTCTGTGCAGTTGTAAGTCAGGCAAAAATATATTATTCGAACTTATTGCGTTACTTTGAGAAACTTTCACCATGGTTTTCTCAATATCCTTTCCTTTTTCGATCTCGTGCTCCTCGTATCTACGTAAACATCACGATAACAAGTATTAATGATTTAAATCGAGAAATATTTCCTTATTGGAAAATGTTTGTAACCGTATCTGCGTACTTATAATCATTATCTCAATGTTCAATAGTAAAAGTATAATTTACTTTCGGAATAATTGGTTGAATGCTAAACCATAATTACGGTATTATGAACCACAATAACGCGCAGAATACTACAATTATTATCAAAAATCCACCACGTGTTTGTTCAGAATGAATCAGTATTATGTATAAGAATACGAAGGATTGATTTGCTCGGTAATATGGTTCAACTGGGCTTAAAATGTCTAAGAGCGTATACGTATATCCAATATTTATTCTTAATTTTTTCATTTTAAAATAAGTATAAAAATTCGCACTCATTTCCCGCAAGACAAGACCACAAAGACTAATTAAGATGTATGTTTTACATCTTAATTAGAATATGAACGAGAGTTCAGTGCCAGCCGTTAAAAAAAATAATAATTTTATATAACGCCCACTTTTCTTTTTCTTTTCTATTTTTAATTTTAAGATGTTTTGTTCTAAGACAAGAAAGTCAGACATTTCCGTTGTTTTGTCCAAATGTTTTACGTAATTAAAAAAAATTGTTTTTAAAAATTTTGAAAACCTTTTATTTCATAGTATTTTTAATAGTTTTAAGGTTAAAGGCAGAAGAAAATTAAACTTAAAACTGTTTATAAATTAAAATGTTAAATTTTTTTTTAATTTTATGACACTGTTTTTTCCTTTTTCATTTGTGAAACTTAAGTATATATTGTGAAAAATTAAGAGTTTCGTTTTCAGTTGTTCTAAATATTGATCTAGATATTGATTGTATTAATCCATTTCTTGCAATAAAATATTTCCCACGAGAGTAGTTTAGACTGATTGAGCTTTAGCAAAGAGATATCATATTATTTCACCAAAGAAAAATAAAAGTAACGCTTGCAAATGAAGTATGTTTTCTTAACGTTCTAACCTCCCACGCAAGAAATTAAAGAAAATTTTTAAGTATTGAAATAATTGTTTCCTTAAGGTTGAGCTAAATGTTGATTTAGAGTTTTTAACAAGTTGTCAGACAAGTCAATATTATGACAAAGTTCAAGAAAGTTGGACTTCATAAGAGAAAAAGAATACCAATTTTAAAATAGAGGTATTCCAAAATCATGAGAGAACTTGGGGTGATAGGATACATCATAAGGATTAACCCGTGGCCAGAAATGTCATCTTGCGCCATTAGGGGCGCTCCGTTATAATGAGCGGTTTTTACTCGTGCCTTTAATCATGTACTTTTAGTTATCTACATAATCTCAATGTTATTTAATAATTATTTTAATTTTTTAAATTATTATTGTCAAAAAGTGAATTTAAATTCGTTCAACTGTCTTATCATAATATAATGATTTGGTAACTAATCAACTCATCGAATCATTAAATTGCAATAACACCGCTATTCCTGAGCCAGTTTGAATGCACTTTTTGAGAAAACCTAATAAAGCACATAAAATTAACATGAAAGTAATATGATTGAAATGAATAAAAGTAACTGTTTAAAGCCACAAGTAGAAACAGTTAATAATAGGGAAGTGCCCCTAGCGGCTCACGATGACATTTTCGGTTATGAGTTAATCCTTATGATGCGCCATACCTCCCCTCCAAGTTTATCTCATAATTTTGGAATCCCCCTGTATATAGATGTGACAAAGTTATCTTAATAAAATATTTTTTCTTCAGTTTTACACCAAAACGCACGTTAAATCTGTAGTGATTGAATGTCCTCCTATTGGTTATAGTGTGGAAGTTTGGAGAAAGAGGCACCAGCTCAGGCTTTGTCCATTTCGTCTGACCGGAGCCTAAATTGGGTGAAATCTTTCTATGGCCATTATGGATGGTTAACTGAATGTAAACAATAACAAGCTTCCCAAAACCAGAAGAAACTTAGATAACTTCCGGTGTATATACTCCGCTTATGTTATGCTTACGAGACGATGTTTGAATAAGCTTAATATTCTACGAAGTTTTATTGTGATTTGTGTTTAAATTCACGCGAAATTTCATCATTCATACTAGTTATCTTTAATTTAAAAATTCTACCGTTTAGTAGGTCGTGAGAATAAAACAGACTTAAGAAACTTAATATCACAACATAAATAAATTGTGAGGTTTGTCATGTTTTTAGCGTTACCCCTACATATGTGTAAAATATTGCCAGTTGTTATTTTTTTGGGTAGCATCACAGCATGTTTGCGGAATCTTTCAACTTCATTTCGTCGAAAGTTAAATTAAAAGAATGCGTTATTAAACACGACAAGTATAATAATAATATTGGATGCCGTGCTTTTTCAAGCTTAGGCGTGAAAATCAATTGGGAGGAGTAACCAGGAAGTCTTTCGACGAATTTTAACCCCTAGCGCCATCTGTGTTTAGCTTTACCCGGTCAACCATCCATAAAATAAAGCTATAAAAAGCTGGGGTTCTTAGCAATAGTTGGGGGAAGAGTGTTCATTCTGACTAAGTACGTTTTTGTGTCTGATTTTGAAGCTTATTGAAACCCGAATATTTTGCTTTGAGTTTGCCTTAATGCCTTTGTTGTCTAATGTTTGTCTTACGGTCGTATATGTTAACCGAAACTATGAAATTTTTTTCTACTCCTTGACTCTGCAATATGACACTGCCTTGACCCAGTGACACTCCAATATGAGACATTTTTGTACAAGTGCCGAAGCTTAAATAGTATTAACAATAGAATTAGAGTGGACTAAAAAGCTTTGCAAAATATCTCTTTCTAAAAAATTTCACTTTACTTCTTAATAATCCTAATACTAGATCAAAAGCTATTTTTTTGCAGATTATATATCAGTTTGAACACATGCCATTTTCGACATTATGGCTTTAATTGGAGCTTTAAAACTATGCATAAGAAAAAAATATATTCTTTTAAAAATTGTAATTAAAGTTTTAATTATCGAAGTATAATTTTGTAGAAGAAAAAGAAAAGGGATCAGATTCTAATTATATATTTTTCCTCTTCACATTTGAATGGGTTTTTTTTCTTGGTAAGATTTAATTTTTTTTATCAAGACTAACATATAGTACTTAATAAAGCAAGTAATTAAGCCTTAAGCATCACGTGCTTCGTTTTCTCAAATTAGATGTTACATGAAAAAATTATATTCTAAAATCATTTCTCATTGTTATCGGTGCAGTCTTATTGAACAGAAAAATCATATGATGGGATCCTTAATTAAAGAAAGAAAATTAAAAATCTTTGATAGTTAATGAACTTTATAATGGTATTTACCTCCGTTACAAAAGTCATATAAAATTTGATTTTCCCTAGAACTAGTAAACCAATTTTATCATTTTTTTTGTATTTCGCTATGTAAATTACATTTTTCAAGTGCTGTGAAAATTTGTGTACCTTTTATATCGAAATTTTTTCCACCATTATTTAATAAAAGAAGAAAAAATTATTCAAAATAATTTTTTTGCATGGAATTATCTTCGGATGAAGAAATTTTATAATTATGTGCAAAAATTTTTCAATTCGCATAAAAATTTCTCGAGACATGGTGAAGTACGCATAAATTAATATTAGGTGGTTCAAATTTTCAACCCTTCTCCTGATTAAAGTATTGGGATAATGTTTCTAGATTCCGGCTAACTTCATATTTTGAGAGTCAGGAATCCCTAGAAAAGAAAGGTATGTTTATTCAGAACAAGTAAGTTTTTGTGTGTGATTTTATAACTTAAAATACCGTCTATAGTAATTAATTAGCAAATTGAGGTTCACCAAGGTCATAGATCCGATTATTATTAATTTTTTTTCTTGCGCACTGCACATTAATCTCAAATTACAGTGGTTTTGAGATCAAAATAACAAATAAAAAAAAGATCAAAAGCTAGAATTCAATTAATATATAATAAGTCAAAAATGAAATATCTCTTCGGGATTATAAAATAATAATATAAAATATCCATGTAATTTAACTTTTGTTTTAAACTTTTGGCATTAACAAGCGTAAACTTTTAATAAAAAACTCGAGGGATAAATAAATTCCTCCCTTTCTTTTAAGAATGTTTATAAGGTCATTGTTTAAAGCAAGAAATAGTTAAAAATTTTAAGAAGAAAAAAAATTCGTAAAAGCGCGATAACTAACAAACGAATGAATTGGACTTTCGAAAGAAGAATACTTAATGCTCCTCTTGCGAGAAATTTTTAAACTGAATTTTTCTGGGCTGCAGAGCAACTGGCAAAGCATTTCTTACAATATGCTTATAATTTAATAGTTTTGATTTAATTATCCCATAGTACTTCCTATGCATTATTCCATACACCTTCTTAATTACATGTTACAAAGTTTCAGGGTAGCAAAATTTAACAAAACATAAAGCTAGAGGCTCAAAAGAGTAGTAGCGTTTACTTTTCTTCCAATGAAGGGATTAACTTTTAGTTAATGACTTCATTCAAATTAATATTATCTTGAATTAATGGTATTTTAAATCAAGTAAATTCATTTTATTCATGCAATATTTAGTTTAATTCATTCGATGTAATTTTTAATAAATTTTAAAACTTATGTTGAAAAAAGTAACAAATATGTTAAGAAAATGATTTAATTTAATGGCATAGTATTTTTTGTTATGTGAAAGAGAATTATGTATTTAATATGTATATTGTGGTTACATAATAGTTTTGAGATATTATTCAATAGAAGCCTTTAAATTTGAGTAGTTAGTAAATTGCGTAATGATTCCAGTAACATGAGTTTGTTACGTTACAATCTATTTAGTAGAAAAGCCGGTAACTCATGTCATGACATTAGCAATTAACGGCTGATGTTTAAATCAATCCATCAAGCAAATTATGACTCCTTTGTAGTATTTCCTTGAATGACAGTTAATGTTACAAGGTTGCACATCATAGGTAGAAAGAAATTATCGTTAGATTCGCGAGTACTTTTGCAATTCTCTCTAGAAAACAAATACAAAAAAATGCGATTCACTACAGAATGAAGAAAATTGTGATCGCCGTTGTCAAATTTTTTTTGGAAAAGAAACTTTATAGTGCTTTCATCTTGGATATCTTTGACTGTTAATCCTGAACTGCTGGGTACACAACTTCGTAGACATATTTAAATGCAACTCAGACACATTCTGTGTAAATTCTTTTGATGACTGAATGGACATTGAACTGCCAATAGAGATCAATATTAATATTTTAGGATTGGTACAATGGTGTTTGATGGAAATTGTAAGCTGTATCAAATCACCAGTTTCGGATTCACAAGTTCATACATGAAATATGATTTGAAAGCTAGGCTTTTTCTCAATTTTACGTGAGTAGTAAATGAATCATTTATAATGCGTGAAAGATAGTCTACGGTCTTGTGCAAGTTATTGGGTAGGGTTGACAATGGATCCTTTTATCCCTAACTGGTGATCAACACCCAGTTTTCGTATTTGCATAAAAGATATTCGGAGAGTCACCATTCGCTTTTCGGTAGGGTTCAATTCTCTCAACCGCTTTTGTGAGGGACGGGCTTCATGCTTGCGTTGGCGAACGGAATCTTCTCATTTTTCTGTTTGTGTGTAACGTTTAAGGTATTCCGGTCTACGCTCTTTGGCTTTGGCTTTTTCAGTCTCGGTAAGTTTAGACCTTGGCATCGCTTTTTTCTTGCTTCAACTGTAACATTTGGGACCGAGTCAATCATTTTGGACCCTCTTTATTTGTGATATTCACCTGAATTAGTATCGAAAACGATCCAGTTTGTACTGTAGGTTAGAATTTCAGATTCATAATTAAAACAATGAAAACAAAATTATCGTACAAATGATGAAATTATCCTTTCACAACTCAATATTTATGGGATCTCTCTGGTCCCATATCTCAAAGAAACTCAACAAATTAATGCATAACAAAATTCAAAGTGAAAAAAAGAATTCTAAAAAATGATCAAACAGTAGCGGTCACCACAGCAACGCATGTGCACTGTTTACTTGATTAATGTAGTTGAAAAGTGAGGACGCCATGAAAATCCAAACCAGGACTCATTTTGCCAATGGGTAAAATATACAATTTAGACACTGTAAAACATATAAATAGTATAAATAATGAAATAATAGCATATAAAACAGCTGGAAAATGATTTCTTTTAATTTTACTATCTATTAAATTGTGAATTGTTAAATTATTCTTGCTAATGTTTCGTCATTCATTAATATTCATTTGCATTATTTCTGCACGTTTTTCAAAGGTTTTAGAAATTTCATTATCCAGCCCAATAACCTGTATTATTCCTTCATCTTATAAAATTTTCTGCTTAAGGGGAACATGATATCCTTATTGGTTTGCAATCAAAGGGAAAGAAAAACCACCTTACTAATCAGAATTTAGACAACTTTTGAGCCATTTTTTGCCATTTCTTTATATATATATGCTTCTTAATATCACCACTCACAGAATATCTCGGTTATTAAGTCGACATTTCAAATACTCAAAGTAATACTAAAATCAGGGGATCGACTTATGCACAGGTAATATAGTCGAACATTCGCTGATCACGAAATATCAACGCATTATAAAAAATGATACAGAAAAGAATAAACAATTACCCTTTTCAAAAACTATTTTATATATGTTTTCATTTGATGCGAGTAGAAATTAGTTTTGTAGAGTTTACCATGTTTTGAAAAATCCCTCAAAAGAAATGCCTTACATTAAACTGTTTTTTCAATCGTTTAAAATTTTCACTTTTTAAAAAAGTGGCTATGTATTTTAAAATGTGGTCACTGTTTAAAATGATACTACTGGTCATCGTTTTATAGCAAAACTTTCTAATTTTGCCCTATATGTGCTATAGGGGAGAGTCGGGTAGCCCCGCTCACTTAAGGAGTATTGCTTATATTTCTGTATAATATTGAGTAATAATCAATATTTTTGTATGTTTCTATTGTTTTATCATCTAATTAAATAATGCAAAAAGAATAAACCAAAAAAGAATAGTTTAACTTAAAAAAATAGAAATTTAAAAAAACATGCTTTTCAGCTCTTTTCAAAATGTGTCGGGTAGCCCCGCCCAGTTACAAAAATTATGTTTTTTGGCTGTTTTTTCAGGTGTAAATGAAAATGACCAATGTATTGACATTAGGTAAACCTCGTTTATCATTTTTATCACAAAATTATTTTATTTATTACATATTTATATACTTTTAGTGAATTCCATCATTTAATAACAATCATTTAATAACAATCATTTAATAACAACAATATTTGTTGTTAAAAATGCATATAACATTCAAATTTGAAGCAATAAAATAATAATCTTCGCAACCGTACATTTATCGACGAAATAAAATTGGTCGTTGATACCAGACATTCATGTGAGCGGGGCTACCCGAAATCCAATTTTTTCGTAAATTTGTAATTACTCGAAAATTTTTTCACATATAGACTTCTTTCTTTGTGCTTCTTTCTTTGTTCTAAATTTAAGACTACATACTTTAATGCTGTATGAATAGAAAAAATTATTGTTTTAGTATTAAAATGAAGTTTAATCGAAACATTCAGCCAATTTTTCTTAATTTCATGACTACTGTATTCAACATATTTTCAAAACTATTTTTTACCATGTTAAGAGCTGCATAAATACTTGAAACTTTGAAAATAATCTTTTTTTAATATAACAAATAATGCCCGATGGCCCATTGACTTGAAAAAATATTCTATACATATGAAATTGACAGTGGGCGGGGGTACCCGCTGGGCGGGGCTACCCGATTCTCCCCTACTCTGTTTCAAGTTTAGAAAAAGCAACCATTATCTCTACGGAGAGAGCCTGATTGCATCTAAGTGCACGCCAAATGGATGCCAGGCTCTCAGTGCGAACCTATATCAACGTCGCCAACTTTTGAAATGACGTTGCACAGCCTCCTTTTGCTTTTTCATTAACAATCAATTAATAAGAAATAAGAATTAATACAAATGTTATCTAAAAATCTAAACAAATACGCGTCTTTTTGTTCAAATTTAAGGAAGCTAATGAAAGAATAATAAATATTGTTTTTTGAAAACGATTTTCTTCTACAGCGAAATTAAAGTAAAAATTCTTTATCCCGCATTTGATTTGTTAAGAGCCTGTAAGCATAAGACGCGCCATTTTCAGTGGTCCAATCAAATCCAATGTTCTTGCAACGTCATATAGTTGTTTCCGTTTCAAGAACGAACGTTCTCTTTGTTTATAGAAATATATGTCACTAAGTCTAGGATTCCACTAAGACTACGGAAGTATAACCATTTTTTAATAATTCTATGATATATATCGTAAAAGATAGCTCGAATTAAATTTTTTGTCTTGCGTATTTAACTTTTAAAAGCTGTTGAAAACATATTTTTATTTTTATAATTTGATAACGAAATAAAACGGAACTATATGCAGTTGCGGATGGTTACTTAAATCCTACACCGCAATGGTCTTTTTTTTTTCTTAAAAAAAATTGCAACTTTCTTTTTAACTATTCGGGTAAAGCATTTATTAAAATATTTGTAATTAATTTAAATTTAGAACTTTGAAATTTAATATTAGTTCTCCAGTAACCTGAATGCTGATATTTTTTCACGTAAATTTAAAAAAAAAAACGAAAAAAACTTCTTTCCAACATTAAAGTACAAATTAAAATTTAGCATTCACTGTTAAAAATTTTAGAGTCTGTTAATCCCATAAATGGTGGAAACTACTTTCCACCAAAGCAATGTAGAGACAAAGGCAGTTGCCGGTATAATAAAACACCGAGAACGTTCTTTACAATTCTCTCGGTGTAGAGTATCTGTCACTATTTTTGGTATTTAGTAGCACTAGCATTTATAATTACAGTAAGATACGATGCACATAAGAGTTAGCGAAGTTATTTTCACGAATCAATGTAAAGTAAGTATCATTAATTAATGAGGCACATATTACACTAATTCTAGAAATAAAGTTAGTTTGAAAATAAAGCATATGCGTGGTATAGACAGACTATTGAGACAAATTGAAAAAAAAATGCTTAGAAGAATCGAAGCCGATAAAAATTGTTCATTATAAAATCATTTAGTACAGTTTAAAATGATTTAAAACATAAAAACGTATATATTTTAACAACGAACTTTAGTTTCAGTAAAAGCATAATAGCAATGAAGACAGCAACCAACTCTCGCCATTTTGTATTCTATTGTAAGCAATCTGCTGAAAAAATGCTCCAAAACTTGTGTTTTCCGAAGGAAAAAAAATTAACGTATGGTGTGAAAGCGCATGAGCTTTCCCTATTATAAGAGTTTTGAATTTATTTACACCTTTTAAAATTTTTTTTATGAAAATTACATTTGGTATTTAATTTAATAAAAAAATTTTAAAAAGTGCAAAATTTTGGGTTGTTCAACAAAAAATTCGGAGAAGCAGCACAACACAGTTCTTGCAGTGTTAAAGTATATTAAAATTGACTAATCTCAGAGTCTGTTAACTGAAAATTATTTTAATTTGTCCTATTTTTTTTGCATATCAATATTTTTCAGAAAGAACTTAAAAAATATATAACTTTTAAAGTAACTTTACTAAAATTTCGCGAATTTTGAAAAACCTTTCTCTTCGTAAAAAGTGATTTGTAATTAAAAAATAATATTCAAATTACAAAAAAATTAAATTCTAATTTTAGCATAACTAAGGATTGTTGAGTATTTGTATTTTCATTTAATAATTAGTTCCCAGCATTTTAATATTATTGTTTTTACAAAGACATCCATAAAAGTACCAAAAAATTATCTACTGCAATATATTTCAAATATGATCAAAAAGCATACATTTTTATTTTGTTTAATGTTTTAATTTACCTAACGTCATTTTTTTTCAGTTACCCCAGAATATACAGTTCAGTCACATTAATGTGATCACCTGTCAAGAGCATGAATAATCAGTCACCTTTCGCAGATTAGACAGCACTACGACGTGCAGAAAGAAAGTAAATTAGGCTATTGAAGGTGCTCACTCGGTTGAGTTTAATTCGGCTCAATTGAGTTTAAGTCCAGGAAGTTCGGTGGCTAGGCGAATAATGGTAAACTCATCTTGGTGCTTTTCGGACCATGCACGTTCACTGCGAGTAGTATGACACGTCACATTGTCCAGCTGGTAGATGCCATCCTCCTGAAGGAAAACAATTCACATGTAGGAGTGGACATGGTCTGCAAGGATAGATGCGTATTTTGCTTATACATCATGCCGTCCACTATTTTGAGTGTACCCAGAGAATGCCACGGAATCAGTCCCTCTGAATGCTCATTTCTTTTCAGCAGTTGTTGCACGGTGTTTATTTTCAGATCTTTCACGCCAGCGTTCATCTGTTCGACGGAGCATAAAACATAATTACTTGGAAAAAGCCACATCTCACCCACCACTCAGTGGACGTTCAGTTGTAGTACTGGTGTGCTGCAGTTGACTGTAGCTCATTGCCGATGAACAGGAGTCGGAGTAGCTGCATTACCCAGGGGTTTGCTACGAGGCTCATCAACACTAACGTTCGCTGAACCGTCATTGGAGAGACACTGTTGGTAGCCTCTTGGTTGATCTGGATGGTTAGGTGATCAACATTTGCACGCATATTCCCCCGAACGCATCTCTGCAGTCGTTCTTCAACTTTGTCATGTATTACCTGTGGTGCCCCACATTTGCCACGCAGCTGATTTTGGATAGTGCATTTTTTGCCATGTACGGTACACATTTAACACTGCGTCACACGAACAGCCTACAAAATTTACCGATCCGGAAATTCATATCCACAGAGGAGTCACGGTTAGCAAGCGGTGAAATGTGGTTTTGTAGGTTGGCTAGTAGGTCTTATCTCTTCGGAGTCACATCTCACCACCATGTTTCTCTATATATTTATATACCCACACTACCACCTGTCTTCTGTGATTGGTTAGTTCACGTTGACGTCGAAGGTAGGTAGTGGTCAAATTAATATAACTAGACTGTGTATAAATGAAAAAAAAAGTCTTATTGCAATGCAAATCTACATAATTTTAAATACAACATACATTAGTCTGAGAACATTGAGTAAGGGAAACTTTCTTTCGCTATAATTCGTTTATCTGAAGGTATGACAGTTAAATAAGTAAAACTCCTAACATTAGTGTCAGATAAATATTATTTGTTTTATAGAAACATTCTATTAATTCGGTTATAAAGCTGAAAATTGATTGAATTTAATATAGAAAGTTTTAATCAGATAGAAAATTTTCATTAAATAGTTTTTTTTCATCCTATGATAAAAATTGTTTGCAAATACATATCGATACTAAAAAGAATGAAAAAAAATCATAAATGATGAACATATAATTAGGAATAATTTACTAAGATTTCAATTTCGTTTCTCTACGTTTAATTTTATTTAACTAATATTATTTGGACTTAATTTTATTATCACGTTTAAAATATTAGGCACGGAATTGAACAACTTATTTTTCTTTCGAAAATTCGCAATCACAACGCTCGAATACGCCCTCTAGGGAGAAGATCAATTCCATGTCTTATTTTAACTGCGAGATAAGCATATTAAAAGTTACGTGCGAGAGGGGATTAATATAAATGTAAAATTATTTTAAAATACTTAATTACATCTGTATATGCTTCTAATTTCTGTATATGATTGTGCAGTGTTGATTAACAATGATATATTCCTCTTTTAATGTTTTCTTTCTCACGCCGAAATGAAGAACTGGCATTCATGTTATTTTGATATTCAGTAAAATTCCGTTATAACGACAATTGACAATAGAAGACAGAATTGTCGTTAAATTAAGCTTGTCCTTATAAGCAAATATACACACTTACAAAAACAATAATAATTAAAAAGACAAAAAGGAGAAATATACATATTTGCCTTCTTTCATTCTATTCAATTAACTATTTGATTTTAAATCTAAAGTAGAGTGTTTTTGCTTAAAGCTTCTAAACTCGACTTGGAATTCTTGCAATGTGCGAACAAAATAAGGAATTGCTACAGTTTTTGACGTCATCAGCAAATCTGAAAATTGATTTCAATTGTAAGTTGTGAAGAAGAAAAAAACAGAGCATGGTAAAAAGGTGGTCATTGCATTGTGGACATTGTGTGGAAGTTAATGGCAGGATTCTTAAAAATAGCAGTAATATTCGTCTGCAAGATGACTTGGTTGGTGGTCGCTCACGCATATCAGCTTTATAAGTATAATGGTTTAAGACTACAGAAAAGAAATAAGGTTAAACAATATTCATTTTGATTTTTTTGTATTGATACCGAAACAAAATAAAAATGACTTCGATTTTGATAGTGTCATATAATGCTCCTTTAAGCAGTAGAAAAAATATGCATTTCCTTAAAGGAAAAAATGTTGTAATAGGAGGAGGCTAGCAATTTTCAACTTGTTATAAACACATAATTTTTATGAGCATTTTGGTGGTAATTCAGCAATTTGTAGTTATTGCCGATTTTTCGTTTTGTGCTGTACATGCTACATAGAGCTTTCACTTAAATTAAACGGAAAAAAGGCATTAATATACACACGAAAAAAGTATACTGTCAAAAAATGATATGTTTAAAACACGCTAATCCATGTGATACTATTTAGCAGTGGATTCCACTTCTTTTTTTTATTTTTTTACGTAAGCATCGTTTAAGTAAGAAATTTTTTTTCACAAGTGGAATATTTATAGACAAAACATTTAAAACATATATCTTAGTTTGCGTATTAACAGCGATCGTAAACCGAAAGTCATTTGGAAACCGACCAAATGCGACCATCATTTTTAGGATTAGAATTTTTTTTTCTTTTAAAACGAATCTGCTTGCTTCCAAAACTTTCATGGCCAAAGACAAAAAAGGAATTTACGGTTTTACTTAAGCTGGACGGTTAACGGAATTCTGACTTAACGGAACTTATTTTTTTCCTATTTGAATTTTGCTGGGAGAATTAAGCTCCTGCTTTTCCCGAAAATTCCTTTGGGAATAATTTATCTCGAGTTCGAAGCTGTGCAGCAGCCGGTTTAAAAGTTCCAGATAGTAATCGGAGTGCTTCAAGCCTCATTGATTTAATTTCCTGTTTTAACCGGAGAAAAGACAGTTATAAAAAAAATTATGATCTTATTTTAGTTCGGATTTTTATACTGGTCTTCAAATAAAAGTTTAATTTGGATTTAATTTTAAAAGTCTAGTTTCTAAAATATTGAGTAAGTTTTTCTCGTTATCGTACCGAATAACTCAAGCAATGAAAATGCGAAAAGACATAATGGTTGTTTTAATAATAAATTAAGGAAATCGTGAATGTTAGAAGTGCTCTATAAAATCTGATTGAGCTGTAAAGCACTGAGGATAATGCGCTCGCATTCTGCGTCTCAGGTTCGAATATCTCAGAAATAGCTAATCTATTTATTACTGCTCAAAACTGCATATCTTTTTATAAACGGTTTTGAAATGTTCATTTCATAGACTTGTAGTTTTGAACCCAACCCCGAAGATTAGAAACTCTTGGATCAAGCATTGGGGCAAACTTACCCTAGTACAGGACTTTTTGATGGAACAAATTCGCATTTGCGTTACATGAAGAGGAAAACCACAAAAACTTCCCAAGGTCAGATCGATGGTAAGGGGAATCTAACCTTTGATCCGTATACCACTTGTGAGATTTTGCGCCTGCACCGTTGTCAGTGTGAGTCGGGGCACAATTCTTACCAACTAGCCATTGCTGGGAATCGAACCTGTTCACCTCATTGAGAGGCGAATGCTCTACCCCATGATACTGCATATTGCTAAAAATGCAGTCTCATGTCCCCAAGATTGCCGATTGCTAAAAATGTGCATGGACTACAGTGTTGCCATAGAATATCTCCAGGAGTAGATGGACCAGGCATTGAATAAATTAGTCATGACTAAATTAAGTCAAACATCGGAAGAATTAGTGGTTTTTCTTTTCATGTAAAGCATATGCGGATAATTATGGTCAAAAAAGTTTTTAAGGCGATGAGTTTGTTATTTTGGTTTCTCTAGGAGTCTTTTATGGTTTTCCAGGAGAAATCTCTCTCTTTCTTTCTCTCTTTGTATATATATATATATATATATATATATATATATATATATATATATATATATATATATATATATATATATATATATATATATATATATATATATATATATATATATATATATATATATATATATATATATATATATATATATATATATATATATATATATATATATATATATATATATATATGTATATATATATATATATATATATATATATATATATATATATATATATATATATATATATATATATATATATATATATATATATATTTATATATATATTTATATATATATATATATATTGTCTCAAAATCAGGACATTCGAGAGAGATGCTAGAGTAAATAAGAACAATAGCTTTAAAAATACTTTTCAAATTTACTAACACAGTATCTGAAGAACCAACTTATATGACATTTTATTAAATTGTTATCAATGCACGTCATTTTGGCTTTTATTCAGAATCAAAATGTAGTTTTGCTGAAAGGTATAGCTATTATTTTTATATGATATGGATCAAACATTTTATTGAAGAGTCATACAATTCTTTTAAAATGTCAGAAAAATTTTCTGATACATTTATTTTCTGATACAATAAATTCAACTCTTTAAGCTATGCTTTTGTGCCATTTGCGTTTGTTATTTGCAATTTTCTGACTTAAGTATTTTACATTGAAGCTATCTTATATGGTTTTCTATTTGGCTTTTCTAAAACAAATTTTCACAAAAAAATTCGAAAGATAATTATCTATCAACAAATAAACAAAAAGGCGTTTTTAATTTAATAAACTAAATTTGTTCTTGTGGAAAAAAAAAAGATTTTTTTTTCAACCGGAAAAACTTCTTGTGTGTTTGGTTTTATATAAAACGAAAGTGTTTTAATGAAGAAATTAGGGAAAATCAGAAAAAAGGGAAATGATGAGAAACGTTAAAAAAGATCAGGGACTATCGTAAATAACATATGAGATTAATAAGAGTTATTAAAAACTATAAAAAAGTAAAAGCATGAAAAAAGAGAGAGAGCACTAAAAAACGTGAAAAGAGAGATAGTACTCAAAATTATTAAAAAAATCGTAAAATAAGAGAGAATCGTAAAATAAGGGGAAAATCGTAAAACAAAAGAGACTAATAAAAATCATAAAAAAATTTGTGGAAATCTTGCAAAACGGTTTAGTAAAATTCATGAAAAAGAGAAATTAGTAAAAATCACTGAAAAAATTTCAAAATCGTAAAAAAAATTGGAGAGATAGGAAAAAAGAGAAAATTCGTGAAAGTCATAAAAGTAAAATCATAAAAAAGAGAAAACAATGAAAAGGTTAACAAAAAAAATTGAAAATCGCAAGGAAAAATGTAAAGAAAAGAGATTAGTGAAAATCGTAAGAGAAAGGAGTTTAATGGAATTAGTAAAAAATAGATTAGCTAAAATGATTAGAAAAAGATATATCAGTAAAATTCGCCCAAAAAAAACCCAATAAAATTCATAAAAAAAGGGAATTTTGGGAAAATCATTAAGAATAGATCAGTTAAAATCATAGAAAAGAGAGATTTGTGGAAATTGACAAGAAATGGAAGTTAGTTAAAATCGTGAAAAAATCTATGACAATCGTAAAAAAAGGAACATTGATGAAAATCATAAAAAAATAAATTCGGTAAAATAAAAAAAATAATTGAGGGAACAGTAAAAAGCGAAAAAATAGAGAGTTTTGAGAAAATCATGAAAACTAAAGGCTCAAGAAAATTGTAACAAAAGAGAGTTCCCAGAAAATAACTAACTCGGGAAGGGAAGAAAAGTTGGATTAAAGCTCCGGAAAAAAGGTAAAAAAATTATAAAAAAGCTTGATTTGCGAAAATCTTATGAAAAGTTATTAGTGAAAATCATAAATAACTTAAGAATTTATAAAGGATCATAATTAAACAGAGATTAGTAAAAATTTTTAAAACGAGAGAGAGATTAATGTAAATCATAAAATTAAGAGTAATTTGTGAGAATCACAAGTAAATAAGAGATTAATAAAAATCATAATGAAAGAGAGATTATTGAAAACTATAAGAAAAGAGGTGATTGAAAATCGTAAAAAAAGAGATTAATGAAAAAAAAAACAATTATTAAAAATCATAATTAAATAAGAGTTTAAGTAAAATCCTAATTATAGAGAAAGTAGCGAAAATCATAAATAAGAGAAGTTAGTGAAAATGCTAAAAGAGTTATTTGTGAGAATTATAAATTAATAAATTAGTAAAAATCATAATTAAAGAGATATTAGTGAGAACCATAAAAAAGAGAAGTGAATGAAAATCGTACAAAGAGAGATTAATGAACATCGTAAAAGAGAGTGATTTGGGAAAGTCATAAATAAATAAGAGAGTAGTAAGAATCATAATTAAAGAGAGATTAATGAGAATCATAAAAAAGAAAGGTGAATCAAACTCGAAAAAAGGAGATTAATGAAAATGGCAATAAGGAGTGATTAGTAAAAATCAAAAATAAATAAGATATTAATAAAAACCATAATTATATAGAGATTAGTGAAAATTACAAGAAAAGAGAGGTTAAAGAAAATCCTAAAAAGAGAGTGATTTGCGAAAATCATAAATAAATAAGTAAAAATTATATTTGAAGTGAGATTAGTGTTAATCGAATAATAAAAGAAAATAGTCACAGTTTAAACAACAAATTATCTTTAAGATACACTCTTAGAGAAATCGGTTCAACATTGAACCATACTTTGAACCAGAATATCCTGCAAGTTGCCTTCAACTTTAAAAAGTTTATCTGAACCCTCTTTATTCATTTAAGTTGAACCATATTGTATATTCATGATAATGTGGTTCAATGTAGCAATGTGTATATATTATAGTAAATGTTCAAGATATTTTGATTCGACCTGATTCCTAATAGTGCAGAGTAAATTATGCAGAAAAAAAGTAACATTTAATATTTAATTACATCGAAATGTTTTATTTTATTGTTTGATTTCATTCAAATACTAGCAATTAGATGATTTTTAAAAATTTGGTGTTTCCAAAACAAAATGTTTCCGAAAAATAACTTTGAAATTCATTAAAATTTTATGTAGCTATTAATACATTAATACAATTTTATGTAGCTATTAATTCTATGTAGCTATTAATTTTATGTAGCTATTAATACATATATATAATAAGAAAAGGACAGTTGAATTAATTCCACACACGAGGCTTACGATTTAAAAACAAAGCTCAATTTCTTTGATAAATTTCTGTTATGTAAATGAAAATGACCATTCTCCATTAAATCGCTCATTTTTGAAAATGAAATCTATCTTCAATATATCATATGGTAATTTCTTGAAATTTAGGCTAGCGTTTGAGAAAAAAAGGTAAGCGAGCATATTTTAGTTAGAATGAATTATTTTGTATTTTATATGCACTGAGTGCAAAATTTCAGAGTGAAAAATGTTTTAAATTTCTCTTCCTTAATTTAATATTTTTTATTTAATGGAAGAAAGATAACAAACGAGGACATAAAAAAGGTAATCAAAATATTATACATTCTGATGTATTTATCATTTGACGAAAAAAAAGTTTAATTTGTAGAAGGCTTTTTTAGCTTATGATTTACCTATACTTATATTTTAGTTATAAACATGCATTCATATTTTATAAACTCAAAGAAATTTGATATTTTTTTGTTTGCACTAAGGGTTTATGTTTACTTTAAAATTAAGTGGTGACATATCGCGAAGAAATGATGATCACCGGACTTAAAACATTTTGTACTTGTGTTCACGTCACTAAAAATGGTCACAAATAACACTGTTTTTATGAAAAAATATTTCTAATTTTCGGAAAAAAAACTGTCATATGGTGTGCCAGTATGAAACGTTTACTTCCCAGAAAAGTACTGTAAGTTAAAAATTGGCACCTGTTAAGCTTATAAGTAATGTTTTTGTAACAAACGTACTCCGTTATTTTTACAATCTGTATAGTTTTAACAAAACATTTCTATAAAAAAGCTATGCTGACATGGGTGCGAACTGAGAGCCGCATTCATACGACCAGACGACAGTGGGATTCGAACTTGGATCAACTCATTAGCAGGCGAGCAGACTGTCCTGCGAGTGGACAGTCCTGCAGACTGTCGCAGCCCTAGTACCTCAGTTTTTTACATTAAAATATAACCGTCATTGAACAGCCGACCCAATTTCGACTTTATGAGTACCAAAGTTCAACTACATAACCTTGTAATTTTGAACCCAATCCAGAAGACATGGGCACTTCTTGGAGGACTTTTTGATGAAGCTAACTAGTTTTTGCGTTACACGGAGATGAGAACCAACTAAGCCTAACGACAAGGAGTGATCCGTCTACCACTGAGAATATTTTATGTCAGCATTGTTGCGCGGAGAATTCGTGTCTACCAGCCATCGACGGTATTCGAACCTGGGTCACCCCATTGGGAGGGGTACGCCTTATCCCCTGAGCCATAACGGCTCTAGAGCCTCAGTTTGAAGAAAATTCTCAAACTGATTTCTTCTTTAAAGTTTTACTTATTGGAATAATATTTAAATACAAAAATGCTTAAGACTGTTGTGATCCACCCTTACAGAAATGTCTGGTAAATTGACTAGCAAAGAAATCATGTCTAATGAAATATAATAATCAGGTAGATCATCGGTTTGACAAGAATAGAATTATAATTTTACTTATACGATGTTAAAAACCATAAAATGAAATATAATAACAGTATGGAAAATAATAGTAAATTGGCTTGAAAAAAGACAGAGTAAACTAAATTACAGAGCAAGGACTAGAATTTGAAGAGACGATTTTATTCCATTTTTAATTTAGATAAAAACAGAGAAAAATGTGTTTTTTTTTAAAAATTAAATCGTCAAATATACAGAGGAAGTTTGTGAAACATAGTATAGATATACTATTTATGAGATTAGAAAAATTGAAGCGTTAAAAAAAAACAGACTTAGAAAAGTTTGTACTTGGATTCTCATGAAATAAAAATACTAAACAAACGATCACAAACTAGGCACTCTAAAATTAGAAAACTTACAACATGACAAAAAACAAACAAACTGTAAAACATTTTCTGCTGGTATTCACGTCAAAACAACATGAAAAGAGACAGCAAACGAGGTCCTCAATTGCGATATAAAAACTATAGGCTTACTACATTTTGTACTAACATTCGCATCTCAACAATGAGAAATTTTTTCGGATTCACCAACCAAAAGCACAAACATTGCAAATCAAAATTTCAAAAATGACATTTTGAATTTTAACATGTAAAACTGTATTTCGGATGTTTGTTGTGACGTCGAAAGTGAATCTTCTAAATTTTGGTAAAAATAACAAGCTTTAATATTCCCGAAAAAGAACGACATTTCGAACACTTAAAATATTAAAAAAAATTTACCATTTCAATTCATCTCCATGTTATTTTACTTTAATTTAGATTCTCAAGCAGGTACTTTTAAAGTGAAGTATTCCCGCAACAGCTCGTCATGGGCCAGGAGTGTTAAGGCTACACTATTTCCCATGATTGTTGTAATGTGGTTCAGAATGCAGTCTTTTTTCCCCCCATATAAATTGGTGTCTATCGAACTGAAGCTGTGTAGGCTGCAAGCCGCCATTGGGAATCAAACCTCACCACTGTCCTCCACATTGACAGCTAAATTTCATAAGTGCCATTATGTTTCAAAAACTGGTACTTTTGCGGTCCGTTAAACTTTGATGTGTGCGACTTTAAGCTCAACCTGTGTAAAAAGAAATACATATCTTCTATTATTTATGTATACTAGGAGGTTCCGCTTACCAATCCCCGTGGTGGCCTCTTATTCCATTTTTTTTCTCCGTAAAAATTTTTTATTTTTAAACAGATAAATAAAGATAATTTTGTTTATGTCAGTTAGTTAAAGTTATAATTGAGTTTAAAGTCATTTTGCTAAAATGTTAATTGTAACGAAATAAACGATTATCTGGATTTAAGAAAAACATCAATTCCACTTGAAAATAAATAGGAGCATGGAATTTGTGACACAATAAGAAGTAACAGATGAGGAGTAATTTTACTTGTTATCAATCTATAACGATAACTTTTATATTGTTTAAGAGGTCTCATGAGAAATATTTTTTATTTCTCTTGAGAGTTTTATATTTTTAAAAAAATTTCGTCGTAAATATTATGATTTATAACTTACAACATCTAATTTTCTTATCATGTAATTTCTTTGCAAAGAAAAGAAAACGGAAGTACAAGTTCACAACAAATTGAAATTTCAAACCAAATAAGTAAATAAATAAATAAATAATTGAAATTGTTCCTTTTATCATTTTAAATTTACACTCTGTAGTTGCATTTCAGCGGGCAGAAGATCACACATAATCTTTTTTTTTTTTTCAATTCAAGTTTCACAATTAATAATTAAACTAACTAACGAATATAAATTTTTTTAATTCCATCGAACTCCTTGTACATTTTTCGACACACCTATGTAATTGCAGGTTTCAAAGTACTGTAACGAAATAAAACGTAACGGTGAGTTGAAAGCCCTAAACAGCGACAGTGGTTTCAATGTTCTTTTTTTCTTTTAATATAAATATATTTAAACTTAAATTAGACACTATGATTACTGAAATAAAAATAATTTTTTTCTCTTAATTTTTGAAAAAAAAATATTAATAATTTAATATTTAATTGAAGAAAAAACAAAAAAAAACTACCAAAATCTTGCAAATCACTGCTCAGGAGAATTAATGCAATGGCGACAAGACATGTTTGATCGAGTGAGGAAATCGAGAGAAGTTGAAAGATTAAAACATCTTCAAATTACAACTTTAAATGATTTTGCTTTGTATTGCATTTGTATTACTCTCCTGTACTGTGATTTGTCAGATTTCAATAGCGTTTTTGTTTTTCTCTTGCCTTAACACTAATTTGCAATCTGTAATGGGCATATTTTTATTTTCTTTTTTGATAAGGATTCTAAAAAATATATGTTAAAGATGGTCTTTAGAGAATACCTTGAATTTACAACTTTGGCGTGATGATGTGAAGTTTCATTAAAGCTATTGAACAAATATCAGTTTTTCAGCTTTTAAAACCAAAAAATTATAACTCATGAGTTTAACTCATTTTAATTATAACCAATGAGTTTAACTCATTTTAAATTATAACCCATGAGTTAAACGAATATGTTTTGAATAATCTGCTTCAATGCTTCATGGCTTGGCTTCAATCAGCAGATCTGTCGATCTGTTTTGAAAAGTTAATCAAGAGTAGAAACAATTTCCAGGGAATTAGATTTTTCACAGCTTGAGAGAAATTTAAATTACTTTCAGACAATCACTCTTCATCTTAAAGTTGTTAACATTGCTTGAGGAGATATTCCTCGTCTTGATATATAATCAGATTAGGAGACAAAAATATGTAGATTTTGTTAATTCTTATGCTAATGACACTGGTTCATATTGAATGCTGGTATATGCATCTTGATTTGCAATTTAATAACATCTGCGATACTGAAAACAGTGGTAAGTCTCGAGACTGTAAGTATTTTTGAAAGGTGTCACATCACAATACCCTTCAAATTTGCTTCAACTGTATTACGATGCTGAACTACATTATCTTGAAAATTAAATGTTCACGATCTTAACTACACGTTCTGAAGAAAGGAAAAACAAGGTTATATTTGATACCATAAAAAATGTCAAAAATTCTGTGCAGATTTGTGCATTTAGATACCGATATTTTGGTTCAATATTGGACTGATTTTTCTGAGACTGTTCTTTTAATTGTACATTTTTACTTAAACTGGAAAATATTAAAATGAGTTAAAGATTTATTTCGGCACTTTCTGTAACTCATTAACTTATTATCAGGTTAGAGAATGCCATTTAAAACTTTACATTATTAAATATGGAACTAGAAAAACAAATAATTACTAAAATATAAAATTAATCACAAATAAAAAAAAATTATTTCTGTTACGTCAAGCGCTCAGGTATCATAATTTTGATCTAGTTGCGCTTTCTACGTCATTTTGTTAACATCGTTTTGTTTGTCATTTCTAAGTTAACTTTCAAAAAATTCTATGGCTGGCAACAGCAATTTTAGTTTTTAAGTTGTTTATTTTTATTTCTTTTAGAATTCGTTCTTTTTTAGCGAAATGTTTTTTGACCTAACAGAATTCTTTGCCGACTGTTCTCTGTATATATGAAGAAAATAAAGTAAATATTTCAGTGTTGTGAAAAGAATCTAATTTAGTTGTACAAAGTACTACAATTTCACTATTTTTTTTACTTAAAAGGGAAGTAAAATAACGTTATTTAATTAATAAAATAGTCAAACAGTAAAAACATTAGTTAAATTTACAGAAAAATCGTAAGCTAGTGTGCCAGCATAAAACCGTTTATTTCACAGAAAAATACTGTTTCTTAAAAATGCATGTTTTTTAAGGAGATAGGTACTGCTATTTTAACAATTCATTTTGCAAATTATTTATTTTAGCAAAACACTTTGTTGTTATAGCAAAACAAAAAACACTGCAAACTACATCAGCGTTGGGTCTGTGAGAGCGGAGAGCAGAATTCGCATTACCAGTCGCCGCCGGGACTCAAACCCGGATCACCTAATAGGCAAGCAAGCGAGCATTATTTTCCCAGAGACACGACAGCCCTAGTGTCTGGTTATGACGAAAATTCTTAAACTGTCCTTATCTTAAAGGTCTAACTTATTGAAATTACATTAAAGTGCATAAAGCTTTTTAAATATTGTGGCCTACCTTTTTGAAATATCTGACAATTTAACTTACCGAAAAATTATAGATAAAGACAGATAATAACCAGGTAGAGTATCACTTTGACTATAAAGTCAAATCATAATTTTATTTAAAATCAATAATCATAATTGGTTTGAACTTAAACTTTGAATAAAATCATAATTTTATTTAAAGTTTATGTTCAAAACCATGAGATAATCGCTGAAAAGTAAGAGCAAGTATGGAAAATAATCGTAATATTTGAAGAAAAAAATATTAAGATCTCAGTAAGCAAAACGAAATGGCAAGAACCAGAAGGTGAATAAACAGTTTATGATTAGGGTGAAAAAAGAGAAAAACTGTTTTGTGAAATACAGCTTTAAATCGTCAAATATATGGAGAAACCCTATGAAAAAAAACAGCAATTTTTTGCGGGTTAACGATTAAAAAAATTCCGTATTAACAATAAGTTTGTAACAAATAAGTTTTTTTTCTGTAGTACTTAGAGTTACTTTTTTTTTTATAGTGGATTAAAGTAGCACCATTTTCATCGCTTGAGTTGGAAGCTCTGTAACTCAACTAAAGTATTATAATTAATATTCATAATATTTCTGAGATTAATATATAATGAAATGTATATTATTTTTAAAAATAGGAATTAACCTTGCAAAAATATTATAATCATTGCTTATTAAACTAGAAATTTGTTTTTGTAAAAAAAAAAAAAAAAAAAAAAACTTCTCAACTGATTAAAATTATATCAACTTACAAGGATCATTTACCAATTACAATGAGTATGTGTCAACTTAAAATAAATATTAGTATAAAGTAAGCAATTAATTAATAATTAAAGAATTTTCTTTTTGTAATATTTTTCTCTAGTCATTCTTCTTTGCAAATCTAATTAAACCATATGTTATGAAACGTTGTGTGAAAAAAAAAGAAGCATGAGAAATGCCATCTGGTCATAATTCATGAAGTAAGGACTTTTCTCGTTAATCAAGTAGTTAAGTAAACATAATTAATTCGAAGATAATTAATTCTTTTGAAATAAAAACGATTATTCCAATCATTTCCCTAAATTACTTTAATTATTTTGCCTGTGCTGTTAATCAAGCATCTAATATCCTTGAATGACTAATTAATCTTACTGTATTCGTAATCCAGTATACTTTAAGGAAATGTTCCATTTAAACTATTCGCCGATGCCGATCTCTTGAAACACTTAATTCTAAATTTATTTTCAAGTGTTTTCTGAAATCTAATTCCGATAAGAATAACAAGAAGAGTTCTCCAATTTTTTTTTATCTACCTATTTTTGGGAACGAGTACAGTTTTCGTTTTTAAATTATGAGTCGTTTTTGATATCCTTCATAGCGTATAATATTAAGCAATATCTTTGATGTATATTTATTTCGATATCTCTCTTAAATGATATGTTAACAACTTTGATTTAATTTTAATCGAAGTTGACTTGCTTTTAATTAAGTAAACTTTGGATTTAAAGACATTTTCAATTGTTTAATAAATTTTCAATTGTTCTTAGATTAAATGTTTAACCAAAAAACTATCAATTTGTAAACAAAAGACGTAAAATGCTCTAAATCCATTTCCTTTGGAAAACAAATTATGTTTGATCTAAAGGAATAAGTACTGTTCTAACATTTCACTAACAGTTTAAAGAAATTCGTACTGTTAATTTATTATAAAAAAGAATTTCTGGAAAATGTTTTTGCTTCCTGCGAAAAATTACAAAATTTAATCTAGATACTAAACTTTTTAAAGCGATCCCTTTAATAAATTCTTCTTTAATATAATAGGTAACTTAATTGCGTTGAAAAGTTTTTTTTAGTAAACGAATGTGTCTATAGTTTTAAAGATTTTAATTACGAATAATCAAGAAAAGTTTCGAGAAAATGGCTATCTATTTCTTTAGACCAATAAAGCTTCATAATTAACTTCAACCAATAATTAACTTCATAAAACCAATAAAGAAAAAAAAATACTTCATGAAAAAAAAAATCTTCAAATACAAGCAGAATAAACATAATAAGCAAAAGTAAGTTAGTAATAAATTTATATTGATCAATATAATGAAATATTGCATAAAAGTTAAAGCAATAAATCGACACAACTAAATAACTTAAAAATAATTTTAATTTATTATTACTATTATTTATTGCTCTCCCCTTTGACTTTCCGTTATTTACTCGAGAAAAACAAGTATTTAGAAGTGTTGATATAAACTACAAATATCATTTGACATCTTGAAATTGCTTGTAGCTAATTCATGATAGTCAAATTTTATCATATAAAAACAATTATTGTCGGTTCCACTTCAGAGAGTGAGGCATTAAAACTTGTAACCACACTTCCCATATGAAATTGAAATACTTAATTAGTCAAATTTTAGTCGAAATTAATAGTCAAATTTTATCATATAAAAACAATTATTGTCGGTTCCACTTCAGAGAGTGAGGCATTAAAACTTGTAACCACACTTCCCATATGAAATTGAAATACTTATATTAGTATGTTTTGTATCTATTAAAAAAGTATAAATTACCACTATGAAAAAGATACTAATTAACAACACTTATTATGCATTATTGTCATCAATAACAGTATGGCAAATTTTCACAGTTTCCCGAAACTGATGAGTAAGTACATTTTCTTCATTAATTTTCTTCATTTTACTCCGTAATTTAAATTTATTCCATTTTCTTCATTTTACTCCATAACTTAATCTCTTTTATTTCAATAACCATTGATTTTTAGCATTTAACTTTAACCATCGATAGCGTAATTATAGCCAAAATAAATACGCGGTTTCATATGATAATATATTTCATTGATGCCCTCCCATGCCACCCATGTTAATTATTGCGCTTATAAGAAACTAAAGCTATAAGATAAATAGAGAACATACAATAAAATCCTTTTTTGATTAAATAGAGCGGTAAGCTAGCAAACATCATGGATTAAAATATTTGATTAAGAAAACAGAAGCGCTTACTGTTTAATTTAAAACGATGACAAATGTTATTAAAATGTAAAAATTTTATTTTCAAGCGTCTCTCCCGAACGATCGATTTGAAATTTTTTAGTGATTTTTAAGATCGGGAACTTAGGGCGTAACTACCACTACGATTATTAAAGATCAATTCATTAGTATATAAGACGTGCTACCTTGCTTCAATCTTCAGGTACCTTTTGATAGATGAAGGTTGGTATTTTCTAATAGTCTATTTCCCACATTGTCCCACACGTCCGCAGGTCACATTGGTGACCTGAGGACGTGATATGATAACGACTACTTCGATGCATGGTCCGCATTGAACAGTTGGCTTGCTAATTGTGACGGCGTCATCGCCCTCCTCACGCTGTTGCTTCTCAGTCTCTTTTATACATAGCGGGATCCCGCACACACTCGTCTGCTAATAGCAACACAGGAGTGACAACACACACAACCACGAATTTAATACAACTCTCATGGCTAAAGCTCAAAACCTGGTAACCTTAATCCAGCTCACCCGGTCTTTCACAAATACAGCAAGTGGTATCCGTTCATCGAATTCTATCCTTGATAAAATTCTGGTGGGGAGTATTGTGGCGTTACTACCACTATGATTATTAAACATCAATTCACTAGTATATAAGACATGCTAACTTGCTTCAATCTTCAGGTACCTTTTGATCGATGAATATTGGCATTATCTAATGGTCTATTCCCCACAAACTAATATTGACCATTTCACTGTCTAAGTATTAGAACTGTATCACAAACTGTTCAGAACTTACAAGAGTGACACATACTTACTTTTGCTACTATTATTATTAAAATATCCACCACTCCTTTGAGCGAGGGCCCAGGAAGATAGGCAAAATTTTGACATGCATTCAATTTTGAACATTGTTTGATGCATTGTTTAAATGATTTTACCAAATAATGTTTTAAAAGCAATTGGTTTATTGGTGATGATGCTTTAAAATTTGGTATATTTCTGACTCCTTAAAAAGATATGCAGTTAAATTGCTTCGAAAAAAATAAATTTAATCATGTGGTTATTTTAAGAAAACTCTAATCCACGTAACAAAACTTACAAGTCCTCCAATTAAATTCGCTTTGTTTTACTCCCTTTTGATCTTTTTTTTTTCATTTTCTCTCCCATTTAGATCTTGAATTGGCAGTCTATGAAGAATTATTTTGATTTTTATTTAAAAGAAATTGTTAAAAAGATAAGAAGCACTCTGTTTCTTATGAAAGAAAAAATGGAGTTTTACATCTAAGAGAAATAAGTTGAACAAAACAAGAGAATTAAATCAAATTAAAGACTGCGAACCAGAAACATCAAATTATAAAAAGAATCTTAGGAAAGGCTTTTAATTTGAGAGATATACTTTGTTGCAGAAATTCGACTCGGAAAAAAAGGAGAGAATTTTTTTAAACATGAAACGTTTTTCGATAAAACAAAATAAATTATTTTCATTATTAAAAACATGACATAGATTTTATTTGAAATGCGAAATTGAAAATATAGATGATATATATAAACTTATTAAAACTCAAAATAAAGTTTGTGTTAGATATGTTGAAAAATTTAGTGAGAAATAAATGTTATGAAGCGCTGAGCTTTTATTTAAAAAATGGGAATATATATATGATTGAGATAATCACAACCGAATATATATATATATATGATTGAGATAATCACGTAGTCGCTTTGGTGAATGTCCAAAATATTTGTTATATCCGATTTGATATTAATTTATTCGTTCGGATTATTATATTATATTGATATTTCAATATCTGCTGAGGATAGATTTGGAGAACCATCAGTGTTCGGAGTACCGTTTAAATGCGTACTGGGAAGTGGCACTAAACCTTAAGAAACATTGATGTAGGGAATACCGGGCAGTGGCACTTAAATAGTATATATTTCGGACGTTTACCAAAAGCGACTATGTGATTGTCAACATTCACAGATATATATATATATATATATATATATATATATATATATATATATATATATATATATATATATATATATATATATATATATATATATATATATATATATATATATATATATATATATATATATATATATATATATATATATATATATATAATAACAGGGCTACATCTTTGTTATCATTGGTGTATTCATATTAAGAAATGCAGTCAAAAGCCATCATATGTCATAAAAAGTTTCATTTCACGTTATTCTGGTGGTTATAACAGTTCACATCCGCACTTCTCAAAGGAAGGGGTGTGGACAAGACTCCGGATGGTTCCGGCAGATGTTCATTGGAACACGTTATTCAGCAAGAGACATGCGAAAACCTTCGGTCTTGCATTAAATAGTACAGAGATTGGTGTAATTAGGTTCAAGTCGTACATGCCTTTGTAACTCTACGCCCTATGGAAAATCATTTAATGCTTCCTAATATGGAAGTGAAAGAGGAACAAGATTCTAAAAATAACTCCTCCTTTCAAATATTAATCTAATTATTATTCAATGGTATCTTTTCAGTCTTGAAATCCCAAAATAGAATAGCACTACGCTTACTCTTTAACAAAGACATTTTATGAAACCGAAAGAATTTTAATTCTTTTATTAATACAAAAGTATTTATTATTTTTGTATTCACACGCACGCACGCACGCACGCACATACACATGTAATACAAAATAATAAATACTTTTGTATTAATAAAAGAATTAAAACTCCTTCGGTTTCATAAAAAATCGGACTTTAAATATACAATTCGTGTTTTGGCAAGGAAAAACAATTCGTTTTTTTTTCCCTCGAAGTTTTAAACTAGTTACAAAGTTTAACATTAGGTGGCACACTGCAATCAACAAAATCTAAACCTACCAAAAAATTCAACCAATATAACCGAGAAAAATCTGAAACAACGTTTTTAAAATAATCGCTATTTGAAGCAAAAACAAGGTGCAGTTTAAGGACGAAATTAACAGATGTCCTCAAATTTTAATTAGGAAAACATCAGAAACAGTGTTAAATAGTTTTAGTCAGCAGCATGATCTGTTGGCGTACTTTAGAACTAATTTTAAGACTTGATGTAAATAAATCCTCTAGTTCTTAAAGCAAAATGCAGAAAACCGTACATTTCTATTTTATTCCGTTTTTCTTCAACAGATTTTTTATAATCGTCGGTGATTTTCGGGGTTAAGATAAGACAAAAGCCATTCGGAAATAGCAAAGGGAAACTTGAATGCGTTTCGCACAAAACGTACACTAAAGAAAATAAGTATGGTGAAAACTACCAGAATATGGTCGAATTTAAAGTGTTTCGTATCTCTGCGGGTACACCAAAGAGATCAACAATTTTTACTGAGGCGTTTGATAATAATTTTGGTAAAATAATGCCTCTATCACACGAGAGAAAAATATGTGCAACTGCAAGTGTAAGTGCAACTGTAAGTGAAATTCCTCCGTTCGGAGTTGCCGAAAGGGTTGCTTAATTGCCTGAACGGTTGCATGAAATTGGGTTACCATATTTTGTTATTTATCTTTACTTTTGGCTCATATTTAATTTTATCATATGATTCTATTATATCATAGTTTCTCAACGATGTTCGTAAAGATGCTGTAGAATATTGATTGATTTTGATTTAATTTTTTACATTTGTATTTGTGTTAAGTCTTTTCTTCAGCAGGAAATTAAAATTCTGAAAACTTTATTTCCCCATTAGTGAAGTAGCATAGTATAAAAAGGATTATGATTTCTACCTCATAATATGAGATAATATTAAGATATCATTGAATTTCATGCTGCGTCCCTAAAAAGATAAGGGGGTGAAAGGGGGATGGACTTAAATACTATCTAGAATTTTGACGATTTTTTTACTTTGATTTGAGTGACTAATGTATAAAACATGGTGCGTAGCATTTTTAAAAAGTGCTTTTTAAGTGAAGTAGCATAGTATAAAAAGGATTATGATTTCTACCTCATAATATAAAATGATATTAAGATATCAATGAATTTCATGTTGTGTCTCTAAAAGGATAAGGGGGTGAAAGGGGGATGGACTTAAATACTATCTAGAATTTTGACGATTTTTTTTATCTTGATTTGAGAGACTAAGGTATAAAACATGGTGCGTAGCGTTTTTAAAAAGTACTTAAAGGTGCTTATTTTTGATTTTCATTTTTTAAAGGCCCTTAAAGGTGCTTTTCTTAATAAGTGTTTTTAAAAAGTGCCTTATTTTCCTTTTTCGAAAAAGAGATTTATGAAAAGGAATGTCGATTTTCGCCACATATTATGTAAAAACGTACTTTTCACATTTTTCTATTTCACGTTTTCAGAATTCATTCGTCCCTCACTGGACTGATCGTTAAGACACGGTTCCCAGCAGATCACCGAAGTCAAGCATCACTGGCTATGGTCAGTGTGCGGGTGGGTGACCACTTGGATCAGTCTGCGTAGGGACCGAGGGTGTGCGGTATGGGTCCTCGTTAAACTGTGCTACCGCAAAGTGCTCAACTTCGCTCGCAGGTCGTCGGGCTACCGAGGCGGGGGTGCCATCCCCTCCGCAGAGGATCAAAATTGTGATGGCATGTCTTCGGATCATCCTCCGGGATGTTTCCCAGACCGTCGCCAATAGCCCATTGTGCAGCTCTAGTGCGACGTAAATTAACAACAACAGCAGAATTCATTCAACCATGATCAATTTCAGCGTACCGTCAGTCCATAGCGTATGAAAACGCCAATCATTTTACAGGTTTGGTGAAATACTTGCGAGTCCGCATGTGCGTCTAGTGAGCTGGGTTCGGTGAGATTCTTGCTCTCTCATGCTGTATTTTGCAAGATATTCTCAATTTCAGGCTTTATTTTCCACCCTCTGAAATCGAACCGAAAAATCTCTTGATCATTTTTTTAATGGCTAATATAATCAAGAAAACAGTTCTTTGTCAAATTCTAGTTATTTTATCATGATCATGTAAAGTCTGAGAATTATTTTGCATTTTGTCAATTTACCTAGAGCTTTAAAATATTTTTTGAGTGCCTAAAATGTTCTTAAAAGTTGCTTATTTTTTGTTGAAAGATTTGGCTCCGCATCCTGTAAAAGCATAGTTTATTTATATATATTTACTATGTAACATGCTAGCTAGGCAAGTGCGGTATCATTATCTATGTAAACACTAAATTGAATGAGAATAAAAACAAGCTGTCTGATTTAATAGTTTAACAATTCGAAAATTTATAAAAAGTTTAATGTGTAGAAAGGACAATTTTATGACTTATACCACTTTATGCAACTGACATTGCTATCTAATCAAGTAAGGCATTTCTTCAAATTTATATTTTAAGCTTAATTCAAAAACATAGTCCTTTGAAATAATTCTGTAGAAGAAATGATGGTTTAATGTATGAAATATAAAATTTTTGAATTACCTTTCACTCATAAAATATTTATAACATCAAAACTATTAGATCTATCAAATCAATTCTATTTTTTAAATTGAGTCTAGAAAATACATAATAAATAATGTCAGACTTGTCTATACTACAATGTCTCAGAATTTTATTTTCATCAAATTAATTTACATTACATGAAGGGATCATCAATTTTATTCATTTACACATTGCATATCAGGAATATCACTTTTATGAAAATTATTTTTTCCTCTTTCTTAGTAAAATTGCTTTTTAAATATAAGAGGATTTTCAATGTCATACTTACATTTTATTATTGTAAAATTTAAAACATTCATTATTGGTATAAGATAATTTAATTAAAAATTATAGGATTTATTTTGGGACAAATTTATTGTTATATACAGTATATAAATTAAAATTTATTTATAACTATGAAAAAAAAAATATTTTATTAAGAACATACTTTTAATGTATCATATTGTTTTGTTATAGCCCTTTACGTGTTTTGTTTTGCATTTTAAATAATACAAGAATCAATTTAAAAAATAAAACATTTATTGTCAAGTGAAACATTTAGAACATTATTCATTTTTATTTCTTATTTTTTAATTTCTTCCATAAAAACAGTATTACATCTCTTTCCTTCTTTACCAGATAAACCTTACAGGATTATACGAAATATCTGAAATAAAAGAAAGAAATCACTTTCATGATAAAATTTTACCAACACATTATTAGAATAAGGAAGATTAAATGCCAATAATTTGAAATCATTTAAGTCCTTAGGTATCCCTTTTAAACTTACTTTAAGTTTGACAGATATTTTGATTATAGTTCTAAGATTATTCTATACACTAATGAAAGATGGCAGGTGTGTTTAGTTTTGTAGTTCTTATGTTTGGATTGAAATTTGTTTCAAGAAAAATAAATTGTATTTATAAACGAAGACTCTTAAAAATGTAATTATATTGAAAAATTAGTAAGGTACACTTACATACTTACTGTCATAATAGAAAAGCTAAGTATCAAGAGATAAATGTGAAGTATAAATAAAAAGTAAAGTATCATTAGTTAACTTTGAATAATTATAAACAAAATATTATGCAAATCATCATACACAAAAAAAAAAAAAATAGAAGGGATGAATGTAGAAACAGACAAGGTGATTGGGAATTTGCATTTTTAATAATTACTTTTTATATATAATATACTACCTTTCTTGTAATACTTTTCAATAATTACTGGAAAATGGGGTAACTTTGTGAGAAACAAGGTAAATATTTACCACACATATTTTCTAACTTGTTTTAAAATGAGATTTTCAAAAATTAGAAGAATTCTTAGGGAAGAATAAAATAATTATTTCACTAATAATTATAAAACTTTCAAATAATCGGACACATGCTTTTACAATCAACAGAAACAAAGATTAAAATTTAAAAATAAAGAAATATAATCATTATTATATTTTATGTTATAATACTGAAACAAAGTTTGGCGAGTTGCTTGGCGAATATTTCAAAGTAAAGCTTTTCGCCAGTATAATTCTTTACATATATAAAAATAGAAATTATTTCTATTTAAAGTAATTAAAACTTTGATCGGAACAAATTATAATAAGTTTTAATTTTATTAGCTTAAAATAAATAAATATTTTAAAAGAAAATTTATCGCAAAAATAATGTACTATACTTACCGATACTAAAATCGTGTGCAGGTTCCTGTTATGGTAGTACATCAACTGCATTGAGATGGTCATCTCATAGTGCGAAAGTATTTTTAATGCTTTCATTTTAAAGGAAATGTTATTATTAAACTAAAAACTTGTTCCGTCTCATCTATAAAAAAATTTCATCCGATCATCCTCTTCCTAACGTTGCCGCCATTTTTATTTACATTTGTATATGTCATCACATAAAATTGAAACGTCATAAAAAGCAAACGATCTGATTGGTTCATGAAAGAAATTGCCTGAACGGTTGCAGATATTTCGTGCAACCGTAATTTCTATATCACACGAGCGATTTTTGGAGAAATTTCACTTACAGTTGCACTTACACTTGCAGTTGCACATATTTTCTCTCGTGTGATATAGCCATAAGGAAATAAATATAATATTTTAAGGGATAAATTTAATAAATGTGGTAAAATTTAGTAATTACCTTTACTTGATACCTTAGAGCATGCCATAACAACCATTTAATCAGTTTAATTTTCTTTAAAGTTTTGTATTTTTTCACTAAGTGTGTGGTAATAAGAACTATAATTTTGAAAACCAGAATTTTCGGTAAACCGAGGCAATTACCAAATGAGTGGTTTAAATACTTTAAATCTTTATTATTAACCAGAATTATGTTTTTTTTTTAACTAGAAATGACATTACCATAAATTGCGGTAATTTTACCGGTATTTTTTCTCCGTGTAGGAATATAAAACTTTCTAAGAAGAAGATGCTTTTTTATTTTATTTTTACACAAAGCGTTTTGAAAAAAAAAAACAATAGTGTGGTAAGAACAAATAAGAACTGAACTGAAGAAAGAGAACTGAAAGATAGACAATACTAGTTTTAAGACTTTTTGTTTTCTATTTTTTGTTTTGTTAAGAGTAGTTAGTGTTAAGAAGTATTGGCTCAAAAAGTTTCGGGGCTACATATTTCGAAATCCGCAAAAAAAGTGAAAGATTAAAAAACAAACATAATATAACTAATTTGTTTCTTATTTATATTTTATTGCGAAGCTGATTAGACTAATAAAGTTATTAGGAGAGAAAATTGCTGGAACTTGCTTTTCGCTGACTACAGAAAAAAAGAGCTTAGTGCTATTTTGGAAATAAGTTGAAAGTAATGAACTTTCTAAAAAAAGCTTTCACATAATGCGACTTGATTGTATTTGTAATAACATTTTTATTATAAGTTGATTATATTTTTTACGAAAGTAGTTCCAAAGTTTTTTCTAACTTTTGGGATTGAATATTTCATTAACTCATCAAAGTCAATGTTTTGAGCAATCAATTATTTCTATAAAAACTTTAATATCATTGTTGAGGTATAGGTAGTTGACATATTCGATTTTGAGTACAACTCCGGAATTTTTTGAGAGCTTGACTTCAATTTATACTCAATGAATAGTTAATTTCAAATTACATTTTTGTATTTTTTATTCATGATTAAAGTAAAATGAACTATATTTAAAATTAATTTCTGAACAATTTCTTATAGTTAATACATTTTATTACATTTTATCAATTTTAATAAAATTTAAAAAGTTATTTATACAAAATATTAGAATTTCGTAAAACCATTATCAGAAATCCACAGTATATCAATATTTCCCTCGCACGCTTCTGCAGTACGAATAAAAAGACGAATCACTTTTAATAACTTTTGATTTAATGTTTGGATTTTCATGCACTAGGACTCAATCTTAGTGGTTCTACGGGTTTGACCTCAAATATGGTAATTATTAAGTTACAATATGGTAATATTTTAAGTTACGAATTAAGATAAAAATGCGTATTTTCTCTAAAATATACATTTTATTCGAAAGATTTGGTTTCATGACCTCCGAAATATAAAGGAGAGCCACATTCTGGGAAATATAGTCCTAATAGTTTGGTCAGGAGAGTTGTCCAACTTTACTACCCTTTAATGCTGATTTTAGATTTTGCGTATTTCTTATTCACATCCAAAGCATTTTTTTAAGCGGGTTGAAAAATTTTTGTAAACACATATAAAATTTTTTTACCCAAGGATAATACATGTAAAAATAATTTTTACTATTTATTATTTTAATAAAAATATTAAAAAGAGTGTAAATTTACACAGCAAAATACAAATTTGAACGAAATCAGTCGAATAGTTCCTGAAAAATTAAATTATAAAAGAGGCAAATATTCAAATAATTAGCATATTTGATGTCCCCCCCTTGAGCCAATTAAGATGTTTTGGAAATTGGCTTTCAATTTGTCACTCTGGACTAGAGGCACTATTTATTTTAGTTCAAAACAGAAATTTTTTATAAAAAATTGAGATATAAAAATGAAAGAAAAAAAATAGATCAATACCAATACGGGATACCTTTTAAAACATAAATTTAAAGAGCTAAACTTTCCGATACTATTTTTTATTAATTTATTTTATTTTAATCTTAGAAAATTTCAGGAAACTTTTTAAATTTTAAGACACTAAAATCGGAATGCTTTATAAATCACCGAAGACGTATTCGCAACAAAATTTAGAAAAACAATAAAATGTCTTCCACGCATGAGTAACATTAAAAGACTACTTTGAATTCTTATATCTTGTCAAATTTTAAAAGAATTTTTTTCAAGCTTTATTTTTTTAATTAATTAAAAATTTCCCTAAACATTTGCTTAAATTTACGGATAGTTCATTAAGAAAACATAAGGTAAAAAAAAAGAAAAAATTATAGTTTTTTATAAAATGCCCATATCTCTATGAATATTTAAGCTACATTTAGGAAATTTTTTTAATTATTGAATATAATAATCGAGGAAACCGAAATAAGTGACAAGCTTATTGGTGTATTTTCTCGCATAAGGTAATCAAAAACGATATTTTTTGTTCGTAATTTATTACCGGTTCCTCAAATCACTGAAAGATTTAAACTTTTTTAATATGTATGAGAAATCGCATGACCTGAACACCTATAAAGTTATTTTTTGAGTATTAAATAAATAATTCCAAGAAATTGAAGTGGTAAGATATTACCTGATTGAAAACTTCATTCACTTCAAAAATATACCAGTCGATGTGTTTCTAGCACTTTAAAAATAGGCGTTCATTTTCAAGACTTGCCAGACGTTAATGTAAAGAACCAAAGATAAATTGAAAAAAAAAAGAAACGTAAAGTTCCCAATGAAAAATGGAAAAATAAAGGTTAGAAGCAAAAGTAGAAAAACCAGAGAAGCCGAGAAAAGAAAAGATGAACAAGAAAACCGAGAGGGAAATCAGGGTAAAATATATTTGCACGCGTTATGGAGAGTTGGGGAGGAATAAATATCATTAACAAGAGAATTAGCATTTAAATGAATAAAACAACATCTTGTTTTTTTAAATTTATATTCATGTCTGACAGGTCTTGAAAGTGGGAGCCTATTTTTGAAGTGCTTGAAACATATTATTTCATATTTGTATATTTTTGAAGCAAATGAAGTTCTCAATCAGGTAAATCTTCAAGTATTTCTTCAGAAATTTGAAAAAAAAAGTAAAGACCAGGAAGTGTATTTTCATTATGTAGAAGGATAGGGTATCTTCCAGCAATAAATTCAATGTGAATATTCATTTTTCTAGCTTGTATTTCCTTATTAATCCCATTTGTTCATTATTAATTAATTTGTTATTAATTCACTGATGATACTGTAATGTATTTAAGGATACGATGCTATTACGTCTCAGATGGTTAACGTCTGGATTTATTATAGTAGTATTGACACTTGAAAATTTTAAAATTTGCTTATAAATTATAAATTTCTAACTTCGGTACAAAATTTAAGTCTTCTAACTTAAAAGACTAGTTTTATATAATTTATTTGTTTTTTAATGTCGCACTAGGTCTATATTAATGGGCGGCCGGTGACTGCTCGAGATTCTATACAATACTAGTGTATTCAAACCCCACACTACCACGTATTCAAACGATTCGAGACAATACTAGTGTATTGAGCCGCGATGGCTCAGGGGATAGAGCGTTCGCCTTCCAATGCGGCGAACCGGGTTCGAATCTTAGTCGATACGAATTCCGCATCCGGCTTGCACCAACCACAGTGCTGACGTGAAATATCCTCAGTGGCAGAGATGCCAACTTGCTCCGGACAGCAACTATATATTTTAAAGTGGTAGTTTATCAATTGTGATTCTTGATTTAATAAATTCAATTTAGTAGATTTTGATCCACCACTATTTCTAAATAATTCGTAGGCTTATATAATTCACCTTTTTATAGTACCTATGTCATGCTATACCTTTCAAAAAGTAAGCCAAAATAGTCAAATATTTGCAATATTTACTTTGTAGTTATTTACCGTTATTTTAATTATTTTAGCGTGTCCGGAGCAGTTGGCATCTCTGCAGTGGTAGACGGATCATGGGTTAGAGTCCCCTTGCCGTCAGGCTAACCGTGGGAGGTTCTCGTGGTCTTCCTCTCCATATAACGCAAATGCGGGTTAGCTCCATCAAAAAGTCCTCCACGAAGGCTAATTTCTCCCAATACTCGATCCAGGAGTTCCCTTGTCTTCTGGATTGGGTTCGAAATTACAAGGCTATGGAGTTGAACATTAGTTGTCGTAAACCCAATAATTGAGTCGGCTGCTCAACGATGGTTATTAATAAATAAATAAGTAAATCAGATTGTAGATGGTGGTTTGCACCTCACTAAGCTCTACACCTCACTTCCTAACCACCCAATTGCACATGGACTTCCCAGGCTCTGAAGCCATTCTCCCACGGTTTTACAGCAGTGGGGAAAAAACCAAATTAAAATCTTGTTTTTACTTGAATTAGACTTTTAGTTGATTAACAAACACCCAGAGTATTGTATTTTTCACAAACGTTAACATAAATTGCGTGAAATGAGTAACAAGCGGTGTAATGTGAAAAAATCATTAAATTTCATTTGCTCATTAATTGAATAGTTAACGGTGTAATTTTTATTGGATGTTCTTTATTGGCTAACTTACAGGAAATAGTGAAACAATTTGCAATTACTGTTCTTTTCTTCCGATTGGTAGCATCAACTGGAGATAAAAGTTAAGAATTCGACAAGAGAAATAAAGAAAGAAAATCGTCAAAAATTGCTCTCTCTCTATATATAAGTTATGGCTATTAAATGTGCAAATATTTGCAGCTGATATTTTTCATGGAAAGTTCTTTCTGATTTCTAATATTGAAACAAACCTATCACTACTAGTGATTTAGTAAAGCTAGTTTAGTATTACTTTTCTCACATGCAGCAACGCCGAATTTCAACAGCATGCTTTTAGTTTTTAAGTTTCAACCACCTTAACATTTTTTCAAAAAATCTCTTTGTAAAAATATTATACGACCTAGTAAAAGCAGAAGTACACCCAACTGTACTCGCGGCAAAGCTAATCTTTAAACATTACTAAGATTATGTCAGTCTGTTTGAATCTTTTTTACTGAAATCACCAAATAATGCTTTTTATCGCTAAGCTTAGCGACCTTTTAATTCTAAAAGTAATTCATAGTAAATATACTTAATTGAAATGTAACACTTTTAGTAAATAATTGTCAAACATAAACCAATATTTACTACTTAAATTTATTTCGATTCTGTGGAATTTGTACTTCTTATAGTTTGTTAGGATAAATGATGAGTGTAAGTAATTTTAATTATCATCAGTAGTATAACCAAAAATAATAAAAAAATATGTATCAAGGTGATTCATTTGTATTTAATTCTAAAAAAAGTACTGAAAGTGATGAGGGCTGAAAATTGCTTGAGTCAAAGTTTTAAATCGTAAGAGAAAACACATTCCTTTAAAAAAGCGTTTACTTGAAAACCATACGAACATTTACAATACATAAAACTATAATGAAAATTATTGTTCGTTCATTATCTGCCTCCGAAAAATTTATAAAAGAAAAAATTTATATTCTTCTTATGTTTCAAAAAATAATTATCGAATATTTATGAGCGAGATATCATACTGTGATAAAATTTTCCGCAGTTTTCAAATATATCAATATATTTTTGTATATCCTTGGTATTTAAAAAGACAAAAATGTGAACTGGGCAAATAAACGAAGTTGAAATTTTATGGTTTACTTAAAAAATGACCGGAACTAACTTATGACAATAAATACGCTGAACTGGTTTTTCCATTTCTTTAAATCAGAGCACATATTTCTTTAGTTTTTCAAAATAAAAATTTAACGGTCTCATATTTTATAACCTTTCTGACTGAATTCGTCTTAATTACTACTATTCCTATAAATTATTTGTTGCCTATTCTTTTGACAATATTATAAACATTATTAATGCGAAATATTCTAGAGTGGCGGAGCATTACCTATTGTATTATGTAAGGTTATGTTTCCTGCGAGAATAGTAACAAACGGTGATGTTTTTCATGTTTTAATGGCATCTTAATCCTGCAACCGGACATCAGTTACATCAGGCATCAGTTACCTGTATATATCTGGTATCAGTTATCTGATACAATCAATGTTAAAATTCCCACCTAGTGAAATGGCAGAGTTTTATTAAATTAGGATCATTTACTATTGAATTATTTATTCGTTAATATTTTATATTTATATTTTTGTATTTTAGAACAAATATTTATTCTAGAAAAGTGGAGTACACTTATTTTTAGTATGTTCATAACAGCATTAAAAAAATAAATAGTGATATCTCAAAAACGGTTTAAGTTACAAAATGGATTCTAGATTTATTTGAGGTCAAGAAAAGTTGCATAGTTTGACTTTTTAGTTCTATGAGAGAGATGTGCGTATTTTTTTGTTCAGAAGGCAAGGGTTTTGTGCATTTTTTCATTCGAGTGGATTTTTAACCATTAACGAGGAACGTAATCAAAGTGTCACTCGATACAGATAGTTTATTGGGATTAAAAATCATGCATAAAATTCATTTTGCCTACTTCGAAATAAATTCAAAAAAGTTATAAATTAGTATCGAAAACTACAGTTTTTTACCTGGAATACTTCGCCAACGTCTATTCATTCCGCAGACAAACTTTTACTTTAAGACTTTGCCCCATCAGAAAATTTTTTAATTGCGATTTAAAGCCGAAAACTAACTAAGTAAATGAAAAAAGAATAAAAATTAAGATGAAGGCTCGATTGCTTTAATCTATATATCATAACGTTTTTGCATAATCCTGCATTTTACAAGGCTCTTTAAAATGGCTATTTGTTTGCAAAATTAAACTCTAGCAAGAAATCGTTTGAAATTTATTATTTATCATGACTCTTCCAACTACTACATTCGTTACTGCTCACTTGTCGAAGCCTCCTTAACAGTTAACAAGCCTCCTTAGTAGTTGTTCTTGCCTTCAATCAAAACAAAACAGACCAAAATTTATGTATATTGTTTCATAACCGAAAATATATGGATTTTCGAGTTATACTTCGGGTACCTACCTTCCAAGGCAGGGATGACACACCCGCGGCACGCGGGCCGCATGCTGCCCGAGATGAACATTTTTGCGGCCCAGTCAATATATCCAACGCAAAGTAAAAATAAAATAGAAATGTGAATTAGAAAGGAAACTAGCATATAAAATTATAGTATACTTTATTTATAAACTATACGGATCATTTTAAATTGCACGCGCGAAAATGTAAAATTCTAGTTGGCTTGCGGCACCTGCCATTCCAGGGATACTGCATCGTATCAAAAATACGCCGAAAAAATTTCAAATCTTAGAACAGAATTTGAAATAAGGATTAAAGATTTCAATTCTTTGGAAGACAAATTTTGTTTGTTTTCTTCGATTTTCTCAATAAATATAGACTCAGTACCCAGTAATATGCAAATGAAAGTGATTGAGATACAGTGCGACTCAAATTTGAAGACAAAATTCATTGAAGTGTGTCTGCCTGAATTTTACAAATATTTACCGGCAAGGTTTGAAAATACTCGAAAATTCGCATATGAAATTATTTCCATGTTTGGAAGTACTTATCAGTGCGAGCAATTTTTTTTTTCTGTTATGAATGAAAATAAATCTCCTGTCCGAAACCATATTAATAGCTCTCGTTGGGTCAATTTTGAAAGTAGTCTCGGCAAATAAAATTTCTCCCGAAATAGAAAAGACAGTAGCAGAGAAGAGATGTCAAACAATAATTTTACTTTATATATGCTTATTACAATGTACTATTCAAATTAAAAATATTTGTTTCTGTAAACACTGATTTTTTTCTTCACTTTTTTTGAGGCCCACCTAAAGTTAAGCATTGTTTATTTGGCCCAAGTTTGCTTTTGAGTTTGACACCCCTGTTCTAAGGCATCGGTAATTTTTGGGATCCTCACTAAATAGTTAAACAGAAAGTAGATTATTAGTTTAATTTGATCTTTGAACAATTTTATTCACTTCTAAAGACTTCAAAGTTGTATATATTTTTTGAGAAAATAAAAGTGCATATTAGTATCACGATAATATTGTTTTTATCACATAAAAATAACTTATATTTTTTTACTGTTTACAATTCTATTTAAAAAACAAATTTACGCTATCTTTGACACATAAATAATTTTTGCTGAAAAAAAACAAAATTTGTGCAATTTCTTATAATTTATAGTTCGCCAGTATTTTATTTCGTATAATTCGTTTACTGGGAGAAGCTTAATGACGTTATTTTTAACTCTGCAATTTATTTATTTATTTTTTTAACAAACGCTACTCTTTTTTTTACTGAAATACTTTTATTCAAGATGGGAAAAATCTTTCTGAAATATGAGGTCGATAAATTATTCAGAAATTTCTTAGCTGAAGTTCTTTTTTATGATTAATGTTGTTCCTTAAAAATAATTAGTCGGGTAGAAATGTAGAAGAGGGGGAGTTGAGATTTTTAAGAATGCTATATAACTTTACATTAGAAATATATACTTGTATTATTACACCAATTTAAGTGAGTGATAGTAGAAATGGAACTAAACTAAATTTCATTTATTAAATTTAGATGAGAGCAGACAAGAGATCAATAAAATACACTATTATTTATTCGTAGAATGAAAAACAATTTTGAAAAACTATTATTACATGTTAATAATAAATGATTGCATTAGAGTAACAAATTTTACATATAAGCTGTTATTTTATATGTATAAATCTTTCTGGTTCTTTTTATTAACAATATTATTAAAAAGGATGAAACGTGTAACTTATTTCTCAATAATCATTGTACCAAAAAAATATTTTAGCTTTCTTTTTTATATTCTTTCGAACCATTACATTTGCAAAATTTCCACATCTTTTTGGAAAAAAAAACATAACTATTTTCTAATTGACGGTGAAGAAATGTTTAAATAAATTCTTTTGATTCATTTTTCTTTGAAGTTCGGAAGTAAAACATTTTGAACATCTTGAGGATTTTTTTTCTAGTATTACTCATTTAGCAAATATAAGAAACTATTTGTGATTATACCTTGTAAAGCCCTAAGATAAACTGTAAAGTTTTATTGACATCAGTTAATGAAATTAGTTTCGTCTGTAATAGATTTTTTTGTTAAAACAATCTTCAAATATGCTAGCTTTTTGAATATTTGCTTTTACCAACTTGACTTAAACTTCCAGATTATTAAACGAATTTGAATATAGGAAATGTATTTTATTCCTTTAACGTACTACTTAAACTATGCTAAACAAAGATTTGAAAAAAATATTTAAAAAAAGTCTAAAACGTTTCGGTGAATTTTTCGCAAATTTTGTAGTAATATAAATAACATATGCTATTTTGGAACAATTGTGTTAATTTAGTATTTGTATAATAATATTGCAAATATAAACGTTGTAGTAAGTAATAAAAAATTTGGTTCTTTCAAAAGTAAGTAACAAGATTGGTTTCTTAAATGCAAATCCTTGGTTGTCAGAGTGAATAATATTTTATTTTAAAGATGTTAGAAAATTTTACATAATTTTTATTTTAAGCGTGAGAATAAGTTGACCTTTTGAAGTTAATATGCGGCCAACTCTTTGAACACCTATCAATCCTGGTAACTTGTTCCATTTACTATATTTTCGATCGACTAATTTCATTCTAGTTTCGTTTTTCTAGTTAACAATCTCGCCCAATACACTATGATGAGGTTTTGAGTTGAGGTAACATTTTCGTTATGTGTCTGAGAGTTCGCGTTTTGTCACAAATCACATAATTTTGCGACGAAATGATTCTCAAAATTGACGAAATGGAACTCAATGAACCGTTGCTGATTTGTCACAAGCGAGAATTTCGTTTCTGAGAGTGTGATAATCTGTTAACAAAAGCAAAATTGGTGCATACACAGGTACGATATCAGATGGTGGTAGCAATCACTCAGCTTCCAAACCAGTGTTGCCCAAACTTATAACTTTTGTGTACTTCTTCTAAATTTTTCATAACGCTATGTACCACTAATAAAGAAATGAATGGAAATGAAAATCTTACAATGAAAAAAAATGCGCAAAAGTTAAAAATCACAACTGGCCATTGACACCACTAACTATTAACTGTTAACTCTGCAAAAAATAGCTAATAGGAAAAGACGCAATCGTAAATTTTCATGACTAACTTTGTTCTTAAATAAAACTTTTTGAAATTTTCGATTATTGCAAGATATTACTCGCATAAGAACATGAACCCCAGCTAAACTGGTCAGTTTTGCGAAAAACATATTTAAAAACTAAACTGACTTGGAAGCTAAGAGTGTTTACAAATTTCCATATTTAAAAAATAAAAACATTTTAAAAGAGAAACATTTTAAAAATAAAAGTATTTGATTATGTCATGCTAGTTATATTTGAAATGATTTCCAACTTATGAGCAGTATAGCTTTAGTTAATAAGTTATATTTACTATGATAATGAGTTTAAAAATATATATGATAAATGTGTCCAGTGAATACATGCATTTTAAATAATAAATAACCGAGGAAATCGATTATACTTTACTTTTATTCCAATTGAATCGGGAGCTCAGTTGTTAGATAATAAAAAGTTTCGCTCATTTTAGATGAATTATTCTTCAATTTAGAAGTAACAATTTGTTTATCAATTTTGGGAATTAGTGAGTGGAGCGAAAAGGGGAAAACCCCTCTCGCATTGTTACGGGAAGTAATTATGACTACAATGTAAAAGCTGTGGAGTAATATTTCTTTGAATTTGGAATTGTGTAAAATAACACTTTTGTTTAAGTTAAAATCAAATTAAACGTTCATATACTCTATAAAGAGAGAAGTTAATAAAAAAATATAAATAATGGAGAAATCGTAAACCAAACTCGTGTGCATTTACACCATTCGTGAATTATTGTCTCTTCCAAAAACCTGGTAAATAAGGATTAATATCGATGTTCAATTACGAGATGGGGTGAATTTGTTGTTGTCTTCTACGCTACTCTAAAAACAAAGCGTTACCGTTTCAAACTGTGTCAGGATTCTGATTCTACTCCCATGCATATGAAGGTCAGTGGGTGAGGGATGCAAGAAGCGTGCTTTCCCTATTGTGTGAGAGGAAATGAGTTAAATAGAGAAAGACTCTCTCGTGAGAAATCATATTATTCTGAGCCACCACTGTTCACTTAATAGTATTTTATTTTATAAACGTCATTGAACAGCCGACCCACTGTGACCTCTCACGGTTAGCCTGACGGCAAGGGGACTCTTGCCCATGATCTGTCTATCATCATATCAATCATAAATTTTAGTCCCTTGAGCCACTATGACTCTCTCAATAGTATTTTAGTTTTACAACTGTCGTTGGACAGCCGGCTCAAATTTGAGTTTACGGCTACCAATGTTGAACTCCGTAGCCTTGCAATTTTGAACCCAATCCAAAAGACAAGGGAACTCTCGGATCTGTACCCCCAGAGCTATTAATCTGTTATGGGAACTTGGAGGACTTTGTGACCCTGATAGATTTAACGTGTACCAGCCACCATTTAATACACGCTGGGTTGGATTTTGCTTCTCTCGAACAGGAGTTCAACGCCTTACCAACCAGGCTATCACAGTCCTCTCAATAGTATTAAATATTCACATAATATTGAATTTCTATCCGGTTCCTGCTGTGTTAAGTCTAGTTAGTATTCATCGTAATATTCTCTCTGTGTCACTCCTATGTTTGATTAACGAACTAATTTTATTTAATATTCAGTGTATTTATGCATCCTAAATTATAAAATGCTACTTTATAACTTATCGTAAAAACTTACGACTACTATCGTAAAAACTATGCTACTTTATAACTTATCGTAAAAACTTTCAGACTCATGTGAGTATCATTTTTTTACTGCAATCATAAATTTTAGTGTTACTGAACACATAAAATGGTTACGCCAAGTAGTGTTTCACAATACTAGAATCAATCTTTAGATCTTGGTGTAGTAAAGATCCAAGAATAGATTCTAGTGCAGTCAACAACTTGGACCCTTGGTGTCACCATCTTGGTGATACCAAATCAAAGAGTTATCTCAAGTATTTAACTACATCACTTAGGTGTAAAGTAGTTAATAACACTATTGTTATCAACTTATCAGTAAATGTTATCAACTTATCACTAAATGTTATCAACTTATCACTTTTGTTATCAACTTACCACTGATGTCACTAAATTTTTTACAGTGTAGCATATGAAAAGCATTAGGATTTATGGTAATAGACATAAAATTTATATCATATTTGGTCAAAGAAAGTATAAACTAAAAATAATTAAACAAAGGTAATAATTAAAAATAATTATGTATTTAAATTGAAGAATTATGTGTAATATGTGCTTAACTAATTTTAAAACTTAAAAATTCTCGTATAAGACATTTCTTTTTTTCTTTAGTTAAAAAGATACCGAATATAAAAATGACCTATATAATCCTGAGACAATTTTCTTTTAAAACTATTTGGTGTTTGATTTAACAATTATTATTTAAATAATGTAATTATAGAGATAATTTTTTAAAAGAGCGTAAAAAAAATTTATTTGATTTAATGAAATTGAACTTAATTTATTTCCCAAAAATATTTTTAGTTATATTTAATTTTTTTATAAAAAAAAACAAACTTCTCATTTTATTTATATTCCATAATTTACCAAAGAAGAATTTCGCTAATCAATTTCACTTTCTATATCTAAAGATAAATATTTCTATAGTAAGGAGTTTATTTTATTGTAGTTTTTAATATCGAGTTAATTAAAATCTCCAAGTAAAACAGGCCATTAGCAAACAGCTGCTTTGAACAGTTTTAAAGAATAAAAATGAATAAAGAATAAATGTTCCTTAAAGTTATATTTGTTCAGTTTGCGAAAATATTTAATACAAATACTGTCCATTGCTTACTCCAAGTAATTTGAATTGTTTGTGTGAAGAGATTCGACTGTTGTTTAAGACAACATTAGTTATTTTTGTGTTTGAATTTCTAATAATCTCATTTTGGAATAAAATGAGTCAAAATATAAACATACTTAAACAAACGCGTTCATATATAACATACTTAATATAATAGACTCAAACTAATGAAATAGTTAACTAAGTAAGAGCTAAGTAAGTAAGTTTCACAAAGTAAAAATGTTTTCTTTAAACAATTATTATACTCAAACTTAAATCAGTATTTGGAATTTTAAACGACAAATACATAATTGTAAAATGTTGAGTGCTCCGTATCATCACCCTTAATACACACTTTGAAATGCGTTGTTAAACAGCGGTTTCAGGGAAGTAAACTCATAAAGGGGATATATAAATATTTCAGCGAGTAAAAGCAAAAGAAATGACTGAATGTAATAAATTAGCCATGAAAAAAATGTAATTTAAAACATCCCAACCTAATAATTGATTTTCAACTCGCTTCTCTATTCGATATACTATTCGACCATGGTTATAATGTTTTCAATCCCGTCTCACTATAGCGCACTTGCTTCCCAATGAGGTGACCCGGGTTCAAAATCCAGCGATGGCTGGTCGGTATGAATCTCTCACCCGGCTCTTACTGACCCCAGTACTGATGTAAAAAAATCCTCAGTGGTAGATAGATCATGGGTTAGAGTCCCCTTGCCGTCTGGTTAACCGTAATAGGTTTTCGTGGTTTATCTCTCCATGTGACGCTAAAATCTGTCATTCAGGCAGAATATCGATATGAAATCGTACATAATCGAAGTTAATAAAAGTTAAATAATATAAAATTATTTTATACGATCAGTAGATATGTGCAAATTTTATTAGAATATATTTATCTTTATTTTGCAACTAGAAACATCAATGCATTTTATAACAGTTTATAGGAGAAGTTTGCCAAATCTATCCGAAAGAAGATTATTTGGCAAATAATCGACCACGATCAATATTTCTTTCTCAATCCGTAAAGATAATTGCGACTTACTTGGTATAAGTTATGAACAGTTTGCCAATTAAATCCAACAAGAACTCAAATTTCAACAACACACTTCATTTAAACAAACCACCATCTTGTCATTATCCTGGAAATTGTATAATTATTCACCTTTAAACTTCAACTAATGGTCCAAAAGCATACATATACGTTTAAAACATGCTCTACAATCATTTCACAAAAGAATTCAGCTAAATAATTTAAATAAACTTAAATATTACCCAAATTTACCCGAGCTCCGAAAAGTGCAACCTTCTTCACCAATAAACTGCAGATGGGTGGATTTTTTACCAATTATTGGTGTTAAGATTTAATAACACCCTTTGAAGTGGGTAAGAACCGCTCGACTTGGCATTAATTTGAACTAAAGTAATCATTCACATCAAGTTCGAAGTTTTTCAAAACCAAATTCGGTTAGGCATTACACCACAGTTATTATTACAGAGCATCGAACTGATTATGTGATTTAAAAGAGTCTTATTCATAGGGATTAAAATGTAAACGCTAGATCATTCTTTTATTAACCTTGCAAGCAAATGAGCAGTTGTGTAAATGACGAATTATGTTGCTGTTTATTAATAATTTCTTTCTATATTACTAAGCAATAAAATATAAAAAATAATAAATTATTAATAATTTTTAAATAATGCATTGACCGGGATAGCTTGGTTGCCGGGGCACTGGACTCACGTTTGTGACAACCGGAGTTCAAATCCAGCCTGCCGAAGACTCCCCGTTTAGTAAATGGTGACTGGTGCACGTTAAATCTGTCTTATCATAAAGTCCTCCATGTTTCTATAAAAAATTTATGCACCTGGCGGTGCTGAGTTGGAGATTGATCACTTTCTGGTTCAGGTCAAAATTATGATCTGTGGATGAATAAATGGATGTATGAATGCGTCTGCCTTGTAAATAGGTGTGAGGTATGGGAGTGGCAGATGTCGAATTCTTAGCTAAAGATGGCACCTGGAAAACAGGAACAATCGCACACCCTCTGCCTTAATGGCCGACGGCAACAACAACAAATAAAGCCACCAGAATTTCATTTCTGTTTCTAAATTTTTTGTTTAAATTATATTAGAAACTGAGTACTTGGCTCATGTTTTTCAGAGTGCTTTAAAACTAAAATTAGTATTGGATAAAAATTCATTCGTAAGTAGCGGTTAACTTTTGAAATATTACTTGAATGATATTTGTTGACACTTTAAGATTGCAAAATAGGTTGCTATAAAGGCGAGAAACAAAGGCTAAAGTTGATTATTTTTCAGATTGCGAATTTTATAGATTTTTGCACCAATAATTTAAAGCAAAGTGTCCGATTGAACAATTATTTTTCTACTGAAAAAATAAACTTTTTTGTAGATGTAGAAAGATCTTTCAATATGAAAATCCGACAGATAGTTAATAGTATCGAAAAAGGATTGCTGTTATAGAAACGTACATTTTTTACTAGATTGGTGTTATTTTTTATGTGTCACATTGTTTGATAGTAACAGTCTTTTTAGAAAACAAATTTCATACAAAAGAACTTTTTAAAAGTTAATAACTCATAAAATATTCTACCGATATAATTCAGCTTTTGTAATTTACCATATAAAATTACTTCCTTTTAATTGATTAAAAAAATATACCTTACAAATCAAAATTTTCCCCGACTATTTTTAAATAAAATAATAAACAATAATAAATGATTATCAAAAATTGCTTTTTGCATGATTGTATCTACGCAAAAGTATTGTATCATTATGTGCAAATTTTTTTCGATTGACTTAATGAATTGTGAAACACGGAAAAAATAAAATCGAGGGATCCAATCAACCTGATTGATCTACTTCCAATATTTTGGGGATCAGAATTCATAATTTGTCGAAAGAAAGAGTTTATTCAGAGAAAGTACTTTTTGAGTCTGATTTTGTAACTTAGAATATCGTCAGTGCAAACTATTTAGCAGAGTTGAGGTCAGCCCCTCAAATCATTAAGATTAAGACCTCATTAAAATGGGTGCAAATTCTCCCTCTCAAATGCAGCTATTAATAGCTATAAAAAAAGAGAACAATGTCTATTGTCAAAATGGACTATAGTAAACATTAAATGTAGACTACACAGAAACTTTTGAATATCATATTATATTTGCTTCATATCACATTTTACGTATATTATAATATCAACGGACTTATATATTAACATCATCCATGATTTTAGCGATATCTGTGCTAACTATTTAGCGAACAAGGACAAAATAGAAAAAAGAAATAAAATGTTTTGTAGTTATATTTTAGCATATGCATGTTTTTTAGAATTTTTGACACCCATCAGTTGACCTGATATTAATATCAAAGTTCTCTTTTGAACCAAAAAATTACAAAAAATCATTAAATTGTCCACCAAATGGCCCTCTCAAACTTAGCTGTTTATAATAATTGTTCAATGGTGAGCAATGCCTATAACCAAAATAGACAATAGTATACACTAAATGTGGACTACGCAGAATCCTTTTAACCAGCCTAATACTATGTTTGTATCATCATCGTTTTAGCGACATTTGTACTAATTAAACAGAGAAGAAGTATAAAATAAATTATTTTACGAATGTGTTATAAATATTTTTTAGCATTTTTATATGTGTTTAGAAATTTTGACACATATCCTTTGACTTGATATTAACATCAAAGTTCTATTTCGAACCAAAAAACTATAAAAAATCATTAAAATATCCGCCAAGTGGCCCTCTCAAACTTAGCTATTCATGATAACTAGAAAACAAAGGATAACAATTCATATAACTGAAATTGACAATATTATACATTAAATATGGCCACACAGAATCTTAATCAGTCTTATATTATATTTGCATCATCATCGATTTTAGAGACACCTGTGCACTATATAGAGGACAACGGCAAAATAAAATATTTTTTACGAATCTGTTATAAATATTTTTCAGCATTTGTATATATTTTTAGAAATTTTGACGCATATCCTTTGACTTGATATTAATATCAAAGATCTATTTTGAACCAAAAAATAATAAGAAGTCACTTAAGTGTCTGCCAAATGGCCCTCTCAAACTTAGCTATTAATATCAATTCATTAACAAAGGAGAAACGTGACTATAGCCGAAAAAGACTATAGTAAACATTAAATGTAAGCTATACAGAAACCTTTGAATCCCATATTATATTTGCTTCATATCACATCGTTTTAGTGACACTTGTGCTTATTAAATCAAGGAGAAGTATAATATAATTTTTTTAAAAATGTTTCATAAGTATTTTTTAGTATATTTATATTTTTTCTGTAATTTTGGCATAAAGTATTTGACTTGATATTAAGATCAATGTTCCTTTTTTATTCATTTTTCATCAAATTAGGAAATACGAATAAAAAGCTCTCCAAATGGCACCCTCAAACACGGCGAAAAATAACAAATAAATGCAAAAGAGAGCAATGTCTACGAGCGAAATTGGCGATAGTATTTATAAAATGTAGGCTACACAGAATTTAATTACCCACCACATAACTTATTTGCATCATCATCGATTTTAGCGACAGCTGTGTTAGCTATATAAAGCGACTAGGATTAAACAATCATTTTTTAAATTTGTTTAATAAATATTTTTTATCATATGTATATGCTTTTAGAAACTTTTACATTTATTTTTTGACTTGATATACGTAAGGTTCTCCTTTTAACAAGAAAATATCTAAAAAAAAACATGAAAGTGCCTGCCAAAAGTCCTCTTTAAGCGCAATTATTAATTATAATTAGAATTCAAACGAAGGCAATGCCTATAACGAAAACAGACAATAGTAGACAGTAAATGTAGGCTACAAAGAATTTTTTTACCCTCCTCACATGATATTTTTATGACCATGGTTTTTACCGAAATCTGTACTAACTATAATGAAGGCAAGGGAGAAATAATTAAAAAAAAAATGTTTTATAAATATTTTTAGCGTGTGCATATGTATTTAGCAATTTTGATACCTATCCCTTAACTTTGTATTAATATCAATATTTTCTTTTGCACCAAAAAATTAGAAAAAAAATCATTAAAGTGTCTGCCAAGTGTTCCTCTCAAAAACAGCTATTAAAAATAATTAAAAACCAACGGAGAGCAATGCCTGTAACCAAAATAGGAAATAGTATACATTAACAAACTTTGGAATGTTATTTGACCGTTTAATACCTATCAACAAAGGTGGAAAATAAAGGAGTTGCTATATAAGATTAAGAGAATTGGCGCTTGATAATTTTTAGATTTTCTAAGGAAGTTTCCGCAAAGTTTTAAAGCAATAAAAACTCGCGATTTACAGTTTTCAATCCGTAATTTCTAAGTATTTGTTTGCCAGTTCTTAGAATTTTAAAATTTGTTTTATTACTGTTTTATTGTTCAGTTAGATGATGTTAAAAATTCTTGAAACGTAAATTACCTAAAAACAAAGATATTTATCGAAGATCTAAAAACATACGATTTTACACTGTTTATAAGCTATTAAACAACAGCTGATTAATTGTATTGGTAAAATTTATCCATAAAAAAAATTAAAAAAGAGTCTAAAATACCGAATGTTTTATAACACAAATTCTGATTGGGTAGCGATTATGTTTGATGATATGTCTTTTCTTTTACTACGATTTAAAATAAATCAGAGAGTTGACCGATGGTAAGTTATTGAAGGAACATAGCAATTAAAGCAGTTAATAATTAATTATTTATTATTCTTTATGTAATATAAACTAGATGGTCAAAGTGAATGCAATAGCATGAATAAACTGCGTCACCAAATTAATATTCTAAAGTTATCTGGAGTCACGTGTTGTTTTGTAGTTATGATTTTTAAATGTGTTTATACGGAACTATATAATTTTAAATCAATGGTAATTGATATTCGAGTGGAAATTTGAAAGAGAAAAAAATTATAAACCGAAAAGAAGAAAAATTAATGGAGAAATAGGTCTAATTTGGTTAAAAGGAATGTAAAAATTCTTCATAGTATAATTGACCTTAACGATGCTTAATTAACTTTGGTAATGGGTACAAATTGTATTTAAAAAAAAGCTATGTACTAAAAAGCGAAATTAATAGAGAAATGGTATTAGTCCCGTTATGGAGAAATGTAAAATATTTCCATTGCATTACTAGTATTATGTTAATTGTTGTAGTTTCAATAAGTAGCAAATATATTAATATAGCAACAATTTATTATGTTAGAGTATCTGATACCTATTAAAACTGCATCAATTTTGATCAGTTTAATGATAGATAATGTGGGAAGATATACTTTACTGTCCTTTAAAAATAATAGGCACCATAGAAAATTGCTTGATTGTAATAAATTTTGACTATGATAAGTAGGCGTCGACCCATTGCATGCTAGATGGTTAAGAATGCAGTTATTCTTTATTTTGATAGGATGAGCAACTGAAAATGTATTTCGTTCAATTTAATGGCGCAATTCCTCAGGGAAGAGCAACAAATAATAATAAATAAATGGAATTGGAATTGTTTTAGCATTATTAATTGTGTTTGCATATGTCTTTCGATTTATTGGATGATTTAAGTTTTATTTAGTACTGATTTATTGAATATTTTACTTTTCTTCTCCCTGCGAAAAGAACAGTAACTTAGCTAGTAAACCCAAAATTTAAATTCGGATTCGATTATTTGATTTAAGTTATGTTTTCATTTTTATACACTTAAAAACAGAGTAAATGGTAAACGAAGTTCTTAAAGAGATTTTTCTTAATTAAATTACGCAGAGGCAAACAAAAGTATCACTTTCTCTAACATTTCTCGTAGGAATAATTTATTCCTCAATCGAAGCAAAGTATTCGATATAAGCTCTAAAGATCTGCAGTAAGATGTGAGTTGATTACAGGATTCATTGACTTCATTTCTTTTCTAGCTTCGTAAATTGTATTTGTAGAGTATTTCAAATTACTTTGGCATAATGATTTTCGATAGCCATCTCGATATATTCATTTACTTTTCTATTTAAAATATCCTTTGCTTGAAGTTTCAAATATATCTGATGGGGATTATGTTATTAGAGAGGGTTCGTTCTGTTGGAAAAAGTTATTTTCGAATAGAAACTAATTAATAAAGAAATATGTTTTTTTAGTTAATTTTGTATCTTATATATATATATATATATATATATATATATATATATATATATATATATATATATATATATATATATATATATATATATATATATATATATATATATATATATATATATATATATATATATATATATATATATATATATATATATATATATATATATATATATATATATATATATATATATATATATATATATATATATATATATATATATATATATATATATATATATATATATATACAGTGGTGGCCAAAAGTGTGGACAATTTTTAAAGTTTCATGTTTTTCAACTTTGTATGCTTGTAGAATATATTAATTTTCACTTAAATACAAGCGTTTACATATCAAATTGAAGGTAATTTAATGTAGAAATTAATAATAAATACAGTATTACAATATCTGCATTACAAAAAAGTTATGCAACTAATAGTAAGATCTATCTTAGATTTGCATTTTTTTAAAGTAATACTTACACAATCAATACTTAGTAGGATAATCCTTATTTTTTAAGACAGCTTCTCAGCGTCTTTTCATCGAGTGAACGAGTGTTTGGAGTTCATCTTTCGTAATCACATGGTGTCAAGAATCAATTATAGCTTTAATAAGTTGTCTTTTATTGGATGGACGTTTTTTTCGTACAAGAATTTTCAAACGTCGCCACAAATTTTCAATTGGATTGAGATCAGGGCTGTTTCCTGGCCATGGTAATATATCTATGCCTTTATTTTGAAACCATGCTTTGCATACTTTTGCTGTGCGGCATGGAGCTGAATCCTGCTGAAAAATAAATGGTGCGTTGTTGGGGAAGGGATTCCTGATGGAAGGTATCAATTTTGGTTTCAAGACAGTTTCGATGCATTTTTTGGCATTCAGGATGCCATCAATCACTTCAATTCGGCCCACATCATCTGCAGACTTACATGCCCAAATCATGACATTTGTTGGGTTTTTTGTAGTAGCTTCAATACAATCAGGATGAAGTGCTTCACCTACTCTACGTCTCACATATTTTCTACCATCACTACCAAGGAGCGATATTTTACTCTTATCGCTCCAGATTACTAGCTTTCATTGATTTTCTGACCATTTAATGTGTTCTTTTGCCCACTTAACTCATTTTTCGCGTTGCTTTTGATTAAAATATGGTTTTTTTCCTTGGAATTCTAGCTTATAGTCCAAATCCTTATAATCTTCTTCTTATTGTTCTTGAACTTACTGCAATACCCGCTGCATTCATTTCACATCTAATGGCATCTGAAGAAATTTTTCTATCTTGAAGGCATAGCCGTTTAATTTTTCTATCGGCAGTACCACTTGTGCATTCTTTTCGGCCAGATTTGGCTTTATTTTCCACTGATTTCGTTTTTTCATAACGTAAGAAGAACTTTCGTACACCAGAACAAGTCACTGAAACACCAACTTGTCTTGCAATTTCAGCATAAGAGAGGCCATTTTCTCTCAATATGACAATACGGCTTCTTTTTGTAGATGTCCAATTAGTTCCTCTTGTTGATGACATTGCTTAAAATTAGTTTAATTAAAAAAAAGGACTTTAAATATTCAAAAACTGCAATACTCTATTTAATTGTACTTGTATGCATCATTCCGCAAAATATTTCCACAACAATAACTCTTTTAACCATCCTAAACTATAGTTACAGACATTTGATTGGTCCTAAGAACGGTGTTTGTGATTGGCTAGTACATTTTTATTGCAAAACACGTCCTTATTCAAAACGACTTGTGTTTGTTTGTTCTACTACTAAACTAAATGAGCATAAAATGAGCTACTAAATGAGCATAACTTTTTTTGTAATACAGATATTGTAATACTGTTTTTGTTATTAAATTTTAGATTAAATTACCTTCAATTTGATATATAAACGTTTGTATTTAAAAGAAAATCGATATATTCTACAAGCACACAAAGTTGAAAAACATGAAACTTTCAATAAATGTCCACACTTTTGGCCACCACTGTATATATATATAAAGAGATGCAAAACTCAGAACTGTACATTGCAAAAGTACATCAGGAAATTCATTGTTTTTAATTTGGTGATAGAACTACTTAATCAAGGAAACTTTAGTGCCTTTAAATCCTGCGGACTTAGTTTATGTAAATCCAGTCATTAAAAAGCAAATCTGAATAAGTTTTCATTGTGTTTGTGTTTTCTGGGTTATACATTTTACGAATTACTCAGGTATTACGGCTAAAATCAGGTGTTCCAAAAAAGATCCACATTTTAAAAAATCAATTAAAGAATAACAGAAGGAAAATAGAACACGTAGTTTGCTGTGTTCTGCTTGGGAAACTAGAGGGTTTATTCCCCCCATATTTGAAAATTATTTACACATTTTATCAACACACTATGCCACTGAATGGAATACTATAAACAATGTTTTCTGTTGAATGTCCGACCACTTGAACTCGAATATTTGCGATGGTGTATGTTAGCTTTGCACTGAGATAACACAATATTTTGTTGCGAATAAAAGTTAAATTGAAAAAATTATTTTATAACTTTTTCAGATAGTCGCAACATTTACAAAATTTTTTTATATACTTTTGAAAGTTGTTAAGAATAAATAATTAAGTTTTCTGAACAGAACAAGGAGAATTTTTCACATTTATGTTACTTCATTTTTCTTGAACTACTTTTTCTAATTGCGAGTTATGTTTGCGACACCCGTTAAAATACAGTGATTGGAGCACATATGAGAGTCTGTATAAGGCTAATACACTATTTTGTCAAAAATATGCAGATCTAGAGTGAGACTGAGGAACGAGTGTTGTACGTCATATTACTATTATTATTCGCTATTATTGTATTTTTGATTTTAATTATTATTCCACGTTTAAGACTTGAAAATAAAATAACTGTTGCTTAATTATTATTAAGACGTTATATTATTAATATTTTTTTAACGGTATGTGAAGTATCAACCGTTTTACAACTGTTAGACATTAATTAAGGTATATTTACTTTAAGTTTTTTATGCAAAATTATATCCAGTTAAATTATGCAACTAAAATATTAAATTAAAAACTGTGAAACGTTTTTAGAAATTAACGTTACAGTATCTTAATAAATAGTAGGGAGATTTCACAAATTTACGTTAACTTCTGTAAGCATAAGATGTCAAGTAGTTTCACATGTGCACTTCTAGTGCGGCTGTTCTGGCGAAATGCGCAAGCGCATATGAAAAAATTTCAAACAATTTACATAAGTATAAATAAGAGATTGTGCAAAAATCCGTAAGTTAAAAATACTAACGTAATAGAATATCATTTTTACTTTGACCTCAAAATCAAAACAAACATTCACATTGGATGTAGACTATTTCTTCAAAACTGTGGCATACGATTCAAGATGTTTTGCGTTACGCAAAGCTACGGATCTGTGAGAAGGAAAATCTGGAAGATTATGGATTTTGATGTACTCAGCGAGATAAAGAATCCTGCTTATTATTATTATTATTATATTAAAAAAAATATTATTGAACTCCTATTGATTAAATTTCTTTTAACTAAATTGTCTAGTTAAAATAAATATAATTTGCAATTTTAAAATACAGAAAATATGTCTAGTTTCCAATGGAACTAGTGCAATTAAACAACCATAATGTAAAACAAAAACCAATAAAATTATTTTTAAATTGAATGAGCTATTGATTGTAAGATCACACGATTTATTTCTAAATTTTATCAATACATTTCTTCAAATTCGCAGTCCATTTCTAAGTTTTTAATTCGAAGGTAGGCTTAAACAAAAAAACAACATTTGAAAGTCATAAACAGCGTGCTTGTAACTTTGTATTTGTAGCGTAAATCACGCCAACATAACGTATAGATACGTAGCATCTAAAATATACGCGAGTATGCGCGGTTACTTTTTTTACGGGAGTGTACGTAAGCTAACGTAGAAGTGCGAAATCTCCCTAATATCTTAAGTGAAAAACAATTAAAGAATTTTTTTACCCTAATCAACAAATCAAATAGGAGCTTAAAAAATAAAAATATGAGAAATATATTTCAGAAACATAATTAGGACATGCTAGACTAAAAGTTTCAGTTTTCGGACTATATGTGCTAAGGTTTATAATGAATAATATGATGAATAATATAAATGTATAATGGGTTTATAATGAATAATATAAATATGGGCTAGGGTTTATAATTTAAAACACAAATTTTACCATAAAACTTTCACTCTAAACTCTAAAAAACATAAATCTTAGCTTTAATATTTTTTCTACCTCGCATAGCTGAAACTTAACTATTACGATTCTTGACATAATTAAACTTTTTTGTGGCATCTGTTTAGTGATACTGGATGTCTCATTTTAGTTCAACAGGTCTACCGTCCAGTTCCACTGGACATATTTGCTTCGTATACTGATGCGGATTTACCTTTCAATTTATAGGTGATAGTATATGGAATTAGATACCCCAGGTGGTGACTTCAAGAACACCCAACTTCAGATCAGATAGGCACCACCATGTCCGGGATGTAAAAACAGCTGGTGCGAGATGCTGATCACACTGTCACCATCATGCCGTTAGTCGCAAAAAAATATTGTAGAGCCTGAGGGGATTTTAATTATAGACTATGTCAACCTTCATCTATCAAAAGGTACCCTAAGATAGAATCAAGTTAACATGTCTTATATACTAGTGATTTGGTATTTAATATTTGTAGTGGTAGTTACACCACATTACCTCCCTTCCAGAATTTTATCTGTGATAGAATTCGATGAACAGATTCCACTAGCTGCTAACAGCATTCATGCTGTTTTTTTATTTTATTTATTTATATCATTTTTGCTGATTATATTTTTTCATATTTTTTTTATTTTTATTTATAACATTTCGCTCATTTTTTTTCTTTTTATAGCAATTCGCTCATTATTTTTTTCTTCATTTTTATAGCATTGCGCTCATTATTTTTTTTTTCAATATTGTTTATTGACGGGGAAACTTTATTTATTTCCCCGGATTTATTATTTTTTTCTCCCTTTGAGCAGTATTTTTTTTAAGCAAATCAACTGTTTAATGTGGACCATCCATTTTTGTTGGCAAGTTCATATCACGTCCGGGTCACCATTGAGGGGATTTCAATTATAGACTATGTCAATCTTCATCCTTCAAAATATACCTCTTGATGGAATAAAGTTAACATGTCTTATATACTAGTGATTTGGTTTTTAATATTTGTAGTGGTAGTTACGCCACAAGCCTTAAACTCCACGCGTTTTCTGGATCACAACAGGCTGAAGCGGTTATGTTTTTATATTGAACTAAGCAAAATTTTTTTTTGCTGGTGTATTTTTTTAATTTATTTTTAAATAAAATAAGTGAACTAGAAAGAGTTTATAACTTTTTTTTTCAATTTAATTGCTATTTCAAAAAGGAAGTATTCAATTTGATTACATTTAAGAGCTTTGTGGTAACCAAGAAGAACAAAAAGGCTTTTCTTTGAAAACAGCTAGAAATGCTTAATCCCTGGGCACTTAAAGGAATCTAATAAAAATTCCGATGGTCTCGGAAGATTCTTCTGCTTCCTGGTAAAAAGTAAAAATGTTCTCGCGTAAAAAAACGAAATTCGGTTGTTGTCTACTTCAATTATTTTACCAATCTATCCACAAACTGAGATAATTTTATTAAAATTTCTTAGTTATTCAATACGTATTGAGTGAAATGTTTTCGTACGAAAATGAAATTTGTTATGTCTTTAGCTATCATGCCATTTTTCTGAAAACTTATATTATTCGTCAGAATTTCTTAGTTATGTTATTTAATACACTTTTTGAAATTTCTCTAAAAAACAATTAATAAAATTTTTTTTAATTGTTATTTTACCATATTGAAACAAAACAATCAAATAACTATAAATAAGATGGTATTTAAACTGAGAACTGTGAAAAAAGCGTTCATTAATTGTTTTCACATAATATGGTTAAATAACCAGTTAGGGTTAAATCGCACCCTAGGCCCACCTAATGAAGCCACTTAGTTCCTTGCAGCTGGGTACATATTATAGCCGAGAGGTCAATCTCATGAACGACAATTTCGAGTCCCAGTGGTGATATTACAATAATTTCTCCATTCCTTTCAACACATAAAGAGTGTCCTGCATTTCACAATTTGTGACCCTGGACTATTAGATTACGATATACTCATTCAGCCAGAGATGGCAGCATCATAAAGCTGTTGTTTAACACAAAATTGTCTGGTATTTCATATGGCTTAAGGTAGGTGAAAAAAACCCAGATAAACTAATTAAAGTTCATGCCAGTGTTCTTTCAACAAAACACAACTCAACCACATTCTAAATCCAATGCCCAGTTATATTTATTTTATTTTTACAAATTTGAAATCATGCTAGTTGTAGATGATTAGAAAACCGTATAGTTTTTTAACCATGCTATTGTTATAAACGGTTTAAAAACCATAGAGGTAAAAAATGCTCTTTACCGTGAACTGTAGAGTAATTTGAAAGGAAAGATTGTTGCCGATTATTTTAACCGCGACTTTAAAATGAAAATTCTTACAGTGCAAGTATGAGATAAAATGTTTTCGAACGAAAACGAAATTTGGTTTTTGTCTTCTTCAATTATTTCACCAATTTTTCAAAACACTTAGAGGGTTTTATCAGGATTTCCGTATTGTTGCAAGAGTGAAGAATGACCCCAATTTACAAAAAATGGTAATTGACTGACGGTCTGGTAACTTGAGGACATTTTTAACCATGCTATTATTCTTACCTTATTATTACTCATTATTCTAAAACAAAATAAGGAAACAACGATGATAATTACAGAAGTGTCTCTTCATATTTTACCTTTCAATATTTATAAACATAACAAAACAGGTCTCAGAATTTAAAAAAAAATTGAAACTTATGAAATAAAAACAATCATTGTAAATTTAAGTATATAATAACAAAGCTATACGAATGCATTCATGAATCTAGGGCCCTTTTTTCTCCTTGAATTTATTTAAAATTCCGTTTCTTGTTGCATTCTACAAAGATTTAATTTAAAACCGAAGCATTACATTGCCAAAAACAATACCGAATGGATACAAATTCTTTTTAAAAATGTTTGGAACTGTTTTTTAAATAGAACGGATTCAAATTCTTTTTAAAAATACACAAGCATAAAATATCGAACATTGTTTGAAATATTTATAAAAGTTTGTCTCTATTTACTTTAGAAAATTGAATTTTGGAAACAAAAGCACATCTGCAATAAAAAAAATGAGCTGAAACAGAACTTTTTCTTAGAATATGTGTTCCAAAGTTTCAAAATTTTTACTGTGAATTGAATACTAGTATTATAAAACAAGTAATCTATTATAGTTGCTCAAAGAGAGAATGTGTAAAATAATTATAAATATCATCAGAAACAATCAGGTTTTTTTTAGATTAAATAAAGCTAGCTATGATTTTTTTTTAGTATGATGATGAGTTTTAGATTTCGCATTTATTTTATAGGAGGATTTTTAAAAGAATTATAACTAGAAACTGCTTATGATTATTTTCTAAACATTACCCCCTGACAAATACCCCCCCCCTAGTTGATGCCTCCGTTTACCTATAATTAAATTTCATGGATAATTTTTTTTTTAAAATTTCTGTTTAAAAAACCATAGAAGGACATTTAAAATAATTTAAAAAGAAACAATGAATATTTTTTATCATTATATCCAAGCTTAAATATTTTGATTTTCACAGCGAAATGCTTAACTTTATTTTAAACTAAATTTAATGTTAGTGTGAGGAAAGATATTTAAAAGAACTGTAATTATAAAATAATGACTGGTTTCAAATTATTTTCTTTTGTGTTCTTCCTATAATTATTATAGTACATTTTTCGAAATTCTCAATGGTTTTCACGAGTATATAAGACTTCTATGAATATGGGCCATATAAATTATGCGACAAAGATGCGGTTATTGAAAACTATGCGGATAGATAGCGAATGATCTAGAAAATAACTAAAACAGTAGTTGTACTTTATTTACGTCGTACTAGAACTGCACAATGAGCTATTGGTGATGGTCTGGGAAATAGCCCTGAGAAAAATCTGAAGACATGCTAGCGCAATTTTTACCCTCTGCAAAGGGTTTGGTTTCCAGCTTAAGTAGTTCCACGGCTTGCACAGGATATCTAGCAATTTATAGTAGAACAGTTTAATGTGCGTCCATACTGCATACGCACTATAGCTAAAATTGTCATCTACTCGCTCAATGACCACTTCCAGTGATTCTTGACTTCGGTAATCTATTGGGAACCTTATCTTACGGTCTGTCTCCAGTTAGAAATGAAAAATAAAAACGCTTTTTTTGTTCTTTGTTTTAATTTTATTTCACTTTATAACTCTCGTTGAACAGCTTACCCAACTCCGTAGCCTTGTAAATTTGAACCCAATCCAGAAGACAAGAGAACTCCTGAATCAAGTATTAGGAGAAATTTGCCTCAGTGGAGGAATTTTTTGATGGAACTAGCCCGCATTTGCCTTGCATGGAGAGGAGAGCCTTTCATGGTTTGCTTGGCGACAAAGGGACTCTAACCCATGATCCATTCACCGCTGCGGATATTTTACGTCAGTACAGTGGTCGGTTCAAGCCGAGTGCGGATTTCGGATTGGCCAGTCATCGCTGGAATTCGGACCCGGTTCATCACATTGGGAGGCATTGTTCTAATTGATATTAATAATAATGCTAATAAATTATTAGTGTGGAATGAAGTGTTATTGACTCTCTACTAAAACTTGCCGCTTATACTAAGGACGAACAGAAACAATTGACGCAACAGTTCTCACCTCACAATTAAACTATATTCGATGCACAGATAAAACAAGTGAAGTTAGAGGGCGTTGAACTACGTGGAATGCATGGATGACAGGTAGCGATAGCACTGACAACAGATAAACGGTAGAATACAGCATCCGTCCTTTTCAATGTTCTAATTGAGAGCGTGGACAACAGTGGAGGAAAGTAACTATCTTGGACAGCCTTGGCGCCTGAGTAGTTTCTATAGAAGGAAAAGTTACATGGTAACCAATTGTTCCATAGGTAAGACCATGGTAAGACCAATTGTTCCATAGGGTCGAATATGGTGTCGCAGTATTTCAGAAACGAGGGACCCACAAAGTATGCTGTTTATCTCTTATGGGTCTAGTTTCAAACGAGGAGTGTTGATCACGTCCAAAATCGTCATAAATCTATTCATTCCTCCACAGATCGTAATTTGACCGAAACCAAAGGACCATCTCCAATTTAGTACCCACTGAGGAATGATTCATTATGGGAACATGAAGGATTTTGTAGCCCGATAGATTTAATGGGCAGTAATCACCATTTACTACACGGGGAGTCTCCGGAAGACAGGGATCGAACTCACGACCTCTTGCACGTGGGACCAACGCTCTACCAACGAATCTATCCGGCCGGGATTTTAAGTAATATTAGTAACAGAAATAAAAATCTAAATAACATTTTAAGCATTCAAAATAATTTATAACTACAACCTTTTAGTAAATGTAACTATACATTTAAATTAGTATTTTAAAAATAATGTCGTCCTAATACCTTTTTGATACGTCCGATACAACTAAATAGCTATTTCCCAACTTTCCTTGTCTCGAATTTAACTGCAATTAAATCAATCGAAAATAATTTTCATTTTTTTTTTTTTGAATGGCGAAAATTGTATTAATTATAATATATAGCACCGTTTACCTAATATACAATTTTAAAATTTATTTCTGAGTTAAAATTTGACAGTTTAATGTTGCCCCAGGATTTTTTCTACTCTGTTACCTGTATTAAATTATTTCTGATGAGTTGGGAAAAGCGTGTGCCATGGCTTTCTCTGTGTACTGTGTTCAAATAGGTGACCATTTTAAAAATTGTTATTAGATCAGCTGTATTTTACGAAAATAAATCTTTAACTAGGTATGGAAGTTTTATTAACTTTCTCACCTTTTACTAGTATAATTGTTTTAAATTTGTAGTTTTAATATTTGTTTAACATTTTAATGGTTAGATCTAGTTATTCTTTTGTATAAATACTACTTCTTTTCAATGGAACATATACAAGGAAACTGACTTGCAGATTCTTTTTCTTCTCTCTCTTACTCTTTCACTCTGTTACCATGATCATGGTAGTTAAGGTGGTTTTCTGGTCTAAATGTCTGAATTAAACCTGATTTTTAAAGTTTTGTTTTTCTTGAAATAAAAGAATAAGTAATATAATAATTTCATGGTTTATTTTGTCACTTTTCAGCTACGGTTTAAATTGTTTATAGCTCGAAATCCTAATAAATTGCATATAAAAATGATGATAGAGATGGCAGTGTACACCAAGCACCAATAGATGATCATAGCTCGATCTCCATAGTGTATAGTCTGAAACAGACAAGACCAAAAATTGGCGATTATGTATGTGTGTAGCTTTGGTAAAAAACAAAAAATTCTGAAAAAATTTAATTTTTTCCCCCTCAATATAAGAGTCATTTGAAAAAAAGTTCGCAAAACTTTTTTATTTGGTATTTAAATCTGCATAAAAAAAATCGTAATTTTGGAAAATGTTAAGATTTTGTTGGTTTTAACCACATCCACACTTATCTACAAAAAGTGACATTAAAATGTATTGAGAATTTTATTTCTCATTCCAAACACTCAATAAAAAGAAGAAAAAAAACCCCATAATTTTCGGTAAAGGGCATTTAAAGTTTTTAGAATGTTCCTGTTCAGAATGTTTTTTGGGATTTGCTATCAATTGGCCCGGGAAAGGCATTTATGTGTCTTTCTCTCCCTGTGTGTTCTATGTACTTTCTCCTTTGTGTGTGAATGTGTGTTAATGTGACCCGCCTATAAACGGTTGTGGTTGTGTGAATGGCGTGGCAGAAGTCGAATTACGGGCCAAAGATGGCGGCACTGAAAAACAGGAACAATCTCACCCCCACTACCTAAAAAGGCATACGACAAAAAAAAAAAAAAAAATCGCAACGTTGTTGAAGTTCACCGTAGCCAAATAATTAACAATTTCGGCCGCATCTTTTACTGGCATAAATATGTTGTGAAGAACACGTCCAAATAAGCGAACTTAGCAATTCTACATTCTATTGTTCGAGGAAAAACACATCTTTCGAATAAATTGTCACGTGGAAGGTGTTAGCTTACAGGCTTGATTGTATCCTGCTCTGTCTGTTAGCCCCGGATGACATGAAACAGCAGGCCCGATGCTTAAGGTTTTCAACTATATCAAATAGTTTCCAGGCAAAACGCTTTCGCTAAAATATATTCCATAGCATGATGTATGTAATAAATTTTTTTTTTTTAATTATGCCCAGAAAATCCGCTTAGTTGTTAATATAAATTGTTTTTAGTTAAAAATTAGAATTATGAATTTTTGTTTTATAATTGTACTACTGCTAGTTTTTCCGATTAAGTTTAAATTGTGAAAATGAGAAATAATATTAAACAAGTTTTTTTCATGTTTTTTCCTTTAAAGGTTAGTGTTAGATAGTGGGCAGATTTTGCTTTAATTTAATTTATTGACTTTTAATTTAGTATTTCATTATATATTAGGTTTATGAAAAGAAATGTTGGTAGGTATTAACATTTGTATGACTAAAATTCAGTAATTTGGAATGAAATTAAATTTAAAATTTTGCTTTAATGGCATTCCGTTCTATTACTTTTTTCCAATTTGAGTTATCCGTTTACTAAGCTTTAATTCACCATATAATTTAACAAAAGTCAACTTTAATGAATTATGGCGTAAATTTGAGTAGAGTGTACGTTACATAACATTGATTTTAAATATTAATTTGAAACAATAATTAACGGATTTTATAAAAGATTACTATTTTTCCTCAAGTGAGACAATTTTTTGCTTTTAATGTTGATAAAAATATTAATATGGAAAAATAATTGTTGGTAACAGTAATGCGGTTCATAAACGTAATATGTTTACTGTTTTTGGTAATTTATTTTTTCATTCTAACATTTTTGAACATTGGTAACAGGGGGGGAACATAATACAGATTCTCAAGTTCACGTTTTTTATTTTTTATTTTATGTTTCAAACCAAAAGAAGCTCTGCTACTTTAAACTCTATGTATTAGAAACATTCTAATCGCATTAGAAATTTTCAAAAATAGTTATTCAAAAATTTATCCTTATTTTATTTAAGAAAAAATTTTCTTAGTGCTTTTCCGACTTGAAAATTATCTAAGTGTCTTGGAAATCTAAGCTACAATTATTATCCATATAATAAGCATCAAGTACAAAAAATAAAAAAAAAAGAATGTTGCACTCAGTCAGTAGTTCCTAGTTTTGAAAATTAAAACTGAACCAAAAATAGCTTGCGATTAAGTTTTAAACAGCAAGAATAAACTATCAAACGCTAATAGGTTCGCCAAGGATGGTTTTTCCTCTCTTTTCCATAAACTCGTATATTCAAAGTTTCTTTACCATAATATCAATTTAAAGGATTTTTCGGTTCTTTCTGATTAAATATGTTTTGTAATTACAACTGTTCTTATCAAAGGAATTTGTGCGAATTGTTTTTTATTTACTTTAACTGGTTTAATTCAATTTTGTTATTTATCGTTCGCAAGGAAAATTTAGTTCAGCTATTTTAGTTTTTTTTTTAACCGCAGTGGCATTTCTACGTTTAAATTGATATCTAAAATGCGGTTCTTTATTTAACTGCATGTTACAGTACTATATATGTTAGGTTTGCAACGAAAATGAAGGAAGAAGAGTGTAATTATTGCACTCGCACACTCTTTTTTATCAATCTATATGCATTTTTTTCATTAGAAAACATTAAAAACACCAGGTTTACAATTGATTTCTGTAATCCTTTTTATTTACTTCAAAAGTGAACTGAATATTGTTTTTTTTTTGCATTTATTAAAATATTTTTCAAATTTTACATGCCAAGATATTTTACTGGTATTTTGAAATAAAACATTGCTTTTGAGCAACGAAATTATATGGCACTTATTTTAGAATAAGGAAGCTAAAGTTGCATTAATGTTTTTTCTGGTGCTTCATGAAATCTTCTTGTTTTTTCTTCAAAAAAATTGCTTTCAAAACAGCGTGTAATATGCAAAAGAAATTATAAATGCAAATTACTTCATTAACTTTTGAAATATTCTTGAGCACGTCGAAAATATCTTCCTTATCAGAATATCTATTTTTGCGATCGAACGCAATTTAAAAGTGCTTCTTATGAAAGCTCCGTTTTGAACTCTATTTTTTTTTTGTGGATGGAATTTTGTGACACGAATGAAAAAAGTAAGTTCTAACTACGTTTTTTTTAAAAATGTATTCAAAGAAGTGTATGAATTCAATCTGCGTACTATTTTGAACTTTTTTTGTTTCTTCAGCTATGTTTTTATGAAAAAATGATTAGAAGTATCGAATCTAGGTTGAATTTTTAATGATAAAAAGAGAGTTTGCGTGTCTGTCTCACTTTTTATTCCAAAATCAATAATGCTATGGCCTTGAAATTTGGGCAGTAAGTTTCAAGAGAAAATTTTAGCACCCGACGCTATAAATCATTAAAATTTTTTAATTAGTTTGCATTGAAGGAACTTGTAAAAATAGTTTGTTCTCATAGGTTTATATTTAGGCGCTGATATAAATTGAACGATAGACGATTTTCTTAAAGAAATATTTTAAAATCAAACGCTTTACAACAGTACATTATTTTTGTTCGTAATGTGAAGGGTACCGTGGGTTAAGGTTACCCTTGTTAAGGTTACTTTAAGTTTATCCTTGGGTAAAGATTACCCTTAACAAGGGCAGGGGTATCAAGCTAATGTTTCTAAAGTTATCTGAAATTACTTGCTTATTTTGTTTATAGTTTCGCTTTTGATTCGTGTTTCTATAAAATTAAATTACTTAAGATCAATGGTCATAAAAATTAAAATAAAATAAGTTCTACACAAATAAAAGCAAAATTAAAGGAAGAAAAAAATTGTTCGATTTTGGAAAATATTCATTATTCAAAAAAGTCGTGATCAATAGCATCATTTTCGGTTCCCAATGATAGTGAGTATAGTTAAACTTCACTTCATTTTGATATTGTGAACTTCTAGAAAGGTATTTTGCTTTGACGCATTTTTCACCAGAAAGGGTGACAAATTATAATGTATATATATATATATATATATATATATATATATATATATATATATATATATATATATATATATATATATATATATATATATATATATATATATATATATATATATATATATATATATATATATATATATATATATATATATATATATAATACAAAAATTATAAATACTTTCGTATTAATAAAAGAATTAAAACTCTTTCGGTTTCATAAAATGTCTTTGTTAAAGAGTAAACGTAGAGATATTCTATTTTGGGAATTCAAGGCTGAAATTATACCATTGGATTATAATTAGATTTATATTTCAAAGGAGGAGTTATTTTTAGAATCGTTCTCTCTTTCACTTCCATATTAAGAAGCATTAAATGATTTTCAGTGATGCGTAAGGTTACAAGACAGTGCCTTTTTACACCAAACTGTGCTTTTATAAAACGTAGGAGCACTAGTTTTTGCGTGTCCTTTTCATAATGTTGTGATCCTCATAAGTTGTTCCGGAATTGTCAGAAGTCTTGTCTACCCCCTCCCTTGTGGAGTGCGGATGTGAACTGTTATAACCACCATCATACCTTTAAATAAACCTATTGATAAAGTATTCTGCCTGACGACTGCATTATTAAAGCTGAATACAACAACGAGCCTGTTATTATATATATATATATATATATATATATATATATATATATATATATATATATATATATATATATATATATATATATATATATATATATATATATATATATATATATATATATATATATATATATATATATATATATATATATATATATATATATATATTACCGGCAAAGTATGAAACGCCGGCATTCTATAAAATGCCTAGGCATTGTATATAATACCTAGGTATTCTATAGAATGACAAATGTTATTCAGGCAAAGTATGAAAAAAACGTCCTGATGAGGTTATTATGTAAATGATGCGCATTTCTCAAAAATAAAAATGTTATTCTGAAAAAATAATGAGAGTACCATTAAAAAAATTTATTCAAAGTGTGTAAAAAAATGAAAGTTGTACAAAACATAATTGATGCCTTTCTTATTAAGGGAAACAAAATTTTCATATAAAAATGCACATTTAAGTCACAATTATTTTCAGTTTAGAAAGAAATATTGCACAAAATATCCATGTCATCACCTTTACTAGCATTGCCACAGAAAATTTTATACTTCGCCTGTTTCTCATTTGGCATTCTATAGAATGCTTAGGAAATGTGTAAAATATAAATCATTTCATACATTGCCTGCTAGTTTTAGGCCTTATATACAATGTTTAGGCATTCTATAGAATGCCGGATTTCAAACTTTGCCGGTAACTTACATATATATACAGAGTACTACAAGAAACTTGTTCAAATGTGCTTCTGTCACTACCAGCTATTACTGATAAGAAAATTTTCAATTCACATTGTTTACTACTTCAATGTTTGCTTCTTGTATAGAATAAAAAAATTAAATAATCAATAAATTGGTGCTAATTAATCTTAGACAAAACTCTACCTAAATGGCTTCAGCGCTACTCTACAGCGAAAATCTTAATTACAAGAGTTAATTAATTACTTGTGAGTTTCGTTTTCTTTTAAGATTTTTTATTGAATTCAGGAAGTTTACAGAATCATTAGTTTGTTTATTTTAGTTTTGAAGAAAGGGTAATTTCATAGTTGTTAAGGATGTCGTGTGTTAAAGACAAAAGAACAGTGTCGTAATTAAATTACGATTTATTTAAAAGAATATTCTAATTTCTCGTTTGCCAATATTATTTTGCAATGACACTTTTTAATTTTTTTGACTCTAAAGATAATACTTACTAACACTCAATTCTGACGTTATCACGACGTTTTTCATAAAGTTTCTTAAAAGCTCAACAAGCAACACTAGCCTTTAGCAAAACTAAAAGGAAATCTTTAGTTGGTTCTGTATGTTTGAACAGTTGACACTCTACGAATTATATTTTAGTATCTCTGTTAAATTTTTTCACTTCTGTATGATTGTATTTGTTATATGAATAACACTTCTTACTCTCTTAGAATGAACGAGTGAAAATAACTCAACTTGAGTGCTATTTAACTCTTTCATCTAGAAAAAACCGGCCTTCTCATCTTGAGTTGAAATCACTCAAGTGAAAGAGTTATATGGAAATAGCTCAATTTGAGTGAAAAAAATTTCACTCAAACTTGAGTTATTTTCACTCAAGTTTGAGTGAGAATTTAACTCGTGTTTGAGCGATTTTCAGTATTTCAGTTTGTAAATTGCAGTCAAAATTTTTACTGTTAATATTCGAAATTTTTGTATTTAGTGGTGCCATCTATCGTAAGCGATAAAAAATACTATAGTTTTCATTTCAAAAAAATTCCTTTTGATAGAGAAAGCCTTCGATAGGATTTTTTTTTATCTTAACGTTTGTTGAATTTAAATATCGAATTAGATAATATAGTATAGTTCGTTCACGAGAAGTTGAGACTTGGCTCCACCTCCTGGGACGCAGAGTTCATTCAGCGCGGGAGTTAGAAGAGAAACATCTCCGTTGTTGAAATTGAGACAACCCTTAATTTGCGCCAAACACAAAAAGTGAATTCTTTTCCAGTCACTTACTTTGCTTTATCATCTGTTATTATACCTTTTGTTACACTTGCTAATTAAATATAGTTTAAATTTAACTGTTCTCCCAGCGAAATGTCTCATAAAGGACAAACTATTCACTCAAAAGAAAGAAATATCCTAAAAAAAGGGTGCAAAATATCATCAAATTTATGAAATATTTATTGTTAAAAAAATGCACATAAAGTTTGCGAAATAAATATTTTTGCCAAACGATCGCCAAATAGCAACATTGTTCAGGATTGCTCACAACCTTCTCCCAAAAATAGCGAAATAGTATCGTCGTATACCACGTGATGAAGGCGGAGCCAAGTGCCAACTCCTGGTGAACGAGCTATACTATAGTCCATTCCACCTTAAGTTGGCACTGGAGAGAAAGGTAGGAAATGTAATACTCCGCCTTTGAAAAGTAGTTCTTCGCTATTTTGGAATTAATTGCAGTTTAAATGCGCGTACAAATATAAATAAATGTTGCATAGTAAGAAAAGTATATCTTGAAACATTCATTAGAAGTTTTTCATGTTTAAATGTATTTAACTTATAAATACCTTCTCAGTAAAGCGAATGTACAAAGAAGAAGGAGGTGTTTTAGTTTGGCGCTGAATTAGTTTTCAAGGCCAAGGAATTGGCTCATTGGCTATGTTTCTACACTGGTCAGTCAGCTTTTCCATTCGCCTTGGCTTTGCTTAAGTGTCCTATCTCTTGTGCAGTTCTTATTTCGTTTTTTTTTTTTTAATTTTTTATTTTATTTGATGATTTAATTTTCTAAATATTAACCTCATCTGTACAATATTTAATGAAAAGTTTTTTCCCCTCTGATTAAATGAAAAAAAAAAAAAAAAAAAAAAAAAACACCCCAATAGACAGGTGAATATTATTAAAGTGATGACAGTTGAGCATATTTGCTGTGTAGCTAATTCAACATGTGATTTTATTTTTATTTTTTTACGACAAAAGAAAAAATTGTTTTCGCTTTGATCGATCTCTGTAAAGATTCAAATTTTGCGTCTTTTGCGCCATGTTTAGTTCTGAAGTACAATTCGCTTTTCATAGGAACTTAAATAATGTAAAAATTTAAGATTTTTAGTTTGTTCAATTTAAGGGATTTTTAAATATTATCTGAAATACAATTTCCATAATAGAAGTGTTAATCCGTTACTTATAAACTAATGTAATGTATAGGAATTGAAATAATTTAAAAAAAGACGCAAAATTTGAATCATTAATTTTTTTTAAACATCGAAAGGTTAATTTAGACCAATCAATATTTTAATAATTATTTTTGAAATACAAAGCCCAAAAAGCTGAGAAATCCTTTCCCTTATGTAGAAAATATTAAAATATTTCAGTATCTGACAAAATATTTCGAGGCTGACTAATTCCACTGTACTTAAATAACAAATTATACGGATTTTTCTCTTAAGCCTCCTTTCACCTGCAAAGATCCTGAATAGTAAAGGAAAGTTCTGATATTTCAAAATATGTATTTTCTTTTGAAGAAATGCGCCCACCCATCCAAGTAGAATTTCGCCTGATGAGAAATTGTGGATTGAATTCAATTCAGGGCTACCCCACATAGAGTTTGCAGAAGGAACTGTCAACTGTTAAAATATTAAATGAATAACATGATAACCACCAGGATAGGTGGTTATCATGTTATTCAAAGAGTTCCTGTTGAGTCTAAGAGGGTGGGATATGGCAGCTGAAAACATGGGGGGGGGGGGGCAAACAGTACGCCCCCCCATATGGATAATACTAATTATTTTTTTCAGGTAAGTTCTTTTGTCTCTTAGAAGCAAATATATTTCAGATAAAAAAAAATTTTATAATAAAAAAAAAAACTTTTCTGAAAATTTTTTTTAAAATTTTTTATTTATAAAAAATAAGAACGGTAAATATTAAAAAAACATAGGTATGATATTTTTCATGATCAATGATTTCCTGCCTATGTTGACTTTTTCTTCCCCAACAAAACACCAATGACAACTAATGTACATTAACAACAATTAATGTACATTAATCTACAAAAAATAAGCATATAAAAATAAATATTTAAAACAAAGTATTTATGCGCATCTATGCATTTCGTTTTTTTTTACTTAGATTTCAGCAAAAAAGAATCTTTTTAAATACATTTTTTTTTGTTTAAAATTAGTTTCGTATAATTAAAAAATTATAATAAGAAAAAAAAAACAGTAAGTATTATAAAACATAAGTATGATCTTTTTCATGATCAATAATTTCCAGCCTATGATGACTTTTCCTTCCCCAACAAATCACCAATGTGGGATAAAATAATGTACATTAATCAACAAAAAATAAGAATATAAAAATAAATATTTAAAGCAAAGTATTTTTGCATGCATTTCTTTTTTTTTTACTTAGATTTCAACAAAAAAGAATATTTTTAAATATATATATATATATTTTTCTGTTTAAAATTAGTTTCGTTTAGTTAAAAAATCATAGTAAGAAAATCTGCTTTTTAAATACTAATTAAGAAATCAGCTTACAACTAGTATCTTAAAATAATAATTATGAGAAATGCTCTAAAAAATCGTGCTCTTTTCCGTATTCTGTACAAAATTTTAGTACGATTCTTGGTTTTTAAAAAAAAAATCGGCGTTTTGCTTTTTTAAACGCCAATACTGGCCACTTTCTCTCCCTTTGTTGCTACCTCATCCCCGTACTGACTTAAAGAGCAACCCAGTTTCCATGTAATCCGGTCTACCTACCTTTCTCTCCAGTGCCAACTTAAGGTGGAATGGACTATAGTGAAAGTTTTCACTGTGAGCATATCGACACTGGCTGGGATTCGAACTGGCTTCCCGTCTGTCGTGAGATTGACCGATTAACCATCTCGGCTACAGTCCTGTGTCAAGACGGCTACAAAGAACTAATTAGTTTCATGAGCTGGGTCTTGTTGGCGAGAATAAAGTTTTTATTTGTTAAATCAAATAAGGTGAAAACACAGTTAAAAAAAATTGTCAGAGTTAACAGTTTGAATAGCAGCATTTTGTGGTTATCCAATTATTTTGATTGTATACGGTAAAACAACAATTAAATGAATTATTACTTAAGAGGTTTTTTTTATGAATAATTCCTAACCACTGTAGATATGACTTTTTTTTTCATTCCCCTAAGTTTCGTCATTTTTCTTTGAAGTTTAATTTTTAAAAGTAAGGAGCTCTAAACGAATTTTTAAAGTAAGCAGTTTTATAAATATTATGCTCATTTAGGTTCAATTGAAAATACTATGAGTCATTTTTTTTCGAACAAATTTATTCGTTTAATTTATAAAGCTTTATTTTCAGGCAATAAAAAAGGTATATAGTTTTAAATTGCCTAAATTTTTTTAAGACAAATTTCTGAAACTAAGTGAAATTAATAAATTTTTGAAGAAGACGTTAAAAGCTAAAAAATCTGGATTAAATACCCTTTTTCAAGCTCAGTTTTGTAAACTCTTTTGATATAAATTTGTTTAAAATTCAAACTATATATTTGTTTTGATTAGAAAAAAATAAGTATAATTCTTGTTCTGCAATAATCCCAGCTTAGTATGAATTCGAATAAAAAAATTAACTAATTTACATTAACTACTTGACTTTACTTTAATATTGTTTTTACCATAAACTTTGCTCAAACATAGTTTTCTTAAGTCAAAAAGAAATAAATAATAAAAATTAATGAAAACGACATTTTTAATAAAATTACTAAAATACAGAAATATTTAAATACCTAATTATAGGCATATTTTAAACTAATTAAATTGTATTACTTCTGAATTATAAATAATTACAATTAAATCAAGTATGTATTTTATGAATTTTAACTGTTATGAATATAGATAGTGTACGTTATTTCCGTTATCAATATATATGTTTAGAATTTTTACCTAATTGTAAGAAATTAATATATAATCAAAAAGAAAAAACATTATAAAAATTTAATATACCAGCCAGGAAAGCAAGATTGAAGACATCAAACTCTTTCAATTTTACAACAATGCAAAGTAACTGCAGTTTTTCTGCAGATTCATCAGAAAGTATACTTCTGAAACAATGACTGCATAATTACTTCAAATTTACTGCAGAATGACCACGGATTCAAAATTTCAGTTTTTTCTAAATTTATGATTTTAAAGTGACCTCATTTAAACTACAGTAATTTTGTAGACAATAGCTAAAATTTTTCGAAATAAATTACTGAGAAATTACTTCGCATTAGCTGCAAAATAACTGCAGTGTTTTTACAGTTAAGATTGCACTACAGAAAATTTGCAGTTAACTCTAGAAAAACTACGAAATTACTTCAGTTCTGTAGAATAACTATAGCTTATTTTCAGCAGGGATATAGGTATATAAATTCAAATTGAACTATGTCTCATAATAAATATTACTTTTGATTTTGCTCCTATTTTTTACTATTAATCTATAACTATTGTAAAATTCTAATTTATTTGCATTTTTAAATACTTTAATTAGCATTGCACTTTTAATTAAATATTAATTCTGCATTTTCAGTTTTGCCTCGAAAATTGAATTTGAAGAAAAGTGGTAAGAACTTTTATGCTAGCAACAAAGGGAAAATAGTTTGTATAATGTGATAAATACTTTATGAAATAAGAAGATAGTATTAATTCTGAATTCCAATTAAATAAAAGCTAAAAACAGGATAAAAACAGAAAAATTCAAAATGCTGCTTAATTTTTATATATATAATATTTTCCACTTTTTTTTGAATGATATATTTATAATAAAATACATTGAACATCTGAAGATTCTGATTTGAATGAATGGATGTTGCAGATGTGAACTTTCATAAATTAAAGACAGTCAACTTTATTAATAGAAAGCAATTTAAATAACAGCAATTATAGACTGTATGAACAATAATTTCGTAAATATCTTTTATAAAAGAAGTATAGAATGATATGAAATTAATTATTCAGAAATGTTTTGTACCAAAATTATACATCAAAAAAATTAAAACATGGATATAAATTTATTATATTAAAATAAAATGTTAAAACTTTAATATGAAATCTGAAAAAATTCTAAAACTCTTATCAGATATAATATATTCCCACATGCTTTGACAAAGATTCTAGCAGGGAATCAAATTTTTTTAATATTTCATTATCATCCACATTTAACACTTTTAATTTTAATAATTTTTTTTGACAAATAATTTAAAAGAATAGTATATTTTATTAAAAAACGCTGAAAAACAGCTAATTTAAATGGAATGTGTATATACCACATTCAAAATAAAAGTATTTTCAAAATAAAAACAACAAAGTATATCTACTTACTGAAAAGTAAAACAGCGTCTTCTTCTGAAATACCGCTGTGAACTAAAAGTTGTTTTAATTCTTCTTAATTCAAAATATTAAATGTCATATTCTCCAGAAAAAAAAATAAAACGTAAAATAAAAACGAAGACATAATCTATTTAGATCACAGAACATAAAAATTTTTTTTTGATTTATTATCGTTTGCTTTTTAAAATTAAACGATAGAAATTCCAGCTTATATCTCGCACACAATTAAATAATAAATAAATCACTCAAGTTTCAGCTAAAAGCACTCAAATATTGCTTAATAAATAGCACTCAAGTTTGAGTTAATGCAAAGCAAGAATTTCGCTCAAATAAGAATGTATTTCGCTCAAGTTGAGTTAAAAAAATTTAACTCTTTTTTGAGTAGGGGAAATAACTCTTTCATTTTAAGAGAGTAGGGATTTGTAATTTTGCTGTTGAGTTTTTTTTTCTTTATTAGAAATTAAAATTTTTAAATGAATATATGATGCGCAAATTTACTTTATTCTTTTAAATTTTTTTCCACAGTGTGCATTTATGTAGAAACATAATATTTTCTAACCAATTACAAATCTTTGCTTTTTTGAAGCGTTTGAAAAAAAAAAAACGTTGCTTATTTATTGCCCTATAGCATACCAGATGAAATTATATTTTCATACGTGGTTCATGCCTTTAACTTACGACACAAATGCCATCGATTGCAATTTTTATTTATTAATATTTTATTATCATTAATAGCTAAACTATACAAGACGCAGCACTTAATTTTGTTATTTAATTTTATTTAATGTTAACGTATTTTAAATTGCCTTTATTACATGACAATTTACGAGGTTTTATTTCTTCAGGTCTGTACCTGCTATTTTTCACAACTCAATGACAACTAAATTTACAACATTTGTGAGGAAGAAAACTTCAATCACAGTGTGCATTTATGTAGAAACATAATATTTTCTAACCAATTACAAATCTTTGCTTTTTTGAAGCGTTTGAAAAAAAATAAAACGTTGCTTATTTATTGCCCTATAGCATACGAGATGAAATTATATTTTCATACGTGGTTCATGCCTTTAACTTACGACACAAATGCCATCGATTGCAATTTTTATTTATTAACATTTTATTATCATTAATAGCTAAACTATACAAGACGCAGCACTTAATTTTGTTATTTAATTTTATTTAATGTTGACGTATTTTAAATTGCCTTTATTACATGACAATTTACGAGGTTTTATTTCTTCAGGTCTGTACCTGCTATTTTTCACAACTCAATGACAACTAAATTTACAACATTTGTGAGGAAGAAAACTTCAATCAAAAGTTAGAAACAAAAAAGATTGATTCTTAATTCATGTATCTATCGTGCAATAAATAAGTAAAGATTATAACCTTCGGCTTCTAGCAAATCGATGTTTGTAATTAAGTCGTCTTCTTGCGTAAAAAGATATCTCTCTCAAACCATTTTTTTGTGTTATTGAATTTCGCCCGGATAATTTGTTCGCCTCGCATATTTATTGCGCTCAATTATCCCAAATACGCTTTTAATATCGATTCTAATTACTATCCTTAAGCTATTATGAAAATTGCTTTGGTTTATTTTGTTTTTAATGAGAAAAAGGTTGTCATCGTTATAAGTTCTTGTATGGCTTAAAGACACGTTTATATTTAAGAAGATGTTCCGCAACTATTTAATGAGTTTATCTTAACGATCATTGTTTCAGACAGTTAGTTAGATATAGATTATCTATATGAAGAAAATCAGTAAGTCGCGTGATTACAAAATAAAAATTATTCAATAAGTACTTAACGATACCTAAAAAATTAAATCAGGATAACAAACATTTAATCAGTTGATTGAAATAAAAATATAAATTTTGTGAAAAATCACTTAATAATGGAAAGAGATTTAAAAGTATGGTTCGCTGCTTTCTTTTTGGAAAACAAAATTATTTAATTACTTCTTCCTACGCTGTTTCAAAATTAGTTGCTAAGTTTAAGTACAATACAATGTCATGTAGAAAAATTATAGTATTGCTGTCAGCAGTGTCATCTGCTAAAATGTCATAAATAACTTCGTATATTCACGTTTAGAAATGATTTTCGTTATATATATTCATAGCTAACAAAAACGCGAATTACTAAACGAATTTAATGAAACTGTTGCTTCCATTTGCACAGTTGTTTATATGTTTGTTTTTATGCTCATAGTTTATGGTTCTTTAAATGTTTTCTGCTCATGAATTTTTACTCTTCGTCACTTTATTCGTCCAACTTCCTTGTTTGAGAAAAAGAAATCCAGTACCAGTAATTGTAACAAACCTCCACGGGTCACCTATGATTCGACAAACAAATCATCAGAGTCCTAAATAACGCGAAGGTCCAAGCTGAAGATAACTTCTAGGAGCATAATGCTGATTTACTGTCAGTGGCTGGATATTTTACGAAAAAATATTTTTTCGGCCTGAATTGTATTTGTATGGTCACATTAGGATTATAAGCGAATATTAGTTTAAGCTCAGTGACTGCAACACTTTTTGTCGGTCGCTGACTTTAATCTAATGGAGAAATTTTTTAGATTGTGAATCGCTTTTATTTTGAGCATGCTTTATAACTTGATAAATAACTTAAAAAGAATCGGAAATTGAAACTTTTAAGTGTTGTATACGCGAAACATAGTGCTGCAGTGTTAAAGACATAGAATAGATTCATAAATTTTTTTATTGCTTGCAAAAATAATGCAACCAAACTTTCAATTGAATTAGAGAACTTTGCATCTATAGCACAGACATTTCAAAGGGACTAACTTTGTAAATTTGTTACTATAAATTCTGAAAATTTTAAAGCAGAGCTGTAAACGTGTGAAAATTTTCTACTTTTTGAACCGCAACTCACCAACTGATATCTAGTCCCATTCTGCACACAAAGATATTTTTAGGGAAGGGTTAGAAATGTTTTGCTCAAATCCTTATTTCCAAGATAATACAATTGGAAAAACCCCTTGTATTCAATTCTTGTGAGTAAAATGCCAATTCTTGTGCTAATAGAAAGTCATGAAAAAAGGTTTTGCAGCCTTTAATGAGCCTACTGGCATATGTGCAAAAGCTGAATTTGATTAGAAATATTCATTTTTGGTCTTTTAATTAACTTTTGTGACCCTAGAAGCCTAAAAGTTTCTAAAATAATCGATATTTTGCGATGCATTGCGGAATTGAATAAACTTTGTGCAAGTTATTTCTGGATTGCCTAAAAAGTAAAGTGAAGCACTGACACAAAAGCCCGTTCGTTGTGGGATAGGAGAATCATAAAGTTTAAATACCACAATTTCATGAACAAAGACATGCGATTGTGGTAATGTGGAAAGCATTGCACACAAATCGCATTTATTTCTAATTCAATTTGGTACTCACCGATCTGAAAGCTAAGTGATCTTCAATCCGCTATTGAGGATCAAACCCCAGTTCTCAAAAATTACAGCTCACTACTTTAAGCCATTGAGCCATCTCGGCTCTCTTATTACTCTTGAGTTACGTAAATTGCACAAAAAATGGTTAAATGACAATTTATTTAATTTTTATTTTACCATATTCAAATAAAACAGTCAAATGACCATAAATAACATGGTATTCAAACTGTTAAAGTTGAAGAAAACCGTTTATTAGCTGGTTTCGCCTAATACGGTTAAACAACCAAAATTTCATCACAGGAACTAGGCCCACTTAATGAAGCCACTTTGTTCCTTGCATATAGTTACTTATCATAGCCGAGAGGGCAAATCTGTCAATCTCGTGAAGGAACAGGAGTTCGAACCCCAGCATTGTCATCATAATATTTCCACCATTTCCCTCATCACTTGAAGAGTTTTCAGTGTCCTGCTATCCCGAATTAGTGACCCTGAACTATTAGAATACAATATTCTCCTCTTATTCACGCATAGATGGCAGCACCATAAAGCTGCTGAACTATCTCTAATATCCAGTAAAATTTCTTTTCTACGGTTTTGAAACCATGCTAGTTGTAAATGGTTAAAAATCCATAAAGGTAAAAAAAAAATGTTTTTTACCATGAACTTTAGGGTTAATTGGATGGACAGACTGCTGCCAGTTATTTTACTATAATTTTAGATGAAAATTCCAAACCTACTAGTAGCAAGAAATTTCTACAAGGATGTGTTCTCAGGCGAAAAAATAACAGTCTTTAAAATATTTATAATTGAGAAAACCAATAAACTTTAAATGTACCTTAATTACATTTAGCTGTCAGTTCATATCCGCGGATAAATATTTTTCGATTCTCTATTCATATATTTGCTATTCCTTTGATGGAATATTTAAATAGAAGTTTTCTAAATAAACTTTCAAAAGAAATGCTCACTTATGACAGAGTTGTTTTAAAAGTAATTAAAACTTGAAAGATCTTTAAAGTAATGAACGTCTTAAAAGAATTTAAATTATATTAAGGTTATGGAAGATTTGACTTCAGCTTTAAAAACAAAATCCACTTTAAAAGTTAAATCCGGTTAATTTTTCATTCACATACTTCGGTTGAAAATCCATTAGTGATTCTTCTTTTCTAAATATTAACTGAATAAAATAAAAGAAAATTTTGTTGAAATTCATATGAAACATCGGAAACTAGTTCTTTTATTTATACCTTTTTACTCTTTTAAAATTATTATCCTATTCAATTCATAGGTAAATTTTAGAACCTACATTTATGCCTTTTATTATGAATAGAACTTTAAATGTTTAGAACAGTTAATTATTTTTTTAAAATACATTGATCGTAACCTTAATTTTTCTGTAAGGTTATGATCAATGTGCTTTTAAAAAGAAATTTCTTGGAATATTGATAAGATTTTTAATCATTCAATTTACTTATCATCTTTAGTAATTTTTCTTTTTATTCTTTATTAATTATTTTTTTTTATTTTTTTTTTAAATTGACTGACTTTTAAAGAATATTTTTGGACATCGTTTTTTCGCTTAAAAATTAAAAAAAAACTGTTATTGTTTAGAAACAAAAGTCATGGAAAAATATAATTTCGGTAATTTTAATTACATTCAGCTGCCTATTAAATAAAACAAATCTATTTTGCTATTTTATGTGATATATGTTTTTAAAAAAAATATTAATAAATAAATTTCTAAACTTAAGATCAAAACTGTTTTCTAATCTATCGATTATTGGATCTAATAAATTCTAATCGATTCATAGATGATTAGTTGGAGATCCATTTTCATTACTTTAATAGAACAGTTAGTCCTGTTTTCCTTTTTCAAACGGTAGCACACAGCAATGATTTTATAAAAGCTTGCAACAAGTGTTTGGTGACATCAGACTTATATCTTATATAAGTCTGATGTTAGATCACTGAACAAAAACTTCGCAAATCACCTCACAGCCAGAGGCTGATTTGGTTAAGATCAAGGGTTCTTGGTGACCATGCCGTTTGAAAAGGATAACTGCTAACTTTATAATTTTTATCTTAAATGTTTAGTTATACTTTTACACTTTTGTGTACTTTACAGTAGTTGTTAATGTCGTCTAAAACATAAGCAACAGCGCAGCCTATCGAAAAAATTTGAACAATTTTACTTTGACCTCTTTTTCTGTTTTCGTAAATACTCAGGTCAAATTTCAGGGCACTCTGAGAGGTTGGTTTTACGACTTTTTGAATGTCAGATATTCATTATGATTAATAGCCGGATTTAATTAAATAAACTTCATTTTCAACAAGCATTAAAAAATTGTAATTTATTAAATGGTATTTTTATAAGTATGCTAAAAATATTACGTAAATCTAGGAAATTTTACTATGTAAAATGTAAGTATTACTAATTAAAATGTTATTATTTCATTACTATTTAACTGGTATATTAAATTTTATGATAATGCCTTATTATTGGTTAAAGTCATTAGAACGCATTAAAGCTGTTATATTTCCCTCTTCCTAACTATGGTGTTACGGCCACTTTTCCAACTGATTTTTATTAATTTTTAAACCCTCGAAATGTGTGATGAAGTGGGACAAAAGTTCAAACGCTGGCATTGTTAGAGATGTTGTTGTTCTCATCCCCATGACCAGCAGAGCTAGATCGGGTCCATGAACTCGTTCACTGCACCAACAGTGGAGCTTGAACCACGTCCTAAAGTAAGTCCCAGACAAGATAAAATTGTTAGAGATTGATTTTGGTGATGACAAATACGTTGCTTGCTCATTTTTTATTCCTATTTTTTCTCACGTGACATTTTCGGTAAATGTTGAATTTACAGTAAAGATTGATGTCATCCTTATTGCCAGTATTTCATGGACGAAATCTCGAGAAGTTTCTAGTACAACTCTTTTTCTTTTCGTTTTTGTTTACTTTTTATAATTGTAGAAGGTCCGTTTTTAAAATATCTATGAAAAATAACTACTTTATTTGCTTAAAAACATTCCTAAAAAATGCATATTTTTATTCGTTTGTATGGTAATACTCTATATTCTACAATTTTATTTTACAACAGCATTCCAAAATAATACATATTTTTATTCGCTTGCTTGAATTACTTTTAGCCTATTTTGATTTTGTCTTATATCTCGAAGCCTTAGTTTCGTTAAATTAATTCAAGTGATTTAAGTAAAGGATATAAGCGAAATTTCAAAAGTTAATCTCATACATGTAAAAATCTTTAGCAAATCCTGCAATCTCATAGGAACAAATTTCAGAAATCTAAGTATTCTTTTTGTAACAATATTAGCCATTTAAATGAGGGAGGAATAAAAGAAAAAAAATCAAGCAGAGACGAAATGATGATAGTCCCATTTCTGAAATAGAGCAATGAAATATTACTCAGCATTTAGCGAATTCTTAGTTTAATAGTTTGAGGGAAACGAATAAATTCTGCTCAAAAAAGTCATCAGAAAATTCTAGAAGCTGGAGCGAATCAATGAGTTTAAAGAGAATAACTGAGTTTAAGATAATATCTTTTCAGAAATGCTCAAGATGTAGAACGTTAGGATCCATATTAAACTGAAAGAAAATATTCATTTTTTAGTTGTCAGTCTATAAAATATAATGTGACTCATTTTTTATTTAATGAGATTTCTTTATAAAAATATTTTTTGAAATGGTTTTTATCATATCCGCAGCTGGAGAGGAAATATCACGAAAAAATTTCATTTGCTTCTTTTGCAATTTATGTTTGAGCAAATGTTATGGCATTGAATTAAAGTGCATAGGTGCCAAAGAAGGAAGCCACGTTCTTTTATAGCACTGCATAATTTTATATTTTTTCTTGTAACAGAAAATCACAAAAAATGAAATATAATGCATCAAGCTTTATTATTTAAAGTTTTAAAATCTGAACATTTCTTCTGTCAAAATACTTTTATTCTGTTTCAAAATGCTTATGAGTTTTAAATAGGATAAAAATAAGTCTTTGGATGTAATAGATAATATCTATATTAAACTGAAAAAAATATTAGAGGTTAATTTTTAAATTTAATGTGACTCATTTTTTATTTATTGAGATTTTATTATAAAAAATATTTTTAGAAATTATTTTTATCATATATGCAGCAGAAAGGTAATATTACGAAGAATTTTGATTTGCTTCTTTTGTAATTCATGTTTGAGCGACTGTTATGGCATTGAATTAAAGTGCATAGGTGCCAAAGAAGGAAGCCACGGTCTTTTATAGCACTGCATAATTTTATATTTTTTCTTGTAACAGAAAATCACAAAAAATGAAATATAATGCATCAAACTTTATTATCTAAAGTTTTAAAATCTGAACATTTCTTCTGTCAAAATACTTTTATTCTGTTTCAAAATGCTTATGAGTTTTAAATAGGATAAAAATAAGTCTTTGGATGTAATAGATAATATCTATATTAAACTGAAAAAAATATTAGAGGCTAATTTTTAAATTTAATGTGACTCATTTTTTATTTATTGAGATTTTATTATAAAAAATATTTTTAGAAATTATTTTTATCATATATGCAGCAGAAAGGTAATATTACGAAAAATTTTGATTTGCTTCTTTTGTAATTCATGTTTGAGCAACTGTTATGGCATTGAATTAAAGTGCATAGGTGCCAAAGAAGGAAGCCACGGTCTTTTATAGCACTGCATAATTTTATATTTTTTCTTGTAACAGAAAATCACAAAAAATGAAATATAATGCATCAAACTTTATTATCTAAAGTTTTAAAATCTGAAAATTAAACTATGAACATTTCTTCTGTCAAAATACTTTTATTCTGTTTCAAAATGCTTATGAGTTTCAAATAGGATAAAAATAAGTCTTTGGATGTAATAGATAATATCTATATTAAACTGAAAAAAATATTAGAGGCTAATTTTTAAATTTAATGTGACTCATTTTTTATTTATTGAGATTTTATTATAAAAAATATTTTTAGAAATTATTTTTATCATATATGCAGCAGAAAGGTAATATTACGAAAAATTTTGATTTGCTTCCTTTGTAATTCATGTTTGAGCAACTGTTATGGCATTGAATTAAAGTGCATAGGTGCCAAAGAAGGAAGCCACGGTCTTTTATAGCACTGCATAATTTTATATTTTTTCTTGTAACAGAAAATCACAAAAAATGAAATATAATGCATCAAACTTTATTATCTAAAGTTTTAAAATCTGAAAATTAAACTATGAACATTTCTTCTGTCAAAATACTTTTATTCTGTTTCAAAATGCTTATGAGTTTTAAATAGGATAAAAATAAGTCTTTGGATGTAATAGATAATATCTATATTAAACTGAAAAAAATATTAGAGGCTAATTTTTAAATTTAATGTGACTAATTTTTTATTTATTGAGATTTTATTATAAAAAATATTTTTAGAAATTATTTTTATCATATATGCAGCAGAAAGGTAATATTACGAAAAATTTTGATTTGCTTCTTTTGTAATTCATGTTTGAGCAACTGTTATGGCATTGAATTAAAGTGCATAGGTGCCAAAGAAGGAAGCCACGGTCTTTTATAGCACTGCATAATTTTATATTTTTTCTTGTAACAGAAAATCACAAAAAATGAAATATAATGCATCAAACTTTATTATCTAAAGTTTTAAAATCTGAAAATTAAGCTATGAACATTTCTTCTGTCAAAATACTTTTATTCTGTTTCAAAATGCTTATGAGTTTTAAATAGGATAAACACAAGTCTTTGGATCTAATAGATAATATCCATATTAAACTGAAAAAAATATTAGATGCCAATTTTTAAATTTATTTATTGAGATTTACTTATAAAAAATGCTTTTTGAAATTATTTTTATTACATCCGCAGCAGGAAAGGAAATATCACGAAAAAAGTTCATTTGCTTCTTTTGCAATTTATGTTTGAGCAACTGTTATGGCATTGAATTAAAGTGCATAGGTGCCAAAGAAGGAAACCGCGTTATTTTACAGCACTGTATAATTTCATATTATTCCTTCAAACAGAAAATTGCAAAAAATTAAATTTAATGTATCAAACTTTACTATTTATATTTTTAAAATCAAGAAATTAAGTTATGGACATTTCTTCTATCAAAATACTTTTATTCCGTTTCAAAATGTTTATGAGTTTTTAACAGAATAAACATAAATCTTGGAAATAATAGATAGTATCTATATTAAACAGAAAAATTATTAGACTCAAATTTTTAAATTTAATGTGACTCATTTTTTTATTTAAATAGATTTCTTTATAAAAATATTTTTAAAATAGTTTTTATCATATCTGCAGCACAGAGGAAATATCATGAAAAAAATTTGATTTGATTTTTTTGCAACTTATGTTTTAACATCTGTTATGTCATTTAATTAAATTGCATAAGGGTCAAAGAAATTCACAATAAATAAAATATGAAGCATCAAACTTTATCTATTATCTATTATTTAAATAAAGAAACTTAAAAGTCTGAACTTTTCTTCGATTAAAATATTTTATTCTGCTTCAAAATTTTGATGAATTTTCAACAGCGTAAACTTAACAGCGTGCACTTTAAAAAAATACTTTGAAAAAAATAAGCTCTGAAAACATAAAATCTGTTTTAAATTTGAATGAAAAATATCATGCATTTTTTGACGTCAGTTTTTAAATTAAGAAATTCAATACGTTTTGACGCCAGATTTTAAATTAGTAAGCCAGTTAGTAGTTTCTTTAACTAACAAAAATCTTTTTTTTAAATATTTTTTTAATGATTTTGAATAATCAGCAACTGGTTAAAAATATTACAAAAAACTGAAAATAATTGGATATAAGATGATATTATAAACTTAATTTAACTCTCTTAAGCCAAATGTTACTGAAACATCATTTTCAATTAACTTTAAAAAAAATTTAGTTATGGCATTTAATCATCCTACACTATTGCTAAATTAAGCAGTCTAAATGTATCTTTCTTTCTATAATGGAAAATCAGAAAGAATAAAACAGAATGCTATAAACTTTAATGTCTAAACTCTATCAAATTGAGAAAACGTTGATTTATGGCTTTAATATTGAATAATAATTATGAATTATTTCCATTCTAATATTTCACTTTAAAAGAATATTTTCTAATATATTTAGATCAAATTTATAGCAAAAACTTTTTTTATTCTACTTCAAAATGTTTTTTTTTAAAATTTTCGACAGTATGAAATAAAGAAATTCGGATTTGATGAATAAAATCAATATTAAAATGAAATCAATTTAGCCAATATAAAACAACTTTATCTTATTTTTTATTGATAAACAAAATATATTTGAAGCTCTTATGATAAAAATTTATGACATGCAAAGAAAGTGCACTTTTGGTTTCGTTTTATCTTTGTGTCAAAGTTAGTCGGGATACTCATTTTTTCACCTTAACGTGTCTTAAGAAAATGTATCTATGACACAATTTTTTTGCTTCTAAAATAAAGAAATTTAAGGGACAGAGGACTTTTATGATACTTAAGAGCACACATTACGTTCAACAGAAAAAAGTAACAGATTATGGGTAGCATTAATAAAAGTTTGTGAACAAAGTTTTAAAAAAAATAATAATTATTAGTTTTAAAGTTATAGCTAAAAGTATAATTTTTAATTGTCGGTAATTAAAAAGTTCCTTGCGAACAAATTTTAATGTTTTTAATTACATTTTTACCCAAATATTTTGTTCATAGGCATTTAAATACATATATATATATATATTTAAATGCCTATAATATATATATATATATACATGTACTTTTTATAATTTTTCCACTCTTTGACAGCGTGAACATCTTTGTCGGCAATTGTATTGTCTCTGACAATCTTAAAATAAGATGGAAGTGTTTAAATTGTATATGACACACAATTTTAAAAAATGTAGCAAGAACTAATCATTAAAGTAAGCTATGCAATTAATACAAATTAACAAAGGATAACTAAAGAAACAAATATGTAAAAAACAAATTAACAAAGGATAACTAACAAAAATTAAGCTAACAATTAATAATTAGCAAAAAAAAACCAGTTAACAAGAAATCACAAAAAAAGTAACAGTTAATAACTATAGAGAACAAGCTGACAATTAATAACTGGCAAGAAAGTAAATAGCTGTTACTAACTAATAAAAAATTGGTTGAAAGAAATAATTAATCCCTTAATAAATGTGCTTTTGTAGTACATATCATTTTATTTCACATTCAAAATTATTATCACAAACTATTTAACACAGTGTAAGATATGTGATTAAACAACTTTTAATCTAATTTTTTTCATTGTGTGCCGTCAAATTTCGAAATCGTTAAAAGGGTGCCGAAGCAGAAAAAAGGTTGAGAATCATTGCGTCTAAACTATAGAATATAATATAAAAATATAAGAAATATAGTATATAAAGTATGTTTTGAAATATGTACATAAAGTATGTTTTATATATTCAAATATTATATATTAGATAGGGGGACAACAATATTTCCAATTCTACTCTCATTATGACTTTTACCACAATTTTTTCTTAATTATTCATCAGTATAAAAAATTGTAATATAAGAACTAATAATATAATGAATGGTACTTAATTGCTCTATTCATTAAATATAGTCATGAGATATTACGTCATGCATCATAATATCTGTCACAAAAGAATGGGATGATAATAATTTTTACCACTCATACTGGATGAAATAAACCATGCCATGGTTCTAAATGAATAAAAATGCCTTTGAAGAACGATTTGACTTGTTCACGCTTGACTTTAGTAATAGCGAGTTGGGCTTTATAAAAAAGCATTTCGTCGTTGAGATTTTGGACACAGCTTAAAAAGTGAGTTTACGAAAATAGTCATAGATCAAAATGTTTTATGATCTCGCTGATAGCCATTACTAATATTTTAGTGGTAGTTAAAGTATCTTCATAGACTTTGGCTGTTACATGTACATCTTAATTTGTAATAAAATGATAATTATCTCAGGAAAAATAAATAAAATCGTTTAAGAAAATTTGATTTATGCTGTTGACGTATGCCAGAGGGGATGCAATTGTTCTTGCTTTTCAGTGGCGCCATCTATGGCCAAGAATTCGATTTTTGCCACACCATACGTCACACCCGTTTATAGGGTGAATCCAATCATACATTCATTCATTCATCCACAGATCGTAATTTTGACCTGAATCAGAGAACGATCGATCTCCAATCCAGTACCCCCAGAAGTACTGATTTGTTATTGGAACACGGAGAACTTTTGCGACAGATTTAACGTGCATCAGTCACTTTACTACACGGGGAGTCTTCGGCCGGCGGGGTTCGAACTCACGAACTTTCGGACATGGGTCCAGCTCCCTACCGACCAGGCTATCCCTGCCGTATTCAATTTATTAAATATTGAAGAAGGCCATAATTCAAAAATAATAAAGAAAAGAAATCCCTTAAAGATATCAAGATAAAACATTCTCTTACATCGAGATCTTCAGTTGAGATTGATATTCAACGGTCGGGACTGAGAGGCCCAGTGTAGGGCACCCAGTCATCAAAAATTAGAAATTGAAAGTGAATGAATTTTTCCCCAACGAATAAATAGGAGCATAGGGTTGGCGAAGTATCGAAAAATAACATAGCCAAAATAAAGCTAACCCTCTATAATCAATATTAGGTTTGAAAATACTTGGGTGATTGCGAATCGCCAACAAGACAGTGAGAATTAGTATAACCGTGTAACTGAAACATATTTGTGATAAGAAATTAATTATAAAGAGTTATATAAATAGATTTTTGTTTTCGATTAGACGCGACAGTGAATTAATGAGTCCACAATAGAATTGAATTAAAAAGTTAGCCGTTACATTGATTGATAAGAAAAGAATAAAATATTTTATGTTCGCTTTTTATAAAAATTAACTAATTGATTTAATTTGAATATAATTCGACTAATGTTGATTAAAAAAATAAGTTTAAGTAATTAAAGAAATTTTAAAAACTAGGAAATGTGTAATGTCCATTGTGGTATCATATACTTGTTTACAAAAAAAAGTGTTCAACCCAAATTTACTAAACGTGGTATTAAGCCCTTACTTTTCCTTACTTATTGTAACACCATGCATAATTATTAAGGAGTCAAGTCCCGAACTTCGGGGACGGGGTGGCTAGATCTATTACAGATATTACTGCTTCGGCAATGTCTTCGTATTCAGAATTCTGAACGCTAAAGTGTGTTTGAAAACTCCTAATTCCGACAACGAAAATTTATTATGCTTCGATTATAAATTTGCAGCATCATTAGTAAGCTTGAAAGAACAACTTTTGACTTTTAAAGTGTTTTTAAAAAAGACAAATTTAATAAGATTTATCAAGTGTTTTATACAAATGGATCACATTCCATTTCAAGTTTGTTAGTTCTTTCTTTAAGAAAAGAGCTATAGTCACATAAAAATTTGAAAAATGGAATAAAATGCAATGCCCATTTTCTTAAACAGCTATGCTTGTTTTCTTAAACACACATTCTGAGCCGGGGCCATTTTCTTAAAACACGTATTTTGAGCTGTTTCCACTTCCGTAACAACGCATTTTGAGTTGTGTTACTTTTCGCAAACACATACAGGTAGTGTCCAAGGTTAAAAACTCACCGACGGTTTTTTACATCATGACTGTTTGTTGTATGCCCCATTGCTAATTTCCATTCAAAGAAAACAAGAGAAATAGAGAATACTTATTTTTGAAATTTATTTAGAATCTTGAAAAAACGTTGTACTCATACTTAAAAATGATTTGTGGGAAATTATTTAAAACTAAAATTTAAGCTTTCATAAAAAAAGGAATTTGTCCTCCTAGAAAAATCAAAAAGAACATAATTTAATAGGGAACAATTCCGTTTCTAGACTTCCATTTCTGCTCCTGATTTTGGACATATCTTTAAATTGAAGTTAATGGGGGCACGTAGTTTGACTGATATATTTTTTATATTATATAACCATCGTTGAACGGTCGGCCCAATTTTGGGTTTACGACTACCAATGTTCAACTCCGTAGCCTTGTAATTTTGAAACCAATCCAGGAGACAAGGGAACTCTAGAATCAAATATTGCTTTAGTGGAGGAGTTTTCGATGGCACTAACCCAAATTTTCCATTACATGGAATAAAAAACCCTGAAAACCACTCACCGTTAGCCTGACGGGAAGAGAACTCTAATCCATGATCCGTCTCCCACTGAGGATATTTTATGTCAGCACTGTGCTCAATGCAAGCCGTAGGCGGATTTCGAATAGACCAGTCATCGCTGGGATTCGAAACTGGTTCGCCCCATTGGAAGGCGAGTCTTCCATCCCCTTAGCCATCACAGCTGTTTGAGTAATATACGATAGATCATACTGACAAGAAATCTTATAAATACCCCAGCTACTAAAAAATTTCTAATATTGCCCAGAGGAGGTCTCACTAAAGTCCCTCAAATTTGTTTCTTCTCACCCTTCTTTAAATTATCTTGTTCAAACTTGTTCCTTTGTCCTGATAGGTTAAGCGACTTTTCCAGTATCTCGTTACTTTGCTAATGTCATTTGGTGTTTAGACACTGACGAAAATTTTTGTTTAGAGAACTGATATTATAGTATGTTCATTTTCCTTACTTTACTTGATTTTCACTTTTGTCTATGCAGCACAAAGTTTATTCTACCTTTTTGGATAAGGAGAAGCTGTAAATAGATTTAAAACATGTGATTTAGGCAAAATGTGAATAACTGAAATTAATACCTGTATCGTTGTGAGCTATCTAGAATTTACTCAGTTTCTATCTTTAGTGTCTCTATCTAGAATTTACTCAGAGGAAGGGACCCGCTACTATTTAGGTTAAAAGATTTGTGTATGAATAACTTTGCTACTTTAAGGTCACGCCAAATGTACACAAAACAGATGTTGATTTTTTTTTTGGTGCTACTCATTAGTATGCATTCACAAAAATATTCCTTTGTGGTTCACTGTTGGCACAAGTATATTTAGAAGGACAAAGTGTAAGAAAACAGCCTTAATATTTCAAATATTTTTGAATGACCATCGATTTTCTAAGAATCTTAAATGATTTATGCCTTAATAGTTAGCGTGTAAGTAGTAGAACGCAAAATGGTCAGTGACGTGGTTAATGCATTTCGAAAAAAGTATTGTCTCCTGTGTTTTATACGAAAATCCAGAAAATCCTTAACTTATATCCCCACAACACAACAATGAGAATATTTTTTCTTAAGCTTCAAAAATGAAAAATAAAGCTTTGAATAGCTTTACATGAAGGACGTATCCTGAAAATTTCAACAGAATTAAAAATGTCAAGTATACAACAACGCTTGAATCTTAATAAAGAAAAATTAGTTTTATTCTGTGGCTTTTTCATTCTCCTTGGTGAAAAAGCGTCTAAAAATACAATTCGTTGGAGATTTGATTACACAAATTCATCAATTTATAAGGTTGATAAGTTTAGCTGTTTACTCCCTGATTCAACTTGCTGCACAGATGGCTACTGTAGTGCATAAAGTCATTTTAAAGGCCATACGAAATGCAAAAGGGCAAACAAATATGGTAAGTTATCATAGGTAAGTTAGTTTATCCCTTTTTGAAATTACAATTGTTTTATTTAATACTAGCCACCTAAGGCGGTCAGCTGTCCGCCACGCTATCAATTTCTATTTCTATATAATTTTTTATGGTATCAATTTCTATTTCTATATTGCTACAAAAATTATCATCTTCGCTTAAGAAAAAAAAATAGAGCGTGGAAAGAAGAAGAAAAACTTATTAGAACAATTATGAACAGCGACAAATATATCAAAGCGAAGCGTTCTATTTACGTATCGAATATGTTGCCACATTTTTAGTACAAAAGTTAAACTTTTCTCCACTTTGATAAATGTAAACTAATGCAAACCTTACAATTAAATTATAAATTCCTTCGCATATTATTGGTTTAAGTTGTCGGAAATTATTATTTCAATTGTAAGGTTCGCATTAGCATACTTTTATAAGAGTGGAGAAAAGTATATGCATTTTTTAATAGTTTTTTGAATATGGCTCTTTGAAGACGAAAAAACATAGATTTTCTTACAAAATGACTGATAACTAAAAAACTAAACCAAATTTTTGAAAAAGAAAAAAAATACTTCTTCATTATGTCAAAACACAATTATGTGACGAGTTTGTTTCGTGCCTGGGCGAGGCTTATTCTGGGGCTATATATTGTGATTACAGACAGACAAACAGACACACACACAGCCGTGTTTATTATTATGTATAGATATCAATGAAATTTAGGAATGTTTTTCTTTTCCTAAAAACATTATATTTATACAGATAATTCCATTTTATTCATTCTAAAATCGAAATTTATGCTTTTAAATCCATCTTACAAGCAAATGTAAATGACCAAATACGCAACTTAACCATAATGTAATGATTAGATAGAATCTGTATTAATGCATCATTTTTTTTTTCTTTTTTAATTTTATTGCCAAAACTTAGTAGGCGAAGTTTTGGCGACAATGCTTCTTTTCTCATCTTAGTTTATTTACGTTGTATTTTTTACTCTTACCCTTTTCACGCTTTTAAAAGAATATATGCTTTAATATTTTTTTTAATTCTAAAAACTTTGCTTTGAATTAATATAGTTCAGGAAATACAATTGCTCAGAGGGAGGAGAGATTATGCAGCAAGGATTCTTACAAAACTACTCGATAAATAAAAAAAAATTATTTTTCACAATTACGCGTTTTTTGATGAAATCGTAAATAATTTTTAATTTGAAATCATATTCTCTTTATTAACTGTAATAATGCATCAAAATATTTCTGATTACTTTATGTATTATTAAATGTTAAAGATGGTTAACCTCATCAACAGAGATGTAAAGTTTGATGGAGTAAAGCAGATTTTTTAAAATACTTTTAAAGTGATGCAGCTCTATTTTAATTTCAAATTTTTATTTCATTTTCGGCTCTTTTACTTGCCTAATATCATTTCTTGTAAATGTTTTCAAACAATCCAATTACTTGAAAAAATATTCCAGATTAAGCAAGATCCACTAGTATTGTAATATCTATGCTAGATAAAAATTTAAAAGCGTTTTTTATGTACATCAATATCGATAGATCAATAAAATCAATAAATGATACAGGGTTATTACGAAATAGCTTGTTATGTAACAAAGTCTTGTCAAAAAATGATACACTTTTCTACACGCCTCATGCCTCTCCTGATGCTTTTCATGCAACCGAAATTATCGCTTTATATTTTTTTCATATGAACCAAGCAATCTTTTGAGGCATTATTTAATTAAAATTTAACTATTTTATTATTAATTATTTTATTAAAAAGTTTGACGAGAAGAAATTCGCTTGTTTCTTAAAGAGAACGCAGCTAATTGAACTCTCTTTTTAATTGAGTTTTTGACTCGATGGTCATTTTTCGTACACTCGTTATCAATGAATAGGTTTGATTAAAATACTTCATATGTGATATAATGTATAAAAAATAATGCTTAAGAATACATCCATTGCGTGATAAATTAAAGGTTTTTATTTTCGTCACAAAAAAGATGCATGAGCACTAATGCGTGTTTATACTCAAAAAATAAGTGTAGAAAAAGCTTGTTATTTTATTATTTCTAATTTTGTTGTATAATCATGACAATTAGTGACATTAATAATTCGGCAAAAAAATTTCAGTAAAAGACATTAATCCAAAACAGTTATTTGCTGTTCATTTCTACTACTGCTGGATTTTGATGCACACAATATTGGTCATTTGAAAGCTGACCACTGAGTCACATGATCATAATGGATATTAGCAGTTATTGGAAATTTAAAGGAGTTATAGAATACGATAATGGGAGAAACGGAATAATGCATTACAGGCTGATAACTAATGTTTTCCACTATTGCAGAAATAGTTATTACAATTTAAGCTCTTTATAACATTATAGATTCTTTATATCAGTGGTTTAAAATAGCCTTTCACTATAAAGTTTTAGCCTAAATTTGTAATCAATTATAACCAAATCTGCTAATTTAAAATTGTCAAAACTGTGGCATTCTCAACTTAAACGGATTTAAAATTTTAAAAGTAATATTCAAAAGAAATCATCGACAAAAAAATATTCAGTATTCAGAGGCTTGAAGTTAAAGTATTTAGTAATATATAATACTTTCCACCTCATTTGACTTATCTCTTAAAACCTGAAATCTATTTCAGTTTCAAACTTTCTTAAATTTGATTTAAAATACTTATTTAAGGAATGTAGTTTCAAGCTTTAAATTTAAAAGCCATTTAAATTTGTTAACTTAGTTATCTTGGTATTTACAATATTAGTCTATTATGTTCTGTATATTATATTAGTCTATTACATTAGTCTATTATATTCCGTATATTATATTAGTCTATTATATTCTGTATATTAGTCTATTATATTCTGTATATTAGTCTATTATATTCTGTATATTAGTCTATTATATTCTGTATATTATACTAGTCTATTATATTATCTATATTATATTAGTTTAGTATAATTTTTACAATATTAAGTTTAAGTTAAGTTAATATTAAGTTTATGTTTATCTCACACTATAAAGTTTTAGCTTAAATTTGTTAACAGTTATAAATCAAATCCCTTAATTTCATTTTATTTTATAACCGTCGTTGAACAGCCAACCCAATTTTTAGGCTTATGACTTCCAATGTTCAACTCCATAGCCCTGTAATTTTGAACCCAATTCAGAAGACAAGGGGACTCCTGGATCAAGTATTGGGAGAAATTTGCCAAATCTGTTAATTAAAAATTGTCGACGCTGTGGTATTCTTAAGCTGTCAAGACATTCAAAGCTGTGGCATTTTAAAATATAATATTCAAAAGAAATCTTCGATAAAAGAAAATATCTTCTTCATAGCAATTTATCCATTTCACAGGATTGAAGTTAACACATTTAGTAATACATTATACTTTCCACCTCACATGGCTTGCGTCTTAAAACATGAAATATATTTCTGTCTCAAACTTTCGACCCTTATGACATGGCGCATTATCCTGTTGGTAAACACCCTCCCCCGCAGGAATAATTGTTGCCATGAATGGGTGAACCTGGTTTGCAACTATGTTCAAGTAGCTTACAGACGTCAGGGATTGTTCTATGAGGATTATGGGTCCTAATGTGTCCCATGAAAACATTGTTCCTGGGCGAGAAACCATGAAAACCTGGGCGAGCCCATTGTTATAGATGGAGGGTGGTCATAATGTAATGGCTCTTCGGTGTATATTATATTAGTCTATCATATTATAAATATTTTATTAATATATTATACTATATATATATATATATATATATATATATATATATATATATATATATATATATATATATATATATATATATATATATATATATATATATATATATATATATATATATATATATATATATTAGTCTAGTATAATTTTTACCATATTAATATGCTTACAATATCAGTTTCCATTTGATAGCGTTCGAGTCACACATAAATTTCGATTTATGAACATTACGTTACAGATAGGCTCTGGAAACTCTGCTACTGGGCATTAGAATTCAAATTTCTTAGTCACATTGTTTTTGCGCATCATCGCAAGCAGAGATTCAACCACTACTCACGATTTTTTTTAATATAGTGGGAAAACTAATTTTGCTTTTGACTAGTAATACTTCGAGTACTTTTCCTGTGATGCCACTGAGATTCAGATTAAATCCACCGACAAGAAATTTAAAATTCATTACTGTGGAAGTAATACGCAGGTTTGACTTTATTGTAAGTAAATTTTAAATTCGGTTTTCATCATTCAAAACTTAAGATAAAAATGGTTTTCTTACTTTAGGTTTTACAAGATGAGACTGAAAAGGTATTCATAGGAATTCAATACTTAAGGAATACTTAAAGTTTTATTCACAAAAAATTAATACCCATTGAAAATCAAAAAGATTGGAATATGCATCTTTTGTCTTAATTCTACCCATATTAGTATGGAAATACTCAGAAAGTAAAAAAAAGAATACACAATATATAAAATACACATAATATGTATCATACAGAATATATATTGAAAGTAAATAATATGCTCCAATATATGCGAAATTAATATTTTAGAGATATCATATATTGTACAATAACTTTTTTTTCTTTTGATAAAAAATAACGTATTGAAAATGCAATTTTATAGAAAATCAATATGACTTTTTCATTATTAAAGAATTAATATGCTATTTAATTTACCAAAATGAAAATAATACTTAAATAAAAAGTCTCCACAAATTGAAAAAAATTATTCCCTTGATATTAATCATCACAAAATTATCATAATATGCAAAGCTGAATATTTTTATATTTTAATACAAAGATTAAATTATCATACTATGAAGTTACGAAACCTTTTATGGTAATTTCCACTGTTTTCAAAAGAATTCTTAGTTAGACCCAAAAAAATAATTATCCTTTAACAAACAAAACAAATTAATTCAACAAATCTCTTTGTTATGCTATGCTTGTTTTGTGCGCCATCTATATCTAAATTTCTAAAAAAGTAAATAAATAACAATTTTATAGTATAAGCTGCTTTCTATGCAGTTTAATATAGCTAATAAACAAATAAATAAAGTCATTCGACTAAATATATATGACAGTGCTATCAAGCAATGCATAAAGATTATCGAAATCTGCATTTAATGAGATATAAAAATAAGTAATTAATATTCATGTTTATCTGTGAGAATCAAAAGAAACAAAACATAGATTATAATGTACAGATATCTGCAGATTATTATGTATGTTACAGTATACATAGAAAACTTAAATCAGATGCAGCACCTTTGGAGAACCAAATTTAGTAATTGTATCTGTTTAATTATTTTGACGTATCTATAAATATGACAGCAATAAGCCAGCCAAAAAAAATTAACTTTCCACAAAAGAAGGGAAGAAAGGCAAAGCACGTACTAGATGGTTTGATCCTATTTTGATCATACAAAACTACCTATCCTACAAAACTACCGATTCTACAAAACTATGGTTTGATCCTATAAAACCACCAAATTATGATAAAATATACTGTGTTTCTCACTCTATTGGATCACCAAAAGACTCGGTAATTTTTACCAAAGCGCTATGGTTCCGATTTTGATAAAATGCGTAACAAAATATGATTGTATAATGCATGATAAAATTTGGTAATTTTATCATGATACCTATGAGCAGGTCATGAAAACCATTTTTAAATACGCAGTACTTCTAGCTCTTCCCCTTATTTTTAACTAAATATAATCTATTGTTTAATGAAAACTGAAACAAACTATCGAATTACATTTTTCTACACCTCTTCGTAATTTCAAGTTTATTTGGTTGTTAATTCTAATAGTTTAGGAGTCTGATAGTTTGTACACAGCAAAACAAAATGTAGTGCAAAGTTGAGCATCCAAAGCAGCAATGGAGGTGTTGTTTACGACTTTTTTTAAGAAGACGATTTAGCTGTAATTTTGATGAACTCGAAAAATTTAAGAAGGATACAGATGGAAAGAAAAGGGAGATCAAATTCAGAGCATGCAACGTGATATTTCAGTTTCTTTATGGACCACCACAATCACTTTTTTACCATTTTTTTATTCGCTGAAGCCAGTGAAGTTTATAATCAATTTCACTACAATCACTAGCTTCATTGAGTAATTATTAAATTTATCAGTAAACTTGTTTATTGTAGAGCTAATAAATTCCGACACATGTGCTTTTTTCTTTTCATTTTATTATTAAAAAAATATCTGACGTAGAAAGCTTTATAATACGAATAGTATATTTCTGAGCAACTATTTATCAGTAAGTTTATAGAATTCGAAAACATTGAGAAGGACAAAGAAAAACGAAGTAGTATCAAATCCAGTGTGTGCTTACCTAAAGGACGTCCAAAGGTTGATAAATTGTAGCTTCATCTTCAGTGGAGAAGAGTTATTTCAAGTGCTTTTATCAAAGTATATAACTTATTTGCACTTTAAGTCATGAAGGCAGCTGGAAAAGAAAACATCAGTCTACAATAACAAAATACGTATCACAGTTTCCACTTCGACTAAAAATTGATCTTGAAAAATGCCAAATGCACCATGGACTGCCAAAATACATAGCTCTTTTACTTCTCTAGATCAGAATTAATTTTAAAAGAATAGTTTCAAAAACCTTGTGTAACTTTATCTTAGTGTATTTTAAACTTTTCTAGAAATTCGCATGCTTAATAAAAACAACAAACCTATAATAGCAATATCGATAATCAATTAGATATTATAATAAGTAGCAATTTAATCAGTAGCGTTATAGCCTTTCGACTCAATTAAAAAAACGTAAGTTAATTTTACATTTTATGCAGATTGTTTTCATGTCAGAATGCATTGGAGACTTGATAATCTCTCCCCTTAATAGATAATTTTAGATTCCTTGCAGACTAAAGGAAGTCAAAAAATTATTTATACTAGAAGTTTCCAAAGTCAGATGTTCCAAACAGTCTCCTTTAAACTGTTCTATTCTTTATATAATTCTGTGCTTTCTATGCAACTTTATCTTAAAAGATAAAGTTACTTAGAAAGGTGGTCTAATCTTATTTACCTTTTTACAATTATAATTTTTGTGCAGATAACATTAATATATAGTTATAAATTACATTTAACGAGATCTGTTAAATGATTTAGAGCTTAATGATCATCTTCATGCACAATACGATGCAAACACAAATAGTATTTAATATATCCGTCTGTTTGGTGAGCGAAAATATTAAATTATGGTTGTGAACTCATTAAATTTGTTTGACACCAATAGATCTAATTATTTATTATACTAATTGAGAGCACTAGGGCCGGGATAGCCTGGTTGATAGGACACTGCGTCCATGTCCAAGAGGTGGGCTCTATTCCCGCCGCCCGCAGACTGTCCGTGTAGTAAATGGTGACTGACGTACGTTAAATCTGTCGAGTAACAAAGCCCTCCATGTTCCCATAACAAATCATACCTCTAGGGGTACTGATCCAGGAGTTTCCTTGGATTCCGGATTGGTTCAAAATTACAAGTCTACGAAGGTGAAAATTAGTAGTCGTAAATCCGAAATTAGGTCGGCTGTTCAACGACGGTAATAAAATAAAAATTGATAATACTAATAGATAATAATATTTGGAGGTGTGAAGAGGAGGCACAAGATTAAGCTAACAGAACTCCTTTTAGTACATATATGTTAAGTGCATAATTTTAACTTTAGTGGAAAAACTATTTTCTGGCAAGAAACGACAATTATTGCAAAGTAATTATCGGGGTTGGTGATCGGCAGCGATCAGGGGGCTTAGCCCCCTATTATATATATATATATATATATATATATATATATATATATATATATATATATATATATATATATATATATATATATATATATATATATATATATATATATATATATATATATATATATATATATATATATATATATATATATATATATATATATATATATATATATATATTATACACTGTATTTCTGTGAGTTTTTTTAAAATATTATATACGTAATACGATCTGTATACTTGTAAAATTCGTTTCTTAAAAATTATTTATCAACTTGTAGTAAACAAACAAACTCTGTAGGCTTTGACATTTTTAACACCTAGGGTTAGGTTTTTTTTTGTTTATTCAATTTTTTGTTAGAAATCAAATATGCTTTGTTTGTAAAAGTATTCTTTGCATTCATATCGGATTAAATATACAAAACACATTTTAATTACTCAATGCCAAACTAAGGCTCATTATTATACAGGTCATTTACACTACCATTATTATATAAACATTATCATGCGAGCATTATCATATAGGCCATTTACCCCTTTTTTTACTTACAAAATTTGTAGCTTGGAATACTATTTATGAACTGTAATTAAGCTGACAAATGCTGAAAGCTCTGTAAATTTAACACCATAATTCCTGACATATTTTTTTCTTTATAATTACACTTGTGATGCCAGAATTGGCATACACATATTTATTTTCTATCTTTTAAAATATCCTTCATTACTTAAGCTTATTTTTATTAATAGAATTACTTTTAAAATAAATCAAAAACTTAATCTTTTTAAACGAACATAAAATATTTATTTCTTCTCTTCCAGATCAATGTAACGGATACTTTCTTTTTATTTCATTATTATGCAGACATATTAATTCACTGTCGCCTCTAATCGAAAACAAAAATATATTTATAACTTTTTATTCTAATTTTCCAACGGCTAAATGTTTCGGTTGCATGGTTATAATAATTCACATAAATTTGTTGGCGACTCGTGATCGCCAAGGTGTTCTTTTTAACCCATGTGGATATGCTAGTTGGCTTTGTTTTTGGCTATGATATATTATGATAAATCGCCAAATTTTGGATCTCCTACCCATACTCTTTCTCTGTCCGTTGAGAATAAATATATTCACTTTGAATTTCTAAATTGGAAAGGCTGGGACCCCTTCGGGGGACTCCCGGTCTTAATTTTCTAACGGTCAGAAATGTTGTTCTGCCTTTATGATCTCTCAATAGAGAGTATTCTTATTTCATCCCTTTAAGGGATTTCTTATTTTTTTGAAGAAATGGCCATTTTATAATTTACAAATTATGCTTAATAAAATCTAAATTTACATTCAACGATTTGTACATCATTTCCTGGAAACTCAACTGTTATTCTTTTATTCATTCAATATTGGCCTAAATGAACATTCATATATACCACTATCAAATACGGCTAATGAAGGAAGCAGCAAGCTTTCATCATTACAACACTATACTTTGTTCTTAAAAAAATGTATGTACTAATATGTTTTTAAATATACAAAAAACATTTTAATGATTTAATGTCAAACTAAGACTCATTATTATACAATTATTATTATACAAGTCATTTATACGACCATTATCATACGAGTATTGTCATATATTCATTATTATCTGCATACTTTCAAATTCGTTAATTGAAGAACTATTTACGAAATTGTAATTAAAACAGATGAGCACTCCAAGATTTGTTACCATTAACACCATAATTCCTGATAGATTTTTTTCTTTTGAATTCTAATATACATTGTTCGTAAAAATATTTTATTCACTAATACCCAGATATAAAACATCTTTCAGTGATTCAATGACTATTTTCATTTTTTTTTGCGGAATTATATTTCCTCTTATTATTTTCTATATGGAAACATAATTTCTATAGGAAAATATTACTGACAAAAGAGAGTTTTAAAGTCTTCTAATAATATCAAATAGCCCCTAGAATTCTTATATGATTACTTTCATTCTTTTTTTATATAGATCTGAGTGGAAAACTAAGCGAATTTAGAAATAGAGTTTGAAAATATTGCAACCGCAGAAAGCTGTTTATGACTCATTTTCCCTTTAAAAACCTTAGAGTTTAATGGGGAAAAAATGAAATAATAGAAAAAACTCAATAGTGTGTGTGTGTGTGCGTGATATGGTATTTTTAATACAAATGTAAATATTTACAAACCTCTAGCTTTCACCTCCCTTCTTATTTTACCGTTAGGAAGTTGACAACTGCTTACTACATCTTATTGCTCTAGGTTATATTTTCAAACAGCTAATTTTGTTTTCAACTATAGAAATAAATGCACGAGTTCAAATCTTTTCCGTTCCCTAAGATATTAGTGATATTGATTAATTCTGGTGATTTGAAATGCATTGTTGTTCAGATGCATTGTTAAAAAGATTACAAATATGATATACATTGTTATGTTGTTTAGATGCATAATTGTGATAATTGGAAATAAATCATTCATTTGAAATTCCTAATTTTACGCTTTTTGACGCGTTTATTGTGTAATGTAAAGCATGCATACTTTGTTTTGATGAGTAACTCTGAACTGGCCTTATTTTTGTAAATTAATTATATTAGAGTTAGCCGGCCTGCGAAGCCAATGGCTGCGGGTTCGAATCCCGCTCTGGGCATGGATGTATCTCTCTCTTGTGTTGTCCTCTGTTGTGTGTGATGAGTGAATGTGGCCCACCCTATGAACGGGTTTGTGGCAGTGTAGCGTGGGCAATGTTACTCGCCTCCGTGTCTTTGGTTCACAGGTGCTCACTGGGTAACGCGAAATGAGTAACAACTTCGCCATCTTCTAAGGCGAAACGAATAAAGTTCAGTGCCTGCCATTCGGAAAAAAATATTAGAATTAATTTATGAAGAAAATATATTCATGTTAAGATAATAATTGCTTGATAACTCTTCGCTTCTAATATTTATTTTACGATTATATTATCTTTTAAATCGCATGCTTCTTTCTTTTTCGAAATCTGTGTCGCATTTCTTTAGTTATAAACACTATATTACGGTAAGTGTAATGTGCTTTATTAAGTGTAATGTGCTAAGTGTAACTATAGTAACATAGTAGTACGTTATTTACGTCAGACTAGAGCTGAACTATGGGCTATTGGCGACGCTTGGGAACATTTCTGTAGGATCAGAAGATATGCCATCACAATTTTGATCCTTTACAGAGGGGGATGGGTCTTCTGCTTTGGTAGGCCGAAGACCAGCGTGAAGTTAAGCACTTTAAGATAGTATAGTTTAATGAGGACTGATACTGCATGCACTCCGTCTCCTTGCTGACCAATCAAAGTGGACATTCACACGCTTATTGACCTCTGTCAGTGATGCTTGACTTCGGTGATCTAAAAGGCATGTCGTACGGTCAGTCTACGTTGTGACTTCAGTGGAAACAGTGGAAAATCAGTGGAACAATGGAAAATCACTCGTTTTTCAAGCTTTATCAATATTTCAATTATAGTAAATGTTTTCACGAGTTTTTCTTTTTGACATGCATTGGTTTATATCTTTTTGACCACCGATTGACTTTTTGACTCTGGTTCGACCACCAATGGCAGCTTGAGGTGCAACGTGGATCTCTTTTCTCGACAAAATATAAGAAAATGCACAATTAAAATATCCTATAGTTGGACAAACTAACCTTTTTGTGAGAACTAAACCACAATTTCGATACATGGAGAGGAAAACCGCGAAAACCTATTTATATATTATAACCCATTATCCGATTACCACTGAGGATATTTTATGTCAGCACTGTGGTCGGTGCTATCGCTGGTATTCGAACCTGGGTTATTATATTCTTTGCCTGGGTCACTTCATTGAGAGGAAAATGCTCTATTTCCTCAGACACCGTAACTCGTGTAGGGCAGTTTGATATTACGCTAAAAGTTTCAATAAACAGTTAAGTAAAAGATGACTTGGAATGTCAGTATGTCAGGAAATAGCATTAAAAGACTGTCTAAATAGCGAGTTTTCATTAATTTTTTGAAATTTTATTTTTAAATTTTTTTTAAATTACATTATTGTTGTAGGAAATGAAACCAGACCAAGCTAAAAGAGATGTTAAATCCGAGTTTAGACCATGGCAGCTCATGGGACAAATTGTTCGCTTTCTAATGATGTATGAACCAGGTTTGATAACAGCGTTGGCTGGCCGATACGAATTCAGCACCTGGCTAGCATCCACCTCAGTGGCAGGCGGGTTACGGGTTAGATCCCCTGCCCGCAGACCAATAGTGGGAGGTTTCCGTTGTTTTCCTTTCTATGTAACGCTAATGCGAAAGCAAATTTCTGTCAATACTTGATCCAGGAGTTCCCTTGTCTTCTGGACTAGGTTCAAACCTGAAAGGCTACCGAGTTAAAATTTAGTAGTCGTAAAACTCAGCTGTTCAAGGACTGTTATAAAATAAGTGTAAGTAATTCAATTTTTTAAAAAAGTATTTATTCAAATTTATGCATTTACTTACCTTTTTAGCTACATAATTCTAAGCTAAAATCGTATTTTCTACCATTATTGATAGCTCGGGATTCAGAAGGTTAAAACTATGTAAGGGATTCAAAATGTTATTGCGCATTATTGTAAAACTTGTTGATTCAAAGATATTTTTCTGCAAAATATAATTTTTTAATTATTTTACTTACAACAGTCGAAAAATTGCAAGGTATACAAATTTTTACATCATTTTTGAATTTTATACAACATATTTAAAAATTTTAACGAAAAGATAAAATAGTTTCTGAGTGATAAAATTTCAAAAAGTTGCAATTTTAAATTTTCACTTTCTGGAATTATTCAACCTATTTCGTTCAAATTTTAGATTTTGTTAGCTAAGATTAAATCATTTAGAAATATTTAAATATGTGTTAGCCTTAGAAAGCAGAACTTTTTTGACTATATTTAATAAAAATTATTAAAAAATAATAAGCACATATAATTTCCTTTCATTGAGTTATCTAAGGGATTAATAAGTTTTGCCAACTGAACCAAATTATGTAGTTTAAAAAATCATCTATAATTAAAATATGTCGCATAAATCTTATGAATCAATAAAATTTCTGGAACCATTTCCAAGAAAAGTCGCGAACTATAAAACTATTCCATTAATCGTTTATTGAATTCTAAAGCAAAAATTCGACTATAAAATCAAAAGTAATTTACGCAAAAAGGTAGCAGTAAGTATTTTCACAGCATGCTTTTGCGAGCTAGAGGAATACGAAGATTCAGCCACCACAATTTCTTAAATAATAACATGATGGTGACAATCTAGTCAAAAATGTGAACCAACCCTCTTTTCTTACCAATCTAGCTATTTTTTGTTGCCGTAGGCCATTAAGGCATGGAATGCGATTGTTCTTGTTTTCCAGTGGCGACATCTGTGGCCAAGAATTTGATTTCTGTCGCACCCATGCCTCGCCTCGCACTCGTTCATAGGGCGGACTCATTTTTACATCCATTCATTCATCCACAGATCGTAATTTTGACATGAACCAGAGACCGATCTATCTCCAATTCAGTACCCCCAAAGGTATAATTTGTTATGGAACATGGAGGACTTTGTGACCAGAGAGATTTAACTTGCATTACCATATACTACATGGGGAGTCTTAGGACGACTGGATTCGAACTCCCGTTCTTATGAGAGTGAGTCCAGCACCCTATCAATCAGGCTATCCCGGCCGATCTAGCTAGTACGCACCCTATTTCATTGTCTAATTGAAAGTGAAACATTATACATTTTTCGGTTTCGTGTTAAAATATTTGAATACAGTTGCGCAATATATTCGGCTTGATTACCTTTAAAATTTATATGTTGTATTACATAATTTTGAAAAGTGACCAAACTGGTCGCTAAAGTTAGGATTATTATAATATTGGGCATTTAATTCTACCAGTTATGCACGCACTATACTTCTTTTTCTAATATTAAATATTTATTTTTGTTTGCTTGCTATTAATTATTAATTTACATTGTTAATAATAACTCAATATCTTTCAATTTGGTTTTATTTAAATTGTAGATGGTATGATTTAAGCATTCATTTTCCCAAATATTAACACTTACAAGCGGAGTGAAAACTATTATATTTTATTACCTACTATTAAATATTACTTTCAAAACAAAGTTAAGGAAATATATCAGTAAAATATTTCAAATTTAAGTATCAATGAATTGTGACAGAGAAAATTTAAATGTGAGAAGTGATGCAATTTAGGCAACGCTCATCGATGTCTGGCAATAACTCATCTAAAATGTAACTCCATTTGATAACATTTTTCCTGTTATTCATTTACTACTTTTGACGCAGATGGAACACTGGTGTCTCCTTTATATTTCTGACGCTCTAATTAAAAGTAGAAATATATTTTGGTATTTTTTTAAAATAAAAAACAGTCTGAAAGTTGCGAAGAAAATTAATCAGATTATCGGAATTATATTTATGCTAAAATATAAAATCAAGAAAAGTAGTTTGAAATTTTTTTTTCACTCATATTCAAAAATTTATCTGTTATTGATTTTAAAATAAAGAAATTTCAATTATAAATAAATCGTTCCTCTTGCATCTAAATAAATGCAAATAAGTGCAAATTTGAAAAATTATTGTTTAGAAGTGAGACATGTTTGGAAAATTTTACCTTTAACTCAGAAAAAGACATCGATGTTTCATGCTGCGTTTTATAACCGTAAATTATTAGAAAGCCAAATATAATATTTTTCACTTATTTTGACATGAATTAATACAAAATACTGAAAAAAATATGAAAAAATGTATAACAATTCTGCGTCAAAAGGTTACAAAAATACTAATATTATAAATTGAGTATATGATTTTGAATGGTTTAGATTTTTATAACTTAAAGGTTTAAACTTATTTTAAGAAAATAAATTACTAGTTTGACAGGCATTACAATTAAAATTATTGACACTTCATCAATCATTCTATTCGAAGCAAAATTTAAATATACTGACAATTTCAGTAGAACTCTTTTTATAACATTATAACTACATGTAGAAAATTCTTTTTTTTTTTATACTTTTCTTGCGACTGAATAAATATAATCATCTTTCAGATATAAATTATATACTTTTCCTATTACTTTTTCAAGAACAAACTTTTTATTTTCGCATTTTTTTAGACAAATAGTTTCAAAATTTAAAAGCTTATAAGTATAAAAAAAATTCAATTGTTATCTATTTTTGATAATTCATTTGGAATTCTAACGAAAATAAAATATGTTTCTTCGATGAAACTAAAAAATAACTTTTCTGAACTTTTTTCTAGTTAATATGCCTAATAATACAAATTTGTGTACATAGCTATATTAAACTATTTCATTTACTCTAGCTTTATTAGTTTTAAGTATGTTCAGCTGTTCCTTTTTTCCTTAAGTTTTAATCAGCAATTATAACTAGTATAGTTATTAATTAGCATATTTAAGGATAAGACCTCGAATAAATTAGATTTAGTCCTAGTACTTGAAATCTAATAATTAGATAAAAAGTTATTAAGGTGCAATAACTTTTTGCACACTGTTCAAGTGCGACAATTTTTTTTTCTGTGATGTCGTAGTTCATGGTATCTAAAATGTTTACTAATTTTCGATTTAAAAAGCTGATACCTTTAGGTAAGCAACTCGGAAATTTAAGATTCTTCTATGTTTAAATGCGTTTTGCTTTTATTTCAGAAAACAGTGAGTTTTTTGAAATTTAAATAAAAAATTCCTTTTTTTTAAAATTTAGTTTAAAAAGAAAGCATCCAATAAGAGATATACTCTTCCACCTTTTGCACAAACATGTACAGAAATATGCAAATTTTAGATCTCTGAGATTAAATTTTTCTTCTCTTCGAAATCGAATCAAATGAATTGTGTAGTACTTCTATAGTTTCCACAAAGAAAACAAACAAACAAAACCATATGTATCGATAGTTTCAAACAAAATCCAATTTAAATAAGTTCCTTTTGAAATATAGATTGTTTCAAGCGTTCTATTTAAACTTATAATTTTCTAGAATATTTTTTAATAGTAAAAAGTTTTCTTTCTGCTTAAATGCATAGCAAACAATTGTCTTTTTATGAAACTTTAAGTGTAACATAAACTGTTTTGTTAAACTTATGTATATTAATTTGCTATTACATTTTCTATAAACATGTTAGAATAAGCTTTAAAGCATAGTAAATTGAGCTTAAACATTTCTATAAACATTTTGTTATAGAAGAAGTTTTCAGGTGTTCGTTATTTTCATTTAAAAATTAATCTCCTTTGTTTTGTTAAAAGTATACAAGTTAACAGAAGTCTTTTTACCGTCGGCTGTACTGTTTTTCTTTTAAAGCAATACATCAAAGAAAAATATGAAAGAAATCCTAATTTCAAATGCACATTTTGAAAATTAAATAGCTTTTGTACTAATCATCGGGCTTTCTCCGTGTTAACACTCTTATCTTATTGGTTTGAGGACCTATCCTTAATATTCCAATTAATTGAAGACCCTCAAAATACGGAGAACAGTCAGTTGAATTTCTTTTTGGCGTTGGCGACAAATAGCAACTCAGCATCAATTAAATGAAATAAACATAAACATGAACTAATTAACTTTATTTCGATAGAAGTATACAAGCTAATAGGAGCCTTTTTACCTTCGGTTGCCGTACTTTTCCTTTGAGGTAATACCTCAAAGAAAAATATGAACGAAATCCTACTTTCAAATGTGCATTATGAAAATAAAATAGCTTTTGTTCTAATCATCAGTTTTCCGTGCTAGGATTCTATCTTAATGGTTCGAGGACCTATCCTTAACATGATAATTAATTGAAGCAGAAATCAGACATATCCGGACTTACTCTGAATAAGCAAATCTCTTTTTCCGTTGAGTACAGATTCTTGACCCACGAAATATGGACAGAAGTCAATTAAATTTATTTTTCGCTTTGGCAACAAATAACAAATGAGCAACAATTGAATGGAATAAGTATAAATGCTTAATAAATGTCTTTGAATATTTTTGAAAGAAATTTTTTTCGAGCGTGAGCAATGAAGAGCTGAAGCAAACTGAGCTATAAGTTGGATAGCAATGAAAGGTAAAACAAAACAGTTCATAACACTTTTTAGATTGAACTGCAATTTTATTTCTTAGATTATTTAATACTAGTGGGCTGCGCCCCCTGCTCGCTAACGCCCGAACCCCCGAAAATTGCTACGTAATCTTCTATGATTTGCTTCGCAAACCAAGCTCGCTGCGTTCGCTACTAACTTAGGTACATTGCAAATGCACAAAATTCTAAGAATTCAAAACAATCATTCAAATCCATATTAAAACTTTTTAAAAAAAAAATTACATCTTTTTAGTCAATACTAAGTCATTACAATAAATTTGAATTGAAATAAATAACATGTAATTCGTTAAACCTATTAGAAATGTGCTATAGTATAATTCGTGATATAAATCAAAAATCGTCAAATGAATTCGTAATCTATAAATTCGTAAAAAAAAGCGCTTTCTACAAAATACTAAAATAGAGATCTATCGACAAAGACTAATCACTTCTGCCTAGCTTAATAGTATGAGATTGCTGCAGCTGATGCTCTCTGGTTATTTCAGTTTCCGTTTTTAAAAGCGCTATATGTTGAGCCACCTCAACTAGATTTGGCATGTGACATTTTTAGCGGCAATCATTGGTCGATTCGCCGTGTAAGAGAAATAGTAACGTAAACAAAACAAAGCAAACGTTGCCACCGGCGGAAAAGAAATACAGCCAAAATTTGGAAGCCAAGTGAGGGAATTATATATATTAGATTTTGTTTTAATTTAAGCAGGATTAAGTAGATGCATTTTATCAGAGAAGAGCTGCCAAATGTGTTTTTTTTCGTTCTCGAAACTTTTTTATAAACATTTTACGTGCTTATGATAAAATAAAGGTCTTAACACTGTGGTGTATCTTTGCACTGAAATTCATTAGTATGTTATTATTTGTTTCGAATTTAATTTTCAAGTCTTATTGACATGCATATAAGCTAAATCGTAATATACATAAACTGATTGAAATAGAATTTTAAAAAAGTCAGGTATTTAAAATTTGGATTTTGCAAAAATTATTTTACCGATTTCGTTATGCACAGATAATATGTAATTTTAATAGCTGCTGTAAGTTTGCAACAGTTATTCATGTCTGTTATGTCAAGTTTAGCTTATCATTAATCCGTTGAGTAACTGATTAATGAAAGAACCTTATTATCTTAACATCATAAACTAACATTATTACTATATTAATTTATCATTAATCTTTGCAGAACAGTTATTTATGACTGTTAATCCAAATTTAACTTATCCTTAATCAGTTATTCTTTGCTCATTATTAATCTTTGAAACAGTTATACATGACTGCTAATCCAAGTTTAGCTTATCATTAATCATCTAATTCTTTGCTAATTCTGAAAATGGCATGTAACATTAGTATGAAGAAAGGTTCCAGATAGGTGGAAAGAAAAAGTATTTTTGATCTAAAGTTATAGCATTTTAAAATTTTCTCCAATTCATTGATTTTGATACTTTTCATCGATACAGTTTTATAAGTAGTTTATTAAAGCTAATGGCCTTTTCCAAAGCCTAGAAAATCCCTTACAGATAATTATATATATACTGATAAGCAAATATTTATACATATTTTAAAAATTATAACCAGCCTGAAATGAGAGGCAAACTGTGGCTATATGTATTTTCTTAGGAATAATAACTTCGGAGAACACTGAAATTTTATGTAAGTCAAGTAAAAAAAAACATTGTATATAATATTTTCTTTAAGTTCAAACTTAATATTTTATCTCCTTTTGCGAAATTCATATCATTCTTTCGGGAGAAATAAGGTAGCAAATATTTTTATTTACTTAAGAAAATTGATATGTTCGGAATTAACTTTGCTTTGAAAAAAACTTGAAGGGATTTTCTTTTCAAATATAACTCTTGAATGCAAGCATTTTTTGATTTGTTTACCCAAACTATTTCCAAAATGTTTTAAAAAGTAATTTCAGAAATAATTTTATTCAAGGAATTCGTCTCTTTTTCTTTTTATATTGAGAAAAATGAACAAACATAAGCTGATATGACAAATTGAAAATATTTATTGAAGAAAAAAAAGTAAAAAAAAAAAAGTAATATTTTAAATTTTTTCTTTCGTAATTCATGTTGGTTTTGGATTAATATATTTCTTATTTGTTTGGCATAAAATGAATATGTTTTTATATATTAGTGTATGTATATGCATGCAAATCAAGGAAAATATTATTCGTCCGTACATTTTTACTAGACAGATAAATCATATGATATGATCCAGCTTTTTTCACAAGAAGATCAAGTTGTTTAGGGTCACTAGCCTAAAGTTAATAAATATTTAGGTAATTTAGCTGTGCAATAATTTTTAGTTCTAATTTAAGGGCATAATACTTTGTTGTTATTATGTTTCTAATTTCGATTATTATTCTACATTCAAGGTAAAACAAAAAGTGGTGTTTTTTTTTTAAAAAAAATATTAACATAGTATTACCTTATTTTTATGATAAACATTCATAAATCAGCATTTAAACTCTATAATAAATTCACAACTATTAACGATCTATTTACCTTAAAAGTCTGCTCTAAATTTTTATATTAAAAAAATTATTTTTTCAAAAAATAAGTAATAAGAATAAAATTTACAATTAAAACTGACTTTCAATTGCATTTGATTGATTTAAAAAAATTGCATGCACATTTTCACTATTAAAGTACGATGAACTTGAAGTATCTGTGAAACAAGGCCTAACCATATATATTTAATTTGAAATGAATCTGCAAATTATTGCTTTACAGCTCTAAAAGTAAAGTTGCTTTAAAATCTTTAATTACTTTCGCAGTATTAATTTCAGTCATATGAAAATCATCAAGCGTTTATTTATGTAAAAACCCTAAGTTTGAAAATTGGTATAAAAATGTATATAAAAAAATTGTTAAGATATTTTTTGAACGTAAGTTTCTTGAGAAATATGCGATACACTTTTTTCATACAACAGCAACATGGGAGAGCAAATTTCCCATATGTTAATAGCATAAGCTTTAATACCAGCATTTTTTTAAAAAAAATAATGTGTATATCTATAAATTTTATTGTATCACATAAGAAAGCTGCACAAGTATTCTTCCATCGCTTCTGTGAAAAAAAAGAAAAAAAAACATTCTTAATTGTAATTTGTTCATTAAATAGGACGAGTGAATTCTCAGGTTTTTAAAAGAAAAACTTAAAGTGATATTTGTTGTATTTTTTAATCCAGTTATAGAAGAAGGTCAGAATTGTTAAACTTCCATCCAAATACTGAATTTTGAGAAAGAATTTAAACAAAAAAATATTAAAAAAAGATTTGTTAAAGCTTGTTATATAACAGACCCCTCCTCGAAACGCGTGTGGCTATATAATATATAAAATTTTTTTTTAATTTACTTGAAATACTACCCACCTGCGAGAAGCACAATTAACGGTAAAAGACCAAACACTTTTAATATTAACAAGCAAGAAATATCGAAGAGATATGTGAAATGCATAAACAACATTTTTGAAAAATTAATTAAGATTTAGTGCAATGGAAATGTTCTAGATAAATGCTTGTAGATCTTCTTTTAATTAAAATTTTTAACTTTAATTTTTTTATGAATTTTTCAGTCAGTTCGAAGCCATTTTTTTAAGAGTTCTTAGAACTGTTTTCAATTCTTAGTTTTAGCAAGATAATCTTTCTTATTTATGCATTTCAAATAAATTTCTTTATTTAAAATGGTGAATTTTCATACCTGCTTAAAGAAATGTATATGGGCAGAAGCATGAGACATGAAAAAAAAACAACTCTTGAAACGTTCTGTTCAGCTTTAAAATTTTACCTATAGGTAAAAGTTTTAATCGGATATTAAACACTTCAGCATTGTTTATTTTATAGTTGTAAAAAAAAATTACACAATAGTCTCTATTCTGATGTTTAGGACTTCAGTATATTTAGGGTCACATTTACTGGATAAGGGGCTGTCATCTAGAAAAGAAGAGAAATAGTCTCGATTCTCAGCATTGCTGTGTTGTAAGATCCTAGTTTCTAGTAGTATGCTAGATATATATTATAAAAAATATGGCTGTTTGTGGTGTTGACCACTGAAGAGAAGAAAAAAAAACTTCTCTCTCAACAAATACCAAGACGTTCATCACAAATGGGCTTCGCACATTCTCACAAATCGACAATGCTTTAGTAATTTCAATTTTAATTTTAAAATTAAAATTTTTATTTAAATTTTAATTTAAATTTTAAAATTTTCGTTCGTGTTTTTTAAAGTAAAAAAGTTCTCGTATAAAGATACCCTATTTAAAATGACAAGGAGGATTCTCCTCCTAATTTTTTTTGAATCTGCAGCAGCAGTTACACTTTGCCTTACACGCCATTGTACTAGTAGTCAGATTGTGATGTTGTTGAGCCAAATAATTTTTTCTGCGGTGCCACCTGAAGCTTACAGACTACTCTCTACATGTTGAATGATTATGTCTTGAGCAAGCTCTAATAAAGGAACTATTTTAAAAAGATGTTCTTTTCTCTGCGTAGTTTTCTACACTCATGCTTGCGTAAGCAATCAATCCAAAGAACCAAACTACAATGACAGTTTAAGTGCAAATTGTATCTTACAGGTTATTGCAGGTTATTTTGAAATTCATAAGTTCTGATAATGCGTTCTAGAAAAATAGATGTTTTTATAACAGACACGTTTTTGCGAAAAAACAATACAATTGTACTTTCATTTTACACTAGCCTTTTTCTATTTTATGTTTCATTTAGTAAAAGAACCACTACTACCCTATTTCTTTAATTCCTTTTTCTTTACCTAAATTTAATATTTTTAATGTAACATGTACTAGTTAAACTTTTATTATGGCACATTTAGTATTTGAATCATTTTAACAATTTCCAATATTAGTTATTACACTATTTGACGAAGTATTATTGGAGGATATTTTCTTTATATTGGTTAAGTTCTTTACAACATCATTCAAATTAATTTGCATTTTTTACCATTTCTTAAGGACATTTAAAATTTAGAAAAAAAATCCAATTGTTGAACATTAAAAACAAGAGTAAAATAATTCAAAAAATTTAATTGCTATACTGCTTTAGCACTAAGAACACTATTTAAGAAAAAGTAATTTTATTCATTATGAATATTTGCCAATCCCTAATCAAGTACAATGTAAGTAACAACAATAAAATAGACGTTATTCGCAAAAATATTTTGCACCATATTATTAGTTAAAATATTTTTCGTAAAAATTATAATACACTCTTAGTACAGAGAGATGAGAAAAACCTTTTTTTTAACTTGAAATAAGTTTTAAAATATTATCAGCATTTACAAATCTATAAAATTGTTAAATATTGAATAATATCAGTATGAAGAAACATAATTTAATACATAAACATAAATATTGCTTTTCACCAAACTACTTTTACCAAAAAAATGAAAATTTTGGATGTAAAAAATAAAAAGTTAGTTACTTAACTTTTAAAATAAAACTGTTAATATTTGTAATCATAAATATTCTATTCTGTTTCAAATTACGTGAAATATTGCCGTGAATATAAATTAGAAGTATTCAATTTTTAAATTTTGACTATTATAGAAAATTTCAATAACATAGAATAAATTCTATGTATATTTCGTTAATAGTAGAACAAAACATATCAACTGAACATAATCAAAATAAATTCAAATCGACTTAATTTCTTTACAACCACGCATATATTATGCAAAACAACCTGCATTAGTTGTTTGTTTTTGATTCTTGAAAATTTATATCACATTTTAATAAATGAAGGACTCGAACTTGTAAAATCGAAACTTATTGAATGAACGCACTTAGAATTTTAATAGTTCTCCACATCTCCAACAGTTATTTTTGACGCATGATAAAATACGTATCACAATTTCTTAAATCGTTTTTTCTTGAAAAACATATTTTCACACATTTTACAATTGAGTTCAGAGAGGTGAATCCCCTTCATATATCGCAACGCACATTAATCGGAAAACATCGTCCTATTTTTCTTTATTATTCAGGGTGTCATTTTCAGCAAATTTGAGTTGTAATAATCGAATTTCCATAAGCACGCAACTCAATTGGGGTGGTAATTTTTAATCACAGATGGATTCCGTAGCTATCAAAAATCGAAATTATTGTCCCACCCTGTATCGGGGATTCAAGATGTCGTACAGGCTTTCTTCCTTTGGCATACGGCAAACACGCTAGTCAATGTCTTAAATCTTTTTCCACCGTCAGATATAGCTTATTTATCTTCTTGATTTGAGTTGAGAGGTGCATATATTTACTTCCATCAATTCGAGTCCACAGGAAAAAGTTGAATCATTCTACTTCCTTTTTTTATATCTAAGTAAATTGATTGATTGATTTCTTTTTTCACTTTATCATCCAACAGCTGCAGTTTAATCCACTTTTACGAGGTTATTTCTCTTAATTAAAATATGCAGGGGGGGGAGCTATTTTCTGCCTACCCTATTTTTGGGTTTACGACTACTAATGTTCAACTACGTAGCCTTGTAGTTTTGAACCCAATCCGGAAGACAGGGGAACTCCTGGATCAAGTATTGGGAGAAATTTGCCTTCATGGAGGACTTTTTGATGGAACTAACCCGTATTTGCATTACATGGAGAGGAAGACCACGAGAATCGCCCACGATTAGCCTGGTGGCAAGGGAACAAGTCATTCAAAGTTATAGTTATTGAATCATTTGATAATGGTGGGAGGGCTTTAAATTTACACAAAGCCGCAGATGTTTTTCACTATTTTATGCTGTGGAAAAGTTTCACCAGTACAGCCCATCGTTATTGTTTGTTCATCATTTATACGAGGGTTGTAAATTAAATAGTGGCAACTTAACCTTGAAACTAACAGAAGGGCGGGCATGCGTAAATAGGGTATGGGAGCGGTGAGGTGGCGCTGTTGTCGATGTGTAGAGTGCAAAAAACAGTCGATTTGCTTAGAAGGGTAGTTGTTGTGTGGCGTTAAAGTTCTAAAGTTTCGTTTCCATCGCTCTAAAAGCATGTTCTCAAAAGGTGATCAGCTGTCGTGGCTTAAAATCGAGGTAGCCCATGGCAAAAATGCAACAGAATGCTATCGAGGATTAGTGGAAGCCTGTGGAGCAAATGTTTTACAGTATAGGACAGTAGCACGATGGGTTCAAGCATCTCGTCTTTTTTCGTCATTAAGCCTTTTCACAACATGCTTTAGAGCGAAGGAAACGAAACTCCTCACTTTAACGCCACGCAACAACTACCCTTCTAAGCAAATCGACTGTTTTTTGCGCTCTACACATCGACAACAGCGCCATCTCACCGCTCCCATACCCTATTTACGCATGCCCGCCCTTCTGTTAGTTTCAAGGTTAAGTTGCCACTATTTAATTTACAACCCTCGTATAAATTGTTATTAAAAGTATTTGTGTTTTTGGTTGTATAATAATGATATTTATGTTTTCATAAAAAGATTTACATAAATTTGTTAGTTACATAAAATATTTTTATAATATATATAGTATTAATATTCTTTCTGTGCTATATGTGCTGGTTAACAAGCTAATTTTATTTTAAAAAGAAGTTGTTTGTAAGCATGCATTATAAATTTACAAATCTCGTTTTATCTTGCCTCGTAAAAGTAACTTGACTGATTCTTATGCGTATTGTGAAAATAAATTTTAGTGTTACTTAATGACAAGCATGATTGCGGTTACATTACACCAAATGGTGTAGAGGAACATTCTGGGTGTTGCATTGCATTAAGAACTATTTTTGGTTTTGATCTTCTGGTGCATTTAGTAAAACAGTTAGGCGTGAAATAGTTGCCACCATTTCTGGTGCTCAGATACACGAAAAGTTTTAAGAGTATTTTTGATGTTTACAATGTATCTGCGTTTTAACAGTGTAAAATTTTATCTAATTGTACAAAACTCTATTCTTGTTCTACTTTTTAAACAGAGGTGGTTTACCGGGATGGTGGTCAAGTGCTGCTTTAGATAACTTTTTTTGACACAAATACATGCATTTCAATGTTTTTGATTTATTATGCATTTCTCAAACTATCTTCATTATAAATCACTTGTATCTCTCTTCACTTTGCGATTACATTGTCAAGTAGGAACCGAAATATCAAAAACTGCAATGCAAAGTTGTTTTTTTTTCGGAAAAATCAAAATCTGCAATGGAAAAATGGTTCATATTTAAAGTTTTGTAGTTACCCTATACCCTACCTAAAAAGGGTAAGGTCTTAGGTGGGGATAAGGTACCATCTTCAGAAAAAATTTCAGAGTTGTTTTCAAATTTTCACCATGGTTTTTTTTTCAAAGATTTTACCAAATATGTATTTCTTGAGATATGTGACCATTTCTCTTCTTTTTTGAACATCCAGAATTCTGAAATATATACTCAATTGAGATCTTTATCGTGCTCATTTTATAATTTCTTTCTAAAAAAAATGATTTTTCGATTTTTTATTTAAAATATAAATGGAAATAAGTTTTAGACTAGAATATAAACAAAGTTTTTTTAATTTCAGAATAACTATACTTCTAGAACGCATCACTTTTTTCTTGGACGATTTTTTTAAATCTTTTAAATTGACATTCTTTGACATTTTCATTTAACTGCATAATAAGTAACTTGTTTTTTATAAATTTTTTTCTAACATTTGATGTGGTAATTTATTTTATTTTAAAAGTATAATTATGAAAATCCGAAACCTCTTAAAATAAGTGCTATTGTCTTAAGCAGTTTTATTTTTATGTTAAAGAACTTAAATTTTTTTTTAAAATTTCACTTTTAAAGATGCAAGATTTGTTTTTTTATGTGTGTTATAAAGAAAAAATGTGACATTTTGTTGGAAGAAATTTTTCTTGTTGAAAATCTTAAGAATAAATGCCTTAAATATGCTTCTTTAATTTAAACGTAATGTTTGTAAGCGTTTTGTTTGACAAATTAGCATTAAGAGGCATGAATTAGTTTTAAGACAGTTTTTTTTATGCTACTATCTAAGTATCATATGTCTGAACAGGATACAGCATTTGGGAAGTAAAATACAAACAAAAATATAAAATGCTATAAGCGTTATGTATTTTTAAAAAGAAAGATTTTAAAGACTCGTTTTCTGTATTAAAATAAACAGCAGAATGCATCTAAATTTATTTGGGTTAGAACGTTGGGTTCAAAAAATTTAAATTGAAGGAGCAGAAAATATGAGGTAAATAAATCATCATTAAAAATATTTTTTTAAATTGTAAAAATAAAAAAATGAGTACATAAGACTGAAGTTTTCACTGTAACTTTAAAGATTTTTTCTGAGAAAAATATAAGAACCGGTTTTATTAAAAATTTTTCGTTTAAGTAAAAATATGACTTAGATAATTGCGACTTTTACAAATTATCTTGCTCAAAACAATGGTTGCAAAACAAGATATAATGACTTAAATAATCAACAAGATATAATGAACAAGATATAATGAATCCCTAGAAACTGAAGCTGTACGGTACATGAAGCGCTACGGTATTGAAAACTTCATACGCATCGAAAGTATATAAGTCCCGCAGTGCACTGATCGCTAAGACACGGCTGCCAGCAGATCACCGAAGTCAAGCATCTCTGGCTGCGGGCAGTGTGAGGATTGGTTACCACTTGCATTAGTCTGCGCAGGGACCGAGGGTGTGCGGTATTGGTCCTCGTTAAACTGTGCTACCGTAAAGTGCTCGACTTCGCGCGCAGGTCGTCGGGCTACCAAAGCGGAGGTGCCATCCCCTCAGCAGAGGATCAAAATTGTGATGACATGTCTTCGGATCATCCTCCGGGATGTTTCCCAGGCCGTCGCCAATAGCCCATTGTGCAGCTTTAGTGCGATGTAAATTAAAAACAACAACAACACAAGTATATAAAAATGAAGTGACAGTCGATATGTTTCAAGCGCATAAAAAATAGGCCACCATTTTCAAGACTTGACAGACGGGAATGTAACGAAACAAAAATGATTTTAAGAAAACGTGAAATTGCCAATGAAAAATGTAAAAATAAAGGTGAAAAAGAAAACTAGTTTAACCACAGAAGTCGAGAATGGAAAAAAAACCCTTCTCGGCTTCTGTGGTTTTTCTTGTTTTGTTTCTCACCTTTATTTTTACATTTTTCATTGGAAACGTTATTATTTTTTTTCCAAATAATTTTTGTTTCGTTACATTCACGTCTGTCAAGTCTAAGAAATGGGTGTCTATTTTTAAAGCGCTTGAAATATGTTGACTGTCATTTCTTTTTTGTATATTTTTGAAGGGTAGGAAGTTTTCAATCAGGTAAGATCTAATTAAGATTCACTGATTCTTGATCTCTCGTTACATTTCGGAATGCATTTATTATTTAATATTTATACTTTTAACAAGTTTTTTTTTCTAAATTATGTTTGCTACACTGAGAGTTTTTTTGTTCAAGCTGCTCTTTTTCATATAAGAATTCCTTGTAATACTCAACATACACACGCAATAAAAATATGAGAGTGGCATTTATGTTAGAAAAAAATAATCTTAACTATAATTAAAAAGTTTGAGATCGGGAAAGCTGCGGAAGATCTGAAATTATCAAAAACCTATCCATTTGGGAATAAAAGAAAATAATTTTTTGCTCGGAATCGCGTTATTTTAGTCCCTAATTTGTTGATATCTACCTCTTCAAATTTAATAAAAAATTGCATGATAATATTAATAATAAAATTTAATTACTTTCGAGTAAACGAGTCACTCTAACCTTAACCTGTTTTTGACACGACACACAGTAGGAAAAAAATTGATTTTCGCTTACTGAAATGGGAAAAAAAGTATTTTCAAGAGATATTTTTAAAACAATTTTCTTTTCTTGAAGTAAAATGTTCTGAGAAACATGATAGTGAACTCCATTTATTGCTATCAAATAAGTGCAATAAAATTCAGATAAAAAACCTAAAAGATATTGAAAAAAAAAACGAGCTGAGATTATCTGAATAAAATACACGTTAACAATGAGTATTTACATAAAAAATAAATATATTTCTTTATATGAATGACTTTTTAATATATAAATTTAAAGGGATTTTTATTTTACTTAATTTTATAACCATCGTTGAACAGCCGACCCAATTTAGGGTATACGACAGCTAATGTTCAACTCTGTGGCCTTGTAATTTTGACCCTGATACAGAAGATAAGGGAACTCCTGGATCAAGTATTGGGAGAAATATACCTTTGTGGAGGTCTTTTTGATGGAACTAACCCGCATTTGCGTTACATGGAGAGGAAAACCACGAAAACCTCTCACGGTTAGCCCAATGGCAAGGGGACTCTAATCCATGACCCATCTACCAACGACGATATTTTTACTTCAATACTGTGGTCGGTGCGAGCTGGATGGGGAATTAGTAACGACCAGCTATCGCTGGGATTCGAGCCCGGTCCAATTCATTGGAAGGTGAATGCTCGACCCTTGAGCCACCACGTCTCAAAAGGGGTTTTGAATTGGTCTTGTTAATAATATAGTAATTTGCTCTTTTATATGATCAAGAATCGATTTAAGGAGCCTCGGGCTTGAAAAGACCATTCACTGGATGATGAAGAACCCTGAAATAGCAGGCAGATCAAGGTAACAATGTCACTTTTAAAAAAAAGCTAACTCAATAAAAAAGCAAACTCACCTCCGCAAAGGCATACCCAGTTACTTTGTAACTTTATGCCACATCTTTTTAAATTCCTGTGAGGTTTGGTAGCCATAAGACATGTTAAATGTTTTTCGTCCGAAAAGATTGCATAGCAATAGCATGAAAGGTTAATTCATAATTATGTCTTAAGGCCTGGTTTCTTAGGACAGGACGCCGTCAGCTGGAAATCAGCGCTAACCTCTGATTGGTCCATTTGTGAGTTTGATAGTATACGTCATCGAGCGCTCATCTTGAACTACAATTGCCGTCCAACTCAACTGCAGTTGGATTACAACGTGACGTTAACCACAGAAGCAATGGCGGACAACATCCAACAGCACATAGAAATCAGCCAAGATTTTGATTTTGACATTAAACATAGCTTCTTTATTAAATGTAGCACTCTTCATTTAGCTCAGCTATAATGTGTTTTTTCTTGGACAAAGTCATTATTTGTTCTCTAAAACACTGGTCGACAATAACAAAATCAATACAAATTCAAAATAAATATTTGTTTACGTTATTAACGCATGCGCAATGAGAGATAATGTCTGCGTTGGACCGACTGCTCACGCTGAGCTAGCGAAAAAGTCTTTTTTTGGCGTCAGCTCTACGTCAACTTTCCGCTGACTCCCAGATAAGGCGCTAGTTCTAAGAAACCAGGCCTTGAGCTAACAAACCAGTATTTTGTTGGCGTCAGCGGGACGTTGACGTCCCGCCGACGTCCAGATAAGGCGCTTGTCCTAAGAAACCAGACCTTTACAAATTCGTGTTCATGATTTTAAATATATATCTTGACTGTGTACAGTTATACACAAAACAAAGGGTATAGTGATAGCAAAAAATTAATTTTTAAGGTAGACTGAAATGTGTATCATGTGTATGTACCTTTTTTCCTTCTTTCGTCAAGATGAAGCGTACGTTTTTCAAAATATTGATATAATGCTGATAAAATTGCCATAAATTATAGTTATTTTAATTTAGAGCTAGCCAAGCTTTTAGGCTATTTTTAAGATTTAGTAGCTACAAATATAATGGTGAAAATTTTTCTCAGTAAATACATTTTCTAAACTTTTCATAGTGTGAAGTATTTAAAAAAAACTTTATTTTTCAGCAATTTTTTAATTTAAAAATCTAAAAAAGAAAGAAAACATTTAATCAAAATTACTGCAAGTTTAGCATTTTATACTACAAAGCATCAAAACGATTAAAAATTGAATTATTACAAGCTTCATATTTTAAAAAAAAAGTTGCCAAAAGTACCTGGAAACATATAATTTAAATTAAAAGCAGTACTTACAAGAATATAATATTTATAATCTATTATACGTTGTATCATTACTTATTGCTCTATTTTTACAGTTATCAAATACGTTTACTTTTCTATTTAAAATTTGTTTTATCAAAAGCTTTTGCATTTCTTTTATACAGTTTGATAACAAATGCCGTGTTTAGTTGTTTTGGACATTTAACTAAGTTAGAGTTTCGAGAAAGATTAAATTAAGGAAAGTTATTTGGAAGATATCCAAAATATACATTTTCTTTAAGTTTCACAATGTTATTCCAACTGCTGATTCCTTCAAACGAAAAAAATGTTTTTCTATATAATGTTCAAATTTTACTTAAGTAATTTAACTTTACATCAATAGATATTTTCGAGCGTGTTAATTGTAGTGTCGGTCTGAATTTGATGAAACCTTAATATGGTGTTCAGCCGAACCACATTATTGCACTTCTTATATTTAATTTTAGGATAATATGACTCAACTTGAACAGAGACATGGCACAGTTTAACACCTTATTAAAGTTGCAGCACATTCGGAAAATAATATTACGGTTATAAGAACCGATATAATGGTTCGAAGTTAAACTTCTTTTCCCCTTTTTTATACAAATTAGTATAAATTATAGCATAGTTATCTTAATTTACATTTAGATTTTTTAGCAATATGAATCTATGTCTATTAGATCTTGTCGGAAAGACGATGGATATTCGTTCCAAATCAGCAGAATTTAAGCTCTTATTAAAGATCTAATTATGTTACGTAATAATATCATAAAAGTTTTCATGTTTTGAGTTAATCGAAATCGATCATAATACCACCCCTCATAGGATAATGTTTTCCACACGGGGAGAGAAAAAAAATCACCTCAACCACAATTCTCAATAGGTTACGATTGATCGATGACATTAAGTCTTATGCTTAAAGTCTGAGACTATCCCTAAATCATTGCCCTTGTTCCGCTTGAAACTTACAGTCTCGTAAGTTCAGACTTCAATAGAAGTCTTCATTTGCATGATCGTACATTTCTCCCTGAAATCTTTGTACTTACTTCGTTTTCTTAAAACTTAGTCATGGAAGTTTAGACTTTCAAGGAAGTGGAATCCTTGTAATGGTACGAGGGATGTTTATGTGCAAGATCATGCAGTATATTTCTTCAAACTAAATCATTAGTAGAAAAAATGCAGGTATCGTCGTCAATAAACTTAGTTTGTTTTTGAAAATTTAACTGCTTGGTTTGTTAACAGTGTTTGTGACTCTACATTCATAATCTACAATTGGCTAAACCCATTAGGTCTCGGTTTAAAAATTTGTCCTGACGAGCGATAATCCACGAAAAATTTGTGATTTGAAAAAATATTGTTAGCTGAAATCAGAAGCAATCGGCTTATAATCTTTAAAAATATTTTCGATAAAATTTATATCAAAATCCTGAGGTGTTAAACCATAATATCGCAAATTGCTGAAACTTTAATAAAGTGGTAAATCATACCACACTATGAAAAATTCCGGATCAAGTTATGGTAAAAAGTACTGGTACCCTGAGTACCAATTCTTTTTACCTTAAAACTCCACGGAAAGAAAAATCTGATATACCGTAACTTTTACTGAAATATTAACTGTAAAATCACTAAATCATTGAAATTAAATAAATATTGCAGCGAAAATAACAGTATAAAATTTTACAGTGAAAATTGATTTTACAGGAAAATGGATTTAGCGAATACAGCACTCAGGGTGCTTATACTTTTCATCGTAATTTGATCTGGAATTTTTTACAGTGCTTGCTTCCGTACAATACAAACTGAAGTATCGTATAATCAAGCTTAAGATAGTATATTCTGATAGATAATAGGGTCAAAACTGGTTCCCTATTACGCTGTAAAAATTCCAGATCAAATTATGGTAAAAAGTACCCTCACTCAGGGTGCCAGCTCTTTTTACTGTAAAATCTGTTTTCATCGGAACATGCTACGGAACAAAAAATCTGATATTCCATAAATAATACAGTAATAATTATCTTAAAATCACTGAATCACTCAAGTTAAATAAATATTGCTGTACAGTAGGATGCCTTTCTGTAAAAATAGATTTTACTGATAATGTAAACAAAGTACCAGTACTTTATATTATAATTTGATCTAGAATTTTTTACAGTGTAAGGTTGCAAATAAATTTTTTTACACTATTGTAGTTCAATGTTTTCCAGAATCCGGTTGCCAACGCTTTCCAACTAAATGAAAAATAAGTGAAGTTGTCGCTAATATTTTGAAACTAGAACTGAGATCGTCAACTTTCTTAAGTTTAAATTAAATACAAAAAGTTTTAATGGAACTCGTTTCCGTGCAGTACTAGTACACTGTTGGAATTTTCATTCTTAAATTATGGTAAAATGACTGGCAGCAGTCTGTCCATTAAATTAACCGTAAAGTTTACGGAAAAGAACATTTTTTAACATTTACGTTTTTGAAACCATTTATAATAAGTGTGGTTAAAAAAACCATGAATACATGTTTTTTTTCCATTTACAACTAACATGGTTTCAAAACCATAGATAAAAAATTTAACTGGACATTGGAGATAGTTCAGCTGCTTTATGGGGCTGTCATCTTTGAATGAGAGAATCGTATTCTAATAGTTCAGGGTCACAAGTTGGGGATTGCAGGATACTGGAAACTCTTCATGTTTTAAACGGAATGTATAACATTTTGTGATATTAACACCGAGACCCGAACCCCCGTTCCGTCGGACACGAGATTGACAGATTTGCCCTCTCGTCTCAATATGCATCCATCTGCAGGCAATTAAGTGGCTTCATTAGATGGGCCTAATTGTTGCTATCAAAGTTTGGGTGTTTAGCAGTATTCAATAAAAGCAGTTAATAAACTGTTTTTCTCACAGTTTATTAACTGCATACCCTCTTATTTATGGGTTTTTGACTATTTTGTTCAAATATGATAAAACAAAAATTAAATAAATTGTTATTTAACCCTTTTTTTCTCAGAAATTTTTAACAGTGAGTGTCTTTAATTATTCCTTGATAAATTCTTAGATTTTGCTTTCCATTTTATTTATTATTATATTTTTTTTAAACTTTTTTGCGTCATGTTATTTTAAAATAACGAAAAATATATTTTTTAAGCCCAGTGTAAAATGAGGGAATAAAAATTTTTAATTATACGTATCATTGATTATTGACTATTAAAAAATAGTTCATAAAAGATTTACATTTAATACATACTCTTTAACTTAATGAGCTACACATTACAACAAACAAGCAGTATATGCTATAAGCAAACACGCAATAAGCAACAGACAATCTTATACTTAGTAAGCACTCTCAAACATTTCTGTTATGATGCTGATTAAGTTTTTTTTTCTTAGAGATCATTAAATAAATTAAGAAATCTCTGCAAAAATAAATAACTTTTATAACTGAGAAAAATAAAAGCCAATCTTTCTCTCTCTCTCTCTGCTGAAATAAATTACTTCAATAAAATTAGTATCGGATTTAAATTAAATGAAATCTTAAAAGTTTGATGTCTCAGCAGTTTTTAAAATAATTTCATTTCTAACAAAAAAGTATGCCTAAACCTACTAATGTTAGATTCAGTTATTTATTAGTAATAATATATTATGCTACGACAGTTAAGAAATTTTATCTCTTAGAGACAATATATTTAATTACCCTTCTATAATTCGCCTTAAACTTCATCCTTGTTGATTACTCAATTTGCGCCATTTATTGCAATTTAATGCCTTTAAAAGCCCACTTACTTTATTTTCTTTACTTAAATTCAGGAAATAATAAAGATAATGATCACGTAAAACAACTCTTCTCTTATCGCAAATAAAAATATTTTTTTTAATGTATTTAAGACCAAAAATAATTAAAATGAGTAATTTTGCAATGCAAGTACAGCAAAGATGAATCTAAAATTAAATTATTTGCATTTCTTTAAAAAAAATAATGTAACGATGGATAAATGGATGAAAATAATGTGTAATTTAATTGTTATCAAGACAGTGTCACGCAAATGTATTAGATACATTTGACTTTTGTGAAAGAATTTAGACGATACATAAGCTGTGGGAACGATATATAATCGCGTTAGGGAATGGAAACGACATTATTTAATTGAACGTGTGATGGATTAGAAAAGAGCGTACTTAGACATTTTTTTCAAAGATAGCAAGTTTAATTTTCAATTTGAAATGCAGTTTTTAGATATTTTGTGAAAGATTTTGATTTAAATTGTGTTAAATGTGTGTGTAACTTCATTAGCCGGTATATTTTACAGTTATCATATATATTTTTTGTCGTGAGTAGTTTCTGTTAAACAATTATCAATTGGGGAATATATGCTATATTGAGAAAAATGTATGGGCAAAACTACTTAAATATAGTACTATTTACGGAGTTTTTAGCTCTGTGAGACCACTTATCTGGCTCTATGAGACCATCACGCTTTGGTGATGAATTTGGTAAAATTTACAATAAATATGTTTTGAAAACATGTGATAAAATTTGGCAAATGTGGTAAAACATGGTTATTTTATCATGATACTTTGGAGCATGGTATAAAAATTATTTATTCCGTATAATTTACTTTTTAGTTTTATGTTTTTTAACTAAATGTATGGTAATAAGAACTATAATTTTGAAACCGCTAACAGGTTACCACGTTAACGAAAAGGATTATCAAATTATTTACAAATGAAATGAATGGTTTAAATACCGTATATTTCGGTTTTATTAACCAGAAGTATGTTTTTTTAATCAGAAATCTCATCACCATACAGTATAGTAATTTTTACAGAATTTTTTTCCATTTATTTTGGACCAAAGTAAATATTTGCGATGTCAAAGTAAATTTTTGTGGAAGAAATCTCAACGTAAATATTTGCGATGAATTTCTGTATCCAGTATGTATGTTGTTAATATCTAGGTAAATTCTGCTTTATTATGAACCCATTCAGGTTTTCCAAGCATGTGCTAGAGCAATGCTTCCCAATTTTTTTCAGCTTTTATACCCTGAATGAGATCGATTTTCTTTAGGTGGTACCACGAGACTTGTGAACAAATTATATTGCAAATTATAGCAAGACAATTATGAACGAATTAACTTATAAAGGACTAATTTATATAAAAATATTTACTAAGAGGAATAAAATTGTTTCATTGTTTTGTAATGAATAATATCGAATTACACGATTGGCCATTAAAATTGATACACCAGGAAGGCGACGCACCATGGACGTGAAATTTACAGGACGGATAAAGCATGTTTTGGTATGCAAATGATTAGCTAATCAGCGCATTCATGCAAAGCATGCGGCTGTACCGGCATCTACAATGTGTACAAAAGAAGAGATTTGACAGTAAGTTTTTCATACAGAAATTGAATTTGAGCGTTGTTCTTGAGTAAAAAAGTCTTTGTTATGCCACGTGTAAGAAGGAGAAATACCTACTAGCATGTGTCTGAGTTTGATCGAGGTCGAATTGTGGCCTACCGGGATTGCGGTTTATCATACCGAAGTATTGCTGCTCGAGTTGGTTGAGATCCCATGAATGTTAGCAGAATATGGAATCGATGGTTCATGACGGTCATATGCACTATGCGGTCATATGCATGACCACATAGTCATATCCACATCACTAACAGCCGAGGAAACAGATATGTTATCCACATGGCTTTAAGAGTCACGAACCCTGAGTACAAATGAGATCATTTGCAAGACAACAAGTGTCTGCACGAACAGTTCGTCGCCGTTCTGACAGCCCATGCAGCATCATCAACTGTCAGTACGGCGACCATGTCTTCGGCTACCCTTGATGCTGCCTCACAGGCAGAAGCCCCTCCAATGGTATGAGCAACGACGAACCTGGACGCAGGAATGGCACGACGTCGTCTTTTCAGGCGAATCCAGGTTCTGTATACAGCATCATGGTGGCCGCATCCGTGTTTGGTAACATCGTGGAGAATGCCCACTGGCAGCTTGCATTGTCATACTGGCCCATCACCTGGAGTAATGGTATGGGGTTGCCAGTGGATACACGTCTCGATCACCTCTTGTTCGCATTGCCGGCACTTTGAACAGCAACCGTTGCATTTTTGATGTCTAAGGGCAAGTTGCTCTGCCTTCTCTTTGAGGCCTCCACAACACTACGTTCAGCAGGACAATGCACGACCGCATGTTGCCCACACTGTCCCGATCTTCCTTGACACAGAACAGGTTTGTTGCCCTGGCCTGCAAGTTTTCTTGACCTCTCACCAATTGGTTGCCGAACGACTGGCACGCAACTACTCATCAGTGACTACGGTCGATGAATTGTGGCATAATGTTGAAGCTGCATACCAAGTAACATTATGACTGAATTAAAAATTAAATGGCATATATAAATAAAACTTCACAATTCACTTAAAATGCATTTTAAAATTTTCAACTTCTTACATTTTCTTATTACAGGCTCACGGAAATATATACCGTTTTGACTGAGAGCTACCGTTAAATTTTTTATTATTATTTTATTTTAGTAAAGAAAAATTGAGTTAAATGACAAAATAAATTTCAGACAGATGTTCAATACTTTCGAGATATATTTTTATTTTATAAGTCACCAGAAGAGAATATCGGTTAGAGTGAAATTAAATAATATATTCCATAATATATTGAAATTGAAAGGACATTAAATAGGGCATTATAACTACATGAATTTTGTTTATTTAAAATGTAAACAAATAAATTAAATTTTACAATTCTGACTAAATATTATCATTTTGAAGTATTAAACTTGATTAACTACTAAACTAGATAATGTCATTTTCAAGATTAACCAATCATAGCAACAAAACTTTTAGTAATTAAATGGTTGCTTAACTATCGAAGGATAGACATGTCTCTAGTGCTATCTGTATATACATGACGCAACTGCAACAGAGCGGCAACTTAGTAACGAGATCTTCAAAAGCATTTGATTTGAAATACCGAAGTACTCCAATCGCAAGTCTCAACATGAACGCATTAGAATCTAACCAAGAGATTGTATGAATACATTAACTAAACGGCTTCTAATTATATTTAAGATATTATATATTATATTTTCTATTAATTTAATTTTTGATACTTACTACTAAATGTAAAATTCATTTTTTCCTTCTTTTTAAACTAATATTAATATATAATTTGAACGATATTAATCCGCTGTTGAAAAACATATTTTGTTCTTTTTTAAAAATCAAAATGCTTTATTTTTAGTTATTACCAAAATTAAATATAGTTTGTATATCTAAAATTCATTGTATAAACAAACACATTTGTTAATGTTTGCAGATATAAGTCCAGATAATGTTTAGATTTATAATTTTTACGCTATTAATATCAAATCGTTATGAGAGGCAAATTTTCTATAGCAAATATTGTAATTTTAACAATGCAATTACAGTTTGAAAAACGATAAATAACTCGTTTTTGACAGAGATTAAAATAACCAGGTATATTTCGTTACTTGATAGAGAGAGATTGAGTCTAAAGTGTTTCAGAGTGTTTTTTCTAAAGTGTTTCACGACTATTTTAAATAAATTGTTACAAATTCTGTTAAAACTAAATAAATTTATTTAGAATCTGAGACTAGTAAAAGTCTCGAACTAAAATACTTTTGAACAAATCGTAAAACAGACTATACTAAATATGTTTTAAACTAAAGATCAAATATTAAACTCAAGATTGTATTTCTTTACTTAATGTGTGGTAATACGAACCATATTTTAGAAAACCTGAAATTTCGGTGAACCGTTGCATATGAACGGAAAAATTACCATATAAATACCGTGTGGTTTGGTTTTTAATACAAGTATTATGTTTTATATAATTTTTTAGCTGAAGGGTTATTACCATAAATTACGGTAATTTTACCAGATTTTTTTTCTCCGAATAATACCTATATTTTAACCTATATTTTACCTATGTTTTATATAATTTTTTAGCTGAAGGGTTATTACCATAAATTACGGTAATTTTACCAGATTTTTTTCTCCGAATAATACCTATATTTTAAGTTAATATTTGATGGCCCAATAATTTGGAATGCTAGTATTTGAATGAGATAACTTGACTACATCAAATAATGCCCATGTATTCTGCGACACAATATATCGATCCATCTAATTTTAATACAAATTTAATAACTACGCCTAATTTAGACACGATTCATAATATAATTTTATGTACAGACTATACAAATGTTGTCATCACATTTGCATATAGATTCCATTTATATCATAAAATGCAATTTCCCGCACTCTCGATCTAGACGTGATTAATTTATGCTATTACCGTTTCTTAGTGTGTAAGGTTTAATATATTTCAACATAAAGTTTTCGTTTAAATAAATTCAAGTTATTTAACAAATCTTTAAGACACTTATTTTATATGATGTTTTTATCTTTTGTAAAATATTGGAATTAAGTGAAGTCCGATGTTCCGTTCATGGGTGTGGTGGAATGAACCTAGTCTCATCATTCAGGTGTCTATGATTTAATGTCTAGCTTTAATCCTTTCTTATCTGTTTTCCCCTAAAAATTTCATTTGCTAAATTGCGGTTAGTACCGGCTAAAAGCGTTCCAATCACAGAGGGTAAAAATAAATTTATATATTACACTCGTGGAAGTTTTTTTTATGCTCGGGACTTGATATTGTTTGGAATCCAGAAGATTTGGACAAGGTAACGTAATTTAGTGCTGCCATCTGTCGAATTGTGAAGTAGTTGTGTGTTCATTATCTGTGGTCATCAGTGTTGAGGGGGTGTCAGAAAGAGATATTCTTTATACCGACTGGGTTTGAACTCAAAACTTTTTTACCCGTAATCTGATGCTGCAATGACCATAAAAAAAAGGTGTGCACCTCGAATCAAATTGGAAGCATTATATAGTGGCTGCTGCATTAGGAAGTCTTTTGAAGCCTAACTAAAAATGAAATAAATTTATTTCGATAGTGGAAAATGTTAAGTTCCATTTTGCTTATTAAATAGTATAGATTATAATGGAAGTATTAAACAGTATTAATTTTAAAATTTTTTATTTTACTTGAATATTTTTACTTTCATAAATTTGTATACAATTCATTTTAAAACAATTTTTACGGATCCTATAAATTTATAATAGTGTTATTATATTAATGTTGCGTGAATTATTTTTCTTAAAAGTCACAAAATAGGCTCCGAAAATTTACATGTGTGTAGCTCCAAGCTCCGAGATTTAACCTGATAATGTTCATGTTCAATTAAAAAAAAAAAAAAAAAAAGAACTAGTGTTTAAAAATGTCAGTCAAAACTATTCTGAAATGTGAATCCAGATTAAAATTGCATGACTTTGCTTAAATTACTTAAAATTAAAATTGTGAATAGAATTTTGCAATAATAATTAGTTTCACTTTTTTTTTTTTAACTTTCGTATCTTTACTAGAAACAGTTACTTTTTTGTTTTCTCCCATTTTCATACCTAAAATTATTAATCATTCCATTTTTTAATGTTATATGGATACAGAGTTTTTCAACATAATACTTTTATACCACCATAACTTGTTACCACGACACTCTCTTTGTATCAGAGTTAAAAGTTTTGAAAAATAATATTTGTAAAAAAAAATAATTTGTAATAATCTAATATATATAATTCTCTTACGTGGCTCCCAAATTTTGGCTGTATTTATTTTCCGCCGGTAGCAACGTTTGCTTTGTTTTGTTTACGTTACTATTTCCCTTACACGGCGAATTGACCAATGATTGCCGCTAAAAATGTCACATGCCAAATCTAGCTGAGGTGGCTCAACATATAGCGCCTTTAAAAACGGAAACTGAAATGACCAGAGAGCATCAGCTGCGGCAATCTCATACTATTAAGCTAGGCGGAAGTGAGTAGTCTTTGTAGATAGATTTCTATTTTAGTATTTTGTCGAAAGCGCTTTTTTTCACGAATTTGTATATTACGAATTTATTTGACGATTTTTGATTCATATCACGAATTATACTATAGCACATTTCCAATAGGTTTAACGAATTACATGTCATTTATTTGAATTCAAATTTATTTTAATGACTTAGTACTTACTAAAAAGATGTAATTTTTTTTTAAAAAAAAGTTTTTATATGGATTTGAATGATTGTTTTGAATTCTTATAATTTTGTGCATTTGCAATATACCTAAGTTAGTAGCGAGTGAAGCGAGCTTGGTTTGCGAAACAAACCATATAAGATTGCGTAGCAATTTTCGGGGGTTGGCGAGCGTCAGTGAGCAGGGGGCGCAAACCACTAGCTTTAAAAATATTCCTCTATATAATATATTTGTCACCATATATTATGATAATTTTAATAAATCAACGTATCTTGAGAGTTAAGTTAAAATAAGTTAACTTGAAATTTTTGTGTTGATTGTGGAAAAAAAATGAAGCGTTTAGAAAACCATTTTTTTCTCTTTTACTTTTTTCTCCACCTTGCAACAGAAAAAAAAGAAGCAAAAAAAAAAAAAAAAAAAAAAAAAAAGCAAAAGAAAGAAAGTTTTGTTAAACAAGAATTTAATAGAAGTGCTTAGATGTTTTTTTGTTCTTTGAAATGATTATTCAGTGCTAATTATTGTGGTTAATTTTTTTTCTTTATGTTTATATTGTAAGGTAAAACAAAGGTATTTCAGCAACTCCCTGTTTGATATTGACGTAAAAGAAACTTTTGCACCGCCATAACTATAGCATTTTTTTAAACTTAAGAAAAGAGAAAAAAAAATACAACCTTTTTTAATTTTCTTTATTTTGGGTGGAAAAAATGGGAATATTTCTTTTTCATAATTGTTTCCAAGAAGTTTTAATTATTCTCTTTATTACATTAATTATTAATTAAGCATATGGCAGATTCCTCTATTTGCCGAAATTTCTTTTTCTTTTTAATATGTAAGGGTCTTGTTCTTATGTACGTTTTATAATTCAGTATGTCCCGTTAAGACTGTCATTTGCATGCATTTTTAGAATGCTTAACAAGAAAAAGGAAGAAAAAAAAAGCGTACTTTTTGAGGGTTGCAAACAAATATTAAATCCAAGAAAAAAACAATAACGCTATCGAAATCTGGTCAATTACAATAGAGGATGTTATAAGCATCAAAACAGGTTTAATTGCAGGTTGAAACTTGAAAGGGTATCTAATAAGGGGTACCTAAGGGTAAGGGTATAGTAGTCGTCTTTCAACTCTTTTCTGTTTCCTCCAACAATTAATCCTGACTTATTATTTATTACTTCCGACTTTTAGTAATAATAGTAGATATCTATGGATTTTTTTAACAGAACTTGTTACATAAAAGATAAATAATTTAGAAAATGTGTTTCTTTTTTAAAGAAAATTTAGTCAAACTGAAGTAGCCTCAATAGCTCCAAAAAATCTTGATTAAATCATGCTCTCATATTTAAATATCTGTAATAATAGTAAACTTCAAATTTTAGAAATGCTTAACAAATGTTTAGAAATGTTTAAAATTATTATTATTTTTCTTCTTTTTACTGTTATTTTACCGCAATTTAATGAAAATTCTAACAGTGTAACTCTTAAGAAAGAGAAAATACGCCTGCAAAATGCTTCTCCACTTAGCTTTTCAACAGCTTCAATGCCATCTATTCACTGGAGACGTTACGTCCTACTCCTCTTTTTCTAACCTCCATAGCTTCAGATATTGCAAGAAAATTAACTTTGCAAAAGCTACTGCTTTTCATTCTTAACTCGTGGATTTAGCTTTATTTACTTCAAGAATTTTTTAAACATAAATTCATCTTTTTTATGAGTTCTCATCATTTCCCAAATTTTCCAATAAAAAGCATTCCCGCAACAGCCCGTTGTAGGATAGGGGGTCACGGAAAATAAGGCTTCACAATTTCGTGACCAATGGCATGATTATGTCAATGTAGTCCTCACTGTGCCAGGCCCTCACTGGGACACTTCCCTGAAAAGTTGGTTCTCATCGATCTGAAGCTGGATGGGCTTCAAGACGCCAATGGGGATCGAACCTCTGTTCTTAACAATGGCCTCCCAGTACCTTATCTACTGAGCCATCGATGCTCATTGGTCCCAAATCGTAGTTTCCAAAATCGTATATCAGCAAAAAATTTTCAGACATCAGCTCTTACAATAATAAAATCTAAAAAAAACAAAAAAATTTTTAACATTAAGTATTTTTGGAAAGAGGTTGATCCATTCACTGTTTTCTAACTTTTTACCTTGTGCTGAATAGTTAAATAACTAATCCCGCGGTCTTTAGGGAGCAGTCTTTGTGGTTGGTTTTATGGCGTAAAAGTGGTCCTTTTTACACTCAGAAGTATCTTTAATGTTGCCACACATAGTAGTTTTGCCATGATTAACTTGAATGATTACATGCCACCATGATTTACTTGAAATACCCCAATGACTTACTTGAAATAAAAAATTCAGAGTTTAACACAGTCTGGTAGAAAGTTGAAAGCACTGACTTGGCGTTAATATTTACTCAGCTATTCTTTCTTGCTTGGCAGTGAATTCTGAAAATAAATGTAAGCCAACTCGATTTAATAATAAATTTGTTAACTCAAGGAGAACATATTTCCTTTACGATACATCATGTTTTTGGATCTAAAGCATTATTCACGTGTTTTGTGATAAGAATGAATATTTTTAAAATAATGTCGTAAGCTAATTTTCTTCCAAAAAAGATTGTGTAAAAAACTACATTGAAATATTAAATTTGGAGAAAAAAAATTTCAAGCACTTTCATATAGTTTTTTTTTACTGTAAGAAAGGAATTTAGTTTTACAGAGTACAAATTTTATTTAGGATGATAGTTTATTCAAACAATTTTTAAAGGTTTTATTTCCCCTTTTTTTCAAAATGTTTTTGCATTATGTATTATGAAGAACATTTTTCAAAGTTAAGAGATAATTTTCTCAAGTTTCGTTTTTACTATTTAAATAAGTTTTAAGGTACTTAGAGCAGCCATCTCTTTACTAGTCCAGAGTTACTTTTTTCCACCCTGGCATAAACCATTTTAAACTAGTGTGTTTTAACAAATGTTGTTATTATAGTATTCATTATTCATTTTTATTTTTAAAAAAATGGAATTAGAATATTTATTATAGTTAACATATTTAAATTAAAGGTCTGTTTCAGTTTTTACCCAAATTTTTTCTTCTAATTTTTAGTAAAGTAATCAAAACTGGTTTCGTCTTTTAACATTATTATAAACCACTAGCAGGCTTGCCCCCTCCTTGCTTCGCTCACCAACTCCCATTTTTTTTGTTTTGTTTTTTTGCAATAAACCTATTTTGAGCTGCGGTGGCTCAGCACAGCTATAGTTAATCCGAAAACGGGAAGTGACAATTTGAAACACCAAAAGTACAGTAAAATTTCAAAATTGAATGTGAACGAAGAGGTTATAAGCTTTTAATTTCCTTTATTCGACTTAAATTGTTATGAAAATATTCTTATCACTTAAATACACTCTAAAATGCATCTATACAGCAAGTTTAAATGTATTTAAGTAAATTTTCAAAATCATTTTCTGTAAATTTGTATTTTTCAATATTTTGATTCATCCTTAATCCTTAATAAAAGAGCGGAAATTTTTGCCAGGAAGTTTCGTGATAATGTTTCGAATTAAAATATTCTGTTTAAATATTCGGTCATTTTACGTCAATGTCAATTTAAAAAAAAAATCATAAATCTGATTTTTTTTCTCAGGGATGACTCAAGGGATTTTAAAATTTTCATAATATAATGCGTAATATAATATTTTCATAATATAATATTTTCATAATATAATATTTTCATAATATACTATTTTCATAATATTTTCTGAATATTATCTTTGATTTGAAAAGTTTTTCAAATGAAAGCTTTTCATTTTTATTCCTCATGGCCTACGTCTACGTGCCTTGTGGTGAAAATGTATGCACAATGCTATTTTCAGTGAGTAAGTTTTTTGTTCTAATCCATGGTTAAACACTTTGTAAATAAATATTATACGCGTCTCAATTTTTAGTGATTTTCATTTTCTCCATATATTTCACTTAACGTTACCATGGTTACAATGAATTTTGCTTTTTCCTCTAAGACAGTACGTTTTAGTAAGTAGTCTGTATATACTGACTTGGGCAAAAAGAAACATATGCTGACATCCTGGTAAGAGAGAGGGGGTAAGTGTTTAGAGTTGGGGATATAGCGTAACCTTAAACCATTTTTTTTTATTATTTACATAGAGTATAACAACGTCAAAGGGGTTTTAGGGCCTGCACCAAGTGTCATCTGTATATATTTTAAAGTCACACATAAAAACATGTTAAAATGTTAAATTTTAAATATTTTCGGAATCTTGGACATACATTTAAATTTGAAAGCATCACATTTCTTTCCACCCTGTCTATTCAGCTGGTCTTGTTTCATTCGTATGAATAAAACAGGATGCCTTTCGGCTACCGTGTTCTTTTTTTTTTTTTACCTTTACTTAGTTTTCGATATTTTTTCGTTGGCAACTTTCAGTTTTATTTTTCCAATCTGTTTAGTTTTCATCATTCACGTCTCCCAAGTCTTGAAAATGGCGCTTACTTTTGAACTAGTAATTTATGAAGAAATAAAGTATTTACATTACCAGGTATGCAACAAATGTTGTTTTCAGAATGTCCAAAGTAATATGCGTAAAAAAGAAGACAGTAAATAGTTCTGAAAAAGTTAACTTTAACAATTCAAACATTTTATTAAAAGAACCGAAACTATTAAGAAGCATACTGCCTGTTATTAGTTATTATATTACTTCAAGACACAGTAATGCATTATTTTACCGTAGTGTTACCAAACTATATTTAGAAAGTTAAGAAAATTCATGTTTACGTAAATTACATGAAATCGATATCAAAATGCACATTATACAAATGTACTAGTATTCTTGCATGAGAATAATTTTATTTATGCCCATTAGTATGCATTATTGCAAACATTTAATTTAAAGCATTTAATGAAGACCAAATATTCTAATCTTTTATCTTCCAAACTACATTAGGAGTAGAGCGTGAATCTCCAATTGAATGCTTTTGTACGTAATGATGTTATTTGCTCAGTTAATTAAGGCGATTACATAATTCACTAAGCAATGTTTCGAGTTCTTAAACATAGACGTTATTTCAATTTATCTAATCAAGCATAACTTGTTAAATAAGTTATAATTAATAGAGTTTTCAAGAAAACAGTAAATGGAAAATTAAAAAAAAATTATTTGAATTGAAAATAGCATCTCTATTTCAGTAGCTATTGTGCAGTGCACATTAAATGAAACACCCTAAATAACTTTTGATCTAATGATTGAATTTTCATTCACTAAAATGATTCAATCTAAATGGTTTGAGGAGGACACCTCAAATATGCTAATTAGTTAGTACAGATGAAAATTTAAATCATAAAAACAGACGTAAGAACGTGCCTTCTCTCAATAAACATTCATTAAATGATTATGATTTTTGACCCCCAATATGTATGGGGTAGTCACATTTATTCATGAGAGTTGATCGAAATTTAGAATCTTAATGTAATTTTACTTTCTGCGTATTTTGTCCTATCTCGAGGATTTCTTTAGCGCTTTAAAACTTTTTTGCATAAAATTATAAAATTAGTTTTTTTCAGCTATTATTTCCCACAAAAAAGAACCTCAAGTAATTATCTACCAATTTTTAATATATTATTTAATAGTAGTAGAAAAACAATTTAATGGTATATATATATGGTATATATATATATATAAATATATATTTTTGCATCATTTTAAAGAGTGTGATTTTATATTACAAAATATAAAATTTCAGCAAAATCTGCCGAGTAGTTCTTAAGAAATCCAACTATAAGAAATTCAGATACTTAAAATTCGCTAATACATAACTAATAACAATCCGTTATTAACACTACTAGTTATTATATCTGAGGTGACCCTTACCCCCCTTCGAACCATTATGGTTGAGTCCCTGCACGTGAAAATCCCACCATTAAATCAAAAGTTATTTAAAATGTTTAATTTTTTTGTGTGCATTGCGCTATATATTTTTAATCCGTTCTTGTCAAAACTGGAGAATTACAAAGAAGATTAAAAAGGATGTATAGGTAAAACTTAAGCTCAAAATAAACTATTTTAAATTTATCAGTCAGAAATTTAAATACGATAATTAGAATGAATTTTGTAAAAATATAAATTTTTTGACTTTTGAGGATAAAAGCTAAAATTTACAAAAGTAGAATTAATAATTTGTTTCTAATATTTTAATATGATATGCCTATTGAGTAAAGACAAATTTTGAATCAAATAATTCAGCTAATCTTTAAATTTATTCAATGACAAAATCTATCAGCTTTGTGAAGGAAAGGAAAATTCAATATTTTATAAAGTAGGCATCCTTTGTGATAATCAATGACGTAGGTAAGTTTCCAAAATGCAGATCTATTTGTAATTTTTAAAAACAGATAACGTCTCATGAATTATTTATTGAGAAATTCTTTTCTGAAACAGTTTTGCATGAAATTACAAATAAATGAGCTGGTAAAAATAAACAATTCAAATTTAGATCGCGATGACTAATTGGTTTCAGTTCGGGAGTTCGCAATTTGAATTCCTTTCATATTTTCACAGTCTTATTGTGCAACTCAATTTTGCTGAATTATAATGAAATTAATAACTTTGTATTCTCCAAGTGTTTATTTAGTTATTATGTATGCAAATTTATTTCGTTCTGCAATTTCATAGCATTATTGTTTCACACAACTTTGATAGGTTAAAATATGTTCTTAATTATCTGAGATTCTGAAAATAAGAGGGAATTCTCCTCGTCGCCCCCCAAAGCAATTTTCATATTCCTTTTAGGAAGAAAAAAAAATCATTCATTTTCAATTATATATCTTGCTTTATTTTTCATACAAATTTCTTACCATGTTCAATGCATAAAAAATCACTTTTCAACTTAGTTCACATATTAACAATTTATTTTCAATGACCTGTACAATTTAAAAGAACAGTGGTCAGTTTTCGCATGCAAATGTTATACCAGCATCCATCCATGAAGAGTGCGCAAAATAAAAAACGGACCACCCTGAACATCGAACCCTATTGATCTAACGATCGGATCTTCACGTCACTCTCTCTTAATTGTTTGAAGGGGTGACTATAAATATGCTAACGTACTTCTCTGAATAAACGTAATTTTTTTTGACGGACTCGGATTTCTAACTTCGAATCAGATATGTATATATATATATGTATATATATATATATATATATATATATATATATATATATATATATATATATATATATATATATATATATATATATATATATATATATATATATATATATATATATATATATATATATATATATATATATATATATATATATATATATATACAAAAGGGAAAAAACGATGTAAAATAAAAAACACGATGAAAATTAAGAAAAATAATAAGAAACCGGAAAAAAAGTTCGAAAAAAAGGAAGAAATAAATAAAAATCCGGAAAATAAAAGATATAATTTTTTCATCGACTCACACGATTATATCCGTACTCCTTTTTGCTGACATAATCGTGTGAGCTGATCAAAGGATTATATCCTTTATATTCCGGAGTTTCAAAAATTTTTTTTCTTTTTTTCCTTTCTTTCTAATTTTTCCCCCCGGTTTCTTGTCATTTTTATTTTTATTATTATTTTTCATTTCCCTCCTTTTTTCATTGTTCTGTGATTTCTTCCATGCTTTCTCTACATTTTGAACTTATTGTAATTATGAATGCATTAATTTTTAAAATGAAATTATGTTATTGGTTGTTGAATTAGTAAAGACAAAATTATGCAACAAGGCTTTGAATTTTTAAAAAAGAAGTAATTTCTTTGCTTTTCTACAAGCATATCAAACCTTAAATATATAACCTTAATATATTTTTAGTTAAACCAATAAACATTCTCTTCTGAATCTAAGTACCAATTTTAAATTTAGAATTTTTCACCATTTTTATTTGAATTTGTGTAGTAAATTAAATAAGCTAATTTTGCGTGAAATATTTCAAAATAATAATAATGAAAAATCGCTCATGTTGTGTTTATGCTTTTTCATTGGATACTTATTCTTCGAAACTTAAAATAAAAATATTTATTTTTTAGATTCATGAAGTTGGGTCTAAAGTAAGAGTTAAAGTTATAATGGAACGTCAACCATTTATTTTATTTTATCTTCGGGGATTTGGCAACAGATCGGAAAAGGAATGTCATCGTAAGCAAATGTCCGGGAAATGGCTGCAATCTTTTTGCCATTTTGTGGCAACAGGTAAGCTGTTTGGAAACAAGATGATTGCTTTTGAAAAGTTTTTATTTATTTATTTATTCCAAATACATATAGGAGGGAAGCAAAATGACAGGATAAAAGTTTTGTTGTGAAACTTCGAATTCATTTAAATAATGCACTCGTGAGACTATTCTACTCGGAATTCTGAATGCTTCGAATGCCAAGGGGAAACTAGATTTTAAAATATAATGTGGGATTTTTATTTATGCATTGTTGTGTTTTAATGTTTTATTTTGATTAAAAATGAAATACTGCAAACATTCACAGAGAAATGATGGATAACTTTTTCTGCAACTAACTTTTATTGTTAATATTTACTTATGACACAACATTGATCAATCTTAGGATAAAATTCTGGTTGGCCAATTTAAATCGTAAAACAAATGGTTCATATTTTATACAGGGGAGAAAGAGGACCATCAGATCTCTCTATAAAATATGTATTTATTAGTATTTTTTTCCTTTCTTAGATCAACAAATGTTGACACTGACTTTCATTCCAGTAGTTCTGAAAATTAAAGGTCAAAGTACTCTTAGTTTTGGACACCAATATTTTATAACCGTCGTTGAACAACCAGCCCAATTTCGGGTTTACGACTACTAATGTTCAATTCCGTAGCCTTGTAATTTTAAACCCAATTTAGTAGAACGGGAAACTCATGGATCAAGTATTGGGAGAAAATTACCTTGATGGAAAGCTTTTTAATTGTACTAACCCGCGTTAACCGGAAAAGAAAACCACGAAAACCTCCAATGTTTAGCCTGAAGGAAGGGGACTCTAAGCCATGATTCGTCTTCCTCTGAAGATATTCTGCGTTGGAACTGCTGTCGGTTCATGTCGAGTGCGGAATTCGTATCGACCAGCCATCGCTGAGATTTGAACCCGGTTCATCTCATTAGAAAGAGAACGCTCTACCCCTTGAGCCTCCATGGCTGGGACACCAATATTGTAAATAACTAAAGTTTCTCGTCTCTAGCTATCGTGAGTTTCGATGTTAATGAGCACTTCTTTAATCGAAAAATTCCATCAATGCCTTACAATATACTATTATTTTTACCTGACCATTAAAAATTATTCTAAATTTATTTACCTGAGATAATTTTGCCAGAAATTCGCATACTCATTGATTAGCTATTGGCAACCGTTTATTGTGTATTTTAAAAAAGTTTTTTTTTAAAAGATTTTTTAAAATGTTGCGTTGCAGCCTCGATGCATAAGCATCAAGCATCACCTAAACACTTATATCTTCAGAATTCTAGTTTTTGAAACCATTTTAGGAATACTACATAATTCTGACCTCAAACAGGTGTCATAGAAAGGTGCCATCTGCGCCACCAGACTGCACCAATGACCACCGGAACACGATCTGTATTGTCTTGAACTCACAAAGGGATATTTGACAGATCCCATGGCTACAATTCATTTCATCAAAGTCATCAATCTGATGGAACCGATATGATTTGTATCAGTTACCTCAGAGCAATAGCAACAGCAAAATTAAAGCATTTTCAAGATTCGTGTCAATTTTTTTGTTGTTGAAACATTTAATATTTAATTTTCAAATGGGATGGAATTTTACAAACAAAAGCCTAAATGTTTGAAACATGATTACTTTTTATTTCGCTTAGCATTTCAGTTAGTACTCCAAAATTAAAATAGAAAATATTGAATGACTGAAAATATTTCAGTGCCAGACGGTTTGTAAAAGTTAATAAAAAGTTGTATCCCGAATCATTCTCCTAATTTTCGAAGAAATAAAATTGATGATAAAAACTGAACAGAAATAGCTAAATAATAAAATTGATGATAAAAATAAAGAAAATCAAAACAACATAGCATTTTCTTAATATTTTCCTCATTGGCGTCAATGCCAATTACTAAATCAATACCTACTATTAATGTTTTCTAAACTCTTATTTGACTTTTTTTCTGATTAGAAATAATATTAAAACCTTAGAAAAAGAATTTTAATAGAGACAATCAACAAACACTCAAAATATCAAATGCCATAATGACTTAAGTAATTTATTTTAAAATAAAAACTGAATGTTCTGTGCATTTTTCTCTTTGATTTCGATAATATTTCGCGCATGAAGCATTGTAGGAACTAGCATTGTAGGAATTAGCGGGACGGGACTGATTGCCTATTTTTACTAAATAACCAATAACCAAAAAAGCAATCTATCTATATTATATAAAACGCTAATACGTATGTATCAATAAAACCGATGATATTTCTTTTCTCGCGTTGGCAACAGTTTTCATTTTTAATTGATAGGCTTCGGCGCGCAAGAGCACGTAGTGAGCATCATATGGCTAATCTATATTAGATAAAACGCTAATACGTTTAATTGATTGGCTTCGGCGCGCAAGAGCACGTAGTGAGCATCATATGTCTAATCGGGAGAATTCTCACCGAATTATAAAAAAAAATTCTCACAAAATTATCTTCATCGAAGCCGATGCTTTACATCCGTCGTTCAGTACTATTTCATATTGTTTTACAACTCATGGTTTTAGCCCTCTGGTGGGAAAGACTTTAAAACAAAACTTACAACAGTTACTTTTCTCAACAACTGAAATTTAGAATAGTGTGATTAAGAAAAATATGTGAACTGTTTGCAATTTCAAATTAATATTGAAATGCACAGGTTTAGAATTTTCTACAGCGAAAAGTTTTCGGAAATTCAGTGTTCAAAAAAGTATACAAAAGCTAGACGTTAAGAACGTATCCAATGAGCGAACAAAGCGAGCATCGGATTCCGAAGCAATCCGAAATGAACTGCGAAAGCAGTTCCGGGGATTGGCGAGCGCCAGCGAGGAGGGGGCGAAGCCTCCTAGTTCTTTAATTAAAAGTGTAAATATTAAAGGTAGCTGATTCAATTCTCACTGTAATCGTGGATTTCTGTAAAAAGTCAAAAGTAAAAGGAATCCCAGAGTAAGCTGATGTCAGCCAAGGGGATTATGGAGATTGAGATTCCACAATTTTGTGACCAGTGGTCTGACGATACGAATGTAGTCAGCATCGCGCTCATGTGTCACCTTTACTTCCCATACATACTGATTCCCATTGATCTCAAGCTTGATGGACTTCAATGCGTTATTGGTGGTAGAACTCTAGGCACTTCACAATGACAGTTCAATGCCAATGACAGTTCAATGCCTTAAAGCTGTTTTTCGAAGGCTATGTCGTAATATGAAATTATACTCTTTTGCGAATAATATGCTATTTTTATAACTGTTGTGAGTCTGCAACTGTTACTTATGACTGTCAGGTCAAGTTTAGCCTATCTGAAGCCAGCGCTGTCTACGCTGACTTTGAAAATGGCGCAGAACGTCAATATGGAGAAAAGCCACAGTTTTAGGAAAAGGAAAAGTGTTTGTGGTTTAATTTTTTAAATATTCAAAAACTTATTCCAATGTTGCATTAGTGTTCGTTCACCAGGAGTTGGCACTTGACTCTTCCTTCATCGCGTGGTATACGATGATACAATTTTGCTAGTTTTGGGAGAAGGATGTGAACAATCCTGAACGAGAATGCTAGTTGGCGATCGTATGACAAAAATATCAACTTCGCAATCTTTATGTACAATTTTTAATCATTAAATATTTCATAAATTTGATTTCTAAATACTACTTAACATTTCTTAAATGCCGATATATTTCGAGTTATTATTAGAGGTATCTCTAGTAGTATTTAGGATCTTACTGCAGCATCAATAGTGTACAGTCAGCAAAAAAAAAAAGATATCACCCTGAATAACTTTTGTTATAATGATCGGATTTTCACGATCTAAGTGTCAATCTTAATGGTTCCCGGGGGTGACCTCAAATATGCTAATTAATTAGTGCTAACTATTAATTAAGTTACGAAATCTGACACAAAAACGTACTTTCTCTGAATAAACATGTATTTTTTTTTACATATTTGGATTCCTAACCTTCAAAATATAGGGGGTAGCCGCAATCTGGGAAATGTGGTCCCCATAGTTTGGTCAGGAGAGCGATCCAAAGTTCGTACCCCTTAATGTTAATTTCGCTTTTTGCGTTTTCAGTCATATTTTCAAAACTAATGAAGCAATTCAAAAAAAATTGCACCCACTCATAAAACTCATTTACCCAAAGATAATTTCATGAAAAAAATAATTTTTAATAATTATTAATTATTTTTTATTATTTAATTAAATTGAGGATGAAAAAATTTTGAATTATAAGGTATGAATTTTTTTATACCATAATAATCTACATATTTTTCAATAGAAAAATCTAAAGTTTCAACTGTTTTTATTTATTAGAAGCTGAAAAAAATTAAAATTAATTATTTTTAAAAAAATAATTTGGCGACAATAAAAAAATGATTAAATGGGGCGATTAATATTAAAATGTGATAAACTTGCGAGGAACTTGACTTCGCGCGCGTAGTGTAAAATTTCATTCATATTTTTTTCGTTAATAATCGTTTGCTAATCTTTTTATTTTTATTTCTTTCAAGCTATAAAATACAATGTTTCTTTTTAGTCATTTAATAATGTATTTGTAATTTAGTAAAGAAATTATGAATAAAACATTTTGAATAAAAAACACTTTATTCAACGAATGTCTACTTTTATAAAGGCGTGCTTCTGATAGAATATGATTATGCACCAGATTGTGCTTACTTAATGTGATTAATTTTTTAATTTTTGATTTTCTTTTTCAGTAACTGATACAATTTCAATAATATACACACGTATGCATAGATTTGGAATAATATATTTATCAATTTCTTGAATATATATTTTATAATTATTAATACGAATGCGTAGTCAACATTTTTAATCATCTTAAAACTTCCCCCGGTGGCTGAGCGGTAGCGCTTCGGCCGGGCAAGGCTGACTCAGCCTTTCATCCCTTCAGTGGGTCGATAAATAAGTACCAAGCATGATTGGGAACTAAACACTGGGGGTTCCGCGTTCGGCTGACCACCTGACCGGAACATCTGCTCCTGCACCCAAGAGCCCTAGGTCCAGAAAACTGAGATGGGCATAGTAGGCCTTGGCCCTCCATGGGCTGTCGTGCAGCTGAGTTTAGAGTAGAGTTTTTTAAAACTTCTTTACATCTTATATATCGCCTTAATCTTAAAATAAATTTGTAAATTACCTGTCTATGCGTGTTTCGCAGAATTATTTTTCTAACTTTTTTATTGAATTTTAATGCAATTTTTTTTTAAATTCTATTATGTATATTTTTTTCCAATAATATACTAATCAATTGTTTAAGTACGTTAATTTATGTTTTTCTTTAAAATAAAATTACTTTTTAAATTATTGCTAAGTTCTTATTGAAAGAAAACTTAAAATTATTGCCAGCTATCTGAGAATTAAATCTTGTTAAGAAATTAAAAATATTCAACTGATCACACTCAATATCATTCGAAGCAGAACAGCTGACTATTTACTAAAAATACTATTGTTTACGAAAAATGAAGATAAATTATTAATTTTATTTTTTTTTATTACTTCTTATTTATTCGAGTAATGAAAAGTAAATGCGTATGTGCGCACAGGGGAAAAATTTAACAGATTGTTTTGTTTTTTAAATGAACAAAAAACTATGGGCATGCAATTTTAATTCAACATTCAAAGTTAATCTTGTGCGCTAACCCTTTTAAGTTACCCTTTTGTCTTAAAAAGTTGAAAATATTTTCTTTAAAAGTTGTTTGTATAATTTCTCAACTTTTGCACAGTTCAAAAAAATATTGCTATATCAGGAAAATGTTCGATATGCCTTGTTTTGTTAAACAACTACTAAAATAAAAAATTGCAAAAAGATTTGAAAAATGTGCTATTTTTAGAATCATCATCTCAAAAATTGTTCTTTTACTCCATTTGACTTTTTTCTTCTTAAATAACTTATAATCATAGTTTTAACACACGTTTTGAAGAAATTATGTATACAAATTTCTCCTAATATTTCGTAATAAAAAAACAAGAATATTAATGATTTATTTAGGGGCCGTTCAAAAAGTACGTACATCCCGAAGGGGGGGGGAGGGGATTCGCTATTTTGTACGGTTTTGTACGATGGGGAGGGGGGGTGGTATTATACAAAGTACGTACACTATAAGCATACACCAAATTAAAATTTGACTTTTTCCTACACACTCCTTAAATGAATATTTAATTTTATTTAAAATAGAATTATTTTAATTTTTATGAAAAAGGGGGGTAGACTAATAAAATGTACGTACTCTAAGGGGGGGGGGAGTAAGACCTTATGTACGGTAATGTACGAAGGGGGGGAGGGGTTTAAAATTTCTCCATTTTTTTGTACGTACTTTTTGAACGGCCCCTTATACAGTGAAACCTGCCAAGTTGACCACACTTGTAAGTTTTACACCTGAATAAGTTGACCTCAATTATCAAGAACGGAAATTTTCCTACATAATAAAGAAGCAAAACCTTTGTAACTTGACCACCTGTCTATCTTGTATGTTTACCACTGAAATAAGTTAATTTTGTCTAGGAGTATTATGAAATTCTATTCTAAAACCCTCATAAATTGACCAGAAAAAAAAAATTCAGAAAATTTTCTGTCATTTCGCAATGTATGTTAATATTTCACTTGTTTGGTGAAATAGTGTAAAAAGCTAATCTAAACCTTTTTGTGAGTTGACCATCTGGGGAAACTGTAGGGAGTCAGCTTTTGACCATTTCTTTCATTCATTCATTGAAAACAGGTGTGTTAGTTGAAAAGTTGCTCTTCCAGTTGCAATAGTGAGCAAATAGGCTTGTATGCGTAGTAATAACAGAATAAATTTTAAAGTATTAAAATAATTTTGTTTTGTTAAAGTTTTCAATGTTTTCGTGTTCTGATATTTTAAGAAATTATTTTTATTAAACACTTCACATGCATAATTAACAAAATAATTTTTTTTTTAAAGTTAGTTAAATATTAAAATTATTTCTGTGTAACAAATTGAAGTTCGTTTAGGTTTAAACACATTTCTTGAGATATTCATTTGGCCATTTGCTAAATCAAATTTTTAAGTCAAGTAAAAAAAAAAATTTTAATGTATAGCAACATGTAGGAAACGAAAAAGTAAACAATGTCCCACCCCTTCTATAAGTTGACCACTTGTCTACGTTGGCCATTAAAACAATGCACATGAAGTGGTCAACTTACCCAAGTTTTACTGTAATTGTTTCATTGAACCAGAGTAGTTAATTGTTTTCGTAATAATCGGCCTTACAACTATTTAACTTAGATTCTTTGGACTAGGCGTCACTTCATGCATGTCTTTCGAGATTGAAATTTCAAAGATAAAATGTAAAAATTACAAGAATGCGTAAGCTGGTTTCAACTAACAAAAAAAAAGGGACAAAATCGTTGGCAAAAGAAGTTATCTCATGAAAAGACTGTCAGAGTTGAAAAATTATTGTAAAAACTGTAACAATTGTTACTCTTGTTTAATTAAGGGTATTATAAACCTAATTTTCGTTTAATCATGTTTTTTAAAGAACTAACGAAAGGAGTGTGTAAATAACATCAACTCTTTTTACTGCAAACTAAGTTTACTTAATATCATTTGCAAATATTAAGAAGTACAAATTCTTGACTTGCTCCTTAAAATAAAGTTTTATTTTAATCGTAGTTGAAGAAGTACGGATATAGTTAAGGGAGGTATGCGACATTCGGAAAAAAAAAGTCGTGTGATAGAGATAGTTTTAAACAGAACGAATTAGTTCTTTTAATTGAAATGCTGACAATATCATTACAGCATTTTGGTTAACAAGCGCCATGAAAAAAGGTTCTGAACTTAAGATATGGATTTTAATATATTTTCCTATTTACATACCCCCTTGATCTCCGCACCGTTTTAATATTCTGTAAAGCATAAAATGAAATAATGTTGAATAAAAAAATAGATTTCAAATGAAATATTTTATTTTCCTTAATACAGGGTATCTGTTACATTTTAGATTTTCAAATTCATAACTTTTCATGTCTAATTCCAAGAATTTTCATGATTTAACGAAGTTACTATTTTCTCCGATAAAAACAGAATAATAAATTCAAAAAGCATTATAATCACATTATATAAAATAGGTATAACCAAAACACTGCAGTAAGAACGCACTTTAATACAAAACCCCTCTATTTAAGCTTTTGGTTTCATATTTTGTAATGTGGCAATCTTTTTCGAAAATATTTTAAATAATTCTTTAAAAATTTCACGTTCATGTAATAAGTTCATTTGAATTCGCAGCTCGCTTTATAGATTTCGTTTCATGTTTTATTCTGTTTCTTCTTTATACTTAATTTTCTGATTTCGCTTGATATTTTTACTTATTGTGTTCCATTATGTTTGTAATTTTTTTTGTAAAATTTTTTTGAGTGCTTCTCAAACTATTGCATTGATATATTTTACTTTGGCTATATTGATACAATAATAGAAAGTACTATTTTTTTGCTGATATAATCGTGTAAGCTGATGAAAAGATTATATCTTTTATTTTCCGGATATTTTTAGAATTTTTTTCCCGGTTTCTTGCTGTTTTATTTTTTATTATTATTTTTCTTCCCCCCTTTTTTATTGTTCCGTAATTTTTCCCAAGTTTTTTCTACATTTTGAACTTATTTACTTATTTTATGAGTTCTATTTACTTGCAGATTATGCGCAATAAATAAAACTTATTATTTTTCGTAATTTTCTTCGTGTTTTTTTTGTTTATATATATATATATATATATATATATATATATATATATATATATATATATATATATATATATATATATATATATATATATATATATATATATATATATATATATATATATATATATATATATATATATATATATACATATATAGATACATATATACATACATACATACATACATACATACATACATACATATATATATATATATATATATATATATATATATATATATATATATATATATATATATATATATATATATATATATATATATATATATATATATATATATCAAAATGCTTTTAAAATGCCTTATAACATTTATTAAGTTTTACAATTTTATCGAAAATAAATACCGTGATTTCTATAAAATTTTGCGATTATGCATCAGAATAGCTATCTTTTTTCAGGTCCACCTTTGCTTGATCACTTTTTTTTCCTTTCCTAAGAAACTCGAAGTGCGGGGCAAAAGCATTTAACCCTACAACTCTTCATAAATTTATGATAACTTATGAAAATTTGGTTTTAATTCAAAACTGTCATACAAATTACATTAAAACAGCTTTACAAAAATAAATAATGTCAGATAAAAATTCAAAGATTCTATAATCTTGGAGAATCAAAAATAATTTATTAATTTATTTAAATTTCCTTTTTAAAGGAGATTTAAAAAAAAAAAAAAAAACCCAGAAAGCAACGTGAAAAATTCTTTTGGTTGCTTAGCAACGAGAAGCACTATCTTTTCCCATCTTGTCATTCATTCAGTTTCTTTATGGTTGTTATAAATTATTTCCCCTTCTATGGCGAGGTAATTTGGCATATTTTTAAACCATCGCCAGATATATAAATCCCTATTGCGACCTAATTTACAACCCATTTTTTTCGAAATTTTGTCTACCCCCCCTATTTTAAGGGTCAGAATTCCAAATATGTAAAAAAAAATACATGTTTATTCAGAGAAAGTACGTTTTTGTGTCTGATTTCGTAACTTAATTAATAGTTAGCACTAATTAATTAGCATATTTGAGGTCACCCCCGGGAACCATTAAGATTGACACTTAGATCGTGAAAATCCGATCATTAGAACAAAAGTTATTCAGGGTGATATCTTTTTTTTTTTGCGGACTGTACATAATAATTCATTTTATGTGATCGTGAACATCTGTTATTTAATAACTTCTCTCTAGTCTAATTGCAAGTTTACTATTCCAATAAATTTTGCTGTAAGCCAAAGTTTTAGGAGAAAATTATTTAAAATCGAAAATTCTGAAATAAAAGTGTACAATTATCATTTATTTTTTTGGAATAGCAATAAATGACTCACACAATTTTGACTATCTAATCGTTTATGTCTTTTAATAATAACAAATTGCAAATTATTGCACGTTTGCAAATAACAAATGTACTGATTTTTTTTATTTTATGAAATTTTTTTAAAATAAAAATAGAGTTTTACAAAATACTCATTAATGAAACTTGATTAAAATGACTGTATGTTTATAGCTGTACCCGTCGTAAATCTCATTCACTTGTTAATAGTACCCTATTTAATAACTATATTTTCAAAAAAATTTGTACTGTTTTCAAAAAAACTTTAAGAAAATAGTAAAACACAATAACTAAAACAATTAAAAAATCTTCTGTAAAGATATTTTTAATAGTATTAGATTTGACAACTTAGAAATGCTTTATAAAAATAAAAACTATCATTAACATTACGTACTACTTATAAAAATTATTATTAAGATTTTTTTCAGCAAAATAAATGCGATACATAAAAAAATTATATATATTTCATAATAATGAAGAAATCTGGTTTAAATTATTTCATTAATAAAAAATATTATTTAATAAGAATTTCATTTTTTCATTGCATCGATTGTAAAAAAAGTAAATATCAATTAAAAACAAATGTGAACAGCTTGATTATGTTATAGCTTATTTATATTTTAAAAAAATGAAAAAAATACTCAGCACATACTTTGCGTTTAAAAATGAACGGTGAAACCCTGTATGATTTTTCTACGAGGTTCAAGATTAAAATAAATTTCATCGTCCAAACTATCACTACTAGAATTGCTCTCAGTGTCAGAATCAGAATTGATGAAAAAATAAATATTTTCCTCAACTTCATCGACAATTCCGTCAGTTTTCCAATATTTTTTTTCTCAATGTTTTCAATATCTGTGCAATGCCTTATCTATCTTTCTTTTCCAATATCTTGCTTAAGCTATTGGAGCAAGATTTTGAAGACGTTTTAAGCTCATATTAGCAGTTACATTTCTTTCTCTGACATAACATTTAATTTCTGCCCAAATTAATTCTATGGGATTTAAGTCACAATGATAAGGGAGAGTCTCAAACCATATCATGCCCGTGTTCTTTTAAAAGTTCATCAATGCAATATTTTTTTCGACAGGGGCATTGACAGTAATTAATTCAAATAATTTAACTTTTCGTATTTTTTTATTGCGTTTTATCTTCTTTTTCTCCTACCAGAAACACATTTTATCGTTCTTGGAACTTTCTGTTGGTACAGGATGCAGTACTTTCGTATTGGAAGCTGTATTATCCATAACGATGACCTAATTTAGAAGAATATTTGGTAACAGCTTCTCAATTATCCATTTTTAAAAATTTTCAAAGTTCATCTGTGCGTTGCAATATCCAGAAGCAGATCCTGCTTTAAATATTAAGCCGATAATCGAGATGAAACCAGATTTGAAGCCAGTGTGCATCATAATGAGGCTTTATCCTGCGCTCTCTTTGATAGTAGCGTCAACTTTTTCATCCTCACCAAAATTCTTCGAAAGAAAGATTGCTGTCCAGCCACGTTTATCTAAATAAATAATGTTCCTTATATCTTCTCGAGATTTTCTTATTTCGCTGAGAAAACGAAATCTCCAGGTTACAATGTGTGATCGTTCCATTTACAATGTTTATACTCAAAACCTGCAATATGGCGATATTTTGGCATAGTTTCTCGTTTCCATTGTAAATTTATTCTTTCTTATATCTCAGGAAGCAATTACGATAAAGACAGAATTTTTTTGTTCACATGAAACGCATTTTCTATGTTTCGAAGAATACAGATATCAAAGTTGTCTCTAATTGCGTTTTACAATCATAAGGCTTACTATATTTTCATGATGAAGATAACTGTCCATTTGAGATATCTTCATTCTTAATTTGCATAATTATTCTAAGCGAAAAGCCAGTAGCTACAGCAGAACGTTTCTGAACTTATGAAAGGGGAATTAGAAACGCTCGCGCTCTGGCCTCATCTTCGCAAAATTTGGTTACATTATTCATGATATTTCTCTTCTTTGAGTGAATTGTTTGTCATACTGCTGGGTAAAAGAAAAAAATGAACTATTTTCAAAAATAAATAAACGTAAATTTTGCCAGTTAATCGTATATTAGTACACGTATTTGTGCCACAATAACCCAAAGAAATCATCACAATAAAAAAAAAGAATGAAATACATAATACATAGAGTCTGATGAAAGTAAAGGCCATTTGTGATGATGTCAGAAAAATTAATTTATTGGTGTCCAAAAAACATCATATGAAGCACAATACCACTCTACCACCGTGACTTTTTCACGGTGGTAGAGTGATGATCGGGAAGTGGCAAATCTCTAGTACGCACTGCTTAAGCATTCCGTAGTTGAATGGACAGTACGACGCATGAAAAAATCATACCTCCAGAAAATCATTTTGGTTCAGGGTTCCGAGAAAGAGAAAAAAAAGCTACCCAGGAAGCATAGCAGGATCATTTCGATGAGACATCGTCTATGAGGCCTTCCAAAAAGCCATTCATAAATTGTAACGATGGCATCCCTCAGCATGATTGGCGGGAGTGATGTTGAGAAATCATTTTGGAAAAATGGTCTATATGACACTTTGCAGTAGCATCAGAAATTGTAAGAAATGGTATCCATTAGCATAATTGGTGGGAGTGATGTTAAGAAACCTTTGTAGTAAAGAAAGAAAAAAAAAAGAAAAAAAATGGTGAAATATGATGCGGTTGCATTATGTTCTCCCAAGCACCCAAGAAGGAGGAACACGTAGCCGAAGCTAATTCAAGAATCGAATGCCACGAGTTAAAAAAGATGAAGTCATTTTATAGGAAAATGCTAAAGAAGAGTAGCAGTTAGTAAAATTTAGAAGTAACGGTTAGGACAGGAGTAAAAAGGTAAAGTAAAAGTTGAAGTGCTTAAAAAATTTAAGATAGTTACGGTTATGAAATAGGAAATTGTGTTGTTGTTGTTGCTAATTCCCATCTGGTCTGACGGGGTCAGACCAGATCAACAAATCCGTTAATATTAAGAAAAGAAAATCCGAAACCAGAATGGGAGAGGAATGAATGTCGTTCCAGTCCAGCCCTAAACAGTTCAAGATGTGCTCAGGAGATGCCTGGTTTTGTTGGCATTTGGGGCAAAGAGGAAAAATCTTTTGATTAGCAGAAAATGTGAGGCTTTTCAGGTGTCCACTGGCCAGTCGGGATAAGCAAGTGTTGGTTTGCCTGTCACCAGGAAGAGATAGAGAGAGTCCTGGTCTTTTTGCTTCATACCAGTAATGAGTAGGTGGAAGCAGCCACTTTTGTTTGTTCTGGGTCTTTTGCCTTGCGAAAAGTTCAAGGTATGTAAGCTCTGAGGTGGAAGGGACTGGATGGTCTATTCTTTTCTTTGCGAGAGTGTCAGCCAACTCGTTGCCGTGGATATCGACGTGGGACAGGATCCATTGAAGCCAAGGCAGTCTTCTACCTCACGGTGCTCCGGTCTTTGGACAACAGAAGCTGCATAACCCCTCCCATGAATCAGTTGACAGTTGGAAAATGTGTAGAAGTATATGGTCCCGCGTGGAAACTACAAAGGAAGCCGACCCCCTGCATTTCTAGGGGAAATAGAGGGGAGAAAAAATTCCAAAGCACTTCAAAAGGGAAAGTGTAAAAATACAAAATTGATTGCAGGGACTATATTTCCGATCTAAAAATTATTGAGTGACTCAATGTCACATAGTTTGTTCTTTCTTAGACAATTCGCTGGAAAAACAGCAGTTTTCAAATTAAAGATATATTTAATTAGCTAGACAAACGAGAGGTATAATAGCAGATGATAAAGATAAGTATTTGATTGAAAAGTAAATCACAGTCAATATTTAGCGCGCATTAAGAATTGTCTCAATTTCAAGCGCGGAGATGGCTCTACCTCCTCTGCGTCCGAGGAGGTAGAGCCAAGTGCCAACTCCTGGTGAACGAACTTATATAGCTGGCAGTGATTTTGATAATTTTCATCTAGGTGGAAATAAAAAAACGTACGAAACCACGCAATTATTTAAACAAAAAATAGATTAAAATAAGTAATTTAAACTTCATACATTCTTAAAATAATTTTTCAAATATTCAAACACTTTTTTTTCTGTTTTTATGAAATATTTGCGTAAAAAAATGCCATTTCCGTTCCCATGAAATATAGGATTGTCGAAATTATGTGACATGCCAAACGCTGATAATTTTTCCTACAAATTTATTGTTTAAGACAATTTGATGTTTGATGAAAAAAGTTATTGCAGAGGGAATTTTACTCATTTAGAAAGGTATATTGCATAAGTAGTGAATATTTAGTGCCTGTAGCATAAAATTCAATAGAGTTCAGAATTATAAGCTCTTAACATAACAGTTTCTACCTTTAAAAAAGTGCCTTTTTTATTTATTCCTATTCTACCCAAATGCTTGAAGTTTTTCCAAACATTTCTTCGTTCTGGTTCGTAAAACACTCTTCAGAAAACATATTTCATTCTTCACTGAGTGCAATGAGTTCACTGAGTTTACCGTTAACTTTTTATTGACTCACGATTCATTGACGGATAAGTAAACTGAGAGTCATTTATATCATAGAATAAACAAAATTAGCAAACGTTTTCACAATATTTACTAATGTTAAAGGTCAATGCATCAAGCATTGAAGGAGAAGTAAAAGAAACTGTTATGATTTCATTTATTTATTTGATGGCCTTAAGAAGATGCGGGAAACATGAAGTGAATATTTCAGAATTGTTTTTAGTTTAAACTGATTTAACGTGGCTTGATTTTTTTTTGTTCATAAATTATTTGTTTTGAAATCGATGAAAATTTGAAAGATTCTTTGTTGATCAATCCTACAAAATATTGTAAGAAAAAGTATCTAAAAAATAGAACTATTAGCAAATGTTTTCACAATATTTACTAAGGTTAAAGGTCATTGCACCAAGCATTGAAAAAGAAGTAAAATAAACTGTTATGATTTCATTTATTTATTACGGGTAACATAAAGTGAACATGTCAGATTTTTTAAAATTTAAACTGATATGAAATTGCTCGATGTGTTTATAAAATATAAGTTTATAAATTTTTTGTTTTGAAATAAATGAAAATTTGAAAGATTCTCTGGTGATCAATCCTACAAAGTTATGTAAGAAAAAGTATTAAAAAAAGTAGAATTTCTGCTTGTCGTCTCAAGTCCTCAGAAAATCATTAAATCTACAAACGCATAATAGGGATATTATGCAGTAATCTAAAAAAATAGAGTTAAAAAATAACTTTAAGCCATTTTTTTAAAGCCCCGAATTCACACTAATATTTTTTTAAAATGATTATTATAAAAGAAAATATCTGAAATGATATTGTTGTGGAAAATTAAAAAACTATATATATAATTATGCGACATGAAGACCAAAATAGAAGAATAAAAAAGTAAAAATTTATTAGCATAAAAATCTCAGTTTTGTGCAAATTAACACAAAATTGCGATTGTAATTGTTTTAATATCTATAAAACTATTTTATTGATAAAAATGTCAATACCAAATAACAAAAATAAATTTTTATACTTCTTAGCTATCGTTTAGAACATTTCATCTTCCTCTTGTTTTAAAAGTATTTGATTTACTTGCTGCAAAATTTGTTCGTTCTGAAAATTTAAACGACATACAAGTTACCCCAAACTTCAATTCGTCCCATTTCTTTCGCACTTTTTTTTCACATTTAGATCAGTCAAAAAGAAACTACTATTAAAAATGTCAATACGAAATGACGAAAATAATTTTTTATATTTTTCCCGAGCTTCTTTTCATTTCAATATTTGCACAAATGTATTGTTTTAGTTAAATGTAATATTAATTGGGAAAATAATTTTTAATTTTACTGAAATTATATTGCGCTTTAAATCATCATCTCGTATGCGTTATTTAAACTAAATAATTGGCGAATGATTGAAATACTGATTATAATTCAATGATTAGCCGTGGTGGCTCAGGGGTTAGAAGAGAGGTCGCCTCTCTATGAGGCGATATGGGTTCGAATCCTAACAGTGCCTAGTCGATACAAATTCTGCTCTGGAATCACAGCAACCATACAGTGCTTACGCAAAGTATCTTCAGTGGTTGACGGATTTTGGGTTAGAATTCTCTTTCCATCTGGCTAAGAGTAGAAGTTGATACAAATTCTGCTCTGGAATCACAGCAACCATATAGTGCTTACTCAAAGTATCTTCAGTGGTTGACGGATTTTGGGTTAGAATTCTCTTTCCATCTGGCTAACAGTAGAAGTTTATACAAATTCTGCTCTGGAATCACAGCAACCATATAGTGCTTACGCAAAGTATCTTCAGTGGTTGACGGATTTTGGGTTAGAATTCTCTTTCCATCTGGCTAACAGTAGAAGGTGATACAAATTCTGCTCTGGAATCACAGCAACCATACAGTGCTTACGCAAAGTATCTTCAGTGGTTGACGGATTTTGGGTTAGAATTCTTTTTCCATCTGGCTAAGAGTAGAAGTTTATACAAATTCTTCTCTGGAATCACAGCAACCATACAGTGCTTGCGCAAAGTATCTTCAGTGGTTGACCGATTTTGGGTTAGAATTCTCTATCCATCTGGTTAACAGTAGAAGATTTTCATGGTATACCTTTCTATATGCTGAAAATGCTGTTCATTTATGAAGTTGAACTTTCATAGTAGTAAACTCAAAATGGGTCAGTTGCTCAACGCCGATTCCAAAATAAAATGTAATTCTGTGATAAATAAATGCATTTCAAAAATGTAGTTTTATCGAAAGATTTTAAAGGCTAAACAAGTTACAATGCAAATTAAATATACACCATAATAAGAAGAAGTCATAAGAGAAAACTTCAGCAATAAAAAATATTGTTTATAATATTGCCAGAGGCGTGCAGAAGTGTTTGGATGATTGGGAAAAATTCCTCGATTAATTAGATCTCTTGGGAAAGAAGAGTTGATAAGATAAAATAAAAAGCCGATTTAATTTAAAAATAATGATTGAAGAGAAAAATCTAATTACATATTTAAAATTTTAACTAAAAAAGGCAACGTTATTACCTCCAAACAGTTTTAGATTTTTTTTCTTCTTAAATCTAAAGAATGCTCAATTATTTACTTCTTAAATCTAATTAATGTTTATCATATTTAAAACTTCAATAATAAATTTGCTATTAAAAAAATATTTTTTCTTCATCGTTGTTCAGTCAATCAATTATCTGCTAAGAAATTTAATTTAATACGAAAACCTGTAATGAATTTAAATTTTAGTATCCATAATCGCTGATCGGATGTCACCTTTGGCTAGATGCGTGTGTTCGTTACCTTTTCCTCATGACACTGATTGCAGATACTTCACAGGTAGAAGATTAATGTTGCTACTGTGTGGAGAACAACTTTGTATAATATAAACTTCAAGTTCCATGTTCCATGTTTCGTGTTACATAAATTCCGTTCTATGTTTTGTAAATAATATAATATTTTGTTAAGTAAATAAACAAAAAAATATCATGAAATTTTTACATCGCATATTTATTAATACCATTTTTTATCTTACTTTTAATTTTTACTTTTCCAATACAGATTATATAGTTACAAGTTTGTAGATTCAAAAATATTGTGTCATAAAGTGTTTGTAATACTTCTTGTTTAGAAAATACAGTGGTCTAAGAATATTTAAAGTCATAAATTTTGCTTTCATTAAACTTTCTTCGATTTTTAGTATCTAAAATTTCCTTTTAATTTTTTTTAAAAATCATTTTCTGGAAAGTTTGATTAATATAACCGACAGGAACTGACAGATTACGAAGCGACGTTTGATTGCTGTTTAAAAATGTGAGTTAAAATTATATCAGAATTTAGTCCTTTAAACATAATTTAAAAATGTAAACAACTTGTTGAACTTTAAGTGTGATTAAATTCTGAAATAAAAAGTTGCTCTTTATTTCAATTTCTGAAAGTAATATTAAGCAAAGTTTTAATCTGCACAATAATAGTCTTTACCATGACTAAACCACTATATACACCATATCATAAGTATAAGTCATCCTGCCTTATACGGATAAATAAACAGTAACTAAGAAATAGACAAAGCTACTTTAAACCCATTTAAGGCGAATGATCTTTGCCTTAATAAATTAATTTTAGTTTGTAATTTTTAAATACGAATTTAAACATATATGAGTTTTAAAGGACAAAATAAGGGAATAAAAGAGATGGACAATCTACGAGAGCGCGAGCAGAAAGAATTCGCAAAATTAACATTCATTCGATTATTTTAGATTAATATTTGTTTATTTTTTATCTTAACTGCAGCGTTTTACTAACGTTTTTTTTAAATCTTTAATGCATGATTGTGTTGTGCTTGCAATGAGTAAATTTTTTAAAGAGTACACTGGTTCCAGTTTCTTTCCAACATGTTGTGCATGTACTCGTGCATGTTCTACTTGCTGCTCTTGTAACAGTAAAATCGGGATACTTTCAATGTTAAATTAAGCGATAATTTTTATTTTGAATTGTTAATTATTCATTAACTTGAAACTGGATTCTGACACGGATTCATAATATTAAAGTTTCAGTGTATTCATCAGAACAGAATAAGTATTATAATACGAAAACCATCATAATTATAGGTTACTTTGAAATGACAGAGAAAAATCATTCTTATAGTATTTCAGCAGAACTTATAGAATATTGATGCTTGGAAAAAATTTTTATTTACATTTTTGCAGACTCAGCATTTCCATTTAATTTGTAATAAATTAATTCACTTTTATTACACAAATTATATCAATATAATAACAAAATAGAATATCGAAAGTGAAGTAATGTAACTGATAATTAAGATTATCGAAAATCGTTGAATACAGGAATTGCGAGCTCATTTTAATAACTTTTTTTCCAGGTTTTAGAAAATAATAACGAAACTATCTTCCTTATTGGCCGCGATAATATATTTTCCTAAAACATCAAAACCATAAGAAGGCAGTGTCAATAATATATCGACGTCACTTTCGTCTCGTCATCGTAACTTTAAATTGGATCACTTAAATCAGTTGCTAAAATACCATCGCCACAATTGAAGATATCCTTTAACCAATCGTCCCTGTTTTTCTCAACTAAATTATTACAGGAAAAAATTAAGAAAGAAGAAAATTTATACAAGTTAAAAGACTTTGTTTTTAAACAAAGATACAAATGTCATTAAATATATTTTTTTAAATACGTAATGGCCAGTACATAAGATTGCTAAACAGTAAAAGTGCCGCGGCAGTCTTTTAATTCTAAGTTGCCTCTCTACGTGGATTAGATTATTTTCATTCTTCTGCAGATTTAGAAAGTTAGGCATTTTTCTTAAAGCAGAAATAGCAGACAAAATTTATTTTTCATTTTAGAATTTCTAATAACAAAACGCATTTTAAAGTATTCCGACGCTTCATACTTACCACACTTTATATCAGTTTCCATTTTATATTATTCCACAAATTAATATTTCTTCAGAAGTAGGGGTAATTTATTTCACCCAGAATCGTTACGAATTTTACCTGATTTAGAATTTAAAAAAATGTCAGTTCTAGGACTGGTCAATGGCAAAATCATTAAAAAATCATCGATGTGATTAATATCGGGTTATGGTACTGAAAAAATCACTTCAATGCAGGGAGTATCAGACAATGGCACTTAACAAGAAAATAGCATCAGCCTTGGAAATACAATGCATTTCTTAGCTTTCTTAATTTACTAAAGGCAATAAGGTAGAGTGGGATCAATTGTAAAATTTTTTACTTAACTATTTTTAACTAAAAAAAAAATCCAATATATTATTAGTATTAATTGATAGATGAGTAAAGTAAACTATCCTCTACTAGAAAAAAATAAATACCTTATTTTAACTGTTATTATATTAGTTATTAACAATTTTTGACAGTCGTGCACTTGTTACAATTGTCCCCACTTACGGGGTCAATTGTAACAGTTCATAAATTCAACTAAAACATAGTTAATTATACATATTATCATAGTTGTGATATATTTTCTTATTGATCAAAATAGTAGTGATATTTTAGGAGTAAAAATAATAATGAGCAGAGATCTAAAGGGTTAAACTTTCAACTTTAAAGGGTTAAAAATTTTAATTTATGCTATGAAAGGTGACAAATAAAATAATGCACATGCAACATAATATAAATGATATATGAAACTATTGGTGGTTCTTAAAGAGTTAAGTAATGGTTTGTAAACATAAGATTATTTATTTTTAGCTGTTACAATCGTCCCTTTACTTATTGTTACAATCGTCCCCAAGCTACATTTGCTAAAAACAATGCTAGTTATTTAACAAAACTTATCTTTTTCTTCTGAAATTTTACTTAAGGTCTCTACTTACATATTCGATTAATAATTTTTATTTGTTTAAACAAAATTACTTTGTTACAATATAATATTCTAATACCAAAAAAAGTACTTACGCAGCGTGAAAATATCTTTTGTGATGTAACTCTTTCAAAAGTACATAAAAATGGTTGCCAGCAGGGGTGTACATGTAGATTTATTAAACACACCTTGTGCGCCACCTAGGAACCAAATCTAGAACTCGACACTCGAAATTTTTGCTCTGTTACAATCGTACCCTGTTACAATTGACCCCACTCTCCCCTACTTAAAATGCAGGGAATACCAGACAATGGCACTTAACAAGAAAATAACATCAACATTGGAAATACAATGCATTTCCTAGCTTTCTTAATTTACAAAAGATAATAATCTTCTGTAAATAGGGATGCAGATTAGAAATAAAAGACTAGCTCAGCATGCTTGTTTTTTCTTTGTAATCTTGCAGTCAGCATCGCGGCATATTGTCTTCAGTGGCTTTCATTAAGCGTAACGTCGTTAAACAAACACTCAACTATAATTTGATTACTTAAATCCAAGTTTATTTTAAGAGATTTATGGCAAAAGGTCTCATGATTGTCGATTTTAGCGAAACTTGAAGAAAAATAACTCTAACATAAGGTTTTGAATTTTAATGTTTCATACAAATGCAAAGATTATTATTTTTTCAATTTTGAATATTCAAGGTATATTGACTTTAAATTCAAAAATGTCCGAAATAGATATATCAAAGAACATTTTGAAATTTAGATGAATAGTTTATATATTGATAGAGAACAGAAACGGTCCCGTATAAAAATCTTTCCTCAAAAAACAGAAAGGATTCTATAAGAAATCGTTCTTTTTTTCTTCTTCTCTTTAACATTCCTTGAGTACCGATGCTGGAAGGAAGAAGTAAAACAATTTTACAGATGAAAAATTTTACGTTTTTGATCTGTGTTATCCATCTTAGTCAAAATATCTAGGATATGTAAAATATTGAAAGTAGTCCTTTTTTTTAAAAAAAAGTTATAGAAGAATAATATTGCTATTGGTAAACCTAAAACCTATTAGAAAATTTTATTTTTTTGAAACTTTATTGAAAATGATTCGTTGAATACATTAAACAGTCGAATAAAGATCTAAGTTCTAATAAGATTTGAATAGATAGTTTTAAGAGCAATTTCTTAACATATTTTTATTAAAAATCTCTTCGGTTCTGAAAAAAGAAATTTTATTGATAAAAACGAAAAAAAATTTTCAGTAAATAATTTTTAGTTTTAAAAATAAAGTTTTATTTAAGAGAGGGTTTTAAATTTAGAAAACTCTCATAGCGTGGGGAATTAAAATCAAGTTATGATATCTATTGTATATATTACTGGCAAAGTTTGAAATCCGGCATTCTGTAGAATGCCTAGGCATTGTATATAATGCCTAAAACTAGCCGGCAATGTATGAAATGATTTATCTTTCACACATTTCCCAGGCATTCTATAGAATGCCAAATGAGAAACCGGCAAAGTATAAAATCTTCTGTGGCCAAGCTAGTAAAGGTGTTGAAATGGAAATTTTGTGCAATATTTGTTTCAAAACTGAAAATAATTGTGACTTAAACGTGAACTTTTTATACGAAAATTTTGTTTTCTTAAATGAGAAAGGCATAAATTATGTTTTGTACAAATTTCATTTTTCTTTACGCATTTTGAATAAATTTTTTTTAATGGCACTCTCATTATTTTTTCAGAATAGCATTTTTATTTTTGAGAAATGCGCATCATTTACATGGTAACCTCATCAGGAAGTTTTTTTCATACTTTGCCTAAATAGCATTTGTCATTCTATAGAATGCCTAGGTATTATATACAATGCCTAGGGAAAATATCTGATACTTCTCATGTTTCATACCTTGCCTAAAAACATCCGGCATTTATACAATGCCTGGGCATTTTATAGAATGCCGGCGTTTCGTACTTTACCGGTAACATATACACTTAGAACTCAGGACAAATGATTCTACTCTAAATTTTACGCAATGCTTACTACAAGAATTTTTTTAGCAGTTATAATATAGTAGTATTGTTTGTTTTTCACCCAAGAAAAAGTAAATAGTGAGGGAATTTTTATAATTAAACACATTAAGAGCTTCTTTAACTCATCACAAGAACCAGCTGCAAAGGAAATGGTTTTACTTCCAGTTTTTATTTTCTCCCGGCTTAATTTCAGACTTACTTCAAAAGCGGTGAAGAGAGAGCTTTTGGATCGAAAGCTCAGAACTCTTGTATTTTCAAGAATGTATAGGGCTTTGCCTTGTAGAACAATGGGTCAGTATTGGCCTTGCTAATTGTTTACGAAAATCAAGACTTGCCATCCAAGTCATGGCTTTGGTATGCAATCGGGCTTAGACCAAGAGCCCCTTCCACCTCGCATTACAAAATATTTAGCTGTTCCATCTGTAATATAAAGGAAACATACCGTCAAATAATATGTAAGTTTGATAGCCAGTTGTACTTTCTTATGCTACGCCAAACACACCACAATAGAAATTTGGTTTGACGTTTATACTCGTCAAAAATGAGTTTAACGGGTTAAAAGCACGATATAAACCAATTACTTACATCTCAAACAATTCGTAATGGCTAAACGCACCTACTGGTGAGTTTTGCCTCTTCAGGTTATTTGCACCACTTTCACAATATCACTTGCGTACTTGGATTGTACGCTGGATGATATAACTAGGAGGGGGAAAAAGACTTCGCACTTGATACTTGGATTGTAAGCTAGATGATATAACTAGGAGGGGAAAAAAAACTTCGCACTTGGCGCTTGGATTGTACGCTGGAACTAGGAGGGGAAAAAAGACTTCGCACTTGGATTGTAAACTGGATGATATAACTAGGAGGGGAAAAAAGACTTCGCACTTGGCACTTGGATTGTACGCTGAATGATATAACTAGGAGGGGGAAAAAAGACTTCACACTTGGCTTGTACGCTGGATGATATAACTAGGAGGGGAAAAAAGACTTCGCACTTGGCACTTGGATTGTACGCTGAATGATATAACTAGGAGGGGGGAAAAAGACTTCGCACTTGATACTTGGATTGTAAGCTGGATGATATAACTAGGAGGGGAAAAAAACTTCGCACTTGGCGCTTGGATTGTACGCTGGATGATATAGCTAGGAGAGGAAAAAAGACTTCGCACTTGGCACTTGGATTGTACGCTGAATGATATAACTAGGAGGGGGAAAAAACTTGGCACTTGGCACTTGGATTGTACTCTGGATGATATAACTAGGAGGGGAAAAAAGACTTCAATTTGTGACTGACAAAATAATAATTCTGTAACCATATTACCTCTTTGACATCCTATCCATGGGAGTTGCAGAGGTCCAATTTTTGAAGGGGACGAAATTAAAATACACAGTTACAATAGTTTCCAGACATAAGAAAACATTTCGTATATTTGCTAAGTATGAGCAGAATGAATCAGGGGAAAATTATTTTTTGCATTTATACAAATACTTGATTCATACCGAAATTATATTCATTCCTAAAGCTACAGATTTTGTTTCAAAATGACATTGACATTGACAAATGACAGGGGTCGCGTAAATGTTGACACAAACTTCTAAGGGAGTTAGGAAACATCATCAGAGTTAAAATAGCATTGAAACCCACTCCCAGAAATGTCGTCATGCGTGGCTAGGTACTGTTGTGACTTGTTTAAAAGCACACGAAGAAACTGTTCATGATAAGAAAGAGCCTCTAGAAGGTCCTGCCATTTGCATGACACTTTTAGGCATGGGTTCCTGTGCAGTTTCAATCCTGATGATGTGTCATAATTCTCCCAGAACTATGTCGCAAAATTTGTACCACCCCTTGTTATACATAACTATTTTTAGCTTGTAAAATTCGACAAAAATTATAAAAAGGTCCCTAAGAATGACTGTTACTTGGAGAGACTAACCAATAGCAGATTGAATTTCAACGACGTGAGAAAATATCCGAGACCCGTTAAAAAATTCTCATGCAGCAGAAAACAAATTTATTGACCAGTGTTATTTTTATTTATTTTTTATTTTTATCGTTGATGAATTAATTCAGGTAATTATTCATAAAAATTTTCTTTGAGCTACTAAAATATATATATTTTTCTATTTTATCCTCATTTCTCTAACGGCAGGTTCTGAACTTTCGTTCTTCACCTCGGAAGATACCGGAAGTGTTGCTCGTTTAACGTTACCCAGTGGGCACCTGTAAACCTAAGTCACGGGGGCGAGCAACACTACCCAAGCCACAAATGCCCGTTCATAGGGTGGGCCACATTCATACATCACACACAACAGAGGACCTTGGACTATTCTGCATAAGATCGCTCCAGATAAGCTTAAAAATCCAACAACATTAACAACTGTTAACTTCAGCTGGTGTTTATACCTCGGATCTAGATGAAACTTTGGAGACTCTTGCCAATCAATTTGTCCCTCTGGCTGATATCAGTTTAAACAATTCGTACCACGCTAATTTAAGAACATTAATTGATATTCCCATGAATACTCAAGATGATTTGAACTTCTCTGAAGACGAAATTAAGTTTGCTATTACTAGTATGAAAACGAGGAAGACTCCAGGTGAAGATAGGATTTCTAGTAGAATTGTGTCCGAAGTTTTTAGACACTATCCTAAATTTATTACAGCAATTTATACTGAATGCTTATCTAGAGGAGAGTTTCCGCGCCAGTGGAAACATTCTTGCCTTCGATACTTCACAAAACCTGGTAAGGAAACATCCTTTAACCCATCAAAATTTAGACCAATTCATTTGCTTCCTGTCAGTGGAAAAATACTCGAAAAATTACTTATTGAAAGAATTATGCACTTTTTGTACTCAAATGATAAATTAAGCTCAAATCAGTTTGGATTCCCACCGGGAAAGTCAACTACTGATGCTGTTTTGAATGTTACCAATTTTGTAAACGAAAACTTACGGAAAAATTTCCATGTTTTAGCTGTTTCTTTGGATGTAAAAGGGGCATTTGATGCTGCTTGGTGGCCGGCGATATTGAATCAATTGAGAGATTTTAAATGTTCCAATAATCTTTACTTGGTTGCTAGGAGCTATTTTTCGGAACTATCGGCTTACTTACGTACTTTGACGAATTGCATCAGAAGAAAGGTTACAATGGGCTGCCCGCAGGGGTCTTGCTGCGGCCCGGGCTTTTGGACTATCTTCTATGACTCCCTATTGAAGCTGGATTTCCCACCAAATGTTCACATTGTTGCTTTCGCCGATGATCTGTTCCTGCTTATCACTGCAAAGTCTGAACTTGAATTGGAAGCGGACGGTAATTTTTGCGTGTCAAAAATCTTGGATTGGACAAGCAAAAATAAAATAACATTTAACTCAGAAAAATCTAACAACTTGCTCTTATCAAAAAAACGGATTAGAAGAGAAATTAAAATATATATGAACTGCAATATATTAAATAGTGTCAGTTAGATGAGATATCTGGGCGTGATTCTTGATAGGAAACTTTGCTGGAATGTACACATTACAAATATGTTCAAAAAAGTTAGCTACACTCTCAATACCCTCTCCAAATTGGCAAGGTTGACCTAGGGCATGGGTTCAAAGGCCTTGAAAATTGTATATGATGGAGCAATCTTGCCACAGCTAACTTATGCTGCACCAGTATGGTTTGATGAACTCTCTACACGAAACATCAATATTACCATTAATTGGGTCAGGGGCCATTCTGGAGTTATCGGAAATGATAAGGCTGATCAGCTTGCAAAATCGGCGGCCGAATCAGATCTCACTATCAGCTTCAGTAAATTCCCTAAATCTTTTATCAAAAATTATATTCTTCGAAAGACCGGGGATTTGTGGCAAGGTGAGTGGAAATCCACACAAAACGGCAATGTAACAAAGAAGTTTTTTCCATCAGTGCAAGAAGGAATGACCCAAAAATTCATTCCTAATTTTAAATTCGCACAAATCTTATCCGGACACGCTCGTTGTAAAGAATACCTACATAGATTCAAGCACGTAGAATCTCCACTCTGCAGCTGTGACCAAAATAAAATTCAAAATATTGAACATATTTTATTCTTCTGCCCTGAATTAGACTCTCATCGTAGTGAACTTTTCAAGCATGCAATCACTAGTGGACTACAATGGTCACCAAACTGTCATACTCTGATCAATACTGACTGTCTACCAATTTTTCAAAAGTTTGTTCATAATATTCCTTTTCTTTCTATTTGATTTTACTTGTCTACTTTCATATTTCATATTTGTATTTCATTTTGTATTTTTGATCCAAATTTGTTATTCTAATTCTTCAATGCATGTATTATAACTCTTGTTATGGAACATGCTGAAAATAAATATTTTAAAAACAAACATAACAGAGGACAACACATAGAGAGAAACATCCATGCCCTGACTGGGATTCGAAACCGCATACATTGGCTTCGCAGTCAGGAAAAGCTAACCTCTCGGCAACACCTGGCCGGCGCTTCTAAAATATATAGGGGGTGACTTTTAATGATGCCCATGATTATATCCCATAACGGGCTCTTAGAGTAATATTTTACTTTTCCAGGCCATTCCATGGGATTATCCCGAACGTAACGCCGGGAACTTACTTTTGTTTTGAGAAGCTCAAACATCATTCCAACAGTCCTGAAATTTCAGGGCGAGCCCCTGACCTAACCGAAAGCTGAGATTTTATCTGATGATCGAGATGAGCTTTTATTGAGAGCTCATTTTGAGGTGGCCAAATAGCAAGTTTATTTTCAGATTGTTTTTAAAAATTGTCAAAACAAACATTATTTGTGTAACGCAAATCTTGCGCTAAGAAAGCGGTGTAAGCTTAACTTTACCTGAATTCTAAAGCAACATTAAGACACATAATTACATCTCACTGTTTTTAATCTGTGTTATCGTATGCATTAGTACATAATTTACATAAATTTGTCATGGATTCCATAAATGAAATAATAACACACATAGTTTTTTTTTATTCATCAAATTCTTTCAATTTCAGAATGTCCACCATTAAAAAATTAATGAATTTTCGATTGGTCTCAAAATAGTTAATGAATGCTGCAAACGATGATTTTGAAATACAGCACAATTTGTGTACCACGTGATAGAAATATATTTTAAAATTCGTCTATGTTAGTAAATAGGATTGTTTTGAAGGCGGAGGAAGTTGTTAATCAAATTTTTTTTCTTGTCTTTCTATGTCAGCCATATTTCTCAGATTCACTAACATCCACTTATTGTATCGTTCCACTAAACTCTTAATTCGTAAGTTATTTTCAAGGAACCAAAAATACTTATGCCAGGATTCTGCGAGAAAAGAAGTAGATGGAATAAAGTGATCTCTTTCAAAGGGTAAGTAAGATGAATTCTAAAATGTCTTATTAATGGAGTTCAGAACTCAGGATCTAATACGAATTTTTCTCATGCGCTTTTTTTCATTTTATACTTACAAAGTAATTCTGCTAATTACTGTGCAGAGCGCAACACTTTTAAAGGATGCCTAAAATACTTATAATCTAACTTTCGCACCACGCCCGGATCGCACCGACCACAGTGCTGATGTAAAATAACCTCAATGGTAGATGGATCATGGATTAGAGTACCCTTTCCTTCAGACTAACGATTGGAGGTTTTCGTGGTTTTCCTCTCCATATGACGTGGGTTAGTACAATCAAAAAGTTCTCCGCGTTTAAATTTCTACCAATACATGATCCAGGAATTCCGTCGTTTTCCGGATAGGGTTCAAAATAACAAGGCTACGGCGTTGACCATTGGTAGTCCTAAAACTCAAAATTGCGTCGGCTGGTTCAATGACGGTTAAAACGACGGATTTTCACGTAATAGCATGTTATGGTAATGGTTCATGGGTTTAACTTTAAATATACTCATTAATTTGCGTAGACCATGTTTTTTAAAGTTGCAAAACTAAGCACTAAAACACATTTTCCAAGAAAAAGCATTTTTTCTATGGCTTTAAATTTTTAGCCTCAAAATATGGGGAGGGGTGACACCGCAATTTGGAAAATATGGTCTTGAGTGTTTAGTCATGAGTTCAGTTTAACTTTTGAGCACCTAAATATTAATTTCACTTTTTGTACCTTTCGCCACCTCTCTGGAATAATTAAAACCGGTCAAAAGAAATTTGTCACACACTTATGAAACTCATTTATCATATGCAGCAAAATCCGTCAAAGAGTTCTTGGTGGGAAAAGTTCAAAAATCTCATATTTTTAACTTATGTTACTGATTCTGTTGCGAATGTGGATTTTTTCATCTCCAATTACATTTAATAATAATTATATTCAAATTAATAATAAATAAAAAATTCGAATTTCTGATAATCCAAACATGTCAGCTGCGACATTTCCATCAATTTGTTTTCCTTTTGGATTGTGTAAATGGTGTCACATATTTTTCAATGTTTCAGACCTCTGTATTTTCCTTTGTCACAAAGTATCACAACTCCTATATCCCCACATCTTTGTGCCGTGTCACGCTATTTTACACAAATATACAAAATACTTGCAATTTAGAACTAAAGCATCTCGTTGTAGATAGTATTTCAGGTTCGTGTTTTTCTGGTATGCAGGTTTCAGGTTCCCTACGTCCTTTATAATATGTTTGAAGATAACAATAATAGTGCTTTGATGTGTGCTTATTTTGAATGAAATCAGATAAAGTCATATAACAAAAACATAATTAACATGCAATAGTAAAAAATCTTAATGTATAAGGGCAATTACAACATTATGAACAAATAAGTATTTTTGAGCTTTAAATGAAATTTAGATTATATTGTTACTATTTTTATTTTAAGAATGTTTGAATTAGATAAAAGAATGTTCGAATTAAGAACACATTAGCTACTATGACCGCAGATATGTATAGTAGTTTTGCAGAGTCAGAGTTGAAGAAAAATGTACAGGAATCGGAAAAATTTGGTTGACTCTGTTTGCAGAAAGTAAAAAATTAGCTGCTGAATGTTAAAAAAGGGAAAAGAAGTTTTAGATACTGTGAAAGTTACTTAGACAACTATTTATATTAAAATGAAGTAAAATATTACTCTGAAGAATATTATCAGAATCATTTAAATATTAATTTATCAGAATTATATTAGAATATTATCAGAATTATTTAAACGTTACTTTGATGAATGTTATCAGAATTGTTTAAATATTACTCTGAAGAACATTATCAGAATTATTTAAGTAATACTCTGAAGAATATTATCAGAATTATTTGAGTATTACTCTAAAGAATATTATCAGAATTATGTAAATATTACTCTGAAGAATATTATCAGAATTAATTAAATATAACTTTGAAGAATAATTTTTGAAATATCAATATATCATCAAGAAAACAATTTCCAGTGCTATTTTAATTGTAATTTACCATAAACTTAAGCAATCAGATTTAAACATTTTTAAGCTTGTGAAAAAAAACATAAATTCCAAAACGAAGGTTATTTAGCTCATTTGAAAAATTAATTAAAAATGTTATAAAATGAATTCTATGCCTCATTCCCTAGTTTCAGAATATACTTGAAAAGAAATTTTGCTACAAGATGTTTTTTTTAAAGTTGATGTCATTAGAACGTTTTGATTATATTTTTCATTAAATTTGTGGAAAACAATACAGAAAAATTTAGTTAATTCCAAAAAATTCGAAACTAAGTTTATTTAGCAAAGTTGAGAAGTTAATTAAAATATATGCAAATGAATTTAGAATATCAATTGTAATAGTTTTCGGATTCATGAATATTCAGTAAAAAGCTTCTTCTAATAAGATGTTTATGTGTGCGTGTGGGATATTAATACATAACTGTTATCTCTCCAAGGATTTGAAAACTTTTAATCTTATGTACAAATACAGTTTTCTAAGTTTATTTTTTCGGCTACTATGTTGTAATATGATACGCTCATTCAACTTAACTATCCTTAACTTATTAAATATCTTACATAAGAAATAAATAATTTTTAATAAACATTCATTTACAAATACTATTTATTCCGTAAACATTTTGATCGAATATAAGTATTATATACATATGCATAACTGAATTTTAAATTTCAATATTTTTACCAATTATATTATATGATGATAGCTAAAGCACTTTTGTTAACTTTTAGATTAGTCTATCTATTTTCAATACATATTTTTTATTTTACTTTATATTGATAAGTTTACGTTTCTTTATTTCTTCTTTCATTTTAAACCATATTATTATTTCATTTTTTAATTGATAGCTGCATTATAAAGAGTAGTTTTTATCCACCTATATATATCCACCTATATGAACAAGAGGCATACGTTTTATCTTCCACTGGGATAATTAGAGAAAAAGTTAAATTCGTGGATTGGATTGAACGATTATATCTCTTTTTTTCTTTGGATTACACGAATATTTCTTTCTCTAGATTGAACAAATACTTATTTCTCCCCTTGGATTGAACACATAAGGAAGAATGGGGTAAGGTACCGGGTAGTGAGGCCGGATACTTTGATTGTGTTGAAATTAGTACTGTACAGACTCTGAATTACACTTTGCTAGTTAAAAAGTACCTACCATATTTAGTGTTTTGTTGCTCATCAATTCACGGTGCCTGTGTTGATGAGTTTATGTTGCTATATCAACTCTATAATATACTTTTTATTTTAAACTGTCCTTACTTATTGGTCATTAAAATTATAAAAATTATTTTAATGTAGTTTACTAAAGATTCATGAACGAACAACAAGGATTTAGTCCAATAGTAGCACTATGCTGTTTCGTTTCGATAGCCTCTGTCCTCGGGGTACGACAGGGTAGCATCAAGTGTTGTCCTCTAACCCTGATGGGTGTCTGTTTAGGGCTCATGAAAGCTGCAATGCATATGAAGAAGAATGGTATACATCTACGGCTGAGTTAGGGTTTTACGGTCTCCAGGACAAAATTAATTCCAGCCCCCTTTCTCAAATCAAAAAATTCTTTATATTCATATACGTAGAGTTTTTGAAGAAGCTTTATACAAAATTTGATATAGGTATAATTAATAATAAAAAGATTATAATTAGTATATAACAAAGATTTTAGATAGATAAGAAGAAATTCTCGGCAATTTTCTTTAAAAAAAAACTAATTAACTCTATATTTTTTTGCAATCAGTCATGATAAAGCTCTGACCCTTGGAACAATTGTATATCTCCTCCTCCCCTTTGAGTATAGATTTGGCCAAGCCAAATATAAATTACACGCAAAATTTAATTAAATTGTCTGATAAAATTGAAGTGACCTCTGTTGCTGGAAAAAAAATTATAAAAATGTAGTAAATCTATGGCTTTTTAGGAGGGTTATATACTACACAATAGAGAGGAGTTCGGACTCACTTTTGGAAGTCCGAACCCGTAGAATATTAATCTGAGTCCTCAAGCCCGATATACATAGGATTACTTAAAACTCGAGTCAGCCTGGTATAGCATAATTGAAAACTAGAAAAAAAATTTCATTCTTAATCCTCACAGAACAAAATTGCCGAACAGAAGTAGCAGATCTCTAGCATTTTTAATACTTAATAAATGAACCAAACGTTTGTTTAAAATTAATTAAAAATTGCATCATGAGTTCGAGCCCTCTCGAGTCCGATAACTTTTACCAATAAAAGAGCCCGAGCCCGTTGAGTCGGGCTTTTTTATTGGTAAAAGAACGTTTACATAATCGTTGCTTATATTAAATGATTTTATTTGCAAAAAAAAAATCGTTTTCTGTATGATATAGATATTACTATATTGAGTTGAACTTGAACACTTAAACGCCACTCTGTATACACAGAAGAATTTGCATTTTAAATTTTATATTATTTTTGTTAATTAAAAAACGATGTTAAAATACTTTTCTTCTAATTGATTCACTTGCGACATTCATTGCAATATTATTTTTTTTTAATTTGCAAAAATAAATTTGAACACTAAAATGCAAAACTCGTCATGTAGTTGTTTGCAAGCTATCTTTGTTTTTATAAATTTCCTCAACATAGAATTCCCACTACAAAAATATTTAAATTTTATATATTATTCAGGGAAATTATATTCAAATGTATGCATTTGAATTCATTGTATTTTACATTTGAAATGTTTGAAACACAATTGTAACGTTTAAAGGTTACTTAAATAATGGTTTGTTCAGGAAAAGTTGTATTCGTTGGAAAAGGGGATGAAGCTTTATTCATCAAATTAAATCCTGTAACCTTGAATCAGTGAAGTGCATCTCTGCAGGCCCCTCTTCCCCACTGGGCACTATGGGCACGTGCCCAGGGCCCCGCGATCGAATGGGGCCCCCTAGTTCCTGCCAGATTACCAAATGATAACCGATACATTATTACCGAAAAACATTAATTTTGAAAAATCTGATGATAATGACTTACTACAATACCTACGCTTATTATATTAGCTTTAGTTTGCCGCATGCGGATAGCTATACCTTGTACAACATAGCTTGAACTTTTTGACAGATGGGTCAGTGATGGGAAACAGAAAATATCTATTGGTGTAAAAAATGTGTTGGCTAAATATGTGGCTGTATGTATGTTTTAAACTATTCAAAATAAATAAATTCATTCGTCAATCAATTTTATTGCACTAGACATAAAAACATTGGGTAAGTAAGAAACCATTGTTTTCAGTTTTTCTATTTAAATTTTACCTCGAAGCAATAAAAACCACTTAAGACTTTCGGAAAATGCTTGAGTCCTTAACAGGTACTTTTATGTTGTGTGTCTATTCCTATGATTATTATCAATTTTTAATATTATTAAAATAAGAAGATATTGTTCGTCGTTGCAAAGTTATATCGATTTCAGATTTGACATCTGTCAAAAAGAAAGATCAAACTAATAAATAAACAGGGTATAATACTCCACTCTCTCTCAAAAATGAGTTTTTCCGATATTAGTATGTTTAGGTTAATTTAAATACCTATATGTAAGTATAAGAATACAATTTTAAAAAAAATTATTAAATTAAAAAAAGAATTATTTGATGCGGTGTGGTTTATGTCTTAAAGAAACCTATTCGAACGTCATTCGTAATACCAAAGACAAAAAAGGGGAATTCCCGATTCCCGATCGTCGTTTGACTTGACGAACGAGAATTCCCTTCAAGTATTTGTCTGCGATGTTGTGGCGTTTGTTTTGTTTGTAGTTGTTAGTTTGTTACTGACTGTGCTCGAGCTCTGATAAAAAAAATAGTATTGTTTGATTAAATCGTCGTTTTGTCTGTTTTGTGTTAGCGAATATTTTCGTTATAAAATTAATTAAATAGTGAATTATAATATAAAATGTCGAAACGGTCATATCCTAGTGGATCTGAAAAAAGGAAAAAAGCTCTACATCAGAAAGAAGTAATTGAAAAGTTACCAAAATTAACATCATATTTTACTACTACTACTGGAGAAACTTCTGTAAGTAGCAATCAACTCATAAATGTTCCACATGATGACTCAGCTCAATTACAAATTGCTGGAATTTCTAAACCTTCATGTTCCAATTTTGAAAAAGAGATTGAATCAGAAAGCGACTATTCCTACGACGAAAGTGCAACGACTTCAGTGACTTCACTAAAACCGACAACTCCAACTGTGTCAATTGAACAGCAGTTTTCCAACACAGAAGAATTAATATCGCACGATCCCGCCGATTATTTTCACGAAAAGTTTGTTGAAATAAATCGCGAAATTTTAATTCGTAAGGGACCAGTATATTTTCAAAATAAAGATTCTGACTTTTCCGAGGCATCCAGAACATACAAAGATGGTAATAAATTAGTAACGAGATATTTCAACAAAGCATTATTTATTCGCAAATTAAAGAACAATGAAAGCGTCGAAAGAAAATGGTTGCTGTATTCGCCTTCCAAATGCTCTGTATTTTGTTTTTCATGCTGCTTATTTAACCCAACTGATGTTAATCTTTGCTCTCGGAATGGATGTAATGATTGGAAGCATATTAATCACATAATTTTAACACATGAAAATAGCCCAGCGCATAAGCAATCTATGATGACTTATCTGGCACGAAGTAAAGCGGTTGGTAGAGTAGATATAGACTTATTATCTCAACATCAAAAGGAAGTGGATTACTGGAGAAACGTACTTAAACGGATTGTAGCTGTTGTAAAATTTTTGGCATCGAGAGGGCTTCCATTTCGCGGCGACAATGAAATCCTAGGATCTCCAAACAATGGAAATTATTTGGGTTGTGTGGAATTATTGAGTGAATTTGATCCATTTCTTGCAGATCACTTAAAAAAATTTGGGAATCCTGGAAAGGGTAACATTTCTTATTTATCAGCAAATATCTGTAATGAGTTTATTGAAGTAATGGGAAAACAGGTTCTAAAAAAAATTATAAATGAAGTTAAATCAGCAAAATATTTTTCCATAAGCGTTGACAGTACGCCCGATCTGTCTCATATTGACCAGCTAACTTTCATCATTCGATACGTAAAAGACTGTGTTCCTGTTGAAAGGTTTTTGAAATTTATACCTATTAAAGAACATAAATCTAAGTATTTAGCGGAGACCATCTTAAATTTCTTAGAGATACATGATATTCCCATAAAAGATTGCAGAGGACAAAGCTACGACAATGCTTCAAATATGTCGGGAAAGTATAGTGGTCTACAAACAAGAATCAAGGAAAAATGTGAATTTGCCACCTTTATACCATGTGCAGGACATTCACTAAACTTGGTAGGTGTCCATGCTGCTGGGTGTGTACCGGAGGCATCACAGTTTTTTGAAATAGTTCAGAAAGTGTACAACTTTTTTTCGGGCTCTACCCACAGATGGAATATGTTAACAGAACATTTAGGTTCAAAAAAAGTTGTTAAGAGTCTTTCACAAACCAGATGGTCAGCCCGAGCTGATGCAGTAAGTGCTTTGCATGGGGGTTATAAAAGAATATTAGAAGCTTTAATCACCATCGCAAACGATACTGAACAGGCACGAGAAACAAGAGACGAAGCCCTTAGTCTGTCTAGAAAAATGGGAAATCTAGAATTTATTATACTGACGGAAATCTGGAGCACTATATTGGAAAGAATAGACAAAACAAGTAATTATCTTCAGAAAGAAACAATAACACTGGACGTTGCAACCAATTTGTTGACTTCACTTTATGATTTTATTACTAACCTCAGGGATAAATTTGATAACTTCGAATCATCTGCCAAAGAAAATAACCCAGAATCTGACTACAAGGATCTATCTCAAAGAACAAGACGTAGAAGCTCACGGCAGAGTTTTTTTGATGGCTCTGCGCCATCAGTCCAATTGAATGGAAAAGAGCGATTCAACGTAGAAACCTTTCTCCCAATAATCGATACCTTGAGTGTTCATCTAAAACAGCGACAAAGTTCATATGAGATCGTCAGTCAACGTTTTAGTTTATTTTTTCACTTAAAAACTCTGAATTCCGAAGAGATACGACAAGGATGCAAAGAATTTTCTCAAATCTATCACGAAGATGTAAATGAAAAAGAGTTAGAAATAGAATGTCAACATTTAAAAGAATACTTAATAAATGTTCAGAGTGAAAATGAAGCATCTAACAGTGTACAGGAAGTATATAATCTATTAAAGCAAAACAAAATTGAAGACACATTTCCTAACGTAGAAATTGCATTGAGAATATTTTTAAGCATGATGGTAACTAACTGCAGCGGAGAACGCTCCTTCTCCAAATTGAAACGAATAAAAAATGAATTAAGAAGTACAATGCTTCAAGAGAGATTAAATAGTTTGTCGCTGATGTCCATAGAATGTGATATTCTCAATACCATAGATTTTGAAGAAGTGATTAACGATTTTGCTCATCTTAAATCTAGAAGGGTACCTTTGCAATCAACATAGAATTAATCTAAGGATTTTAAGTTAAGCGAGTTACTTTTGTAGATTATTTTTTATATTTCCTATTTTTTTATAGCTAGTAACTAAATAAAAATAAATTTAGAACCTTGTTTGTCTTTCTTTATCTATTGTAACTAAATAGTGTTTTCTCAAGGTCATAGGGGCCCCATGATCCTAATGTGCCCAGGGCCTCAAATAGTTTAAAGACGGCCCTGCATCTCTGGCATCAAAGAGAAAATTTCAGGAAAAAAAATGGAGAAGAGATTTTCACTGTCAATCCTTTGTTTGACTGAAGAAAATAAATGCAAAGAAAAAAATAAATACCTTCTATTTTTTTTTCTCTTTTTTTAGAATGTTCTACTCATCAGATTTTTTATTAGGTTAAAAAATGCTTTAATCAAAATAATTTAATGATGCCGACATAATACAAAATCATAGTAAATCATATAAGAAGACTATAGAAAGAATTATTTTCTTCACGATAAGAAAATATTCTACCTTTACTTGTTAGATTTTTTTGTTGTGGTAGTAGAGATATACTACTGCAACAATAATATTAAAATAAAATTTATGTGACTATGAAGTGTTGTATTGTGTTATGCAGCGTTGGTGTATGTTGTTATTTAGTGTTTTCGCATGGTATTTTTCTGTATTTGTGCATGGTGTTGTTATGTTGTTTTTGTGTATTGTGTGAAACTGATAACTAAACTATCAAATATCGCGTTTTATCGAAGGACTTTAAACAATAAGAGCTAAATAATAATATTTGCTAAACCAAAAATGCACATTTTATTCTAAATAATAAATAATCTATGAATATAAAAAATAAACGTATTTTTACAAATATTATGAAGGAAAATATTAGTTCTCAAAGTACTAATTCAATGAAACTACTTTTAACCATGAAAACTATTGGCGTTGATTTTACTTGTGTTCACCTGACATAAATAACAAAAAATAAATAATTATTAAAAATGTGCTATAAAATTTCTGTCAAAATGTCAAATGTAAATTTCTGTCTCAATTTATTGGAACTGTAAAAGACAAAATAAAAATGCATGTTTGCAATTAAATTATAACAATATGCAGTGTTAATCCTAAGAAAATATTCATCTTTTGCTCGTCTAGCTTGAACGGGTCTCATTAGAATATTCTAATGTCAACAGTGACTCTCCCTGTGCTTTGAACTATCATTATGCCAAATTTCATCACTCTTAGTTTAATGGTTTAGAAGTTCTTAAAATAGACATTCATTTTTATAAAAAAATAAGAAATACAGTGCTTGAAAAAAATGAACATCGTAATAAATTTGGAACAAATTTTCATGCACTGAGAATCATACTCATTCTTGTGCCTAACCTGACTAGAGTGCCTAATTAGAAATATCTTCGAATAAGAATGCAACTTTTCCCATCGAAATCAGATTCTTGACCCCGGAAATAGAGAAGGTAACCACAAACTAGAAAATATGAGCCGTGGTGGCTCAGAAGATAGAGCACTCTCCTCCCAATGAGGTTACCAGGTTCGAAATCCAGCGATGGCTGGTAGATTCGAATTCCCCACCTGGCCCGGATTGACCACAGTGCTGATGTGAAATATCCCCAGTGGTGAATGAACCATGGGTTAGAATCATGCCATCTGGCTAACCGTAAGAGGTTCTCGTGGTTTTCCTCTCCATGTAATGCAAATGCGGGTTAGTTCCATCAAAAAATTCTCTATGAGGGCCAATTTCTCCCACTTATTGATCCTTCGTCTTCTGCATTTGGTTCGAAATTACAAGACTAAGGAGTTGAACATTGGTAGTTGTAAACTCAAATTTCTGTCTGCTGTTCAACGACAATTATAAAAATTAAATAAAACCTAGAAAATATGGTTCCAATAGATAAACAGAGGAGCGATTGAAAGTTTGTACGCCTTAATGCTAATTTCAGTTTTATGATATAGCGAAGTAAGCAAAGAGTGAACTTATTATTAGTAATTCTAAACTTTTGACTATTTTTCTATCTTAACTACTACGACATATTTTCAAGATGTGGTCCAAGATTAGGGTCAAAAACTCGAATTCATTTGAACGAAGAAATGTTTATTAAAAAGAATTTATTTTTGTGTCTTATAGCTTCACTTAAAATATAAGTATCCCCAAATTAATTTTCATGTGTATGCTTGGACTCATGAATTAATGGGATTGAGTCCTAGGTCATGAAGATTTGATTATAAGAACAAAAGTTATTGTGATGATCCTTTTTTGTTGCCCTGTATAAGACGAAATTTGGGAGAATCGACAATTTCGGACGGAAAATTTTTATTATTTTTTATTATCCATAGTTGAACTTTTGTTCATTAGTTTTCCAAAACCCTTAAAAAAACTTTATTGCCGATTCTTCGAAATGAAGTTATAGTGTAGTTTTTTCATATAATGACAGAAAAACCGAAACAGGAGGTAAACTTCTAAAAACGAAACGTTTTTTATTTTGCTTTTTGTATTTTAATTTTTTTTAAATTTTAATACATTACATTTTTAAGACAAATGAAATTCATTTTCAGACATTAAGCGCGAATCATCAATTTTTTTTTTCTAAAATGTTTCTTACATTTCAAGATTCTCTTACATTGTGAATGCATTTCTTGAAGAACGTTGATTTCGCGAAGAATTCATTATGCTAACAGACATTGCAGTTTATAATAGAATACTGTGAAATTTTGTATATATATTTTGTTATGATTTTATCAATATTTTGAATTAAAAGCTAAGGTCTAAGTGCGATTTTTTTAAATTCAAGATTAAACGATATATTTAGTTTTATTTAATTGTTTTATTTAATTTCTTTTTTTTAAATTTTAGTTTAAAATACAGGTATTTATATTTTTGATTAAGGAAAAAAATTATTTTAAAATTTATACATTACAATTTGTTGTAGAGTTGTAGAGCATGACATGAAAAATTTGTAAGTTTTAAACTAAAATTTAGTTTTATTTCGAAAAAAAATATTTAAGCATTTTTTAAACTTAACTTTAAATTTATAATTTCAGCACCCCTGCTTGCCAAACGTGAAATTAAAGTTCCAAATGAGAATTTCCTTTAAAACAAATTGTGTCAAAACTAATAGGATTCCATAACAGTTTGAATTAAATGTTTGAATTTAATACTTTAAATCATGGAGAATTCTGATGTACACTGTTAGGAATTTCTCGGAAAAAATGGGGAAGTAACAATTTATTTAATTTTTATTTTGCCATATGTAATCAAAGAAGTCAAATAACCATAAGTGTATCCAAACTGCTAACTGTGTGAAAAACCGCTTATTGACTACTTTCACCTGATATGATGAAACATGTAGAATTTCTTTGCACCAACTAGGCCTACCTAATGAAGCCATTTTGTTTTTAAAAGCTGCGTACATATTATAGCCGAAAGGTCTGTTATCAATCTCATGACTAACAAAATGTAATTTCGATTCCAGCGTTGATACTAGAATATTACCTACATTCCCTTCAAGACATAAAGAGTTTTTAGTGTCCTGCTCTCCACAATTTGGACAATGGTCAATTGGAATACGATACTCTCATTCACGTATAGATGGCAACACCATAAAGCCGCTTCACACAAAAAGTCTAATATATTCGATAGATAAAGATATACGATCATGATATACGATGATGATATACGATATATGAAGCAACCAGACAAACTAGTTAAACCAGATTCATCGGCTCCTTTGATAAAACACAGCTCACCCATAACCTAACTCCAATGCCTATTACTTAAAGAAAAGCCTAGCTGCAATGTCCAGTTAAATTTCTTATTTTACAGTTTTGAAACCATGCTATTTAAAAATGGTGAAAAACCGTATTCATGGTATTCATGGTTTCAAAACCGCAAAGGGAAAAAACGTCTTCCTTTCTCTGAAACTGACCGTTAATTGGATGGGCAGACTGCTTCCGGTTAATTTAACGTAATTTTAGAAGGAAAATTCTAACAGAGTGTAATAGGTCTGCATAGCAACCCATATTAACATAGATATTAAGGAAGGATGGTTTGTAATTCGCTGCGATTAATATGATGTTATGTAATCAATGACATGCCTTATTCTCATGGGGGTAATTAATTAAACATGAGGCATCTGAAGTAAATGATATCCCCTCGTCATAGTATAATGTCTCGTAACTTCAAATCTAAGAGGAAAAGGGCCAATTATAAAGTAGATTTAAATAATTAACCAAACCTTTTGTGTTCTGAAAATATCAATATCTTTGGTTTAATTATGCTCTAGAGAAGGAGAGAAATTTTGTTTATCCGATATAAATAACTTTTATCATAAATATCCGATATTCATGTAAGGAAAAATTAATAATTTTACGAAAATAAAATTGCTATAAAATTTATATATCTAAGACTTTAAAAATTTAATTTTGATTTGTTTTAAACTACAATTATAATATAATAGAATATTCAAATTTTAAAAATAGTAGTTATTATAATAAATATATTTTTATTTATAAGCAAAATATTTTATAAATGACTGAAATTTGACTGATAATTTGAATATCAGTAGAATACTTTACTTTTTGTTTAAATTATTAAAAGTTATTATGATTAATTATTATAGTTAATATGATAAATGAAGCGATTTAATTTTCTCACTCTTAAATTAATACTAATTAACTAATTTTCTAATTTAAATTAATAAGAATTGCTGACTGCATATTTAAAACTAGGTAAAGTAACCATAAGTAACGCTTTTTTTTACTAAATAAAACTACTTTTATAATTTTATACGAAACTGTTTGAAAATATGCAAACCATTAGTTGTTCAACTGTGACGATGATTGTTGAACAATAAATTTTGCCTTAACGAAAATAATTTGAGTCAAATTATTTGGATTTAATTTTTCATTAAGAATGAAGACGAAAACAGAATATTTAGAGTGAGAGAAAATGACAGATAAGTCCATCATTTAGAATTCTATAAAACTTTATTTACGCATGCTGTTGAAACTATGGGCTGTGACGCTTGGAGTATTTCCTAGGAATCAGTTTGTCAAAAGTACAGAAATTTTTTTATAAATGTTACAATGTATAACATTTGCATATTTTTTATGCGTTAAAACAATACATATTGCAATGTTATATACTCCTAAGAACTGAGCTTTAAATAAAGAATTTATAATTTCTTAATACTGCAATGTATAATTTCTGTATATTTTTTATTCATTTAAAAAGTATAGATTATAAGATTATATCCTCCTAAGACCCGAACTTTATGTAAAGAATGTATAATTTTGCTGTATATATTGTAATGTTTTATCCTCCTACGACCCGAGCTTCAAATATAAAACATGTAATTTTTATACATAGCAATGCATAATTTTATATATTACAACAGCAAATATATTTATATTACAATGTTATATACTCCTGATACTCGAGTTTTAAATAAGGAATGTATAATTTTTATATATTAATGCAGTATATATTACAATGTTATATTCTTTTAAGACACAAGCTTTAAATGAATAATGTATTATGTACAATTAACTCCGTGAATTTAAGACCCGGGCTTAAAATGAATAATGTACAATTTTTATATAATTATACAGCATTTATCGCAATATCCTTTTCCCCGAAGGCCAGAGCTGTAGATAAAAAATGCATAATTTTATCTATAGTTTTTATGTATTAATACAGTTATTATTAATAACAATGTCATTTCTTTCGAAGATTAGAGCTTTAAATAAATAATGCATAATTTTTACCTAAATTTTTACTGCTCAGAAGAAAGCGAACTCATTAATGCTATTAAATATTTTTATGAAAAAATTAAACTAGTTAACTTGATAAAATTTTTAGCTATTTTAAATTATTACGTAAATAATTCTATGTTCTAATTCTTAGTATTTTGTGCATATTGTTGGGATATTTTTTAGTTTATACAGACAGATTTTAGTAACTAACAAAATTAAGTTGATTCAAATTATAAGATATTTATTTGCCATAAAACTGTCCAAAAGTTTATTACTTGAATTAATGTTTCATGTTTCTTGTAATTCCTCATTATAACTAAAATATCCACTTAACGAGGGTAAATACAGTTGTATGTTAAGAAGCAAAATCATTTTGCAGGGGTATACAATTAGAAAACAAATTTGAAATATCTTTTAAGCATTAAAATTGTTAAAAATGTTCACTATTTTATCAGCACAATGTGATACCAATACGCAAAATACTTTTAAATTTTAAATATTTACCTATGATTTGCTAAGAAATAGTTAAGGATAGATAGAAATTAAAATAATAATATTCCCTTTGCACTTAAAAGTAAATCACGATTTACATATAATTTGAGCACTTTTGAATAGAATTTCGGAATTTGAGAAAGATGATTAAATATTTACTATAAAGCCTTCATACAAGACTTTAGATTCATGTAAATAAATCATCAAAAACTTTGCTTCAGTTAACCTTCTTATAATAGCTTTCGAACGTATATTTGTTTTATATGCTGCTATTTGTTTAATAGTCAGTTAATTTCAAATTTATCTAAAATATGGCTATCAAATTAAACTTAGAAATATTGTATAAATTTAGAACTCTGGCGCATATGCTTGTTTTGAATTTAAATTGATTAATTAGTCTAAACTGAAAATTTATTGAATAATTCTAATGAGTACACAGTGGGTAAAAATAAAAAACAATCTTGCTGAATAACTTTTGATCTAGAACGAATTTCAACGTACTAGGGCTCAATTTAAATAGTTCGAGGTGTTGGCCTCAAATACACAATTTTTTTCAGACGATATTTTAAGTTACGAATTTTGACTCAAAAACGAACTTTCTCTGAATGAACATAACATTTTTCAATGGATTTGGATTTCTGACCCAAAAAATATAGGAAGTATAGCCACAATCTGAGAAATATAGTCGCAATTGTTTAGTCAGCAGAGCGGTCTAAATTTTGGACTTTTTTTGTGCGTACTCCATGTTTCCAAAATTTTTAAGCAAATCCAAAAAACAATTTTTAAATATAATTCTTTGCATGCAATTATTTTTGGATTAGTAGACTTTATAATTAGGTGCAAAATTTACTTTTAATGAGCTTCATTAGTTTGAGAGATATTGGGACATACGTCAAAAGTAAAATTTACATTAGGTGGCCCAAATTTAGAACGCTCTCTTGACCAAACAATTGAGACTATTTCCCAGACTGCGGCTAACCCTATTATTTTGAGAGTTAGAAATCTAAATACGGCGAAAAATAAGTATGTTTGTTCAGAGATAGTACACTTTTGTGTCTAATTTTGTAACTTAAAATATATCATCTGAAGAAATATATTAGCCTATTAGAAATCAGCCACTGGAACAATTAACACCGAGTCCGTAAAAATCCTCTCATTTTATCTAAAAATATTCAAAGATATTTATTTGTTTTTTCTCGGGTCAGTACATAAGCATCATATTTTAAAGGTGTTAAATGAGTAGTTAATTTTTTTTAATGTATTGTACTAAATGAAAGAGAAGAATTTTATTTTCAAACAGTTTGGTATTATTTTCCTTTTTACCATATACATATTTAATGTTTATAGTGGCAGTGGAAAAGGGTTTTGGCTCAATCCTTAACTTCAATTCATGGATAGGCTGTTAATTAACCGCATTCAAATTAATTTTAATGGACTTTTTCAACCTATGAATGAGGAAAATTTAAAAATTCTATTGAAAAAGAACTTTCATTATTTAATATTATTTTGAAGATTTGAATTTTATTAGTTCTTCTTGAACATCTTGATAACGAGAAAATATTTTTAAATTTGTCATCAATTAAGAATGACTAAGCTAAATTTAAATAATTCATTACCTCATTTTAAAACAAAGTATTTTTATTATGAAAGATATTTGATTAATTAAATTAAATATGAATTAAAAATAAAGATGAATAAGAATCACAAAGAATCAAGGACTTAATTTTTTTTTAAAAAAAAGAAGGTGAGCATAGAACAACCATAATTTTACTTAAGTAATCCAAGCTTAGACAATTTAGACGTGGGAAGAAATTGTCTTAATTATAATTAATTTAAGTTTTTTTTCGATTATTATTTTCAAGCAAAATTTTAAAAGATTATCATTACTTGGAAATGAGTTTTCGTTTATTACTTACGACGTTATAGTGTTCCTCAAAATTATTGTCCATTCCAAATTTTCTTTAATTATAATTAAAGAAAATGCTTTTATTAATATTTTCTATTTTAATCTTTAAATTTTAAAATTAAACACAGTATTTTAACAGTCTTTCCTTTTCAATAATTTATATTTTATCAAAGAAATAACAAAAAAGTGGAAAAAAGTCAGAAATACCTGTTAAGAAATTTTAGCCTCACATTTGATAATTTTATTTACCTGAAGAAAAAGTTTTGGTTAAATTAGATCACTGTATAGTAATGATATTTAAGATAAAATGAACCATATTTCTGGTTAATAAAACAAAACCATACTATATTTAAACCACTGATTTGGTATTTTTTTCTTTCGTATGGTAACGGTTTATGGAAAATTCTGATTTTCAAAATTATAGTTTCTTTAACTACACAATTAGTAAACCAATAGCGTACCAAAAAGGAATATTAAATTAAAATGAATAAATGGTTTTTATGTCGTGATCTAAGGTATCCAACATTGCCAAATTTTACCACCTTCACCAAATTTTATCACACATTATAACAATATATTTTTTTGTTAGTTTTACCAAAATTATTACTTTAATAGTTACAGTAACTTTTACTTTAGTATATTTTCCAGTAGATTTGACCATGTTTTGTTATAATCGTTAACATTTTAAATTTTAACTCAAAACGTATTATACTAGTTATGAGTTAAACTGTACAATTCTATAGCCTTGTATTTTTGAACCGTATCCGGAAGAGAAGGGAACTCCTGGATCAAGCATTCCCTTAGAAAAAAAATAAGATGTTTTCAAGATTGTTTTGAGGTTGACAAGTGTTAAAATACACCTGAAGTACAAAATGAGGCTTAACCAAAAATATTCTCATTAATAAACCTCAACTTCAACTTCATTTACACCTCACAATACCAACATCACATATAACTCAGAAATTATGTTAGTTCAGATCGGGAGAAATTATTCACACCTCAAATATACGTATTAGCTTGAAGTGTAGAAAAAAAAAACAATCCGTCCACCTCAAAAACAAGCTCCCTAAGCTGGTTGCTCTAAATTAGATTTCCTTCAACCTCAAAACAACAGCAATTTGAATAAAATAACTTTATACACCTTGATTATACACCTTGGGAGGTTGATCTTTTAAGGTTGCTTTTGAAATCAACTTCGAATAAACCTCAAATCAAACTTGGCACCAAATATATATATCAAAAATACCTTAAATTTTTGTAAGGGGTGGGAGAAATTTGCTTTAAAGGAGGAAGTTGGATGAAGCTAACTCGCATTTGTGGAAGATAGATAGGAAAACCACGTAAACCTCCCCCGGTTAGCCTAACAGCAAGAAGATTCTTACCCATGATCCATCTACTAATGAGGATAATTTTACGTCATCACTGTGGTCGGTATGAGCTGGGAGTGGAATTCGTATCGACATACCATCGCTGTGATTTGAACCTGGGACACCTCATTTGGAGGTGAGCGCTCCACTCCCTGATATACCACGGCTTGCTTATACAATTGATGAACTGAAATGTGCAAAACAGTTTTTTCTATTACCTAAGCATTATGATAAATAGGTCTATCTTAATATTTTCTGAGCATTCAATCAGTTCTTGGTTCTTTTACTAAACTGCCTTATATGAATACAAGTGGTTTTCCTTTTTTATTAAAATCTGTTAAAATGGATATCGGATAATACACTAAAACCTTTTGGAATTTTTTGAAATTATTCAAAATATCCTAGATAGGATGCTTGTCAGCATAGAACAAACAAAAAGGTTTCTTAATTTCTAAAAGCATCCTAAACAATTGCATTTTTTTCACGAAATCATTGTTTTAAATTTAATGAGTTTTTCTTGTGTTTTACGATATTACGCGTCATAATTGCCACACTTCACAACATTTTATTTCCTTTCGTCACTTCAAACCAATGCATTTCGATAAAAAAAATTTACTGAATTCGAATTACTAAATTTCAGTTAATGTGGATTTTTCATAATATCAAGTAGACAGACAGATATCTGCCTATTTTCTTACAGGCGAATAGCTGTTAGAAATTTATAAAAAAGTATAGCTAAATAATACATTCGTTGGTAACATATTTGATTGATTATAGTTAAATAACCATATTGAATCAAAACAGTAAAATAATGGTAAAAAAGATGGTATTCAAACTTTTAACTGAAAGAAAAATCGTTTATTGACTGTTTTTACAATTAATGGTTAAACTACCTGAATTCTATTCTCACGAGCTAGGCCCTATTTAAGAAGCCACTTAGTTCCTTACAGCTAAGTACAGTCCGCAAAAAAAAAAAAGAAATCACCCTACATAACTTTCGTTCTAATGATCGGATTTTCAGGAACTAAGTGTCAATCTTAATGGTTCCTGGGGGTGACTTCAAATATGCTAATTAATTAGTGCTAACTATTAATTAAGTTACGAAATCAGACTCAAAAACGTACTTTCTCTGAATAAACATATATTTTTTTTTTACATATTTGGATTCTTTATTTTCGAAATATAGGAGGTAGCCGCAATCTGAAATAATGTAATTAAATTAATGTAATGTAATTAAATTTGCATTTTGAAATGAAATTGTTATAGGAACTATTCATACAACATTTAACTGAATTTTGGATGTCCTCTATACGTCAAAACTACTTATTATCCATGTAAAATCATATTTCACACATACTGTTCATTCACTGGGAAATCTATCCCCAGTGAAGGAACATGTCTGTTCCTTCACTGGTTAGAAGTTGATTTTTGCATTTTTAACATAAATTTGATGTATAATATGACTAAAGGTACAAGAAAATTAAAATTTTTCTTTTATTTTCATTAACTTGAAAAAATCCCAGTTAAGGAACACTTGTTTATTCATCGTTTGGTAATCCAGTTAATAAACACCCCCTAATCTCAGTACTTGCTTATGTTACGATGCTTAAAATAAATAAAACGTAACTTCAATAACCGTATTTTGAATTCTCTTTTTCACAATGAGAAAAAAAGCATTATTATATGCAAATAATTGTACTTTAAACGGATAACTACAAACCCTGAGCTTATAATTTGTCAAAGAAACAGGGCGTTGAACAGATACTAACAAATTCAAAACTTTTTCCAGAGAAGACTCTAAGACCAGGTAACTCAGTGCATTGTTAGATGACTTCCTATTGTTAGGTAGTAAGCTATTGTTACCAATCAATCGAAATCAAAACGATTAAAATCGTATTTTTAAAAAATATCTATGAAATGTTCCTTCACTGGGGTGTGTTCCTTCACTTGTTGGTTTACCCTATATCGTCTTAATCTTAAAAGAAATTTCCGGAAGTGTTTCGCAGAACTATTTTACCAACTATTTAATTAAAGTTTAACATTTTTAAAAATCTTATTCTTTACCCTTTTAAGTTTATTATTTCCTCATTAATATACTAATCAATTTTTTTAGTACTTTAATTTAGGTTTTCTTTAAAGTAAAGTTCCTTTCAAAATTATAGTCAAGTTTTTTTTAAAGACTTATATTGCTCCAAGAGATCTACTCAATAATTTCGCTATTTCCAGAATGAAATCTGTTTGATCGAAACATATTATTCCTTGAAAATTAACTTTTATTATTTATCTAAGCTTATTCCATTTATAACGGTATTAAGGTTAAGGATATGCGATGGAAGCCCCGTTTACTATTATACTATAAATGCATTAAATCATGTAGCTTGAATAATTTATTTCAAGCAAATTATTTAATAATTTTAAGCAAATAAAGGTGTAAAAATAAACTCGATCGAAATATTCTGAATGTATACCCTAAAATTCATGTAGAATAAACTTTGAAATCGATATATAAAAAATACCTTTTCAAACAATTTCGAGTAGGACAGGAACGCTAACTTGTTTAAAAAAGTTGTCCTTGTAACTATTTAATTTCGATTCCTGGTGCTAGGGGACATTCCATTTTCACATTCGACTTCTGAAATTTCAATTGTAAACGGAATTTTTTTATGTCCTTGAATTAAAATGTTAAGGTTTGCAGCAAAAAAAAATTGTACTGCATTGATTTTTTCACAAAGCAGTGAATTATTAATTTTTTCAATCTAAGAGCCTGTGCCTCTAACTTATGTAAAACTTATTTTAATATCGAGTGAAATAATTTAATATGTTGTGTAACTAAATGGATAATCCCAAGAAACTGAATCGAAAATATAAAAACTTCATTGATTTAAAAAAATAATAGATAATAGTAAAAATAGACATGTTTTGAACGTAGAATAATAAAAGTCACAAGTTATTCAAACCTGACAAGTCTTGAGAATGGGCGATTATATTTGAACGCTCGAAACTTGTCGACTTTTAGTACCCTCTTCATATGTTTTGAAGCCAGTTGACTTTTTATTGTCAATTATACTGTTTTACAGTTGAGTCTTGATCATTATTTTGATAAGGATTTTACACTCGTTAAAGTAAACATATGCATTTTAATATTTTAACAGGATTCATGTGGTCTTTAAAAACGTAAGCGCATCAATATTGTAAAAGTTATATTTAACTTAAAAATTAAAATTTTGAGACCAGATATTTTCAGTTAATGAAATTAAATATTTTATCTTTTAAGTTTTTGTGCCCCTATTTCAGTATCTTAAATATCTTACAAGCTCTGTTTAGAAAGAGAGTATCAGATAAGGGAAACAAAAATAATCATAGGAGCAGTATTTGGTGGTAAATGTAGCTTATCGTAATTGAAGAATATGCAGTGCGACACTTAATGGTGAATTTGAGAACGTAAGTTTCAGAATGTATCGAAACATGAGGATGCTATTTTCTAATCATCTTTATCCAAAGAAAACCATGTAACCTAAATATCTAGCAGAATGAAGTGACTTTTTAAACAATTAATCATACAATATGCAACATATTATTTCAATATCTTATTCTTAAACATAACATATTTCAACGTTTTTAAAATGCCACTAAACATTCAGCAATTCCTTGAAATATAGAAAAAAGAAATATCGTAAGTTATAGAAAACTCTGTGAATGTGCATTAGAATAACAATACAATCTACATTTTATTTTTCAAGCACTTTTTTTCCCTTCAAAAATGATAATCCCTAAAATTTTGCATATAGCTATAATAAGTTATGTTAATTTGATTTTAGTATGAAATCCTCGAATAAATATAGCAAAAACAACATAATCTAAATAATATCAGATGAAAAGTTCATGTGTTTAAATACTAAAAACTCAGAACGTAATAAATAATTTATAAATCGATTCAAAATTTCTTTTCAAAGGGGATTTAAAAAAAATTTTTTTTTTTTGCTTTTTGGACAGAAATCAGCTTAAAAATTGTCTATTGCCTAGAAACTTCGAGATATTTTCGATTAATAATTAATAAAACCTCTTAAAGCAATCACAGAACTTTATTTCAATTTTTTTACGGTCAGATTTTGGTTGCCTAGCAGCCTAGTAAAATTAAGCATTCCTCTTTTGAATTAGTCAATGGGTTATCTTAAAATATTCATTTGCGCAGGCGACTTTTTTTGGCGGTTTTCTGGACTATCGCCAAATATATAAACCTTTATTGCTACCCAATTTACCACCCAATTTTTTTTTAAATTTTGTCTACCCCCCCCCTAATTCAAGTGTCTAGATTCCAAATATGTAAAAAAAAATATATGTTTATTCAGAGAAAGTACGTTTTTGTGTCTGATTTCGTAACTTAATTAATAGTTAGCACTAATTAATTAGCATATTTGAGGTCACCCCCAGAAACCATTAAGATTGATACTTAGTTCGTGAAATTCCGATGATTAGAACGAAAGTTATTCAGGGTGATATCTTTTTTTTTTGCGGACTGTACATAGTCGAGAGGGCCAATTTCTAAATCTGATGACAGTCTGAACGAGGATTCGAAAGTCAATGTTGATACCACAATGTTTTTTTCCCTTTCCTTTAACAGATAAAGAGTTTCCAGTATCCTGCACTCTCCATTTTGGTGATTCTGGACTATCAGAATGTTATACTCTCATTCACGTATAGGTCACAGCACCCAAGAGCTACTTAACTCAAAAAAGTCTAGTATTTCCCAACTCTCACAATAGGGCATGGCTAGGTAAATTAATTGAGCCACATTCCATAGTTTATTTGACGAAGCACAACTCAACTAGAACCTAACAATAATCCTCATCACCTAAAGAAATCTTAATTGCAATGTTTACTATCTAACGAAAAGCCACTTGCAATGTCCAGTTAAATTTCTTTTTTACGTTTTTGGAAGCATGCCATTTGTAAATGGTTAAAAGAAAAGCATATAGTTGTGTATTCACTGTTTTTCAACCAACCCAGTTGTAAATGGTTTTAAACCCTCATTCAAGGTAAAGAAATCTGCTCCAAACCTTAAACGCTGCGGTAAATTACATTCACAGACTGCTGCTTGTGATTTTGCGTAATTTTAGATTGATAGTTCTCACAGTACAGATTTCGTCTTAACTCATAGTTAAAATTTACATTCTGGTTTATTCTTTTTCTCAATATATTTTCAACTCAAAAGTCAATTTAATGCTACTCAATGACAATTTGTTGTTTGAACCATGATCTGTTTGTATGCATGATATAAAATATTTTAATATCATGTCATCAACTAAACAATGACTGACATTTGAAAGATTTAGCTGGCATTTACTAGCCTTGTATACGTCTTATTTTGTCTCTATGGGTTCTTAAATTATTAATAATTTATAATCTTTAAATGAAAAATATAAAAAACGATTGCTAGGTTTTTTTATTTTTTTTTATTTTTATTTTTTTTTTTTTTTACAAAAAAATGCTTAGTTTTATGTTTTATTATTCATTTCACACGCGGCATTTTAATTTTAAAAAAAACTCAAGTACAAAAATTTAATTATGAAATTTAATTAATTTTCAATTTTAATGATTCAATTAAAATTTAAAATAAATAGAAAAAATACAAGGGAGGATATAATTTTCCAGTCAGCATTTTATTGTTCTCCATAATTTTAACTAGCATAATTTGTCTTTTATAATTTTCTAAACTTTGAAGTAACATATTGATTTAAATATCGATGAAACCTTTAACAGCACAAAATTCCTACCATTTATTTCTCTAAGCAATTAAGCAAATTCCCTTAAATTTAAATAAATGACCTAAAAACGTATTTAAGCTATGTTTTCACGAAGCACTCACTATACTAAAATTATTGATTTCTTTTCAAGTAATATTTTATCGAAACAAAGTATCTAAATACAAATTCCGTGTAAAATGTTTTTAAAAGTGCAAAAATTATATATTTTTAGTAACTAGCAAGTGATACAAAAAAGCTTCAGTTTTCAAAAAATATAAACTCATTAATCACTTGTTCTATTTCTATTTAATCAAACTTTTTCTTCATGCTGATGATAAAATAGTTCTGTTTGAGAAACAGCTGTGTCTGTCAGCAACTTTTGTTATCCATCTTTTAGGAAGCAATCTTTTGTCATAAAGTGTCCGCTTTGTTGATGGAGAAATTAGGTTAGCATTTACTTTATCATTTTATTACTTAAGAACTATGCTAGTCGGTAAAACTCAATGAAAACGATTCACTCTTTGAAGTTTTTCAAAAATAATTCTTATTTATGTAAAACACAATTCAGTAACAATTAAATATAAAAGACAATTAGAGTGAATTGGTTTCACTTGATTTAAAATACCTGTTTGGACTGTTCCTTGAGGAATAATATCTGCTTTGGCAAAGTTTTGTTATTCTATATGATACAAAAGTATAATTGGGTACTTGGAACTCAAGAAGAAGAGGATCACTGATACAGAGACACATGACCTATGACCTCAGCACCAGATGATCGTTTATAAACAAGACGGCTTGAAGTCCAACTTATAAACTAGAATTTTATTTTACGTAAAGTTAATTAAATACAACGCCGTATCACGCATCTAATTTGTAAAATCATAAATTTGTGCAACGCCTTTTGCTTATTTATCTTTTATTTATTATTTGTGTTTGTATTTTAACGCTACAATGAATATTTTTGCTTCACGTGTCTGGTAACTTCAATCCATAATTAGTTTGTGTTTATGCTCTTCATGGTTTCGTACCTGTCTTTGTGTAAAGTACGAAATAAATGGTGAAGCAATTGAAATTTTTGTGTAAGAGTCTTTCTGTAGGAATATAGAATGTGTCACTTAAAAGAATTGATTCTTGACAAACTTGACTGACTCGTAAAAGAATGGAAAGAACAGTTTCTAATATAAACAAACAACTCGTTTCAACAACCAATCAGAACCGATACACCCACACTACGTCACTTGCAGGTATCCTCTTAAGTAAAACTGTTTCTCGTTGTTGTTTCTGCATTCCTACTGGACAAAGCATTCGTATGAAATGATCCTTAGTTAAAAAATTGTTCCTTACCCGTCAAATTAGTTGTCATCAGCATGAAATGTTAAAAAAGCCAGATATACATGTATCATGGGTATGACAAATGTAAATTATTCATTCATTTAATAGCATTTTCCTTTTAATTAATTTAACTTTGATTACATAAATATTGAATATACATTTATGGAAATTATATTAAACTTTTTTTAACTTCTTTACTATTAATATTTAATTGATTGTGTCAGTTTAACTATTGAAGTTATATTATGTTTTCAGTTAGCCTGCTTAGAAGAACTGGTTCAGTAAATCTGCACAGAAGTGGCTCTAGTTGAATACCACGGATGAAACTTGGTCCACACCTTATATGGGGGGGGGACCATAATGAAAAGAATTCTGTAATACAATTGATGGCACCCTTCGTGTGTGAGGAAGGGGTTAATTCAATTTAAAAAGTTATAAAATCTTTTTATGCCGCTATATAAGTCCAAAAATAAACGTATTTACAGAAACTGAGACACACACTTTTAGAAATAAAACTCTCACTTTTGACGATTCAGCAATCCTTGAGCCATATTTCTTGAATTTTGTGAATTATTTTATCATGAAATCACATGGTTCGGGGCGAAGCGGGAACTCTTAAATACTTGACGAAAGTGTATTCTCAACTGGAAACCTCATCATGATAGTTTCATTGTGAGAGTTTGTTAACTGGAATGATAAAACTAGGAGGAAGACTAGACGATCGAAAATAAAGTGACGAAATTAGCCGACCAGCTGTATGTTGGATGAGGAGCTGGTTTCATACCAGGAAAATCTCGAGTTCGAATCCTTGTTAGGGCATGGGCGTAATTTATCTCTCTGTTCTATTTGTCCTTCTTGCGTTACTATGGCTCACCAATATGGTTTCCATTATAAAATGATTATTAGAAAAGTTAGATGTATCAAGCCCTACTAGATTTATTATTATTATTTGGAAAAAAAAATAGAATGACGAAATATTCCTTTGCTACTGACGAAATTTGTTTTCCCGAAGAAATGACGATAGTTATTTCTTCGTTTTCACGAAATGCTCGCTCGGAACATATACCAGGAACTGGTTTCGCCGTAAAAGTAGAAAGTTTCATGAAATTTCATTATCCATATTTTATAAAGTGTACAATTTTTAAAATAGCTCCTAAAACTTTATATGTTAGAGTTTAATTTTCCTTAGCATGGTAAACTAATAAAATTCAATTTGTACTTCAATACAATTTACAGGAAAAAAATATTATTTACGTAATAATATGCTTCAAGAAACAAGATTTCAAATTATTGGTCTAAATCAAATAAAATATATAAAGCTGGAAATTCAATTAAAAAAGGTAAGTGTAAGCTCCTTGTATATCTATGGGATAGTTAATTTCTTCATTCAGATCATTATACCTTGTTAAGGTTACAGTGGACACCCAAAATTGTGTAAATCACTCGAAAAATCGTTTTTCTAATTTTGACCATTTTATATTAATTAAATGATATAAAAGAGCATATTAATTATTAAAATCACAGGAATTTGTAAACATTTGACAATATTAGTGTTATTTTGCTTTTTTTTTACAAAACCTTGTTTTTGTGAGTGTTTTGTGCAGTGTTTCTGGAAACGAAAATTTCGCATCGAGCTGGAAATTGAAATAGTTCCATGCTCTATAATTTTATGACTATTTCATGAAACTTTTTTGAAACACTCTCTAGATCAGAAAAAAAATAACAAAATAAGGTGCCACAACATATTTTATAGTCATTTCAATCTTCCAAAATGCTCATAGAGGATCGAGTTTGATGTTTTTTTTATTTTTTTTTTTAAATTTTTAAATTTTTTTTTTCACGAGACTTGCTTTTTCTACTCTGTATGGAAATTAGTAGAAAAATGCAAAAAAAAATTTCCTACAATTTAAAGATAAATGTAAATAGAGTTGAAATTAACAAATAATCTTTAATTTTAAAGAAAAATGTAGTGCAACGAGCTTATTTAAACTTCAAAATAAATGGACAATTCTTTTGAAAATTTTTTAATTTTTCACGAATTATGTATCAAATTATTTTTTTATGTTTTCTGTCTAAATATATACAATCCCTTCAAGTAACAGCACTGTAACATTATTTTTTAAGAAAAGCTTATTAAGAGTCCACTGTAGCCTTAAGAAATGATTGTATAATGGCCATTTTTTAAGGAAAATAATAAGTGGTTTGAAATTAATCTTAAGTAGCCACAGGTGAATTCAACGAAATAAAAACTTTCTAATTATTAAAAAAAAGTGAACACAAGTGAAAAAAAATACGAGTGAATACAATTAGTATAACGGATTCTCTTGGATACACTAACTTAAATTCTACTGATAATTCCTGAATCATAATTTATTGAACAGGAAAAAAATTAAAGTAGACACGATAGAGTTTCGGATATTTACAAGCAATGAGCATCTTATATTTTGGTTAATTCATATATACATTTTTATATTATATAATAATTTATATGCATTTTGACATTAATTATTGGATGAAAATGCTAAATGAAGTTTTAAACATTCCTGAGAAGAATTATTCAATAGGATGAATTTACCGATTTAATCATACCTCCTTTGTGTCATACTACATTCAGGCGTTGATAAAGTGACATTTTGCATTTATGAATTGATTCAACAAATTTTCAATACCTTCCATTTCAGAAAATACTGTTGAAGAGCGGAATGATTATTCGTGTAAAGCAAACACACACCATCTATTAATCGAGTATTAATTTAGAATACATTAGTTTTATGGATCCGTTCTTCATAACTGCTTGACAAACTATTACCATTTGGTCGAACATGCAAGTTCAATCGAATGAATATGCAAGATATACCATACCTGGATAAATGTTGCGAGCCCTGTATTAATGATTTATGAGGTGATTTTATTTTGAAAATGGTCCAATGCATTAAATGCATTGCATATATACTGAAAACATAATACAGACTAATTTAATATGTTCAGGATATTTTGCGGTCATTGGAAAACTGTATTTCGAAAGCTTATAGTTCGATATAAGTTACTGAAGTTATGGATCAAAAAAATTCATAACGTATTCAATTGTTTTTAAAATGATACATAGCTATAAAACTAGTGTCAATTTTATGCAAAATTTCAAGGTAAGAAAAATATTTTTGGCCCAAGTATGCTTTCAAAACTGCAGACAAATTTTTTGACAACTACTTAAAACTTATTTGAAAGTTATGAAATGCTGTTGCTATACATTAATTTTAAATGTGGGCAATAACGTCATTAATGAAATATTTAACACCGTCGCATTTTAAAAACTGAAATACGGACTTGTAGCCACATTGTAAAAGTTGCAGTATGGACTTGTAACCGCATTTTGAAAACTGACATATGGACACGTAACCGCATTGTAAAAACTGCAGTAACTGACTTGTAACTGCATTTTAAAAACTATAGTTTGGATGTTAGTATTCTACTCATTTTTCGTTTGATTGAGTTTGTTTGAAGGATTTTGTTTGATCGATTTTTGTATGATTCGTTGATTGATTTTATTTGACTGATTTTTGTTTTATTCTTTTATTGATTTTGTATGATTCTTTGAATGGTTTTATTTGACTGATTTTTGTTTTATTCTTTTATTGATTTTGTTTAATTGAGATGTATTTGATTCTCTGATTGATCCTTTTACACTAATTTGCACTAATTTTACACGAATTTCCTTATTCCCATCTCATCCCTCTTTTTTCTATTTTGTTTAGATTTAATTTTGTTTTTCCTTTTCTTTCCTAATTACGAATTCTATTTCAGCTCTTCTCTCTCTTTCAGTTAGTTTTTGACAGAGTACTGACCTTCATTTAGTATTATGAGCAGAGTACGTAAGATCATATTGGTTATTCTTCTATTTTCGTCTTGAATTTTGTGCAGTGTAACAAAATCCAGATCTTACACAACGAAACTTCAAATTTAACTTAATCAATGATAGTGCCAAAAAAAATGGTACAATTTTCATGATTAATGCAAATTTTGCAAAATTATTATTTTTATAACTATAATTTTTAGAAATTCTTTTATTAACAAATTTTGGAACTGATGCAATGATATTTTTTTTGTTGCTAAAACCTCCCGAATCTGAACTTTTATTTGTTCTATAGATTAGGGTACCAAACATTCCTATTAGACAATTAATTCAATTAAATTACAATTAATTAAATTACAAATAATTTCTTTCCTTCATTTTTTAAAGTTTGTTCATTTTTATTAATTATTCTTGTGGTGCAGTTATTAACTGTGATGTGATATGTATAATTGTCTTTGTTTTATACAGAGTGATTCTAAATTATTGTTCAAAAGTCTACATGTAAATTGAGAGCATAATAACAAGCAAGAATCTAATTAAAATATATGGTCACAAATACTATCCAGAAGAGCAAGAGGGCTCTAAGAGGTCGCGAAAGACGCAGCAGGTGAATCGAAGAAAAGCCTATTTTGGGTTTATGACTGTGTCTTATGGGACGAAGTAAATGACAGTTAACTAATTTTTATTAAAACAAATTTTATTGTATGTGCATCCTAAAATATTTTATTTATACTTTAAAATGTACCGTAAAAATAACTTTACTGTCTCGTATGAGGATCACATCTTATTCCTAATATACCGTTAGAATTTTCATTCTAAAATTATGGTAAAATAACTGGCTTCTGCCAGTCCATCCGATTAACCATAAAGTTTACGGTGAAGAACATTTTTTTACCTTTATTGTTTCGTAACTATTTACGAAAAGTATGGCTATAAAACCATGAATGCAGGACTATACGGTTTTTTAACCATTTACAGCTAGAATTTTACAAAAACGTAAAAAAAATTATTTAACTGGACATAGGAGCTCAGCTTTTTGTAAGGTTGGAGAGTGCCGGGCACTGGAAATTCTTCGTGTGTTGAAGGGAATGAAGGAAATATTGTGGTGTCAATACTGGGTTTCGAACCCCAGTTCTGCCGGTCATAGGATTGACAGATTAGATCGCTCGGCTATGATGTGTACGCAGTTGCAAGGAACTAACTGGCTTCATTAGGTGGTCTTAATTGGAATAGTAAAATTCTGGTTGTTTAACCGTAATGGGTGAAAGCAGTTAAAAAACTGTTTTTCTCACAATTAACAGTTTGATTACAATTTGATTTATAATTATTTGACCCTTTTGATAGAATATGGTAAAATAACCATTTAATAAATTGTTATTTAACCATTTTTTCGAGAAATTTCTAAGAGTGTATAAATCTTAGTGTTACTGAACCATCAAAAATTATTGCAACTATTTTGTTCTTAAAGAAATGAAGACTTTGTTGTTTCACAAGAAAACCAAGAATCCACTGTTTGATTACACCAAAAACTATCTCTGTTTCATTGCGACAAGTTTTATGTAAAGTAGTTGCCAAAATTTTTGGAGTTAAAATATACTAAAATTTTTGCATTGTATGCTTCAAAATAATATAGTAATTTGTGCAACACTGAAAGTACAATTTATTCCAAAAAAACATCAATTACATAGATTGACAATAAATAGTGGATGAATCTACAATAATTTAACAACAGAAATGTATAGAATGTTATGCAAATACGTAGAGACAAATGCATTTAAATAAGTGAATTTTTTTCTGAAGCAACTACTCAACAATATTTTTGAAAGTCGAAATCGTCAATATAATTATTGCACGAAAACGAAAAAAATAAGAACATTTTTACGTTTTCTATCTATATCAACATAAAAATATCTTCTTATAGAGTCCTTAGGTTCGAAACAAAATTATATAGCACCATTTTGTTTGCATGCTTAATGCTTTGACTAAAGTTGTGCAGTTGTTTAATAATTCAATTAATAATTAATAAAGTTAAATAATTAATTAATTTACTAGCAAAAGGTTAAATACTTAGAAATCCTTCTAAACTTAGTTGATTTGAAATATTCATCAAACAACATTCGTATTATTGCTTCGATAAACAAATTTCGAAAAGCAACATTTCGTTATTTCTCATTATAATTATATTACTAATATGAAATATTCATCTGTTCTATAATGGAGTTTAATATCCAATATTTTAAGAAATATAAGAAAACAGGTGATAGATATTTCTTTTACAAAAAATACGTCAGTCTGATTTATTAAAAATATTTTCTTTGTGCGCAATTGTATTTTTATTTCCTTTAAAAATATATGAAATCATTGGGCTTAAGTTGTTTTACTACTTGTATATTTTTTGTATATCGGGTGCTCCATAATTACTTCCCTTAACAGATGTTTTAAAAAATGGAGTAAAAATCAAACACATTTAGAGCTGCAAATCAATATAAAAGTGAGAAAAAGCAAAAATTTGACGAATCTTTAACAAAAGGGACTAAAATTTTAAAAATATCAAGTTATTTTTGAAGAATATATTACTGTAAAATGTGATATCTATGGTATAATTTTTTTATAGTAAATTGTATATTAAAAATAATCTAGATTAGGGTCAATAGAAGGTTATGATAACTTTCTTCTCATACGCTATGGTTCACAATTTTGCGAAACTTCAGAAAATCTGGTAAAAACCCCAAAAACTAAATTGCTCATAATAACCATTGATGTTTTTTAGACAATTAAAGTATGAAAAAAGGTATACAATAATTCATTATAGCAGCATTCAAATTTCTATAATTGTTTTATCCATACAAAATGGTTAAACATTTCTTCATGCTGAATGTGGCTTTTTGTTATACATTGTTTTTTCAGGTATTTAATTCTGAAATAATTATACATTCACATTCATTATTTTTAATAATTTTTTCTTGTTTTCAGAATCTTGAAAATCATTGTAAGTTTGAACAGAGAGATAAAAAAAAGGCAGATATGAAACACGTATGAGGGGATTTCGAGATAACCGCAGGGTGCAACAGAGTACATTAAAATAGACTTCTAAATATTGGTAAACTGTGGGATCGTTAACTAAATTATTAGAATTTTTCAAAATATAGAATCCCAAAAATAAAATTTAGAAGGCAAGAGCAGTGAACAAACTAAACGCACCCTTAAACCTCGATTTATAGGACACGAAAGATACGTCCAAAATCAGGATATTAACCGATATTCCATCACTCTCTGCAGTTTAAAATCAAAATACAGGTTTATGTTTTCTTCAACTAAAATCATTCAACACTGCTCTTCACCATCCGAACTTGATTTTTGGGATTTATTCTATATTTTGAAAAATTCTAATAATTTAGTTAATGATCTTTCGAATATCCCACCGTTTACCGATACTTGTAAGTCTATTTTAATATAATCTGTTTCACCCCGTAACTCTGGCCAAATCCCTTCACACCTGTTTCGTATCTGGTCATTGTTATTTCCTAGTTCAAACTTGTTCCTCTGTCCCTATCGGTTAAACCACTTTTCACGTTCTCTTTCCTTCTCTACCTTCATTTGGAGTTGTGCTTTATTCACGTTGCTTTTTTGCTTTAATCTACATAGCACAAAGTCCTTCCCTATCCGTGGTTGAATGTATTGAATTTACTGTAAAAAATACATACGTTACTTCTTACAGTAAATTTAAGATCATGTTTCAAGAATATTCCTTTAGTGAGTAGGTTAAAAATCTTTTTGATTGATATAAAGCAAACTGAGAAAGGAGTTGAAAGATGGATAATTAGAAATGCATTCAAACTTCAGTTTAACTGCTTTCAAATGATGTTTTTAATCCAGCCTTCATTAATAATTAATTGCCAGGTTTTGATATGTTTTTTTAATATATTTTTGCTTCCCTTTTATACTTATTTGCAACTTCTTATGCGTACGACATTAAATTTTTAACAATTCCGTTAAGGTTGGTTATGACAGTGCTCAATGCGTAAGAAATGTGGAGCTATTTTTCGAGTTATAAAAAAACCAAATAATAATAAATAAAAAGGGTTTTGGTGTAATTCTGATTATCATCAACGAAAATCAAGTAATATCACAAGCTCAATGATTGGCCCAGTAATTGCAAATTGAAATCATTTGAATATATCACTTCATAAACGTAGAAATATAAAATTACTAACACTTCACAATAACAACTAATACTAAGATGCATGCAGTGAAATACATAAGTACGTATCCCTTTACAGCAACTATAAACAGCAAAATATGTCATTTTATCCATATAAAGTGGTTTATAAATGTAAAGAAGCTTTACGAGTTTTCTTTGCGTCATTTACAGTCCCTTTGTCACTGAAAATACTGCGAAAAAAACTGTCTTATATTTAGAGTTTTGTTAAATATTTACTGAAATACATTCACGATATAATATACTTACACACGAGACATTCAGAAAATAACTTTAATTTCATAATTTTATAAATGTATTTTATAAATTTTATAACTTTAATTTCATAAATTTCGGAAATAAACGTTAAAAGAACTTTTTTTTTACATATGTTTTAGTTTTCTTGTTATGACTTTTTGAGGTTTTTTCAACTGATTAAAATAGCAATCAATCAACGTAAACGTAGAAACGTTTATGTTGAAACAAAACGCTTTGACAATAAAACCAAAATTTTACTTTTTATTCGAGCAATGTCCGGAATTCCTCGAAAATTTTTAATAGTCTAGACGTCCAACTTGCTTTTTACCACTTACAATAAATCCATTTAAACGAAATATCTCTTATATTCCTATAAATTTTAAAGGTATTTTAATGCAGTATTTTATATTTAATAGAGCTAACTCAAAAAATAATAACAATCCATGAATTTTAACCACAAAATATAATTTTAAATGGAGTTTTCTTCATATTTTATTTAATTTTACTTTTTTTAAATTGAAAACGGTTAAGTCTTTGCGAACTCTTGAGAAAATGTCTTCGAAGGGCATTTCATTAAGTGTGTTTAAAATGATATTTATTTAAGATTTTTAATGAAAATTTCTGAAGCATTAAGTAAAACGTTCCTTCATAAGGTGAATATTTGTATTGTGCAATATAAAAGTTACTCTCGGTAGCGCAAATCTTGTAACTCTAGGAGAGACTTGTGTAGACTTAAAACTCTAGGAGAGAAGCATGTACATAAATAGCGATTATTGATAAGGATATAAAGGAAGATGGGAATTCTTTCACAATTTTATTTATTTTATATGATGAAATGGTCACTAAATTAGAGAATAGAATGTGATACAGGTTGTCTGCTGTACTTACATATTTCAAAAACTTAGCATCGAATCGAAATTATAAAAATTCATTTCAATGACAATGATACCAAATTTGGCCCTATCAAAGGGTGGACATAGGCCAAATTTGGTCTACTTAGGTTTTTTTATAATAAAAACACGGCCATTTTTATTTCTTTCGATCTCGCATGAGTTGCACAGACTTTTCTATTTCAAACAATTTGCGCCGAGTTCAAGCGATTCAAGACCAAATAAAAAAAAGTGTGTGGGACAAAAAGTAGCAATGTTGTATGGAAAATGCAAATCTGCAATACAATAATTGGTTCGAAACATTTGACCGTTTCTATAATTTTCATACAACTTGGAACTTTCCAATATATTTCAAATCTCTATTAAATATAGAATAATGTATTGAGAAATAAACTGTGATCAGTATCAAAGTATAATATTTTTTCTTTAGACTTAACGTATGTGATAAAAAGCAAGGTGAACTGTAAGTTTTAGCTTATTTTCATTAAACTATAATCAATTTAATGCCTCTTTCATGAATAGAAAGTTGGGTAAGAAGGAAAGGAAAAAGTTTTTAGATCGACTTTTAACAGCTGCCGAACGTTGCTTTTAGTAATACTAGTTATCGAATGTGCTAAATTTGACAAAAATCGGTTGATATTTAAGGGGAATAACTTTCTGTATACTTAAACTTTATGATCTTAATACACTGAGAAAAAAAACAGTTTGATTAAAACTACCAGAATATGATAAAAGTTTCTGATTGTTTTCCTCTATGGGATCACCTAAAAATCTCAGTAGCTTTTACCTAAGTGCTGGGTAATGTTTTTGGTAAAATTAACAATAAAATGTGGTTTTACAATATGTGATGTAATATGGTAAATTTTAAAAAATTTAGCAATTTTCTCATGATACCTTAGAGCATGTAATAAAAGTTTACTTTTGCATTAATTGGCTAAATTTACCTTTTAGTTTTGTATTTTTAGTAAATATGTGGTTATAAGAACTTAAATTTTGAAAACCAGAATTTCCAGTAAACCGTTACCATATGAAAGAAAAAATTACCAAATGAATGGTTCAAATACCGTGTATTTTGATTCTGATATTTAAAATTATGTATTTTATTATTATTTTTATTCTTAAAATTGTCGTTACAGTTAAGTAATTTTATTTGAATTTTTTCCCTGTGTAGAATCATTATTTTTTAAAAAAAATAAAATTTTATATCGCCAGTGCAAACTCAAGACATTTATTGATATTTGTCGAATTTTGTACACTAGATTTCCAGTGTTAAAGAGGTGTTATTAACAAAGAAAGGCGACAAATAGCATCAAAATTGTCTGAAAGAGAAGTGTTTTCGGTTGAAATACTTTGTGAAGTTTTTCAATAATCTCGCTTTCTTTCTCTGTGTTAGAAATATATCGATCGCAGTTTTATTATTATATCATTTTATTTTTATCGTTAATATGTCGTATTTGTTTCTAATCTTTGAGTTCGTTGAATTTCATTCCTTGCTGTTAAGAAAATCTTTTTAATCTGTATTACCAAAAGCAACTATAAGCAGTTATTGCCAGTCGTTTTCTGATTTGTTACCCCACTCTGGTGTTACATTTGAAGTTGTATTTAACATCTCAAGAATTTTGCGTGAGCAGAATTTTTTTTTGCTCTTTCAGTTACAGTCCCTGAATACCTTATTAGACGCACTAAAAGACTCTATGTAAAATCATAATTATCAGATGATAATATATATCTTTATTGTTTTTACGTGGCCGAAACCGGTTTGCACTTGTTTACGTCCGGTTACATTGTAATACAATATGGTGAAAATAAATACAAATTAAGCATATAAAAAATCTCCTGAATAAAAACCCATTACATATATGTTTAAATATAAAAGTATTGCATATAAATTCGTGCAAAACATGTAATTAATTACAAGAACTACAGTGCGTCTAATAATTTGGTCTAATTATTATAATGTACTAATATAATACCTGGTATAATGAATATTTTATATTTATATAATATATTGCCCAATTTATCCAATCGTCGAATTTATATTATATATCGCCTAATTTAATCAATTGGTACACGAACGGAAACAAGTGCAAACTGGTTTCAGTCGTGTCAAAAAATAAAGCTGTATAGTGTCACTTGATAATTAAGTTTTTACATAGAATCTTATAATGCGTCTAATAATTTCGTCGGAGACTGCATACAGACCTTGTCGAGCTGGCACATGGAATAAGAGTATTTGCAACTTTAAATAATTAAAAATGTAAGCTATTTTACATGCGAGTCACATGCATCTTAATATGGCTCTTTCATTTGATCGATAAAAACTGAAACACTGGCATCGTCGAAGGCGTCCATCCTCAGTGACGCATTACTAATGGTACTACTCGTTTTCTTCTTGGGCAATCTACTGTCCTCCGCCGAAGAAATCGAAGTGCCATTACCACTCGTGGTTGTAAGCAGACGGGATACCTTCCTGCCATTATGTCCACCATTTAAATTCATGTGTATGTGCTCGTGTCCTCCGGGTGCTTCAGAAACAATGGTAAAATCCTCAGTCAGTTCCATTCCAGACTTAAGGGTACTGTTGAAGTAGCTCATGGTTCGACTTCTGCATCGGTTTTTTCGGCCCACGCTTCTACCCAAGCAGCGTCCCAGAGTGTCTCTAAAAGCGTGTCTAAACTTGAGTGAGAGTATGCTGTAAAGTATGGGGTTGATGGTGGCGCTGACGTAGTATAATATTCCGGAGATGTTGGTTAAGAAGCTGAATATTGTGTAATCGTATTCTGTGGGATTCGATATGTAGATGGCCATTAACCGTTGCGCATGGAATGGTGTCCAGCACAGAAAAAAGGCGATGACAACAGCAACTGAAAATAAAAGACAAAAAAAAATATAGGAACTAGTTGTTTAATTCATTTCAATTCAAAACATTTCTAAAAATATTGAGAGATACAATATAATAAAATATATTGTAATGAGATACATTACACATTTAAGCTACCCTAATAGGAGATTTGACTTATTGATTTGGATGATTTAAAGATAATGCTGACGCCTGCATGCTAAATCTACATTGGTAAAGCAGATAGTGGTAGCTTCATCTGTATTATTATGCCTAGAATGTATGTGTGTATGTTTGGGATTTTCGCTCACTGGAACAACATTAGAGTAGATTCATTAGATTAGAGTAGTAGCATTAGAGTTGATTCTGAATCACTACGACATGATCAATGAAAGAGTAATCCGATCGGATATTCATCTTAACTAATATAAATCGGCTGCTAAGATAAAAAAAAGTTATAAATAAAAAATTTTACTCAAAATTGCAGGATTCGGAAAAAAATATTGTTCTCGAAGAGATTATGACAGCTCTCAGTAATTAAATTTTTGGATTACTTCCAGAACTATTATTAACTGCCAAAACAATTTTTATAAAATATAAGAAACACAATAAAAACTTATAAAACATATCAATATCCGTATTTCCTATTATTGCTTCTAACTCTAAGTAGGATAATAAAATTTTAAAATAATATTCATACTTTTTCCACATTCGGGAACAAACCTAACGCGAATTTTCAAGTATTTAACGAAACTGTTTCATTACTTGTATGTTCCATCAGAGTATTCAGTACAGTTATGGTTACTGAACATTTTTTTCTTTTTACGAATAAGAAGGCTTTATCGTACAAATTAGCCATCGACTCTCAAAATTGTACGAATATTTCTAGAAGATTTTTGGATTTCTTGGATTTTACATGCAATCATACGCATGTCAATACTAAAAAAAATATAGGTGTAAGGCTCTTAACAAATCGATTTTTATCTGACAGGAGGAATGATCTTTTCAGAAACTGCGAAAAAAAAAGCAGCTAAAGAAATGACTACAACTCTGACTTTCGTTTCACTTCACGCTTAGTATCGAATGGTGTATCTAAAGGAAAAAAATACTGTCGCATTTTTTTTATCGATAAAAACACTTTTTCTTCACCAAAAGCTATATTCAGTTCTCGAATTCTTGTTGCGGTCTTGAAAATGTCCAAATCATTCCTTTTTTTTCCTCCGAAAACAAAACAACATTTCTTCTGCCAATTCCGAATGGGAACTATTATTTATACTAACGTCTTTCGAATCTTTAGAATATATTCCTTTTGTTCGAATTCTCGTAAAATTTTGAAAAAAAAAAAGGTTGAAGGTTAAAACAGCGAATTGCTTTGCATGTGTATGCTATTGATTGTTCGCTTATTTTATAGACATAACTTTACTTATGAATTAGTTAAATAGAGAACGTAAGAAGAAGAACGTATTTTTAGAATTATTTTTAAAAATGAAGTACAAAATGTGTGTAGTTTGATTTGATACACATATATTTAATTGGATAGTATTTTTTATTTTCAAATTTAGCGGATAACAATTGCAAAAAATGAGTGAAAACAATCCCACGGACAATGCGACGGATTTAAGGTTATGTCAAGGTTCGTCTCTTGTGAATATCAATTGATTGTTAGGTTTTCTCTTTTGAAATTACATTACGACGCATTCACACACATTATTAATACAAATACATTTTCCATGGCGAGACGATGAGGCAACCACAAGCACTTTCACTGGTTGAAGAGGTCCACGAGGGAAAAATGCACAATATTACCGTGATTACAGAGCACGGAAGCGAGCGGAGCAGGAAAAAGAGTCGTTGAATAGAACTAGTGATCCTTCTACGACTGCTGGATTCTTCTACAATTAACGTCGCAGGTTACGAAGCTTAACTTCTTCCGCGCGGAGGGACTCCACGCACTAATTTTTAATTTTTTTATTGTTTCATTTAATTGCTGTCGAAAAAATTTTGAATTGTAAGATATGCAACTTTTTACATAATTTTAAAGTATGTAAATCAACATGGCAAAATACAAAATTTGAGCGAAATTAGTTGAATAGTTTTTATGAAAGCAAATTTTAAAAAAGTCGTATGCATAAAATACTATTTTACAGAAACTATTCAACCGATTTCGCCCAAATTTTATATTATGCCATGTATAACTAAATACTTTAAAATTATGTAAACAAAATTTTATCTTACTATTCAAAAATTTTTCGTCCCTTATTAAACAAAATAATAAAAAATAATAAATATTTTAAAAAAAAATTTTGAATGGAAATTATCTTTGGATAAGCGAATTTTATAATAGTGAGCAAATTTTTTTCATTTCGTTTAAAAATTTATCGTGACATGGTGAAATACGTAAAAATAAAATTCACATTAAAGATATTTAAACTTTGAAGTGCTCTCGTGACCAAAATATGAGGATCCTATTTCTCAGATTACGGCTACTCCTTATGGTTTAGAGATCAAGCACTCGAATTTGCTGGAAATAAGGTATGTTTATACAGAGTAAGTACGTTTTTGTGTCCAGTTTAGTAACTTAAAATATCGACTGTACTAATTAATTAGGATATTTGAGGTCACGCCCTCGTGTCGTTAGAAATGTGTCCTAGAGCATGAAGATTTAATCGTTAAATCAAAAGTAATTTAGGGAGGTTCGTTTTTTGTTTTGCTTACTGTACATTGGAAGTCGATAACTAATATTTAAGATTAAAAAAAAAGTACATTAAATTCTAAAGAAATTCTTTTGATTAAGCCAGGATTTAAAACATTAATATTACTGTAATCGCGCTAAGGCCGATGATGGAACATTTTAATCTTTTTTCTCCTCTCCGTTTCCATCAGCAATCAAAGATATTCTGGTGTTTTAAATCTTGCCTTCTTCGTTATTAAATTTAACGATTTTGGCAAAATTTTTGATTTTCTTTTCCTCTCAATAAAAGATTAATTTTCCACTCTTTTTGCGATTTTCACTTCATTTCTTTAAAAAGAATTTCAAAATTTTATATTAAGGGTGGTAACACCTTATATATCCTATCATTATGTTCGGAGAAGAAACAACATCAGAAGGCGGAGAAAATTTCAATGTGAATTTGCTTTAAAACATTTATCAAGGATCTCATATAAAATTACAGAGTTTCAGAAAAAAATACAGAAAGATATAAATGGAAGAATTTGCCTCAGTTTCCCAGAAATTAAATTAGTAAAACTTTATAAATAATTTCTCGGCTGTAAGTCATTAAGCCATTTTTAGCTTTAAATCCACCGGGTACATTACACTACAGTTAAATCCCAGCCACTAATACAGGAGAAGGAAAAGTGCAAATCGATTAGAAACTTTTAGCACTGATAATCTAACCCCAAACGAAGTTGTGTAGTGGAGGACACTCTAATCTCTATAGCTAATGGAAGCTTATTACTACTTATGGAATAAATTACATTACATTAAAATATCTGAAAAAATCCACTTTATAGAATTGCACAGGGAAAACCGGTTTTTATCTCAGCTCTTGGAGCAATCCTGTGAATAGTGTGTGTTTACTGTGAGCTTGATCAAGAACTACACTGCAAAAAATCATTAACCGGTATTTAGTGCAAAGTTTCTTATTATCCTAAAGTTTAGTCAATTGAAAGATCATTTTATCTTAGTTACTCCAAAAATTGGGAAGGATGATCGAGAAATACTTCCATGGTGCAACTAACTGCACCAAAATTTGGTAAGTTTATTTAATTGAAAGATCATTTTATCTTAGTTACTCCAAAAATTGGGAAGAATGATCAAGAAATACTTCCATGGTGCAACTAACTGCACCAAAATTTGGTAAGTTTATTTAATCAAAAGATCATTTCATCTAAGTTACTCCAAAAATTGGGAAGGATGATCTAGAAATACTTCCATGGTGCAACTGACTGCACCAAAATTTGGTAAAAGACGCAAAACTTTGACGGTTATTGTAAACTGAACTATATTTGTTTACTACGCCATGTTGTCTTTACAGTTCTGTCTCGGTGTATCGGAACGACTAATGCCATGTTGTTTCAAGTATCAACTTATTTAGGTAGGTAAATGTTTATTTGCTTTAATTATAGTTCATTTCTTTTAAGTTACCTTTTTAAACTTAGTTGGCGGTATAAAGTGGTTAGAGGTCTGTCATGAAATAACCTAATTCCGGTAAATAGCTTTATTACGGTAAATAGAAACCTGGGCTTGCATTTGATTGCTTTAAAAATACGTAATAATGGTGCAACCTTTTTCGACTTTAGTAAAAGAAAAAAAATGAAAATAGGTGTTTTGTTTCTTCAAACACCTACTTTTGGTGCAATCTTCTGTTGATATTTGGAGCTAATGAAAATACCAAATTGTGGTAAAATTGAGCTCCACTTTATGTACCCAGCAAATGAATGCCAACTTTTGGTGCAACGTGGCTCCAAAGTTTTAACAATGTAGTACAGGAGCCTTAACACAGCTACTGGAGACGTCATGGGATTCATTCTTATTGCACTGTAAAAAGTGGATACACAAATTTCATAAACCTGTACATTTTATACAGTGTAGAATAATAAAAAGGGATTCCTGTTTTGCTTTTTATGTTTTTACAGAAACTTTTCACCGTGAAGGCTAAAGTTTCTTCAGTAAAATACAATGAATTGTAAGAGATGAGTGTCTTTTTAGCTTTGAAATTAGAAGTTTCACAAATTGTAAGATTTCCAATAACTTTTTTTCAAATGAAAGGATAAGTAAAACGAATTTAGTAAACATTCACAGTAAGAAATGAATTTAAGACTCAAAGTCAAAGACAGAAACTTGAATTTTTTTCCCTAAAATCTTTGAATAGCAATGATTAGTTTTTAATATTTGCATGAGAATATGAATTATCCTTAATCAAATATTAGAAACAGCTTTTGATTTCGACTTTGCTTCGTTTTTTTGTATTGTATTTTTATACGTAAACATTGGACCTTAGAAAATGAAAAATCATTTTCAGATAAATACGTTATTTATAAAGTATATTTAATTAACAGTCTGAAAAAAAAAATACATCTAATGTCTTAATATATGACTAAAAAAACGAAATTCCGACGATAAAACCAAAATATAGGGTATTCAAACCATTCATTTGGAAATGTTTTCCCACATATGATTTTCAAAATTATGGTTCTTATTACCACACATTTAGTACAAAATACAAAAATTAAAAGCAAATGTAACAGAATAAATGGCTTTCATGTCTTGCTCCAAAGTATCATGATAAAATTACGGAAAAATTCCAGATTTTAACACAAATCATAAAACTTTATTTTACTGTTAACTTTAGCAAAAACATTACCCAAAGTGCTTAGGTAAAATTGCCGAAACACGGTAAGTATTATCATATTTTGGTAGTTTTAACTCAACTTTTTTTCTCAGGGTGAAATCTCATAGCAACTTCAAGATCCTTCTTATTAACTTATTTCATACATTAACAGCAACAAGTCAAAAGAAAAAAGATGGAAGTTTCTTTTATTGCCATTTTCCACGTGATTAAATAAAAGTAAAGTAACCGAGAAGGTCGAAAGCATCTTATGTTACGGAGCCATAGTCATAAACATGTATAAAGTCATTTATGTGTTGCAAACGGCAGCGACAGTAGATGATTGATTGACTCAATCAGCTCGCTTCATTTGAAATCGCCAAGGAATTTATCGCCGCTTGGGTGTGATCATTTATGTCAGAAAAAATGGCAAATATCTCACACAACTACTGCTGGGTAAATGGGATAGTTTCTTTCCCCAGTCGAAAAGAAATATGTCAAAGGACAATCTTTTTTCGCAGATGCCAACTTGGATTTAGAATGAATAAAATAACACAGATATCTTCCGACATTATAGTTGACTTTAGAAGTGTTTATGAAATAGATTGATAGATTTCAAATTTCATCAAAACTCTTTTACTCTAACTTCTAAAGTAATTCCCCTTTTTTTTGTTTTGAAAATAACATTAAACATTATCAAATTTTTGATAAAGTATTTGTTTTCTTATTGTTATAACCCCTAACATTCACACTTTAATTAAAAAAGTTGCCCTTGACAAGAGCTCTAAAAATATAGATTAAGGGGTAATTACAGACTATATATATATATATATATATATATATATATATATATATATATATATATATATATATATATATATATATATATATATATATATATATATATATATATATATATATATATATATATATATATATATATATATATATATATATATATATATATATATATATATATATATATATATATATATATATATATATATTTATATATATATATATATATATATATATATATATATATATATATATATATATATATATATATATATATATATATATATATATATATATATATATATATATATATATATATATATATATATATATATATATATATATATATATATATATATATATATATATATATATATATATATATATATATATATATATATATATATATATATATATATATATATATATATATGACGATGATGTATATATGAAATAAAACTAATCAACGTTACACTACTTAAATACTGTGTATTTATTTTAATTTTTGTTTTAAAACTTCTTTTGTCCTGAGTTGGATTCAAAAAGTAAAATTTAAAAAATGACATTTGCATTAGGATAAACTTTTTTCTAAGTAGAGTTGCTTTTTACAAATGATAATACTATATAATAATTATTATCGCATAAAATTGCCCTAGTAAAAAAGTAAAGTATTTTAAATATTTTTGAATGACATTATAAAGACTGAATAAAAATTATTAAACAGGCATTAATAAAAGAGTACCCAAAAATTTATATAACCTTTTAATTTACCAATAATATTTGGAATACTAAAATTTAATTTAGTTAGATTCTAAAATACTTAATTGTTGGTTTCTTTCTAAGAATTTTAAGCACATGTATTTGTTGAAAATGAAATAAAGTTTTCTGGAAACATAGTACAGCAAAACAAGAAAACTGCTCAAAGATTTATAAAAATTAACTAAACTTATCACTCTTCACAATTCGATTTTTTTATTAAAATCGACCGAAATGTTTTCATTATATAAGGGTTAAAATGACTGTTACATATACTATTAGAAGGCAACTGTTAATACATTGAGAAAATTTAAAAAATTACTCGAACTTAATGAAATACAAAACTATATTATTTAATTTAAACGTATTACTTTTTAAATTGAATCTATGAAAAAAAATCTACTTGTCGTTGGGGAAACCCCAACTCTTCTAGAAAAACATATATTACTATTAAGTATTACGAAAACAAAAATACATTAATTGCCCCCAGGTTTGTAAATAAGGTAAATTAAAGTATTTTGAGTGAAATATTCAACGTCATTCAACTTTTCTTTTCCTCGCATTACATGAAACTAGAAGAAAGAAATTAGAAAACTCTTGAAATCAGAAATGATGCTTCAGATGCGAGCAATCACGAAGAAAGAAGAAACGACAGTTAATTTCGGGAAAGACTAATAACACACTTGGGATTAATATTAAAGATATATTGCGCTGTAAGCCAGAAGCTAAATTATTACGTTGCAGAATCGGTTAAACAACTTCGAGAAAGGTTTTTATTGAATACTATACTTTTCGTGCAGTTCATTATGGGCTCTAGTTGTTTTGTCTACTTCTTCTGTTGCATTATGTATGAAAACAAAACTTTTACAAATGTTGTTTGAACTTTAGAAACCATTTATAAAAAGTCGTTTTGTTATTTTTTGTTTCTGTTTCATCCTATATTTTAGTTTTTAGAATAGACATGGGAAAATAAGTATTCAAAAGTCAATGCTGCGATTTAGAATGCTATAATGATTAGTTTACCAAATTTGATTTCATTTATTAACTTAAATTTCTATTTATTTATAAAACGAAGAAAGTACTCCTAACTAATAATACTAAAAGTTTTATAATAATTGTTAAGTGGTAAGCAAAAGTAAAGTTCAAAATGTAGAGAAAACATGGAAAAATTACAGAACAATGAAAAAAGGGAAAAAGAAAAATAATAATAAAAATGTTTAAAAAAATTCCGAAAAAAGGAGAAAAAAAATTAATAAAATTCCGGAAAATAAAAGATATAATCTTTTCATCAGCTCACACGATTAGATCCGAAAAAAAGGAGTGCTTTCTAATATTGTATCAATATAGCCAAAGCAAAATATATCAATACAATAGTGTGAGGAGCACTCAAAAAAATATTAAAACAAAAATTTAAAACAAATAAAAAGGAACACATTAAGTAAAAATATCACGTAAAAACAGAAAATAAAATATAAAGAAAAAACAGAACAAAAGGTAAAACGAAATCTATAAAGCGAGCAGCGAATTCAAATGAATTTACATGAATGGGAAATTTTTTAATAATGAAATAAAATATTTTCGTAACAAGATTGCCAGACTACAAAATATGAAAACAGAAGCTCAAATTGAGGTAAAAGCGTAAATAGAGGAGTTTTCTTTTATAGAAAGTTTTTTATTATTTTTGTTTTTCTTCCTTAAAACAAAACTCCTCTATTTACGCTTTTACCTCAATTTGCGCTTCTGTTTTCATATCTTGTTTTTACACACACATATATATGTATGTATATATATGATTATGGTATTTTTTATTCTGGAAAAATAATCTTTTTTGAGTCATTTATTAATTACATTTTGAAATCTTCTTAGTAATTGCGCATGGAGAAAAACATAAAACAGTGAACTTACCGTTATTCCATGATTATTACAAAACCATTATTCTTCTTCCCTCACATTTAACAAAAAATACAATTTTGAAAAGCAAATTTAACTGATAAAATGGTTTATTTTTCTGCAGTAATCTAAGATACCATAATAAAGGCATTAAATTTTACGACATTCGCCAAATTTTTATTTTTACCAATACCAAATTTACCATTTGCCAAATTTAACCGCTAAAATGTTTTTTTTTCAGCCATAATCTAAGATACCATAATAAAGGTATTAAATTTTACGACATTCGCAAAATTTTTATTTTTACCAATACCAAATTTACCATTTGCCAAATTTAACCGCTAAAATGTTTTTTTTTTCTGCCATAATCTAAGATACCATAATAAAGGCATTAAATTTTACGACATTCGCCAAATTTTTATTTTTACCAATACCAAATTTACCATTTGCCAAATTTAACCGCTAAAATGTTTTTTTTCTGCCATAATCTAAGATACCATAATAAAGGTATTAAATTTTACGACATTTACCAAATTTTATCACATGCTATATTTTATTGTTAAATTTACCTAAAATAATACTACAGCGCATTTGTAAAAAATACCGGGCTGCCTGGTGTTCTCATAACCAGAAACACTGTAAATAGTATCATTTATTTTTATCATACTTTTTTTTCCAGCGTCATTACAACTTTTAATGTAATTTTATCATTACAGCTTTTTGATGTAAGTAATCCATAAAGTCAAAAAGCTTAACATTATTTTCGGTACTAATAATATATGCTAAGTTATCAGTTGCTAAAATAGATAAAAATTATTATCTGAAGTGTTTTTCTTTCATTTAGAAAAGTTAGAAAAACCAAATATTTTACAGAATTGTCTAGATCAATATTAAACGCCTTGATATTAATTAAAAAATTTCTGAAAATTACAGAATGAAACGTTTTGTGTTTGGTCCAAAAAAATTGAAAAAACAAATGTTTAATAATTTTTTCTACAAATATTAAAAATTTATTGAAGTGAAAAAAATGCACGAAAAAAATTAAATCTTAATATGTCAAAGCATTTTCTGTAATAATATTAAAAACCGTGTTATGGAGCGAAAAAATCTCTGAAAAAATACAATCTGAAACGTTTTCGTTGGATTTGAAAAAAAATAAAAAACCAAATTTTTAGTAATATGTTTTTATTAATATTAAACTCTATTTTATCAACTGAAAAAATGAACAAATGAAATACTATGTGACATGATTTTCGTTCGATTTGAAAAAAGAAATGTTCAATGAAAATTATTAACATTTAACATTCAAACACAAGAATATTTTGAATGTTAAATGTTATGCAGTTTGCAACCAATAGAAAAATATCACATATTAGTACACGAACCTCATTTGCAATTAAAGATATTTACTGTTATTAAAGAGTTTTCTAAAAACTAAAGGAAAATAACCTGTTTATTAATTTAAATAGAGTGATTTTTAATGAATACTATTTTTTTCTTTGTTTTTATATAAGGTTTTTTAAGAACTAAAATTATAATATAAATGATATTAGTTATTTTGATTGAATAAATTGTATTTATATTAATAACAGAATTTTGATGAAATTATTTTCTAAACCTTTTTCCTTCATCATTGTTTGACTTAATGATATGGAAATATTATTCAAAATTTAAAATGAAGAGAGTTTCTAGAGGAGGAGTAAATGCCATATCTTTATACAGAAAATCTTAAAAAGCATGTTTAAACTATTGGAAGAATCTTTCTGGATTAATAAAGAAACATTCTTGGATTGAGAGTTTTTAAATTATAGTTCATCAGAAATATTTCAAATACCTGAAAGACCCTTATCAAACTGGTTTTTTTCCTCTTTTTTTGCAGTTGAATAAAAGTGTTTGTAGGGATAAATATTTTTATATTTATTCTTCACTGATTGGAAAATGCTGTATATTGAAAAGAACTTGGAAGGTTTTTGTGAATGCCAAGGGATAAAAGCATCTGAGATATTGAGAAATAATGCGTTTTACATATTCTGGGTTTCATTTTATGCTTTATATTTTATTATCAACACATTTTGGTTTATGTTAAAAACACTTATAAAACTTTGCATAATTTGCAGATTTGACTGACAATTTATGTGGCCATCCTTTCTTTAGGAAAAAATGACTTTGAAAGTAGAACTAATTTTCTTTAAAAAAAATTTTCGAGTTGTATTTTTAATTATTTTAATTAGTTCAAGTAATGCTAAAAACTACTTAGTTAAATAAGCCTGTATTTTATCAATATTCAAATTACATGCATTTTTAGGGATGTATTATTTTTTAATCTGTGGCTAGAAGAAAACTATTCCTAAACAAAGTTATCATTAAAAAATATTATTAAAAAAACTAGAATTTTATGAAATTAGTTTTTTTTTAATTAATATCAACCTTTAAATATTTTATTATCAAAAATTTATTTTTTCTAGTAAAAATGAAATACATTTATTACTAATCGGGCTTTAAAAAATTCCTATATCGAAAGCCGCAATATAAAGCTTTAAACTCAATGAGGGAGAGTGAATATTTCTCCCTAGGTGATTACTTATTGAAACAGACTACGGACACAAAGGTCCCAGGTTCAATGTCAGTCGGTGAAAAAGAAAGTATTTCTTGCATTCCTCTTTCACATTGGGAACAACGATCACGCAACTCTCTTTACTCCATGGCAGATGTCAGCACTACACAAGTTTGTCTCTCATTGATTTACAAACAAATCGCCTGAGTCTCAAACAACGTCAACGCCTGAAGTGAAAATAATTTTTAACATAATGCATTCATTCAAGTATAACGTTAGCATATTTCAAGGGAAAAAATTTGCGGAGAGGCTTATATTTTTATACTCATACCTTTTACCTTTTATATATATATATATATATATATATATATATATATATATATATATATATATATATATATATATATATATATATATATATATATATATATATATATATATATATATATATATATATATATATATATATATATATATATATATATATATATATATATATATATATTGTTTTTATGTCAAATATATGGTGAAAATTTGAGAGTATAATATAAAGAAACAATTTCGAAAACGCTGAAAACTATGCGAATTTCTGCATAATTGCTCATGGTAGACTTGCATAATTTTAAAACAAAAAAGGTTTTAGTATAATAATTTGTCATTTTACGAATTTATTGCGGCTATATTCCTCATCTCATTATTATAATTTTAAAAGTTTCTTGGACTCCTGGAATGTGTCTAGCCCATGTGAAATGAGTCACCAACAACTAAAATGAACTTATTGTTAATAATTTTGAAATATGTATTTTTTAAATATGTACACTAGCACCCTGTGTACACATTAAAGATTATAGACATTTTTCTTAACTATGTAAAATGAAATAATTAATGTTACAGAAAAAAATGGTTTTAAATTTTAATTTTTATTCGATTAGAAATAAAAAAAACTAGAATGCAGAATGTGTGGGAATATCTAAAAGGTTTCAGCAATATCGTTTACAACTTTTAATGTTCTTTTTATCAAATTTAAATAAAATGTATTAAACGTAGTTAAATCAATGTTCTAAAGAAAATGTATTTCCCGTATCAAACTTTGCACTCATAACATGTGCAGTTCATTGGAAGTATTTAATTTAGTCTAGACTTTATATTAAGATCTGTAAATATATACTTCTAACCAAACAAAATTCACTAATGGTAAAAAAATTCTTTTTTTTATTGTTATGAACACAATTCGATTGCTAACAGTTATAGTATTAGGTTCGTAACTAGTAAAATTGGAAAATGCGGAAAGGAATAGTTATTAAAGATAGTTAATGAAGTCTCGAAATCAGAAAATATCTTTTCCATACAAATATTTCCATTAAATATGTATATACTTTGATAAAAAGAAAAACTTAAATTTATATTTCAAAATAATTCTTAGTGTGGTTAAATACAGGTAGATTTAATTTAAATCTGATTAAATTTTGAAATAACTCTAGAAACTCTAGTTAATATTGAAATTTAAATTATTCGAATTTAATTAAATTAACATTTTTATCCTTTATTACCTTTTATCCCTTGAGAATGACAAACAAAATAACAATATTTTTATGCATATACATTATGTATATAAGTTAGGAATACAAAAAAAGAACATGGAAAATTTCTAAGGAGAAAAACTATCGATAAATAAAATATATTTAAAACTTAATAAAAAGTTTAAAAAAAATTAAAAAGTCGGAAAACAAAATAAGGAAAAGATATAATCTCGTCTTCAGCTTACACCATTATAACCGTAAAAAAATTTCTTTCTAATATCGTATTATTATGTGAAAGTAAAATATATCAACACAATAGTATGAGGATCATCAAAAGAATTAAAACGAAAATAGAACATATTAAACAAAAATAACAAAATAAAACTTATCAAGTAAAATATAAAGAATAAAAATTCATGAAAAATACGGAATATTCAGGAAAAAAAGGAATACAGAATATCTGTGTGCATTGGAACCCTCCAACATACACAGATTTAATTCCTCAAATCACTCACTTTTTCACATTAAAGATAAGCTTTCAAATAGAGGTAAACAGGATCAGGATGTAAAATCTCTTAATGCAGACAAATCTTAATACAGACAATTCTGTTAAGATCTCTTAATACAGACAAACTAAATGTAAATTTTGTTCCTAACAAGGAAAAAGCTTTAAATATACATTACGATATTGAACCAATGAAAGATTTTACTTTCGCCTTTAAAAATAATGAGATTTATGAGCCTCAAGATCTTATTAACAACTTTTCCTTTACTAATTTATACTTCAAAATTTTTTGTTTCGATCTTGGAAAAGCCAAAATAAGTAGAATTTCACTAAGTAAAAAATGAGATTACTTATATTTTGCTATTACTTTTCAAAACCCTATTTTAGATACGTTTGAGGTATAAGGCAAAAACTATTGGTATAAGGCAAAAAGACCAGGACTCTCTCTATCTCTCCCTGGTGACAGGCAAACCAACACCTGCCTATCCCGACTGGCCAGTGGACACCTGAAAAGTCTCACTTTTTCTGCAAATCAAAAGATCTTTCCTCTTTGCCCTAAATGCCAACAAAACCAGGCATCACCTGAGCACATCTTGATCTGTTTAGGGCTGGACTGGAACGATATTCATTCCTCTCCCATTCTGGTTTCGGATTTTCTCAATATCAACGGATTCATTGATCTGGTCTGACCCCGTCAGACCAGATCGGAATTAGCAACAACAACAACAACAGATACGTTTAAATTTCATAAAATATTGGAAACATTAAAAAGTTTGATTCCATTAAAAGATTTAATATTATTAAAAGCTATAAATACTTGTATAATAAAACTCTTAGTAGCACTATTTTTAATCACAATGATATTGGCAGAAAATTAGGGAAAATTAATATATCCGATTATGAATGCCGATGAGAAAATAAGCAATTCGAATGCGCTGATAAACATCATAAACATATTATTACTTGCAATTTAAATACTATAAAAACTTTAATATAGTTTTTAACTAAGAAATTTAACGTTAAATGGCACAACATTTAAACCCTTTTACCTAACATAAATTAATAAAATTCTAAAATACTTTCTTAATTATCTCAAAAATTTTTGTTTAAAGATATCAAGTAGATTTTCCTTACTTTCAGGAGTGTTAGCAGAATAGAAATGGGCTGTTTATTGTTACTTTAAAAACTTTATTTTCAATAATAAGGAAAATTTAAAGAGGCATTAACAATTCAACAAGTTTTTCTAAAATTGATCAATAAATTAAGGAACTACAAAAGAATTTCATAATTACTCCTATAGACAAAGCTAATAGTAACTATGCAATCTTCCGTAAAAAAATTATGTTGAACTTTTAAATAAGGAATTAAAAAATAGAAAAAATTTTAAGCTTCGTAATTTAAATATTAATACTATAATTAAAAATTTTTTAGCTTTCAATAAAAGGTTTAAAATTATAATTAATAATATACAATTTCCATACTTAATTAGTTCAACATTTCATGTAATCCCTATTAGATTTAGAGCAATTACTTGTGATCAATAGCATTCCTTTTTCTAAACTGAAAGATGTTCTTTTGAGTTATTACTACGATTATAAAAATATCCTTATATGCGAATTAGATTATAGGGAAAATCTGACTAATATTTGCCGTCTTAATAATTATCTTAACAATGGAAAGCATTTTTTCATTCACATACGTGGATCGCTAAAAAAAATCACTAAAAAAGAAAAAAATATCTGCATTGTTGACTTACACGATCAAAGAAATAATTTTTAAATTAATATGCATAAATTAATTACATGGCGTTCTAATGTTTCTAAAAACATTTTAATTAAATATTATTTTTATTCAAATGAATAGATTTAATAGAATTTATGGTAATGCTTATTTATCAAAAAAAAAATGCAAACTTTTCAAAAAATTTATAAAAAACATTGGATATTCAACTAATGTAATTAAATTTTATGTAAAAACATTAAGGTTAATTGTATGTCATAATTTTTGATAAATTTATTAAAAATTAATTTGTTTGTTAAATTTATATTTTTACCATGTGCAAATCCAAATGGAAAAAATTCGTGGTTGAAAATCTTCTTATAATTAATAAAGAATATTTCTCGAATAATTTTTTTCCGAATAATTGTTTTTAAAATAAATGTTAATGATTTCTCTAAAAATAAGCAGAAGTTAAATTTTAGAATTAAAATTCAACCTTATCAATTAGAAAAATTTAAATTACCCAACATAATATTATTACCCTGAGAATATCCAATTTCGGACCAATAAACGATAAAGCATTCGTATGATATGATCCTTAATTAAAAAATTGATCCTTAGCAGTCAAATTAGTTGTCATCGGCATTAAATGTTAAAAAAGCCAGATATAAATCTATCTTGGGCATGAGAAGTGTAAATTATTCATTTAATGACATTTTCCTTTTAATCAATTTAACTTTGATTACATAAATATTAAATATACATTTATGAAAATTATATTCAACTATTTTTCATTAATTTACTATAAATATTTAACTAATCGTGTCAGTTCAACTATTTAAGTTATATTATGTTTTCAATTAACCTGCTTAGAAGAACTGGTTCAATTAACCTGCTCAGAAGTCGTTCTGGTTGAATACCACGGATGAAACTTGGTTCATACCTTATATTGGGGGACCATAATGAAAAGAATTCTGTAATAGAACAGATGGCACCTTTCATGTATGAAGAAGAGGGTTAATTCAATTTAAAAAGCTATAAAATCTCTTTATGCCGCTATATAAGTCCAAAAATAAAAGTATTTACAGAAACTGAGACACGCACTTTTAGAAATAAAACTCTCACTTTTGACGATTCAGCAATCCTTGAGCCATATTTCTTAAATTTTGAGAATTATTTCGTCGTGAAATTACTTGATTCGTGTCGAAGCGGGAACTCTTAAATACTTGACGAAAGTGTATCCTCAACTAGTAACCTAATCATCATAGTGCTTTGGGGGAGTTTGTTTACTGAAATGACAACACTAGGATGAAGACTAGACGATCGAAAATAAAGTAACGAAATTAGCCGACCAGCTATATGTTGGATGAGGAGCTGGTTTCATACCAGGAAAATCCCGAGTTCGAATTCTTGTTAGGGCATGGGCGTAATTTATCTCTCTGTTCTATTTGTCTTTCTTGCGTTACTAGGGTGACATTGGCCCACCTATATGGTTCCCAGTATAAAATTAATATTAGAAACGTTAGATGTATTAGGCCTTACTAGATTTTCTATTATTATTATAATTTTTTTTTCCTTATACTTTTTTTCCTTTTTACTTAATTCTAACAAACCAAATAAGCTTTTGTACTTCAGTAAAAACAAGCATATAAAATGCATCCCAATATCCTCTATTTGCGTTTTTATTTTCATATTTGGTAATCTGGCAAACTTATTACGGAAATCATTTCAATCATTTTTGAAAGATGTCGGAAAATGGAAGCATATTTGAATTCGCTACTCACTTTATATGTTACATTTTGTGTTTCATTATGTATTTTTCGCGAAATTTTACTTTCGATTTTTTACTTCAAATGATTTCTTTAGTTTTTTTCTTCTTTTTTTTAACTTAACATGTTCTATTTTCGTTATAATTTTCTTGGTGCTCCTAAAACTATTGTATTGATATATTTTGCTTTGCCTATATTATAATATAATATTAGAAAGCATTATTTTTTTGAGAATATGATCTTGTGGGCTGATAAAGAGATTATATCTTTTCCTTATTTTGCTTTCCAGAAATTTAATTTTTTTAAATATTTTTGCAAAAATACTTTATTTATCAAAAAGTTTCAAAAATGTATGTATTTTTTCTATGTTTTCTTGGTATTTTTGAACTTTTTTAGGGGTTATATATACTTGCAGCTTATGCGCAGTAAATAAAATATATTATTATAAACTTATTATTAACTATCTTCTATCTTTCTTTTCTTTTACTATTTTTTGTCTCTTATATATCTTGCCGAGTGGAAGGATTAAAACAGGTCTTAAGTCGGGAAGGAGGGTACAAAATTTATTTATTAATTATTAGACAACAGCAGTCATGAGAGTGTGTAAAAGTGAGCACGAAAAGTTGCGCTCCTCAGTTATATGTTAGGGAAAATCTTGCAAAGTAAAATCCATAAAATGTCTTAATTTAGGGAAAGAGGGAAATCTTAGTAGTTGTTATTGGTTCATGAAATAGATCGAGCATTTCCCACACAGAGCAAAGGGAAAAGTGTCCTGCTTTTAATTAAATGCATACTTGTGCCGAAAATAGATTTAAGAACAGGAAGTGGCTTTTAAAAGAGTGAGAAAGTATTTCGATTAGAATAATTAATTAGGATGAAGTTTTATGACAAAGAAACTAACATAAAAAGATCAATTGAAGCTTTTTATGTTACATATATATATATATATATATATATATATATATATATATATATATATATATATATATATATATATATATATATATATATATATATATATATATATATATATATATATATATATATAATATAATATATGTATATATATTTATATGTATACATATATATATATATATATATATATATATATATATATATTTATATGTATACATATATATATATATATATATATATATATATATATATATATATATATATATATATATATATATATATATATATATATATATATATATATATATATATATATATATATATATATATATATATATATATATATATATATATATATATATATATATATATATATATATATATATATATATATATATATATATATATATATATATATATATATATATATATATATATATATATATATATATATATATATATATATATATATATATATATATATGCAATGCATACAATGCAATTTTCCAATCCAGGGGCTTTTAACAATTCCCCTTTTCTGCTTAGCATTTCCTAAAATAAGGAAAAACTTGATTCCTTTAGTTCAGGTAACAAATTTTAAGAGAAGTAAAAGCTTGCATTATAGTTGCAACCAACTACGACCAAGTAGAAAATCTCCAAAAAAATGGAGTTGTTAATGGCCACTGCATTTTAAATTAGTGACCCCAATTCAAATGCCAGCTGGCCAACACCAGGCCAACACAGACCACAGTGCTGATGTGAAACATCCTCATGATAGACAGATAATGGGTTAGAGTCTTTCTGCCGTCAGGCTAACGTGAGAGGTTTCGGGGTTCTCCATGTAACGTAAGCACTGGTTGGTTCCATCAAAAAAGTCCTCTTCGAAGGCTAGTTTCTCCCAATACTTGATGTAAAAGTTTCAATATCTTCTGGATTGGTTTTAAAATCATAATGCTACATAGTTGAACATTGGTAGTGGTAAATTCAAAGTTGATTCGGCTGTACAACGACGGTCATAAAATAATGTTATATGAATGATGGTCGCATGAAAGTTTCGCTATGAGCAAGAAAAGAATGCAATTTCTTTCTTTGTCAACAAGAGTCACCACCTAGGTTGGCGCAATTTTCCTTGTTGTTAAAAGTCCTTTAAAGTCTTAAAAGTCATAAAAAGATGATGTCACGAATTGCAGATTGATGTGAACTGAAGGCTATCTTCACCTAAGTTTTAAGAGAAGTGAACTGTCATTGCTTGTTTAGCTCAGGAAAAATCGATTGACTTGTTTCAACTTGTTTTAAACGTTCTCATTGAGTGCAACATATACCTCATTTTAAACGAGAGCAGTATGTTCTCATCTGCAGTATGAATGATGCAATTATTATTGTTTTCAAAGATAACGTGATGGGGAAACTGTTTTCTAAGTATGCGGAGAAAATTCATGTTAATTATTTTGCTCATACTTTTAAATGATCGGGATGGCCGATTAGCTCAAAATAAGGAGAATGGGCTGTATAAGAATGCTTCGGCCTATCCTGGGCTGGTTGACCAAATATAATAATGAAATATGCAATACATACTATTTTCATTTTAGTATAAAATTAAATTTTAAATTTATGATTTAAATTAATTACATGCTGGTTGATAAAACTTGTTTTAGTTAAATTTTAAAAGAGTTTAGCTTTCAGGTGTAATCAATCAAAATTAAAAGTCAGGTTTACCAGCCTTAATTGTATTATATCACCCTATAATAAATATATAAAGGAGAGTAGGGTAAAACCGGGTACCATAGTTTTAGTGAAATTAGTTCTGTTTTTTAGTGAACAAACTCTGAATCAAACTTTACTACTCTATAAGAAGGCGTGCAGTTGATTAAGTTACGCTGTCCGTGTAAATGTCTCCACCAAGTCTTGAATCTTAGCTAATTGGTATTACCCCACTTTCCCCAATACTAGTTTCTTAAATTCAGGGTAGTTTAAATACTTAAAATATTTATACTCATATGGTTGCGAATGCTGTCGCCAGACGAAGGATATACAACAAGCATTTTAGCAAGGCAACAATCCCCGATCTAAACTGCCCAAGAAACCTCTCCTCTACAATAGCTAGGCTACGTACTGGACATTTCAAGGGCATGAAGATCTCACTCACCCATATAAAATTCTATCCCATGTGCAAGTACTGTCCTCATTTGCAACTAACTCCAGACCATGTTTTTGACTGTCAGGTTATTATCGGCTCCCTCTTTCAACTTGGAGCACCTCCCATCGAAATTCTTCATAGCCATCAGGCTCCAGAACTTACAAACCCTGTTATCAAGACTTTTGGAGGACTCTAATCTTTGCACTAGCATAGACACGACAACAACAACAACAACTCATATGGTGATTGGTATGTCCTTGTATTCGTAATTTCAAGTACTATACATTTCCCTTCTCTATCATAGCTCTCCTTCTCATTCCATTTGTGGCCAGATATTTTTACTCTCGCTCCATATTTTTCGTATTATTTTCTATTCACTATTTCCCTCTTCTTTAATTGCCCTGAGGGTCCAATCAAAAATTTGCTTTATCTGAACTTTCATAGGCCCTCATAGGACATGACCAATCCATTTGTGCTTAATTTTTTTGTGCTTAATTGGTTTCTGTTCTGCTTTTTCAAGGATTTCTGAATTTAAAATTTTACGGAACCACTTGATACGTAAGATTCTTTTCAAAAATATTGTTAATAATTTTTATTCGTGTTATTTTTATTGCAGTGTCAAGTCTCGGATTTATAGAGTAGGACAGAATTAACATTAGTGTTGAAAATCTTAATTTTTGTTGAATTTTTTTTTCCTTCCAGAATTTATTGAGAATAGCAGACAGTGATAGCCTGGTTGGTAGGTCGTTGGGCCCATGTCCAAAATGTCATGAGTTCGATCCTCGCCGGAAGTCTCCTCGTGTAGCAAATGGTTACTGGTGTACGTTAAATTTGTCGGGTCACAAAGTCCTCAATGTTTCCATAGCAATAATGCCTCTGGGAGTACTGACTTAGAGATTGATCGTTCGCTGGTTTAAAAATTACGATCTGTGGATGAATCAATGAATGAGTTCGCCATATATACGGGCTGTGACGTATGCGTGCGTCTGATGTAGAATTCATGGCCATAGATGACCCAACTGGAAAACAAGAAGAAGCTCACCCTTTTCGCCTTAATGGTATATGAGAACAACTTGGCACTTGGGGAAACTGAATTCGCATTGCAATAGGAAGCCTGGTACCTGTGCGAAGAATTTGAGCAGTTTCTTTGTTTACCTTGGAGTGAATCTGAATTTTGTTTTAATAGCTACTAAGTTCTTGTCAATTGGCTCAATTTTTCCTATCAATAATGCGCCAATGTAATCTGTTCCTATTAGTAAGCCTATTTCCGGTACATCTTCGCCCGTATCACTTAAATTAATATCTTTCCTTTTCAAAATAGGATATATATAAGAATTTTTGTACTCGTGGAATATAACCACAAATTTTTTCTTTATCCAAAACGGAAATGTTTTCCTTGAAATCTGAACATAAACTTTGCAATGTAATGTTATACCAGATTGGTACCAGAAATAAAAAAAGAAAATTGAAACTTGTAAAATATTGAAAACAGATATCAAATCATTTTTAATTACCTTTTCTGTCTTCAAGACGGCTTCCATTTCTTTCAAAGATCTTGTTAATAATCGCCGAAGTTGCGTTCTCTCACGTTTCAAATTTTCCACAGTCCTGTCACGGACACCACTTGTTAAAAGATTCGAAATAAATACTATGGAATTTTATAGAAGGAAAACGCTTTAATTACGATATTTACAATAATTTTGGAAGCCTAATGAAATTCGAATATCAGCATATCTAAATCAAAATATGCAACTATTGTAGAATTGAGTTGTAGGCTGCTGATACTTCAACAAACAACAACATTGAGAGTAGCGCTTTGTTTAATCGATTCATATATATTCACCAGTACCTTTTTTGTTGTTAATAAGATACGTAAAACTGTTTATCTCCACTAGCTTCTTATTTTTTAAGAATATCACATTTTGTTGTTTATGATTAATTTTCAAATATCCGCAATTACCTTTATTTAAAAGTCAAATAAACCTAATAATATTATAATATAACGACTTCATTAAGACTGAAAAACATTGAAATAATAGTGTTAGTAGTTTATTTGACATTTGATTAGATTAGGTACCTCATTCAACAAAATTATTTTTCGGTAAACATAATAATTTGAATAAAATAATTTATGACGATCAGAATACTCTCTATCTCAACTTTCTAAATATTGTTTTGGCATTTGCATAATTTCTTATTCTTATTCAATCTCATGATTTTTTTAGATCTTAAGCTGTCAAAAGTATTATTTCTTGGCGACAAATTTTCTAAAATCCTTTATTAAAATCATTGTTACGAGTTTGAGCTGCTTAATCAGAGATTAATTTGGCTCACTGCCAATAAGAAAGACTTTTTAATAAAACTAAGTAATCAACCGAAAAAAATCGAGAAAATGTTTAGCTTTCTTAAAGAAGCCTTTTTCAAATGCAGTTGAGAAGAAGTAATTAGGTTTACGTCTCATTACACAATGTGTCTTGGTTTAATATTAGTTTGTGATGAAACTAAGCTTAAAATGAGAGTTTTATATTAGTATTTGGAAGAATGAATTATTTAAGCTTTGGTTGACAAGTATTTTATGTGTAAATTCAAGAATTACTTCATTTAAATTTAATTTAAGTTTTAATTCTATAGAAGATGTTCTATTGAATCTATTGTTTCAGAAATGCACAGGTAATTGTATAAATATTTTTGATGACAAAGCTTAGTTTTCTAAATATTGAAATTTACAAAATTATTTCATAATAAATAATCAAAGCATAGAAATAATTTTTGGGCTAAACAAAGCTATTTTATTTTTGAAAAAAACATTATCTTAATTTTAATTAAATTTCAAATCAAGTCTTGATTACCGATTGAGGTGATAAAAGATAAAATATTTAGTAACGAGCTAAGATGAAACATTTTGTAAAGGATATAATTTATGAAGGATCAATTTTTATTAAAGATAAAATAATTTATAAAGGGTGCGTCTTAAAATAAAATAATTTATGAAGTTTCCGTTTCGTGAATGGTCTATTTTTAATATGAAATAATTTGAAAATTTTCCGTTTTTAAAATAAAATATTTTGTCAAAGATACATTTGCATAAAATATTTTGTAAAAGATACATTTACGTACACAAAATAGTTTACGAGGAGAATTTTTAGCGTAAAATAATTTGGAAAAGGTCAGTTTTCAAGATTTCAATATTTTGTGTTAATATAAAATTTTTAAAGAATCCGTAGAGATAAAATATTTTGTAAAGATTGCGTTTTTACTGGCAACAAATCATGAGAGGTCTGTTTTTTAGAAAAACTATAGTGAGAAGGGGGCATTTTTAATATAAAATAAATTGTAAAGGGTTCATTTTTAAGTTAAAATATTTTGTGAAGGCTACGTTTTAAATAAAAAAAATTGTGAAGTCTCCGTGAAGCTTAAATATTATTTGAAGGCTACGGTTTTAATCTAAAACAATCAGTGTCAGGTTAGATAAAATGCTTCGTGAAGGGTCCATTTTAAGGATAAAATAAGTTATAAGGTCCGTTTTTACAATCAAATAATGTTAAGTGTCGAATTAAAGGAAAAAAATTTTGTCCTAAAATTATCCTTTTTATGATACATGTCAAGTCAACAACGTTGCATGAATTTTAATTTTTTAAAAAAACTTAATCAGAAAAGATGGTTCTGTCTTATTTCTGGAAAATTTATTCGCAATGTGTCAAAATCAATGTGCAAAATTTATATTTTTAACGCAAAGGCAATTATTTTAGTTTTGCTACGTTCTTTGTTTAAGCAATTTCACACCCGAACAAATTTGAAATATTTCATGTCGCATTATGCTTTAAATTTTCAAAAACACTTTTATTCAAAGTATTTCTCTCGAATTTAGTTGCAAGCAATGAAAGGGGAAAGAGAAAACAGTTTTACTAAAACAACAAAAGTTGTAAATAATATCATTGCAAAAACGTATCAAACTACAAATTTTATTAATCATCAAATTCTAAATAAAGTAAGAAAATATAATTTTTTAAAATGAGAAAAATACCATTTTTATTTTCTATCGAAGTGCTTCGTCTATTTATAGAGTTATCTCTTATTATAGGAATAAATAAGTATTTATGCAGGAGGCTAATGACTTCATTAACAATCAATATTTTAACAGGCAGCCCACATAATCCTGTGCATTACGAAATCCCGTTGACTGTCAAATCTTTTCCTGTTGTATTAGAATGATGGAAAACCCTTATTTTCGTTGTTTTAGCACACACGCATAGCCCAAAATATACGAGCATTAATCAAATGTAGATTAATTTCCATATTCTCTCACACGAATGGCGGACGTTAATTGTTTCGAGGATTCGAGGATTTACTTTTAAAATATGATTTGAATAAAAACAAAGAAAAAACGCCCGGATTCAGTATCTTAGGAGTAAATGGATATTTTAAATAAAAACAAATTTCAGTTATTGCGTTTCAAGTAACATTAAAATCACGGACGACTAATTTATTATGCAATTTTTTAGAATTTAAGTGGTCACTATCAGCGGGAAATATCCGTTCCGTTGAATGCAAATTTACGTTGCGAGCCTCTTGACCCCATGACAGTTTCATGAAAACATACTATTTTTTTTAACAAGGCTGCTCTACTAGAGACATATGGTTACACTGGCATGATTTAGGGACTTTATTTCATGTGCACAATAGTTTTAATAAGACTTAAACTTCCTAACTAAACATCGTTAATGATCGAATGCATCCTAAAAATACTTCCACGTCATGAGAGAAACGTTTAATAGGATACTGAATCTGCCATTCAGATTGAGTTGTAAAGTATCGAATATAAAGAACCTATCTAAAATTTAACTTTTTGTTTTGGCCCCAACCTTACCCGGATCTCAATCCTATTAAATAATTTTGTCGTGCAGATTAAAAAAGACATTCATCATCTATTACAGTCACATACTATTTAAAATTGTAATTTTTCAAGCACAGCTTAAAACACCACAAACTGCCAATTAAAATTTAAGGCTGTATTTATGGCAAAATTAGATTGGAAGATGTACTAAGGCTGAGAAAAAAGGTATGGTAAGAACAACCAGGATAAGGCAAAATTTTCCGTGTTTTTGACTCTATCGGTATGCCAAAAGCTCGTTAATTTTTACCGAAGCGGTTTGGTAACGATTTTGGCAAAATTAACAATGAAATATGGGTGTATAATATGTGTTAAAATTTTGTAAATGAGGTAAAATTTGATAATTTTATCATGATACCTTAGAGCTTGGAATAAAAACCATTTATTCGGTTAAATTTACTTTTCAGTTTTGTATTTTTACTAAATGTGTGGTAATAAGAACTATAATTTTGAAACCAGAATTTTCTTTAAACCTTAACCATATTAATGGAAACATTACCAAAGGATTGGTTAAAACTCCGCGTATTTTCCTTCTATTAAAGAATTGTATGTTCAAAATTATTAAATAAAACATGTTAAGGAAATACATATTGTGTAAAAAAAGCTTATAATTTAAGTATGGTTCTTTCATAAGCATTAAAATGTTAATTAATATAGTTGTTATACTATACTTTTCTGATTTGAATGGATAATCAAATTTCAATCCACCATGATTTAATGTATCGCATTGAATAATTTTGGAGCTTAAACTCTTTACAATTTTGTGAACTTGCATAAATGAGTTTTATTTTCAAAGATTATTAAACAAAACCTGTTACAACAACATAGCGTGCATTTTAATAGTTTTTTTTTTCATACGCATTAAAATACAAAAATTAAATTTTTACTATTATCTCCTCTTTCGACTATTAAATATTAATTCGTCGTGATTTAATGATAAATCCGATCAATAAATAAATTTGGTAATCCTACTGAAAATTGAAAAGGCGTTTTAAAAATAAAAAAAATATGGCAAAAATAATTACTGGAAATGTGATGAATAAATATAATTTCTTTGGATAACTGTGTAAATTTGAATTCAGGTTTCCAATTTCTCTCATCGATATTAGAGAAAATAAGCAAATAAATAAAACGAAGTACAAACAGCACCGCGAAATAGCAAACTGGACTGCCTGCTGATGCACTTAACTGATATGCATAAAAAAACACATGAAATCAAACATAGAATTATGCAGTCAACACCCTGTTTTGTTACTTGTTTATTTCCTCTTCCGGAAAACGTCTTAAAAAAAGAAAGCGCGTCGCAAAAGCTATTCCCCAGCGCGTTAAGTGCTACCCAAAGCGACGCTCACAAAACAAAAACAACTCCCCTAGGTCACGTGTTCTCTTCAAAATAAGTGGCATCGTTTTTAAGACCTTAGCCAGCATGACGATCTTTAGACATTTTTGATTTAGATTCTACCCTTACGGTCCTTTTATCTCTCGCAAAACTGGAGATGTGTCAGAATTTAGCTCTCATATGAGTGGAAAGGGACTGTTTTATGGCGACTGGCGACTGATTTATTGTGATGGAAATTGGGTCCACCCTTGCTTTGAAGATTTCTGGAAGCCATACTAGAAGAGAGGCTATTGGTGTTAACGTGAATTGCATGCGTGGAACCCTTTACTTGATAACAAAACGCAGAGAGACACTCGAAAAGTCTGTGTCTTTTTAAGTTTGTAAAATTTGGTGAATGAAATTCCGATAAACATTTTATTCAATGGCAGCATGATTCATTTCGAATTATTGTTTTCTTCAAATATCTATTAGTCTATTGAAGAAAACTGAAATTTTTTAAAATATTTTCATAGTATTAAGAGGACCGGAAAGTAATGTCGTTTCGGTGCATTAGATATTCGTTAATCTTAAAACCAATTCATTTTTTTCGATTAATTTTCGATCCGACATTTAAAGGTTGTTGCTAACGTGGGTGAATACGTAATTGATTAAAAATAAAATCTTGTTAACAAATATCAAATGCACCGAAACGACTTTACTTTCCGTTCCTCCTAATATTTATTGAAATAATGTACATTAATATTTATTAAAATTGTACTAAATATCAGTACAATTTTACAATAACAAATAGATTATGGTTCAAGAAAATATGCAATAAATTTTTTTAAAAAAATCGTATATTCATTTTTTCTTTTGACAAAACAAATCAGTTCTCAACTATAGTTTTTTTTCCAGTGCACTGCAAAAAATACCAGCTTCTTTTCAGGACTTCGGTTTAAAACCGTTATATTGACAAGATAGTTTTTCACCCAAATTATAAACTTTTTAAAACCGCTAGTTTGAAATCTTGTTTTTGCAATAAAGTTTTGCTTACCACATATTATTCATATTTTCGATTATTTCTGTCCTTGATTTTCTTTTTATCATGGTAGGCCAGTATAGTTTTTAACGGCATTACAGTTAAATATGATTTTAATGTGTAAAGCTTTTATAGTAAAACAAGTTTAATACTTTGGTAGTGGTAGACGAATACTGGTCCTCCTCAGTGATTGACGAACACTGAGTAAGAACCCCCTTATCGTCCAGCTGACCGCGTAATATTTTCGTGGTTTCAGACAACGTGTAACGCAAATATGGGTTAGTTCCATCAAAATGCAGTGGCAAGTTTGTCCGAATACTCGATCCAGAAATTCCATTGTGTTCTGGGTTGGATTCAAAATTAAAAGGCAATGGAGTTGAACATTGATAGCCGTAAACTCAGAATGGGCTGTTCAACGCCGATTGTAAAACAAACTACTATAATACTGGAGCAGCGGTGACTCAAAAATCAAACCGCTCGCCTCCTAATGAGGTGACCCAGGTCCAAATTCCAGAGATGGCTGTCTGAGGCGATTTCTGCTCCCGATTCGCGCCGACCGCAGAGCTAGTAAAATATCCATATCTGGTGTGAGTGCAGATTTACTTTGTAACTTTCACGGAGAATACGTGTTCCCGCACGATAAAAATCTGTTGAGACAACGGTTTTCATTGTAATTTTTATGGAGAAAACTTGTTCCTGTTTTGTAAAAAAACCCAGCAACTTTAGATTTAATTTGTAATTTTTATAGAAAATCTTGTGTTTGTGGGGTTACAAACCAGCGAGACAACGGTTTATTTCATACGATTTACGATTATGCAGAACCAATCAACCTGCCAGTTTAAAACCATAAATTTTACGAGATACTTTTTTTACGGTATAGAATTGTAATAAATTAGTGAGTCACTCAATTTTAGTGAGATGTATATATTAAATAAATAATCTGCATTACCCAAGCTCTTTTCCTGTTTTTTTTAATTGTATACACATTAATTAACCATTTACCATTTAAATTATTTGCTTTTCTGTTTGATTAAAGGATTGTCTTCTTATTAAATCTAAGTAAATGGATTGTTACGTTTAAGAGATGAAATTTCTAACGATAATACCTAATATATTGCAAATCAACAGCAACCTTACTGTACTAAGTTGAACTACGCTAACGTAAGGAATCATCCATGGATAAACGAATTTTATAATTGGGTGCTAATAACTATTTGCTAATAAACTTTTCGAGATACGACGAAATAAGGAAGAAGAAAAATTAGCATTAAGGAGTACAAACGTTGAACCACATTCCTTACCAAACTATGGGGACTACATTTCCCACATTGGAACTAGCCCCTATATTTTGGAGATTACAGATCTAAATCCGTCGAAAAAAAGGTATGTTTATTTAGAGAGAGTGTGATTTTGTAGCTTAAATTATCGTCCACACTAATTAATTAGTGTATTTAAAGCCACCCCCTAGACTCATTTCGACCCAGTCCCCACTACTTGAAGTTCCGATCACTAGATCAAAAGTTATTCAGGTTGGTCCATTTATTATTTTTTTTACTGTACAACACCATGTTGTACCTTAGACAAAGTTTATTTTTTTAAAAAACTAAAGTATACACAGAAGTTCAGAAGTTCGGTACAGAAGTTCGGATTTACAAATTCAGTTAAAAAAATTATATAAATAGAAAAACCTATAAAATATTTCCCACAAAATTTCTAAGTAATGTAATTTATTAATTTCTGCCTAAACAAGTATAAAAATTTAAAATTAGGTTAAAAATAAAACACTCTCTTCGATATAGGAAAGTCAAATGAAACGCGTTCAACAAAATATAACATATCATACTTTATTTTATATATTCACCATATTTTATTCTATTGATTGCCTTATTTTATTTACTGTTTTTTTACAGTTCAAAGTTACATGAATGATTGACCTTCAGAAAATATAGAGTTAAAGAAATTAGTTATCCTGAGTTAACTTAATGATATTTTGCCTTAATTAGATAAAAGGACATTTAAAAGCACTTCCCTATTCTTTGACTATTCAAATAATAATGATTAATTTATTCTGCGAAGTAACTGAGTTATGCCAAAACAAAGATTTATTATAAGTGATGGTAATAAAAGTTCACTATGTTGCAGCTAAATAGCTTACCATGAATATTACTAAATAATGTGCCGTTCGAGTTTACTGTTTTAAAAATTGCTTTCTCTGAAGTAGTGATTCAATTATCTATTTATGTAACTATTTATCTATTCATATAATTTTTGTGACATTTCATATAGGTTGTTCCCATAATCATTGCCTTTAAATACACTGTTATATTAAAGGCGACGATTACGGGAACTATTATTGTAAAATAACCGGCGACAGTCAGTCCTTCCAATTAACCGTAAAGTTTACAAAAAATAATTTTCTTTTGAAAAAAATGAAAATGAAGCTATACGGCTATTTAACCATTTACATCTACCATGGTTTCAAAACCATGAAAAAGAAAATTAATGGTACATTGGAGATAGTATAGCAGTTTTATGGAGCTGTTATTTATGCGTGAATGGGAGTATCGTATTCTAATAGTCCATGGTCACAAATAGGGGAACACAGGAAATTGGAAACTCTTCATGTGTTGAAGGAAGTGGAGAAAACATAGCGGTGTCATCAACGCTGAGACCGAATCCCCGTTCTGTCGGTCACGAGACTGACAGATTAGCATTCTTGGCTACAATATTTAGCCATCTGCAAGGAAGTGGATTCATTAGGTGGGCCTATTTGGTGTGATAAAATTCTGTTTGCTTAACCGTATTAGGTTAAAACAGTTAATAAACGGTTTTTCTCACAGTTAGCAGTTTAAATACAATCTTATGTATGATTATTAGCCTTATTTGCTTGAATATGGTAAAGTAACAATTAAATAAATTGCTATTTTTACTGAAAATTTCTAACACTGTTTGCAGTGTGATTATGAATTAACTTGGCTGACATATGACCGTCTGGAGACTATACCATTTGAGTGAACGAAATAAAATTTTATACATTTTTTTTAATGGCGGGTACTTGGGAGTTGCCCCATTGGCCACAGAAATGCCAGAACTGCTACTCTCTTCTCGTTACCCAGTGGGCACCAGTGGCGAAGCCACGGAGGTGGAGCAGCGTCCCCCACGTCACACAACCACAAACCCATTTATAGGGCGGGTCACATTCAAACACAAAGGAGAAAGGACATAGACACAGAGAGAGAAAGAAACTGCTCAGAGCAGGATTCGAACCCGCGACCAGCGACTCCACAGTCAGGCACGCTAACCACTCGGCCACCAGGTCGGCGAAATTTTATACATAGATATTATGATCTATGTGTTCAAGAATATCGTTAAAAACGATTGAGCAGCTCTAGCTACTACAGTTACAGTGACTAAATTTTTATATTTTTGAAAGGCAACACCTATTTTTTTTTAATAGAATCAGTAAAAAAACTAAGAATGGATATGGAACGATTCCTTATAGCAAGAAATCGTGAAGCTAGGCAGTCATCATTTCGAAACCACTAACGAGGAAAAAGTGTGGTAAAATCCTGGAAAAAAAACTTAGGTTTGTGAATATATATTTAAGCGATGAAAACACAAAACCATCTCAATCGCTTAGACTATTGAAATCTACATCGAATTTCATCCGGAAATCCACCTGGTTAAGTATATATATATATATATATTTATATAGGTTATATTATATATAGCCTATAGCTTATATATTATATACAACCTATGTAACGGTTCGGATTAAATTTTCTTAGATTTTATTTGCATTAAATTATATTAATGTTAAGGTTTTTTCTATGATTTCATTACAAAATTAGTTTTAAAAATAATTTAAAAAAACTAAATGTTAATGGTAATTAAAAGTACAAACTTAATAAGACTAATATATGAAATATTTAATTAAACACTTTTTAAGTATAGTTTAGAAATTAAAAACTCTTTCAGCAGCAAAACCAAAGTAATATTATTTTTCTCGAGTTAAAAATAATGTCTTTTTCCTAACTTTATGCTTGCCTTATTCAACTTAATTAATTTGTACTTCTTGAGTTCGAACTGAATTTTGAACTACGAATATATTTTTTTATAAAAAATGGGAAAAAAAGCTGAACCGATGAAATGTAATGCAGCGATGCGAGAAACAGTCTTAACTAATAAACTATTTATAGCTGCACTCCTCTAATAAAACCTTTTTTTAATGAGCAATCAGAAATTTTATTTAAAAACTGAGAAATACTTTTTGAAACATTTCATTTCACCAGAAAATATTTAGTGTCATTGAATTCTGCAGTTATTCTGTATTAGATTAATACAATTAAAATTAGTTTATCCCTTAGTTTGCTTTGGATACAAACTAATTCTATGAATTCTTTTAATTTGTAATGCTCAGCTTGAACATTAAAAGAAAATTTAAAGCGCTAACATATTTGCGTATACTCTCAAAAGGAAGGACTTCGGTCTTGTCAAATCTGCCATTCTTAAGCTTTGCTTGTTATTTTTAGAATCGTTTAGTATATGTCGTGGTGGCTCAGGGGATAAAGCGCTTTCCTCGCAATGAGGTTCGAACCCCAACGATAGCTGGTCTTTACGAATTTTGAACCCGGCTAGCACCAATAACAGTGTTGACGTTAAATATTCTCAGTTGTGGATGTATTATCGGTTAGAGGCCCGTAGCGTTTGACGTTTTCGTAATTTTCTTCTCCGTGCAACGCAAATGAGGTTAGTTCCATCAGAAAGTTTAGTTTCTACCAATGCTTGATTCAGTAGTGCCCTTCTTTACTGGTTTATGTTCAATATTACAAGGGTACGGAGTTGAATTTTGTTGATCGTAAACTCGAAAATAAATCGGTTGTTATAAACAATTTTGTCTTAAAATCGCATGATTTTTTGGTAAAACGCTAACTCTGAAATACTTGAAATTTTTACTCACTGAAGCGTCTTACATGTGCATTCTGAGAGTAAACTATTATTAAGTTTATTATCTAGATTTTTAAAGCACATTTCACTATATGACGGGATGGTGCAGGGTTTAGTGCATAGTTAGTGTGTTTTTGACTGCAAAGGAACACTTCTTCCCCCATAATCCCTTTATTTTATTCTGCATTTCATAATTAATTTTTAATTGATATTCTTGTAGCATTTAGCCTTTTCTTTTGATAAAGTTAATAATCATCCATTAAATAGTTTGACAAAATATTCAATCGATGCAATGCTCAAGAAACTGTTATGACACAAAAAATATTTGTCTCCTAATTTTAAACTTATAATAAAACTATTTTAACAGTAAATAAGTAAGTTTGGGGTGTCCAACATACATTAACGGAGTAGAAGAAAAAAAGTGTATAACCTGAAACCTTGCACATTTTTTAATGTATTATTTATCTATCAGTAGTGAGTAATCCTCTTTCTTTTGACAATTAGGTTTTGTATCAGATTATTGTTTTAACTATACTGACTAAATATATTGGCTACATTTGTATAATAAAAATCTTCCCTTTTTAATATTCCAGAATGTGTCTCAGTTCTAACGGAATCTGAAATTTGGTCTAAAAATAGAATCTCATCTCTTATAATAACTATTAAAAATTTTGAAAAACTGTTTAAAACCCTTTATTAATATTATAATTTCAAAACTGAAGAAGTAGTAGAAGAAAAAAAAAGAAAGAAGGATATGAAATTAAAAGAATTTAAAAAACAACGCAAAACATAACTTATAATATTTTAAGTAAAAAAATTTTGATTAAAAAATGTTTAAATTTATAAGAGGAAAGCAGACTAACAAAAACAAATTACTGATCTACATCTTTCTTTTTTTCTGACAACATTAAGAAACATAACACTTAGTGCTTCTTGCCAATTATAAGATAAACAGGGCCTCTTTAAAATTCCAAAAAAGATTTCCAAATCTTCGGATACAGTAAAATATCTAAAATATATACTCCCCTATATTTAACTGTCTGGAACATATCGAAAAATTGTTGAATAAGTTACCATTACCCGAGGAAATTTTATTATACCCTTAAATAGTACAAGGGACTTAAATTAATAATATTTACAAAATTTGCTTCATTAAAGGGAAAATTTGTCCCTGCAATATAAATACGAAGATTTAGAGCATAAAAGTTAGCCTGAAAAGGGAAAATATATAAAAATGAAAAAAATGCTTAAGCTATAGATAACTAAAAAACAAAAAAATAAATAATAAAAATGCATTTTAAAATGCAAAGATGTAAAACAGAAACAGTATTCAGTGTGATCTGAATCAAATTGTCACTAAAGTATTTAATTATTTAGACAACTTTACATTATTCTATTAGACACAAGCTTTATATTGATATTCAGAAAAAAAATTGCATAGATATAAAAAAAATTATATATATATAGATTATGTATAAATAATATATAATCTATATTTATGTAATCTCTCTCTTTCTCTGTCTCCCTCTCTCTCTCTCTCTCTCTCTCTCTCTCTCTCTCTCTCTCTCTCTCTATATATATATATATATATATATATATATATATATATATATATATATATATATATATATATATATATATATATATATATATATATATATATATATATATATATATATATATATATATATATATATATATATATATATATATATATATGTAACAAAATGAATAAATACAAAAAAACACGATGAAAATTAAGAGAAACAATAAGTTTCATTTATTGCGCATAAGCTGCAAGTAAACAGAACTCATTAGATAAGTTTAAAATGAAGATAAAACAAAGGAAAATTACAGACATATGAAAAAGGGGGGGGAAAGAAAAATAATATTAAAAAAAATAACAAACAACTGGAAAAAAAAATGATAAATTTTTTTAAAAAATCCGGAAAATAAAAGATATAATCTTTTCATCAGCCCATACGACTATATCCGCAAAAAAGATTACCTACGATTATTTTATTATTATATTACGATTATATACGATTTTTACAATTATATTACGATTATATACGATATATTACGATTATATACGATTATTTTATTTAATTATTATTATTACGATTATTATACGATTATTTCTTTTTTGCGGATATAATCGTGTGCGCTGATGAAAAGATTATATCTTTTATTTTCCGGATTTTTTAAAAAATTTTATCCATTTTTTTTCTTTTTTTTTCCCAGTTGTTTGTTATTTTTTTTATTATTATTTTTCGTTCTCCCCCCCCCTTTTTTTTTCATACGTCTGTAATTTTCCTTTGTTTTATCTTCATTTTGAACTTATCGAATGAGTTCTGTTTACTTGCAGCTTATGCGCATTAAATGAAACTTGGTGTTTCTCTTAATTAAACGTCATTGCTTAAAACTACAATAGTTTTTCTTTATTAAAGATTATAGATCTGAACTCAAAATTTAATGTTTATTTTACTAATAAATGGAAATTTCTGCTTATTAAAAAAGATCCCATGATCAGTGATGAATAATCGTGCTATTTATAATTATATAAGGTACCAAAATTAAAAATATATCTATTTCTTTTTTGGCGTAAACGATGTAAAAACTCAGAATGCTTAATTTACACTTTCATAAAGATAAAATCATTATTTTAAAAAAATGTCTGTTTACATAATTTATTTTAGAAGACCTAAGCAGCATATTAATAACACTCCTTCAGAAGTTTGAAAAACTGCCGCGTGACATATTAAATTAAGTATCAAAGTATTTTAGAAAAAGTTGGCATTTTTTTAAGTTACGAAGAATTTTTATTGCTCTGTTAGTAACCACTTTGGAATAATAATTATGTATTTATTTTCATATTGTCATCACGGTGTAGTTTTTCTTGATGCTAGAAGTATAAACGTAATTTTTTAAAACTAAAATCATTTTGCTTTGTTTAATTCTTGGCAAAGATTTAAAATTTTTTTAAACAAATTTTGAAAATGCTTTGAGATTCTTTTATATTATTTATTCTATTAAATTTGTCTTAGATATTCGTGATCTGATAACTTATCGCGCAATTTTTTTCTTGAGGTTTTTCGCAAGTAATTTTTCTTCAGTTATTTATCTTTTAAATTTTATTAGTGCGCTTTTTAACTTTTTCTTTGCTATTTTCTTTAACTTGCTCACTTTCAAGATACTTTGTACTAATCTAAATTAAACTTCAAACTCAACGCATGCATTTTTCGTCATTTTTTTCATAAATTAACTTGAGATGCATCATTTGAGAATGACATTAAGTTGTTTTAAGAAAAGAATTGAACTATACATTAATTTCAATATGCGTCATAAATTTCAACTTTTTTTTTTCGTAGAAGCAAGCAAAATTTGTTACTTCAATGTAATTATCAAATAAATATCGTAAAATTTCTGCCATTAATTTTGTATTAAACATTAATAAGAAAAAGGGTAAAAATATTATTTTTAATAGAAAAATTTTAGAGCAAAATTTTAATCACTGCATTATATGATGTTTACTGAAACATTTGGAAAAGTGCTTCAGAGATAGAAATATTGAAAAAAAATTCATAAGCGACAGGAGATTTAATACAATTGAAGTAACATTGAATCCGAAATTCATTGAACAAAGTGGTCAATGGATCCAAGGTTGGAACCATTGAAATACATTCAAGGTTGGGGTCAATGGTTGAGCAAAGATCACGTTTAAAGACGATTACTTATAAAAGAAAGATTCAAAGGAAAGTTTTGTTGCATATCATACTATACTATACTATACTATACTATATTATACTATACTATACTATACTATACTATATTATACTATACTATACTATATACTATACTATACTATACTGTACTATATTATATTATATTTTATTACGTAAAGAAATTTAAAAAAAAACATTAAAAGTATTCATGCGAAAGGTTTTTTCTTTAGAGAATATAGTAAAATGAGAAAAAAGGGATGTATAGAATAGAGAATCGATTTTAGAGAATATAAATTTAATTTTTTTATGTTTAACAATATTAAAATATTGAACGTTGCAGGGAAATTTTTCTTATTCCTTTTCATTGCTTCAAAAGTAATTATTCCAAATTAATTTTGAGCTTCTATTATCAATCTATGCTATTTCAGTAAGAAATATTAATATATTAAATTATGATTAAAAATTAAAATATATTTGATTATTAAATACCTATATATATATATATTGAGAAATGTCATACATTTTATTTACTGTTATTTACTGCTAGCTGAACACCTGTTCTTCCTGCGTGGAGGAAAATTAAGCTATCAATATTTCAGTACTGAATAACATTAGGAAACCATACAGAACTCTGAAAGACATATACCAACATAATTAATGAAGCGAAATAATTCCAATTTCCTTTATTTATTACTATTTTTTTCCCTGCCGTGGCTTTACATTATTAGACTTATTATTACGTAATTACGAAGCACATTTTTAGTGCAATAAAAGAAATTCTAGATAAAATTACTGTAAAAAGTAACTGGTACCCTGGGGGCATAATCTGTAGAATTAATCTCACCATAAAATTCATTTTTACCGTAAATTTTTATACTGTATATTTTACGGTAATAATTATTTAACTATAATGATTCAGTAATTTTATAATAAATATTACTGTAAAAAGTATGGTATAGGAGACTTTTTGCCCCTTAAAATTTGACGGTAAAAAGGTACATTTTAACGTAATTTGATTCGGATTTATTTACATTGCAGTTCATCATCATCAAAATAACGATTAACTGTATTCAGTATCTTTTAGAATTATGTTATTGCTCGAGGTCAAAACATTATGTGCTAAAGTTACCACAATTAAGTGGTTTCTTCTGGCATTTATCCCTTTCGTAGCCTCTCGCAAAACACACCTTTTTCCTCATTAACTGTATTAAAACTGCTCAGCATTAATTCAGTTTTAATAGATATTGAATTTACTAATTACACCTGCATTAGTACATTTGGTATTAATTAAAATCTCACTAATTATCATTTTACCAAAAGTGTCTATTACCGAAATCAATAACGCTCTGTTGGTGTCGATTAAAATATGGTTATTTTTATGTTCCTCCTGAACGAAATAAAACCATGTCTCCATTAATTCTGCTTTTCTGTACATATCTTATTTTTTATTTTAGTTAGTATCTTTTAATAAAATTAATTAAGCATTATTGGCGACAATAACAGCATAGCAAATTTTTACGTTTTACCTTAATGAAGTAGAACCATTTCCGCATTGATTTTGCATTTTAGTGCTCAGCTTATAGTTACATTTTAATTGGTACCTATTACTACAATGAATAGAGTACCATTGGCTTCATTCGAAATACGGCGATTTCTTACTTTTATCTTACCCGTATGAGTAACATTTCTACATAAATGTTGCTATTTGGTATACAGTTTATTTTTATTTCAATTATAGTACCTATCTCAAAAAGTAATTAATCATAATTGGAGTAAGAAATAGTATGGAGAGTTTTTGTTATTCTTCTAAACGAATTAATGTCATTTCGACAAAAAAAAAAAAAATAATAAGGCGATATTTTTACTTTTATCTTACCCGAACTATTTCTCCATAAATGTCGCGTTTCAGTATACACTTTATTTCTATTCCTGTTATAGTACCTATTAATAAAAATAATTAAACCTTATTGGCATGAGAAGTTTTGAATGATTTTTTAGGACCGGGTGCTTAAGTTGCTTTTTTCAACCAGTGGCCAAGAGCGAGACAAGCACTTCATTATATTATTATAGATTACAAAATGTAAACTTACCTTCCTGTAACTGATTGATAACTATGACTAAAAAGGAGATACTAAACTAGGTTCTGAATGAGTCATTCTCTCAAATAAACATTTGGTTCAATATATATTTACGAATATTGCATGAATGATATTAAATATCAACAAATGAATGTCAAAGAAATGTATGCACATCTTGGTAATCAAAATGAAAATAGTCTATTTAGCGATCGCTTGTCACTGGCAATTACTTATGCCATCTATAGATCGAATCAATGTTTATTTAATTTTTTTGTTGAAGTAATCTTTGAAAGTAGTGGATAATGAGGATATGTCATCCTCAATGGTAACTAATATTAATTGCCTAAAAGCGGAAATGTTGCCTAAGTGATTGAGTATTATGTATTTGATCTAAATTCTAGTCATACTGTTGCGTTGATAAAATTTGCTATTTATATTTATTATAAATATATTAAATTTATCGTTGACACATCGATAGTATTCCTGTTTTTATAAGCTCTCAATTATAATCTGATGATATAAAAATAAAAATAAAGTGTTTTGGAAAAAATTGAAAAAATATCTGGAATGTTCCCTTTGAATATGCTATTATTTTATGTAATGTATTTTATTATTCTGTTATTAATTGTTCTATTATTTTATTATGCATTGTATTTTATTATTCTACTATTTATCATTCTATTATTTTATTATGCGTTGTGTTTTATTATGCATTGTATTTTATTCTATGTTGTATTTTATTACTATATATTATACTTTGTTATTATAATAAGGGAATGTTATTGTTTTAAGCCAAAAAAGTTGGAAAAGTACACAATGAAATATATTTCCGAAAATTTACTAAAAACATTATCGGTATTTATTAGAGATGTACCGCGTTGAAGAAATTTGTCCGGTATCCGGTATTTCTGAAAACTGAATCTCTTACTCGGTCTGTTCCGGGAATCCGGTAAAATTTGAATTTATTAGCCGGCCGGTACCACTTACTCGCTCATGCAAAACAAAATAAAATCACAAAATTTTCTATGAAATAACTACTGCACAAAATATTGTTCACAGAAAATGTATTGCGTACCTATAAAACATGTTTTCATTTTTTGATATTTGTAAAAAGTTTTTAAAAGGAGGAAGAAATTAAACATGGATGGATGAATGAATGAATTAGTTATGAAGTGAAAACATCTGCTAATAGTGAACTTTATAATAAATTAATATTTATTTGATTTACTAAAATTTTCTATTCTACTCGTATTTAATACTATAGTTTCTAATAAATGCGGGATATTTGAATTTTTTTTTTATTAAATGATAGTGTATTAAATGAAAAATGTTTAAACTATATCAGGGTTCAATTTTTAATCATCTTGGAACTGAAAACGTAGTTTTGTGCGCAATGTCTTACATTCTTCAATGCCGAAGACAAATTTTAGCTTTCAACCAGTGCAGAACAGAAGATTTAATTCTGTTCCTAATCCAATCTTGGCCGATTCCATCTTGGTACCCAAGAAATTTTGAACCCCCAAAATATAAAGTAACTCTTTAATTAAGTAAAAAAACAAGAGGCAAGTTTTTATCTGCAAAAATAAAGTGCATTTACGCAAAAAGGAAAAAGTACGAAAATCTCTCTTTATTAGACAGACGCAAAGAGATTGTTACGAGAACTGTTAATCAGACTGCTTGGATTTATTTTTAATTATACTAAAGAGTAGGAAATACGACTTTTAGAAAAAAAATTCAATTAAAAGTTACCGATGGCCTAGTTTATTAATTCACACTTATTTTCAATATAAGCGTAAATCAGCATATACTTCAAAGGTTACAAAATTTTGTACAGAAGCAATATTTGCCAAACCTAAAACAGTTATTTCAGCTTGATTCTTCAGAAACTGATAGAATAAATAGATTTTCAACACTACAATTATTTGTTTTAAGTGTTTTAAAATTACTATTAATCTGGAGAATACTCGATATCGGTGCAATCTATCGAGTCCTAGTAACGAGTTTTGAAATAAAAAATCGGGTCCGAGTGACCAATACAGGGCAGTTAAACTATTTTGATGTGTCGGAGAAGTAACCGAGTAATAAATTTGGGGCCGGTTAGGCAGGACATCCGCCATATTTTATTGTGTGATCCTTAAAAATAAAATTTATCAATCTCTTTCCTAATCTATTTAAGCGTATTGGTACAATTTTTATAATGAGACAGGTTTTTTTCAGCATTTTCAAATATTTAAGGGGAGATTTCTTAATTATCACCTTTTTTCGGCATTATGTGGTTAGGGTGCAATACCAGAAATGCAAATAATTGGAACCATTATTAAGGATTAAAATGTGCGTTGTCATAAAAAGAGCATTTTTACAAAATGTTTTTAAGAAAATAGAAGCAAACGAAACCCCAAAAAAAACTTAGATATCCTTTTAATATCCGCTAAATTCGTAATTTAAGTGTAGAAGAAAAACGTTCCGGAAATAAATATGCAGGCTAACAACGCAAATTGAAGAAATATTGCATTAATGTTAAATATAAATATGCTTATTCTAATTCATACAAAGGCATTTTCATTTCAATTTTAAATCTATGAAATCATAATACTAAAACATTCCCCTGCAAACTATTAATAATAATAATAATTTGTTCACATATTTTTTGGTAACGAATTTAAAAATGTCAAATTTTATAATATCGACCTTTAAATGAAAATATCATAAACTTTATTTTAAAAAAAATATTTAAAAAAAACTGTTTGGTTTATACACTCATAGAACTCGGTTCAACATAGAACAACGTACTTGGCACTGTTCACTAATAAAATAACCCCGAGTTCTGATTTACACAGGTCACCAGCCACCAGCAACGCTCATAATTGCATATCTTGGATCAGAGTCGTAATGGCTCAGGGGATAGAGCATGAGCTTTCCAATGAGGTGAAACGGATTCGAATCCTAGTGATTCTGGTTTATACGAATTCCGCATTCGGCATGCACTGACCACAGTGCTGCGGCAAAATATCCTCAGTGGTGGGCGGATCATGGGTTAGAGTCCCTTTCAAGCTAACCGTGGGATGTTTTCGTGGATTTCAGTCTATGTAACGCAAATGTGGGTTAGTTCCATCAAAAAGTCTTCCACGAAGGCAAATTTCTCCCAATACTTAATTCAGGAGTTCCCGTGTTTTCTGGATGGGGTTCAAATTTACAAGGCTATGAAGTTGAAAATTAGGTGTCGCTGTTGGGTAAGCTGTTCAACAACGGTTATAAAATAAAATATATTGGATCTTATATGTAGTTGTAATTATTGAATACTATGATATTGTATATACGCTATTATTTTTAAATACTATATGATATTATTTCTAAATTTTGTTTGGGTAATAAAAAACTGACAACAATAGAGAAAGTAGATTAATTGGAAAAATATCGTGATATAGTTTGGGCAATGCATCGTGATATTAGCATTTGCACTCATTAGTCAAGGGTGTTAATGTTTGTGAGGCTGGCAACTAGTAAAAGAAGTCGCCAGCGCATGGTCATTATAACCGATTAGTGGAAGATGAGAAGTTGAGTTCCAACAGCGGATAGATGTACATAAACGTACATAAATTATGTATTTGAATGCACGTATTTCCGACTTAAATCAGCTAATTTTTAACTCCTGGGTCTCGATATTAAGAAATGAAAAGTTTTTTATAACATAAATATTTCGTCTAGGCTTAAAAAAAGTTGCATAAAACTTTTTTTTTATTTCCTATGAGCTGCATAATCAGTCATCCCGATGAGCAGACCTAGTGCGTTCTCCAGAAGTGGTATCCACTCTTTCAGGACCACCACAATGGGTGAGATACCGTTGGACATGTTAATTTGGACGTCTAATTTCTGCCACACTAGATGGCAGCACCGAGACTCTATTTGGATGCTAAAGTGCACTAGGAATTTTAATTTTGCCGGAAATGCCAAGAGCCAAAAAGGCACTCCAGGGATCTTTTACATGCCGCATAATCATACGACATGGCCGCTGAGGATATTCTGAGTTACATAAAACTAGTTGGAAAGTTAAAGTCAATTTTAATTATTAATTAAACACGTAAATAAATGTAAAGACTGATTTTAACTTTTTTTCACGTAAATACTTATTTACTTGCCTGATTAAAAACTTCATTCTCTTCAACAATATACAAATAGAAAATAACAATCAACAGGTTTCAAGCACTTAAAAAATAGGCTCCCACTACCGAGACTTAGTTCCTTGAACAGTGCTGTTAAACTAAGTTATTTTTCGAAGTTTACTTTTTAATGAACGATATGCAATTTTTCGAACTTCGCAATTCGTGATTTCGCAACAGTTGCTCATGGCAGTTAAGTCGAGTTTAGAATATATTTAGCCACCATACTCTACGTTTATTCTGAAAATGGAGAAAAACGTCACTATGGAGAAAAGCTACAGGTTTTAGAAAATGAAAAGCGTTTGTGGTGTATCTTTTTAATATTTAAAAACTTACTTCTTTCCGGTTTGCTTACTGAGCGCTTTAAAGATGCCAACAGATCACTACCCACCCTGAAATTCTGACATTGAAAATCCTAATTTCTTTTTATTCCGAAATTTAAAAAAAAATAAACTTCACAAAAAGGCATTATAAAAGGCACAAAAGACACGGGGCAAAACGTAAATGCTTTCTCCATAGCAGGAAAAAAGGCTTCATGTGATTACTTTGATGCCTGGTAATTTCACTGGAAGTGAGTTATAGATACAGTAGGAAACTATTTTGTGATTTCTTACTGATTGCCAATCCAGTTGACGTTTCTTTTAACTAATTCAGTTACATTACTTTTCGGCTAAACCATGATTTTCATAATTATTCATACAGTCAAATTAAAACTTGGTCCTATAAAATTATTTCTCATTAAAAAAAAATCATAAAAATACAAGAAATTTAAATAAATATGCTAAACTAATACACAATTCTGAAATAAATTTTTCATTGTGGTTTAATGATTTCTAAAATGAATGTTTTACTTATTAATATTGATTTTTTTTCTGGAGTATTCAATATAATTTTTCTTAAAATATCAGTATTTTGTTCAAAGAAAGTCATTATTGCACAAGCTGTTTCTATATTAGAAAATAACGTAGAAATGAGCATCATTAGTTAATGATGTTTTAGAATCCAAATGATTCCTATTTTAGATTGTAATGACTTTCCGATATTCTCAAAGACTTCTATTTTAAACGTCGTATTAAACCGATTGAAATTTAAGTTGTTATCGTTCTAAATGATATATTTTATTGTGTCACAAATGACTAAGAAATCTCTGAACTATTTTTTATCTAGAAATTTCTTTCAGCTTTCAGATTATGTTTTTTCCCTTCATTTTAGGTTAGACATTTACTATTCATTTAACTTAGTTTAACATAACATGATAAAAGAATTTATAACCGGCATTACACTGACATTTGCTTTTGAAGAAATCAAATAAGTCATTCTTACCAAGTTTCAAAATTAGTTATAAATTTCGTTAACAGACTCTCATCAAAAAACTATGATTATCTAAATTTAAAATAAACCCCATTAGCAGCAATAGCATTGAATCGTCAGAGGAAAAGTTAAACACTTCATCATGAACCGCTGTGGCTCAGAAGATAGATTGCATAAATTGTACACAACGGTTGTACATTAAATTGAATTATCTGCAAATATGAATTTAAAGAGCCGTGGTGGTTCAAGAAATAGAGTGTTCGCCTCTCAATGAGGAGACCCAGGTTCCAATCCTAACGTTGGTTGGTTGATAAGAATTCTGGGCGCTGCTCGCGCCATCCTGGAAGTGCTGACGAAACATATTCTCAGTGATAGCTGTATATTTACTTCCCATCCCATCGCAGCTTGGCTAACCGGGGGAAATTTTCATGGTTTTCCTTTCCCTGTAACTCAAATGAGGGTTAATTCTATCAAAAAGCCTACACCGAAGTCTAGTTTGTCAAAAATGCTTGATCTAGGAGCAAAAATGCTGATTCTCGTCTTTTAGCTTGGGTTCAAAATTACAAGGTTAAGGAGTTGAACACTGATTGTCGTAAACTCAGAATTGAGTTGGTAGTTCAACACCGTTTATAAAATAAAATAAGAACACTTCGTTGTTAGTAAATTTATTAGTTACAACTTATGACCACAAGGATCACAGCATTGTAGGGATACCTGTCAAAACTATAAACGAAAGAATTTAACTGTGGTTGTGAAAAGAATATATTTCTGCGTTTTCTGGGACCAAAACGTGTCGTTTTAAGTACTTTTTTAGATAAAATCTAGCATTGATTAAAAATTATATAATAAATGCGTTACAAATATAATTTTGTATAAATATTAACATCTAATATTTATATAAAATATACGCATCATATAAAAATATTAGCATCTATGTAAATACTGTAGATGCTAGCATTTTGGTATAAATTATAGCATCTAGATTGTTACAATCGCATCAGCAAAATGTACAATAAGTTATAAGGAAGTAGGATAAAAATTCAAAACTTTAAAGATTTAAATTTCGTGACAATTTCAATAACCGGAAATATCTTTTAGGAAAAATATAGTTCTCATATATCATTCTTTCCGAATTCTGGACAACAAAAGTTAAAAATTCTATACTCAAACATCGGAGAGATTTCCTTTCGGATAAGATTTGGAGTTAGTTTGGAACTATTCCAACTCTTCAAGAGTGACCGATAAAAGCAATTTATAAAACGCTTCTAACTGCCTACTGCTTTTGAAGTCCATTATTTTTGTTTTTTCTAACAAAACAAAATTATCCAATGCATTTTAGATTTATTTTAGAAACTCAAAGAAACTTTATGCAATTTCAAACGATTAAATTTTATTAGTTCAATTCTGAAATTACGTACTATATATAAGAACTAAAAATAATACTTTATTGAAAATGAATTTAATATTTTCTTTGTCTCTAATATTTTGATTTTTAATCTTTGTAAGAAAAATTGAATGGATAACGATATGAAAATTGATGAAATAAAAATCACGAAAACTATACTAAATAACGAAATATAAATTGAATGGGAAATCTATGTCTGAGGATTAATATGTGTTTGATATTTATATTTATATTATAAATAAAAGTTAACTATACTCATGGAAAAATTAAATACAGATTTAATTATGCAATCAAAACTATTAAGTTCTTCTCTTTTCTTTTTAATGCAGATAACATAAAAGTTTTTCTCTTTTTTTATTAATGTAGATATTATAATTTTTTTCTCTCTTTCTATTAATGCATATAATATAATTGTTTTTCTCTTTTTTACTAATGCAGATAATAATGACTATGTAATAGTTATTGCTTAATTGTATTATCCCTTTTACTCAAAGTTTTCACACAGAACAATAATAAAGTATTACATCTGAATTATGATCATTTTTAATATTGAAAAAATATAATTTTTCCACATAATATTGAAATAATTTTTTTCCATCGAAATTAATAATATTTTCACAATCATTTATAGAATAATTGAATGTCATTCGCTGCAGTGATTACATTAAAAAGCTTTGGTTTAGTTGTTTGTTTATTTATTTATTTATTTGTGGTAATCGATTTCGGTTCCTATTATATGAAATTTGTGACAATTCATTAGCTTAGTTTAGTAACTGCTTGCAACACCATCTTTTAGCATAGTTTATATGAGTTAAATATTGATTTCAGATTTGACAGTTACAGGGTTTTAGTTTTGATCTTAATATTTAATATCTAATTAAATATAATTTAGATGGATTTTTGTCTGGATTCTGAGGATTCTCTCAGAATATAGAGTTTCGCTTTTACACTTTTTTTAATTATCAGTTTTCGCTTGTCATTCTCTTCAGTGATATCAGTGATATTTCAAGTACCAGTTAATTTTAAAACCATCTTACGAACATATTTGTTAATTTTTATTGTTTTTATTAAACATTTTTTCAATGAAAATGCTCTTAAAACCTCTCAGATTAAATTTCCAACTCAAAAGGGAATACCGTAACTTTAAAAATTCCCCGAAAAAATGTAGCCAAGAACTGCACCGTAAGGAATTTTGGATCAAATTACTGTAAAAAGTAGAGGAATTCAGGAAGCCAGAATATTTTACCGTAAAATCCACTTTTATCGTAAAATTTTACTTAACAAAAAAAAACGTATACCATAATTTTCGCAGTAATTTATTGTAAAATCACTAAATCTCTGTAGTTCAATAAATATTTCTGTAAAAATTACGGTACAAAATTTTAAGATAAAACTAAATTTTAAGGATGATGCTCCCAGGGAGCTAGTATTTTTTTACCGTTATTTGGCCTGAAAGATCCTACAGTGAACAAGAACATGGTTAAATTTGCCTTTTTCTGGCTCTAAGGAAATACCAAATAACTCGGAAAAATTACCGCTGTGCTTTCGTAATCATTTTCGTAAAATTAAATTAAAATATGGTCTTTTAATATGTGATAAAACTTGATTAATTAGGTAAAATGTGGTAATTTTATCATGGTACCTAAGAACATAACATTAATACCGTTTATTCAGGTAAATTTAATTTTATGTTTTGTATTTTTTAGAGAACTAGAAGTTTAAAAAGCCAGAATTTTCGGCAAGCCGTTGCCAAAATAAATGAATGATTTAAATGCCATATATTTTGGTTTTATTAACCACAATTATGTTTTCCTTCACTTGAAATGCCATTACCATGAAGTACAATAATTCTAATAGAACTTTTTTTCTCCATCTGCCAAGCAAATTATATAACATAACATCGAAAGCTTGTAAAATAAAGTACATACTTCCAGAAATTATTCGTAGCTTTGATAGAAAAAAAATATACTTCGACTATTTGATACATGAAATAAAATAAAGCACGTATATAAGTCTTCAGAATCTAAATCAAATTCATTGAAACGTCTTTCCATACATTAATATCAATCTGTAGTAAAACCCTATACATTACATGATAGCATCGTTGTCATATTCAGTTTCTATGCATTATATAACATTCTCTTTGTAACATGTAAGAATGTAATTTCATACTGCTGTAACTTTGAAAATAGCTTTTCACTCTCAGAGGATGTCTCTTTTCATTATTTCATGCTCAATTTCGATATTACGCTCTCGGATGCATTGCATATGATTTCTTTATCCTATTTTTTGAAAATATTTCTCTGAAGAATGCAACTGAAATGGTAAATTGTGTGAGGACATCGAAGCAATTATCTGCTAACTTTATTCTATTCATGAATTTTTATTTAGTAATAAATTTCAAGAGTAACGTGTTAAAAATCTTTCTTTTAAACTTTTAATGAATTATGAAATAGCATATTAAGACAAATCGTTAAATAGAGATTATTGTTGCATTAAAAATAAAATATCTTTTATGTCATTATATTTTGTATTACTAATAATATTTAATTTTATTTTACCGCTAGTGTCTTATAGGCAATTCATATGCAGGAGTACGAAATATTAGTTTTTAAATTTGTAATTTTAAATCAAAATCATTTATCTATATTATACTAAATATAAACTATGGCGTAAAAATAGAAGGATTGTGAATTTATGTATATTGTGTATTTACAAAAGAAATATGAAGATCGTGTATTTAAATAAACACAACAATATACACTATTGTAAAAAAAAAAATGCTGAAAGCTCAGTTCCTATTGCGTTTAACAAACTCCTAAATTTAAAACTATGCAAGTAATTTTTCAGAAATCAAACAAATATTCTAATTTAAATATCAAAAGGAACTCATCTTTACGCTAGTCTTTGATTGAATTAGTCTGCAATTGTGTTATTTAATGCTGAAAAAAACTAAAATTCCATGCATTCAACACGGCAGCAATTAAGCATTAATCTAACGTCTTAATTAGAATATAATGCGGTATATTTAATTAATTTTGCACATTAAACACAATTCTTAGAAAAAATATTTTTTTAAAAGTTTGCTCGTTTAGAACTGCTTAAAAAAGGGAGAAAGAAAACTATAGATAATGAAAGATGTATTTAGTTAGGACATTGACAAAATGCAAAATAAATTAGTGTATCATAAGTAAAATAAAAGTAATAAAACTATACTTTGCAATTTAGATAAAGGAAATTCATGTTTTCGTAACACTTCAAGATTCATAATTTCTAAAATATCGCTTGTACTTTATTTTAATTCACGACAGATAATTCTTAAACATTGAAATTTACAGCAAATAAGAACATTTTCCTACTACTATTCCAATTAGGTCATCAAAATTTTTCAAATCTTATTCCTTAAAATTAACTTTCATACAAATACAATATTGCAATTAAAATAACAATTTAAGTACAGCATATTGTCTATCGGTAATGAACACTTTCAGAAGTGAGAACTGAATTCGAACAAGCATATTAGAGATAAATATTTAAATAAGTTTAAATATCTAGTGGATTTACTTCAATCTGAGTAATTAAGCCATTCAATCGACGAGAATAAAATGTTTCCTTAAATTTTTGAAGTTAGTCACAAATGTTTTAAGCAATCGGGGGCTTTGTTTGAATTATCGGTTCTGAGAGTTAAGTGTTTATTTTATGACGATAAGGTTTGTTGAACATTTAATACTTCTAAAAGGCAATACAAAGAAGAAAGAAAGAATTTATCTAAAAAGTAATTTGGAGATTATTTGAGTTTAATTGTAAAGTATTTCCTAATTTATAAAAAAATGTCAAATTACTTAGCTTAATTAGATGAAGAAAAAGATAAACTCAAAATTTAAAGTTATTTATTACACATTTTAGAACGGCTGCAATAATGTGAAATATGTGGCTATGTAGTTTAAAGTAGTTAGGTACTACAGAATGAAGTTGCTTATGGCATCACTTAGATGGAAATTTCGAAGTCGCTTTTTTATGTTGAAAAAGATATGAGTTAACGGAATATGAATTACAAGTCACATAAGTAGTCGAATCACACGTTGTCGAATCACGCGATGTCGAATCACAAATTGTCGGATCACGAATTGTCGTGGGTCAACTTAACCATTGAACAGGTAATGAACGTTAATGCTAAGAATGATTGCATAAAAGCATCACCTTCAATTTGCGATTTCATAAAGTGCAACGTGAGGAGATGATTTAAAAAAAATACCTAGTTTCCACAGTATATCTATATTTTTGATGCGAAATACTAATGCAAAGTTAGAATAAAAAAATCTTTCTGAACTACTTTGATGCATTTCAAAGTTTTAAAAATATTGTTACAAATATTACAAGTTATTCATTTTCCATTCGGAATATTTAAAAAAGAAAGAAAAACAATGGATTAAAAGTAAATTTTTCACAAATGTTCTACAGTTTTGAAGTTTTTTTTGCGTTACGACGTCACTGATTATGTATTCCATTAACTAAAAGTTGTATATTACTTCACAATTATGCAAATTGTAAGGCTGTTATTAAAATTTCTTCATTTATGATGACTTTCATTTCTAAGCATAAATGTATTGTGTTTTAAAACTATGATTTGGAACATAATTAAACATTTGAAATATTCATGATATATTTCTTACAGAAGTTTTTGTGTAAGAAAGTTTAGTCAGAAAGTGACAACTTTTATGATTTGCATTTCCGATACAGAAGCTAATCTAAGTTTGATTGATTTGATTAAAAGTAATTAAGTTTAATTTTTCTTTTTAATAAACATGTTGTTTTAGTACCAAATTTCTTGACAAAAATGAACTTAAACTTTAATTAGCGAATCACTATTCTGTTTACGAACTCAAACTTTGTATACATTTATTTAACAATGCACCCTCAAATAAACATATCTTCGTTTCTGCTTTTTAAAATAAAAACAAAGCGTTGAAGGTGCTTAAAGGGTTTTAAATTTGTAATGCATTTGTTATTAATCCATATTGTTTTCACATTTAAAGAATAAACATTTCTATACAAATATACAAAGATTTCATTTTATCTTAAGATAAATTTGGAACTAAGTTCCATAAAATTAAACCAATTTTATTTAAATTTCCTAAAAATATCGGTATAGTTTCCAACTTACATTTATTAATTACATAGATACATCTGCAGCATTACCAATGCTAATATACCAGTATGTTTCAGTTTTATTAATTATAAATCTTAAAGTTTAGAAATTTGACTTTCTAAAAATATCCTTTATCCCCCAAACAGAAACTCAAAATTTATGTGCCTTTAATAAAAAGTAACGATCATGTTTAAAGAAAAAATTATTATACATTCCGTTATAAGATTGCTAATTGAAAATATTCATATGTACCTGCCTTTTCTTAAAAAATCTAATTATTTTTCTCCAAGCGCAATTTATGTGTCTCGTTATTTCTTATTAGTAAGTAAGGAAAAAGAACTAAAATATTTAATTATTGAAAAATAATTTATTTATTTATTCAAAATCAAAACCATTAGTGTCGATATTTTCTATAAAAACGGTAGCAGAAAAATCGAGAGATTAAATTAAAGTTGCCTGCTTTATTTTCATTAGCTACTGTTTTTTTCAATAAAATTATGCTGAGATTTGCTCGAGCTTATAAACTCAATGCATTTTGATAGAGAAAGGTATATTCATTTCACTGGGGAGGGATTTTAATAATATTTTTTATTAAAATAAAATAGAAAATAAATTTTTTAATATTTTCTACGAATGTTTGAATGGTTATTTTTATATGCTTCTAGGAAAATTCGTATTAGATCGGATAATTATTTTTATACGTAAATAAGAAGCTTTTCTTAGCAAACTAGTTCGTTCTAATATTGACAGGGGTACTAATTATATAAAGTTAAATTAAAATGAAAAAAAAAAACTTTATTTTGATTTTTTATGATCCAAAAAACTCATAATCTAAACTCCTGTTTGTGAAAATTGCAACACCGTGAAGGAATAGTCATAATTGATTGAAATTTAATACACAGTTGAGTGGTAGTGGTACAAATAAATCATTAAACTTTCAAAGAAAACAAACAATAACAAGAGATCGAAATCAGTATTTTGTGTAACCACCACGCTCCACAATAAGTGCTGCTACACGACGCGGCATGGAGTCAAGCAAACTTTAAATGTCTGTTTGAGGAAGAGAATTCCATACTATTTGTATACGTACCCAAAGTTCGTCTGTCGAAGCAACATGACGAGGATTTCGAGCGAGACGCCGACCAACGAAATCTCGCCCATGTTCAATCGGTGACATATCCGGGGAATACGCCGGCTAAGGAAGAAGTTGTACCTGTCGCGATGCAAGGAAGGATTGAACAGTCCTAGCAATATGGGGGCGGGCATTGTCTGTTGAAATACAGCACCTGTCAAGGCTTGAAGGAAGAGAACAGCTGGGGCTGTAGAACTTCACTGATGCACCGGTTGCTGTTCAGATTACACACATTTCGTAGCAATTGAGATCGTCCATGATATGCTATGGCACCCCAGACCATAACTCCGAGTGTTCGTCCACTGTGGTGTTCGATAACGCACTCCGGAGGATGGCGTTCACCGGCATAGCGTCTGACACGAATACTGCCATCATGGTACCACAAATTGAAGCGAGATTCGTCAGAATACACGACGCGCTGCCAATCAGCAAACCAGTCCCTATGCTGGTTGGCCCATTGCAGCCGCAGGCGGCGAAGGTTTAGCGTGGGGTGGATCCTGTTTAAAGGAGTCCTTGCGCGCAGTCCACGTTGCAGCAGACGTCTACGAATTGATAAAGCACACAATGAAAGACCAGTAGCTATTGACCACCGTGCTACCAGTTGTCTAGAGGGAGCCGTACGGACGGTTAGGGCAACGCCGAACATGTGTCTATCATCGCGAGCTGACGTGACATTTTGAGGTCCACTCCCGGATTTCCGAGTTGTCCGACACTCGTCCATCCACTGCTTTCAAACACGCATCACTGTGCTGCTGTTACGCTGCACACGAGCGGCTACTGCACGATAAGATAATCCAGCCCTACGAAGGTCAATGATTCTCCCCTGTTTAAACTCCGTAAGTTGTTGAAATCTCGCTCTCTTTCGTCGAATAGGCATAAGTAATGACTAAGCTAACGTTTACCACTAGCAGATAACCACCGATAACCATACTCGCTTGGCTAAAGCCGTCTATTTATTCGGATCCATCCGCCGTTCAGAGGGCGCTGCTCAGCATACGCATGCGCTACGGGTCTGAAATTCTAATCATTTGCATATCAGGCTCTACTTTGCATTTCCTGAAAATTTCAGCTCGCTCGCGTAAGTCCTTCATGGTGTTGCAATTTTCACAAACATGAGTTTAAATTTTGAATGAAATACTAAAAGTGTTATAAAAAGAGACTTTCTGAAAAATGCTATAGAAAATGTAACTATACTATAAAGTAAACTTTCAACTGAAAAAAAAATCAATTTTCAATTGCGTCTTTACCATAAATATATAATGGTGGGTTGTTTCGAATTAACATTTGTAAAAGGGAAAATCTCAGAATTAAACTAAAAGTTTTATAGCTGACCAAAGTTATACAGATCAATAACTTAACTGTATCAGTATCCTAGAATGAATTGTCAAGATAACAAGTTTACTTCCTGGTTGTCAAGATCAACTTCTATGTTATCAAATGTTAAGTCTGTCTGCCGTCAGTTCAGGCCCTGCCTTGTCAAAATCAAAACCAACATCAGAAATGAGAAGTTTTCGATTTTTTTTTATTTCCTTACAGAAAATAAACAGAGCCCTTGTCGTTTAACGTATCGTTACTTTTTTTTTATTTGCCAGAAACTTTTTTTTTCATTTTAAGAGATAATTAGTTAATGTTCCAATTTTAATATTTTTAGTGCATCTTAACATCAAAAACTGTGCGAACTACTTTACACCAAAAGAAGTGCCAATAAATATCACCTATAATTCCTTTGCGTGAGTATGCAGGGAAACACCCGGAAGGTACCTTTTCATTACTTTTGGTGCGAAATAGTTGACAGCATTTTATTTGTTCAAAACATTTAAATTTAGAATAACAATAATTTATAATACAAGAGTCAGTTAAGTAATTTTTTTTAAAAATACAAATTAAAGTAAGAACAGTTAGTTTAAGGTTCATTATATTAATTCTTAAAACAAAATTATATTCGTAAATCAAACCTAAACATAGCGCAGAGTTAATATTAAGAAAAATTCGAATTAGAATTAACTGAGCAGAAGTGATTATAAATAATATATTATAAAATTAGTTGAAACAGTAAACAAATATTCTAACACTAGATTAAAACTATCCTTTATTTGCAACTAAAAATCTATATACATATTTTATGACGAACTTATGTTTCAATAGAAGCGGAGCATAGAAGAAGACTACAACGAACTCACTCCATTTCATATCAAATCTACCGACGACATTATAAGTACATCAAATACACCATTTAAATTGCATATGAAAGCTGGAATTGTTATTAACGTAGTATAAAGTGTTTTTTGACATAATTGCTTGAGATCCATGACACATTCGGAGAGAAATTACGCCACAGTTTCTACAGTATATCATAGAAAATGCTGTAAGCTCAAGAACTGAAATTGTTTAAATGAAATAAAAACCGTATACATGAGTTTTATGCCATGCTGTAAATGTATTATGACAAAATTAACAAATTTTATCATATTATGTAGCCATATTTAATTGTTAATTTTACCAAAATCACTAGTTAAGAGCTTCGGTAAAAAATTTCGAGCTTTTCAGTGTTCTTATAGAACCCAAAATAAGGTTAATGTTACCATATTCAGGTAGTTTTGACCATATTGTTTTCCTCGGGGTATATCAAAGCATGAATATTTTACTCATTTAAACCAATAACTAATGCTACGGGGGGGGGAGGGATGTGATAAGTGGGGTGGAAGGTAAATTGAGATGCGTCGTTGGCAGGATGCTTTCAATTTATATGACACAACATCGATTAAATCCGATAGCGACATGACGAAATGATTTTATCGTTATAAAATAGTTCAACGAATGCTTCGACCATATTATACCCTGATGGTTACAAGAACGAAATAACTGAAAACTGCTAGAGTAAAACATATCAAGTTCAGTCCTGAAATGATTAACTTTAGACGGGATATCGCTATAATTAAATGAAATAAATAAAACTACCTTTGTATGTAGACCGAGACTGAAAAAAAAGTATTTTATTTTTGTCATTTCTAAACTGAAAAGCATTGGATCATCTATTTTATTGAGATGTTTGAGTAAAAAGGATTTTCGGTGGTGATGTAAGTTTACTGGGAATAGGAAGCACCACGTGTGTTTCGATTTAGATATCAAAAAATACAATTATTTTATTATTTTTGGTCTACTTGAAAAGTCTAGGTTTTAAATGCTTTATTTCTTACTGTTTATAACTTTTGTTTTGTGTCTATTAATTTGTTCAAGTCATGAAGTGGCCAAAACTTGTATTGATCATAAATTTTGATAGCATGTTCGGAGAATAATAATAATTTGTATTAGCAACAGGCACCGAACATCAATTGAAGTTTAATTACTCTAGATTGTTGGAAAGTCTTCTGTGACTTTGATTGGCGCTGAATTCCGCTTGGAAATAAAATGACGGTATGGCTTGTAATGGTCTGCAATTGATTGAAACTAGTACTTTCACCAGGAATTCAGCTACATATTTCAGTACTCGGGTTCGTCGTAAAGGGCCAAAAATGTGATTGAAGATAAAAGGAAAATAATTTTTTATTACATGTTTACAGAGCAATTATAACATGTATTGGGAACAGGCATGGAGCTTCAATTGAAGTTTGAAGTTTTCAATTGAAACTTAAAGTAGTCTCAACTTCCATTGATGTTACATTCCGTTGCGGGATACACTTTATGTCTTGTATCGATGTGGAATTGATTTAAAATAATATTTTCAACAAGAAACAAGTTAAAACTTGAGCTTTCGAGGGATTAATTCAAATTGAGTGATTAATTTTGAGAGGAAATTTTAATTGGTGATAAATGATGATAAATTCTTCTTGTGCCACTCACGAAAAGATCTAAACATTGACAAGAAACTTGCTTTGTAACAAGCAAGGATAAACAACTGATTTTTAAGTGCTCTAAGCAATCGGGAACTGGTATAAAATTGAAGATGAATAGGAAAGAATGGTTTATGTCCGTTTCTCATTGAAATGACGATTGATCACTATTTGATTCATATTGAAAATTACAGAGCTTTGAAAAATCAATAGCATGGAAAAATCGGTTCTCCCCGAGAATTATTATGCAGTGAAGATGGAACAGGCTAGAAAAAAACGGTTCCTCATTGCGAGGGGAGAAAAAGCACAAAGAACATTATTGTGAGAAAAGCGACGAGAATGCTAGTGAGGAAGTTTGAGGAAAGAAGTTAAAGTCCACCTCAATTTCTAAGTTTCATTTCATTAAACATTAGACAATGTAAGTTTAGTTTTGAAACTTTTAGTGGATACAAATAAATATGAACCTTTTGGCAATTTTCTAATTCAGGGGCGTTTACCAGGGTGGCCACTTAAATCAGATTTCAAATTTCCCTGATTTTTCCAGGTTTTCCAGATAAAAATCTTAAAATTTCCAGGTGTTTTTTTTCTTTTTTCTCATGAAGTGTAGGATGTATACAAGAAAAGTTAAAATGTCCTTTTTTTTAACATATCATTTCGAAAAAAATAATTTATTTTTACAATTTGGCAAGATTTTTTATTTATTTTTTAATGTTTTGCGCAAAATTTCGAATCAAAAATTACATATTGACTTACAAAAGAGTAAAATTAAATATTAATGAATAGTTAGTTCTTAAAAAAACCTATTTTTTCAAACTAAAATATGTCATAAAAGGTTAAAATGAAATTGAAAAAATTATCCTTAATGCAAAAATTGTAACAATTTGTCGACAAGCATTGCTGTTAGCGATTGTAAAAAAATTTTTGTGATTGGCTGGTTTGCTGAGAAAAAATAATTCACAGATTTCTTTGAATGGGAGTACAAAAGCTTTTAGAAAAAGAGTGCAATATAAAATCTATTATTATTGAATTAAAACTAATTTTTGGAGAATTCTATAAAGTTAAAAATACAAAAACACTTTGTTAAAATAGAAAAAAAATTACCACCAAAACATCGGAACAAACCTGAGCCATAAATGGATTCAGCCCAAGGACAGAATTTAAAAACAAAAGCTAATATCCTAATCCCTTCTTCCACCTCCACCACAATCTTTTCTAAATTGCACAGTCCCATAGCAGTCAAAGGTTTCTACATTCGTTTAGCAACTGTGCGAGAATTTTATGTGTCATTCTAGTTTAACAGAGCTCTAAAGGAGAAAATTTTTAAGCAAGCAAGGTATCGCTAAGTTGATGATATTTCAACTGTTTGGCGATACATTTTCGTCTAAAAAAAAGTGGGCATAATGGATGAAATAATTTAAATTAGTGAGATTAAAAAAATTATCGAAGGAAAAATTTCCAGCTTTTCTTTAAAATTCCTTGATTTTTCCAGGTTTTTATCCAAATTTCCCTGATTTTTCCAGGTTTTCTCCAGTATAAAAAAATTCCATGATAATTCCAGGTTTTCAAGGTTTTCCAGGAGGGTGGCCACCCTGGTTTAACGATCCATTCTCCTTTTTGGCAATTTCTTAAGTAACCAAGAACTAGATTCTTTACTTTTTTTAGTTCAGGTAACAAATTTAAAAAAAAAAAATACTTGACCAGAACCAAAACGATGAACTACAGCCAAAAGAAAAATCTCCAAAAGAGAGAGCGAGTCGTCAAAAGTCGCTGAATTCTAAATTAGCAACTCGCTTCCCCCCCTTTTTTTTTGATTTTCAATTTTGATTTCTACTAGATTTCAAACGCATAGATACGGAATCAAGTTCATAAAAACACAGTGAAAAAAGAAAAGTTATGCTATTTATAAAACTTGCGAAAAAGTTTTGATTTTTTAATGATAAATAGAATTTTTCGGGCATTTTTTTAATTCTAATATGGCTTTTCATGTTTTCTTTCAATGCATTAGCTTTTGTTAAGTTTTTTTCCAGAAAAATAAATTTACGAGACAAGTACGAGTGAGCTTAATAGGTACAAACAGTTCAATCTAGATATCATATTTTATTTACCTAACACTTTCGGTGAATTTTGCTTCTGTAATTTTTAAATATTCCACCAAACTAAACAAAATCTATAATTTCAAGATCATTATTTATGCATTTTATATTACATTATTATAAATTAAAACTATACTTTGAATATACATTAAGTTTTCTTCTCAGAAATCAAAGATTGTATGCAGTAATGTTAAAAAATATCTAAAATCTCATCACTTAAAGTGTAGAAGAGCTTTCGAATATTTTTTTTTTTAAAAAAAACGCTATTCTGATATTTTTGGTCATGTTACAAATTTTACAGACAGTCGAAATTCGATAGCAGCTTCTTTGAAAAACTATATTTTTATCTATCTGCTTCAAATGTTTCTTATTACACTAGTTTCTTCTTTTAATGCAAACTAAATGAAATTGGTTATTTGAGAAACAAACAAATATTAAATTTTGAAAACGCTATTTTTTAAATAATAACTTAAAAAATTAATATAAGTATTTAAATTTAGAATATTTAAATTTAAAATATTTAAATTTACAATATTTAAATTTAAAATATTTAAAATTGAAATATTTAAATAAAAATAAAATATACGATTGTAGAAAAGAAACGTTGTTATTTGTATAGAAAACACAAAACATTTTAATGAAAATATCTGAGTAAAAAATTAATGTTTTCATACATACAAACAAGTGTTTAATATATTTATTTAGTTTTTTGGTTAAGAGAATGAAGCATTTGAAATATAATATGTATGAAATATAATATCTACGCATGAAACAATAAATTACACAACTACTATAAAAACCAGTTAAAGAATAGTATATATATCGTAGAAATAAATTTTGAAATCAAGGTTTGTTACGTAAATTTTTGATTTCTTAAGAATGATGTAAATTTGCGTTGAATTCTCTTTAGAGGGTACCTTTATAGAAGAGGAAAGGCACATAACGTTTCAAAACGCTTCAATTTCTAACTAAATTTAAGTACAATTCGAAATTTTAGGCTAGAGAAAACATATATAACACAAAGTTATTTAGCGTCTTGCAATTTTTTTTTAATTTTAAATTAAACAAAGTAATTAAAAAATATTAAATATGAAATTTTTCTTTAAAAATTTATTTTTGCATTTGTTTATTTATTGATTTATTTTTGTTTTTTGCTTTTTATTGAATGTGTGATAAACTATAATTTTGAGAACCGAAATGTTTGGTTTATAAATGAAGGGAAAAATAAACAAATGAATGGTTTAAATACTATAAATTTTGGTATTACATTTTTACCAGTATCAAAATTGTCATTATCATACATTATGGTAATTTTACCAGAGTTTTCTCCCTTCTTCTTATCAATATTCTTTTATGAAAAAATAAAGAAAATTTATTTATTTAAAAAAGCATCATCTAACAAAATAAAGCCTTTAAATTATAAAAAAATGTATGACATAGAGTTTTAACGTTCGTATAAAGTAAAAGTAAATCCTATATTTTACAAGGTAAATTCTATATTATTAAATTTTCCAATTAACTCAGCTCATTATCATCATTATTATCATCATTTTCTCAATCTGCATGTTCATTTCTAAATTTTGCAATAATATCCAACGTCTCTAATTGTTTTAACATTAAGTGAGAAAAAAAATTTTTTAAGGAAAATTTATTACATTTCACCAGCGTTTAATTTAACAGGAATTACATTAGATGTCCTTAAACAGCTTTACAATTTGACACATTAAAGTTATTCCAAATTATTCCGAGCAATTAGTTAGATATTACACAAATGCTTGATATAATTTAGAGTATACACAAACGCGTTAAATAGTGGATAGTTTAAAATAAACCATGTATTATTCGAATAGGACAACTGGATCGAAATAAAGATCTTAACTCTATTTAATGATGTAAAAAATGCTAATTGTATTTTCATAAAAAGCTGTTGAAATCTTTAAAATGTGTTCGACGTTCACAGTTCTCGATGAAATTCCCAACAACAATAACTTATGATTACCATATATAGCAATTAAACTAAATGATACTTCCAAATGGCGGAAATCATTAAAAATAAGTACTAACACTCTTTAAAAATGAAATGGCTATTACTTTAAGAGCTTGAATTTAATTTGAACGCTAAAAAAAAGATAATTTTTGTGAGTTGAGAATATTTCTTTGCCATTAAAATTAACAATCTCTTTCAAGAAATTATAAGTATGAAAAGAAATGTTTTAAGGAAATATAATAAGTATGCCAAAGCTAAATGCAGATTGAAAAATTGTTGAAGTTTATTTCGAATATTTAAGGATTTTATCGTCACCATTCATTGTCATAAGGTGTCGATACAGAAAATATCCGAATTAAATATATGTATTAAATTCTACAATATAAAAATGGTCGAAATAGCATTTAATTTGTGAAAATAAATTCTTTGAATTCAAAGACATTAATTTTTTTTAAGTGCAAACTCTTCTAATTTGAGTAACAGATAAATTATAGCAGATAACTGCTGCAATTTAGTAAGGAATTTGCAAAAATTAAACGGTGCTTTTAAAGTCAAGACTTAAAAAAGCAATAGAATTGCAAAGCACATCATTTTAATTAATATCATAATGATGGATTAATTATTCAATTTTATCATTAATTATTAAATTTTGATTCCTTAAAATCAAATTAGTAGAATGCTTCCATGATCACTGCAAATAAGTTCCTTTGATTTTCTTTTCTATCACTATTATTATTAACTCCTGATTTTAAAACAAATTGAAAACATCATTAGTATTTAATGAACTTTTTTTTAAAATTTATTTACTTTATTTATTGTTTTTATTTCTACTTATTTATTTCTGTTTATTTGTTATTCGAATCTGAGTGAAAGAAACTCTTGTTTAAAAAAAATACGAAATCTTAAAAAAAAAAAATTAAACTGAATATAATTTGAATCCCTTTCATATAAAAGTGTTAAATCTATTGTATTTAATATGTGAAACTAAAAAGCACCAATCGGAAAAAAGAACTTTTTAAAAGATTGAAATTAATTTATTCATTCAATACTTTTTGTAAATGAGCAGAAAGAAACCTTATTTCAAAATTAAAGAGCTGTTAAATTACTATAAACACATTTTCCTATTGCAACCAAATTAACAACACTTTTACAAATCACATATTGAAATCAAAATTACAAACACTTTGCTAATTTTTATAATAAAACACTGTTAGCTATGAATATTCCTACTGACACTTAAATAATATCATTCATGCATTTTAAAATTCTGCATAAAACTAAATTAAATGTAGGAAAATAATTTTTAAAAGAATTGATGTGGAAAATGTTTTGACATTATAAAACTTTAATTTATTTTAGTTTAAGTTATTCTGATAAAACTTATTGTTAAACAATTGTAGAGGTCATTTTTAGATTCTTCCATTTTGTCTAATTTCTATTGTTTTGTTCAGTTTCTGTGATTTTTTCCAAAGTCTGAATTTTCGAATTAAATTATAACGGGTATACATGCGGATGCTACTTGATGACGATTTTTTGATGTCCTGTTACAAATTTTCAAAGCCGCACACTTGAAGATAATTTATTTTAAAATATTACTTGGAGAATTTCTAAAAGCTGTAAATGATATTATCCAAATTTGTAATAAAAAATAGAAGACAGAAACTAAATTATTTTGTAATCATTTTTAAATAATTGGTACATTAAGGTATTCCTGATTTTCTTTACTAATTATTTAGTACACATATTAATTTAAGTTTCGAAACTAAGACAGAAAAACACATTTATCGAAATAAAATTGTTTTTTATTGCCCTCACAAAATGAGACGGATCTTCAGAATTTGGCTCTAATAATATAGTCAGGACAACAAAAATTATGTAATATTCTTTTACTTCTTCTATCAGGTTTTCTAAAACTTGGAACATTTGTGTTTGATTTTAATAAAAAAGTGCTTTCGTGAATGTAAATTTATATTCTCGCTAGAACTGACCGGTAATGCTTTTATTCTGTAAAACTGAAATCGCCATGAGAGTAATTTGATTTATGATGTTTACCCCACTTTGATACTTAAAGAATGATTGATTGTTTAGAACACTCACTGAAATCAAATACTTTCATCGACGTAATTATTTGCTGAAATGTTATTATATACAGAATAGAATTTCCTTTAAAAAAGCTGTGAGTTTGGCAATTCATTCTCTAATTTTTATTGTTCAATTGCACTTTATAAACCAAAAAAATTCAATAGTACGTGAAAAATTATTTATTCAAGGGTTGTGAATTTAAAAAATTCTAAAAACCAAATACTTTCGAACACTTACTGAAACTAAATGCTTTCATTTGCGCTATAAATTTCTGAAATATTATTATGGCAGCATAAAATTTCCTTTAAAAAAGCGGTAAGTTTGGAATTAATAAAATAATTGTCCGATTTTTATTGTTCTATTGAACTTCATAAACCAAAAAATCACCACATATCTGAAAAATTACTTATTCAGGGGTTATGAATTCGAATAATTCTGAAACCAAATACTTCAGAACACTTACAGAAACCAAATGCTTTCACCGTCGTAATAATTCGGTGAAATGCAATTATGAACAGCATAGAATTTCTTTTAAAAAAAACGGTGAGTTTGGATTTAATGAAATCGTAGTAATTTTTAACTGATAATTAATTATATTTAGGCTAAATCATTAATTTGATAATTAATTAATTGATTAATAATTATTTGGATTTGGAATTCCGGATAATTAATTGTATTAGATTTGAATTGTATTAATAAGATTTGATAATTGTATTGCATTAGATTTGGATTAATTAGATTTGATAATTAATTGGATTTATTGCTAAAACTGAAGCACTCCGAAAGTTGCATAAATTGTGATACGTGATTAGACTTACCCCAGTTTCGGTGATGTGATGAAGCACATCTTTTCATATGTTGTAAAACAGAGTGAAAGATAGAAATGCAAGGATGTAGCAGAAATTAAAAAGAAGTTAAAAACAGTAGGATAAACAAAAAAAGTTGAGAACGTGAGCGATTCTACGTTGTGTACGCAGGATATTATAAGACTTTCAAATTTCAATAAAATGGATTTTCTAACCTTATTGATTCTTTTTGGCTCATTGTTCTGTTACGTGTACAAAACATAACAACAATTCCAAGTAAATAATGTATTCAAGAGAAAAAAAGGCAAGATAAAAGCCAATAGTAGATAGCTATTAATACATCAAAAACCTTATTTATTTTTGTATCGTTTTTCTCTTGTTATTCTTTTGTATTCTTTAGCGCATATAACGATTGTTATTGTTAATAATTATATATGCGTAGTTTCGCACTGATATGCTGAATAGATGCGGTTTTGAGAGAAAAAGTCTTCCTCAGTATTTCTTCTCATATAATAATAGTGCAACTTTTCATATTGTCAGTCAAAGAGAATGATTCTATGGAACAGTCAGAAATTGATTTATTACGTTCTTTTAGTCAATCAGTTGTATCTTTGTAGTCTTTAATGCGAGTGAATCCAAAGAAAAGGAAAGAGGGTGGTGATATTATAACAGATGATCCGTCACAGTAAGGGGGTGAAGAAAATGTGGGAGATGGAAGCCTCAAAGAAAAGACCATCACAGTTATGGATCGATGCCAGATTTTCTTGCAAATCGAAATGGTTTTTTGAAATATTAAAAATAAAATAAAAATTTATTTCCATCAGACTATACTTCATAACTTAGTTCACCTTAGAACGCTCAATATAAAATGTAACTGGGGGGGAAAAATTTAAAGATCAGTTTTCTAAAAAAAAGAGGAAAAAAAAGAGTGAATAAAAATTATTTGGATAAGCTTCATTGAGAAAAAAAGTATGATCAAAACTACTCGAATATTGTAAATTTTATCGTGTTTCTGGCTCTTTAGAAGCAGCAAAAAGCTGGTAATTATAGTAGCGCTTTCGTGATGATTTTGGTAACATTAACAATAAAATGTAATTTCCTAATATGTTATAAAATCTGGTAAATGTGGTAAAGTTTGGTTCTTTTATAATTATATCTTTGAGCATGGCATTAAAACAGTTTATTGATTAAATTTATTTTTCTTTTCCGAATTTGAAACTAAATGTGCGGTAATAAGAATTATAATTTTGAAAACAAGAATCTTCGGTAAACCATTAACATATGAACGAAAAATTTATCAAATAGTTTAATTACCGTATAGTTTGATTTATGTTTTTTTTTACCAGAAATGTAAATAGCAATCAATACGTTAATTTGATGGCCAGAATTCTTTTCTGCGCATATAATTTACAATGAAGGTTGAAACTTATTTAATAGTCATTTTTGCGTTCATTTTCTTTATCGAACTTAATTTTCTTTAACAGAATTTTCTTTAAACTTTTCATTAATTATGAAAGTCGTACAGTTAAAACCTTGTATTTTATATATATATATATATATATATATATATATATATATATATATATATATATATATATATATATATATATATATATATATATATATATATATATATATATATATATATATATATATATATATATATATATATATATTTTATATATATATATATATATATATATATATATATATATATATATATATATATATATATATATATATATATATATATATATATATATATATATATATATTTTTATATATATTTATATATATATATATATATATATATATATATATATATATATATATATATATATATATATATATATATATATATATATATATATATATATAAAAATATATATGTATACAACAAGTTTTCACTTCTGTTCCTTGCTCCAAAACTAAAATTCGGATATATAATAATTTAACTTACAAAACGTAGATGAGCATATTAAGTTTAAATTATGCATTTTTTATATCTAAATATTTAGTTTATTAGTAGAAATGTTAGAGAAGTTAGTAGAAGTAGAAATGCCTATTTTATTTTTTATCAGATTTTTAATATTTTGACAATTCATCAAGAGAATATTGTAGAGTACCATTATTTTTTATAAAATATTAATGAATTTACTACTAGTAACATATGTGAAATATAGTAAATAAGCCAGGCTATATCTACATCAGCTAAAAGGGAAGCATATTTTTCTTACTCATATCTGCTGTTTCTTTTTCTCTTTTATATTTTCTTTGGAGGTTTATAGATAACTTATTATTAAAAAGTATTCAATGGCCTCGTTAAAAAAACATACGTAAAGTATTTCTTAGGCCTAGCCAGGCAATGGCATAATCGTACTTTTCAGTACTTTGATAATTCTGTCCATATCGCTATTGTGTCTTCTAAAAACATGTTCCAATCAGTTTTCCTTGTCTGTTTTCTTTAAATAACTCATCATTACTAATCTTTCAAGGGAAAATTTAAAAAAAAACATACATAAAGTGTTTTTTCAGGCATAACAATGTTTTGGCAGAATTGTATTTGACAGTTCTGTCCCTATTACTATTGTGTCTTCTAAAAACATATTTCGATTATTTTGTCTTGTCTTATTAAGCTTTACAATTATTTGCTTTTCTAATTATATATTAACTGTTTTTTCCCAAGTTGCTTCTTGATTATTAATTCAGAGTAGATTAATGTAGATCATATTATCAATTAATTGTAGATCGTAGATTAATAATATCATTTTTTTTAAAGTATTTCACAAATCATACTCCAAACTCATAAAAGGCATGACTTCCAATGAAACGCGAAAAAAATATTTATAATAGATCAATTAAATGAATTAACTTATTAACAATTACTAATGTTGAAAATTGAAAAAAACGACAGTTTCTTTAAAGATAAAAATTAATATCCTTAAATTTATTTTAAGTGCCTCCTGCTGCAGCTCCCAATTACTAACAAAAAAATTTTTTTCAACAGTAACATATTAAATATTTTTGAATGATTTTATGTCCTTACTGAACAGTTTTCTTCACAAATTTACAATAATTTTTATGGATAACATTCTCAGAATAAAATACTATATTTTTGCTCATAATTATGATGCGGGGAAGAAAGTTTCTTTTTTTATTTGTGTGAAACTTCTATGCGCTTTCTTTCCAACATTCCACTTTTACAAATTTTACCAACGGCGAAGTTTGAAAAATTTAATTGAATCCAATTAACTTCAGATACAACATAACGAACTTTAAAGTCAAAATTTGCTGATGTGCAATTAACATATGATTAATCGCTTACTTAATGGTAAACTTTCGAAAAAAAATAATTAAAATGCAAAATAAGGATGCTTTTATAATTTTCACCTACACGGGCATCCAACAGAAGCACTAAAAGGAAATAAGGAATGCTTCAAAACATTGAAAGTCTAATTTTTGAATTTTACATATTGAGTTACAGTCGCACAGGGACGCGTGAAAATTTAACAGCAACATTTCACACTCACCCATATCAAAGATTCGAATATTAACTTTGGACATTTTTTATTCTCAGTACTTTAATGTTTCATCATACTTATATTATAAGATTATTATATATGAATAAATTATTAATTATAATAATTTTTCAATAATATTAATTTTAATATTATATATTTTAATTATACATATTATATTTTTTAATATTATATATTTTAATTATATATATTATATTATTTAATATCATATATTTTAATTATACATATTATATTATTTAATATAATATATTTTAATTATATGTACTAAAATTATCTTTGTAATGCTAAAGTTTTGAAAAAGATGGTATTTTTGGAAATCTGTATTCGAATTAGTATTTGTCAAGTAATTGCTTTATAACATCTTAGACAATGTACTCCACTTAAACTAAAAGAATTATTCTTAAAAATGTTGGGGAAAAGTAAAAAAAATAATTTTATACAGATTAATCTTTTAAAATTAATTAATTTTTCGAAAAATTAATTTCAGATTAATTAATTTAAAAAAATATTACATTTTATTTTAACACTTTAAGAAAATACTGGTTTTAAAATGAAAAATACATAGGAAGTTTTAACTAGTTTTAATCACTTACAGATAAATAAAAAAAGTAAATATAAATGCGCTGGATTTTTTAAAAAATTAATCGATTTTGCAATAACAAAAATAGTTTTATACTTTAAACTCTATAATGACGCAATTTCATTCAGAAGTTTTTTTTCTTCATTTTAGAAAAACAACTGAGATTCCATAAAATATATTTCAGAATAAACAATGTCGAGACTTCATTTCTTCCCTCTCTAAAAAGAGCTTCTCTCTAAAAATAGGAATTCGGAAATTTTTATTTCGATGTTTTAATGTTTAGAAATATTATTTCCGTAAAAAGTCTGATTGATGAGACTAAATATAAGAAAGCACTTCAGTTATTTAGCTTTATAACACGCAATCATTAATTTTGAGTTGACAAGAACGTAAAGTATGAATGCTAATTTTTGAAGCTTAATAAATGAGCTACATCACTGTTTAAGACAGGATATTAAAAAAGTTAATCTGCAGGTAAATTAAATTTTTATTGATTTAGATTGCACAAAAAATTACGAAAATTAAAATGAATGACAAAGCTTAGCTTAAACTATGGGATTTTTCTTAATTTGAAAATAAATAATGTTATTTAATGTTTTCAAGAAATAAGAAAGTGTTTGTTAAAGAATATTGTTTTAAATCTTGAAAACAGTAACACTTTTTTTTTAAAATACGAGTATTTATTATGACTATTTATTACTATTATTAATTATTTACACATTTTGATTTATTCCTACTTAAGTGACATTTTTATTATCATATAAATATTTCATTAAAATCAATAGTTTAATATCGAAAATAAAAATTATTATTCGTGTTAATATTCTTTGAGGTAAAAAAAAAAAACAAACAATACATATCGAATTTTTCTTTTCTGGAAAAAAAAATTCAGGAAGAAGTAAAAAATTGCCAAATATTTTTGACGGGACCCATGGTGACTCAGGGGATAGAGCGCCCAACTCCAAATGAGATGATCGGGTTCGATTCCCAGCGAGGGCCGATAGATACAAATTTTTCTCCCTGCTCACACCAAGTACTGTGCTGACCCAAAATATATCAGTGTTTTACGGATCAAGTGTTAGAGTCCCCTTCCCGTCAAGCTAATTATGGATGGTTTTCGTGGTTTTTCTCTTCATGTAACGCAAATGCAGGTTAGTTCTATCACGCATTTTTACATGAAGGCTTATTTGCCAGAATGCATGATCAAGAAGTTCCTTTGTCTTCTGGATTGAATTCGAAACTGCAAGGCAACGGAATTGAATAATTATAGTCGTAAGCTCAGAATTGGGTCGGCTGTTTAACGCTGGTTATGAAAAAAAATTGACACAGTAATAATTGATTTTGGTAATAGGAACCATTGGTATTTTATGTATTATTATATCACTTATATAAGTATTCATATCACTAATATACTAAAAAAGGTAAAATAAGCTTTTTGCACTCCACGGAAAAGAAAAAGTTCCCTTTCTTCATCGATAAACATTCTAATATTTATGAAAGTTAAACAAATATTCCGTTTGGTTCACAATATTAGTTTTTTGGCAAATGGTTTTAATTATTCTATTGTTTCTAAAATTTGTTAAATTTGTATTACGAAATTTTATTTGCGAGTTATACAAAAAGGAATTTTTAGAATGAATAATTAATACACTCATGGGGAAAAAGAATGTTCAAAACTACCAGAATATGGTAAACTTTATCATGTTTCTGGCTCTATGGGACCGCTATGAAGCTCGTTCATTTTAACAAAGCGCATTGATAAGGATTTTGGTAAAATAAACAATACACATTAAAAGCGTATTTTTAATACATAATATATTATAATGCGTGTTACGTATAATATGTTATATACTGTAATACTTTATTGCAATACAGAAGTATATAATTGCGTGTTAAATTTCGATTTATATGGCTAAATTTGGTAATTATCATGATATCTTAGAGCATGGCATAAAAGTCTTTCTATCGGTTAAACTAAATATTCAACTTTGAATTTGTTGCAAAATGAGCTTTAATAAGAACTATAATTTTAAAAACCGGAATTTTAAAAACCAAAATTTCCGATAAGAAGTTAGAATATAACAAAAAAATACCAAATGAATGGTTTAAACACGGTATAATTTGGTTTCATTAGCAGAAATATGTTGTTTTTTTAATCAAAAATACCATTACCGCAGTGTACAGAATTTTTACCAGAATTTTTATCTCCGTGTAATTTCTTTATTATTAAGGATTTCTCAAGATGATTTTAGAGTTTAGAGTTAGAGTTTAGAATGTGTGCTTAAAAATCACTTTAAGCATCTTAAATTCAAGTAAAACTATGCCTTCATAAAATAGGCAGTTTTAAAAAAAATCTGGATGATTTTATAACTTCTATGCAAAATCACTCGGAATATTGGTTTGAAATTTACCAAGCCAGTATTTTAAATGACACTAAAAATAAATAAGTTATCTCATTAATAACTATATGCAATATAAATAATTGTATGTTATTCCCATATTATTTTTTACGCTAATGTAATAGTAGAAAATTATTTCCGTATAGAACAATACTAATTTATTTCATTCATATTAATTACCATTTTGCTGTACTTATTGTCATGCATTACGCATGCATATAATTCTTATCTGTTGAAACATTATTTATCAATTTTTATAAAAAAAAAAAAAGATGTATCAATAGACAGAAATAACCCATTTCCATTTTTTTGACATATTTAATTAAGAGAAATGATACAATATTAACGTATAAATATTTCGGCTTTGTTTTCGGACACTTGTAAATAAAATTTAGTCAAATAATGAAATCTGCTTATTAACGAGGATGTGTTTTCAACATTTTCAAACTTTGAACAGAATTTTCAAGGCTCAAATTTATTATTCTCATTTGAGCCCCATTTTATTTAAACAATGGTCATTATTTCCGAACAAAGTATCCAGAGAGGAGGAATAACGACAAAAATTCCATTTTCAAGTAATAAATTTCGCTATTTTGACAACCACTGGAGGGTTGTAGTTTCTTTACTGGATTTTAAACTATTGAGTTCTCCTTATCAAGCTTGTAAATGTGTTGGTTCATAATTTCTTTTCTTCTGTATGTTATAATCATATACTGTACATCAATTCTGCATAATTATGCGTAACACTAATTAGGATTACTATATGCAACATTATATCAAAATTAATATAATGTTGCATTAAAATTATTTTATGCAACATTATATCAAACAGAGTACTTATATTGCAAAATTGTATAATTTTTAATGCATTTAATGCATGAAAAATGATTGTGAATATTATAAATTATGTGATTATTATAGAATAAAGTGATTATTATACAATAAATCTTTTTCCCGCTTTTCCTTTAATTGGTTCGAATCAGTAAATACATAAATCAGTACTATTTCAATCAATTCATATATGTTACTATTGGATGTTTATTAAAAATATAATACGCATAAAAAGAATGTGTGATATTTTTTATGCTATTATAGTTTTGTTTTATATTACTATTTCGTGGATTATTTTAATCGTTGCCTTTTTTTATGTTAGTCAATTACTATAAATTCATTTTTGGAGAAATAAAATAAGTATTTTAATTAATTTTCTTTTTGTATATTTTTAAATTATTTCATCTAAATAAATATAGGAATCAAATATATACAAGGTTCATTATTATTTTGAATGCATGGATTATTAATTATGCAAGATTCATCTATTCATTATTTTGCATTTCTCATTAGTCTTTTTTTAAATTAATTGTTTAATATTTCTCAAATTTAAAATTAACGTGTCATCAATAAATTGTTTTTAAATGCATAAGAAAAATACATTAACAACCATTAAATATTTTAATATTCTTGTGGTTAATATGTAACTTAAAATATGCAATCGGTTTCTTAAAACTTCTTAAAATTTTTTATTAGAATAAAAATGAGACAAATATTATTTCTTAAAATAAATTTAGATCTTAATATTTCACACTCTTACTCAGATTTGAAAATGTTTATAATTAGAAAAAAAAATGTTTGAAAAAACGTATTTAATTGCCTTACATGAATATTTTGCTAAATTTGTGCCGCAATGAAATTTTTTTCCTATCAAATGTTTCGAGTGCATATTAATAAAAACATATGAAAGTGGGTCTTTATTTATCTATCGAAAAAAGATAGTATCAAAAAGGTAACCATATTAAACTTTTTTTTAAATATAAATTAGAACTATAAAGTATTTTTAACAAGCATTAGATAATTAAAGTATTAATTATTATTTCTAGAATTAGATAATAAAAGATATTGATAATTATTGATAGGAATATACAAAGCATTATTATTTTTTACAAGCATTATTATCGGATTTATATAGTAGTATAAAGAATATGACCTTCAACAAGCAATATTTAGACGATGTTATGAAATCAATGTTACGAAAATGATGTTATAAAAACAATGGTATAAAAACGATATTATAAAAATAATATTATAAAAGTTATGCAATAAAAGCAATATTCGATAAACGATGCTATAAAAACATTATAAAATGATGTTATGAAAACCATTTCATAAAAACGATGTCACTCTATTGTTTACTATCACATTATGATTTCAACTTTTTCATTAATTATTTTCTTACGCTCAGGTAAGCAAGTTATACAGAAAACAATATAACTAGCACCGTATTTTAATATGTAAAACCATGCAAATTTGATGCACCAATAATATGGTTTCAGTTTTATTATGGTTCCACTTAACATGCATGACTTACCGAATCAACTCGCAATAATATTTTTCAAAATAAATTCATAAGATGAACAACGTATTCATAAATCCTAAATTTGAAATATTGCCGTCGTTTGAGATCATTAATAAGACATTAATATCCTTATTTTTTTAATTTAGGAAATTTGGAATTAAAGATATATATAAAAAAATAACTAAACAAATACGAAGTTAGTTATCATAAAAAATTAATTAAGAAGGCAAAATAATTGTAATTCTATACGCCTTTACTAAATTAGCAGTCAGTAATTATTACGGAATCTCCATCATTGTCTCATAAAGTCTACAAATCGATCACTTTTTGTTTATTTATTATTGCGTGATATTTAGTACTGCAATATGAATTTATAAGAATAGGACATTATGCCTAACCTGTCGATAAAATCCATTAGTTTTCGCTGTTACGAAGATTTTAAGACTAAAGAATAGGCATTAGGTAGATCCACATTTTTGATAACTTATTTCCCTCTCCTTCTCTTAAGCAAATAAACTTTTCCTTTTACTTCCGAAACTGTCACTGTCTTTCCTTGATTGAAAAGGTAGACATTTCTTTCCAACTAGTTGGCTTAGAAAAACAAACTCTTATTCTTAAAGGTCATTCACATCACTACATTTGTTGATGAAATTTTAAAAAAAAGGAAGGAATAGTTTAACTTTTTAAAATGAAAAATTTCAAACAATAAAGCCTTTATTTTCTTACAGTATTGATTTTATAAGTAAAGTTTCAAACAGGGTAAGAAAATTCTTGCCCTGCTATTCTATATATAAATTAATCGGTAAACGGTATATAATTAAATTAACGGCAAAAACTAATCCTTTGTATGTCTTCTGATCAGTGAATTACGCAAAGAATAAAGAAAAATCAAGTAGAAAATTTTTTTACAGTAGTACATGATTGCTAATTTAAAAACATATACATATAAGGTTAAAATAAAAGAAGCATGCATTTTAAGCATGATAATTTGGAAATAGCAGAAAATCGAGTCATAGTATGAGTGAGTTAATCTAGCTGAGAACAAATAAATGAGTTAATTGGTGACCCAAAAAATCCATGAATAAGAAAATCCATGAGTTCATAAGCAAAGAATTATTGAATCAATAAGTGAGCAAATCAGTACATTAATAATTGATTAAAGAATGAGTGAATCAACGAATTCGGGAATAAATAAATGCATGGAAAATGAATCTTTCGTTAAATCTGTAAATCTATAAATGAGAGAATGAAATAATTGCTGAATGAATTAAATGATTAATAAAGGAATCATCGGCTCGACGAACCATAAAATTAGTCATTGAGTGAATCTTTAAAACTTTTAACTACAGAGATGATTAAACCAGCTGTTTCGTTAATTAAAAGGGAATATATCAATTAAAAGAAAAAGGAATTGCCATATTAAATTGTCGAATCATTTAAGTAAAAAAAGATAAGATAGAATAGAATATGTTCCTTATAAATGTTCTAAAAATTAAGATGTCTCTGTGGAGATGGCATATAGACATTCAATTTTAACACTGAAATTTATTCATTTTACGTTGAAATTTATTTATTTTACTCTAAAAATAAGTATGGTCAAATATACTGACAGTATCGTCGAAACATAGTCAAATCTATGGTAAAATTTACCTAGTTTCTGACTACACCAAAGAGCTCAGTGATTTTTATCGCTGCGCTTTGGTAATGATTTCGATAATTTTAACAGTAAAATATGGTTCTATAATATATGTGAAGTTTAGTAAATGTGGTAAAATTCGGTAATTTTATTATGATGCTTAGAAAGAGGTATAAAAACTATTTATTTTCAGTTTTGTATTTTGCACTACATTTGAGAAAATAAGAACTATAATTGCAAAAACAAAAATTCCCGGTTGTAACGACCAATTATTAAACAAAAATTATTTGTCTTAATTTAAAAATTAAGTAATTAAATTAACTAATTAGTTAAATTTAATTTTCCGTTAAATGACACAGTAACATATAAAATTTCTCTGAATGATGGTTTTAAATCTTTATTAAACACTATTCTTCAAGTTTTACTGTAGCTTTTACAGATAACAAAATTAGAATAAAATGCTATATTTTTGCTCATAATTATACTCATAATTATTTGCGATGCGAAAAAGAAAGTGTTAAATTTTTATTTGTACTATGTTTTAGGTGTTTTCTTTTAGGTGTTAACATTCCACTTTTAGCAGACATTTAAAGCATGGCATAAAATCCATTTATTCAGTTAAATTTATTTTCAGTTTTGCATTTTTTAATGAATGTGTGATACTAAGAACTATAATTTTAAAAATCAAAATTTACAGTAAACCATTAACATATAAGCAGAAAACTTATCAATTGAATGGTTTAATGAATAGTCTTATTACAGGATTTATGGTTTATTTACCAGAAATGTCATTACCATACAGTACGATCATTTTACCATGATTTTTTTCTCCGTGTGGGAATTGTCACGTTATAAGTTTTTAAGTTTTGTTGTCATTTAAAAAACGTAATTATAAAGTTAAATTAAAAAGCATGTTTCACAATCAATGAGGCGCAATCAATTCCTCTTTCTTTTATTCTGATTCTCTGTACTAGGTACAGAAACTGCAATCAATATTCTGATGAATAAAAAGACTGAAAATGGCAGAAATCTCTTTCTCTTTTTTCAAATAATTTTATTTTTTTATTTAAAGATTTTCATTTCAAATTACCTCGGAAGGGAGGGAAAAACTGACATAAAATGAAATTTTATTGTAATCTTCCTGAATAACTGTTAAAGGGAACAGTAATTACTTTTTGTAAGGAAAAAGAAGCAACAAATATTTCTATGGTAATGATTAATGGCATACGATGGCATCGAAATATATTTCTGAAGAAATGAAGGAATTTTTTTTATTTACTTATTATAAGTTTTGATGCGTATTCGAAAATTTTCTGGACTGTCATGTAATGTCAAAATATATTTAATAAATGAAGAAATGTTTAAAAAAATATTAATTTTCACGGCATTGCTTCTAGTTTAGGACAATTCATAAATTAAAAAAACATCACAATGCATTTTATTTAAAAGAACTGATTTACACGTACTAAAACTTACATTTTAAATCTCTGACATTTTAAAATCTGAAAATTCAAAAACTATTCGACCATCATAAATTATATATTTTAAAATGATATGCAAATTTTGAAACCTTAAAATTCTAATTTATTCTCCTGTTATTGAGTAAAATAATAAAAACCATTTTTAAAAAATATTTTTTATTTCGAATTACCTCCGGTAAAGTTAATTATGTAATTATGTGCAAAAACTTTCCATTGGCACAAGAAGTTTTTGAGGTCTAGTGTAATATGCACACATTTAAGCCCAAACTTTCGCCTGCTCTCCTGGTTAAACGATTCTTATCATACTTTTTAAATTCTGACTAACTTCCCATATTTTATAGGTTAAAAATCCAAATTCACTGGTAAAGAGAAAGGTACGTTTTTTAAGAGAAAGAACGGTTTTCTTTATTATCTATGAAAGTACGTTTTTGTAAATTAAAATATGATCTGCACAAATTAGTTAGCATATTTAAAGTGAGGCAATTAATAAAATTGGATTTAAATACGTGGTACTCCAATCAAATTATTCAAGATGTTCTCTCATTTACTTCACAGACTGCACATAAGGGTTCATACGTTAATATTTTAGATAAGAAAAAGTAAAAATGCTATCGGAGTCTGATAAATCAGCATTGAAGAAAATGGAATTCAGAAAAGTGATATATTTGATTGCCTGAGAAGACTCGAGAATGTTTCTCATAACTATCCTTCCATTCCACTCGGTTTTCATATGCAATCAAACAAGTTTTGATGCCTTTAATCACTTTTCTTCTGCTTATTTTATTATTTTTTTGAATGTTTATTAACATCACTCTTATATTTATATTTCATAGCTTAAACATAGTTTGTAGCCTCAAATGAGTTTATTGTTTTAAACTTAATTTTGACAATGACGCCAAAAATTTATACAACGGGTGGTGGTTATAGAACACTCTGCATAAGATTTGAATTGTAAGAATAGTCCATGCAGAATAAACAAGAACTGTTTGTATTTCAAACTGTTTCGATTTATGGAATTATATTTTTTTTTTGTATGTAATTTATTATGTCAACTATATTGTAAATAAAATATTTATTGCGTTAATATTTCCTTATTATGTTAAAATGAATTAGAATAAGTACCAAAATAAATAAGAAATGATAAATTTACATAAAAAGGAATTAGTAATAGTAGCACGTTGAAATTTCTGTCAGCTGTCTTCAACTCCATTCTATCACATCATTCAAATCGCTATCTATTTTACAAATACTCCAATTTTTAAAAAGCATCATTTTACAGTGAACAATGTTTTCGTTTGAGGGAAACATATTTTGGTAGTTTATTCAGTACAAAGATTGACAACAATAAATTTATTAATGCTAATAACTTTTTATCTATTTAATGGGCATATTATTTACTTACTCTACACTGAGAAAAATGCATGGTCAAAACAACCAGAATAAGGTAAAATTATCGAGTTTCTGACTCTATAGGGAGCAACAAAAAAAGCTCTGTAATTTCCATCGAAGCGATAAGGTAATGATTTTGGTAAAATAAAAAATAAAATATGGTTTTAGAATAAGTAATAAAATTTGGTAAATGTGGTAAAAGTTGGTAATTTTATTTCGATACTTTAGTTCATGGCATAAAGACCATTTATTCGGTTAAATTTACTTTTCAAATTTGAATTTTTTACTAAAGATAAAGTAATAAGAGCAATAATTTTGAAAATCAGAAATTTTGGTAAATCATTAACATATAAACGGAAAATTTGTCAAATAAATTATTTAAATAACATATAGTTTAATTTTAATTATCTTTTAGAAAATTTGCTTTCAATTTTTCGTCTTTTCATATTGAATGCTTTTTATAACCTATTTAATTATATTTTGATACTATCAAATTGAATAAAATAAACTTCATTAGTACATTTAAATCAGGCATTGAGTATCATTTTTGATTATTTAAGCCATTTACCGTATTCTATTAATAGGGAATTTAACATAAATAGTATACGATTATCAAAGAATGGGAGCTTAAAAGTGATAATTAGAAAATTATTGTATTTCATGAATTAAGCACTATTACTAATTATACATTAATCAGATACTAATAATACGTATTAATAGTTAACATGAACTATTTAATTTACCTATTTGTTCTTTGAGATGAAAGCAGCATACTTCTGCCTTATAAATCAAATGAAGAAATTTATTTTTGCATCACATCTTGTTCACATATATTCTTTGGAATAGATAATTTTTAGCTTAAATTTAATTAGATAAAATTTAATTAGTAGTTACTTTAATTCTCCGCACTTGTTTATCTACTCACTTTAATTAAAAGTTTAAGCAAACGAAAAGAAATTAATTAAATCAGAATTCGGTATTTACATGACAGATCGCAAAACTTCACAATTAGTTAATTAAAACACTATTAATAAGGTAAGTGAATACTTGTAAATATAGATGAACTATTTTCGAAATAACTCAATAGACTTTATTAAGTTCTCTCTTTGCATTTAAACTTAATATACTTGTATATTCGAAATTAAGACTCGAATATGACGGGATATATACATGGGACAAATTTCTGACTAAGAAGAAGAATATAAAAAAAGCCACAATCAATAAAATAAATCAGTACTTACAGAAGTCAATCAAAAGTTTTCGTAGATCATGCAGATATTCCTTATATGAATTATTGCAGAACAAACAATAATTAAAGGAATAAAACTCTTTATAATAGAGTTCGTTAATGGAATACACAAAATGGAAACAGAAATCTGAACCGAAATATACTGTCTGAAACGAAATGTGCCTTTCATCATGTGTCTTACAGAAGTCATTCAAAAGTTTTCGTAGATCATACAGATATTCGTTAAATGAATTATTGCAGAACAACAAACAATAATTAAAAGAATAAAACTCTTTGTAATAGAGTTCGCTAATGAAATACACAAAATGGAACCAGAAATCTGAAGTGAAATATACTGTCTGAAACGAAATGTACCTTTCATCATGTGTTCTTCACAAACAGTGGGTATAGATTTAATGGAATTAACATCATGTGTTGTTCTTATAAAGTTGTGACCTAGTATCTTGTTTAGTTATAAGATTTAATATTCAATGCTGTTATCATTGCTCAAAATGCAGATTTAGTGCTATGTGTTTATGTCTAATTTTTTTGTTAAATATAGCCGTAAAATTTAACTCAATGTGACCTTTTGAAGCATGTAGTTATGCATCTCGTAAAAATGGTTTAATAAAAAAACTGCATAATCGAGATGCAAATTTCTAAATATTATACATAACTAAAAATTATTATTTAGAACATGTTTTATATCTAAAAATAAATTTACCATCTTACTAAAATGAGATAATAACATGGTAATTATCTAACGTCTTTTTTTTATATTCTGTTGCATGAAATTCTTTAACAGATCTGAGAGGCTTTTGTAACACTGATTTCAAATCTGCAATCGGTTTCGTTCTCCAAACTAAGCTTTTTTTTAAATGGCATTTTGTATTTTTATCGAATTGTACAAGATTAAAAACATTTACCGGAAATGTAATCATATGCCACTAGGGACGCTTCCTTCCTGTTAAAAATTTTTTCGAGTATTTCTGAAGAGGTCCTAGTGGGGAGGCATCCCTAGTCACCTACGATGACATTTCTGTGCCTGAGACCCCATAAAATTCTAATCTTGATGATGTGCCCTAACTCCCCTAGAAGTTTGTCACAAGATTTACCCGACACCCTGTTATATCTCTGTTACATATAACGTTTTTAAACGCATACATTTAGACAAAAAATAGAGTAAAAATTCTATTTTAAAAAACACTGTATTATTTGGAGGAAAACTAATTTCATATGTGAATTATTGTATTAATTATCAATATTAATTATATATACAATATTAATTATATGTTACATTAATTTAATTGTATTATCCCGCCCCCAAATTTAAATTATTTTTATAAGTGGATCGGGAACGTTGTTCTCTTCTATCGTTCTGTTGTAATCAATACTATGCAGTATTAGTTATTTGAATGATAAATCAGTAATTTACGGGCATTAATAATGTTAAAAAAATAATAAATGCATAGAAAAATATACTTTTAAATGATCAACTGTCACGTTTTTTTCCCTATAAACGACCCAAAAACGTTTAATACGAAACAATTTTTAAAAAATGTAATTTTATTATAATCATTGGACACGCGTAAGAAATATTAGTGTTGAATTCAATGAAACATAATGCAGTTTTATTTTCAAAAATCAGTCAAAGCAGTTAGAAAAATTATCAATTTATGGAAATTGGGAAAAAGCGACTTTGCTTCCTAATAAATTATTTTCCCATTGCAACTTACACTAATTCGAAAAAGATTATTTTGGTGACCAAAAGGTGTTTTGAAAACATTTGGGAAAGAAAACGTGACAAGAAACGCTTACGTTTTCAAAAAATCTTGTATTTAATTTTATTTTCATCATGAATAAAATATTTGGTTGCATTCGTGTTCCCGCTTATTTCGAAAGTGGGAAAGCTAATAACCTCTGAAAAAGGCGGAACATTGCTTTCTGTATCTGTATACACGCTTTTGAAATTACTTTTATCATTTGTTAAAATTAATCTATCAAAAATATCATTTGTTCCAACGTTCTAGAGTCAGGGGAACTTTTTTATGAAACAAAAGAAAGAGAAAAACTGCTTTGAGATAAACTTAGTTCTACGAATCTGAGGTGTAAAATAAATGAATAAAAATGGTGTAAAAAATAATGCCGTATCTTGTATGTTTTATCTAGTTATTTTATCTGACTATTTTTAGAAAAGTTAAAATTTGTAATTAAATTAAGCTACTATACAAACACACAATAACTTTACAATTTAAAATTTGAACATGCATTTTATAAATTTTTTAATTTTATGAAAAAGAAAAATTGCTAATTTTATGGGGGGGGGGGAATCAGTCAGTTTGTGTGTGAGCATAAAACCATTTATTTCGGATAGAATTACTATTATTACCATTTTGGCACCTGTTTCTCAAGAGGATTGGTAAAGTTATTTTAACGACAAAAAAACTTGGTTGTTTTAACAAAGTACTCTATAAAATAATGTCAGCATTGTGATTGATGCAGGCCGAGAACAGCAGTTGTTCGACCAGTCGCTGCTGGGATATAAACATGTTGAACCTTATTTGGAGGCAAGTGCTTTGTCCTATGGCAGCTTTAGTGGGGCAGTATGAAGAAAAATCTTAATTTTTTTTAAAGTCTTAATTATTACAATAATATTTAAGTGTAAAACCGTTTAAAACTAACGTTTAAATGTGTAAAACGTTTCAGTGTAAACCCGTATAAAAACATCTGGCAACTTAACTTACCAAAAATTTCTGTGTCTAAAAATATATGATAATCAGGTTGAGTACAGATTTGACAATAGAATCAAATCTCAGTTTCATTTATACGATGCACAAAACTGTGATTATTATTAATAATTAGATTAATAATTAAATTATTAATTATTACTAATTAAAATTATTATTACTAATTAAAATTATTATTAAAGAAAAAAGAGCAAATGACCATAAAAAGATTTGAAAAAAGGGTAGAGTTATAGCTTGGTAAAGAAAAGTATATGACAAAAACAAGAATTTTCACTGACGGTTATAGTTCATTTATGAATGAGTTGAAAAACAGAGAAAACCCTTTAACAGCTTTAAACATTTTAACAGAGAAAATAGCTTTAAACCGTCAGATATACAGAGATAATCTGTAAAAGGAATATGAATTTTTTAAGAGCATTTTTTCTCGTTATAAGTCTTATTTTTATCTCTCCTTGTAAACCCAAAAAAAGATACTGCACTAATACTTTGCTCTAAATGCTAAATTTTCAAATATTATTGCGAGTTTTGTGACATATGACTCTTTAAATTCGTGAAAAAAATTGTGCTAAATATTATTTGAGTAATTCGATACAGAAACGAACTCTCTCTGAACAAATATGCATTTTCTTTCTGATATAACCATGTTTTTGATCATAGAAATTTGAAGAATGGCTGGAAGAGTGGTTGAAAGTTTAGTCACTTAATGTTAATTTTAATTGTTGTTCACTATTAGTTGGAAACTTTTAAAGGAATCGAGAACTTTTACGCGTGGTTATAACTCATTTATCCAAAAGTAAGACCAAGTAACAAAAAATAATCATTACTTTGTATTTTCCCATATTATACTAAACTAAACTCAGGGGCACGACAGCCCATAGAGGGCCAAGGCCTACTGTGCCCATCTCAGTTTTCTTAACCTAGGGCTCCAGGGTGCAGGAGCAGATGTTCCGGTTTAGGTGGTCAGCCTAACGCGGAACTCCGAGTGTTTAGTTCCCAAGCATGCTCGGTACCCATTTATCGACCCACTGAAGGGATGAAAGGCTGAGTGAACCTTGCCACGCCCGAGTATCGAACTCAGGACCTGCTGCATGGGAGCGCGAAGCGCTAATACTAAGCCACCGGGCGTCCTATATTACAGCCGTCAAAAAATATTTTGATATATTATTACCTCATTTTAAGCAATGGAATAATTTACAAAGTATGTGAGAAAGTAATCAAATAGCTCTTGCGCGCAGAGAAAATTTAAGAATTACGATACTTTTGAAATTATGTAATTTAATATATCTTCAGCCATAACTTCTTTTAAATTTTGTACTTTACCTCCTAAAAGGCTCCTATTAAACTTTTCAATTAATGCATTTAATAACAAAAAATTGTAAATTATTTTTCATGGGAATAATTTTGGATAAATGAATTTTTTAACATTGAGTTTACGATTCGCTCAAATGCGTTGGGTTATTTATTTGAAATTTATTTTCCTTTTATTTATATAGAATGTATTTTTGTTGGCTGCTAATTAGGTATTAAATCTAATTTATTGCTAAATTCAACTGTAGTTATTTGAAAAGACGATTTAAGAGATATAGAATTATGTTTTTAAAGCAAATTTTTCGCTTTAACAAATTATTAACAACATGAAAAATATGCCCCCAGAGAAGATCTTTAAATATTTTCTGAATATATTTTAAACATTCAACTGCGTTATTAATATAAAATAATTAAATGTAAGAAAATATTTTAAAAATCAGTGAAAAATTTTCCAAGTCTAAGTAGTTTTCTGTCTGAGCAGTTTTTGGCAAAATTATTGCAATTATGTTTTCGTTATTTTTCAACTACTCATTCTTTTTTACTGTTAATAGGTCTATAAAAAAGAAGTTCTCTATATTTATACTTAATTTCTACAATTTATTTTAAAAATAATAACAAATTTTTGTTAACTGCTTGCTTAATTGAAATGCAATATTGCTTTTAGAAATTCAAAATTGCTAATTGAAATTCAAGTAATGGAAAATTCAAGTAACCGATTTATTTAATTTTAAAGCTTAGGAATAAAAACAAAATAAAATTATCTAATAAAATACTTGTTTACTTGAAACTTTTTAACAGATATTCTCTATCGATTGCATTTTTAGAGTCTAATTAACTATAAGTGACTTATAAAGTTTATATGCAACCATCAAATCTGTCATGTTTCGAAAGATTTTGTGAGCACGCAAGAGTGATTAATCACTTTCTTTTCATGTAAAGATTTCGAAGAAGGAGTCGTATCATACACTTTCAAAACATTTTAAAACATTTTACCGAAAAAAAAGATATTCTAATAAGAGTAAACCTGTTTATTTTGACATTATCGGACTTCTGGTTTATTGATTTCGAGGAACAGATGTGTTGAGTCTCAGAAGAATTTCGGCAAAAAAATAATTAGGGAACACATCAATAGGAATTAATACTGTGCTAAACTATATCAAAACAATCATGCTAAATATTGATTACTAAGAAATCACTATAAAAAATTATTTTTGTCAAAAAATATTTAGCATTCTTTTAAATATCACTTGGCAACAATGCAAGTTGGTATCAATGGTATCCTTTGGTATCAACGTGGCGAGTATCAATACATCATGTAAGTATTAGCGTAAGTATCAACGGAATAACGTTGAATTATATAGCGGACATACATGTTGTTGGTAAGGTGTCAAACTAAACCATGTACGAATCGAATACTTAAAACTTAAGATATTTCTCTTCCCATTGACGAAAACGTTTCCTTAAAAGTAACATGAGCTAAGAATTTGTCAACTAAACCCTAATGTCATGCAAATTCGCTGCAACTTAAATAAAATGTTCAAATAGACGATGTTCACTGCAATCTGTATATTCTTAAGAATAACGTTATTCTTTTCGTTATTGACGAAGCCATTTCCTGATAAATGCTCCGAGCGAACTGTTTGCCAGCTGAGCCATAATATCTTGCGAATTATAATAGCACATTATACACTACAACATTTATAATATATGGCCATTATATTAGTTTTAATACTATTTATGCATTTTAATTAACCGTTATGATATTTTGCATATTAAAATTGAAATATTTAACATTATTATTATTAATCATTATCTGATCCTTAAATTGAATAGTTCGAGGAAACATATCGTCAAATTGTTGAAATTACCAACTTCGAATGCTTGAAGATACTAATTTCACAATTTCATCAAATAAATTAGAACTAATGTGTATGTATACATAAACATAATTATTTCGATACAACATAAGAAAAAGGACTTATTGACCAATGAGTGTTCTGTCATCACCAGGATTCGTGTTCTGGACCCACTGAAAAAATTTCCAGATCAAATTAAAGTAAAAAGTACCGGCACACAGATTGCAGGTACTTTTCGCCGTAAAATCCATTTTTAGTGGAACATGTTACTGAACACAAAACCTGATATACCATAATTTTAACTCAAGTAATTACCGTAAAATCACTGAATCAATCTAATTAAATAAATTTTACTATAAAAATGGATTTTACGGATGGACTTCTCGGATGATGCATTTGAAGTACTGATACTTTATATCGTAATTTGATCCGGATTTTCTTTTTACAGTGCAACTGAATGACAAATGAGTGCTTTTACCTTTGTGCTAACCGTTCAGTAGAGGAATAAGTTCTTTAAAAAAATATTCAAATTCAGGCGGAATATAGTTGAAGTACTTATGTAATAGTTCAACATTGAACTGATTCTTTCTGTTGAGTTTACATTGAACAAAATATTTGTTGATTCAAATACTGTTATCCATTGTTTTCTGACATAAAATAATCAATATATTTTCATAATTCTCTTGTTAATGAACGCATATAAAAATCATTAACATTGAAAAAACATTTTGCAAAAAGAAAAAAAAGAACGTTTCACTTATTTATCTCAATTAAGCCTCTTTAAAAAAAATGTCTGATGAAACAAAGAAAAAGAAAAATAATATTTTCCCTCTGATATATTAAATTTCATTTGAATTTCAGAGTTTCTAAAGAAAACTGTTATCTAAATTAATCCCTTTCAAAAGAAAGAGAGAATTAAAAAGCCATGAAAATAATCTGCGAGAATTTCGTTTATTGTCCGCCAAGAGACGCCAAACAGACGGCAAACGGATAGTGAGAAAAATCCTTATTTGATTATTATCCTGATTTACTCGCCACGCGTAAGACCTGAAACAATCAGCATTTATGTTCGTTGCTCCCTTTTTTCATATAAAACAAGTGATATCTTTGTTTTGGGGCACTTCAAATGAAGCATACAATAAGACATGGTAAAGAAAGTAATTAAATAATGCTCTTTGTTAGTAAGTTCCTTTAAGTGCTCCTAAGAAAATATGTTAAGTCTTAACACGTAACAGAAGCTGTAGAAACTCACAGCGTGTTATTTTACGGAAATACTATTTTTTCCCATGCAATCTTTTTTCGGAATGACTGAATTTGCTTTATTAGTATGAACATGATGAAATGTATATTTTCAGGTTTTGGTTTTTATTTATGATCCTCAAGTAAATTATGCATATGGTATAACCATATCTGGGCTCAAAATTTATATAGCCGGGTATGTTCGTAACATTCTGATAGGGCATGTATTTTAGATTGGAAACTGCCAAATTGGACAAGGAAAAGAGAAGAAAGAATTATATTTTAAAGATGCAAATATTATTAATTAGTTAATTTTTTTTCTAAATATTATTAATTAAGTAAACAAATTTAGCTCAGTTTTTGTTAATTTAGTCATGGTTATTATTATTAAAAAAAGTTTACACTAATAGCTGAGTATTAGAAAATATAAATACTAAGTGAGTTTAAAACATTATTTTAACAAGAAAAATGTTGATCAACATATATTAGCTGCTAGTTCTTAGTTATTCGGATAATATCACTTCTTCGTAAATAACAATGCTCACCTGTTACTCTTTTAAGGCTCATCTTCCGAGCTTAAATAATGTTAAATAATAAAGATTAAATGTTAAAAATAAATCAAATGCATAATGATTTCGTAATAGTAGTTAACGCTTCTGATTTTTGCTTAAAATAAAACTATTCATGTAGATATGCTGTTGCTGTTAAAACCAATTTTCCCAGAAAATACCCATATGTTAATTCACATGTTTCCATTAGTTTGCAATCGAAAAAGATATTCAAGCATGAAGAAATTTCTTCCGGGTATGTATTTTGTAGACTATCATATTCGGCAGAGAGTCCAAAATATTTTGTATTCTTCGAGTCCTGATCCATATTAAATGATGTATCGCGCAAATGAGAATCAAATTGGAATGTATTCGAATATTGTACCTGTTTTCACTCTTCCTTCAACATTTACTAAATGCTCTCCCACATTCATCTCTTTGTGATAATATCATATCTTTGTAGTGGTAGTACTTTATTTACGTCGCATTAGAGATATGCAATGTTTAGAGGTTTAGACTCCCTAAGGGTGATCCGAAGGCATGGCAGCATAGTTTTGATCCTCTGCCGAGGGGATGACTCCCCCGATTTGGTAGTTCAAAGAAGGACGTGTGAAATCAAGTAATTTACGGAAGAACAGTTTATTGAATTTACACAACTTATACTCACATTCCACGATACCGTTAACCCTCAATCTCCTCGCAGGCTGATCAAAATAGACACCCACCCGCTCATTGACTGCAGCCAGTGATGCTTGACTTCAGTTTTTTCTTCTATCTTTGAGGAAGTATATTGCCATACATTGAGAAATACCGATACGATTGTTTATATATAAAAAAATTTTAACATCGCTCAGCACTGGTTAACAGTAACCACATCGCCATAGCACCCACTCTATCTTTTACTGATCCTAACTGCAACATTGAGCAATTTTAACCCTAGGCTGGGGACATGGACAGCGCCTGACCTGGTCGCCCTCTCTCCTAACCTTCTTACCCCAACCAACGATAGGTTGTTCAGTTATGACAGATTGAATGTGCACGAGTTGTGTTGTTTTGTCAGCTGCCAGAATCAAGCTCGCGATCGCAGCTTTCTATCTGCACCAGCAGTGTGAACGGCCACTTAACCGACTGTGCCATGGGAGCACAAAGCGCAATAAACATGTTGCTGTTTACAAAATATATATCTGCTTTAGTTAGAAGACTTGACGAAGCAAAATAATGCTCTATACTCACATTCCACCATACTATGTTATTGAAAAAGGAAATATATAGCTGTTTAATACATGGATTATTTGTTACATGATAATCAATTGCTTACTGATACAAATGGACTCCCATAGTTACTTTCTGTGCTTTGAAGGATGCCGTAATGTGTTTACAGATAAGAATTTTCTTATAATCATTTGTCTAAATATACAGTGCCCCCAATCCAAAAAGCAGCTTTTTATGAACTTATCACATTTTCACGTACTAGGACTTGATCTTTATGGTTCAAGGGGCTGACCTCAAATATGCAAATTAATTTATGTCCAGAATAACTATTACTTCTTTGAAATTAATAAATGCACAATAAGTGAAAATAAAATGAAGGGGCCCAATCTTAGAACCTCTATTTTGTATACACTATTAGTATTTTTCTAGACTGCGATTACCTATCAGATTTCCATGGTAGCGAATTCGAATCTGTCGAAACAGAAGGTAAATTTGTCCAAAGAAAGTATTTTTTGTGTCTGATTTTGTTACTTAAAATATAATCCGTGCATCGTAATTAACATATTTCGTTTTCATAATTTGTAAGGAAATACAACGTAAAGTAAAAGAAGTAACAAAAAAATGAACTAGAGAAATCTGTTTGCTATGCGAATGCGCAAATCCTGTTTACGGTGCACACTTTTAAATTAAGACAAATGAATGCCAAACTACAAATATGCACTTATATTACTCAAAAAAGAGGAAGCAATTTTGAGTGACGTTATGTTTCTTTTTTTTTTTTTAATTTTGTGATAATATACTTTCCAACAACAACGAAATACTGCTCTAGGCTCTGTGATTGGTCAAAATGAAAGTTTTTTTTAATCTGAAAATTCTTCTATTGTTTTTATTAAATATAGAAATAAACTATGATACCAGATATTGGTCTCGATTAATCTTGGTAAATTCATCAAAGCAAATATTATTTAACAGTTATCTATAAATATCTTCCAATGCACCTCTATAAAGTTTTTGACAAGAAGTACAAAACAGTTTATTTATGAGGACGGTAACATGCTCATATCTTTAGTACTCTTTATTTGGAATTTTAAAAAGGATTTATTTTATTTTCCTAGGGAAAAAAATATTTCATTTTCTTCATTGAGTGACAAGAAAAGAACGCTTCAAAAAAAAACTTATTTTTCGTTCAAATATTGAGGCCAAATTTCTATATGCTGTTTACTTTAAAACCTAAAACTGCATATTTAGCTCAAAAAATATATTTCCATATATTTTCCATTCGCATAAGGTATTTTCTGTTGTAAATAGAAGTTGTTGATAAGTGCGTTGTTGATCAATCAACTTATCAACAGCTAGATAAATATGTTTTTAACTCGTCAGAAGCAGTGACAGCTGAAATTCTATAAGTCTATGATCTGTTTTGAAACGCTTACCTTAAGCTATACATTTAAATGCTGATATTAAGCTATGCATTATTTGAACGCTCCTCCGCAAATAATACTATGAAAGAATCATTTGTTTGCTATGTGTTTAAAAGTTTATCTAATACTTTATAATTATGATTGCATACCGCTATGAGCATAAATGCTTACTTAAAGTTACGTACGTATATAATTTGTACATCAACTACTTAAAATGTATGCAGAGTTCAAGTTAAATAATATCAAGTTAAAATTTAATCAAGTTAATAAGTTGCATAATTATAATTATAAAACACTTCGCTCGTAAATTATATATTTCCGTGAGCATCTCAGAAATAAAACCTCACTTTTGATGATTCAGCAATTCTTGAGCTGCATTTTGCTAATTTTGAGATTTATTAAAACAATTGAAATATGTTATTAATTAAAACAAGTGAAATTGAAATCGCGACGAAATCACGACATTTGTGACTAAATGCGAACCTCAAATATATGACAAAAAGGTTTCCTCAATTTGGGAACTCATCGCAATGCAATGTGAGAGATTGTTACCTAGAATGACGAAACTAGAATGACTATCGAAAATAAAAGGACGAAACAAGCCTATCAGCTATGGAGTTGGCTTCATACCAGGCAGATCCCAGGTTCGAATTCCGCTTCTGGCACGCGTGTAATTTCTGTCTTCTTGTGTTTTTTGGGAGACAATGTTCCACCTGTATGGTGCTCACGATAAGATGATAATTCTAGGAGGTTTTCATTTTCGATAAATTATTAATTAAGCAACTTTAATTTTGACGAAATTCTTTTCCTTTAAAAAATGACGATAGCTAATTGTTTGCTCGGAGCATATAGGGGAGAGTTGGATAAAACGGGATACCATTATTGCTTTTATTTACTACGGAATATCTGTTTAGGAAAACAATACATTATTTTTTTGTAGCTACAACATTTATTGAAGCACACAAAAAACATATTTTCAACTAATTTTAATGACAGAGAAATAGAAAAAAAAATTCATTTCCAAACTCTTACATATCCCGTTTTAGCATACCTGGGTTGGATAAAACGGGATAGGGTTTACAATGTTTAATTTTTGCATATATATAAAGATAAAATAATAAATAATGCAAATATATTAATAATTGTTTATGTATAATAATTGTTTATGTATAAAAAAGTCTTCATCAGAGAAATACATTACAATTAGTTCTAAAGAAAGATGTGAAATCCTAGAGTCGAAAATAAAATGCTTAATAATGAACGTTAATAAACAAATTTTGCATTACTATATAAAGAGACTAAATTATTCAAAAAATATATATAGTTAATATAAATAAGTTGTTTAAAAAGCCTAGGCCTACATTAATATACGGCTATTTTAAAATGTAATAATCCAATAAATAATTAGGTGGATAAAACGGGACATGAAAAACTCTATCCCGTTTTATCCAACTCACAAGTGTCCCGTTTTGTCCGACTCCGTCACTTTTTGAAACAAACATGGTTGCTGCGTAAATGTGAAAAGAAAATTAGATAAACTGCAAATAAAAATATTGGTAAATAAATGGTTAAATTTAATACTCACCGGAATTTTATTCCCATATATGTAGGCAGTACAATGTAAAAAGCAACGCACTTAAATGTAGAAAATGGCAAGAAAATAGAATAAAAAAATTTTGAAACCAACAACTTTCTATCAAATAGTGATCTCGAGGCGGGACGCACCGAGAATGATATAATCACGGTCGAATAACACGTTTCTGTCGTTGTACACTAGAGAGTTGCAATAGTCTGGTCCCTAGGCGACGTATCCCGTTTTGTCCGACTATCCCGTTTTATCCAAAGAAGAAAACGGTTTCCTCAAAAACGAAGAAAGTTTCGTGAAACTTGAGCATCCATTTTAGAAGTGTCTGTTTTAGTCTAGTTTTGCAACTTTATCACAGGCTATTTGCTATTGCGTGTGATGGTACTATTTTTGAAATAAAATTTCACAAATATGCAATCTTTGCAACCTGTGAAAATTTTGATTTATAAACATTTAATTCAAAATGTTTGTATTTTACGATTTCATCCATCAAAAATTATAACTTTCAGTTTTAAACAATAAAAAAACAGTACTTATTATTCGTGTAAAAGCCATGGAACCTTCGAAGAACGACTTTAATATATTTTCCGAATCCTTACAAATAAGTTAGCATTTAAATATTTCCTTGTTGTGTATATATACTTAAATTCAATTTATAGCGTAAGCATAAAACGATGCATAAGGTTCTATTTTTATTATTTCTCTTAAAATGCATTCTAAATAGAATGAAGACGTGAGAACGCCTCCCGAAATGCGTGTGAGCCAAGTTCAATTTCAATTCATTTCGATCATGCTCCTAAATCTTTCAGTGGTGCTTTGTGAACTGAGAATTGATGGGTTTCTGAGGGTACCACGTCTAGATCAAATAAATGGCATACTATTCTTACAAATAGAAGCAAGCTTAGAAAGTATTTGGCGAGAAAAAAAAATCTCATCTGAAAACGAAATGGAACAATTATTGATTTTCGACTCAGATTCACTAGCTTAAAGTCAGTTTTCACTGACACGCACGAGGATGGAAAAAGATACATATTTAAATAAACTGCACGATATTTTCGTTTTCATAAAAGCAAACGATAAAACTCGCTCTTTCGAATTAGAAAACATAGTTAATTTTAAAAATTATTATTCATTTAAGCATGTGATGTTGAAATATTTAGGAGTGTGAAACCGTAATATTGCTCAAATTTGCCACAATCGTATTATGTTGTGAAGTGGAAGCATATTATCGAACTTGTTTGATTTCATGTATCGAAATAAAATGTAATTTGCAATCAAAATGTTGATGTCGAAAAAGAACGATAATTAGTAACAAGTAACTGTTTATTTCGTTAACATTAAGGAAATTGCAAGTTATGTCATGGGTGGAGGTAATACATATCAACAAATATGGTTACCATAAACCCGGTAACGTCCCCAAAGAAGAAAATGTATCCCCATCAGACGAAATTAATGATAACGATAAACCACAATGAATTTATTCACCATGCAAACCGAAAAAGAACTGATTCACTATAGAATCCAAAACGTAAACATTTGCAAAATTAGGAGAGTATTTAGCCAATCTAAGTTTGTTGTGAATTCGAGAAATATTATCACACTTTTACGATTTTATGCCTCAGAATATGATACGATTTACAATTATAATATTAATGTCGACAAGCAAGGAAAATTAATAACAAATGACAGTCATTTTATTAACATTAAGGAAATAAGTTACATTATGAGAAGATATAATATATATTCTTTGTGGTTACCTGGAACCCTAAAACGTCATCATAAAAGTAAACTTATCACCATCTAACGAAGTTAATATTAACGTTAAACCACAGTAAGCTGATTCACCATGCAAACCAAAAAGGAACTGATTCACCTTATAATCCAAAACGAGGTAAGTAATGAGTGGGCGAAAAAGTTGACGCCAATGGCATTACACGAATTTGACCGGAGGCACAAATGGACGAAAATCAATTTTTGCAGTGAAAAATGGGGAAAATGCAGTATTTCATAAGTTACTTTTAACATTTTTTAGTGCTATCGTTGTGCTAATAGTAGTAAAATGTTTTTAGAAATACTAGTGAGCTTTATTTTGCAATTAAATAAATAATAAATGTAATAAAATTCAAATAAAGATATTGGAAAATCTAGTAATGCTTACTTGAGTAAAATGAACTAATAATTGAATAAAACAAAGGCTGAAATTATTTTAGGCATATGTAATATTATAATCTAATTTTATTAAAGTAACAAAAAGTAAAACGGATGATTAAAAAAGAATTGCAACATCTTGTGAGTATTAAAAAAAATTTAAAAAATGGTATAAATTTTTAAAATCGGTATTATCAGCTGATTTTTCTATTTTCTACAAACGTCGAGGATAAGTAAATTACTTTCATTCAACCGTGGTAATGTAGAACTGTTTTTTTTATTGTAGTCTTTTTAAAAGTTAATGCTTGAAATTTAAACATTCAAATGGTTACATAGTAATAAAATTTATTACAAAATCTTTTTTATTTGTGCATGCGAAGTCATTAGTAAAACATTTATATTTAATTGTTTAGTTTTGATATAAATATCACATAGCTCTTTATTCCAACATTTCTCTAGGTTCAATTTATTGCTCTTTATTGAACTTATTACTTATTTAATAGCAAAATAAAGTTCGCTACCGTATTTCGTGGACATTTAACTACAAAAAAATAATAAAATAAGTTAAAATTAACTATAGAAATAAATTCATTTTTCCTAGTTTTGTCCCAAAAATCAATTTTCATCCTCCCTCCATGAGTCATCAACATTTGTTAATTTTTAATATACTATAATATGAATCAATTGAAATGAAAATTGATTCATTTTAATATCTTATAAAAGTTCACCGTAATGTTTCAAAACACCGATATTATGGTTAAATGCTGAATAGATTTTTTAAACGGTAAAAATAGCTCTTAACCATGCAGTTGATGTAGATATACACTTATCCCAAACAAGGCATTGCTTTTCAGATAAAACTGATTGCCATTTAGTAAATTTAAGAAAATAATCTTCGAAATCTTTGAAAATAAATAGAAGCTCTTTTCCAAAAATATATTTTAGTTTAAAACTGTTCTTAGAAGTTTCTAAAACTGTTATTAAGTAGTATAATGAAAATTGATATGAAAAAAATACAAATAAATAAAATAATAAGTGTTATTTATTTTGTTTTGTACTTTGTTTACACTAGAAACACAAACGCTGATCAATTTATATTTTATAAAGTTATATTTCCAAATAGAAGTTATCAGTGCAACATAAAAGTTCGTAACTAGTGCATAATATGATTCTCAATCAAATTTTGGAGGAAATTCTCGCTATATTCAATCGTTTTAATATAAAAATAACAGAAATCGGAATTTATTTCTATTTTAGAATCAGAATTATTTTTTTATTCGGAATGAATTATGAGAATTTATTTCTATTTATTTTTATATTTTAAGCAATACATTATTGTAATCTCAAAATTATATCTACCATATTATAATATGAATTGATTCTAATCAGTAACTGTACCATCAAATTGATAAAGAATTTTGCTAAAAAGAAAGAATCTTTCCTTTTTTTACATACTGAAGAAAATTGATTAGACAAAACACATTTTTTGTGATATTTATAAACTTAATATTCATAATTGAAAAACAGCGAGATTTAATTAATAGGTAATAATTACGCCGGCGTTATTTTATGAATTGTCGTGAAAACAAAACTAAAAATGTCATCAGCAATTTGGCGTAATTAGAAGACTGAGAACAGATTTGGCGTGGAGCCAAACATCATTTGTAATGAGATGAGATAACTGATATGAACACGAACAAGGAATTTAAATTTGCTAATTCGATTACTTTATTGAATGCGCATTGATCCAGTTCTTTCTTCTAATTCTTTTAAATATGTATGCAAATATATTTCGCAACCTTTCGTGCTTAATGCATCGATAAAAAATAATGCGATTTAAAATATTTCTAAATGTTTAATTCTGCTAACGGTTTTTATTAATTTATTTTACACAGAGAAAATAATTTAATAAAAGTATTCTAAGATAATAACATTTCTGGTAAAAAAAAAACTTTAGTTCTGGTTCCCAAAATATATGGTATTTAAACCATTTATTTGGTAATGTTTTATTCATATGATGACCGTTTACCAGAAATTCTGATTTTCAAAATTATAGTTCTTATTACCATACACTAAGTAAAAGAATACAAAACTAAACAGTAAACTTAGCCAAAAAATGGTTAATCTAAGGTGTCATGATAAAAGTACTAAATTTTATCACAGATTGTGAAATTATATTTCATTTTTATTTCCCGAAATCATTACCAAAGCAATTCGGTAAAAATTACTGAGGGTTTTCATGTTCGCATAGTCTGAAGCATGGTAAATTTCCCCATATTCTAGTAGTTTTAACCATACTTTTTTCTCAGTATATTTTTAATTAAAATAACACATTTTGAAATAAGACAATTTGGACAATAATTATATCAATTGTTTATGACTGGTGCCCAGATTTTGATAAATTAAAAGTCCTTTTAAAACAGCAAAAAATCTCCTTAATACATAAAAAAATTCCCTTAAATTAACAGAAAAGTTATCTAAACCAGAAGTTCAATCTGAGACATCATTTCTTTCCAAAATTTTGGTACACCTACATTAAAAAATGTATATTAAAAGAAATTAAGCAGTGAATTTCTTAAAATTGTTAGTATTTCTAAAATACTTGAGGAAGAAAGTTTAAAAAAATTCACAAACAGCTTGTGTTTATTTACTTTAATAATTTTTAAAATTTATAATCTTCAATTTTAGACCTAATATTGTCAAAGATCTTAAAAAATAAACTAATTTAAAAAAATACGATTGAATAAAAAAATATACCTTGAAATTGCAAAAAATGCTATAAAAGAGCAAAGAAAAACACATTTGGGTTTCATTTATGAGGCGAAAACTATTTATTTTACACTTGATATCTTAAGGTTTATAAAGATTCTTTAAATAATTATTACATTCCTACGAATAAGCATCAATAAAAATGAAATCATTTACATAAATTAACTGCAAAAAATTAAGTCCTTAATTAAGTTAAAATGTTTAAAGAATATAAAATATTCAAATATAAAATATTATACATCGATTAAAATATTGTAAAATATTCCTTATAATGAGATTTACTTTATCGGAAAAACAATTGAAAATCGCTTAATTTAGACATTTTTCAACAGTGTGTTAATATAGTAAAATAAAACTTTTGAATCGATAATTTCAACATCGATCTCTTATTTTGAGACCTAAAAATGTTCTCCTTCAGTTCTGTATTATTATTCAATTTGAAAGAACATAAAATAATAATTGTGTTACACATTTTATGTGATGTTTCTTAATGATCTATAAGCAAATGTTGCTGGTCGATTAGAGATTCTGTTTCTATTTTTTGCAATTTTCAGGAAAAAAAGATAACTTTAATTGTCCCACAAGCTTACATTTTATAAATTGGTTTGAAAAGAATGTATACGTAATTTTTTACTTTTAAGTGAAATAAAAGAAAATATTTTTTCAAAAAATATAAATAATTAGTTATTTCAATTGTTTAAATTATTTATTTGCCTTCAATAAATATAACTTTAATTTCGAAAGAAATTGTCAAAAACGATTTAAGTTGAAAAATTTCAATTGTTTGTTGTAATATTAACACAGTAAGAAACATGTAAACCTTGGTAACAACTTTGTCCCGCAAACTTTAAAAACAATGTTGCCATTTTAAATACAGTAACATTTAAGCAGTAACTTAGAATGCTGATAGTGTTTATTATTCCATTTTATACTTAATCGGCTCTGGCTTCTGACATTTTGTGAAATTATCACTCATATGAGAAATATTACTCAATTCTACATTAACGTGCCTCTTTAGTTTTTCTATATATTATAACCTACTCTTTCTCCAAAATTACAGAGATTAGTCTATTGTCAGTAGTCTTAATATAGAACAATAAAACTGAGGAATTAATGATTAACATATTGTATTTTAAGTAACATTTGTTATAAATCGACGAAATGACTAACAAAAGTCTGTAGCATTTTTGGCAATATTTGGATTAAATTTTTCAATATTTGGATTCAGTTCTCAAAATTTACGATAGGAGAAAAATTAAATTAATTAGTTTTTATAAACAATTGTTCTGTTCTTTTTTCAGATTTACTTAATCTTCAAAGAAACTCTTTGTAATATGAGTAGTAAATTTTCAGATTTACTAGTCACATAATTTCAAAGAAACTCTTTGTGAATATTAATTTTTCACCCAAAAGGAGAAACGCTTTAATGCCGCTTTTAGATGTATATCTTGTACCAAGATTTTACTCATAACTCCCTTATTTTAAGAAAGTCATTTAAATAATCAATATTGAAAACTACAAAGCTTTAACGGATCGCAACAATGTTGCTTGATGCTTATTATAATGAAAAACAATGTAATTAATGTTGGGGTTTTTAATAATTTGAATGAAGAAATAAAATGTATCCATATTATGTATATTTCAGTGTATAACTCTACCCCTATTTCTAATTTCGATACAATTTTCTCTTATGTCGATTATTATTACAATTCACGCCATGAGTCAAATGATCCTAGATGCGTGGCAAAAGTAATCACTAGAAATGTGGATTCAAATGTTTTTGTAAGATACAGTCGGACCTCTATTTAACGAAGTCGCTAAATCTCGATAATAAGTTCCTCATATGGAAAATTCGTTAAATAGAAAATCATCGCTTGAAATATTTAAACAACACAAAACAGGTTTTAAATTTATAAACACTAGACATAATTAAAATAGCAATTGATACGCCTTTATCTTGTAACCTAGTATCTAATATTTATTTTATAAATCATAACCATAAAAGAAATCTGAATGGAAAGCAAAAATAGAGCAAAACATTATCCAGCGTTACACTATCATGCTACATACATTTCCAGCTAAAAAATGCTAAATATGTGTATATAATTATAGCTGCATTTATTATAAAAGTAATTTTAAACATACTTTCATACCACGTGCGTTTTTAAGTTTAATTGCTACTGATAAAATCCACTAATTTTGTTCGTTTGAAATGCAAACAAAAAGAGAAAGGGATTTAACTCTTTCTTAAATAGTAACTTCGAAAATCAATTCAAGGTCATTTCTCCCATAAAATGAGTTAACAAGTTAGAAATGCTCTGAAATATTTTGGGAAATAGAGAAAGAGGATAACAAAGAAAAGTTCGTTAAATCGAAAATTCACTTCGCTATTTGGAAGTTATTTTACGAAAAAATTTCCAAAATGTTCTTGGTTCCTCGAAAAAATATCGTAAAATAGCGAAATTAGCAAAATGGAAATTCCTTAAACAGAAGTCCGACTGTATTTTAAAAAAAGTGGAATTTCAAATTCTTCGAATGGGGGTGAAATTTTCTGAACTCAGATAAAAATTAAGTAGGTCCATTGTAAGTGGGGTCCTTATGACAATACTGTTAGCCTTAATGGATCAGACACAGATATTTGGGGATTTTGAAATTTGTAGCTTTATGGTATTCTTTTCAAGTTCTCATTGTATTACATTTTTTGAAAGACAATTGAATAAATTTTCTTACTTCCAATTTTATTCTGAAAGAAATTTAAAGTATTTTTGTGTTTAAGAAAAACCTTTCTATGTAAGGAATATATGATGAGAAAAAATGAAAATTTAATTACCTATAACACATTAAAAATAGCTTTTAAAGGGGATAATTTGTAAAAGTAAAATGATGTAGAGTTATTTATACCTTTCTGTTTGCTTATAATGCAACTATATTTCACGATCAACGAATGCCCGACTTCATCACCGGTGTTTTTCGCAAAACTTAAGAGACTTGTAAAGTTTTACACCGATAACTTTTGAAGAAAGCGTTTAGTGCATGAGTTACAGATATATTAATGTTTTACATAAAATAAATTAACTCGTTGGGCTTAAAAGAGATAAACTAATACCCTGCAGTTTGAAACTACCCATTAGGATGCTTTTTAGAGGATTTTGGTGAAAAACAGCACGATAAGAAGTTTCATTGCGAAATAAGGTAAATCAGTGTTCTATGTTGCCATCTAATCGGAATCGGATAAACTTGAAACATTTTCAATCTGGAAACAATGTACGTAGTCTCCGGCGCAAATAAACAGAAGCTCTTGCAAATGTTTTCAATTGAAATGGGCTGTCAAACAGCAGAACAGTTTGATGTAGAAGTTTTTTCCAGTCTGCAGCACCATCTGCTAGCAAACTTAGCAGTTAATTTCGAATCGTTGAGAAAATACATCTCATTTCCTAAGGAAGACTTATAAAGATGCACACGGTTATCTAATCTCCTTCCATTTTTATTTATTCATTTCCTTGACTTTTAAGTTTTAAATTATTTTTAAGATACTGGGTACTTACTATTGAATAAAAACCTTGTTCTATAAGGATAGAAGAATTTTATCCAAAACTTTGTGTTTACCCTAGTTATTTGCAGATTTTTTCTTTGATGTTTTTTTTTATTTACATCTACTTTAGATTTGCATTTTTTAAGCATTCAAAATGGAAACTATTTTAATCAATAACAAAAATTTCAAAGCAAATATTGCCCGTACTACTGAACTTTAGCTGCTTAAACTAAAAAGAAAAGGAATTTGAATATTTGAATTTATTTAGTACTCTAAATCACCTCACATTTCTTTTTCCTCAAATAAGTTCAGAAACTTATTTAATTTTTTTGACTGTCATTTAACTTAAAAGAAATTCAAGTTCCGTGTACTTCGATGTCATTTGAATTTAAAAGCAATAAACTTCAAAAAGAAGCATGATACTTCCATCAAAGGTATTTGCGTAGTTTAAACAGATAACTTTTCTAAAATTGCTCGCATTGAATTCAGGGACAACTCAACTCAACTCAACTGGGGAACTTGAATTATAAAGCTACTTCTAGTGCTCGACAAGAAACTTAATTTTCGCCGTCTCTTGTCACCCAGAGACTGACGTTTATATGAAGTCTGAGTAGCAGGCATAATTTATAGAAAATCTAATAACTGTTTCGTTCATCTCTTGTTAATAGCTTTACGTTAACGAAAATAATCGAACAGTTACGATTTAAATGAATCATGTAAAGTGTAGTTCTTATTGTGATGAAGCAATATAGCTTTACAGACGATTATCATAATTCAAATTAAGTAATATATATTTGTTGACTGCGAGCAACAAACATTTTGAATTAGCATGTTATTGAGAGTAGAAATTATCATTTTGAGTGGCTTTGTTAATAAGAATAGCATATGATGTGTAGTTCGAATAAAAAAAATTCTTTTAGTGGATAATTAACTTGAAATGAAAGCTTTTAAGCATATGATTTAAAAAAGCTCCAAAATGAATTGAAAAGTCTTATTAAATCTATAAGTAGATATTCAGCAAGTAATTTCAAAATTTCTTTTGATACAAGTACACAGAAAAAAAATATGTTTAAATTTGAGCATTATCTTTAAGTGATGACGTACTTTTTTATAGTGTTTATATTTTACAGAAACTACGCTATTTTTAATATTTCCCAATTCTTTCTAGCTACAAATTACAACGAATTAATTAATAAAATACAAGGTTGTCCTAAATAATAATTCATCCAGTTTCAAAGGACAATTTTCATTTACAAGTTTGCGCGATAAGTTTACACACTGTTAGAATTTTTATTCTAAAATTATGGTTAAATAACCGGCAGCAGTCAGTCCATCCAACTAAACGTAAAGTTTAAGGTAAATATCATTTTTACCTTTCCGGTTTTTAAACCGTTTACAACCATTATGGTTAAAAAAAACATAAATGCAAAACTATACGCTTATTTTCGACTATTTACTACTAGCATGGTTTCAAAACAATAAAAAAGAAGTTCAAGTAGACATTAATGATAGGTAATGGGCTTTTTTTAGATCATTGGCCTTGGAGTTGGGAGGGCAGGATACTGGAAACTCTTCACGTGTTGCAGGGAAAGGAGGCAATATTGTGGTGTCAACGCTGAGACTCGAACCCCGTTCTGTCGGTCATGAGAATGACATATTTGTCATCTCAGTTATAATTTGTAAACATCTGCAAGGAATTAAATGGTTTCCTGAATGGTCCTAGTGGTGTGATAAAATTCTGGTTGATTAATTATATTAGGTGAATGCAGATAAACGGTTTTTCTCGGCTAACAGTTTGAATACCATGTTATTTGTGTTAATCGACTGTTTTCTTAGAATATGGTAAAATAACACTTAAATAAGTTGTTATTTAATAATTTTTTCTGAAAACTTTCTAACAGAGTGGAGAATACTAGGAAAGATAAATACAATAATAAAATACTTGGTCTATATTACAAATAGTCAATGGTAACCCATCTTTGGTAACCCATCAGTTTGGTTATTCATCATTTGGTTACTCAATATCGATAATCCAGGTTCGTGTTCAATAATAATTTGTTCAATAACTGTTTCCATCATCGCTCGTCACAGCAACAGTGACGTGTTACATCAGTGATATTAGCATTTCAATTTCAGTGCACAAAATAAAAAAGCTAGGACACTGAATAACTTATGATCGAATTTCACGTACTCAGACTCAATCTTAATGGTTTGAGGGCCTAACACTAAATATGCTAATGAATTATAGTATACGATATTTCAAGATACGAAATCAGACACAAAACGTACTTTCTCTACAGGAACGCATATTTATTTTTCCGGCTGATTTAAGTTTTTGACCCTAGAGTTATGGAAGTTAGCCACAATTTAGAAAATGGGGTCCCAATAGTTCAGCAGTGCAGTGGAATTAATGCTGTTATTAATTGTTATTATCTAATAAATGCTGTTGATAAATTTTATTGCAGCCATTTTTCAATTCTCTTACTCAAGTTTTTCTATAAAAATAGAGTTTAAAATTTTAGTTAAAAAAATAAAGTTTACGTTCCTTTAAAAAAACAGCTGCGCATTCTTTTTACAGAAATAAAAACTTAATCATCTTGAACATGCATATTTCTTAATAGCCTATTACTTTCTTACAGCATGCGAGCATCTTATACCAAAGAATTTTTTTCCCGTGCAGTTCTTTGCAGCTTTCAAGACTTACTGGAGTTATTATATGTATATACATATTTATAACCATTATTCCAGTATATATTGAATTTTCGAATATAATTATCCATTTTCTATATCAATTTTCGAATTTTCGACTAAATAATCAATCTAAATTTTATTTTATTTTCAATTTTTTTAAATATAAAATACGTATACTTAATGTTTGTTTAAAACATTCGGGAAAAATCTAAAAGCTTTTAGTTTTTGTCATTTATATAAAACTCAACTAAATTATCAAAGCTCGATGATGTAATTTGCAAATTTCTAAAGGATATATTTTTACCTCTATTACGTTTATTTTCAATTTCAGTTTGAAAAATATGTCTTAAGAAAAAAAGGGATGTTGCAAAGAGGGAATTTAAATATGTAAAACAGAGAGAAAATTATATGGGATTAGGCGTAAGTTCGGGATAATAAAATGAAAAATTCACTTGAGGAATATTCAAATATTCTTTTAGAATTATTTTTTTTATTCAATTCACCGTAGTTTCAATTCTAGATGAAACTCTTATTATCTTCATTATTTTTAGTTCTCCAGAGATTAATCGAAAATTATTTGAGAATTTAAATATAAAAAAAAAACAACAAATTTATTCAATAAATATATGTATAAAAGATTCTACAATTGTTATTATTTCCGTAAACAAACGAGAAAGCTTAATATTGAATCGAAATCAAGTAACACGGTTTTAATCAAATTACGGTATGAGACATGAATGAATATTGAAGAATTAATAAAAGCTATACAATTTTTTTGAATTCTACTTCTATATGAGAAGGGAAATTAACTAAAACAAATCCTGAAAATTTCTTCCCTCTTTGGGAAAAATTTCTTTCTGTGATAGCTAAGTTTATGTTTTGTAAATTTGACTTAAGTATATTTTCCTCGCCACTACTTTTAAATGATTCACGAGTTTATATGAAAAGTCCCTTTGTTCCAACTTTCTGGTGGTAAAACTCTTAAAATTGTGAAAAATTACCAAAATTTCTGTAAGTTTCAGAAACTAGAGAATTATTAGATTGGAAGAGAGATATAAAGCTCAATGTATGAAGCGAAATGTATTAAAACTGCATAATTATTGGATCGCAAGAAAGATATAAATCTCAATGTGGGATGGAAAATACCTTGGAGCTACCGAACAGAAAGATAGAAATCCTAATGCGTGAAAAGAAATATTACAAACTACAGAATTGTTCGATCAAAAGAAAGATATAATTCTCAATGTGTGAAAAGAATTCAATGTTCAATTCAATCGATATTTTTAATAAAAATTTAGGTTGCCAAAGTGTTTATGTGAAATGCGTCAAATAACAAAGCAAATAAAACGGAAATAAATTATTTATAGGAAGTAATCGCTTTATCAGCTGCTTTCTGACAAAAATCTTAAGTGTATGTTGCAGAATGATTCAGTGGTGAATGGGTGCATCGAATAAAGAGGCCACATTGGATAACAGACAAATTTAATATTCGTAAAATAATAAAAACAAACAATATGATGGTGCAGTATTTTTAGGACTTTCCAATAAGATTTCCATACCGATTCGTTGCTTGCCACACAAGTGATTACATGCAGAATTATATGTGAGTGATTACAGCGCACTCTGTTTGTCAGACAGAAATTTGTAAGACACCCCACCTGAACTCTTTTGAGTTCATATACCATAAATTTGAATAAAAGAAGTATTTTTTTAATGTATTAATGAATACTAAATACAGTTACCTGTGCTTACTGATGACTAATTGAGTTGAAAAGAAACGTTTACGTTTTTAATCATCAAGTACATTACTATTACATTGAATAGACCTGAATATTAAAATAGTTAAGTGTAATAGTTTTCGGACCACTGTACTAAATTAGAAGTAGTTACAAGCTCCGAAAGGGGAAAAAACTATTTAATAAATGTGTGGCGAGAAATTAATAATTAATAATTTCTTCCACTTCAACTTACTGAATATGATATTTATGCTCATAATGAAAATGAAACCCCTTAATTATATCTAATTAAATTAAAAAATCAAACAAAACAGCTGCGCGATTTTAAAAGAGCGATGGAGAATATTCATGGATTTTTTTTTTGTAAAAACATGTTCTTATCACAATTTATTTAACATATTTTATTCGAAGAATTATATATTTTTTTTTTAAAAATTAGTTCTCTTTTATTGGCATTTTATTTTAAATAATTTCAAAATGGCAACTCGAATATAGATAATAAATTATTGATTAGACCTAAATATAATTGTAAGTTTAAAAATCGTTAAAAAAAAATCCTAACTCTCAGTACCCTTTTAATTGTTTCGCGTAACTCTAGAGTTCCAACGAACGCAATCTAGGAACCGCTGATCTTAACTGCACTAAGCAGATAAATTATACTTGTACTTTTTTGTAAAATTAAAAAAGATAGTTTTTTAGTTGAGGCTTACAATCTGATTTTAAAGCACGGAGGAGGTAGAACAGACATGTCATAAGTTTAACGATCACTGCCGTTAACTAAACTATTATATGTAGCCAACAAAAAACTAAAAAAAAATTTTTTTTCTATTCTTTTGCGCGTTGCCCATGTTTATTGTATCTGCTAATTATATTATTATTACATTTCTTTTTCTCACTTTTTATTTTTTTATTTATTAAAGGATAAATAAACAACTAGAAAGAAAAATATTTCAAAAAGATTGCTTAACGCATTATTTTATCTAATTTCTACTGCAGCTTGTATACAATGTATACTTGAAAAGTAACTTTATTAGCAACACTGTAAGAAATTCCGGATCTAATTATAAATTATATAAAGTACTGGCAGCCTGAGTATTCTGTTATTATCATTACCGTAAAATTTTATGCCTTAATTTGTATAGTAATATTTACTTAATTACAGGAATTCAGTGGATTTAAAGCGAACTGTACTGTAAAAACTACAGTATATTAGAATTTTCATTTCTTAAAATTTTACATAAAAATGTAATGCTACCCTGACTGTCGGTACTTCTTACCGTAAATTGATACAGAGTGTTTCACAGTATAGTACTATTTTATTATTATTTCTAACTGGTAAAATAACATTAATCAACGCTGAAAAAATTTTCGAATTATTTTCATTTATTAATTTAACGTAATAGCTATAATAGTAAACGGAATTGAAAAAAAATATTTATTTACTTTGAGTCATAAAGTTACTACAATACCAATACGAAAGTTCAAATGCTTATTTCCTGTTAATGAAGAGATGACAAGTCCTAATTCTATGATGTAACCCACCCAAAGAGTTTTGGCGTGTAAATATGTACAGTTCTTATTTTTCTAGGAAACTAGTAACGAGATAAGGGAGTTATGTCTGGCACTGAAGACCAAGCGGAAGATAGAAGAAGAATCTTATGAAGAATCTTTTTTCAGTCACAGCGGCAACTCCAAAACACAAACACAAAACTGTTTTCTTATCACTAAGCTGAAAGGGCTATTATTCCAATGTGAAAAACTCCCTTTTAATAGATGTATCTTAAGACAAACTAGATCAGTAAGTTTTGAGAGTAAATTGTTTGACCTTGCAAATAAATTATCGTTTAATTTGTCATTACTCGTTATCGTTTTCTTTTTTTATTTATTTGTTTTTTTCTTAAAATATAGGTGGCACCAAATATGCATTAATATTATGAAAGAAGCGGGAAATACACTCGAGTTAAACGTTTTAATTCTGCTGACGGTATTTTTAATACCAATGGCGGTTGCATCATTTGAAAATTTCTTTTACGAATAATTCTAACTTTTAGTTACGGGATCGGTCTTTGGCTATTTCTATCCACTTTTCCTTAATCTACATTTAGCCATCATCTGGAGTTTATTTTAGTTAATTTTGTTAAAAAGGCATATGTTTGTAGCACTTTTTAACACATGCGCTCTTATTACAATTCTAAAATGAAATAATTATAAGTTTATTCTATCCCTACATGCATTTTATTAATTTATTTTTTACTTCCTTGTTATTTTCTGCTCTTTAATATCGTGAATGTCTATAGCTCACTCTAAAATTAGACAATTTCATTTATTTTATTTAAAAATCATTTCATTAAAATTTGGTAATAATACATTGTTACTTTGTTTGATGTTTACATTGTTTCTTTGTCATTTTGCTTCGTAATTATTAATATCATGTTAATTACGGTGTGATTTTAATATTTACACTCTTCCTGAAAATTAACATTTTTGTAACATTACACGAAAATAACTACCACTGCCGCCACGCATAAACTAACCCCTGACCACGCATCTTCTGGAAAATTAAAAGAATTCAGGGTATTTCATGCTGTGACTAGGTTGAAAAGCTAATTTTTGATCATAATATTTTTGTCAATTTACTAAACTCAACTGTAAATTAATGCTTAGTTATCCATTTTTTTTAATGTCTCCTTATATTCCAGTAAAGATTGGTGATCATAAAACTAAATTGGTGAACATAATTTCATTGAATTCTCTGTTATCAATTTCGTTGTTCAAAAAATTACTTTATAGCAACAACAAAAAAATTGTTTCATGTAATAAATATTGGGATATGGAGCAATGCTCAGAAAAATTTTATTGATTTTATTAAGTACCAGGTCATGTCTACTTTTCATAAATTTCTTCGTTAGAAAAAATAGAATCTAAACAGAAATTTTATTTACAAACGTAATAAGCTTGAAAATTAAAAAATTTTTTAACCTTATCATATTGAATTAAATTTGCTTCAATAATCTAATCATTTTTAATTTTATACATTAGGTAAAAAAAAAATTTTTATTTAAATAATTTTAAATGCCTGTTTTCGCAGCATTTTATATAAAAGACCTCAGTTTAAAAGTTGAAATAAAAATAAATTTATTTACCAAATTTTATAGTATTTTAATTTAAAAAAGTTTTTTACTAATAATTTATTAACATTAAACAGTTTAATTTTTTTATATTGTAATAACAAATTGTCAAGTTTTTCAATTTTTTTTAAAAAAAAAGTTCTTTTAGGAATGGTATACCATTATAGTGTAGAGAAATAGTATATACACAATTATTGTCAGTTTTATAGGTTTTTTAGACTTTTTTAAGACTCTTTAATATGATTTATATAAAAAAGTAATTGAAATATATATATCATTGAAAATATATATATCTATAAAGATTTACAAGGTGATCCCAAAATTTTCAACAATTAATAGAAAATTGTTTAAATGAAGCACGATAAATAATGTTCGTGTTTATTATGACAATAGCTAATGGATTTTCCAGAAAGACATATAGTTCAAAAAAGTTTCTTTATCTAAATTTATGAATAATCGAAAAAAGTTTGCTCAATTGTGATTAGATTGATTTATTAGATTGATTTATTTAAAAACGTAACAAAATGTGGAGCACACACAATTTTCTAAAAAATATTCATTTCCCAAACATCATAATCATAAATCATTTACATAGCAAAACTTTTTGTTCATATAATTCTTCTTTTATCACTTATCATTTCTCATATTCTAACATGTAATTGTGGAAAAGAATATTTATAACATTGAAACTGAAATTATTATATCTGTTGAAGGCATTATAATTTGGAAGAATTTAATTTTCGTCAAATAATATTTTTAAACCACCTTTTTTCATGAAATATTAGGAAAGATCGTGAACAGAATACAGATTATAGTGAGATAATTAATAACAATTCTTTCCTACTTAAAATATGATCTGTAAATTGTTCTTCTGCTCTAAAAAGCTAAAAGTCATGAATAAAAAATGACGGTTAGCGCTTGAAGTCACGAAAGCACTCACTGCAATTAAATTGTCTTTATTAAAAAATGTCAACAATTGAATCGAAAAGAAGCTATAACTTCGTTACACTTTATTTCTGACAAATAAATTACTAAAAGATACTTGGTTTTCTTTCTGTTAAGACATACGGTTAAATAAAAAAAATTGAATTGCTATAAAATAATATTGAATAACTTTAATTTTGAATTAATATTTTATTGAACAGAAGAACTATAATTTAATTTTTTTGTGCAGAATTAAAATTAACTCAAAAAACATGTACGCACAAAATATATGTATTATGTATTGAACATAATTAAATATTTAAATAAAATTCGGCTCCTATTACTATTTAATTTGAAATATAACGAGATACTTATATTATGTAATGATTCATAGTACTCGTTTATGCATTTTAAATGATTAAACTTCTGTTAAAATAACCTTTAATCTTATAAAACTATAAAATTAAATACTACTACTTCTTTATTAATTTATAAATTATAAACATTTTATAACAAATTAAAATAAACAAGAGACTAGTTTTTTTTAATTAAAGTTGGAAGGACTTTAATATTTCTTGCGACATTTTGTTTATTTGGTGGAGTCCCACATGAATTTTTACTGAATTATAAATGATTATAAATCATTTATAAATTACTATTATTATTATTATCTTAGAATGCCAATTCCAGTTTTTTTTCGAATTTTTCTTACTGATTTTACATAAAATAAATACCGTTCAACCATTACATCGGAAAATTATCTAAATCTCTCGGTACTCTTGATCGAATTTATTTGGAAAATGACAAAAAGAATACGAGAAATAATTCAGATACCACCATGTATAACATCTTAACATTTATATTGAAACATTTAAAAATATAAAAATTTTGATTCAAGATATAATAATCTTTCCCCATTGGGATTGATAAGATGAAATAAATGCATCGTTGTCATCGTTAAAAAGTAAATTTACTTTTTTTATTTCTTCTTTTATTTGTTCCTGAATTTACCTTCAAATTATAAATATTTTACACTTTCTTATCGTAAATGATCCCTAATTACACGTTCTCAAGAAAAATTGAAGTAGCATAGCAGGTAGCAACTGTGACGCTAATAGGTTACCCTCAAATGAAAATGGAATCTTTATTATTCATGCTTTCATCAAGATTATCCTTAAGTTGTCTATTTAGCTAAAATCATTATTAATCTAAATAAATTGAATTTGGAGTAGATTTTTCTGAAACCATACGATAATGTGCAGCTTTAAAATTTGCTTAATATGTATCGATAAAAAAAATCGGGTAATAAGTAGATAAAATAAACAATATTATAAAAATTATAAAAACGAAGACCAGTTTGAGTGAACAAAAAAGGCAGTAAGGTAATAAGTTCTCAAAGTTTAATTTGTTCACATAATAGATAGCAACCTATTTTAAATATGTACACATATTTCGCTATATCAATCTATCAATTTCACTATAGTGAAATTGAAATTGACTGCCTTGAATTGCAATTGATTGCGTCTATAGCACACGGAGAAAAAATTCTGGTACAATAACTGTTCAGTATGGTATTGACATTTCCGGTTAAAAAAAAAACTTAATTCTGATTAATAAAATCAAAATATAAGGCATTTGAAAAATTCATTTAGAAATTTTTCCGTTCAAATAGTAAAGGTTTACTGGAAATCTGGTTTTCAAAATTGTATTTCTAATTACCACATATTTAGTGAAACATTTACCAAATTTATCACATAATATAAAACCTCATTTTGTTACTATTTTTACCAAAATCGTGACTACAACGCTTCGGTAAAAGTTATCAACCTTTCTGGTGTTCCCATAGAGCCAGAAAAACTGTAAACTTTACAATATTCGGTAAGTTTTGATCATGCTTTTATTTCTGAGTGCAGAATTGAAACTGCATTTCTATACAAACCCGTTAAAACTGACTTTGCAGAAAACCAAAGTGAAATTGATTTCCTATATATTTCACTTTATATAAAATGAAATTGAAATTAATTTGTCGCTAGTATAAAATTATCAAATATGGAATATATTGAAACATAATAAATGTTAAAAAACTTTGCATTCATTTTTAAACAATTATGATAAAATTTCAGTCATGAAAAGTTAAAAATAAGTAACACTTACAGAGCATCTTGATGACATCCTTTCGAGAAGCCGTGGACGTCTTCCGGCAAACTGATTTTCCTTGATTGTTCAAAACTCTTCCCTGCAGTTTAGAAGAACCATTCAAGTTGGTTGCATTTGATCTTATTTCATGTTTCCTTCCCATATCGGAGGATCTTTTCAATTGCAAACCAATGAGGACATAAAGTATAATCAATACAGTACCAGGAAAAAAGAAGAATAAGAGAGTGGTAACCTCAAAGGAATGCTGAAGCTTCTTTTCGTCTTTAACACTGCACATAGCCGATTCCAGAGCTATGCTTCCATCATACTCTCTTTCGTAGATGATTCCAAGCTGATATCCGATTCCAATGGCAGACAGAGCAGCGAGTATCCAGATAGCTATTATAAATTTGATAGCTCTGGAAAGACGGGACATTGTATGGGCTTTTAATGGATGACAGATAGCTAAATATCTCTCAACAGTAAAAGCTGTTATAGTCAAAATAGAGGCATTTGTTGATGCCTCTGAAGTCCAACCACGCACAATGCAGAAAATTTCCCCTAACATGTATGGGTATTTTGACCATAGTTGACTTATGTCTTGTGGTAACCCTAGCAGCAAAAGTAATAAGTCACTTATTGCTAAGCTGAAAAGGTAATAGTTTGTAGCAGTGTGCATATATCGATTCCGCGAAATGACGATGCAAGTGCACACGTTGCCGATGATTCCAGTCAGAAAAATGATGGTGTACACTACAGTCATGGGAAGGGCATGGGGATCTTGTTTATCACCCATGTAGTCTCTCCAATCTTCGAATAGTTCTGTGTCATTCGACGTTACACTGAAATTCGTCTGCAAGCAACCAGTGGAATCAGGTGATTCGCAATCCACTACACCACTGTCTAGAGATAAGTTTTCCATGATTTGGCTCAACCAGAGTATGTCATTCGATTCACTAATCGCGTCATTCTTTTTCACACGGGATTCTGGTATCGGCCCCATCATAAAATTCACTAACAGGTGCAATAAATTACAAATGAAAACAAAAACTCTAAACTACTGAATTTAAAAAAATCTACTCGAAAGTACAAATTCTAAATCGAATAAAGAATTCTACGCCAAATTAAAAATTCTAATGTACTTTAAGAATTCAACATAAAGTAGATTTTGAAATATCCAACTGAAACTGATAGTCCAATTTTCAGTATTCTGTCTCCTTATTTTGTTCTAATTATCACAAGTCGAAGATAAAATCTTTTATAATCTTGAAATAAACATATATTTATTAAATATTCTTTCTTCCGAGGGAAAATTTAATGTGCACATAATATTGCAATATTGTAAATGAAAGAATTTTTAAATTTTATTTGGAATCATCTGTGATATTTCCAAGTTAGACGAAAAATTCCATTTTGATTGATAACAAAAGTTAAATTAAAAATTTTGGAAAACATATTGCATTTCCATGAAATATAACTTGCATAGAATTTTTAGAGCATTAACTTTAAAAAATTCAAGATACCTGGTGGTGAGCTTAAAACTCGTGAAACGTATTCATATATTTCAAACACCTTGATCAAAGCTTCATATTCATTTGCAATAATTATAGGGTATCACATTTTTAACGTTTCTTACTCATTCTTTTGATATATATACTTTTCTTAAATAGAATTGTTATACTGAAAAATATAGAATTTTTTTCCGAAATATCTAATAGCAAAAAAATACCTGGCAATTAAATATTTTCCTTAAAATATGAATCTATTTCGCTAACTTCAGTTTTTCAGTTCCATGTTTATAATAAGTTCAATTTTCCATGGTGTATTATCCAAACTGATTCAAAATAAACAATTACAAGATGTCGTCTGAAGCATTTTTTTTAAGCATACGATAATTTCGAACAGTTTGCAACTATGAACAGAGGCAATTAATGTACAGAAAAAATCAACAAAAATAGAAGGGTTGAAAAAATCGGTTCAGATTAGAATTCAACATTGATCGCCGGAGAAAAAGATGATCACGAGCTGCCTGTCACCGCGCAAACCGCTTCTCACAAACGGAGCTAAGATCTGGCAGTGACTCCCGAAATTATTTCGAAGAGCACATGGTTTGGCTCCGCTCACTTCTGATTGGTTGCGTGCTCCGGCGTCAAATACCACGTGTGTTACGATCGAGTAATAAGCATCCTCTCATATTTCCTTTTCTTAATCGTTTTGACTCTTATTTTCTTTTCTTAGTTTTGATAGCGACTTTTTTTAATTATTTTTTTTAATATGAAATATTTCTCTAATATTTTTTTCTCATCTCACTGAATAAATTTGTTCTATTTGTGTTCGTTTAATCATTCAGGTTAAAAAAAACATATATTGGAGTGGACATATTTTTTTTGTTCAAAAAAAAACGTATAGATTTCAAAAAGTTTCATAAATTTTATTTGTAATAAAAAGCTCACTAAAATTAAATTATTTTAATATAACAACATATTTAAGTTCTTGAAAAGCATTATCTTTGGAGAAACCTAATAAGTGCTTCATTACTTATTTGTATCAACATTCAGTGTTACTTATAATACATTTTTAGGTTTTGAATAAATATTTTTTTACAGATATTGATATATAATTTTATATTCCTCCTTGTTTATTTGTATCATTTTTCCTTATTAGCTAGAAAACTCTTTTTTTCAATTAAGCATTATTTTTGGTAACTTTTAATTATCGGTATATAATTCTTCTTTCAACTTGTAAATTCTTCATTCCTTACTTGTATCAAAATTTGTTACTAATTATGCCATTCATTAAAATTTTTAAACAAGTTTTTTTGGTGCATTCATTAATTGGATCACAATATCTTCTCCATTATTTATTTGAGTAATCTTTCTTTAATACCTACATTAAACTAGCTGGGGGAGAAGGTAAAAAAATAATCAGAACTGAAAAACGGTATGAAATCAAGCACAAAACTAAAAAGCATATACCAACAAAATTAATTAAGCTATAATAATTTTTTTTATTTGCCATTATTCTTTGCTCTTCGTGATTGCACGTTAATAGATTAAGCGAAACGCGTTTTGAATAGTTTATTTAATCAAGATAATGATTAAATGTATTCAGTATCATTTTGCATGATGCCGTTGCTGTAGATCATAGGTTCTCAACCTTTTTAACGTTGCCGCCCCCTTGAGGAGCAAAAAACATTTCAACGCCCCCTTTGTTATTTAGAGTATGGGGACGGAGGGACGTGTGCTGAATTAGAGGAGTCAAGATTTTTAAGAAATTTTTTTTACTCTTTAAATTTGTTTGGTTTTTTGAAAAAGAATAAATTAACTCGATAATTTTCTCACGGCAAGTAATCGCAGTCTATTTTTTATGATAAAAACAAATACGTTTAATGAAAAAAAAATATAACAAAGAAACCTCTTCTTAAAAAGAATAATTTATTCTTAATTATATAATTAAAAAAGCACCTAAAATAATTTTTCTTACACTAAAAAGTAGTATCAATGAAACATTCAAGTAACTATGTTAATGAGATGATTATACTTAATGGTTCAGACAGCAATTCCTTAACGCTCGATTCAATACTTTTAGTGAGATTAAGACTCAAATACCCTCGTTGCACAATTTCGAGTCGATTTCTCCCATTTGTGACAAGATCGTAACCGCACTGAATCCACGTTCGACACGGTAGGAGGCAGGTAAGGCAATTAAAAAAAAATTTATGATAGTCTACAGTCGTCCAGGATAGAGATGACTCATGTTACCTTATAGCAAATATTCTGTGAGACGATCACCATTTCAAAGTTTCATTAGTTGAAAGTTCGACCGATTCCTCGTAAATCTGCTGTTTCAATGTTCACAAAAGGGTTCATAAACCATAAACCCATTGAGGGATTTCCAAGGAGCAAAACGTCTTTAAAATGGTCAGAAAAGTACATGTGCAAAGAGTCAAGGTGTTGAAAATATTTTCGTGCATCATCAGAGAGAATTTTGTCTTTTTGGCTGAACTCATTCCAACCAAAATTCTGCTCCACAAAATGAGTTTTTTTTAGAAAGGCAGAAAATAACTGATTTTGTAGGAATCAAATTGAGCTCGTCGCCTTGAAGTTGTAAATTAACTCCATTAGATTTTACAGATAAATCAGCCAAAGTCTTTCGTAAATTCTAGCAATCTGTCTCTCAGACCTACATTCAGAGCCGGATTGCCCATTAGGCCAGACTATACCAGGACCCCCAATGATTAGGGGCCCCTTAAAATGGATTTTTTGAAAATAAATTTTAAAAAATTAAGAAAAACAATGATTTTCTTTAAAAAAAAATCACTTTCAAATATATATTAATAAAATGCGGTAATTTTTTTACTTAATGTTAATGATATTTATTTATTACTTAATTTATTTTATTAAATTTAATTTATTATTCATTTTTATTTTAAATGTGCTTTCTTAAATGAAAAGATATATAAATACTTTTATATTTGAATAAGTAAAAAATATACGAGAAAAAAAAAATTTAATCTAAGGGCCCCAAAAATTTGAATGGCCTAGGCCCCGCGCACGCTTAATCCGGCTCTGGCTACATTTCTGTTTTCAAGGAACTCAAGCACAGAGTCAAAAAGATTCCAATACCTATTGAGACAGAAGCTTTTGGAAAGCCAGTGAATCTCGGTGTATAGTAGCAAGCGATTGAATTCCTCATTGTTTTTCTTACACAGTTGTCTGAATAATCAATCGTTGAGAGCATTACTGTGAATTTTGTTCACAGCAGATGAGACATATTGCAATGATTGATGCAAATGGTCACTGAGATTTTTTCCTACTAAATGCTGTCTGTGAATCACGCAGTGAACAGCTAAAATATCTGGTACCACCCTTAACATAAGGGTGATAAACCCACCATTGCAGGAGCCTATCAGTGGCAATGGACAAAATATTAGCAAGAGGAATGTTTTTCTCTTTAAAATAACCTTTGACAGTATTAAAAATAGATTTAACCTCTGATATCTACAATCAAGCTTCTTGCAAAAAGCATCTCTTGAATAATTTTCCTACCTTTATAAACCGGACATATGCCTACAGTAAAGTTTACATTACCTGGCAAGGTTGATTCATCAAATTGAAGGGAAAATTCGTTGGATATCAGAAGTTTGCATAAAGAAATTTTAACGTCTTCAGCCATCTCATCATTTCGTCGCGCACTGAATCGTTGCTTATGGAATATTTTTTTATTGCATTGGATGCTGCTGGATCGTGTATAACTGTTTCACTTTCTTGACAACCGGCAGTATCAACTCTACTCCGATGGTATGAGCTTTCCCATATTTAGCAATAAATCTTGATGTGTTATAAGAAAATATTAAACCATCGTCGCATTTTTGTGATGAGGTTGCTAGTAACCCTGAGACCGAAGGTACCTTCAGAAACGTGAAAAAAGATGTTCGTGAAAAATGACAATCTATATTTTGTTTGTCAGGAGGAGTTTTTTGCAAATGTTCCTGCTAACGGTAAGATTTCATTACCTTTATTACAAAGAAAACACTTGGGTAATGGAGAATTTAACAGTGAGTGAACAAATCCCAACTTCACGTACGTGGCACTGTATTGATGACACTTCTTTTTGTCAACCGACATTGTTGGTGTCAGCAAAATACAAACGATGAAAGAAAATCAAATATTTCTCAAAATTAGTATAAAGAACCAATTCGCGCACGTACCTGGCCAAATTAATTATGAAATCTAATCGAAACTGGGGAAAAAACCGAAAGGAAGTTAACGAAACCATTATAAGAAACACGGGTCCAATCAACTGGGTCCAACATTCATACTGAAAGCGCGTGTACTTCAATTTCCATCAAATGGCTTGAATGAGTCAGAGACAAAAACTACGGACACATGCACTAAGCTGTGTTAGTTCGGATCGAAGAATAGGTGTCGTATAAGTTAGTTTTATTGCTGGTACAAATGGTGTATCGGATAATCTTTATTTATTATATTAATTTAATCTTTTTTTTTCTTTAATATTAATCTTAGATTAATTTTATTTATAAAATAAATCTTAATTTAATAATTTTATTTGTAAGTTTTAAAATTAAATTTGAATGACAAATATGCTCATCGCCCCCTTACCGCCCAAAACATACCCAACGCCCCCCTACCGCCCAAAACAAGTTCACCGCCCCTCAGCATACTCCCACCGCCCCCAAGGGGGCGGTATCGCCCCCGTTGAGAACCAATGCTGTAGATCAACTTAAGATAAGCAAAATCCCTTTTGAGGGAATGTAAGAAACCTTATTCCACAGTTTCTATATTAATTAAGCAGTATAAGTGCACTTTTAATAAGTACTGTATATACTAATACATCACATTACACCTATATTAGCATACTTGATTCTAATTAAAACTGCACCAATTACAGCAATGTCTATTACGAAAATTAATCATTAATTATTAATCATTATTAATCATTAATTATTGATCATTAATTATTGAAGTCAATAAGAATGGACGATTTTTTAAGCTTCTCCTAAGAAGATTAGTACTATTACTCAATAAATTTTGCTTTTCTGAACATAACTTTTTCTTCATTTCAATTACCTCTAAATGAGCCGTGGTAGCTCGGGAGATAGAGAGCTAGCCTTTCAATGAGGTGAACCGGGTTCGAATCCCAGCGATGGCTGGTCGATTCGAATTCCGTAACCATCACGCACCAACCACAGTGCTGACGTAAAATATCCTCAGTGGTAAACGGATTGTGGGTTAGAGTCCCTTTGTCGTGAGGCTAGCCGTGGAGGTTTTTGTGGTTTTCCGTTCCATGTAACGCAAATGACGGAATTGAACGTAGGCACTCGTGAAAAAAATTTGTTCGACTGTTCAACGACGGTTATTAAATAAATTACATTTACCTCTGAATTTTGATTAATTAATTTTATAGAAACACGTTGTTAATAAATAGTAAACAAAATAAAAATGTGGATTCGGATAACTATATAAATACTAATTTGGTGACATAGTTCCCCAATGCTCTTCACGTTTATGTTGATCATTGAGTTTATCATAAATAACGGATAAAATATGATGAAATATTTAAAAACATGCTACAAATCGCCTTGTTGATTAATGAGAGCTATAATCTAGCAAACGTCACTGATATTATCTAATATTTGATCAAACAGAATCATCTACAGCTTTAAACAATGAAAAGTTATAAGTCAATGAGAAAATTCTAAATTTCAAACGTTTCTCCCGAACGATTTGATTGAAAGGATTTAATGATTTGGGGGGCTAAATGTGCCCATTTTACCCATTATCCAAATTTTCGAACGCCAGCACAAACGGTTCTTTGGTCATAATGCAGCCCACATACCGAGGAGGCAAGAGGCAACTAAGAGACAAACAAAATGCAGATTCCCATATTTTGCCATGAGCATGCGCAGATCACCTCTGCTCATGCTAACGCAAAAGTGTAGGAATTCGCGACATATATATGCTTCTTTATTACCGCTTGCCTCCTCACCCGCCAAAGAGAGACAAACACGAACGCAAACAAACTCTTCATTTTATTATTTAGATAAATTAAATAAGATTTGAGATGATCATTACCATTGTTAAAATTTTGTAAACTTCAGATTGATAATCGAATGTCTTATAATTTTCAACGATTGTTGTCTTAGAATGTTTTGCAAACGAATGAAAATTTTATTACATTTCTTTCTTTTTTACAAAAAAATAAAAAATAAAAAAGGAAATTGTTAGTTTAATACTTTTATTTGGCTGAAATGCATTTTTAAAAATATAAGACTGCAATTACTTCTTTTTGATAGAATTTTCCAAAGTATTTAAATTTTTAATTACGTCCTTGTATTAAAGGGTCATTTTAGATTTAGGAAAAAAAAATGATCACACATAGAATTTCATTACCAAACATTAATAATTTATATAGAATATTATTCAGAAAATACGGCATGTTTTAATCAAGAAATACTTTAGTAACAAAAGTTTCCAAATGTTAACTATCATTTTTGCATCATGCTTATAGAAACCTGAATCAACATATTCCATTATTATTACAGTACTTTTTAAAAGTTAAGCCTGCCATTTACGAAAAAACTTTTAAGAAACTGATTTAAAAATTTTTTTTAATATTCGTTGTGTCGTTGCCTTTGTTTTAAATAAAACAGTAAACTTGTTTATGAAATTTCGAAAAGCTTTTTTTTTCTTTCATAAGTGCTCCGTAAATTTTTAAATTGCAATATTATACTGAAAATAAACTGAATATTGCGTAAAAAAAAGTGAAGTCATTTAATTACTTCCGCCATTTTACCTAAAAGCACTCAAGTTCAAAAGCTCAGATACTATTATCTTTAATTAAAACTAACTTTTGGAGATACGTATCGGAATTAAATCTTTTAAAAGGGTGTTTTCAAAACTATTTCCTTTAATTATTTCCGAAGATCGAATGGAATAGTTAAGAAAGTCTCTTGATGACCTTTGCGAATACCCTTAATGACTTTTTTTTTTTTCTTTACTAAGACTACAAATGCGTAACAGTGATTACATATCTCTTTTTACCAATTATTGTTTTTTTTTTTTGTAATTTGTTACAATTAATTATTTTTAGATTTAAAAAGAAATTAGAATTTAAGTTATTAAGCTGCAGAAGTGAATGAAGCTTTTGCCATTAGAATTATATTAAATATATTTTCATCAAAATTAATATTTGAATTTTTGCTCTTAAAATTTTATTAAATTGCAATTTTTATCTTTGCAAAAAATTAAGTTTTTTTACGTCTCCGAATGTCTTTTTGCTTTAAACTAAGTTCAATTCTAAAAGCAAAAATTTGAATTTGTTTTGAAAAAAATATCGTGTATGGGAACTTTTAATATTTTTGCTGCACATTTTAGTGGAACAAAATTATTCGTACATTAATAACACTTTCGTTTTAGAACAATTGTATTATTTTTAAATAAATAATTTTATGAAGAACTTTTATTATTAAAGATTTCTTTAAATCTATTTAAGTTGATGTATAATTGATTTGCTCTATAATAGGACTAATTTCATTCCCCTTAGGAAAATTTGCCATAGGTTTGCCATAAAAAAATGCCATAGGATATTCCTATGGGGTTTTGCCTATGGCAAAAATTTTGCCATATACGTATGGCAGAATTTTGCCATACATGCATGGCAAATTTTTGCCATAGGCAAAACCCCAAAGGAATATTCTATGGCATTTTTTTGAATGGCAAAATTTTGCCATAGGCAAAACCCCATTGGAATATCCTATGGCATTTTTTTTGTATGGCAAAGTTTTGCCATAAGTGTATGGCAAAAGTGTATGGCAAAATTTTGCCATAGGCAAAACCCCATAGGAATATCCTATGGCATTTTTTTATATGGCAGATTTTTGCCATAAAACTAAGATGTGCTACAGTTTATGAAGAAATATTTTTCCATAGGTTATGGTACACCTTTGCCATGCAGCTATGACAACATTTCTCGTTGATATTTTACCATACGTCAAAAAATAATTACTTACAAGAATCTTTCGCAATGGATAGTATTAAAAATGCAAAACTTAATAATTGTGGAATAAATATATATCCAGAAAGCTTTTTTTTAAATTTCTTTGATAAACTTCTCCTGTTTTACTTGCAGAATCCTTTTTGTATGCGGTTCTTATTCAAATAAATTTCAAACAGTTAGTACTAACTGCTAGAAAATGGGTCCGGTGGTCGGAGCGAGTGGGGAAAATAGTGGTTATATTGATTAGGAACAAAATATATTGAGTACAGGCAACTAATATTTGTTAAAGCTGTAAAAACAAGAAAATAGAAAGTGGGTCCGGAGGTCGGAGCGAGTACAAAAAACATTAATTTGATTGATTGGTATCATAATTAGTTAGATAAGCGTCAGATATTAGAGGAACCTAAAAGAACGCGAAGCAAAATAACGGTCCGATGGTCGTAGCGAGTATGAAAATTCTTTAAATTTCGATAAGTGATACTAAACTAAAAATTAAGCAGACTACTAAAACAATAAAATACTATTAAAACTCAAAAGATAAAGAGTGGGGCCGGTGGTCGAAGCGAAATTAGTTTAAAATAGATCAAACGGGACAAAAGCTGAATATGTAACGGTGCAACCAGTGGTGGCATGTGAACAAAATTTTATCTATAAAAAAGATGGTATTAGACTATGAAAAGCTAAGAATAGAAAAAAGGCTAAATTAATTGATCCCTTACTAATGAGGGATAAAAAAACTCAGAAAACTTATGTTGAGTTGTGATAAGCACATTTAGAAAAGAGAACACAATATAGAAACATTGGTAAATACAAAACATGTTTAAGACATGATTAAAATTGGTAAAATTAATAATTGTTATTGACAAATTTACACTTGGTCAGGGATAGTAAATAAAAATTAATTGGGTATAGGGAATCACTATGACGAAAAAGTTGTAAACTTAAGGAAAGATTAAATTATTAAAAGCATTTTTGGTTACAGCAGCAGATGATATGGCCAGGGACTGTCCAGTTGATGATATTGAAGCAAAACAATTGTCAACCAGTAATCCAGCAAATCTAGTTAAGTGATGACCCTAAGCTATGTATAAACATGTAACAGAACATTGTACAAATATATGTGGATACTTAAGAAATATTAGTTGTAAAATAGTAAAACACAAAGACATGATAAAAAAACAATTTAATGGCAAGCAAAAATTAAACACAAAATATAAATATAAAGCCCTAACATATGTAAGATAATGTAAAAAAGCATTGCAAGAACCTAAGTGGAATTAAAATAAAAAACTAATGAGAATGTTAACACTGATAAAAGTACCAGACAGCCGGAAATTAAAAAACTTAATAAATTCAGATAGATAATTGCATAGGCGTTTGCAATAAAATGTTTTTGACCAAGAATGAGATCGAAAAAATATTAAAATAAGTAGCCAAAGTTAGCGAATGATTCCACTTGTAGTGGATGACACGTTAATATGGCGGTCTGATACACTAAGCCTAAATCAATGGAACATCGGATTTTAAACACTCAAAAATGGAAAAATTGGCCACCCGGAGGCCGGAAAAGACTCACCAGGAATGCCTTGTGGGTTTACATGTTGAATTTAATTAACTTCAGGGTGAAATAATGGATATTTATTTATTTTAGAAGATGTTTTTGAGGACTCCATAGAAGTTGTTGTTTCGTTGGTGGAGATCTAGATCAGCTTTTCTCTATGGTATACTGCCATACAATTCTTTAAGGTTACAATTGGCCTATGGTATACTGCCATACAAATTTCTGTGGTTGCCATAGGCCAATGGTGACGTGCCATACAAATCCTTATGGTTACCATTAGTCTATGGTATACTGCCATACAAATCTTTATGGTAGCCATAGGCTTTTGGGGTTTTGCCATACAAATCTCTATGATAACCATAGGCGTATGGTATCTTGCCATATAAATTTCTATGGTAGCCATAGGCTTATGGGGTTGTGCCATACAAATCTCTATGGTAGCCATAGGCTTATGGTGTTGTGCCATACAAATCTCTATGGTAACCATAGGCGTATGGTATCTTGCCATACAAATTTCTATGGTAGCCATAGGTTGCCATAGATTACCATAGGCTTCTCTATGGCAAATTTTCCTAAGGGTCACTATGGCGACCCCTTAGGAAAATTTGCCATAGAGAAGCCTATGGTAATCTATGCCTATGGTAATGCCATAAGTGTATGGTAGCCATAGGCAAAACCTCATAGGAATATCCTATGGCATTTTTTTATGGCAAACCTATGGCAAATTTTCCTAAGGGACAACACACTGCAAAAAACGGATCCTCAAATTTCACGAAACTTTCTTCGTTTTTGATGAAACCATTTCCCGGTATGTGCCCTGAGCTAACATTTCGTCTAAAAGACGAATTAACTATCGTCATTACTTCGAAGAAACGAATTTCGTCAAAAAAAATTTCATCATTCTGATTTCAATCGTCTAGTCTTCATTCTAATTTTTTCTTTCTAGTTAACGATCACCCACGATGCACTGCCATGAAGTTTCGAGTTGATGAAACATTTTCAACATACATTTGAGAATTCACATTTCGTCACAAATCACATAATTTCATGACTAAATGACTTAATGATCACAAAATTAATGAAATAAAGCTCAAAGAATGCTGAATCGTCAAATGTGAAAGTTTTATTTCTGAGAAAACTTTACTTGTTAAAGGTGAATTTTTCTTTCTCTTTTAATCAAAAAAATCGTCGTATACTTCCTCAATAAGATTAGAGCCTGGAGACATTGGTGGTTTTTATAAATAATGGATAATATATTAACAGACTTAAATGCGCATGATTTTGACAACATCCAGAGCCTTTGTTTTTTAATAAAAAATAATACTTCCAAGAGAGTTTCTTATATAAATTCACACAAATCTTGTATAATTATACTTGAAACTCTATTTAAGAATAATCAAATGCCTAGAATCATTTATTATTCTGTCAATAAACCCATTTTCTCTGAGCCTAAAGTATTCTTACATACCAGAGTTGCACAGTATTTTCTCCTGTTCAGTCATGTACGTTTTTGTTGATGAATCTTACGTTTTCAAAATATATTGCTTAAACTAATTTAATTAAATATTTTAATGTCGAAACAAAAATAAACAAAAAAACATATTTTAAATTATATCAATTGAGTTTTCTGTAAAAAAAATTTGATCGCATTTCTTCTCGGAGAAATTTTTTTAAAAAATTAATTATGGTAATGATATTTTCTGTGGAAAAAGTGTACAAATCTTCTACTAAAAACCAAAATATACGAAATTTAAACCATTAATTTGTAAATATTCTTATATGATAATGGTTTACTGGAAAATCTGGCTTTTAAAATTATAGTTCTTCTTACTACACATTTAAGGCAGTTTTTCGAAGGATCCGTTGTAATATGAAATGGTGCATTTTTTGCGAAAAGTATGCTATTTTTATAACTGCTGTGAATTTGTAACTGTTACTCATGACTGATAGGTCAGGTTTAGCCTATTAAAAGCTAGCACTATCAACGTTTATTTTGAAAATGGCGCAAAACGTCAATATGGAAAAAAGCCACAATTTTTGTGAAAATGAAAAGCATTTGTGGTCCAATTTCTTAACATTTGAAAACTTATTCCAATGTTGCAATTACCTGGGCTCATAAAAATTTGCAAAACCTGAAAATAAACCAGTGATTTTGATAATTTTCATCTAGGAGGGACAATGTAGGTAAGGTTTATTAACTTTTATTATTTAGAAATATTTAAGTTAATAATCCGCTTGAAAGCTCGGATAAATCTTCACGGCAATATTATATATATAGTTTAAAATCATCGCATTGCTTCAAGTGTAAGGCACTAAAATTATGGCTTTTTTTATTTTCCTTGGCGACAGAGCTTCGAAAAGCAGTGTTAATAAAAAATACAAAAAGCATATTTAATTAAATAAAGAGTTTTCATGCCATGCTGCAAAGCAATATGATAAAATTACTAAATTTTACTCGATTTAACAAATTTTATCACTCATTTTAAAACCATCATTTATTGTTGATTTTACCAAACTGTATCACCACTTTTGTAAAAATTATCGATTTTTTTTATGTCCTTACAGAGCCATATTTTGACCATATTTTGATTTCCATATTTTGATAGTTTTGACCAAACTATTTTTCTTAGTGTGAGTTTACTTTCTTGCAGGTTATGTTTCTAAATTAAATTTGCAATTTCTGCAATTATTTTAAACTCAAGCGTCAGAAGGATATACATTTGGAAATTTAGTAAATAAATATAGTAATTTAGGCAGATTTGTAAAAATTAAAGAAATATGTTAAAGAATTTTATTTATGAAATCACTTAAACTAAATTCATTATTTTTAATAACAAAATAGTTTTTTTTTTAAATTAAAGAGTTTTTAAAATTGTATAGTTAAAACTTTTAGTAAAATTATGTATTCATTAAACTAAATAAGACGTTTAAAAGATTGTATTAAGAAAATGAATATATATATATATATATATATATATATATATATATATATATATATATATATATATATATATATATATATATATATATATATATATATATATATATATATATATATATATATATCCTTCTATATCTAAATAAAAAAATAGTTGTGACTGGTTTGTAAAAGTAAAAGTAAATATAGAATAAATTTGTATTTATAAAACAACTTGAGTAAGCTAAATTAAACTTTTTTAAAGGATAAAATATCGATTGAAAAATGATAGTAAAAGAACTCCATGCTATTTTTAAAAAAATACTGTGTCCTTATAACCATTATCAATTGAAAAAAAATGTACATCCTGTCTAAAGAAAACTTTCGGAACTAATGATTTTTATTTCCGGAAGAGTTACTCACATCTTTCAACCTCAAAGGTCACTTTTAGGCCTTTTCTTCTATTATGGTATCAAGGGAAAGGGTCTCTTCCTAAAAGTTGTTTAAAGAGGAAAAACTGAATTACATAAGGATGCTCCGTCAGTGTATTTGACAATCTTTAACGTTTTAAAGAATTGTGGTTGGCAACGTTTAATCATCCCCTGTTTAAGAAAGACGTGACCCATCAAAAGATAGAACGGTGAATCATGTTGGTTTGTATAAAATTGTTGGAAATATTTTCTCATCGATGAACCCTTTGTTGTTAAGTATCCGTATTTGGGTAATTGTGGTTGTTTGCGCATCGTTTAATGAATGATGTTGAAGAAAAAACTGAACAAACTTATTGTAGAAGGAGATTGATATTTAATACTAGTAATTATTATTTGAAATAATATTACTATTAAAATTAAAAATCTGCATTAAATAGCAATTATAATAAATTATTAAATTATTAAGATTGGAAGAAAGTTAAAAATCAAAGGTTTTAATTAGATTTTTTTTTTTAATTGCATATAAGCTTTAGACTCGTAGACCTTATTTCATAAGATAGTCAATCACAAAGAGAGAAAAAAAGAAAAGAATAAACACAATTTTTTTAAATTAAAATAAATGAAAATTAACTACAAAAAGTATATATGAGGTTAATTTGTCTTCATTTTAATCTATAAAACTCACGAAAAGCCTTCCTCAGCGTCTAGAACACAAAATATCAGAACCACAGAGGTGCAGAAGCAAAAAGCAAAACTAAGTTAAGAAAACGGGAGGGTTTTTGGCCAAATGGGAATGCTGATAAAGGCAAAGAAGATATGAATGTGAGGGGGGAATGCAGGATATATAGATAAAATTGCGAGATATATGGATAAAATTAAAAACGATTTCTGAATATAAAGAAAGAATGGGATACTAGAAGGATAATTAAAGAACTCGTGTGAATTTTTCAAGGCATGGAATGATCCCAGGAAGTCAAGGTTCATAAATAAAGAAAAATGTTGAATAATTATAGTAGAGGAAAGCTAATCTTTTTTATCTAGAGTAAAAACAAATTTCAAATTCATTTTATTATAAATTCAGCAATTTGAGAAATCATTCTGGGATAATAAGTAAAAGCAATCATCATATTAAAGTTCGAATCAGATAATAATAATAAAATAGATTTCGTCAAGCTAAAGTCTTAATAATATTCAAATATTTTTATCAACATAATTGTGAAATTTATTTAGTGTTATTTTTATATGTTTATAACATAACAAGTAAGAATTTTATAGAAAAAAATTCTTGGCCTAATTATTACAATATTTGTTATTATAATAATTGAAAGCGTATACTTATTATTAAAAATTTCAAGATCGTCTTTATCGCAGATCTTTAAAAATGTTCCTTAAAAATGTCTCTTCTCTACCCTGCGGATATATGGATTGTTTTATCTTGTAAAGTCACTCTGTGTAAAGTGATAAGTAAACATTTTTAATTGGTATAATACTTAAAGTACTTTAAGTAACAGTTAGGCCAAGAATTTTTAAAAAAATTCTTACTTGTTATGTGAGAAAAATATCTTTAAAAAAATCACTAAATAAACATTACAATCATGGTTTTAAATATTCTTGATTAAAATAAATATTTTTTCGACTTAATTTGTAATTTAAAATGAATGTTTCGTTAAAAAAAAAATGGAGTTTGTTTAATACAATTAGATATGAAATAAGATATGAAAGTATGACAATAAGATATGGAAAAAAAACACACAGACACATTATTTAAATTCAAAGTAAAAGATTCTATAATTCTTTTTTTTTCTCTTAGCAAATAACAATTTTAAAAATTAAATAACTTCTAAGACAATATATATATTATGCTGAACAAATCTAATATTTAACGGTAATTCAAAACAAGTTATTTTGCATGCTTAAATAATAAAAATAACTTGCATATTTCTGAAGAAATGTCATAAATATATGTCATCCCATATCATGTTCTTTATTTTTCTTTTTGTTTTTAGTGAATTATTTTAGAATCGTTATAATGTTATTTAAATTTATGTCACATCTTCTTCAAATATATTATTTCAGCAATGCTTTACTTTCATTCACTTTACTTAATCTTTGTCAACAGTTTTTTTTTCTATTAACAAACTCAACTAATAAATTTAGCTAAAATAAATTCGAAAGGTTTTTTGAAGAAATGGAATAAACAACTAAAAATTCAGCTTGACTCAATTTGAATAAAGTGAATTCTTTAGTAAAAAATTATAATTTTTAACTATAAACCTTTTTTAAGAATCCCAAAAAAACAAAGGTTTTGAAAATGAAACGAAATAAAATGAAATAAACGCTATGTTAACTGTCTTCTGTGTAAACAAATTATTTATTCTCTACATATTTCAAATTTAAATGCAAAATTTGTTCCCTTTTTAGTCAGTAGTGTGATATGTTGACAAATTTCATAACTTAAATATGACTTTATAAGGAACAGCTTTTGTTCTCTAACTAAAACGTAAGAAACCATAGACATCTTTCATTTTACTGCTTTATGAACCGATTTGTCTTATAATTGCAGGTCTTTTCGGATTTTTTTTTTTTTTACTTAACTGAGATTGGATGTCCCGAAAATGATCGCCGTTTGGAGAAATCAGTTTCCGAAAATCTGCAGGAGATATTAGTTTTTTCCCAGCTCTTGTTCCCCAACCAAAACGTAAGAAACCATAGACATCGTTCATTTTACTGCTTTATGAACCGATTTGTCTTATAATTGCAGGTCTTTTTCGGATTTTTTTTTTTTTTTTACTTAACTGAGATTGGATGTCCCGAAAATGATCGCCGTTTGGAGAAATCAGTTTCCGAAAATCTGTAGGAGATATTAGTTTTTTCTCAGCTCTTGTTCCCTAACTAAAACGTAAGAAACCATAGGCATCCTTCATTTTACTGCTTTATGAACCGATTTGTCTTATAATTGCAGGTCTTTTTCGGATTTTTTTTTTTTACCTAACTAAGATTGGATGTCCCGAAAATGATCGCCGTTTGGAGAAATCAGTTTCCGAAAATCTGAAGGAGATATTAGTTTTTTCTCAGCTCCTGTTCCCTAACTAAAACGTAAGAAACAATAGACATCGTTCATTTTACTGCTTTATGAGCCGATTTGTCTTGTAATTGCAGGTCTTTTTCGGATTTTTTTTTTTTACTTAACTAGGATTGGATGTCCCGAAAATGATCGCCGTTTGGAGAAATCAGTTTCCGAAAATCTGAAGGAGATATTAGTTTTTTCTCAGCTCTTGTTCCCTAACTAAAACGTAAGAAACCATAGGCATCCTTCATTTTACTGCTTTATGAACCGATTTGTCTTATAATTGCAGGTCTTTTTCGGATTTTTTTTTTTTTTTTACTTAACTAAGATTGGATGTCCCGAAAATGATCGCCGTTTGGAGAAATCAGTTTCCGAAAATCTGAAGGAGATATTAGTTTTTTCTCAGCTCTTGTTCCCTAACTAAAACGTAAGAAACCATAGACATCGTTCATTTTACTGCTTTATGAACCAATTTGTCTTATAATTGCAGGTCTTTTTCGGATTTTTTTTTTACTTAACTAAGATTGGATGTCCCGAAAATGATCGCAGTTTGGAGAAATCAGTTTCCGAAAATCTGAAGGAGATATTAGTTTTTTCTCAGCTCTTGTTCCCTAACTAAAACGTAAGAAACCATAGACATCGTTCATTTTACTGCTTTATGAACCAATTTGTCTTATAATTGCAGGTCTTTTTCGGATTTTTTTTTTTACTTAACTAGGATTGGATGTCCCGAAAATGATCGCCGTTTGGAGAAATCAGTTTCCGAAAATCTGAAGGAGATATTAGTTTTTTCTCAGCTCTTGTTCCCTAACTAAAACGTAAGAAACCATAGACATCGTTCATTTTACTGCTTTATGAACCAATTTGTCTTATAATTGCAGGTCTTTTTCGGATTTTTTTTTTACTTAACTAAGATTGGATGTCCCGAAAATGATCGCCGTTTGGAGAAATCAGTTTCCGAAAATCTGAAGGAGATATTAGTTTTTTCTCAGCTCTTGTTCCCTAACTAAAACGTAAGAAACCATAGACATCGTTCATTTTACTGCTTTATGAGCCGATTTGTCTTGTAATTGCAGGTCTTTTTCGGATTTTTTTTTTTTACTTAACTAGGATTGGATGTCCCGAAAATGATCGCCGTTTGGAGAAATCAGTTTCCGAAAATCTGAAGGAGATATTAGTTTTTTCTCAGGTCTTGTTCCCTAACTAAAACGTAAGAAACCATAGACATCGTTCATTTTACTGCTTTATGAACCGATTTGTCTTATAATTGCAGGTCTTTTTCGGATTTTTTTTTTACTTAACTAAGATTGGATGTCCCGAAAATGATCGCCGTTTGGAGAAATCAGTTTCCGAAAATCTGAAGGAGATATTAGTTTTTTCTCAGCTCTTGTTCCCAAACTAAAACGTAAGAAACCATAGACATCGTTCATTTTACTGCTTTATGAGCCGATTTGTCTTGTAATTGCAGGTCTTTTTCGGATTTTTTTTTTTACTTAACTAGGATTGGATGTCCCGAAAATGATCGCCGTTTGGAGAAATCAGTTTCCGAAAATCTGAAGGAGATATTAGTTTTTTCTCAGCTCTTGTTCCCTAACTAAAACGTAAGAAACCATAGACATCGTTCATTTTACTGCTTTATGAACCAATTTGTCTTATAATTGCAGGTCTTTTTCGGATTTTTTTTTTACTTAACTAAGATTGGATGTCCCGAAAATGATCGCCGTTTGGAGAAATCAGTTTCCGAAAATCTGAAGGAGATATTAGTTTTTTCTCAGCTCTTGTTCCCTAACTAAAACGTAAGAAACCATAGACATCGTTCATTTTACTGCTTTATGAACCAATTTGTCTTATAATTGCAGGTCTTTTTCGGATTTTTTTTTTTACTTAACTAGGATTGGATGTCCCGAAAATGATCGCCGTTTGGAGAAATCAGTTTCCGAAAATCTGAAGGAGATATTAGTTTTTTCTCAGCTCTTGTTCCCTAACTAAAACGTAAGAAACCATAGACATCGTTCATTTTACTGCTTTATGAACCAATTTGTCTTATAATTGCAGGTCTTTTTCGGATTTTTTTTTTACTTAACTAAGATTGGATGTCCCGAAAATGATCGCCGTTTGGAGAAATCAGTTTCCGAAAATCTGAAGGAGATATTAGTTTTTTCTCAGCTCTTGTTCCCTAACTAAAACGTAAGAAACCATAGACATCGTTCATTTTACTGCTTTATGAGCCGATTTGTCTTGTAATTGCAGGTCTTTTTCGGATTTTTTTTTTTACTTAACTAGGATTGGATGTCCCGAAAATGATCGCCGTTTGGAGAAATCAGTTTCCGAAAATCTGAAGGAGATATTAGTTTTTTCTCAAGTCTTGTTCCCTAACTAAAACGTAAGAAACCATAGACATCGTTCATTTTACTGCTTTATGAACCGATTTGTCTTATAATTGCAGGTCTTTTTCGGATTTTTTTTTTACTTAACTAAGATTGGATGTCCCGAAAATGATCGCCGTTTGGAGAAATCAGTTTCCGAAAATCTGAAGGAGATATTAGTTTTTTCTCAGCTCTTGTTCCCAAACTAAAACGTAAGAAACCATAGACATCGTTCATTTTACTGCTTTATGAGCCGATTTGTCTTGTAATTGCAGGTCTTTTTCGGATTTTTTTTTTTACTTAACTAGGATTGGATGTCCCGAAAATGATCGCCGTTTGGAGAAATCAGTTTCCGAAAATCTGAAGGAGATATTAGTTTTTTCTCAGCTCTTGTTCCCTAACTAAAACGTAAGAAACCATAGACATCGTTCATTTTACTGCTTTATGAACCGATTTGTCTTATAATTGCAGGTCTTTTTCGGATTTTTTTTTTACTTAACTAAGATTGGATGTCCCGAAAATGATCGCCGTTTGGAGAAATCAGTTTCCGAAAATCTGAAGGAGATATTAGTTTTTTCTCAGCTCTTGTTCCCTAACTAAAACGTAAGAAACCATAGACATCGTTCATTTTACTGTTTTATGAACCGATTTGTCTTATAATTGCAGGTCTTTTTCAGATTTTTTTTTTTACTTAACTAAGATTGGATGTCCCGAAAATGATCGCCGTTTGGAGAAATCAGTTTCCGAAAATCTGAAGGAGATATTAGTTTTTTTCTCAGCTCTTGTTCCCTAACTAAAACGTAAGAAACCATAGACATCGTTTATTTTACTGCTTTATGAACCAATTTGTCTTATAATTGCAGGTCTTTTTCGGATTTTTTTTTACTTAGCTAAGATTGGATGTCCCGAAAATGCTCGCCGTTTAGAGAAATCAGTTTCCGAAAATCTGAAGAAGATATCTGCTTTGAATACTTAGATTTACTATTATCACACTTCATCAGAGTTGGTTAAAAAATTTGGCATCAGAAACTTGATGCTAAAACTAAAAGAGAAAGAAAAACCATTTTAAATATTCTGACTAATTGTTTGCAAGGATTTTTTTTATCACCACACGGAGAAATTCAGATAAAATTCCGTATTGTATGTTAAAAACATTTTTGATAAAAATAAAAACCATAATTCTGGTTAATAAAACCAGAATATTCGGCATTTAAACAATTTATTTGGTAACTTTTCCGTTCGTATAATGACGGTTTATCGGAAATTCTGGTTTTCAAAATCATACTTCTGATTTCGAAAATATTGCACACATTTTCACATATAGACAAAAATGAAAAATAAAAAGTAAATTCAACCGAGTGAATTCTTTTTATTCCATGCTCTAAGGCAGTACTCCCCAACCGCCGGTCAGTAGATTAAATGGTACCGAACCGCCCATTTCCTTTCAAACTGAATTTAAATTCCTAGGTTTAAAATTTCCTAGGCTAAAATTAAAAATATTTGTGCTCCACTAAAATTTTATTTATTTAAAAAAAAAGGGGCCCCCGAAGGTAGTGACATTAATTTTTTAATGCTTCAAAAAGTAAAGGAAAAAGAAAAGAAAAAAAAACCACCGCAACTATTTTCTTTTTCAATTAGTTTTAATAAAAACTATCTATCCCCATAACTGTAAATATCATAAATAAAACACGAAAGGGCGATGCGAAATTTACATTGGAACTAATGAAGAACTTGATGGTCTTCTCTCCGTTCGTGACTCATTGATTCAACGTTCGAGAAAGTTAAAATGTTAATTCACTTTATATTTATTTTTTGGTGTAACTTTTGGTGAAGGCATGTTTAAATACAATTAAATTAAAATTAATAAATCAAAATACAAACAATCCCCCCCAGCGGGGGGCGGTAAAATTATCAAACGTTGACAGGTCCGCGGTGTTAAAAAGGTTGGGGAACACAACTCTAAGGTATCATAATAAAAATACGGCCTTTACCAAATTTTATCTCTAATTATAAATTCATGTTTTAAAGTTAATTTTACTCCAATAATTATCAAAGTGGTAAAAAGTACTGAGATTTTATGCTCTCCCATAGAGCCCGAAACGCAGTTAATTTCACCATATTCCGACAATTTTTACCGCATTTTTTTTCCGTGCAGTTCTACTTGTTTATTAGATTTTTACTTTTTAATAATTAACTTTTTTTGTACTGTCCGGCTTCTTCCTTTGGTACTTGATTTATTGCTACTATCCGACATGCATTCTCCGGGTACAACTTACACTGAGGGTTCATTAAGTTTAAATGACACTGAACGCTGCATCCTACACATATTTTTTTATAAAAAAAATCAAATGGCTCAGTCTAGTTTTCCTCTGTACAGATTTTTTTTTAACTTTAAATGTCACGCCGACCAGGTGGCCGGGTAGTTAGCGTGCCTGACTGCGGAGCCGATGGTTGCAGGTTCGAATCCCGCTCAGGGCATGAATGTTTCTTTCTCTCTCTATGTTCTATGTCCTTCTTTCTGTGTGATTGTCTGAATGTAACCCGCCCTATAAACCGGTTTGTGGTTGTATGACGTGGGAGGCGCTACTCCACCACCGTGGCTTAGCCAAAGGTGCTCACTGGGTAACGATAAGAGAGTAGCAATTCTGGCATTTCTGAGGCCAATGGGAAATAGACCCAAGTGCCCGCCATGAACAAAAAAAAACTGCTTTGTAAACTAAACCAAAATCAGTACAAGCGCCACCTATTGATTCGCAAAATAATTACATAGGTAGATTACATATTGGTGGAATAACGAAAATACATTTTCACCAAACTAGCATAAACTGTTAAATATGTTATCTTGCCAGTGCTAATAGAAATCAAAATTATATATTTCTAAGGATCATAAAATAAATCCATTAAAGCAACCTTACGTTGTAAAATTTTAAAATTATTATAAAATTTTCTTCCGCAGAGAAATACACTGTTTTAAAAGTCTAGGAAACTATTTAAAAACAGTAATTGAAATTATTTCGCTTGAAATACGACCTCGTCACAAGAGAGCTTAAAAAAAGTACGCCATAAAACAATTTCATGTCACTAGAAGACACTAATTTTCGCATAAAAGTGATACAGGGATTAAATTTACATTTTATGTTTATACAATGTTTTCATTCCCGTCTGCATGTTTTCGTCAAATTAAGACGTTCACTTTAAATGCATTGTTTAGATTTTGGGAGTTAGATAATTTCATGAAACTTTTACAGATGAAGTTACTAAAATTCTTGAGATAAGAGCTTATTTGGAGTTGAGAAATGAAAATTAAGGAACCCATTTTAAATTTTAAGTTGTGTTAATTTAAGTTTTGTCTATTACGGCTGAAAACTAGTTCGAGTTAGTGTAAAACTTTAAGAAATTGTGGAAAAGTACAGTTAATTAACGTTTTAAATTATAATCTTTATTCATTTTGTATAAATGAAGTAACTAATGTGTAATTATACTTCATAAAATAAATTGTGATTATTTAAGTTTATAAAACAATGAAAGAGAAAATGATCGAAACAGTATTGATAACAAATTATGTTAATATTAATTTAATGAAAATTAGCAGCAGTTAATATGTTATTATAATTAACAACTTACTCTCTGTATGCAACAGGCAATTGCATTTAATATTTTTAAAAAAAAATATTACATCAGAATATTTTGTTTTCTTTTATAGCTGAATCTTCAATTTTCGAAAAATATTTTGCATATAAATAATGACAAAGAATATTCAGCGAACGTAATTGGCAAAGAACATTAACAAAGAATACCCATATTAATTAACAGAGAATATTCATTTTTCTTTGGTTCTCATCAGCATAAAATTAATCAAAGTAATAAGGTATTTGTTACCTATAAATTGCTAATTTATTTCTTGATAGTATTTTCCGATGATTTTTATTTGTTATCTTTTCTTAGAATTATTCTCACTAATATCATGCTTTACATTTTGATTATAGTTTTAAATTATATGCTCTAAACTAAATGTGGCGTATAAACTTACTACTTATACTTAAATTATACGTCTATTTTATGACATTACCTTATTAAGCAACATATTACGATTAACATATTTCATAAACTTTATACGAAACCAATTTAAATTGAGTTATCCTAAAACTTATGGATGTATATATTCATCATATATATTATACACTAGAACCTCGGTCTCTAACATAATTAACAATTTTACAAATCCTAATTAGTAAACAAGTTATATTCACTTTTACTATAAGTGCTGTGTAAATCTTGCTGTGTTAATAATATCTTGTCTACATTTGTAATCTAAAAATGAATAGAAAAATGTAAAGCATTATTAAGTGCCTCAACTATAACTCAATAACTACGTGGAAAAAAAACATTTTTAAAAATCATTAACAGTAGCTAAAAATTACATAGAAATTCAATTATCAAAATTTTAGAAGTTGCAATGTTAATTGAGAAAAATTATTAGTTTGAAATTTCATCCTTACAGAATCTTGAACTAATATTGTGGAACCAAATACGAAATAATGCAAGAAAAATGTTAAAAATAAATATGGGTCAAATAAATATAATCGTAGGGATATTTATGAAGAATATCTATAAACTACAGTAAAAAACAAATACAGGCTCAATACTAGGTGGTATTATAAATTCTACTGTATTAAAATATGTGTTTCTTTTTTTAAATATTTAAAAGATAACATCAGTGCTATCATACAGCTCTGTTTCTAAACAGAAAAGTCAAAAACGGAGTTGATTCAACCTTTTTTTCTTCAACAATGAATTATTTTTTAATTTTTCAACATTGAATTATGTAAGATTTTATCAAGGATCAACGTAAATGGCATGAGAGAGTTACAACACTGAATTCAGTGATGGAACTACGAGACGTTTATTGATGTTACGCAAGGATCAACGTGAAAGGCATAAGAGAGTTACAACACTGAATTCAGTGATGTAACTACGAGACGTTTATTGATGTTACGCAAGGATCAACGTAAATGGCATAGAGTGTTACATCACTGAATTCAGTGATGGAACTAAGCGATGTTTATTGATGTTATGCAAGGATCAACGTAAATGGCATAGAGAGATACATCACTGAATTCAGTGATGGAACTAAGCGATGTTTATTGATGTTATGCAAGGTTCAACGTAAATGGCATGAGAGAGTTACAACACTGAATTCAGTGATGTAACTACGAGACGTTTATTGATGTTATGCAAGGATCAACGTGAATGGCATGGGAGAGTTACATCACTGAATTCAGTGATGGAACTAAGCGATGTTTATTGATGTTATGCAAGGATCAACGTAAATGGCATGAGAGAGTTACAACACTGAATTCAGTGATGTAACTACGAGACGTTTATTGATGTTATGCAAGGATCAACGTGAATGGCATAGAGAGTTACATCACTGAATTCAGTGATGGAACTAAGCGATGTTTATTGATGTTATGCAAGGATCAACGTGATTGGCATGGGAAAGTTACATCACTGAATTCAGCGATATAACTAAGGGACGTTTATTGATGTTATGCAAGGATCAACGTGAATGGCATATGAGAGTTACATCACAGAAATCAGTGATGTAACTAAGTGATGTTCATTGAAATTTATTGATAAAATTAATAACGTGCATATTTTTTTTCATATTACACTGTTGATACTTGTTTCTACAAAACTAAATGATTTCAAAACATTTGCATGAACAGATACTGCCACCTCTCTAAAAGCCCTTTTAGGTAGTGTGTCTAACAAATTATCACACCTGAAATTTCAGATGAACTTTCCTTATCGAAGTTTGCACAACTAGAATCGGAGAGAAACTTCAACTATCGAATAATATATTACAAGAAGTTACGGCTAAGTTCTATTGCCGGATATGTCATGAATGGCTATTCTAATTATATTAAACAAAATCTAATTACAATAGAATTAAGTAGTAAAAATTGGGAAAGTTACGACACATAAAAACAAATTACGAACAAAACTATCAGAATATGATAAAATTAACTGTGTTCCTGACTTTACAGGGACACCAAGAAGCTCGGTAGTTTTTGCCAAAGAGCATTGGTATTGACTTTTATAAAATTATCTGTGAAATATGATTTCATGAACTGTGATATCATTTGGTAAATTTGATATAATTAAGTAATTTTATGATGATACTTGCATAGCATTAAAACCTTTTATTCGGTTAAACTTACTTTTCACTTTTGTATTGTTTGCTAAATGTGTAGTAATAAGAAGTACTAATATCTTGAAAGGCAGAAAACCGTTCCGGAAGACCGTTACCATAAGAACGGAAAATTTACCGAATGATTTTTTTGAAAATACCGTATATTTTATTTTTATTGGTAGAATTATGGTTTTTTTTCACCCAGAAATGTCATTACCATACAGCTAAGTGATCTTTCTTAAATCTTTTTCTTAGTGTAATAAATGGCATAAGAAACCCATGAAGTAAATAAACCAGTTTCTAGTTTCTACTTACAGGAATTATAATATTATGCGTGTATGAGTAGCTGTTTAAAAGAGACTTAAATTTGGTCAGAGTTAGACAATCTAGAGTATTTTCTAATTAAAGAAATGCTATAGATTTAAATATAAAAATAAAATTGCGTTCACCTTAAGTAATTTCTATATTTCAATCAAGAAAATGTTCAGTTTTTATAACTTTTAAAGTCGACTTTACGAACTAATTCAAATGAAACCGATATAATCATTGTATTTACCTCAAACGAAAATATTATTTTGAAAAACTAATGCTAGTTGACTAGGTTTTAGCAATTAAGTTCCTTTATTTAAAGAGATTTTAAATTATTTCATCCAATTCTTTTAATCTCATATTATGTTTTATTAGACAAGATATGACTCATTAAATCAATGAGTATCAGGATTGTTTTATTTGAAAACTAAACAATGTTAATTTAAATAATGTCATGCAAAATTTAGAATAAAAGTGAATAAAAAAGGAAACGAAATTTTAAAAAAATCAAGCGATTTATCATCTTTTGTAGAAGTATTACCTATATTTGAAAATTTAAGCTAAATATTTTTTGCACAAATATATATTTGTACACAAAGATTAATCCTCAGTTAATACTTATTCCGGGTACACCAAGATATTTCTGTTTAAGTTTGGTTATCAAAGTTGAATTAATGATTCTCATTGTTCGCAATAAATGAGTTAAGGTCAAAAAGTACACTTAACTTAAAACTTGAGGAACAACTAGTTTTTTTAAACTAAAACTTGAAGAACAACTAGTTTAGAACAAAAAAATATTTTTCTTCTTCTTTATTCAACAACGCAAGTTTAAATATTAAAAATTATAAGGAAAAAAAAGAGAATCCAAAATGCAACTTTTTAAAAAAAAGAAAACAAATTCTGTATAAAAAAAAAAGAAACGATCATTTTTAATAAAGTTGTAATTTTTGCATGAAATTAAGCATATTAATTATTTTTCGTAATATAAATTGGTTTAATGCAATGAATGTTAGATTGCTCGAAATATAAAATCAACTTTTAGCACATTTTCTCTTAAAAAATATGAAAGCGAGGTCCTTTTTTTCCACACTTTACTCGTAATATATTTACTACGAATTACACTGTTTTTCTTAATAAGCAAGTTTTACAAAATTTAAACATATTAAAATTTCGCTAATAATTCATAACTCTACTGTAACTAATGATTTAAGCACTGTGTCTTATCAGCCCAATTTATCTACATCTTTTTCCCATTAAATGATTGCTTTTTTTCTCACAGAAGTCAAAAAGTGAACGGACTTAATCTACAAAAGCATCTGATTCTTAGAATAATTCCTCGAAAAGCACAAAGTAAGAAAAACCCATTGATATAAACCCCATCTACTGTAATATCTTTCAAATCATTAATGTTGCGTATTCAAACTCAGAAAATCCTGATCCCCCCCCCCCGTCTAAGGACTCAGTGACTTCCTTTGTGTAATGACACAATATGATATTATTGACTTAAGAGGGAATGGAACGCCAAGTATGGGAGTGGTATGGAACAGATTAAGTGCAATTTTAACCGACAAAGAGGCAGTGGGAATTAAGGGAGTGAAATACCATTCTAATAGCCTGGCTTTTGTATCTGCGAGACGTAATGAATTCTGACCCAATGCCTGATGGGGGTGACTGAGCGTTGCTTTTATTCCTTTGGCTACTTTATCCCTTTAGAAAAACAAAGAGTGAATTCCGGTCACTTTGTTGTGATCACTTAGGATCCGTATTCTTTTTTAAATGATTATTTGTGAAATGATTGCGTTGTTGTTGGTTTTATTTTACTGGCGCGACGTGTGACGTAAGCTTTTGGGTGAAATAATGTGCGGATGTCGACGTTTGATAATCTAAATGAGGTTTAATGTGTAATATTCAGCGCAAAATTGTCTGCCGTTGTTTTACTGCTTGAAAAATATATTTGTCAAATTCTCGATTTTTCTAAGTTTAGGCGTAATATTTTATATTTTATAATTTTATAACCCATCGTTGAACAGCCAACCTAATTTTGTGGGTTTACGACTACTAATGTTCAACTCGGTAGCCCTGTAATTTTGAACCCAATCCAGAAGACAAGGAACTCCTGGATCGAGTATAGGGCGAAATTTGCCTTCGTGGAGGACTTCTTGATGAAGCTAACCCGCATTTGCGTTACATAGAGAGGAAGACCACGAGAACCTCCTACGGTTAGCCTGATGGCAAGGGGACTCTAACCCATGACCCGTCTACCACTGAGGATACTTTACGACAGCACTGCGGTCGGTGCAAGCCGGATGCAGAATTCGTATCGATTGGGATTCGAATCCGGCTGTCCTCGTTGAAAGGCTAACGCTGTATCCCCTCTGAGTCATCGCGGCTCAAGAGTAATATTTAATGGCTAACGAATAAAAATTAAATAGGTTAGGGTAATGTAATTTCAGTAAATCAAAATAGCTTAAATTATATGTTACTCTTTTATAATTAACTTTTATAATATTTACTCTCTATTCGCCTAGTTTAGCTAATAACTATCCTCTGCTAGTGCTTGCAACCCTTTTTTGCTTAAAGATAAGCAAATTGATTAATCAAAATTAAAATCATCCTATTAAAAGATCACAAAACGTTTTATTTGGAGCAGCGAGTTCGATTCTGACAGCTGGTAATGCAATCGGTGTGCATAAGCATCAGTGTGTATAAGGTATACGTTAAATCTGCTGTGGCTGTGAGTCCTCTAGTTAGCTGTGTAGTGGAAGCTTGGAGAGAGAGGCTCCAGCTCAGGGGCTATACACGTCGTTCGACCAGGGTAAAAACTGCGTGGCATTCCTACCATGGCACATTAAAAGATATAACCCTAAAAATGGGCCAAGATACTTTGTCGTGGCTGGGTGACGTGTGTGTGTGTGTTTTATTGTTTTAAAACAGATCTTGCCTATCGGTTAAGTTTTCTTATGATATAAATTAAAACCTAATCACTTTTCTTTCTTTTTTTAAAACAGAACTAACTATATTGAGCAATAGACCTAAAATTTTCCTAATTTAGTTTCCGAATTCAAAATAGCTCTTCGTATTTATTTATTTAATTGCTACTGACTAAACAAAGGATTTTTAAACAAAACATTAAATACAATATGAAAATCAATGCGACTTTTCAATAACTAAATGCAACTTAATTAGCGGTCCATAATTGAGAAACAGCAATTCAATATGTTCATCATTTAGTGATCAGTTACTATCACTTCTAACTTTAAGCCCTTAGGTTTAATTAGGTTTAATTAAGGCTGTTACTTGGAATACGGTACTCAAGATTTGTCACTTTTTATTCATATAAAAATCTAAGATATGAGAAATACAAAATTAGTTTAACCTAAATAATATAATAGTTGAAAGTAGTTGAAGATAACTTTAAAAAACTGCATGTTAATTTATTTAGGTATCAAACAGCAGACCAGAATAGAAATGTTTAAAATAAGAGATGAATTAACTGATTGCAGGTAAATAACGTTAGGTTTTGTATATCCTTCTTATATACGAACTTTATACAGTGAAAAATATCACTAGGTTTTAAATATCATCTTCAATAAGTTTTGAGAACTATTGTTAGAACTTTCTATTTTTATGTGCGAACTTTGTATATCAACTTAAATAGATATTAAGAAATATGATTATGTTTTTTATACCATTTATATATATAAACTTTGAGAAACGATTGGCTTTAAAAAATGTCGCTAAGGATAGAATACCATTTTTACATGCCAACTCTATATATGAAGTTAAATATGTTTTGAAAAAATATATCTATGGATTTGTCAACCATGTCAACTTTGTGTACGAAGATAAATATGTTCTGAAATAATATCGCTATGGATTCGAATATCAGTTTTTCATGCCAACTCTGAATACATAGTTAAATATATTTTAAAAATATATAGCTAATGATTGAATACGATTTTTTACAATGCCAACTTTGTATACCAAGTCAAATATGTTTTGAAAAAATATCGCCTTAAAATTGGCAAACAACTCAAATGATTATAGAAAAAGAATAATTTAAAGACTCATCATCACTGGTAGTTCAATGTGCAGGAAAAAAGAGAAATAAAATCTTATCTCGCGTCCTAATTGGGACAAAAACATGATTTTTTTTCATCATTTTAAAAGTAACTAATTAGATTGCAAAGCAGTACAAAAACGCGCATTGAGATTTTTAAATCCTGGTTCTCCGTCATAAAATTTATAATACAATATTTCTAAATTTAATATATGCAGTTTATCTTCTCCTTTAAAGTTTAAATCAGTGTTTATTTTGTAAAATTAAGTTATAATGTAAATAATGTCACTTTCACTCAGGGTGGAATTTAATTTAAAGCTTTGAATAGGGAAATCAATGTATACAAATTTGCTTTGCATAGTTTTCTTTCAATAGAGTATCATTAATTTCTAATTAATTTTAGAGAATGTTCAATACTTTTACCCTTATTCTAAGCTTCCTAATTGCTTAAATTTACTTTAAGTGTAAATATATTAAGAAATATTACGTAAGATTCGATGAGAATGTTAAATTGCTTTCAAAGATTTACTTAATACAAAATTAATATCCTTTATACGATATAAGGAGAAAACTAATTGCTTTGAAATGAAACTTATTCTAAGCTTGATGAATATATAATAACTGATTGCGATAATAAAATATTTTTAAGTGTGTATAATTGATTTCATTACAGAAGAAGCACCCCAAGAGCAATTTTTATTAGATAGTCTTCAAAGTTGTCCTGAAAGAATAAAATTGATTAAATCACAAATCAGCTTATCTATAAACAAATCAATCGTAGATTTCTACTATTAACTCTTTTCAATTCATAATATGTAAGTAAATGGATTGTAATCAAGTGTAAGGTTGTAACTAAATGAATTCAGTTACAACTGCTATCAATCCTAGATAATTTAAGCTCATGAAACATAATTAATGCAAATTTAACAACAATATTGCTTAAATTTCAAATCTTTTTATCCAACAATTCGAATTTTTATTGTACACGGACGTTTTATTCACCATCCCTCGCAATTGCTGTACTGTCTATTCATCAGTGTCTCTCTCCAAGTTGATATGAGTCGATATTTTCAACAAAAACAAAGAACGATTTGCAATGACCCCTTAATATTAATTTTACTTTCAGGATATTTCGCCGCATCTCGAGAACATTTCAAGCGAATTAATAAAATTTTGCCCACTATTGTATACTTCGTTTATCCAAAGTTAATTCTATTAAAAATATAAGTAAATATTTATTAATTTACATAATTTTACTTTTAATAATGGCCTTAAAAAATTTGAATTATAATGTATACAATTTTTTACATTATTTCACTAGGTGAAGCATAAAATTGGTGTGAAATTGGTCCTGAAAAAATGAATTTTGAAAACAAGAAATTTTTTGGTGGACCGAAATTTTGAAGCACAAAAATCTAAGTGCGTTAAAAAAATATAACCTTTATTCATAGAAAGTACGTTTTTGTATTTTATTTCGCAACTTAAAACATTTTCTACACTAATTAGTTAGCAAAAATAAGTAACCTCCTCAAACCATTAAGATTGAGTTCGAGAACGTTTAGATTTGATCAAAAGTTATTCTGCTGGCTGGTTCACTTATTTTTATTTATTTATTTGTGCACAGTATGAACATTTGAGCGTAGGTTATGTTCTGAAAAATTAACTACGAAGAGCCGTACCGGATGAGGGGATAGAGCGTTGGCCTACCATTGAGGTTAGCTGGATTCAAATCTCAGCGATGGCTAGTCTATACTTCCGCATCTGGCTTGCACCAACCACAGTGCCGACGTAAAATATCCTAAGTGGTAGACGAATCATGGATTAGAGTCATCTTGCCATCAGGCTCACCATGGGAGGTTTGCTTGATTTCTCTCTCCGTGTAACGCAAATACGGTTAGTTCCATCCAAAAGTCCTCCACGATGGCAAATCTCATCTAATACTTGGTCCAAGGGTCCCCTTGACTTCTGGATTGGGTTCAAAATTACAAGGCTATGGAGTTGAATAGTAGTCGCAAATCCAAAAGAAATTGGATCGGCTGCACAATGACCGTTATAAAATAAAATAAATTTAGTTAAGAAGCTTTATCTAACTTTGTGAATGAACTCCTAACTCTATTTATTTTGTTTAAGTTCATTACATAAGCGGGCACTGGACTGTTCCACAAAGGGAAAGCTAGTTTTGGTATATTAGTAACATACCTCAGTAACATGCCTTAATCACCCCTTTAAATTATAAACCTACCAAGCCATATAATTCCAAGAAAAATGCATTTAAAAATTTAAGCATCCTTTATATAATAATGAATTTTACCTTTTATCTAGTTGCGAAAAATTGCCCAACAACGAGAAATTAAGGGATCGAATCATGTGGTGGGATACTTTTCTTTCTTTTACTTTCTTGTTTATTAGCAACATTTTTCCGGTTTTCAAACAGTATAATTTAAATTTGAACTTACATTCTTTTCTGTATTTTTTAACTTTTAAAAAATAAATTGACCTTTAAACTAAAGTTTCCTTATTTATTTTAAATAAAGATTTTTCTGTTTACAGACAGTAATTATTTTAATATAATATATTTTGCTTAACTCGAAGCATGCCTGATTTAAAATATTTGATATAAGCTTAATTTCGACGGATTCAGGTTTCTGAACACCAAAGTGCAGGAGGTAGCACAATTTGAGAAATACGGTCCCAATAGTTTGATCAAGAGAGCGGACAAAAATATAGATCCTATCTCTACCTATCTCGAGAACTTTTTAAGCTTATTGGCAATCGTTACATGCAAAAAATAATTTTTAATTATTATTCTTTATTTTTTACGATTTTATTTAATAATGGCCCAGAATTTTTTAATGTAATGCATAAAAATATTTATATCCTTTTAAAGAATGTTATTTCAGTTGGCAAAATACAAAATTTAAACATAACAGGTTGAATAGTTCTTGAAAAACCGATTTTTAAAATTGTCAGGTATTTAAAATTTGATTGGATCGACCTGGCAAGGTTAACTCAGCATTTCATGCCTTCAGTGGTTTGATAAAATAAGTACCAAGCTAGCTTGTGGACTAAACAGTGGACATTGGAGTTGCCACGTTCGGCTGACCACCAAACTGAAACACCTGCTCCTGAATCCCAGGGCCGAAGAAACCTGGAATGAGCACAGAAGGCCTCGATCCTCCGTCGTGTCTCTGAGTTCAGTTAAGTGTATTCAGAGAAAGTTTATTTCTGTTTCTGATTTTGCAAATTAAAATATCATCTGCACTAAATAATTAGCATATTTGATGTCAGTAATCTATTGTTTATTAAGATTGAGACTCAGTACGGGAAAACACGATTAAAAGTTATTCAGGGTGCTTGGTTCATTTTTTTTCGCGCACTCTTTACTGGTTTAAAGGTTATTCTTATGAGAAGACATAAGTGGTACACTAGTCCCTCGAAAAATATAAAATCGTAATTTAATTGGCATAATTATCTCTGTCTTAAAATGCATCAAGCAGACAGTTAATCATATTCATAAATACTATCATTACTTGCAGGGTGAAGAAGCTATTTGTTTATTGTATCAGCCATTCAATTAGTCAGGTGATAACTAACGTTCTTACTCGATATGGATTAACTGAAAGAAATATTAATAAGTGAGTAAGGATGTCTGCCAAGTGTGCTAAATTGATGTTATGAGACCAATGATGTTACATTGATGTGTGGAGTGTGGTCAACTAAAAACTGTACAGAAATGCTGTACGCTGGTACCATAGCCTCATATTGAATCTAAGTGAAGCGTCCTCAATTGGCCAGTTGAAAAGACAACTTTTCCACTTGAAAGACGTTCACAGAGAGAAAAACCCTCTACCTGAACTCGTCTGAACTTGTTTTACCTGAACGTGTCAATTCAGATTTTTAGATATTTTGTGGTCGGAAAAATAACCTAAATGGTTTATTTTGTGAAAGAAAACAAAACCTTCACTAGAAGACCCTTTGAAGAAACATCACGCAATTCCTTTTAAGAAAACGAATTTAAATTCAAACAAATTATAAAAAATGATTGAAGGTAGGTTATTTTTAATTAAAGTGTTTTCCTCAAATTTAATTTAATTTAATTTAATTTAATTTAATTTAATTTAATTTAATTTAATTTAATTTAATTTAATTTAATTTAATTTAATTTAATTTAATTTAATTTAATTTAATTTAATTTAATTTAATTTAATTTAATTTAATTTAATTTAATTTAATTTAATTTAATTTAATTTAATTTAATTTAATTTAATTTAATTTAATTTAATTTAATTTAAAAATTGGCAATTGAAATCATTACAAAGCTTAAACTTTATTTTTCAAGTAAAATATTGTGTAAGTGTGTATTGAATATTTGCATAATGAAAGTTTTATTTCATTCTGTTCAATAGTTATCCTGAAATTAATTAAAGTGGCGTCTATTTTATGTGAAATTATGTTTTGTGGTCAAAATCATGTATCTCAATCGAAAAACTATCCTTTGAAAAATAAATGGCAGCTTTAAATGTGCTCTGTCCCCTTTAAAGATCTCAGAAACCTTAAATCATGAAAGCCTTCTAACCAATTGGATGCGCAGTTAAAAAAATAATTTTAACAATAATTGATTTACAGGGTCAGGTAAGGGTAAAGTGAGACCAATGTTAAAAATATCAAGTTTCTCCTTCTAAATTGAGATAAATTATTTAATATTTCTAGATACATTTACCGGGATTGCGGTAAGCATTTTTATTTCAGTTTCAGAAACTGATGAAAAAAATTTACTGTTTACAAACTATCTGCTTATCATCAACTTATAAAGTATTTTAGTTAAGGTTGCTGATTAACTTTCTTTTAGTACAGCTAGGAAAACTGTCAAAGACTATTAATTTTAGTTCACACTGGTAGATATATATATATATATATATATATATATATATATATATATATATATATATATATATATATATATATATATATATATATATATATATATATATATATATATATATATATATATATATATATATATATATATATATATATATATATATATATATTTATATATATATATATATATATATAAATATATATATATATATATATATATATATATATATATATATATATATATATATATATATATATATATATATATATATATATATATATATATATATATATATATATATATATATATATATATATATATATATATAAATATATATAAATATATATATATATATATATATATATATATATATATATATATATATATATATATATATATATATATATATATATATATATATATATATATATATATATATATATATATATATATATATATATATATATATATATATATATAATATATATATATATATATATAATATATATATACATATATTAAATCAGTGTTAGTTTTAGTAAGTATCTAAAGCTCTATACTTTACAATGAAATAGCTAAAAAATAATTTATTTGTATGATTATAGCCCTGCATTGTAATTTTAATTCTGAAAAAAAAATGTCTCGTAAATTGTATTTTTAAGGGGAAGAAGGATAGGGGAACCAACAATGTAACAGACGTATTATAAAATTAAATAATTATCAAAATAGCATAATAATACAACTTAATGAGCACATTTAAAGATATAGATGGGTTTTCTTGTATTAAGAAAATATCCTATAATAACTATCAAGATTTAAAATTATTAAACTTAACTTTTTAAACTCTTTTTTAATATGTATCTCAAAAATAAACAAAACTTTTTATACTGAGAATTTTCATCTTAAGATTAATTTATGTGGCCTGTATGTTACAGCTCATTTTTTTCCCTCCTTAAGAGTTACAAGCTAGAACCACATGACTTAATAAAAGCGAAAAATAAATATTCCTCCGAATATCTCAAATATTTATCTTTTAGCTTTTCGTTAGGAAGTTACGAAACACCACCAGCCTTTTTTTTCATTCAAATATAAAACCAAAAGAAGAAGGAAAAACATTCTCTAAGCTGATTTTAATTACATTGGAGTATGAAATTCTAAGATCTAATAAAAAAATCGAGAATGAAAAAGTCAATCTGTATTCCCGCAATTTCAATTGTACAAACTTCGATAAAGAAAAATTTCTATCTTTCAAGGAAAGTACCCGAAGCATCATTCATCAATCAAACAGAAATATTTTTTTTCACAATAATTTATGAATTTTGTTTTGTCTACTTGAAAGAAATTATTAAGTCATGAATTTGTTAAGAGACTATACCAGAAAGTGCAATATTCTGTTGTTCACTACTGCTTAGCTAAAATAAAATTATTCTGACTCCATTTTACAAAAACCAAGATAGATAACACTTTTATTTTACTCAAAAATTTAAACTTTAATATCACCATAGCAACCGACGATACAAGTTCTAACTTAAATAGACTCAAATAACAAATAAATAGAATCTAACTTACATATATTAAAATAACAAGTAAGTGAAATCTAGTACTTTTAACAAAAGTATCAAAAAGTATACCTTCGATACGTCGCCAAGCTTAATTCATTCCTTAGACCAAGTGCAGCGTTCATATAAACATTTACTTTTACCTAAGACTGGCTTCCTTCAATCTTCTGATCTTCTTAATCCCCTCAGAACCGTGATCCTATATACATGATCACGTGGTTTTTCTTTATCGGCCCAAGGAATCATATATGAAACGAGTCCTACATGACTCAAGGGGCCCAGAATCATACGTGATCTCAATTCGGTACTCTCGTATTATATCTCGTAGTACGTATAAGCACTCTTTAGTACATATAAACTTGAAGTGTGTGCCTGTGATAGCACTTTCTCCTTTCGCCGGTCCTGGAAGGGTTAATCCTACTTTAATAGTTTTGTTTTAAAATAAAAATTTTTATTTAAATTGTAATTAATATATTTGAAAGAAATTTCCATTGTTTTGAATAATATATTCATAAGTTTCAACATTTTACCAGTGCATAAACTTATGAATATATCATTAGAGTTATTTTCTTATAATAACAATTTATCACTCAGAAATAAAACTCTCACGTTTGACGATTCTGTGATTTTAGAGCTGCATTGCGTTAATTTTGAGAAACTTTTTGTCATGAAATAACGTGCTTTGTGACAAAACGCGCACTCAAATGTGTGACGAAAATGCTTCCTCAACCAGGAACTGCAATGAAGTCTAGACAATCGAAAATGACGTTGAAAGCCGGCTGGCTTTCATGGTGGTCAAAGAGTTGGCAAGTATTGATCCACCTATATGGTGCCCATATAAAGTAACTATTGCAAAAGTTTGATAGATTGCGTGCATCAAGTATTTTTTTTTAATATGACGAGATATTATTTTTAGATGAGACGAAATTCGTTTTCTCGAAGAATTGACGACAGATGTGTCATCAATTACGCGAAATTTTTGCTCGAAGGAAACGGTTTCATCCAAAAGGAAGAAAGTTTCGCTAAATTTAAACATCTATTTTTTACATCTATTTTTTCTACCACTCAGAAACAAACGTGGAATCCGTTGCACCTAATCCCCAATCCTTCAACCCAACAGACCCACTAATGCCCGTCTGTCTAGGCTTGCTCAAAAGGAATAGTTAGTTACACATATTAAATAAAATATAGTTAAATTAAATTTAAATTAAGTTATGTTTCAAATTAATTAAAATTACAATTTACTAAAAACACGTCAGCTAATAATTTGACGTAAAGGTAATTATTCTTAGAATTAAGGCTCGAAAGTAACGTTAATATTGAAGTGAAAATTATTAGATTAAGGTGAAATACCATAGTCTTCCAGGTCCCTCAATCAGAAAGAAAAAAAAACTCTACTTAAGCGTGGAAACTGGAAAAAAGGAAATCTAGTTGCGTTTATCGCTTCCATGTCGTACTTGTGAAATAATCCTGCACGTTATGCATTGTTTCACCCAACTCATACTGAGAGACTTGGCGACTTTGTCAAGAAAAATGATCGCCAGAATGCAATATGCTGGCTTTAAAATATAAAAGAATATGAAAAACCTAAGTGATTCTGAGAGATGAATTCATGCGTCGACAACACTTTAGAAAACTGGCCATGTGTGCACTTTATGATCAGCCCCTCTCCGATGAGCTGCCAGTTGTTATACTCATTTATCTAGTTTTTCTAATCTATTTATTACGGAATTCGCATAATTCAACAATAATATTTCAAGCTAAATTTAATACTTAATTTGAATAGTGTGTGAAATGTAATAAATGAAACATAAAACTGTGAAATATGTTCAAAAAGGTAGTTTTTATATTTATGCTTCCACTGCTCTAGCATTATTTAATTTAAAAAAACGTTTAACTGAGATCTTGAAAACATTAAATAAAATATTGCTGTATAGTTTATTATCTTTTTAGTGATACACTTGTAAATGTGAACTACATTTGCATTTCAGTGCTTGTAAACTGAAAATGAAAAATATAACGATGACACTATTTCAAACATGGAATTAAAAATTCAGTTTAGCATCTTACCTTTACGACTCTTTTATTGTATTATTTTCTTTGAATAAAGCTCATTTTTCAAAACATTTGTCACATAGATAAATAAATAAAAATAATAATATTGATCTAAAGACAAAGAACGTAACATTTATTGAGTTTGAAAAGTTATAAACATCGCAAATAGGTTCTTAAAACATCGCATTTCGCTATTTAATAATTGAGTAAACATTCAACATACACGCTTTCAAATGAAATTTAAAAATCCTTGCTAAATGAAACATTTTTTACTGACAATTTTTGAGAAAAAATTGAAAAAGCATAAAATTTTTTAGTAAAATAAATTTTGCAAATATTGTACTTTACCTTGAAATCAAATTGTTCACTCTTGAAACATAAGCTTACAAAACTTATCAAGAGTGTTTACTTAAATTTATCTCTTCTAAATTAGCTGATGACAGATATATGATGTATGTTTCTAATTTAAAGATGTTTTAACACACAACGTATTCAGAAACGACCTCACTTAATGTATAGTATTAGAATCATTTTCAAACAAGAGTTAAAAAATCATCCGTATCAGGTTCCACGAAATAATGCTTAAGGGAAGAAAAATCTAAAATGCTGCAGAATTTTAAAGAACTACAACTGAAGAAGACGAAAACTTAAAACATCTAAACCAGTTTAATTACTAGAAGTAACAGAGAGAAGAAAAAATGCGATTTTAAGAAAACCACTTCCAAATTCGCTATAGTTTCCTCATTCCTGTTTTCCGTCCCACCTTTCTCCATAGTGATTTGAAAGATATCAATAGCGAACTTTTTGTGACCATGACTTAAATATTTTTATATGACAAATATTATATGTCCTTTATATTTAAAATTTTGACAAGATTTTTAAAAATAGATTACCCAAAAGGTAGATCTCATGAAATACACTTTACGCTTTCTTTAATTTTACTTTTTATAACTTTTCTTTCTTCTGAAGAACTTAATTTATAAATTCCTCTGTTTATTTATTAAAAAGGCAAATTACAAATTAGTAGTTTAAACTATTTCCCTAACTAAATGTTTTTATTAATATTCATTTATTTACAGTTTACTAAAATATACTCTACGTTCATGAAATTTGCATTAAACTTTACGCATCTATAAGAACTTATTTCTAAGCTCATCATACCGAGAAAATAATTTTTAAAAAAGTGCTGTAATTAAGTTCATTTTAATTTTAGAAAAGTTTCAGAAATAAAATTTGTCTCATTTTTTTCATCCACACATCGGTATTAAGAAGTAGGTTAAAGTAATTAAATAACGAGGGTTGAATATATTAGAATGGAACTTTTATTAAAAACGACGAAAAAAATTTCTTTAAAGATGTAAACAGTCTTAAATAAAAATCTTCAAATAAAACAATTCATTTATTTTTTTAAACATTTATATAAATTTCAAAACGTTGGTAAATTTTTTTATGATCTTTAAAAAAAAAACAAAGTACCCTTATTAAATCGTCCAAAGTATAAAAACTTGAAACTTACAGTCTTTAAATATTTTTAGAAAAATTAAAGGCTGTAAGTTCTTTAAATATTTTTAACTACATGCTTGACAAGTATTTTTTTCTGCTAATAAAAGTTTTACTGAAGGTGTTTCGCATATCTTCAAGGTAGAAAAAAGATTTTTCTTCGTTTTTTTTTCTGGAAAAAATAATTATAAGTTTTGATGCACTTATTACTATTACAACTGAATTTCCGGTTTTCGTACAGAGTGAAAAAAAGTAAATAATCAGTAAATCAGTACTAAATAACAATGCACGAAACTAAACACGCACAAGACAATAAATTATGCTAAAACAATTCAAATTTAATTTATTTTTATTTGTTGCCCTAGCTTTACACTATTATATTTAGCGAAACAGATTTTTATTAGTCCATTTTATTAAAATATGAGCTAATTGTAATCACAATAATTTGGAATGATGCTTTTGATCAAGGTCAACTCACGGTATTTAATATTTACCAAAATCAAGCAAATTTTTCCGGTTTTTATCACCATAAAAAATGTCTATACACAGTATCTATTTTAACACTGTTAAGTATTGATGATATTTTAATAGGTACCAACTGTTAAACTATAATACATTGTAGCTATATTAGTATATTTTCTACCTATTAAAACTACACCAATTAACATAATACCAGTAATGCCTATTACCAAATTTAATTAGGCATCATTGATGTTAGTGATAGCAAAGGAATTTTTTGCTGTTCTCCTTAACGAATAAGTATATTTTCTCCATTAATTTGATTTTTTAATAAATTTCTTAGTTTTTAATTCATTTATTGCATATTACCGCAATTAATTGAGTATTATTGGCGTACATCAAAAAAGGATCATTTTTGCGTTTCTCTTATATGAATTATCCATTCATTTTTCTTTTCAATATGTAACTTATTTTATATTTCAAGTGTTATTTTTCAGTGCTTAGAGCATTCTAATTCTTTTTTTAATTGTATATGGTCTGCTTTCTGTTACAGTTTGAAATTCACTGTGAGCATTATAGTTTGATATTGGATCTCTCTAAACAAAATTTACGTGATTGCAACTCTGCAGTAAAATAATTAGAAACTAATTTTTTTCCTTTCCATAACTGCATTTTAATTATTTTTTTTTTCTCTTTAACAAATTTTAACTTTTTAACAACTTATATTGCAAATTCTTATAGTTCTGAAAACTATGTATTGATTAATTTATTGTATATTTAAATTATATCAGTAAGCTTCAGAGCATTGCATGTTGATGTTGTGAGTTAAGTTATAATGTTTTCTTTCCTTTTTAAATTAATATTTTTCCTTTTTATTGTATTTATTAAACTTGCATTAATTACACTAAGATTTAATCATTTAGGCTTTAAATAATTAACGTTTAATGTATCTAGGCCATGCGTGTAACCTTTCACTCGAGCTATTAGATTAATTCAATAATATATTTGTTTAATAAAAATACAAAGAATGCTTTTTTCAGAGAAAGTGCTATTTGTAGGGAATTGTATATTAATATTCAAAGATTTAATAATTGGATCAAAAGTTACTTTTTTGCAATGTATATTTGGATTTCTAATTGTGTTATATGGGTTAATGAATGTATGGGGAGAGAAGTTATCGACAAAGTCAGCTTTCATCTATGAAAAGGTACCCCTACATAGAATCGAGTAAACATGTTTTTTATACTAGTGAATTGGAATTATATTTTTGTAGTGGTAGATGCACTACAGTATCCCCCACCAGAATTATATCCGTCCCAGAATTCGAAGTACGAATACCACTGGTGGGTTTACTGCTGTTTTGTGAGAAGCCAGAAGAACTGTATTAAGATCACCGTACTTTTAGGGTGCTGGTCGTGAGAGCTGTAATAAGTTCAGGGTCGTGGTCGCTCCTGTGTTGCCTTTAGCAGTCTAGTGTAGATATTGTGTGTGATCGAGACTGAGAAGCAACAGCTTGGGGAGGACAATGTCGCAGTCACAAGTAGCAAGTCAAATGTTCACTGTGGACCATCCATCGAAGTAGGCGTGTTCAAATCGTAGTGGGCGTTTCTGCCAAGGTACACGCATTCCCATCACGTCCGAAGGTCACCAATGTGGGGAGAAAAGTTATCGACAATGTCAACCTTCATCTAAGAAGAGGTACCCCTAGATAGAATCGAGGTAACATATCTTATATACTAGTGAATTGGAATTATATTTTTGTAGTGGTAGAAACACTACAAATGTGACACGTGTATCATCTGCTATTCAAGTCCACGAATGTCCTTAATTCCCAGACACATTAAGTCAGGTTGGAAATTCAGTCAGAGTTTTCACATAAATACACCATTTCATAAGAACCCTGGTAAATATTCGAAACAGAAAAAGAGTAATGTGTATAAATTTCCTATTTTCGGTATCTTTCCTTATATTAATCCTACACATTTTATTACATTTATATTAATCGTACAATTTATTACATTTATATTATCGGTATCTTTTCTTATATTAATCCTACATTTTATTACATTATATGTATTCGCAAATTATGTGCACAAAATACTAAATATGTTGTACATTTTTGATGAAACTAATAAGACTTATTTTTGTTTTGGAAATAAACTACACTTTTATTACAGCTGCAATGGAGCGGAATCAAAAATTCTACGAAAAACTGCTTAACTTTAAAATAAATTCGACGCTTCTTCCATTTTAAAATGCTTATTTTATCTGAAATATAATTTAGAAATTGCTATTTATTTTGTTTAGCAAAAGGAAAGAAATGAAACTAAGATTCAAATTTGAAATGAAATGGCGATTAAATCCCTTTTTTATGCAAACCGTCAAAATAAACTTTATTGGTTTTCAAAAACCTTTCAAATCGTATGTTTTAAAAGCACCAAATTACTTTCAGAAGAACTAGAGAGCTATATAAATAAACTACTATATTGTCAGGCAGACATTAAAAATGAGACTGAATTATGCAAATTTCTCGAGTACTTTTATGACAATCAATATAAGTTTAATCGATCTCATTTGCTGTGACTGTTCACATGTAAACTACAAATCACAATCTTCCAGTCCATTAAGATTTTAAAAATAAGCAAGGCCTAAATATAAATTTTAAAAATAAACAAGACTTGAGTTTTTCAAGTAAACCAGAAAAAGTATGAACCTCCACGGAGAAAAAATTGTTAGTTAAATTAATGTACTCTATCGTAAAGACATTTTTGTTAAAATAAAATAATTCTGGCTAATAAAATTGAAATTTACGGTATGTAAACCATTCTTTTTGAAATTGTTCTGTTCATATAGCAACGATTTAGCAGATATTCAGTTTTTCAAAATTATAGTTGCATTCAATGAAACTCCATTCCTATCATGTTCAAAACTTAATTTGAACTGTAAAAATAGTTGTCTGTATCAACTAGAATCTATTGATTTACTGATGAGAATCTACTAGAAGTCATGAATCAGGAGTTTCATGTAAAATTATTGAAAATTAAAACTATAAAGTTTTTTGCAAAAATACAGAAAAATATTCACGGATATCTCAGTAACTTAAAGAAAATTAAACAATGTAAATTACTTCCCAGCTCTTAAGCATTCTATGTTTTCCGAATTTAATACCCCGGGATTGCAAAGTAATGCGGACCAATAACACAACAAATTTAAAAAAATTCCAATAGGAACGGATAAACTGCACGAGAATTCGAATCCGGGTAGAAGCCGTAATAGGTGAAGCTTCTACTTACAATATCGACTGGTTGGTTATTTGCATTCAAAGTATTTAATTAACAATATATTGAAAGATCTTAAAGAAATTTCTTTTAATGAAATGCGCGAAACTTGCTTATTTGGTATTGAACTAGATCTTTCTTAATTAGATAGAGATTTTTGTTTTCCACGTTGTATTTTTACAAAACTTCTTTACATCGCAAATTGACTTGCAATTATCACTATAATTTATAGTCTAACTGAAGTTTTACTCTAACTGTTTGAAAACTCATCGATTTCTGGACTTGTCCTGTTTCTCCAAATTTCTCGATGTACAAAGACGCTAATTTTTTCAAAAAGAACTGAAGATTAGGAGGCTATATTAGAAAATATATAGTTCTTTTCCCTGACATATATTGACGGAAAATGATAAGCCTATATAAATAAAAAATCATCTAAATTAGTTAACATAAATGTCAATCTTATAATTATAACGAACACTTAACGAGCAACTCATAATCTGCGAAAAAGTTTGCTAATTAAGAACAGATGCTAGAAAAATCATAATTAGAATCCGGTCCAATTGATTTCTACTGTGTTTGGGTATTTTTAATCTCTTATTTTTATTTCTCTATTTTATTTATTATTTTTTATTGAATACTAATTAACTTTTTGTATCAGTTGTTGTTTTGTTTACAAAAAAATTTACTATTTCCGGCGTTATGAAATAATATTTTATGGTTTTTGATGTTTTAATGAATTTAATTTCCATATTCGAATTTAGTGAAAGTAATTTAAATTAAAAACAAAATTTTCTTTTATATATTCTTCTAGCTTAACCTTTAAAGTGTAATTAATCAAGTTATAGGAATTCGAAATATCTAGATTATCGCGAAACTTATTTGTTAAGTTAGATCTTAAAGTTAGATCTTATTTGTATAAGTAGAATTAATTGGAATATTTTTAACGGAATCTAATTTATTTAAATTTCCAAATTCATGGAAATGCTTTTATTAAATTACAGGGGTCGTATTTCCAAAAATCCTATGTTTTCTTACAAAAAATATTCCAAGAAAATACAAGTTTTAAAGATGTAAAATGTGTTTAAATAACTTGCTAAGCGAAATATTTTCTCCGACTTTGACTGATGGAAAGATCTTTAATGTTAAGGAATAGACTTTAATATTTAAAGAAATTTATACTATTTTTAAGTATATTAAACACAACTTATAAGGTTTTAGATAATTAATAATATAGTTTGAATTTAATTGAAGGTAATTTTTAGCCGGTAGCTATTTTATTAAATAATTAAGGGAATTTTTTTTTTTAATTTGTGAAGGCACTAAACATTTTTCACTTTAAAAATCTATTAACCAAGCACTTTTGAGACGGCATTACTTTTCTACAAGACAGTAAGTAAATCATATTTTCTACAATAACGCTACTCTATGTTCATTGTTAGTTCAGCGTACAGTAAAACATTTTACAAAAAAAATCTCAAATTTTAAATTATATCATTTAAAAATTATATACATCAGAGAAGAAAAAATATGCTTACTTCTTTATTTAAAGCAATATTTTAATTAATTATTAATAATAGATTTTTTATAATTTAACTATTTCGATAATCATATAAATTTTCTGATATTTGCTTTTATAAAACTTCAGCGAAAATTGTATTGAAGACTTTTCTTAAAACAATTGTAGAAAGATAGAATAATGGATACATAAGTTACAGAGTTTAATTTGCAGAGAACTTGCAATGAATGACGCAAGTTTTCTACAAATAGTACGTACATAATAGTTTTTCTCAATTTACTTTTTTTTAATAATTCTCACTCGTCTGAATTAAATAGTAGAGTTAATTGAGTTACGTTTGCAACTAAGAATTTCTTGGCAGTTAATTTGAACTTTAATTCATAATCTGCAGCTACTTTTGAACTATTGAAATATTTTTTTAAATTTTAACTACTTTTTTTTTCATTTTTACTATTTGTTTTTTAAGAGCAATTCCATTATATTGTTCTTTTATTGAATGAATTACTTCTAACTCTTTCTCTTTATTGATTGAATGATTTCTTTAGTAATTCGACTCTTTTTTTATATAACTTTACTTATTCTTCCTTTATTGAACTGATTCTTTAAATATTCCTTTTTTTGTTTAGCTATTTTTATACCATTCCTTTATTCATTGAACTATTTATTAATTTATTGATCTATTTCTTTATATTACTTCTTTAAACTTTGAACTATTTCCTTACATTATTTTTTCATTAATTGAATTGTTTTCTATGCAATTCCTTTATTTTTTCAATCTAGTTTTTTTGTACTATTCTTTTGTTCAATTAACATTTTCTTTATACTATTTAATTATTTACTTATAGAACTATTTTCATACTATTAATTTATTCATTATGTTTTGATGCTATTTTTCTTAATTCATTAAATTATTTTATACATTCTTCCTTTATTTATTGAATTTGTTTTTATACCTTTCAATCCTCTATTCCTTGAATTGTTTTTTTAAGCTATTTTTTAACCATTGAAATATTTTATTATATTATTGTTTAAGTATTTGAACTATTTATCAATTGATTTAATTATTTTCAAAAGTTTTTTAATTTCTTATAATGCGTATAATAAATTTTGTATGAGATAAATGACATTTTCTGTAAATTTTGAATGAATTCTTACGCAATATTCGTCATTTTCCTTCAATTTCTCAGCTGTAACCATAAACAAAAGTAGCCCATATTTTCTGACATAGTAACTTGGCTATTTTTATCAAAGCATACCAACTCCATAGCAACCAATTTAGTTAAAATTCCTCTGAGATTATTGTGACAGGAATTCGATTTCATTTTTAGTAACAAACATAAGATATAATTGGGATGAAAAATACCAATATTTATCTGTGTATGTTGTAGTTTTATGAAAGCTACACATTAACTGAATGGTTCCATAAAAATTTGAAAGAAAAATCTAGCTTTATTGCAATCGAGAATATTTCCTGAGTTTTACGTTATTTATATCACTCAACAATGCAGGACAATAATAAATCGCGTATAATTATTTCTTAATAAATACCTAAGCGTATGGTTATGCCACAATTCGGAAGATTATCATACTTTATTGTAGGTGTAAGTATATCCCGATTCATATGTTTTTCTTCACTCTTAACTATGCGCAATAATAAATCGCGCATCACTAATATATAAGGTTTAATAAATCAAACTTTATGGTTTCATAACAATTTAGGATAAATCAAAGGATTATTATAATTGTAAATATTTTCTGAGTTACAGGTTGTTCTTGACTCTTAACGACGCAAGATAATAATCCATATATCATGCATTAATAATGTTAATGTATCTGATATGTATATGTATGTGAACGTATTATGTATAATATGTTTAACATATGTTTAACAATCGGATATACTACAACCATTTTGGTCCCTCAGTGGACTGATCGTTAAGACACGGTTCCCAGCAGATGGCCGAAGTCAAGCATCACTGGCTGCGGTCAGTGTGCGGGTGGGTGACCACTTGGATCAGCCTGCGTAGGGACCGAGGGTGTGCGGTATGGGTCCGCGTTAAACTGTTCTACCGTAAAGTACTCGACTTCGCGTGCAGGTCGTTGGGCTACCGCAGCGGGGGTGCCATCCCCTCCGCAGAGGATCAAAATTGTGATGGCATGTCTTCGGATCATCCTGAGGGATGTTTCCCAGACCTTCGCCAATAGCCCATTGTGCAGCTCTAGTGCGACGTAAATGAACAACAACAACAACCATTTTGCCAGAAATAACTGAAGATGAATCAATACACTATATAAAAACAAATTAAGTGATCTCTGTGTCAAGTGTTATTTTAGTTTTTTCGTCAATTTTTTTTTTCAATTTTACACCTATGACGTATCAGCTAAAAAGAATTTAACCACAAATAATTAATTTTGGTAAATATCAAGAGCCTACCACAGCATTTAATCATCAACCGATGTAAATCACGCTCTAGAAATCTGAAAACAATCAATAACCAAACAGAACTCTGAATTATTTTCCAAAAAAATATATATAGCCAGCCTATGTAACATGATGTTGGACTATTTTAAACCAGCCAGCCATTGTTATGGGAATGCTATTAAAACTTATGAAATTAAGTAATTCAAAACCAGCCAACCAATGTATATCGCTTTTGAAACATTTTAAGTAGGGCTATAATTGCTTGCGCTGCTGGCCAAATATTGTTGTTATTCACATAAAAAAGAACAATAGTCACTAAAAAGTCTTAAACACGCTCAGTTCCCCCCTCCCTATTTATATCCATAGAATGATCATATTTATTAGTTTACATCCACGGATGTATATAAAAATTTCTCATTCAAGATTTACCGGAAAATATAACTATAGTTATAAACACGTTAATCAACTAAAAAGGACATTTAACTTTAACGAAACCAAACAATATAGATCAGGTGAGCCGTGGTGGCTCAGAAGATAGAGCATTCACCTTCCATTGAGGTATACCTATTCTGAATCCCAGCGATGGTTGTTCGATACGAATTCTGCATCTGGCTTGCGCAGACACAGTGCTGACGTAAAATATCCTCAGTGGTAGATGGATCATGAGTTAAGAGTCCTCTTGCCGTCAGACTAACCGTGGGAGGTTTTCGTGGTTTTCCTCGCCACGTAAAGCAAACGAGGGTTAGCTCCATCGAAAAGACCTACACAAAAGCAAATTTCGCCCTATACTTGATAAGAAAGTGCCCTTGTCTTCTGGATTGAATTCAAAATTACGAGTCCATGGAGTTGGACATTAGTAGCCGAAAACTCAAAATTTGGGTCGACTGTTCAACGACGGTTATAAAATATAGCTAAGCTGAGCCGTGGTAGCTCAGGGGATAGAACTTTTGCCATCCAATGAGGTGAACCGGGTTTGAATCCCAGCGATGACAGGTCAATACGAATTCCGCACCCGACCACAGTTCTGAGGTAAAATATTCTCTGCGGTAAACGGATCATGGGTTAGAGTCCCTTTCCTGCAAGGCTTACAGTGGAAGGTTTTCGTGGTTTTCCTCTAGATGTAACGCAAGTGCGAGTAAGTTCAATCAAAAAGTCTTCCACGAAGGTAAATTTCTCCTAATACTCCATCCAGGAGTTCTCTTGTCTTCTGGATTGGGTTCAAAATTATAAGTCTACGGAGTTGAACATTAGTTGTCGTAATCCCAAAATTGGCTGTTCAAAGCTGGTTATAAAATAAAATATAAATTACAGCTAAGCTAGTTCGTTCTTGAGTAGAAAGATGTTGCTATACATCAAATGGAGACAAACGCTAACGGTTCATACTTTCTTGATTAGTATGGTATTTGGAAGTACTGCATGAACTTGCTGCAACCTTTTAATGAGCTAAGCATCATGCAAACATGTAAACTGCTCATTTAAGCTCTATTTCATAATACTATGATTCAACTTTAGCCAAAATATGTATGGCCTAAAGTTGAAGCTAATATACAGCATATTATGCTTTAATGTCATAGTTTAACGTTGAATTGGTGCATCTGTTAATGTAATAAGCTATAAATTGTTCTCTGAAAATATAAACATAGCAATATATATAATCCCTCTTTATGCGTATTTTATATGCATAAACTTTAACTCACTCGTTATTGTAAAGTAGTTTTCTTTTATTAAGCTACTAATCATCTTGTAAACGTTAAAAATCCATTTAATATCACATTTCTTAAAATGTATCAACCCTTAGCTTAGTAAACATTGAATTAAAAAACTAAAATATATAATATTTTCCCTTTACAAAATTTTTTAATGTTCAGAGACAGAATCTTAAGTAAAATTGATTTTATATATAAACTGCACTGTCTTTTTTTATCAAACACAAACTGCGCAAAATCAATAAATTCTTCACAAAATGATAGAAATTATGCCGATACGTCAGCTGGGACATCATGAGGGTAAAAAAACGGTTTTCAGTATAGCGGAGAAAATTTTGCGAAGCAAATTTTGCGCAGATGTTTAAAAAGTATAAAGGTGCCAATATTGGAATCCCGTAAAATGTTAGGAAACTGTTTTAAAATTTTGTACCAAAGCTTTGGGGAGAAGATAATATTTACTATGCTTTTAAGCTTAGTTATAAAAAATACCTCATTAGCGGAGACATAGCGAAATTATAAAAATATTGCTTTAAATATTTTAAATCAGAAAATATTGCTAAAAATGCATTAATTGTTTTAGTCAATGTATTTAAAACCAATATTTACTATTATTATTTTGGTTTATGCTTTATATTATTGAGTTAATCTAAAGCGGAATTTAATTAATTATTAAATGTTATAAATGCTCGTATGATACTAATTGTACTAGTAATTCAATGTTGTGGCCAACTAATAGACTATGTGTAAGTACAAAACATGGAAAACCTAAATATCTTTTGATCTAGTAATGGGATTTTCATACACTCGGATGATATCTTAATGGCTTATGGATTTAAAGTTATATTTGTGATCACGAGATTTTACGTTTAGTAATCAGACGCATAAATATACTTTCAGTGAATAAAAATACCTTTTTATGGATTTGGATTCTTGACTCTTAAAAATGCCTTCAAAATTTGAATTTTACTTTCAAATTATGAAAATATAATTGGTGTAATATTTTGTATTTTAAATATATTTAAAAAAAAATTTCGACAGTGAGTGAATTAAAAAATAATAGTACTAAATAATAATAATAATAATAAATAATAATAGTAATAAATAATAATAGTAATAAATAATAATAGTAATAATTAATAATAGTAAAAAATTATAAAATTTTAATTTTACAACAAATAAATTAAACAAGTAACAACGAGAGTAAAATAATTAAAAATAGTACTAAATGACAAAAAAACTAATTTCTTGCGTGAATAAAAAGGTTTTATAATTGAACGAAATGTTTTAATTCTCTTCATTAGTTCAGGAGATATGGTAAAATAAGCAAAAGGTAAATTAAAACAATCATTAGTCCACACTTTAAATAAATTTCTTGCCTAAATTAGAGAGATCATATTTCCCAAATTGAGACAATCCATCCACCGATAGTTTGAGAAAAAAGAATTCAAATGTGTCCAAAAAAATTGTAGGTTGATTTAAAGAAAGGACGTTTTAGTGTTTGATTTTGTAACTTTAAATGTCGTCAGCACTAATTAAATGACATATTAACGATTATGTCTTCGAGCCATTAAGATTGAGTGCTAGTACGAGAATATGAAATCTGCTAAGCACAGAGAAAGAAATTCAGGTAAAATTACCGTAACGTATGGTATAAAAAAACATTATGCCAAAAATAAATCTAAATATGCTGAATTTAAACCAAACGTATGGTCACGATTTCTGTAGATATGATAATAGTTTGCCAAAAATTCTGATTTTCAAAACTATATTTCATATTACACCCATTAAGTAAAAAATATAAAACTGAAAAGTAAATGTAACCGAATAATGATTTTATAACCATGCCCTAAGGTATCATGATAAAATAATCAAATTTTTATCACTTATTATAAAACCATATTTTATTGTTAATTTTACCGAAATCATTTCAAAAGCGGGTCGGTGAAACTTATCGTGTTTTTTGTTGTTCCTATAAAGGCACAAAACGGTAATTTTTATCGTATTCTAGCAGTTTTGACAATTAGCTTTTTAGCTCAGTCCGTACCAATCCTTTCTTTTTGCTGTGCTTCAATATCCCACTCCGTTAAAAATTAAAGACTAATCATCTTATGGATTCAATCATAATCCAGAGTATATTTTCCAATCCTGAATTAAAAAAGGGAATTCTGATGATCTAAATAACAAATATGAAACTCCCTAGACAGGAAACATAAAAAGGGGTCAGTCATTTTCCTATTTGTGTGTCAACTGAAAATAAGGTTCGACCAGAAATCCAGTTATTCTTAACTTGTCTTGGCTATTAAAGAAATATTTGAATTAAAATAATAACCTAAGTAAATAAGTCAAATTAGAACATAAATTAAGTTACGATGCAACTGAGTTCTTAGAGCTAATCACATGGTTCTGTCGAATCATGTGGTTGTGCATGGTTTGTTAATGTTACATCTTTCAAGCTTGGTTTCATTATCACGCTGAATCAATTTTCAGATCAGAATCACATTTAATTGAATAGCTGCAGGTGACGTACACGCGAGTGTGTCGAACCTGCTTGGTTGACCACGTGACGTCACTTAAAATAACTAATAACAGATATTGTAACAGATCATTTACTCAAGAGTTATTATAGTGCCACCCTTTTTTAATGTTCCACCTACACGAAATTCTCTAGAGTTGCTGCTTTTATCTTGTTACCTATTAATACTGGTAGACAGCAATGTAACCTTAATTTCAACATGACTAATGTGAACAAAGTTAATACATAAGACTTGAATTTAGCCTTGTAATTCTCTTTAAATACAGATCGTATAAATTCAGCTTCTAATGACAAAAAATTGACTTAAAAGATTATAAAATGAGTAAGAACATAAAAAGCCACTTCCTTATTCGTATCCTTGCTTCCTAGATCTTCCTGTGACAGACATCCCACGAAGAGAGTACGGCAATGGATTCCATGAAAAAATGACCACAGCGTAGGGAATAGTGTGGATCAGAAGCCAAGTCAAAACCATATAAAGATGTGCGGTCAACCAGTCATGCTCTACAGAGAGTCACAACTGACCCACGGTCTCATAACGTGGGTAGTCGAAAAGCTATTTGGTTTGAAGTCTTTCCATTCCTTGTTCATAGTTCTTTCCCATAACTGCGTGAATAAATAATAAAATTTACTTCAAATTATTCGTTTTAAAATGACAGTTTTTTTACCTTGTTATATAGGGTTTACGTTTTGGTCTATTGTTGTGCCTTTTCATTCCCTAGAATTCCGCAGCTACTTGGTATGCTACTGCCGAGTGACATATTCGGATGCAATCAGTTATGCACTTGAATTTTTTTTTTAAAAACTTGAATAAAATGTTTAATAATGAAAGCTTTGTAAAAACTTAACAACACGGAGAAATAAAATTGTTGAAAAATTTACCGCACTGTATGGGAGTGACATTTTTGGTAAAAGGAACCATAATTCTGATGATAAAAACCAAATAATACAATATTTAATCCATTCGTTTAATAATGTTTCCATTCATATGGCAACAGATTACCGGAAATTCTGGTTTTCAAAATTTGTTAGCTTTTATTACATACATTTAGCAAAAAATACGAAAATGAAAAGTATATTTAGCAGAATGAATGCTTTTCATGCCATGCTCTAAGGCATCATGATAAAATTACCAAGTTTTGCCACATTTATGAAATTTTACCAATTATTATAAAACCATATTTTGTTGTTAATTTTACCAAAATACCATCCAAGCAATTTGGTAAAAATTACCGGCCTTTTTGGTGTTTCCATAGAGACATAAACACGTTAAATTCTACCATAGTCTGATAGTTTAGACCATATTTTTTTCTTAGTATATATGTTACCGTTATAGTATGAAATCCACTATTTTATAGAATACCTAGTTATTCCGTGAAATAACTGATCGTGTCAGTTAAAGTGTAAAACTCTCTTGTATTTCATGGTTTAACTAGTTATTTCATAGAATAACGATCTGCAGCCCGTTAAAGTGTAAAATAATCTATATGCTACAGCTCAAAGTTTAGGTACTTTTCAGGGATTTAAAAAATGTTCGTGTAAAACCCAGTGTGTCAACAAAAAATGTTTTTGTTTTAGAAATAATGTTTTTTGTAATTCCAAGCGTCATTTTAGTAATCCTTGTTGTAACAAATGATTTTATGGTACGTTTCCATAAATGCCATTTATACGCTGCATAAATTAGATAAATTGCTTCTTTTTTATTTTAATTGTCTATCATTAGTTTATTTAAAGAATACCTAGTTATTTTATTTTAGATAAATTGTTTATTTTACACTTTAACTGTCTCTCATTAGTTAATTTATAGAATACCTAGTTATTTCATAGAATAACTAGTTAAAGTGTAAAATTAATAACATATTACACACTTTAACGGACACGATCAGTTATTTCATGGAATAACTAGGTATTCTATGAAATAACTGCATTATATACTTTAACGGTAACATATATATAAGAAATTTGTTTTCTTCTTAATATAATCACATTTTAGTTTTTGTAATTTCAGCATAAGACAGTGAATAAAATTATGTGTTAATAGAAAAACACGGCAAAAATATGTTATATAAAGATATTTATCCAAACGCTTATCGCCGACATTCCTTTTTTGGCTTACTGTAGTAACAAGGTGAATGATGTGTCCCGAAAAACCAATGACATCTTAGATGTCAAAGAAAGAGAATCAGAGGAGATCAACTGAAAGAGGTAGAGCTAATCTCGACTTAGAGATTGTCTGATTGAATGGTAAGAAAGAATGCTTTTTATCTACAAAAACTGATCAATTGCAGAATACTTTTCTATCAATCGCTAAGCTCAAATTATCGAGGAATATCACTATGTCTTTTTTTATCACAATAAAAAAATAAACAGACTTAAAGAAATGAAAGTGGATATAAAAAGCGGCTTCTTAATATTTAGTAAGAAAGTCGAGAAATTAAAGAAAAAAAGCTTTTTTTCAAAAAACAAAAAAAAGTTCAATTTAACATTCAAAAAAACACTGAGACTAAATAGATATGAGACTGAAAAGATATATTTTAAATATTAATTGGTAATTAAAAATAAGAAAAAATTGTTTAATAATTATTTTTAAATTAATTGAAATAATCAGTTTCTTTTTCTCATTAATTTTGCTTTTTAGTACACAATTTCTACTTTATTTCAACTAAGGTTGATTTTATTTTCTTAAACACTTTTAAAAATGACAACTATAAATAAAAGAAACATGTGATTTTAAATAACTTTAGAAAAACTATTTCGGTGACATAACCACGCTGTCGACGTTGATCATTCAGCTTGTAAAAATGATTTAGCATTGAAGAACGTGCAATAAAGTCCTAAACAGAATTGTCTACAGTTTAATTTAAAACAATGGCTAATGCTAAATCAATACGAAAACGTCATTTTCAAATATTTTTTTCTGAACCGACTAATCAAAATGTTTGAACGATTTTTTAGATCGGAGTCTAAAAACGCTTCTCGTAGTCGATGACCAAATTTCAAGACCGAAGAGATTCAATGCAGCATTCTAAGAGAGGAACAGACGCAAAACTGAGTAGATACAAATGAAAGTTGAATCTATACTAGTCATACAGATGTATGCTACTCTAAAGAGGCGACGTAAACTTTGTCGAATTGTATCATTTCCGTTTTCTGCCCATGTTTCCATGTTCGTTTCGGTTTTCTGTTTATCCCACTAATAAACGTGTATGACACCGACACGCGTATGGATTTTAATAAAACTTTTCATTTAAAATTTTAATTTTTTTTTACTTTTTTACTCAATCTTCAATTTTCCACAAAATATAATTCTCATTATCCTATTAACATATTCTTCAACTTTAAAAATTTATCGAGTTAACAATCTTTACTCAAGTGTTGTTGTCCCATTTATAAAAAACGTCATTTTGAGATCATTTTTTTATGAAACTAAAATGGGCTAAAGAATAATTATTTCCAAATACTTTTTTACCGGATTGGATCCGTACATTCTAAGATGCAATCTTAACAGTTCAAGAAAACACTTTAAGCTGGTCAAATATGTGATGTTATGCGTGCATTAAGTAACGACATTCGATACAAAACTATACTTTCACGGAATATTATGCTTCCTACAACTTTAGATTTCGGATCAACAACATTACAGAAAAAGTAGCCACAACTGTCACCAGTTGTCACTGAGGTCATAGATCAGATGGTTTTGTATCAGCGGTCTTCTTCTTCTCGAGTTTAGCGAATCGCATTTTCAATAAGAAATTTTTAAACATGTACGTTTACACTTTTCTTTTTTTTCATAACCGTCGTTGAACAGCCGACCCAATTTTATGGGTTTACGACTACTTATGTTCAACTTCGTAGTCTTGTAATTTTAAACCCAATCCAGAAGACAAGGGAACTCCTGGATCGAGTATTGGGAGAAATTTACCTTCGTGGAGGACTTTTCGATGGCGCTACCCCGCATTTGCGTTACATGGAGTGGAAGAGTACGAGAAACTCCCACGGTTAGCCATGCGGCAAGGGGACTCTAACCCCTGATCCGTCTACGACTGAGGATATTTCGCTTCAGCACTGTGATCGGTGCAAGCCGGGTGCGTATTTCGTATCGACTGGGATTCGAACCCGGTTAGCCTGATTGGAAGACGAACGCTCTATCCCCTAAGTCATCGCGGCTCACATTTACACTTTCGTGCTTGTCACATTGACAGCTCAAATGCTTGATATTTCTATTCTTTGTTGCCAACCTAAAAAACAAAGGAGGATTTCGCAATAAAGAAAAATATTAATATAGATTAAGTTCTACTTCAACCTAATGTTACTGACAAAATTTACCGCACAATATTACATAATTCAATAATACCAAATTAAGTAGTTAGGCATTTGAAACAGTAAATAAAAATAAACAGTTTATTTTAATAACATTGATATCAAAAGAGCCTTGCAATCAGTGTAACTCATAGACGGGATATTGAACATCTAATATATCTTGTCTAACTAGAAGAGCGGTTCAATTTCTGACATTCTAGACAACGCAAAGGGTTGTAAACTATTTACTTCCTTCAAGCCAATCTAACACTTGCTTATAATTAGACAGGTCGTTGTTTTGATCACCTAATTTCTCAACTGGAACCAAATTATCATAAATCCTTTCCTTTTACAAGCACTACTGCATAATACTCTAAGTGAAGCATTATGTTTACACAAGAAGAAAGATTATTCTCCTTTAGTATAGATTTTTAATCAAATCTTTTTTAAGGGGATATGATTTTACTTGCCATCAATTATTGTTTATTAATAATTATTTAAATATTTTTTATTAATAAGTGCAAAAATGAAATAGATTATTTATGAAGATAATTCCAGAAAAATATACCATATATTCTGCTCTTAAACTTACAATTCATCATCAACAACATAACAACATAAACTTAAAGTTTATTATTAGAGTTATTAGGTTTTCAAGTTTATAATACTATATCTTTTCATTACTTCACTGTTAGGAGAATACATATTTATTTCTCATTTATTATTAAAAATTAATAATTATTTTTATTTGCTTTTTATTCGTATTAAGTGTAAGGGATACGTTTACGAAGAAAACTTGAAACAATGAAAATTTCTCTTAAATGTAATATTAAAACATAAACATTACCCTAACGTAATAGTATACATTTGAAATATGAAAACATAAAATATTATCTGAAACATATAATTTACAACAAACTTATATGCTTATTTTCCTATATCTTTTAATTGTCCTGTTTTTATTAAAGTGCGTTTTTACTTGTCTTTGAAAATTTTATTTTAAAACTACTTTAATTTGTCTTCATTCATAATGAAAGTTCCAAAAAGAAAACTAATATATACACAGTCCAGTCACATTAATGTGACCACCTGTCAAAAACCAGAATAACCACCTTTGGCAGAGTGGACCGCTATGAGACGTGCAGGAAGAGAGTCAGCTAGGTTTCTGAAGGTGTTCACTGGGATGTTGAGCCATGCCGACTCCAGTGCCATAGCCAGCTACGCTAGATTACGCTGTTGAGGATAAGTGGCGCGAGCAACCTGATAGAGGTGGTCCCACAGATTCTCGATTGGGTTTAAATCCGAAGAGTTTGCTGACCAGGGAAGTACGGTAAACTCATCCTTGTGCTCTTCGTACCACGCACATACACTGTGAGCTGTATGATACCTCGCATTATCCTTCTGGTAGATGCCATCATTCTAAGGAAAAATCATTCGCATGCAGGGGTGGACATGGTCCTCAAGGGCAGATGCGCACTTGTGCTGATCCATCGCTCCTTCCACAATGATGAGTGCACTCAGTGAATGCCAGTAAAACATTCCCCAAACCATAATGCTCCCTCCTCTAGCCTGGATCCTTCCGGCAATTGTTGCAGGGTGTTTGCTTTCAGACGTTTCATGCTGTATAAGGCCAGCGTTCATCCGTCCGATGGAGCATAAAAAGTGATTCATCGAATAAAGCCACCTGTCGCCACTCTGTGGACGTCCAGTTGCGGTACTGGCATGCAAATTCCAGCCTTCGTCGCCGATGAACAGCAGTCAGCATAGATGCATTAACCAGGCTTCTGCTACGGAGGCCCAAGCGCAGCAACATTCGCTGAACCGTTGTTGAGGATATACACTTGGTAGCCCCTAGGTTCATCTGGGCGGTCAGTTGCTCAACAGTTGAACGTCTATTCACCCGAACGCGTCTCCGTAGCTTTCCTTCACCTCTGCCATCTATAGCCCGTGGTGCACCGCATGTGGCACGCCGCTGATTTTGGATAGTGCCATTTTACCATACACAGTATACTTTCAACACGGTGGCACGAAAACAGTTCACAAAATTAGCCGTTTCCGAAATGATTCCACACTTGGCCCGAAAGCCAATAATCATGCCCTTTTGGACGTCGGATAAATCGCTACGTTTTTGCATTACGCCAACGCTTGAAATGCTTTCAGATGCCCTAGGACATCCTTTATATACACTCTACTGTAATATGCTGCCACCTGCTTTTTGTGATTGGTTATTTCACGTTAATGTCGAAGGTTAGTGGTGGTCACATTAATGTGACTGGACTGTGTATTTAACTATTTAACTTACAGTTTATTATAAAATTACGAGTATATTTCACTATCTTTTCTAATTATTCCACTGCTATAGGAATATATTTTTACCTAGTATTTCATATTGTAAAATAACGATAATTTTATTTTGGTTTTTATTAATAATAAAATTAAAAATAAAATATAATACTTATAAAGACAATTTCAGAAATCAGAACTAATTTATGCACATAGGACTCTTCGATTTACAATTTATTATAAATTCACTAGTATATTTCATTAGATTTTTAATTTCATTAGATTTAGATTCATTAGATTTTCATTCGATTTACAATTTATTATAAATTTACTAGTATATTTCATTAGATTTTTAATTTATTCCACTGTTATGGGAATGTATTTTTGCCTCACATTAACTATTGTAAGCTCAAATTATCCAGAGTGAGCGATAGCAAGCAACGGCAGGCAATGTTCTGTCGACCCTTATAGAGAAAAAAAAATCTGGTTAAGTTACCGAACTGGATTTCAATGACATTTTTGATTTTAAAAAAAAAACACAATTCTGGCTAATAAAACCGAAATTTACGATACTTGAACCATTCATTTTGATAATTTTTCCTCTGTACACGAAATACTGGTTTTCAAAATTATAATTCTTACTACCACACATTTAGTAAAAAATACAAAACTTTAAAGTAAATTAAATGGAATGAATTTAACCGAATAAATGCTTTTGTATGCCATGCTTTATGGTATGATAAAATTACCAAATGTTACCAGATTTATCAAGTATTTATTGTAAATTTTACCGAAATCATTACCATAACCTATCAGTAAAAATTACCGAGGTCTTTTTATACTCCAACAGAGCCAGAAACATAGTAAACTTTACCATATTCTTTTAGTTTTGACTGTACTTTTTTCTCAGTGTAGTTTCAATAAATTTCTCAATTTCTACACTAACATTATTTACTGTTCATAAATGGAAATAGTATTAAAAAAGGGGAAAGTAACTTTCTGGTTTTAACACATTGTTTAATAAATTTTTTGCATTTAACTTAGATTACGACAAAAACTAGTCACAATTATATGATTTAATAAGGATACGCATCAAAGTGGAACGAGGATATTTATTTATTTATTTAGTAGGAAATGGAAAAAACTATATCGATTAAATATGGTTAAGACTTAAACAAAAAAGAAAACTAATGCTTTAAATAACATATTTTGCAATGCTTCATAATTTTGTCTTTGTACATTCAGCTAATACACGCTAAATGCACACTTACAAACTTTATAAATTAAAAAGTTTTTGAAAATACAGAAAAAGTTGGATTCTAACTTCGCAAACATTCATGAACTTTCCTTATTTAAATGAATTTCTGAAGAATTTCCAGAATGCCCCAAAGCGTTATAATGTTTTTTCATTTGATCTGATTCAAAAACTACTTTATAAATATGTATTACTCAGTTAAACCAATTTTTTTAACTTTAAGTAAGCTATCAACTCCTAAAAAAAATTAAGTTAAACGCTCAAAAAATATTATCATATATATCGTTATTAAAGCAGGAATTTGCATTAAAAAATCTTTAGGTTTTAAAACGTAAAAGACTTTCGACAGCTAATGTATTTAAGCAAAAGGTATATAGAAGGAAAAATTTTAGAAATTGCTTTATATTTAAATTACGGTGAAAAAGCAAGCACAAGTGCGCTGATACAACTTAAAATTTTGCGTTCAAGTAAAAAATAACATTACATAATATATTTTCAAAGCATAAAAAAGGTGATCCTATATTGAATCCTATAATAAAACAGTAAATATTGCATTCAGATCATTTAGCTTGCAATACTACATTTTGGATATCTACTACTTCTTGATATTAGAATATTTGATTGATTACAGGTTAACATTACATGTAATTGATCCAAGTGTCAAGCGCCAATCATCTAGTAGTCAACTACTAGATAACATATATATGGGTCATTCTCACAAAAACAGTCATTTTCATGTCCCCAGTATATTTTATGTTTGTTTTACAGCTTACGAAAAAAAAAATTTCAGAGAAAGTGTCCTTCAGAATGCAAGCTAACAAAAGAATAAAAATAAAATTATCAATTTTTATTTTTTATTTATTTTAGGAAATTAAAATATACCAATATGTCATTCCCTCACTTGTCCCCACTGCTGATTTAAAAAAAGTAAACAATTGTTTCTGAAAAATTTTTTTTTTTTTACAAATTCGTGTTTTTATTTCAAAATACTGAAATATAGAATTCAGAAAATCAATTTTATATTTAATTTCTGATAAAAATATTAACACAGCACTATTTTAAACTTTGTCCCCAGTGTTTCGCGTCATTCCCTCACAACAATGTTCTTATCACCTGCAATCTTCTTAGAATAAAAATATTTTAATAAAAACTTCAGAAGTTAACAACTGGCATCATAGAACAAAATTGCAGTATGTTTCCATCTACAACTTAAAGAAGCTTTGCTGTGGAATAAATTTAAGTGAATCAAACCAGGCAAAAATTTTTACATTTGTCATTCCCTCATGTCATTTTTTAGAGTAAAATAAAATACAACTTCATCGAGAAAGTGGATAATTATATGTTGCTTTCTTGTATGAATATAATTGCATATGATTGACTTCAGAAATTAATTAGGTCTAACTGTTATTTTTAAATTTTATTGAATTCGTCATTCCCTCACTAGTGTATAAAGTGAGGGAATGATTCAAGATGAGTATATTATTAAATTTTTTTTTGTTCAATCGTGCCAGCCAATTTTATTTCACAAACCTTTTAAAAACTATAAAATATATATAAGACTAAATTGTAATAAATATTAGATATACTTAGTATGTTATCATTTTCAAACTTTAGGTTGATGTAACTTAGATAAAAACATGTATTAAAATAAAATATCATTCCCTCACTATTAGTGTCATTCCCTCACTTTTTAAATAGTGAAAATAATTAATTTACTTATTAATTAATTTGAAAAATAAATTAAAAAATTAATAAATTAATTTATTAAATTAATTTATTTATTTATTAAATTAATTTATTTATTTATTAAATTAATTAATTAATTATTAATTATTATAAATTAATTAATTATAAATTAATTATTTAAAAAATTAATTAATTTAAATATTAAGTATGATTTATAGGATATATACTTTCTTTATAATGCCATTACATATTTCTATTAATATAAAAAGTTTCAGAGCTTTTTTTTTCACTTTACTTTTTTGGGATTTTATGTATACATATATATGTTTTACTGTTTTTTCTTTTTATTTTCTGTTTTTACATGTTATTTTTACTTATTTTTACTTTTTGTGTTCCATTTAATTTGTTGTAATTTTTATAAAAAAATTTTTGAGTGCTCCTCACACTATGGTATTAATATATTTTGCTTTGGCTTTATTGATACAATATCAGAAAGCACTCTGTTTTACGGATATAATCGTATGGGCTGATGAAGGGATTATATCTTTCTTTTTTTTCTCGATTTTTTAAATAAAATTTCATTCTTTTTTTTTTCTTTTTTTTTTAAACTTATACATATATATATATATATATATATATATATATATATTATGGTACCTTGACTGGCCAAAATGAAGAGAATGTCAACTTTCACCGGTGAATGTCAACAATTATATAGTTATATAGTCGCTTTGGTTATATTTCCGTTATATTTTATAGTTATATTTCTGAAATATTTTTTATATCAGATTTGGTATTAATTTATTTGTTGATTATATTACATTTAATCAATAATTTAATATCCGCTAAGGATAGATTAGGAGAAATATCAATGTTTAGAGTACCGGTTAAATGCATACTGGGCAGTGGTACTTGACCTTATAGTAGAAACATTAACTTAGAGCATACCGGGCAGTGGCACTGAACTTGACCTAGTATATATTTCAGACATTTACCAAAGTGACTACTTAGGTAAACAAAATCTAGCTTTGAAATATTAAAAGTAAGTACGCTTGTAACTAACCGTGCACGGAACCTAATGGTAAGTTTTAAAGCAAAAAATATCTGAAAAGAAGACAAAACAATCATTTAAAACATGAATTTTTTTTAAAAGGAAAAAAAAAATTTCGAGTTATCCAGTTTTTGTACTACACCATGATGCGGTTATATTAAGTTTCGTGAATCGTTGACATGATATTGTACGTTCATGCTTAAATTTTAATCTCTATTTTATCACTTTCAAACATTTCTTGTGTTTAATTTAAAGAGCCATTCATAATACCGTATTATTATGGTTTATATAAAGATTATATAAAAACTGAAGAGCTCTTCAGAAAATTTATGAACCATTATGTGCGTCTGCTTAACGATCATATCCATAAAGATGATCGTTTTATGAGATATGAAATAAAAGGGACGAATAGAAAAGTAAGTCAAACAAAAACTTTTCAAGGGAGAAGTTTGTCTTAAATGTTTTTTAATATACTCTAGTAACAAAATCATTTATATTTTTTGTCTGTTGATCAACATATAAATAGCATCACTTATTTTTTTTCTTTTAAAAAACTGCATTTTTTATTTTTATTTTTTATCTTTTTTTATCAAAAAGCAATATTGTTGTCTTATTGTTTTGGGCTAAATAACAAGATATATGTATACAAGAATGACAAAAAGAAATTATAGAATAGAGAAATTTACAAAGAAAACAAGGAAAAATATAAATAAAAAGTAAAAATATTTTTTACAGTAAGAAGAAGAAAAAACGTACTAAAAATAACAAATTTATTACATGAATTAAATTTTTAAAATTAAAATTTAAATATATATATATATATATATATATATATATATATATATATATATATATATATATATATATATATATATATATATATATATATATATATATATATATATATATATATATATATATATATATATATATATATATATATATATATATATTTCTTCCTTTTTATATATATATATATATATATATATATATATATATATATATATATATATATATATTGTAACTGAAATAATAATTTCTTTGAAACACTAACTAATGTTTTTAAAATTTAAATAGCACATTAAGTCTATTACGGTAGTTCTTAAATACCAACTTGCGTGTCTCTTAGATTTTGTTTACGATTAAAATGTTGGGAAAATTCTACTGAATAAGTACTATTTCCCGTGTCCACAACTTCAACCGCGTTATTGCCATGCTTCCGGCAATATATTTTTATCCCTAGAATTTAAGATAAATTATTCTGTCTGTTATTCGCGCAAAACAAACCTCATTTAAGCTAGGGGTTAATTGTAATTACTAACTTCCGTCTATTTCAATGGCTAGAAATGAATTAAGGACACTTTAGCTTCTTCAAAACTTATTAAATATTTAGCTTTCCATACAAAACTAAACCGCAGTTTTTATACAGAATTGAATTCTTTTCGAAGTTATTCTGCAGTCAACTGTAAATTTCCTGCTGTGCAATCCGAACTGTAAAAATAATTTCGTTATTTTGCAGCTAATGTTAAGTTATTTTCAAAAATTTATTTTTTAAAAAAAAATTCTTCCTATAGTTTACGAAATACTGCTGCTCATGGGAATTTACTTTGAATTCATAAATTTAAAAAGGAATCAAACTTAAAAATCCGTGGTTATACTGTAATAAGCAGTCATTGCTTCAGAAGTACATTTTCTAATGTTCTTTAAAAGTTCACGGAAAGAATAACGTCATTTTTATAGAAATTGCTTACTCTATTGTCATCTATATAAGTATATTAAAACCTATATTCTTGAAAAGCATTTCTACCGAGTATTGCAAACGTATGCAACCTCTGTAGTTTTCATGACATTCATATTATGTGGTTTTCATGACATTTATCATAAATTTTCCAAAATTAAATTAAGTTAATCAAAATAAAATAAAAATAAAAATTATGCATCTAATTTTTAAGAGATGCATTTAATTCTAAATATTTTGTCAACAATATCAAATTTCTCCTTTCAAATATTTGAATATAAAGATATAACTTCAAAGAGTCGATTCCTCATCGAGTCAATCAAGTTTGTATTTGTCATTTTAGGAATTTGGTCCCATTCATCCATGATAGCTATTTCCAAGTGGTATGCAGTATCATATAGGCGGTTGTTTTCATACATTTGTCCAGCTAAGTTTCCCCTTAAGTTTTTTGTAGGATTAAGATCAAGACTGCGGCTTGATCAGCTTAGAACCTCGATTTTTTCTTCTGAAACCAATTTTTAGTTGACTGGGACACATGTCATGGCGCATTGACTTGCTGAAATTTCCAATTTGATCCTCCTAAATGATCACCAGAAGGTATAAGATGTTAGCAAAAAAGTTTTTGATAACAACTAGATACTTTCTTTTTCCATAAATTCGCTGCATACTGCATTTACTATCATACGCAAAAAAAAACTACCCGCACTATCACCGAGTCACCACTTATTTGCCACCACCACTTATTTGCCTCCACCACCAATCACGAGGTTCTGTTTAAAAATCATGCCAGGAATAATTATTTCTACCTCGGCCATCCACATTGTACTTCTTTCCTTTGGAAAAAAATTATATTTTTCCAAAATTATATTTTTCCTTTCTTTTTCCATAAATTCGCTGCATACTGCATTTACTATCATACGCAAAAAAAAAACTACCCGCACTATCACCGAGTCACCACTTATTTGCCACCACCACTTATTTGCCTCCACCACCAATCACGAGGTTCTGTTTAAAAATCATGCCAGGAATAATTATTTCTACCTCGGCCATCCACATTGTACTTCTTTCCTTTGGAAAAAAATTATATTTTTCCAAGCAGCATAACCTCCCACACTAGCTTTCTTCTTTATGATAATTTAAAAGTCTTGACTTTCTTTTGTAATTTTCATAGAACAACATTCAAATTAGATCTCAGAGACTAGACTGCTAATTAATTTAACGGTCTTGGCTTTCTTTTTCAATTTTCAAAGAACAACATTAAAATTTGATCTCAAAGACTAGAGTGTTTAATGCAAGATCGTTCTACTTGTCTGCTGAGTTATTTTGTGAGTAGATAAGTTCTGCTTTGTTGCAAGTTTGAAAGTGTTGCTAATATCCCGAGCTAATAGTTTACGCCTCGCCAATCTTTTATATTTTCCTTAAAAATCACTTTTGATTGAAACATTATAAACGTCAGTTTCAGAACGTTTTAATGAACTTACATATTTCACGTTCCAACATAATTTAATCTTAAAAGAATCGAACATCTAGCAGATATAATTCTTTTCTGCCCATCATTGTGAGTTTTCTTATGTCTTATCTTACTTCAGTTGCTTTACTAATTTTATTAAAATGATTCATTTTATGCAGTGTACCATAAAGACGAGGGACAATAGGAGTGCTTTTATAATTTTGAACTCATTAATTATATCGTAATTTCCTACTACAATTTATTCCGTGAAATTTCCTACTACGTAATTTCCGACTACAGTTTATCCCTTGTTTGGAAGTATATAAAATTTACATGCTTTGCGTTATAATTGTTGAAAAATGCAGACAATTGTTGTCGTTGGCCATTACTGCAGAGGGATGCGATTATACATCCTTCGTTGAAAAACCGACCCAATTTTAGGTTTACGACTACTAATGTTCAACTCCGTAGCATTGTAGTTTAGAATTAATCCAGAAGCCAAGGAAACTCCTGGATCAGTACCCCCAGAGATATTGATTTGTTATGGGAACATGGAGGACTTTGAAACTCGACAGATTTAACGTGCATCAGTCACCATTTTACTGCACGTGGAGTCTTCGGCCGGCCTGGGATCGAACCCACGAACTCTTGGACAAGAGCCCAGTGCCCTACCGACCAGGCTATCCTGGCCCTGAGAGAGGGATGCGATTTTTCTAAAGACTGTGGTGAACTGGCTGATTCTACTACAGAGTTTAAATCAATACAACTACAGTCGCGCCTCGATCTATCGTTCCCGCATCTTCCGTTATCCCGCATCTTTCTTTTTCCCGTTCATCCCGTCACTACGCCATGCGTATAATATTAATAATTCCCGTTTAAATCGTTTTTGGAACTAAAAGATTCCTTTGTTTATCCTTCAGAAATACTACCTGCATTTAAAAAATAAGGAAAATAAAAAGTGTTGAAGTTATTTTATTTTGTTTAGAAAAACTGTATCAGCAGTATTGCGTAGAAAAACAGCCTCAAACGGCGGGCTCGGTGCTTATGCATCATTTAGAAAAATGTTGTGGTGCCAACGGTTGTCGAAACTGATGAAGGGCATAGTAATACCGATGAAGACCTAACCCAACACAATCAATTATAGCAAAAAGTTACGGTAGGTTTTGAAACACTTAATGGGACACAGGACGCTCAAAACAAAAAAGTGCAATTTTTATTCGATCATTTTTAAATTTTAACAGAATATTAATAGCATTAATAGAAGTCTGTGTGCGAAGTTTTTAAAAAAATAATAAATAGTTTTAAAATTATAGCTAAAAGCATTGTTTTTAATTGTTGGCAATTAAAAAGTTCCTTGAGAATGAGTTATAATTTTTTTATTTAAAATTTTTCCTACACGGGATGTTTATAAACATTTAAGTACATTTAAGTGGTTATGGATTATGATAGACACATTGGTTATGGTAGACATTATTAAAATTTCATTTTAACACCAAAAATTTCTTCAAAAAACATGCTTAAATTAAGTTGTTCAATTATAAAGAAATTTAAATTAAGATATGGAGTTAATCAAATGCATTTAGAATTAAGCAAGACACATCAAAGAGTGCCTAAAATTTTTTTAATAATAATAGAACAAAAAACTGGCGCCCAAGGAACTTTTGGCAATTGTGAGGACATTGAAAAATTCCAGTACAAGAGAACTTTGTCAATGAGAGCTGCATATTGATATATGGACCTTTAACAATTCATAATCTTATAACTTCGTAAGAAAAACTCTTAATACGGTTTGTTGTAAAGTGAAATTATTTTTAATATCTCAAAATCAATATAATGAACTTTTGAAGGATTTTTCTCATTCTAATTATCCAGTGCCCCCTTAAAACCCTGATCATCCAGTATTCCCTAGAAAAACTTCCAGTATTTACACGAACTTCTAAAAAATGAACAGCAATCTATAACAAGTGTCAATAACTATTTTTTACCCTGAGAATAAAAAGAAACTACATTTCCAAGCATTTTAAATGAATAAATAACTTTACTTATCCTTCTTTTGCATCGTAAATATTTTTGCAGGAAGTACTTAATTGTTTTTAATTTAAATTTTTGATACTTACTGTAAATTTATTAATTTTCATGCATTATCTAGTAATTAATTGATCTATTAAGTTACCCGCATTCGTGGTTTTCCCGTATCTACCGTTCATAATGAATGTTCTCTAGAGAATCGATTAATGGATGTTAAACTGCATATAATTGCTGCAGAGTTTTTAAGGTTGCAAAGAAGGTTAAAAAGAAGGTTAATATAGCTATGTATTTAATGTGGAATTTTTGAGGTTGGTGTATTACTAACGATTCAAACATCCCAGCCCGTCTGGAATTTTGAAATTAATTAATCATCTAAATATTCAAAAATGTTTTACTCCTTTGTCACTTTTGCTTAGAATTTTAACTATAAGAATCATTAATTTAGTTAAAAGGAACTCAATTTTCAGAATGTTCAACAATAAAATATAACCAGTTTGTTCTATAATTTAGAACGCATAAATGTATTCTATATGAATGGATAAATTAAATAATAACTCTAAAAAACTAATAGAAATGGAATTCATGCATATATACTTTGTTTTTAAATTTGAAGCATGGTAAGAATAAATCTCAGTTTTCCTAAATTACAGCAGAGCAATCTATGCACTTCTGTATCGACGCTTTTTTAATCTTTTTTTTTTAAAAATATGGATACATTTCTGGAACACTAAGTGCTAATCTTTTTTAATTATCTGCAAGAAGCTATTCGGAGAAATTCAGAATATTTTTATGACATAAATACGTAATCACAAAAACTAAATTAAATATAAAGATTTCAGTTTAATCTAAATGCCGAACATAATTTTAATTCATACCTTAGTACAAGAAATTATGCTTTTCCATATCAAAAAAATCAATGAAATTTTAAGTATGATATTTAAGAAACACGAACGCAAGTAATATTTAATAACGAAATATTTATTATGCTTTGGAAAGATTTAAACAAATATTCCAACTATGTGTTCTTATTTTTTTTAAATAAACTAAATAGTTATTCGACTAAACATTTTCTAAAGTAATGTAACCTGAAAAGAATTCTTAATTTAATCAAAAACGCTATAACTTTTTATTTAACAACAAAAACTTTAATAAAATGATAGTGACAAGCAAAATCAACCAACCTTTAATAATTTCTATGACAAGATACTTTCTAAGATCATTCTACCGAACATTTTAGACTTTAGTTGTAATCTTTCTGGAGAAAAAAAAGGGGGTTGAAAGCCCAGAAAACTTTAGCTCCAACTTGTGAAAGATGGATTAAATTCTTTTATTAAAGATTTACTCAGAGAAATAAAGAAAAATTTGAGTACCTTAATCGAAATAATTTTTTTCCTTTGCTTAAATGAAAACTACGAGAAAAAAAGAAGTATATGAAAGTTAATGGTTTATTAAATTAATCAGAGAATAAAAATTACGTTTTGTATGAAAGTTAAAAAACCATTAAAAAGACTTTTTCTATATTGTACAAAAATTATATAATAAGCAGAATATCTGATTTTTTTTATAGGGACATGGTAATTTCATAGATTGAAAAAATCCAAAAAGAGAAGCATATTATTCGCAGTATAAAAATGGATGGTAGCATTTTTTTATTGCTTTTGATGAAACTAATTCCCAGGACACGCTTTTAAGAAAACTTATGCCAAACTAACTAAATTGCTAGCATTTGTTTGAACTTACAAATCGCGTTAAAAACATTAAACCTAATTCTACCCATCAATTTACCTGATTTGCTGTTAGAAATTTCACTAAAAATATGGGTCATAATAGTATTCAATTTCTTTTACCATATTCAACTTCGACAGTTAAAAAAAACATTTTAAAAGAAAATTGGTATTCAAACTGTTAACTGCGAGCAAATGCCATTTTTTATGGTTTTCATCTAATAAAGTTAAAAAAACACACGGTATTTTATTCGTGCCAACTAGACCCACCTTGGAAGTCGCTTAGTTCTTTGCAGCTGGGTACATATAGTTTGTCTACGGTAAGAACTCCCCCAACCACAAAGTCTGGGATTGTCTGCTGCTATGGAAACAGGAATCGCGCATTTCAGGGAGGGTAGCTTATCTTCACTCTAGGGCTAACCCAATAGACCGAAGAAAAAGATTCCCTTTCTCCCGCTGACCCGATCCAAAACCTGTCCTAAGCAATGGCCCTACACCCTTACTTGAAATAGTTATACCTCGTTTCCATAGTCAATGCCACGGGTCCAATCAAATGGCTAGGGGAATTCTTACTATGGACAAAATATACTGTAGCCGGGAGGGCAAATTTGTCATCCTTTTGACCGGTTAAATGGAAGTTAAAACGTTGACACTTCAATTTCTTCCATTCCTTCTACACATGAAAGGTTTTCTGTGTCCGCAATCTCCGATTGGTGACGCTGGACTATTAAAATACAAAACTCTCATTCAGTGGTAGATGACAACACCGCAACGCTGCTTTGCACAATAAGTCCAGCATTTCCTATCTCTCATTGCTGAGATGGCATCGCTAAATAAACGAAACGCCTAAGATAGCCTAACTCCATGGTCCAGTTAAACTTCATTTTTAAGGTATGGAAACCATGCTAGTTATAAATGGTTACAAACTGTATAGTTTTGAATGCGTGATTTTTTAACCATACTGACTGCAAACAGTTTCAAAACCATAAAAGTAACTATATGTTTCTTCAAGTCAAGAAATGATAAAGAACAGGAAAAGAAATGTTCCTTTATGGTTAACTGGATGAAATGACTGCTGCCGGCTATTTTACCGTAATTTTTTAATGAAATTTCTAACCGTATTGATTTGAAAACAGTGTGTAAAAATAAAAGGAGCAAAAGCATTCACCGATCACCAGACATTTTCAAAAGCGAAACAATGTGAAAAACGCACTAGCGCCTATATCATCAAACAGTGAAAACAGATTTAAACTGACAAAAAAGAACGTTTGAAATACTGGTTGTGAGGTCGTTGCAAATTCATCAAAAGCTTCTGAGGCTCTCTATTGTAATCTAAACTACTTTATTCGTATAATTAACTGCGAAAATTCTATAGCACTGTTGAAACTACATTTTAATTATAAGGTAAACCTGCAATAATATTGGGATAATAGAAGAGTGAGGAAGCAGTTTCGTCGCATATTTGAGAGCTGGCATTTGATCAAGAATAACAATGTTTTGGTAATGAAATGACAGACAAAAGTTACGAATTGCTGCTCAAGAATCGTGAATAGTCAAGAGTGAGAGTTTTATAATCAGAGAGTGCTTATGATTCTGAAAGTTTTACATCACTAAGTTTAAAGAAAATGTATATATATATATATAATATATATATATAATATATATATATATATATATATATATATATATATATATATATATATATATATATATATATATATATATATATATATATATATATATATATATATATATATATATATATATATATATATATATATATATATATATATATATATATATATATATATATATATATATATATATATATATATATATATATATATATATATATATATATATATATATATATATATATATATATATATATATATATATATATATATATATATATATATATATATATATATATATATATATATATATATATATATATATATATATATATATATATATATATATATATATATATATATATATATACATCACTGATGACCGATTTTATCAAAGGACTTATTGTTAAAGATCTAATTTTACCTTGACCTAACAATTTAAATTTCTTTGAAACCACGCTTTAGAAGCCAGTACTAAACATACTTCAATAAAAAATTGCTTGATATTCTTAACCTTGCTTTATAATTAATAATGGGGCATAAACCTTACCAATTTTACAATCACAATACCAAATTTACAATTTTACCAATTTTTTTTTTAAAAAAAACATTTAAATAAACATACTACGTGAATTTGTTTTTTTTTTCCTTCCTAAATATCACACTTTGATATGACACAGCATATCAAAGGTGTTATTTGGTACAGATAGAACGATAGCTTGATCCTTCATTTCTTTTTTAATTCGTTAATTTTTAATTAATTTTAAACCATGACTTAGCAGCCAGTATTTTACATACTTGAAATAAAAAAATCACTTAATTGAGCTTTTTGTTCTTGTATGCAACTGATAATAATGCATAAGCATCTTTTTTTTTAGGAATCCTTAAAAAATTCCTCTTTTGAATTCTAAACAATTCTTTATTTCGAAAAGATATATTGAAATTTAAAAATTCCAGCCTCTACAGAATTCAATTCATAATTTATTCTAAGAATTTCGTAGCCTATTTTGTTAAATTCATTAACACAGCTGTAGTCAGGCTTCAAAAATTTCGTCAGGAAGTTTAATTTAATAACAATAAAAAAAAATTTAAAAATTATATAGATGTTTTTCAAACTCAAATATATTTTTATATTCTTTTAAATGCACCAAAAATAATTGGACATTTAAGCATATAATTAAATGCACCAAAAATAATGCACCAAAAATAATCTTTTAAATGCACCAAAAATATCTTGGCATTACTTTTATGAAGCTTTATATAAAAGTAATTAAGTTACTTGGTACTTAATTGCATAAAGAAATTCCAATTAGGAGCTTTGGTTTTAAGAACAGCTTAATTCATATGTCAGTACAGTAACAAAAATAAAACTTTTACTGGAAATTACGTATGTAAACACATATATAAAGCCTAGATAAAAAAAATATATAAAGCCTTTAAATTGAAGCAAATGGTCTAAAAAATAACCGAAGATGAAAATTATTCGTTTTAAAAATACGGTATATCCTCGAAAGGTTAGTTAGATTGAAAAATCAATTAAAGGAAAATGGAAGATGATGGAAATATTAAGCTTTTTTCATTTCACTTTGAGTGTCAACACATTTTCTTTTCACAAAATTTCTAATTTAAATACAAAGTTTGTCACCTGACAGTGCTGTTAGCAAAAAAAAAAAAAAAATGGTTGTGAAAATTACCACCAATCACATGAGTGACATTATGCGGTCTGAAGACATTAATTAACATGCAGTGCTATTCTTAGCTGAACTGGCTGACATGCTGGGAAAAAAACATTGTTTTATAGTTTATCTTGTCATTAGCGCCATCTGATGGCAAACGTTATAACCTGGTGAAAATAAATAACGAATTTCCTGAGCTGAATAGAAAAAGACGTACATTTCAATTCCATCATTTTTCAAATTTATTTGATTTTCAAATTCTGGGGTATTTCATGCCTTTCGACCATTGTTAGAAATATTTTTCTTTTATCTTCAGAAAATGAAAGACTTTAATCTAGAAGGATTGAATAAAGGAATTGGAATCATAAATAAATTGGTTTTAGTCCCCTTTACGCAGTCATGCACAAAAGAATATACTGAAAAAAGTAAAAACAGTCAAAATAATTCTGTTTTTTATTGTTAGTAGATGGTTTTTAAATAGCTAAAAAAAATTTTACTATCATTAGTTTTTTTTTTTTTTTTTTATTTGCAGTAAAGCGTTTCGAAAGTGTAACTAAAAGTATGAGAGTAGCTTTAAGTTTCGGTGACGTCACTCTAGCGTACCATCCGAATTTTGTTTTTGTTGCCTTACTTGAATGAATGAATAAAAGTAATTAATTAATGAATAACGTGCATTCAACTCTTTGTTTTTTAATCTCTTCTTGAACCTTCTTTTAATTTAATTGACCTGTAAGCTAGTAAACATATCTGATGCTATATTTTAAAGTAATTGAAGAAAAAAATCGTACTTTAATAATGTTTCATGGTAAACATATCAGAAATATTCTTTTCTCACATCTCCCTCGAACATAGCAATTTCTATTATTGAACGAGATTTAGAGAATTGTTGACTAGACGTGGGTCTTATTCCCGCTGTCAAAATTTCTGGACACAATCTCTTTATTTTATTTCACACACACACACACACACACACATATATATATATATATATATATAATATACAATCAATAATCAGTCTTCCCGATGAGCAGACCTAATGCGTTCTCCAGAAGTGGTATCCACTCTTTCATGACCACCACAATGGGTGAGATACCGTTGGCCATGTTAATTTGGGCGTCTAGTATCTGCCACACTAGCACCGAGACTCTATTTGGATGCTGAAGTGCACTAGGAATTTAATTTTGCTGGAAATGCCAAGAGCCAATAAGGCACTGCAGGGATCCACATGCCGTATAATCATACGACATGGCCGCTGAGGATTTTCTGCATCCCAAAAATCCGGTGTCTGGGCCGGGGATCGAACCCGCAGACTTGGGCTCAGAAGGCCGACGACAAACCAACTGCGCCACCCAGCCACATATATTTGTATATAATCATATATATATTTGCTTTGATGCACTCTTTTTAAAGAACAAGAAGAAATTGAAAATTAATCAGAAATGTTCTCATCAGATTGACAACGCCCTCAGTCAAAGAACTTTGTTTCAAATTTTGAAGCATATTTAGAATAAATATCAGCAGAGCAATCTATTCATATATATATATATATATATATATATTATGTGTGTAACGTAAAAAGCTTCAAAGAATCTTTTTATGTAATCAATTTATCTTATTCTTCTTCTTCATTTATTATTCAAAATTATAAGCTTTCTTACACTTTATTATACTAATTATTCACTTCCTCATTTTTTATTCCATCTTTAGATCTCAAGTATGTAAGATTTTTATTTACATTTTATAGTTTTCCCTTAACTAACGTTATTCCCTTGACCTATTTAATGAACCAATTGCAATCACTCAGGTTTACCTTTTTTCCCCAAGACGTAACATATTACGGGGCGGCTATTTTGCAAGATTTTCAATAAATTTTATTCGGGGGCACTTCAATTTTGTGTCACTTAGATGCGTGTTCTCCGATTATAATGGTTAAATAAAGTTAGCTTGCTCTTTTTATATATATATATATATATATATATATATATATATATATATATATATATATATATATATATATATATATATATATATATATATATATATATATATATATATATATATATATATATATGCATGAATTCCATTTCCATTAGTTTTTTAATTTATCCATTCATATAGAATACATTTATACGTCCTAAATTACAGAACAAACTGGTCATATCTTATTGTTAAACATTCTGAAAATTGAGTTCCTTTTAACTAAATTAATGATTCTTATAGTTAAAATTCTAAGCAAAAGAGACAAAGGAGTAAAACATTTTTGAATATTCAGATGATTAATTAATTTCAAAATTCCAGAAGGGCTGGGGATGTTTGAATCGTTAAACATAATTTTTTTTTTAAATTTGGCATCTAATGCTTGAACAATTCTGCAGATTTGCTCAAGTTTAAATAAAGTATAAAAAATCAAAATTAAATTATATATAAACTCTGAATTTCAAATATTGAAGTTTGCAGAGCAGGTATGTATTTTCGAAAAAACTTTGATTGACATAAATTTCGAATCCAATCAATACAGAACTAACAATGTTATTGCTAATAAAAAATCAAACTAAAAAGTTGATTTTTATTTGAAATATAATTTTGCTTAACTAATATTTATTCCCAAACTATGACTTTTTCAGCAAAAAAATAAGAAAAAGGAACGATTTAGAATTTTGTAAAATGGATAAAAACCCAATGTCATTTACTCATTTATAGTAAATATAACATCGCAATATTTTTAACGTAATTAAAAGGCTTTCTCATAGAGCATACGTACATTTCGAAATTAATTCAAACTTTTTAATTTAAAGCTGTAAACTCGAAATTTATTATATATCAACACAAAGAAGGGATTTAAGAAACATATTTTGGAAATATATTAAAATTTAACATTTCTAAACTCATAAAACATTTGCTTTGCGATTGGCAAATTTTATTCAAGATAAAATGTTATTAGAGATGAGAAAAACGAAGAATATAAAAACTCTACGTTGAACTATTACACAATTATAGTACAATTGCAGAATCCTGTAACAATATACAATGCAATTATAGTTGTACAATTATAGCTTTACAATTAACATTAATGGGTTCAAATTTTGGACCACTCTCATGACCGAACTATTGGACCATATTTTCCAGATTGGGCTGTCCTCCCTCCCATATTTTAAGGGTAAGTAATTCGAATCAGTAGAAAAAAGTTATGTTTTATTAGAGAAAGTACGATTTTGATTCTGATTTCATATAAAATATCGTATGAGCTAATTAATTAGCATATTTGCACGGAGGAAAAAACTCTGAAAAATAGTCGTGGTGTATTTTAATGACAATTCTGGGGGAGGGGATATAATTCTGGTAATAAAAACCAAAATTTGCAATATTTAAACCCTTCATTTGGCTAAATTTTCTGTTCATATGATAAGGATTTGCCCGAAATTTTAGTTCTTAAAATAAAATAAAATAGATCGAAAAAGTAAAATTAAGAATAACTTTAAGTACATTTGTCCAAATTAATGGTTTTCACGCCATGCTCTGAAAATCTCACGATAAAATTTCTAAACTTTCCTGATTTACCAAATTTTATCATATATTATCAAACCATGTTCTATTGTTAATTTTACCAAAATCATTAACGCAGCACTTCGATAAAAAGTACCCAGCTTTTTCATATTCCCACTGAGCCAGAAACCCGATAAAGATCAAAATATTCTGGTAGTATGGAGCATCTCGCGTACATTCTCACTGTGATGTCACCCCTTGAAACTAGTCCCCTGAAGTTTGAGTCCTATTACGTAAAGATCCAATCATTACATCAAAAGTTATTCGAAATGTCCCGTTTTTCCTTTTGAGTGCTGCACATTTTTATCATTATAAAAATGCTTTTTTCTAACGCATTTATGCTCAAGTTGTTTATTTTTATGTTATGAACTAAACTGTACCTTTGAAACATCTCAATTTTCTAAGCAACTAAAGTAATAAAATTAAGTGGCAATTTTTGTTTATATTTTGGAACTTCTGTAAAGAAAGTTGAAAAATTGCTATTAATGAAACTTAATAGCTGCATCTAGTAACATTAACAATATTATGATGCCTCTGCTAAGTATGAGGATGTCATTCTCATAGTGATGTTTCCAGGAAACTCTTAGCAGAATTTCTAAGCTAACTAAGTCATTTAAGAATGTTAAAGGTTAACTAATGTTCGTTTCCCATAAATGGAACATTTCTTTTTTAATTTTTTTTGTAAGATATTTAAGCATTTTCTTAATATATTTTTGTAACAAATGTTTGTATTCTAGATATTTATTTGTAAATTTACTTATTTCCTATCGTTACATTTAAAAATAAACTGGCCTGTACATTTTATGACAAAGTAAACAGTATTATCCTATACGATGTTCTGACTTCTTTAAAGTTCGTAAATAAGTATTAAAAATAACTAAAATTGGGATGATCAATACTTTGTAACAAATCCAATTTCATGAAGAGCAAAGCAATTAATTTAAGCTGCAATTTTTAAAACAAAAATGTAATCCAATAATTATAACCGTATTTTTCTGTAAATCATATGAAAATAACGTCCAATGAAGGCCATAAAACAAGATTTAATACTATAAAAAGTATTAATTTTGATTTTCAAAATTTTTAAAAATTATGTCTAAATGTTATTGAATGAATATATGCAAAAAAGATCAAACACACACATTAAGTTACAGTTCGGAAAACATTCAACGCTTTTCGTTCAAATACCTTCACTTACAACTTGTCAGCACTTATGATTTATGAATTCTAGCATTAAGTAAAGTAAACAAATGTATCTGTATATTTTTGGAAATATGTGTATAACTGTTGCTTTCAAATAAACGGTAAATTCAAGTTTGAAAATTTGAAATCGTATTCTTCTGCAATTTAAAAAAAAACCGTAGTGCTTAATGTATCAAACTTTTCTGACAATCACTTTATCGTGGACCTCAAGCGGGTGGATCAATATCTCCCTAACAGAAGAACAGATGGAACAGAGAGGCAAATTACACTCGTGCCTAAAGTGGGATTCGGACCCTGGATCTTCCTGTTACGAGGGCAAATTTTTTCACCACCAAACCGCTCTGGTTGTTATCTCACTTTAATTTCGATCGTCCAGTCTTCATCAATCAAGTTTTGTCATACCAGTTAACAATCTCCCACAATACACTATGATAAGGTTTCGAGTTGAGGAAGCATATATTTGAGAGATGGTGTTTCATCACAAATTATGTGATTTCGTGACGAAATGATTCTCAAAATTAGCGAAATATAATTCAGGAATAGCTGAATCTTCAAAAGTGTGAGTTCTAAGAGTGAATGTGATTTTTGATGTCTCTATGCTCCCATAATAAACGGTACAAAGTCTTGTCGTTTTTCAGATAGAAATTAAAAACTAATTATCTATAGCCAAGTCAGCTTTTTGTTTCTGTAATTCTACTAATGTAATAACCTTGTATTTTAACACCAATCAAAAATTATTATTTTTAAAATAACTTTTTAGTAAAGTAGTTATTAACTAATGACGATTCTATTTCATGTATTTCAGTTTTTATTTATTTATTTTTATTTTCTGTTTGGGCCGAAAAGTAGTAAAGGTTTTTAAACTCTACTAAATTTTCGTAAAAATGATAGAATTCGTCGTTGGTTTATAATACCGGCTCACTCGAACAAAAAAAAAAGAGTTTAGTGCTAGTAGTCTTAACAAATTTTAGCAAAATTAGGACAATTAAGTTATGCAATTATAATATAGAGCTAAATCAGTTCGGACTTGTTCACTTATCCAGGATGGTTTTGTTACAACATCCGGCTACGGACACAGAGGTCTTTGGTTCGTTCCCAGCCGGTACTAAAGCTATTGCACTCAATCAACATTTGTGATAGCGGTTAGGTAGCAGCCTGAATCTCAAACAACATCAAAATTTGAATTTGATGACAATTTTTAAGAACATAGCGCTAATTTGCGGTTAATGACGACAATTTATTTTTCGGGAAAAAATTACTAAGGGTCATGTATTTTATTGATTATGTTATCTTTACTGGTATAAATTTATTCTTACCGTAATTCGTGGAACACTTTTTGCGGGACACTTAACATAATGTTGCACCGAAATTTTTAAGAGTGCATTAATATTAAAAGGGCTATACGTTTCGCTTACACTATTTAAGAAACAAAATGGCATCCAATACAGAGTTTTCGGCTGAAATTGAGACCACTTGCTAAATTGAAAGCTGTCAGTTTTTTTTTTCTTGCGATAAATTCTTTTTCCGAAATAATGATCATAAAAAATTTTCAGTAAATACAAAAAATCAATTTAAATGATTAAGAAGTGATTGATTGGCCACGAACCTCAAGATACTTCACTGTTCTGCCCAGTCGGAAAATCATCAAAATTTTTTCTTAAAAGAATTCATCTTAACTTAGATGAAAGCATTGTAAGAAGTAGTTAAAATTGACTTACTCCGCAAAGAATTCAATTCAATTTGCTACAAAAAATTAATTTTTTTTTTAAAAAAATCTCAGTTTAAATCAACAAAAAAGGTTTAATTTTAGGAACGTTCAAATCGTATGGAGTTAAAAGGCATCTTAGATGGTAGTAGGAACGTTAAATGTAAGAGTAAAAACATTTCATTTTATTAGATTAATTTCTATTCTGTATCAATTTTTTGAACCTTTTCCCTACAAAAATAATATTCAAGTTTAATACATATCGTTTTGATTTTTATAAACGTCATAAACAGCATTAAACACGCTAAGCATTCTAGCAATGTTACATTTAAATATTTTAACAAGTACTTCTTTAAGTACTTTAATAATTTTTAGGCAAAATGAAAACCTATAAAATTGTTCAAAGCTTTATAATCTAATCAAACAAATCAATTCGTCTTCAGAATCAAGAAAAATTAACATAATATATCAAAGTTTAATTATATCTCAAACAAAAACTTAAAAGAACAATTTTGCAACTCAACTCTACTCGAAAAATTCCCTCAAACAAATAATTTAGACGATGCGCAACGCTCTTTATCTTCAACTATGTAATTTTGTATTCTTCATCCTAACAAGATTCTTTGCTCTGGGACTTGAGAAGTGAATCGAGATACTGATGAATGCCCGCAGAAACAAGATTATAAAGATGAAGGCTCATGATTCTAACATATACGAGACGCTCGAGAGACTTTTTCGTTACAAATTGGTAAGTAGAAAATATCTTGGCATGTTGTAGCAGCAGGATGCTACTGTCTCGATGAAAAAGGGACTGTTTATTTTGCAATATTTAATGAGTTTTGCATGTTTCTCGGTTTGCTTATGAATTTCTAAATCAAATAATATTTCGTCTGGATTTTCTTTCATTAAAACTACAAGCACTTCAACAGAAGTGTAAATAAACAGTTGTAGGTAGTAAATAAGCGTATCTAGTGTTCCTATATTTTACTTGATGTTTACAATTCTCTTAACGGCGATTCAAGCATTTACTTGTTATACGAAATATCTCTTAATAATACTCTGCTTCAAAATGAAGATAAAAAAAGGAAAATTACAGACTAATGTAAAAAGGGGAAAAAGAATATTAATAATAAAAGCAGAAATAACAAAAATTGGAAGAAAAAAAAATCCGAAAAAAAAGGATAGAATTCTTTTAAAACGTCCGGAAAATAAAAGATATAATCTTTTCATAAGCCCACACGATTATATCCACAAAAAAGACTCTCGATAAAATTTCCAATTTTTGTTATTTTTATTTTTAATATTAATTTCCTTTTTCCCCCTTTTTTCATTAGTCTGTAATTTTCCTTTGTTGTTTTATCTTCAATTTGAACTTATTTCATAAGTTACTAGTTTACTGAACTATGAAACTTATTCTTTTTCTTAATTTTCTTCGTGTTTTTGCAGTTTTTTTTTTGTATTTACTTACTATGCTATATATATATATATATATATATATATATATATATATATATATATATATATATATATATATATATATATATATATATATATATATATATATATATATATATATATATATATATATATATATATATATATATATATATATATTGGAAACCCGAAAAAGAACGTTATCTAAATTTAATGAGCTACTTTTGAGGAAGGCGGAATTGGAAACATCTAAACCTGTCTAAACCTGTCTGATTTGATTTATATGAATATGATTTATATGGGATATGGCTGCTGATAAGCACTCAAGCAATATTCATGTGGATGGCATTGAATCTCCACATGTTTGTGAGGATTGTCTTATTAACTAAAGTTGTTTTGTTTCATAGAAGCAAATATATTTCACAAAAAAATTGCTATTATAATTAAAATAAAACTTTTCTAAAAAAAATTATTTTCGAATAAAAAACTGTAGCTATTGCTTAGAATACATATGATCTATTTCATGGTCAATTATAACATTCTATTTTATGTTTATGTTGTCTTTTCTCTCCCTCAAAAAACGCAAATGTGGGCTAAATTAATATGCATAAATCTACAAAAAAAATAATAATAATTCATGGAAAAATAAGTATCTGAAGCAAAGTTTCTATGAGCATCTAAATATTTTTTTTATTTATATTTAATAAAAATAATATATTTATTAACTTTTTAAATACGATATTTTGTTTCATTTAAAATTTGTTTCTCTTAGTTGAAAAATATTCATAAGAAAATCTATTTAAAAAATATAAGAAGAAATCAGCTTATTTCTAAATGCTCTAAAACAAATCTTGTTCTGGTCGGTATTTTGCTCAAAATTTCAGTAAGATCCTTGGTGAGTAAAAAAAAATTTGCGCTTTGTTTTCTTTAACGCCAATATTGGCCACTTTTTTTCTTCCTTTTTTTTCCTACCTCGTACGCCAAAGAGAAACCCAGCTTCCATGACAACGGCTGCCTTTCTCTCTAGTGCTAATTTGAAATTTGAACGGAAGTATAATGCGCTTTGAAAATTTTACAACAAAGGCATTTAAGAATATATAGACAAAATTTCGTGTAATTATGTCACATTACAAACGAAAATGAGCAATATAGAACATGAAAATCATAGCAGAAGCATAGATATTGACAAAAAGTTTTAATCCTAACAGAAAGCACATGCGAATTTTTTTGTTCGGTAGAATGAAATTAAAACACGAACCTGGAAAATTTTCACCTGCAGTAAATTTTGCGGAAAGCTATGCTGCTTAAGATTGCCGTATTTACTGTTTATTTGTCACTGGTATTGCACTTTCTATGCTCATAAAATGCATGTATCTCCTTATTTACTGAAAAAGAGTTAATATAGATTTTGAAAGATTTAATTATTCATACTATGAATATAGTTTCCTAGAAGAAGTTTGAAACTAACTCTTTCAGAACTCACAACAAAATTTTTAAAGATTGTATGAAAGGAATGAACTGTAATTAATGCAAATAAATAAGAAAAGTTTACTTACCTGCAAAAGAAATAGACAATTTCAAAGACATCTTGCATGAGATGATAGGAAGCTTCAACAACAAAATCGTTCATTAGTCAACAGTTACAAAATAAGTTATCGATCACAGTTAAAGCTTGTGCCTCTCATAGTACGAAAGTTTGGTGCAATCGATTGCGCCATGAACGTATTTCTCAATCATATTTACCAATTTATGGAGCAACCTAATTAAACAATTTTTCATTTACCAATTTATGGTGCAATTAGAAACTTTGCACCAAGTATTGGTTAAACATTTACCCAGATTTTTTACAATGCATTAATTTTAATTGAACAAAATAACAAGCAACAAATGTTTAAATTTGTTTTTCTTTTGATAAGATTTCAGATTTGTTTCCTCTTGTATTTAATTTTAAACTTAACTTTATCATTATTATAGCAATGAAATATGAAATATGTAAATCGTTGCGCGTTTGGTTTCTGTGCATTTTGTTTCTTTTTTTTTTGTTGTTGTTTTTTTTTTTGGTGATGCACCACCACACAATAGGAGTTGGTGATAAAGTAAAAAAAAAATTTATCAGTCTTATTTTCTTTAAGATTTCTACCTAAAGTAAATTTACTCAATTGCATTCAAGCTATTTATAGTTAAATGACGTATCTTAGTTTTTGTGTAAAGAGTTTTAAGAGAATTCACATTACTTAAGAAGTTAGGAAAATAAGATGTAAATGAATTAAGAGCATTCAGTCTGGACCGTCGTCGAAATTGGATAAATTTAACTGCATTATATTTAAGTCATAAAGTTAGTTACATATATTGCAGCGTTGGGCCTTTGACTTGTGCACTTAGTTTTACAAAAATACTCACAAAATAAATTTTGAGAAGAAATTTTTTTAATTTACATGAGAAGAAAAATAGGATACTTTTTTGTAGAAAATATAATTCTTTGATTTAAATAATTGTTTTGAAAAAAAGGTCAAAAATTTTGTAAAAGTAGTTACACATGTCGTCCAAATAGTTACTTGAGACTTACTGATCCAAATAAAGTTTGCTTTTCGCTTAATATTACAAAAAAGGAATTTTTGTAGAATATATTTTGTAGAATATTTTGTATAGGTAAAAGATAAACAGCACTGGTTTGTGAAATTCAATAATGTTTTAAAAAATGTCAATGTTGTGTGTTGAGAAAATGTTTGTGCCTTAGTTTTAAAAGTAGATGTATTTTTGTTCTGATGTTAAATGGTTCTAATGTAGGAAGTCAGTTATCCAATTAGAATAATTAAATTCTTTAATTAGTTTAATAGAGCTGATTAATTGCATAATTTGATTATGCAATTATCCTACTTTAGTTTGCATTATTTTTTTATTGTAATACCCATTCGCAAAATGGTTGTTGTTTTGGGTTTGTAATAAGGTGCTTATTTGTAATAAGGTGCGTCCAAATAAGGTGCTTATTTAACCGTCATCACTCTTTTCAACTGTGTTGAAGAATAATAGTAAACAGTGCGCATGCGCCGTCTTTGCATGCGTTGCTATGGCGACCACTGCTGTTTGATAATTTTTCTTAGAATTCTTTTTTTCACTTTTAATTTTGTTATGCATTAAGTTGGTGAGTTTATTTTTGAGATATGGGACCAGAGAGATCCCATAAATACTTCTTGGGTTTCTTAATAAAAGAGAATTTCATTATTTGAAAGATATTTTTGTTTTTATTGTTTTAATTAAGAATTAGAAATTCTAACCTACAGTTCAAACTGGATCGTTTTCAATACTAATTCAGGTGAATATCACAAATAAAGAGGGTCCCAAACTTATTGACACGGTCCCAAAGGTTAGAGTTGAAGCAAGAAAAAAACTATGCCAAGGCCTAAACTTACCGAGGCTGAAAAGGCTAAAGCCAAAGAACGCTGACGGGGAAAAAATTAGACAACAACCATGTTGCCAATGGGTAACAATGATCGCCTTTCGGCGATCAAAATTTTTTATTTTTTTTCTAAGAACCACACTATATTGAAATTTATTGCTATTATGCTATTATTTAATACTTAATAATACTATTATTTAATACCGTCATTTTTTTTCTTTACAACACTTCTCTTTTCAACACTTTGAAAAATGTTTAAGAGTTCCTAATAATCAAAACATTATATAAACCAACATACAAAGATTATTATAGTATTTTTGCTAGACACCGTTTTGAATTGATTTTATGAGAAAATATAACAGGAAATTTTTAACATTTTCTTGAGTACTTAAGTGATTAATAATAATAAAAAAGCACTCTTGGAAAACATTACTATTTTTCTTCACATATTCCAGAAGATTAAAAAAAACTATATGAGTCATTTCTAAGAATTGCCTACGTATTTCTATTCCCGAATTGTTTACGTAAAATATTAAAGAATTTATTTGTTCATATTTCTGAGAAAAAAGGTCAGGAATTTTCTTTATCAATGTAATGATTTCAGTTGCTCTAAGTTTCAAGAAATTTCAAGTCCTCTTCAATATTATTTGTTGTGTTTTCCGAAATTCATGAAAGATATATTCTAGATAATTGTTATGTCATATTTATCCTCTTTTATTAAAGTAGCACTTCGAAAAATGTTGATAGGGAATTTGACATTTATGAAGAAGAAAAAAAAGTTACATTCTTGTCCATTAAAAATTAGTGTTTATGATTTGCTTGGGACAGTATAGTGTTAACCACAAAATACTAATTGTTCGAGAAAGTGGCTCGGGCGAAACACACAATGGTGTGTACCCAAGCAATACATGCTAGCAATAATGTACTTCCATCTAGCAGGAGTTGATAGGACTAATAAAAAATGTATCTGGAAATAGTATTGAGAAACACTTTGATGTAAAATGTCATATTCAAACAAAGTGTGGCTCTACTGGCCAAAGCCTTTTTCATGTTAGCAGGATGATTAAGTCAAAATAATATTTCTATAAGTAAAAAATGTATTAATTAGTTACGTAAACTTTTACCACAAGCCATTTCATATTTAATAAACTAATTAATATATGTTAATAAACTATGTATTATATAAGCTGATAATTGTTTCAAGCATTATTTGAAATGCGAAATACGGGTAAAAACGTTACTTGATATATACGTTACATGAAAAATATTAACTTACAATAATTTCTAGTATTAAATTGATAGACTTTTATCCGTCCGTCAGTACTCAACTGGCATAAAAATTCTTAACATAATATTCCATTTTATTTAAGGTGTAAATAATAACTAGTGCAAAGACAAGTGCAAAAGCATGATTTTGAGCAGAATTTTCGAAACTGAGTTTAATATAAATTAAAAATTCTTGTAATCGTAGCTTTCTAAAAATGCTTTACTTTTGTTTATACTCTAATTATTTACAAAGTTATAGCAGTTTTTGTGTAAGGTGATAACAGTGGATAGACTCATAATTTTAAGTCTTTAAATGCGTTTATCTCAAAATCAGGTTTTTTTTTCACATTTTACACCACCTTAAACACGATATCTCATGCTGTTTTTAAAATAATTGTGGACGACAGTTTTTCTACAGTTGAACTAACGACGACGAGAAAAATAATAGAATTTCATTTTTTATGCATGTTTTTTCGCAAAGGACAAGTGCTGAAATTTTGAAAAAATCTGCTTTTCTAACTACATCGATCCCTAACTCAGTATATGCACTTGCTTTTAAGATAATAGTTCAAAATATGAATGATAGTCTTGTAAATAAAATCCTCAAAGGATTTATTTTGTTTCAGGCGATAGAAATTTTTTTACGGTGTTTAGCGTATGTAAAAGAAAATGCCTTATTTTTAACTAAAAATGAAAATATAAAAAGAAAATGATAATAATGATTATTGTTTTAAAAATTTTTACTCATAACAAATCAAATAAAATAGTTTTTTTTTAAATTTGATATCAATATTTTAAAAAAAACAAATGTCGGAACCCATCGGATACCCTAATTTTCTCGAATAAACTAACTGTGGATATTTAGCCTATCCGTCAACGTCTTTCAAAACCATATGAAATGCAGGGCTTTTCTTAAGTTAAATTTGAAATATAAAGTGTGTGGCTTTTTTGATTATTTATTCATTTATTTCTGAACAAAATATACACTATCTGGAAGAAAGTGACGGGACAACTGTAAAGTTTGGAGGAGGAGGATTGATGGTATGGGGCTATTTCTCCTGGTATGGGGCTAGTCCACTGGTGAAGGTTGATGGTATGATGAATGCCGATGGATACTGCGATATTCTCGACAATCATGTCCTTCCTACCTTGTGGGCAACGTACGGTATGGATGATTGCTTGTATCAAGACGACAACGCAAGATCCCATGTTGCAAGGAGGACTCTTGATTGATATGTGAACAACAACGTTAAACGCATGGGGTGGCCGGCGCAGAGCCCTGATCTTAACCCAATTGAACATCTCTGGGACGAATTGAACCGTCGGTCCAAACTCCCCAAAAGCAAGGATGAACTATGGAACTTCCTTTTAAACATTTGGAAGGAAATTCCTCTTGCCACTATGGCTAATTTAGTGGAAAGCATGCCCAGAAGGGTTTCCGCTGAGATGTGTCCAGCCAAAGGAGGCCCTACCTCCTATTAATTTTAATAAATATGGGTTTATGTCGTTATAGTGTCGTGTCCCGTCACTTTCTTCCAAATAGTGTACAATCAGCATTTTTCAAGAGGTATTTTAGTATTATACATTTCACGGTGAAAAAAAAATTCTGGTAAAATTACCGTGCAATATTGCAATTGCATTTCTGGGAGAAAAAATAATTCTGTTTAGTAAAGTTTAAATTTACAATATTATAACCATTCATTTGGTAATCTCTCCGTTCATACACTGTAAAAAAATCATGAAAGCACGCACCTACATGCATGTAGTTGTAAAAAATTTTCTTAATGTTTCAGAAACGTCTTGCGAAGCGAGAGACAGTCGAAGTAGGCATGTTGGTCGAGTCAAGCATATTCAGATCACGTTCGCGAGTCACCTATGTTTGGGAGGTGATCCGGGTTTGAATTACAGTGCTGGCTGGTCTATACGAATTTCACACCCGGCTCGTATCAACCACAGTGATGACGCAAAATATCCTCAGTGGTAGACGGATCATAGATTAGAGTCCCCTTGTCATCAGGCTAATCGTGGGAGGTTTTCGTGGTTCTCCTGTCAATGAAACGCAAATGCTGGTTAGTACCTTCAGAAAGCTCCCACGAAGGCAAATTTCTCCCAATACTTGATCCAAGAGTCCCCTTGTTTTCTGAATTTGATTCAAAATTACAAGGCTACGGAATTGTTGTCGTAAACTCAAAAAATTGGATCAGCTTTTCAACGACGGTTAGATAAAAATAAAAATAAAAATTTAAAAAAGTACTCAATCGTATCGTAACCTAATTACATGCTATATGTATTATAAAACCTGATTTTATTGTTAATTTTACCAAAGATACTTATCTAAGCTTTTTAGCCAGAAACACGATAAATTTTGTCATATTCTGGTAGTTTTGGCCATATTTCTTCCCAGTGTTGTCTGTTTTTAGATTTTCGATAAATATCCTTATATTTGCCTAATTAAATTAAAAATATTTTTTACATCATTAAAATTGGTTTTTTTAATTTTAAACAGCAAAAAAAATACAAATTTTACTAAAAATATAAAAATTTGTAGCTTTTAATTACTTTGAAAAACCATAAATCGCATTATTTTATTGCTTGACATTTTTGAGAAATTTTTTTTTATAGTTCTAAAAATTATTTAGCACTATTTCTCCTAAAGTAATGAAACTACCTCTTTATTTGCATTTTTTTTTCTGAAAGGTCGAATCAAAAATTCTAGCATCAAAAGTTTTTTAAGTACAAAAAAAAAATCAATGAAACGCAAATCGGAAACTTTGACACCAATTCCAAGCTAACGAGGGTAGAAGCATCTTGAGTTTAAAAAACTAATGAGTAAATAAATTTATCCAAAACAAATTAAATTAAATTAATTTATCCAAAATAAATAAAATTAAATAAATTTATCCTAAACAAATAAATTTATCCAAAATATGCTTCTGAAAAATATTTAATCATGTTTAAATTACTTTTAACGTCATCCAAGACTTTATTTACTCATGTGCTCTTAAACTTAGTAAAAATGGATAATGTCGTTCTCTATTACTCTTTATTCTTTAAAGGCAATCCTGCCTATACAAGATTTAACTCTTGATCCATGAGCTTTTCACGGGATTCTTAAAATCAGGAATTCAAGCGGCAGTATTCACTGAGATCAAGAATCCGAATAGACAAGACTGAAAACTTGATGGATGTTATATGGTTCAATGAACCCTTACTTTCCCTTTTTTTTTTACTTTATAGATATCTAAGAGGTATTTTCTCACATGTCTATTCCATTACTTCACATGATTTCAAAGCTAGTAAAAATCTTTCGAAAAACTCCAAATTCGCTAGATATTGAGTAAAAGATCTTCGAGGATCAAAGTTGTCAGATGTTTTTAAATTTTAATAACAATTTATAAGAAATATTTTTTAAACTAACTTTTCATGATTAGTAGAAGTACTTGAGACTTTTTGAAAGAATAAGTAAGTCCCAAATTTTAATGAAATTTGCCTTTCTTTCTTAATAGTTTGTATTTTTTGAGCTTTTTTGCGCTTTTAGGGTTGTTTTTTTTTCTTTATAGAGATATCGGGATTTTCTTTTCCCTTTTTTTTTTTGCATTTTAAAGCACTGTTTAAAATTTTTAAGCACTTTTCAATAATTGCAGATGGTATTGTAACCAGATTGCAATAAAAATGGGACAGTCAGGCATACTTATTTGTCAAGTCACGCGCGACTTCACAAACGGAACGAATGGACCACGTGTGACGTCAATGTGCAGGTCAAAAAGGGTTACCATGTCCACTCTTGGTGACGTCGCAATTTGACGTTACAGAAAAGTGGTCTTGCGACCTGATCGAGGCCGCAAAATCGAAACAACGCCGCCGCCTCAAAGCCATTATTTTTTTTTGACATTTCTATCTAAAAAGGATAGGTCTGCGACAGTGACCTGTCTCACAACAGAAGCATCCATTTCAACTGTAGCCCAGAGATTTTGTATGGGTGAACTGTATACCAGGAATCCTGCTGTTTACATCCTTTTGACTGTGAAACACAGAAAGGACCGTCTTGCATGGTGTTGAGAGCACCTGCCTTGGGCAAAGCACGATTGGGAACGGGTTACCTTCAAGGTGAGTCACGATTCAGTCTTAACAGTGACTCCAGATGTGTACTCATCTGGAGAGAGCCTACGACTCGATATCTGCCCTCTAACATTGTCGAAAAAGACTACTATGGTCTAGGTGGTTTGATGATCCTGAGCAGACATCACGGCAGAAGGGTATACAAATCTTCATGTGTTCGATATATGTACTCTGATAGAGACCCTAATGTGATACTGATTCTGTATGTGAGACTTTTCCGTGGATTATATGGACCGAATCTCATCTTAATGGACGATAACAATGGGCTCAGTTGTTGGAAGAATACCTCTAATCGGAGGATATTAAAGGATTGGAGTTTCCTGCGATGTCCTCTGTGGCCTACCACTATAAATATTAAATACCAAATCACTAGTATAAAAGACATGTTAACTTGATTCTATCTTGAGGTACCTTTTGATAGATGAAGGTTGACATAGTCGATAATTAAATCCCTTCAATGGCGACCTGTGGACGCGATATATACGTCAACATTGAAGGGATTTAGTTATCGACTATGTCAACCTTCATCTATCAAAAGGTACCTCAAGATAGAATCAAGTTAACATGTCTTTTATACTAGTGATTTGGTATTTAATATTTATAGTAGTAATTACGCCACACCTCTAACCTCAATCCCATTGAACACGTATGAGACTCCCTTGGACGCTCACTTGCACCTCGAAAATCAGCTCCAATGACCCCCAATGAGCTCAAGTGTCCATTGATGCAAGAATGGATGCGGTTCTCGCAGGGATTGATAAGGACACTGGTAAACAGTATTAATAAGCCAAATTGCGAGATTTGTGTAGGTGTTAGAGGCGATCATACATCCTATTATACAATTTTTTCTCTGACAGACTGGGTGCCGGTCAGATGCTGAGCTGGACATGTGACCATTATTTAAGATACATGTTATGACAATTTTTGTTTTCCCATATATTGTTTGTCTTATGTTGGATAATATTTTTTATTGCCTAAAAAGTAATGATTAAAAAATAATTTCTTTTTATTTTTTTGACAGTGTAATTTAACTTATAGCAAACTAGTGAAATTAAGGAAAGAATTGAAGATTTTTCTATAAGTTTACATACAAATATGAACAAATGCAACTTAAATAATCGAAACAGGATTATATTGCCGAAAATGCGCATAAATTGTTTTAGAACTAAAATTTTGAAAAATTAAAAATAGTGCATTAATAACAAATAATTTAATACAATCATTATTTTATGATTAAATTGTTTTCTTAATTTTCTTATACTCATTTGCAGAATAGTTTTCAAAGTATAACTTTAGATTTTAGAATGAATAAAGGGCAAAAACTGGGTAAGGAGAGAAAGACGGAGTTAGATGCTTTAAAGAGAGAAAAAAAAGCAACTTCTAAAAGTTCATTTATATAGTAAATAATACAATTTTAATTCCAGAAATTGGTAAAATTACTTACCTATCAAATGGATCATGGCACAAAGTTCTTTTTACAACCAAATGCACTACAGTAAAAGATCATATTTTAGAATTTTATCCATTAAATTCCATTCCGATTTTCTTCCATTGCTAAAAAACAAAGGGAAATGGAACATAGAAAATTTCCCTCTGGAATCGCTCACCAGTCTTTTATTGTTTGGAATGAACTGAACTGGCTGAATTTCTTTCCAAGTTTTCAATAGAAAATATTTGCAGAGCAAACCTCCCATGACTAGTCGTCTTTTACAGGGATCGGTCTTTTTTTTTCTTCTCAAAAATGATAAAATAACGGCCAACTCTCTGAATTTTACGGAAATCCCTTGGAGGTATGGTTTGAAAAGAAACAGAATAAAAATTTTGGTTTTATAAATGTTAGACAAGTCAAGTAAAGTATTCGTAATTATGATCACTTTAACAACTTAAATAAGCAAGAAACTCGAAAGTAATTATAAATATTCGAATTAAAAACAAGATTTAAGCTATTATTTCGGAAATATTTAAATTCATAATACGTCAAAATTTGATCAAAATAATTTGCATCCATTTTCTTATTAGATTGAAAATTATTCTTAATGGCATATTTAAGAACTGTATTGATAAAATAAATTCTCGATATACCAAGCATAATTTTATTTAATTTTTTTTTTTTTTTGATAGGAAGGTAATATTTTACCCTTTGTGTGTGGTGTAATACCTATCCGAACTTAATGTTTAAAATTTCTAAAAAATGAGTGAATGATTACTTTAATGATTAATTAATACCAATTTGAGTTAAATTTTAACACCAATAATTGATAGAACTTACACCAACATTATTAGTGAATAAGGTTGTGTTTTTTGGAGCCCCGTAACTTTGGCGAAAAATTATTGTAAGTTTAACTAATGCGTGTATGAAATAATGGTGTTTCAAACGCATAACGAATGTTTTAGGATTATTATTGGAAGTTTAAATTTGAATAATTCTGCAATTTCCAGATAGTGACAATATGGGAGCTAACATGACGGTTTGTTTGCATTAAAGTGAACTGGGGAAATGCGAGTTCTTGCCGGATTTAATTGACGAATTGGTGATAGTTTAAACCAAATAAATTTCAATCCGCTTTAAGCTTTGATAAAAATGTACTGATTGTTGCGGTTTATTTGTCAAGTAATATCAATCTTATGTATCAAGTAACATCAATCTCATATTGTTATAAAAACATATAAACTTAACTGCGAAATATGGTCAGGAGAGCTGCCTAAGTTAGGACCCCTTAATGTTAATTTTACCTGTATGAGTATGTTACTATATCTCGAGAACTTTTTATACAAAACGGAAAATTTTTGAACATAGTTATAAAATTATCTTTTCCAACGATAATTTCATGCAAAAAGTAACCTTGAGCTTATATTTATTATTTTTTAATTATTTTATTTAGTTATGGTCGAAAAAATTTTGAATTGTAAAGTATACAATTTTTTGCATCATTTTAAAAATTTTAATTACATGGAAAAATACAAAATCTGACAATGTCGATTGAATAATTCCAGAGAAATTGAACTTCAAATTACTCAGGTATTTAATTTTAGATTTCTCAGAAACAATCGAACTAACATTTCTCAGATTTTGTATTTTTTAATGTAAAATTATATTCCTTAAAATGATGAAAAAAATTTTACACCTTACAACTGAAAATTTTTTCGATCATTATTAAATTAAATAATAAAAAATAATAAATATTTACGAGAAGTTCTTTTTGCAGGGAATTATCTTTGGAAAAAAAGAATTTTATAATTGTTTCTCAAAATGTGTTCAATTTGCTTAAAAAGTTCTCGAGATATAGCGAGATACGCAAACAGTAAAATTAATATTAAATTGTTCAAACTTTCGAAAGCTCTCCATACCAAATTATAGGGACTATATTTCTCAGATTGCGGTTACCCCCTATATTTTGGGGGAATCCGAATCAGTCAAAAAAGGGTATTTGTATTCAGAGAAAGTACGTTTTTTTTGTCTGATTTCGTAACTTAAAATATCGTCTGTATTTATTAATTAGCATATTTAAGGTCGTCCTCTAGCCATTTCGATTGAATCATAGAACATGAAGATCCAATTACTAAATCAAAAGTAATTCAGGGTGGTCCTTTTTTTTTCTTTTGAGCTCTACATATAATGCATCCTACGTTTATGATCCTTGTTTTACATTGTATCACGAAAATCACTTTAATGATTCTTATGTGTATCACATCTTACTGCAATTAAAATTTTACTATACTGAAAAATGAAAATGGTAGTTGCTGCGTTGCGCCAAGTAGTGTAAAAGAACACTCTATTTGTTTCACTACACCAGGAACTACCCTTGGGATTGACTTATTGGAACCTTTAGTAGGAAGACAACTTTGGGGTAAAGTTGCCTCCAATTTTCGTTCTTCAGTTACACTACAATAATAAAAAGTGTATTGCAAAATTTTTACAAAAATTTAGAACAAACTACGTGTTTTTAAGAGGGGGTGATATAAGCCATCGAGAGAATTAATATTCACCTAAATACAATAGTTTGCAAACCACGTAGGGTGGTAAAAAAATGGTTGGTTCTAATGCCACTTGTCACACGGACAAGCCTCCTTGGAAAAACCGAGCAAATTTTAGGCAGAGTGTGCGATTCTTGTTTTTCAGTGGCGTCATTTATGGCCAAGATTCGAATTCTGCCACACGATACGTTACACCTGTTTGTAAGGCGGACCCATTCATGCATCCATTCATTCATCCACAGATCGTAATTTTGACCTGAATCAGAGAACGATCGATCTCCAATCCAGTACCCCCAGAGGTATTGATTTATTATGGGAACATGGATGACTTTGCGACTCGACAGAATTTACCGTGCATCAGTCACCAACTACACGGGGAGTCTTCTGCCGGCGGGGTTCGAACCTACGAACTCTCGGACATGGGCCCAGCGCCCTACCGACCAGGCTGTCCCAGCCAAAGAAAATAGTGAAATACCTTAGAAGGTTTCGAATTCAGAGAGGAATATTACTGCAAAAAATACTACAGAAAATATTTATTTCATTCATTACTTCAAGAGTTATTCGTAGTATCACCTGCAGGCGTTATTGAGCAGTCAACAATGACATACAAATTATTCCCGGATGAGCTGGAAAACCACGTGATCTGGTGTTGATGTCTGGTGAAGCAACAGTATTTAGTACAATGAGATAATACTGTGTGTCAACATGCATCGCACGGTTTTATAGCTAGTTTCATCCTCTCAATGTCTTTTCTATGATAAATCTTCATCCTCTTATTTGCCTTTTCATTTAATCGTTTAGATATACCTTGCATAATGTGAAAATCTTTCTGAAAAATGATATGTGCATGGCAGCAGAAAAACAAGCCGACAACCCTGAATAACTTTTGGTCTAAAGATCGGTTTTTCATGTACAGGTAATCTTATTGAGTCTAGAGGCTTAACTTTAAATATGTAATTAATTGGTACATACGATATTTTAAGTTACTGAATCAGACACTAAGAAATGCTCTTTAAATTATACATTTTCTTCCACAGTTTTTATTCTTGATCTTTTAAAATACTAATGTTTAATAATTATTTAAATTTTTGTGTATTTCGTATCTTCATGAAAATCGTATTTTCAAATTTCAATTTTTAAAGAACTAGTCGACTGATTCACTTTACATTTTGAGACTTCTCATTCAAAAATTACATATATTAGATCGGTATAAAAAAATTGCATTCTTTACAATTCAGAAGAATGCGACGCATATATATATATATATATATATATATATATATATATATATATATATATATATATATATATATATATATATATATATATATATATATATATATATATATATATATATATATATATATATATATATATATATATATATATATATATACCTCCAACTGCTACGGAATTTCCGTAGTTTCAGAAATCTTCTTTTCTGACGATAGCAAAATTAATGTCTTAATATTTAAAAAAAATTAATTTTAGCGTAACTTGTCCACTATTACTTATAAAAGTGCAGGCCATATGGCTAGATTCTTAAGTTCTGATAAAAGTTTTATGAGAGATCCATTTGCTTTAAAAATTTCTACTTTGGTTCGCTACCACTAGAAAGAATTATTTTCAAAATCCTCATAAGTTGGAGGGTATATATATATATATATATATATATATATATATATATATATATATATATATATATATATATATATATATATATATATATATATATATATATATATATATATATATATCACAATTTTTAATTAATTGGAGACATGAATAAATAGTGTTACTTTATTATATTTTTAATTAGCACTTAAAATCACGAACAATTAAAAAGATGTATGTTTAAATTTTATTACGAAAAATTAAAAATAGTAATTATTGCAAACACTAAAATCTACCAAGAGGTAGAAAAAAGAAGAAAACCTTTTTAGTATATATCATTAAGTTAAGAATATACGCATTTAATTGATACTTAAGTATAAAAAAAATTTCTTGAATGGACAGTACGATACTACCTAGAGTAATTAGCGATAAATTAAATTGTCGTCATTGTGTTACCTCCCTAAGCTATCTATTTTTTATTCTTTGAAATCATTAAAAAATTATATTGGTTTAGAAATTTCGAATTTAATCTTATAATGAGTATCTTGAGATAGCGGCATTCATCCTTTGATGTAAAATCAATATTCCATATTTAGTTTCGAAAAAAAAATTAACGGCCTTCTTTGTCAAAGTAAAGCATCTTTCGAATTGTAATCAAGCTAATTATCTGGAATAAAGAAATGCGAAAAACATATTTGTCTGCGAAAGTTATGGATATGTCTGCTTTTTGAAAAGAATTGAGTTAATTTTTAAATCACATAAATGTATTTACTTACTTACTCCAATTAAATCATACTTTTTTTTATTATTTAGAATGCTTTATTTCTAAGCAATATACGCATATAGTATACTATAAATAATTTATTACGGAAAACGCGAACAATTTTATGTTATGAAAAATTATACTCAAACATCCTTTATTTTACTACTAATGATCTTTTATCTTAAATTTTTGCACACAATCTAAGGAAAATTTTATGCATAAAATTAATTTTAGAATTACTTATTGCTTTTATGACTTGATTTACTAACGTTCATAAAATTCTGAACTGTATGTTATAAAAAATTTTGTACCAATTTATTCTACGCAACTGTAAATAACAAAATATAAAATTTGTAGGAAGTCTGTCGAATAATTCTTGAGAACTGAAAACTTCGAAACATACCATTTTTGAAATGGTGAAATACACAATAAATTAAATAACATTAACCCTTTCCATCCGACTTTTGAATGATTAGAATTTGACTATGAAAAGTAGTTTAATGTTGAGATGCTAAAAGAAGTCGATGGGGGACGAAATCTAATCTTCGAGACGTACACGGTAAAAAGTACCGGTACAAAGTATTGGCACTTTGGGTGCATCGTCCGTAAAATCCTTTTTTTTTTCATGAAATACTGTACCGTAATTTTAACAGAAATATTTATTAAATTTAAGTGGTTCAGAGATTTTACGATAATTATCCCTGCAAAATTTACAGCATATCAGATTTTTTTGTTCCGCAACATGTTCAGTTAAAAATGAATTTAACAGTAAAGGCAGCCTAAGTGCCGGCACCTTTTATCGTAATTTGTTTAAGAATTTTTTGCAGTGTGCATTACGACCAAAAAAAGTTTAACGGGCAGGATCTTGGCAGCCCTCTGCCAATTAAACTATTTAGACCATAATATTCATATTGAGATTTCACGTGCTATTTTGGTGTTCAAGAAGCCCATTCCGTCAAAGAGAAAAGGGATATTGGCCGAGTTCTGCACTACAATTATGCACAATAGACTAGCCTTGCAAACAATAAGATTGAGATCTAGGTGACAGGGAAAAAGGAACGAACCATATTGAATAACTTTAGATCCTAATGATCGGATTTTCACACATTAAGACTCAATCTTAATAGTTCGAAAAGGTAGCTTCAAATATGCGAAATTCCTTCATAATAGTCTCCTTTATCCTCCTTAAAACGTCTCAAAGAGGCGTTTTAAACTCAAGTCAACTCAACTCAGGTCAAGTTAAAAAAAAAGTATTCTCTTCTGCAAAAAAGAATTAACTAATTTATGTTAAGACATGTACATAGAATTTATGTTAAGAGTAAAAGGACAGTTCTCATTGTGCAAAAATGTTACAAAATGTTCCAGGAAACATCATGGAACATAAACATAGTATTTTTTATAAAATTAATGCATTTAACGCTGATGTGACATGCAATAAAACTAACTATAAATGACAATAAAATAAACAACATAAAGTTGCATCTTTTTGCGGGTTAATTTTTTTGTACAAATTATGTAATTGCTAGTAAATATGTAAGAATACATATCACTTATATATTTTATATATTTCATTTCACTTATACATATTATAGCTTTAAACGGAGTTCTAGATATCGTAAATATGCAAATATTACAATTTCGAAATAATTCTATGTCAAAAATAATTGAATAAGCAATCTTGTTTTGCTGTTATAAAATATTTATCAGTAGTGAATAGTTACTGTAAAATAATATTTTTTATTACAAATTGTTCGAGGAAGAAAGAAAATTAGATTATTCATTTAATTTTCTTCTCATTAGAGAAAAATATTACATACATATTAATTTCAAAAATGACTGTATATATAATCTACACGGACTTCACACAATATCGAAAAATATTTGCTTACTTGATAAACTATACTTGATAAACTGCATAAAATACTTGATGTGTACTTGCTATATTTGATAAATTGTATAAAATGTAATTTTTCTGACAGTAGTTTATGTAAACATTTCAAAACTTGTGATGAAGTAAATTTATTTTAAAATGACTATGTAATATCACTATGAGGTATTTTTCTATATATTTTATCCTCAAAGGATTTTCTTAGTACTTAACGGGAAGTAAGAGGAAACCTAAAACTATTTTTCTTCAAAATAAATGTTGTTTGCTCAAGACAAGCATTTTGTTTCTTCTAAACATAAAATATGGAAGCATATTAGAAATGTTCAGACAAGATATAAACTGTCCTATACTCAAACATTATGTATAAAGCTTAAGAAGATAAATTGCATTTATCTTAAATTTAAAGAGAATTATCCTTTTTACAAGTAAAGGGTTTGAATTGGATTCTGCTTTAAATTTAAAAATACTGCGTATGCAATGAATAACATTTTAAGCAATACGAGTACATATTTCAATAATAAATGTAGCAAAATGTATTTTTTAGATCTAAACAACTTTTTACTATATTTTCTTAAATATATCATGCTAAGACACATAAACAAGCTTCAAAAAATGCTTAAATTTTATCATTTTTACTTTATAAATGAATAAACTAATTTTTCCTTAGACATTTTATCGCCCTATCTTCTAAGCACACAAGACCTACCTATCAACATTGTCCTATCTTTTCAACTTTGTGTTATAAGATGTCTGCAAATTTCATCATTTTAATATTACTTTGTACTCATTATTGAAGGTTTATATAATAGTTAAAAAATTATTCATTTAATAAACGCAAGCTATTATATAGTACAAAGGTGGAACTAGCTTTGACATTATACAAAATTACTACAGTGGAACATAGCAACATTAATCTATATAACATAAAATAATCTATCTAAATAACATAAAAACATAATAGTCTAACACAGTTTTCCATTGTTCTCGATGCATTATTATTTATAACATAAAAACTTAATAGTCTAACATAGTCTTCCATTGTTGTCGATGCATTATTATTTATAACATAATAGTCTAACACAGTTTTCCATTGTTGTCGATGCATTTTTATTTATAACATAAAAACATAATAGTCTAACACAGTCTTCCATTGTTGTCGATGCATTATTATTTATAACATAATAGTCTAACACAGTTTTCCATTGTTGTCGATGCATTTTTATTTATAACATAAAAACGTGATAATCTAACACAGTCTTCCATTATTGTCGATGCATTATTTATAACATAAAAACATAATAGTCTAACACAGTCTTCCATTGTTGTCGATGCATTTTTATTTATAACATAAAAACATAATAGTCTAACACAGTTTTCAATTGTTGTCAATGCATTTTTATTGGCTGAAAAATCTCATTCATTTCCATATTAGTTTGATTGTCATCAGCTTAAAATTAATAAAAGTCCTAAAGGTTTTGCTTTTCCATAAATATTTCTGCATTCTTAATTCCTATACCTCTATTATTATGCTTTTGGTTTAAGAGTTTACAATTAAGAGAATTGTTGATGTTTTTTTTAATTATTATTATAACGTAATTCTGCTCTACATTTTGAGATAAAATTATTTATAAAAGTGTCTAATCTTAAAAAACGATTTGATAATTATTACATTTGAGCAAATAACATTAATGCATTGTTTTAAATTACAGTTAAAGAGATTCGTTAAATAATTTAGAACTTGACGATTAGGTTCATACACAATGTGAGGCAAGCAAAAATAGTGTTTAATATATTTTGGCCCGTTTGGCAAGCGAAAATATTAAATTATGGTTGAGAACTCTCCTAATTTGTTAGAATAATATAATGTAATAACAATATAAATTTTATCTTAAAAAATAACTACTTAGAAAAATTACTTCTGTTCACCAATAAATATTTATAATACTAATAGATAAAAATATTTGGACGTGAGAAATGGGGGCACAAGCATACGTAAGCGGAACTCTTTTTTGTACACACACGTTACGTAAATAATTTCCACTTTTTTATGTAACCCTCGTTGAACAGCTGACCCAATATTGGGTTTACCGCTATAAATGTTCAACGCCATAGCCTCGCAGTTTTAAACCTTATCCATAAGACAAGGGAATTCAAGCCTGGGAAGAAATTTGAATATATGGAGAAATTTTTGATGGAACTTATCCACAGTTGCGTTACGTGAAAAAGAAAGCCACGATAACCTCATAAGCTCAGCCTGACGTCAAGGACCACTCCTCATTTTCACATTTTGTGAAAGAAACTGTTTTCTGCCATGAAACAACAATTACTGCAAAGCAATCATCGGGAGTCGCGATGGCTCAGGAGATAGAGCGTTCGCCTTCCAATGGAGTGAACCGAGGTTCGATCCCGGCGTTGGTTGGTCGATACGAATTCTACATCCGGCTCGCACCGACCACAGCGTTGACGTGAAATATCCTCAGTGGTAGACGAGTCATGACTTAGAGTCCCTTTGCCGTCAGGCTAACCGCAGGAGGTTCTCGTGATCTTCCTCGCCATGTAACGCAAATGCGGATTAGTTCCATCAAAAAGTCCTCCACGAAGCCAAAATTCTCCCAATACTTGCTCCAGGAGTTCCCTTGTCTTCTGGATTGAGTTCAAAATTACAAGGCTACGGAGTTGACCTTTAGTAGTCGTAAACCCTAAATTTGGGTCGGCTGTTCAACGACGGTTATGAAGAATAAAATAAAATAGCAATCATCGGGATTGGTGAGCAGCAGTTGTCAGGGGACTTAGCCATCTAGTTGATCATAAAATTAATGTAGTTTTTAGTCTAACTTATATTTCAATAAATTTTAAATCAGATTATTTAATTTTAGAGAAAGGGAGTAATTTGATGAATGACTGAGTTTGAGATAAAATAACATTTTATAATGAAATAGAATCAAACAATCGGAGATAAATTACTCAGATTGAAAAAAATATATAATCGTAAGACATAAAAAGAAAAGTCTTTATAAGTCTGTAAAAATTTCGTGAAATTAAAACCTTTCTTTTTTTTTCACAATATTGACAAAAACACTTTTATTTAAAACTCTGAATAAACTTTTGAGTGCATAAAAAGCTGCACAATACTTGTCAAATATTTATTGTATCTGCTTATTTCAACCAATTTCATGAATCTTAATGTGAATATTAAGTGTGGTTCAATCAAAACGTTTTTATTTCATATCACTTAGCATTTATTTTCGTCGTTATGCATAACAATTTCAAAAATATCTTTGGGCTGTTTAACTAAGGCATCACACATTTTTTATTCAAGCGACATGAATTTAATTCCTATGTTTATTTTCTTTCTAGGATGTTGACGTAAGTTTTTCTATAACACTAATTTCCCAGTTTATATTTTTTCCGCAGAAGTGCATTTATTCATTGCTTTGATTTAAGCTACTTTTTCAAGCCCATGACTCAAGAAACATAATTTTCTATACAAATGATCTAAAGAGCTAGAAATGATTTGCTTTGAAATCAAATACTAATGGCTAAATAATAACCATACATCTTTAAAAAAATAAATAAACCCTACCGGAGGTTTTGAGGTCCTCATCTGGCGTCATAGAATTGACGTGACTATTTCTTCTTTTAACGCTCCAGGTTTGTTTATGCCACGTATCACATAAGAGACGAGCCTTTCGAGGCTCAAGATCACACGGACGTCATCTCAATTCGGTACTCTTGTATTACATGTCATACTCTCACATTTGACGATTCAACAATCTTTGAGCTGTACTTAGTCAATTTTGAGAATCATTTCGTCACGATTTCACCTAACTTAGGACGAAACGAGAACTTTGAAATAAATGACGAAAATGTTTCCTCAGCTCGGAAAATCATCGCAGTGCAATGTGATTGTTAACTAAAATGAAGAATAGAAAATCGAAACTAGAATGACGAGATAAACCCACCGGGCTGTATGGTGGTCAGAGAGTTAACTTCATACCAGGAAAATCATGGGTTCGAAATCCTGCTTCTTGCAGGGATGCAATTTTTCTCTCTACCTTGTGTTGTTGAGATGACATTGATCCATCTCTGGGGTGCCCTCGGAAAAAGTAACCAACAATGATAACATGAGGCACTACGTGAGTCGCATGGTGTTTTTCTTTCTTTTTTCTTTCGTAAAAAAAGAAATAATGACGAAACTTTGCTTTATTTTCGGCAAAAATTCGTTTCCTCGAGAAAGTGGCGGTATATATTTCGTCACTTCAAGGAAGTGTTCTCTCAGAGCATATACCAGGAAATGGTTCCGTCAAAAATAAAGTTTCGTGAAAGATGTTTCCAATTTTTACTATGTAGGGAAGCACTCTTTCTTCTTTCACCAGTCTTGAACGTGTTAGTAAAGTTTTTAATTGATGTCTCGATAAAATTAAAATTAAATATCTAGTTTTTATCTTTAATAACAATTTTAATTTATTCGGCAGGGCTGTCTGCGAGATTCTCAAGATATAATATCTGCTCCTTTCCAAGTTTGTAACCTTTCCACTGAATCTCAAGCATTTCATAAAAATAAAAAAATTCACTCTTCAAACTAATTAAGGGTGGATGAATTGTGACATAATAAATAGAAGAGGAAAATAAATAGAAATAGAAGAAAGAACATAAATGGAAGAAAAAAATGTGTTACATATTTGCCTGAAATTAAAAGGTTAATTTTTGGCATAAAAATTTGCAAAAAATTGAGATTTATTTATTGAATTTGATAATATTCTTATAAGGACGAAAAAACAAACAAAAATTGAAATTTTTAAGGAAGTTTATTAACTTTTGAAATATTTAAGTTATTTGTCCTTCTAAAGCCTAGATTGTTTTAATAACAATATTGTCTATGTAATTTAATTTTTTTTCCACTGGTCACTCGTATATTAACTTTCGCCATTCAGGTATCAGAAGGGCAAATTTGTTGACTACTCTCCCAAAGGCACCATATTAGGTGGGTCAACGTTGCTTCCGCAGTAAGAAGGACAGATAGTACAGAGAAGGAACGAGCATCCATGCCTTATCCGGAATTCGAACCCGGAACCGGTCATCGTTATTTAAAAGTATAGCTTTGCCATGAGACACTTGAACGTTTTTTTATGTTAAAGAAGGTTTGAATTACATTGCTAAGCAAGCTATACCGTTGACGAAATTGATTATAAAAAATCAACTGTGAAAAAGGGTATTCAACAACTTTCAAAAGCTTTTCTAAAAATGCGCCAATTCTCTAGTACTTTTCGCCATTTTTCTGATGCTTTTTTCAAGAATTAAAGTTTCGCATGTTGTTAAGTAAGTCAGGATTCAGTATATTAATAGAATATATCACTTCATTTTCAAAAGCTATCAAGCGACTCTGTGCAATCCTGTGCAATCAGAGTTATTTATATAACTCTGATATTATAGTTATATATTTTTGTTAAGATGTCCCTACCTTTTGATTTTAGGTTGAAGTTTTGATTTGCATATTTTGATATTTTTTGTACTTAAAATTTTGATGATATTATATTATTCGAAAGCAAGACGCCTTTTAAGCAAAGGTAGACAATAAAGGGGTCACTATATAAGATTAGGAGAAATAGCACTTGATTTTAGAACTTCTATGGATTTCTTTCTCATACATTTAAAGCAACAAAGTTATGCGAGTCGTGGTTTTGAGCTGTAATTTAAAGCTACACTTTTGCCACTTTTTAAGTTTTCTAAAATATAATATATTAAAGTTTAGGCTAATGGAAACGAGCTTAGGTGATTCTAAAACAATTTCCAGCATTAATTGCAAGAAAAAAGATATCTATCATAATTCTAAAAACAGATAAATGTATACAATTCTCATACCTTTCAAAAACTGCTATCTGCAGAACAGTATTTATATAGTTATGCCCAAAAGAATGTATTGAAGAATCTAAAATAACGTACGTTTTTTACAGCGAATTCTGAATACCTTGACGGCCTTGTATTTTGCGTGCGAAGAAAGGTGCTGTCTAATAGAGTGAAAATCTTCCATCAGTTTATTCATCAAAAATTAATTAAAGTGGATTAAAATAATATTTAGAATTTTCTCTCTCCGTCTCCACCAATTCGACAGTTGAGTTCGGTCGAAGGATGAGAGACTTTACTTTTAAAGAATTCCAATAAATATTTTGGAATAAATTTCCTCCTGTCACACAATTGAACCCTAACTTTGCCTTTCTGCTCTCATAAACGCTATTTACGCTTCCTAATACTCCCTTATAAATCTATTACAATTTTTCGGATGTGTTAAAAATTTCAAAAATGTATTATATGAACGAACCATGCAATTATTAAAGATCTCAAATAGTGGACTATTTTCAGAAACATTTTAATTCGATTCATTATTGTGCCGATATTACAAAGCTAAAAATTAACATTCTGTGGAGTTTGTATCGCTATATTGCATAAAAAGTTGACGGTCTAAACTCCTTTCTCATTTTCGTTGTTGATAGAATCCCTTAGCCTAGATTTGATGGACTACTTAATTTATAAAGAAGAACAATTAAATAATATGAAAAAAAATTATGAAATGAATGGTTTATTTTCTGTATATTTTATTTTTTATTACCAGAATTACGTCTTTCCTACTGAAAATGTCAGTAACACAGAGTAAAGAACTTTTACCAGAATTTTTTCTCAGTGTATTTTATGTGTTACAATTATAAAATGGTGACTTTTTAATAAATTTAATTCATTATTATAACAATTTTTTTGTTAAATTGTGTTTAGTGAAACTATGAAATTAAAATAATTAAAAGAATATTACTATTTAAAATTTTAAATCAATACTTAAAAAAGACTTTTCGTACTCCGACAAAATAATCTCTGTTGCTAACCATTTAATAAGAACAAAACTCTGCGCTTAAAGCTGCAATAGTAATCAAACCAAATCAAAAGATTTCAACTTTATCCAAATAGAAATCGAAACTAAATCTCCTATTAAATTTGTCTGTCTTAAAATTAATTCATTTTAAAATTTGTTCGGGGTGATGTCAAAGCAATCCGGCACTTAGTGCAAGTGCTAAGCGTTTTCTGACCCTGTATATACGAGAGGCTCCTCCAGTGACCACTGGCGAAGCATGATGTGCAAATCTGCTGGCTTCTAGGTCCCTCAAACAGCAGAACATTCCCAAGGCAAATACCAATAGAAAACTACTTCTGCAAGACCAATTATATGTTAATACTGTGAAACATTTTGGGGCTCCTATGTTTAAAATTCATTTATTCATTCACTGTTTGATTTGCAATCATTTTTTCACGAGGATTATCTTAGGGGTTGGTGAACGAAGCAAGTACGGGTGAAACCTCCAGTTTGTAATAATATTGTATTAAAATCCAACAGTGGGGCCGGGAAAGCCTAGTTGGTAGGGCGCTGGACTTAAGTTCGTCAGAACGGGAGCTCGGATCCAGCCGGCCGATGACTCCCCCCATGAAGTAAATGGTGACTGATGCGCGTTAAATCTGTCGGTTTACAAAGTCCCCCACGTTCCCATAACAAACTGAACCTTTGGGGGTACTGGATTGGAGATTGATCGTTCTCTAGTTCAAGTCAAAATTACGATCTGTGGATGAATGAATGGATGTACGAATGAGTCCGGCAGAGGTGGAATTCTCGACCATAGATGGAGCCAGTGGAAAACAAGAACAATCGAACCACTATTGCCTTAATGGCCTACGTCAAGAACAACAAAAACCAACAGTTTAGGATGGTATCCTATGTAATCATCAAAAACATAGTATATCTTTTTCCATATCCGTAAACATAATACTGAATAGAAATGTTCTATGAAATTGTCCTAAAAAGTTATTGATTCTGACTATTAGTTATATGTTTATCAATTTATGTACATAACATCTCATTTTTTATGCGCAAAAGAAATTAGATAAATTAATGCAAGATCGATGAAGATAAATTACAGGGAAATTCTCAAATGATGAATGAACTTCTATGATCTATCTCCTTAGATTGATTATCAGTAGGCACGCGGAGCCTAACTCAAAACCTACACAACACTCCCTGACATTTAACTTCAGAAGCAATTTCTATTCCGTTCTACCATCTGTTCTGATGTCTCATCTATTTCCAAACTTGCAACAAAGAAAATAAGAAAACTGTTCTTTAGAATGAATTTATCTGTTCTACACTTTGTTATTACTGACAAACAGTTCTCTGTTGAGAATTGAATGGAACAGGGATTCGAGTTTAACTTATGCTTTTAGAATACAAATAAGTGATTGTGTGTGTGTTTGTTTTCATTTTGATTTTTGAGAGAAAATAAAGTTTAAATTTCTAGTATTTAAAAGAAAAGTGTTTTAAAAAATGGTAACTAATATCTGAATGAAAGTACAGTCAAAGCTAATATTTATTTATGTATCTACGTTTTTAAGATCCTATAGTTGTCTAACAAAGTCAATAAATAAGAAGTATTGCTTTGACACAGAATTTTTACTAAACATATTTTTCAAATTTTTTTTCATTATTTTGTATTAATTTAGCTCAAAATAAAACAAAAATGCTATATTTAGAATTTTAATAGTTTGTGGTTTGGAAGCACTAGCATGGAATACCGGTACCTTTTTCTGTGTTAGAAGTAAAATCTTTCAAACACAGCTCACATCCAAAGAATACATTTTCAAATTTCTAATTACAGTTATCTAATTACAGTTAGAAACAGTAATTTCTCACTGAAATTTCTTCAATTTACAAAATTAATTATTGATAAATTGTTGAATATGAATAAAAAAAAATCGTACTACACTGCTTATCATAAATTAAGGAAAAATCACAAAAATAGCGATAACTCTTTCAAAAGTAAGCCAAACCGTGCAAAATTTGCATATGTTGTCCACTAAGAGTAGCTGAGTAAAATTGCAATATGCAAATTAGTGGCGCTGCACTCGGCTTACGTCATCTGCCTGGAGCATAAAAGTCCAAGTTTGAGAGAAAGCACACAAATTTTACTGTGATTGCGACATTGAAAATCTGAGATAGCCAATTCGTAATAATGACCTCTAGGCATCATTTGCCTGAAGAACTACGATGGAGAGCCATCGGGAGACTAGAGGCAGGGCAGAGTCAATCAGAAGTGGCCAGATGGCTAAATGTGAGTCCATCTGTGGTTCATAGACTTTGGAGGCAATTTCAAACCACAGATTCGGCATCTAGGAGGTTCAGTCAAGGACGGCCAACTGTTACGACCAGTGCCGATGACCGATATTTGACATTAAGTGCACGCAGGAATAGAACCGCTACTCCGACACATCTTAGATCCTCTCTTGCTGCAGCCACCGGAAGGTTGGTGTCAACGTCAACTGTGCGCAGAAGGCTCCACGAAGGTGGTCTGTATGCGAGACGACCAGCCATTTGCGTGCCGCTCACATCACGCCATAGGAGAGACCGTTTGCAGTGGGCCCGACAACATGTCCACTGGACGTCAGATCAATGGAGGCCTGTTCTCTTTACGGATGAGTCCAGGTTTAGTCTAGAAAGTGACAGTAGACGTTATTTGATATGGAGAGAACCTGGGACCCGTTATCATCCATCAAACATCCGTGAAAGAGATGCATACGGAAGAGGCAGTGTCTGTGTTTGGGGAGGCATATCCTTAGGAGGGCGCACATACCTCCATGTCTTTCCAAGGGGAACCGTGAATGCTCAGGTTTATCGAGACAACATCCTTGATGCTTATGTGCGCCCATATGCCGGGGCAATTGGTGATTGCTTCCTGTTACAGGACGATAATGCAAGACCACACAGAGCTCGCATTGTTGATGATTATCTTCAACAGGAAACAATTACTCGCATGGAGTGGCCAGCTCGATCCCCGGACTTGAATCCTATCGAGCACGTTTGGGATGCTCTAGGGAGGCGTGTATCTGCCATCAATCCGCCCCCTCAGACCCTTGCCACGCTTGCAACTGCTTTACAAGAGCAATGGCTCTCACTTCCTATTGAACTGATAGACCGCATAATTGAAAGCATCACACATCGCTGTTTGTGCTGTATTGCTTCTAGAGGCAATCATATTCCATATTAAAGGTACTTTTTCTATTGCAAACCGATACTTCCAATTTGTTTATTTTATACATGTGCTAATTTCTATACTACTATTAATGTCTGATAATTTCTTTTTATGTTGTTTAATACCTTACTATGTGTTGTATATTGTGGGTAAGTTTCATAAAATTCCATGTGTAATTTCTTGAGTTATCGCGATTTTTGTGAATTTTCCTTAATTTATGATAACCAGTGTACTTTTTTTAGAATTTTATATATTTTAGTGCAAATATTCCGAAAACTAACAGATATTTTTAGTAACTATTAGACTATCTATATATATATTTCTCTTACACGGCGACAAAAAAAGCCTCATTACAACTTCCCGAATGGCAAAGTTAGAAAATCGACCTATGATTGCCGCTAAAAATGTCACATGCCAAATCTGTCTTAGGTAGCTCAACATATAGCGCTTTTAAAAACGGAAACTGAAATAACCAAAGAGAGCATTCCCACCAAGTGTGATCTGCTGATGACAATCTAAACAATATGGAAATGAATGAGGGAAAACTGGATCCTACCACGTGATTTTCCGGCCAATAAAAATTCGCCGACAACAATGGAAAACGATGTCAAACCATTATGATTTTATGTTATATAGAGAAACGTTTTTCTATAATACAATTTTTTTTTAAAAAAAGTTGTTATATGGATTTGAATGTGTGGCGTAACTACCACTTCAAAAGTTTAACAACATTCACTAGTATATAAAGCATGCTAACTTGATTCTATTATGAGCTACCTTTTGATAGATCAAGGTTGGCATGATCGATAACTCCGCCCCCCATTGGTGACCCGGACGTGATTTGCTCATGCAAGAAACGCCCACTTCGCAATCTCTTAACGGTAACGCCTACTATCGATGGATAGTCCACATTTAAAACAGTTGACTTGCTATTTGTGAATGCATCATTCACCTCCTGCGCTGTTGCTACTCAGTCTCGTCTCGAACATTCACACAACGTCTACACTCTCAACGCCTGCATACTCTCGACTGCTAATGGCAACACAGGAGCGACTTCGACTGTGATGTTAATACACCACTCACATTCAGCACTCAAAAAAAATCCAGTGACTCTCTCCCGGTCTTTCACAAGTACAGCAACTAGTAAGATCTGTTAATCGAATTATATCCCTGATAAAATTCTGGTGGGGGAGTACTGTGGCGTAACTACCACTACAAAAGTTTAACAACACTCACTAGTATATAAAGCATGCTAACTTGATTTTATCATGAGGTACCTTTTGATAAATGAAGGTTTTGAATTATCAGAATTTTGTACATTTGCAATGTACCTAAGTTAGTAGAGAGGGAAGCAAACCATATAAGATTGCGTAGCAATTTTCGGGGGTTGGCGAGCTTTAGTGAGAAAGGGGCGCAGCCCACTAGTTTTTTTAATTATTAGCAAATACTAAAATATATATTTGCTTGTAATTAAAGCGTCAGAAAGAAATATATTAAAGGGACACGAGTGCTTCATCTGTGTCAAAAGGTTAACACGAGACGTTTATCCTTTTCCATTGTTATGCCATGTATTTTAGATTGAAACTTTATTTTTAAATTTTTGTGCTTGATCAATTAGTTTACTTCAAAGATTATACTTTTGAATGATATCTTCTTCTAATTTTCAAAACATTATTATAGGTTCGTGTTGTTACAGCAGCCATCATCCTGTAAAAAAGCAATAAATCAACGAATTAGATTATTAGAGATTCGCACATTATTAAATCAGCACGCCATTAAATTGTCGATTTAGTAAAACACTGAATTAGGGAATGAATAATTAGTGAATGAGTAAAATGACATATTGTTAGTGAGGAGAAAATTAGTAAACTGACAAATATGCTAACTGAAAAATCAGTAAAAAGGATAATGACTGAATTGAAAAATCATTAAATAGAACTATTTGCAAACTAATAAACTACTATTTAGTGAAGCGACGTACTAAGATAGTGTTTCAAAGGTTTTGTTATCGTGTGAAACTGCTGTTAATAACTGCTATAAATTTGCAACGATTCCTTATGAGTATTGGGAAAATTTAGCATGTCTTTAGCCAGTGCTCTCTATGCTTATTCTGAAAATGACCCAAAACGTCAATATGGTGAAAGCCCACAGTTCTGAGGAAAAAAATCTTCTGTGATCTAATTTTTAATACTAAAAAAATTACTCCAATACTGAAATATCTGGGCTCAAAAGTTGTAAAAATGATAATAAGGCATTGATTTTAATAATTTTTATCTAGGTGGAAAAATGTCGCCAAATTGGTGATTTTTAAAAAAGTTTAATAATTTTTAAAATATTTATTTCGACAGCCCTGATATTTCTTCCAAATAAGATGGCACTTGTAGTTTAAAATTATAGCTTTGATTCAAGTGTTAAGTACCTAAAAGGTGACTTTTTTATTTTTCTTGGCGAAATAACTTCGAAAAACGATGTTAAAATATATCCGTATAAGAAGTGAATAAGAACATTAGTGTCGCAGCTTATAAATTAACTGGCAAATTAGTTAATTGGAAACTTCATGAAAGGAAAAATTCACGAATAGGCGTATGAGTGAATTGGCAAATCAGTGAATTAGAAAGTCAGTAAACGGATGAATCAGATGACGAATACAAAATAATTTTAATGATATTTTAATTTCTCGCTGATTTATCTTAAATATAAAAAAATATAATATAAATATATTTGTATAGATTTATATTATATAAAATATATATGTGAAATTAATACGAGTTTTTATTTTGATGCTATAATATTAGATAGCTTAGGTGCTTTATCCACGAATTTTTATTTCTCTTTTATTTTTATACCTATTTATTTTTATATATTTATTTATTTTGTTTTAATTATAGAACACATATTCTTCCTTGAAATGAAAAGCGGAAAATATATTTTACTCTCGAGAATTTTATTTGCTTGCCTTCCTTTGTTGAAACAGAAAATAAAAAAATATCATAAAATCTCCAAACTTCAAAACTATTGTTATTTTTCAACTCATTTAACAAAAATAAATAATCTAAATAGTAAAAGTTATTCAAAATGCATGACTAAATGAAATAAAAAGTAGAGACATTTGTCTTCGAAACAATAATATCTCAAATAAAATTAAAAAGAAAATGGTAAAAAGAAAAGTTCAATATGATTTTTTTCTTCAGTATTATTGCTTTTACATATGAATGAATATATTTACACTTCATAAAATATATTGTGAGTGCAATTATTAATTGTACTACTTCTTGATTTCCGTCATAATTGTATGCTGACTGAAACAAATGTGCTGAAAGTGCTACAAATTTTTTTTAAAATGAAGAAATAATACATAATTAAAACAAGTACTAGTATTATGCACTTTATTTAAGCGAATAGCAAATAGTTGCATTCAAATGAGCAGATTTGCATTTTTTCTTTTAAAAAATGATATTTATTTGTGCTACAATAAAAGAAAATATTTAGTTATGTATAAAACTACCTTGCAGCGAAAGCCATTCTCAATTTCAATTAAATAAAGAAATGGATACTCTAATGTCAAAAAAATTTAAACGATAAAAATTATAAGAGTAAATTTCAAGGTAATCGATAAAAATTATCATCCCCTACTTTATTGCACCCTGAACTTGAACTAAACTTTATTGCATCTATAGTCACATTAGTATATAACTGTTGGGTGCTAGAGCGTTTTTACGGGCTAAGTTCGTTTGATAAGCAGGGTGTTCAAATCTACAGCTAAACCGTTTTTTTTGTTGTTTTTTTTACTGTCAAATAATTTTAGATGAACGCTTATCAGTGACATCATGAGAAAACGTTTCATTTTACTTGCTTAAATCTTGAATACTAGTAGACTCCACCAAGAGAGAAGGCTTCCGCACATATCAACTTAGTAGTCCGATATAACGAACAAAAACTGCGCAGTGGAATTAATTAAGAAAGATGTCACAACGTTCGGACTACTAAAGAATCAGATTTCTCGTTTATGGTAACCCGTGCGAAGATTTCTTCTGTTCTGAGAACAGTTGACTTCTCCCCTTGCTTTCTGACGACTGCCAACAGCTGGAGATTGTTATGTGATTGTTTGCAACCAAGATGGACCCATTTGAAAAGTGATTTAATATTGAAGCTTAAATAATTAGATCATCTATAAAAATTTGATTGTTTGGTTCTTTCTTACTACAAAAAATAAATAAAACAAAGATAAGAAAATGAAACTCCTTAAAAATCCTTATTGAATGCATTGAAGGAACTGCATAGCAACTGAAGTATTTGCAATAATAATTGCGAAATTATAATTGTCGTGAACTAAATATTCAAATATAACTATTTAAAATCAGCACTACGTGCTCTAACATTAATATTGTTAAAAAAGTAAAATATTTAAATAATTAGTTTAAAAAATTAACAAGTAATAATTAAAATTAATTACTTTTGTTAATATAAATACTAAGCTCAACAGAATCACGATAATATTGCCATTACTGAAATTAAGGCAATTGATCCCTGTTAAACCACTAGGGGATAATTAATTACCTATTTATTACCTTTGTGGAAAAAGCTTACCATTACGAAACGGAACAAAAACAGTTCTGCCACAAATTTTTTAAATAAGAAATTAAAGTTTTTTTTCTTTTAGAATTAGGTGTTCTAGAATGTGGCCGTCATTTAAGCTTTTTCAAATATAGTTCCAACATTTAACAACTTAGTTTGGATTGACTATATATGAAGGTCAAAAAATGCACCAATTTGCATTATGTATGTCAAAAATAAATAAATAAATCTGCATAAATGAATAAAAAGAATTAAATCTTCATTTTGAATGTTAAAACACAGTCAAATATTATTTGCTTGCTTAACATCTGTATTTAAAAGTGGCAAGTGTTAGCCTCAGCATGATATTATTATTTATTTGTAATAGAAGCTGCTAGTGATAACGTGGCTGATCACACCACGTGACTTATTGCTAGGTTGTCAATTGGGTATAATATAGCCTACGTCACAGGTTGTGTTGTTCCTACTAAATTTAACCCATGAACGTCATTTTCTGCGAGCCTAACTTCAAGCCACAAATAATCAAACGAAGTGTTCGATCGTTTAAATAGCTGCTCGCCAGATTTTATTGCATTATAAAGAAAAGTTATTGAAACTAAATACAACTAAATAAACAACAACTACTAATAACAATAATAAATAAACAACAACTAAATTCCATTCGTTTAGCATTGCGTCATATGTTGTTCCTACTAAATCGAAGTAGTTGTGTTTTTTTCATATTATACCCAATTACAAATGACTGCTGTGGTGACGTTTTCCGTGCATTTGAGTAAAGGAAAAGGTAATTTTGCATTTGTTACAAAAGCAGCTGTTAATTAAAAATGATAGTTATTCATGTAATGAGTAAACAGTTTGGAAAAAATAATAAAATTCTGAAAAAAGGTAATTGAAAATACTGTACTTCCTTCAAATTGGTGGCTGGTCTGTTTAAATTTTGGAAACTCCTCCAAATTGACAATTTTCATGTGTTATAGAGTTTAGAATGTGTACTTTTACATGTGTGTAGAGATAATTCAGGAACATTCAACTGCTTGACTGGTTTGTACTTTTGGAGGCTACTTCCAAGAATTCCGTAACACGTGTACATGATTTGATCAAGATTATTTTTTATCAGTTTTTTATCCTGATTATTTTTTATCAAGATGGTAAATTTGATGATGTGGTGAAACTTATTGACTCTCTCTAGTCATTACAATCCTAACTATCCTTAATGTATATGTATTGAAAAGGAACTTATAAATCAGAGCTCGAAAAAACTCAGAAAATTTACTCGTCCCCGAGGACGGCTTGTCCAACAATGCACCCGTCCTCCGTTGAAACTAACCCGTCGCTTTTAAATAAATAAAAATATAATTTTCTCCTATTTATTACAAACATTTATATAAATTGCACAATGAATTAGTCGTCACTAGGATTACATTATACAGTAATAAAAGAAATACTAGGTTACTAATAGTAACCTAGTATTTCTTTTATGAAATAATTTAAATGACAAGGGTCAAGTTATCTGGAATGTCAAGTTATCCGAGGGTACTGCGTTTTTTAAATGAATCAAATATGACGTTTGCCAGTTCCACAATCAAGCCAATGATTTACAGAGGTTTCTGAACAGAAATCTGAAAGGGATTTTCCATTTAGGTAGATGTTCATAATTGCTTTTAAAGCTTCTTGTTTAAGACCAGTACGTATTGTGTTTTTTCGTAAGTTTCAACCGCTGCAGTACTCCCAGATAGAGAAAACATCAATATATGCGCAGTATGTTGCTGTATTGTGGGTCATTTTGCTGCCTTGTAACTTACAAGACTCTTGTAAGATAACAAAAATTGAAAATATATCACGAACATTAACGGGAAAATGGCCGTCCGCGTGGAAGTCGGATTCGAGAAATTCGTTGTCCGCGGAGAATTTTTGACCGTCGAGGACGGGCGGATGGGCTGTTTTTCGAGTCCTGTTATAAATTATTAATCTATTGAGCACATGCAAAGTCTGTGGCTATCTAACGCTTAAATTCTCTTACAACTTGTTTGTAATTAACAACTTAGCAGCAAGTCACGTGTTATGAAGAATGTGTGACGTCAGACTACCTGTTTCTATTGAGATTATATATATATATATATATATATATATATATATATAACTACTCATGTTGCTACTTATTAACCCACGTTTAATGGTTTCGCCGATAGACGCCACTGCGCCACGAAAATACCTTAGTTAAATCTGAAATTTTTTGAAACAGAAGAACACAAAAACACATTATTTATTTCTTGTACAGTTTACAACTTGTTTATAATGTTAATTGCAGTTATTTTCAAGATTAATCACAAAAACAAGATTCATTATTATATTGTAATGTAATTAATTCAGTTCTCAAAAGAGAATAAAAGCGATTGTCTATGTAAAAATATAATTTAATTTAACCTCGAAGGTTGAAGTTTCTTATGACAACGAAAAAATCATAGAAAGATGATAAATTTGATTTAAGTAGCACTTCATATATTTTTTTTCCAATGCCCACCTGTGTTAACATCCGTCAATTCAAGCAGGATTTTGTTGGCCTCAGGAGCACCATACTAGGTGGGCCAACGTCGCTCCCACAGTGAGGACAGATAGTACAGAGAAGGAGAGAACATTCATGCCTTGCCCGGGATTCGAACTCAGAACCTTTCTGATGCAAGGATAGTCTCCTGCCCCTACACAGGCCGGTCGGCTTCACTTCATATATTAATTTAAATTCAATTTTGTCATATGGCCAACATGTAAAGAAATAAGCAATAAAAATAGTCAAAAACATGCAAAAGATGCTAAAAATTAAAACTTCTCATACTTTTTGTGTGATAATTAAAAATAACTAAAATTGTAATGGAGTTTAACTAAAAAATAGTTTATTGCATTTATGAGTTCTACTTTCTTTGGAGCTGCATATTTCCAAGTAAAAATCGCTTTTGCTGTTATTGTTTTAAACTAGAGTTTCAGGGCTTTAAAATAAACACTTTTAATATTCCGTATTTACATTGACAGCTCCAGTTTTGACCACATGCCAATTCCACCCTTCTACTAGGTTGATATTTTCTGAAGAAACATCTTAACGGCATTATATGTAACTATACACATAGTCACAGAAAATTTGATTTCAGATATAAGATTAACATTCTTATCACGAACTTCTGATATGTAAGAATTACTTTTTTTCCACTCAAGGGATTGAATGTGGTTAACTCACTTTCTTTTCAGGGAGTAAATACGAGATCATTACATGCTTTACTAACAAAATAAATACAGTGGATGTGTTATTTGTTGACTTGTGCAAAAAATGCTGAATAAAATTAAAATTAAACCAAAATAATAATGACTTAAGTAATTAAGAAATTTTGCATTTGAACTATACTTAAAAAACTTTATCAAAAACAATGTCAGCAGAAATTTATTTACAAATAATCTAAGTGATCAGGGAAGTTATTGTCTCATTCCTCTACTTTACGTGGTAACCAAGTAGAATTCGATAAAATTCCTTAATTTTTCAAGTTTATATCATGTTTTTCATATTGCTACTTATCAACAAATTTTTACGAAAAAAAATTTTCCCTTAAAAAAGAATTATAAAATTTGCTAGGTAACCAAGAAGAATTTGATAAAGTAAGGAAAAAATAGAAGGGGTAGATAAAAATGTACTAATTGCTATGTGTGTATAAGACTGCAGGTACTCATTATCAGAAGTTTCAAAATTAGCTAAAAATATTGTCAACAGATGGTGCTGATGATCCTTAAGCCTGGGATATTAGCGCGTGAATCCATTAGTTTTATTCTTGATGTATGACTTTGTAAACAAGCAACGCTATCTATTGACTTAATTGGTCACTAACTATGATACTTCATGAAAATTAATACACTGATTTCCGAAAAAGAATGCAGCAGCCTTCACATTTTCATCTCCCTCCGTTTATCATTCACTGATTTTTCAGATAATCCACCGTTTTCGGAACTTTCAATAAATAAAAGTAAATAAAAAAAATTTAAATGCCAATATACGAATGTACAACCTACTATAGCTTAATATACTTGCCTTTTATCCCAATACCTACATTACTTTGTCACTAAATTCACTATGGCTCGGATTTTAAGTTAAATCAATGTTTTAGTTTAATTTTTTGGAAAAGGGTAAAGTACGGTAGATGTAGTAAAGAATTATACATATTCTATTATAGATAAAATATTCTATGATAGCTATACGTCTTTCGAAATAAATATATTACATGGTATGGGATCCACTTTCTAAATTAAGACAGAAAATATTATTTTTATTTAGAAGTAGGTAACTTAGAGGAAAGTTAACTCTTGAATGCGACAAAATAAATTTTAAGAAAATTAACTAAACTAACATTATCAACATTTCATAGATGTCTGTATTTCTAATTGTCACATAAAAAATTATACGGTTTAAATTTTAACATATTTTACTAATCGTAGCATTTTATCAATACCTACCCCAATCTTTCTGTCTAATCAGTAATGCCATCTGTTATCAGTATTTATAGCTAATTTTGAAACTTTGTAGGAATGAATATCTTTAAAGTGCGCTTCTTTGCATTTTGATCATGAAACAAAATCTACTAGGCTGAAATGATAAGAAATTTATATACTACTAGCTGAATACCTAGTCTTCGCATGGAGTGAATAAAAAAAATATAATAATCTATAAATCAGTGCTGACAAACACTACGAAATCAAGTTCAAAACTGAAAAGCATATACTGACACAATTAAAAAGATTGATGGAAGAACCAGGTAAGTGAAATTTTTAGGAGAAATTAATGAATCAGAGAAAATAACAAAAATTGCTTGCATCATTTCATCCTTCATTGGTATGTTAAACGTAACAGAATTGTTTTCCTTAACTTATATTTTAACATAATTAATCTCATCAGCTTTTAGTATGCTTACATGATTTTATTTCAAATTCGGCAGTGGTAAATAAAATAAATCAAATAATTATTAGTCCCGCCTTCTAATTAACAGTTAATAAAATAGTTCGGATGCAACTTTTTTTTAGTTCCGAAAATGTCACTTACCTGGTTCTTATAGGTTTTTCAATTAATATAGCTTAACTAATTTCAATTCTTTATTTACTATTATATGTTTCCCTTTTCGGTGGCTTCACGTTATTGAACTATGCAAAACTTGTTTTCTGTAGTTCATCCCACTAGAACGAAGATAAAATGTATTTAGAATAGCTCGACATGATGCTGAAGGTCAACTCGTGATAGTCAGAATATACCACCACTAAGTAAATTCATCCTGCACATATCCCTTTAAAGGGGCCGTAAAACACTTATTTCTATAGTATCGGTATTAAAACTGCTTAGTATTGATGTTGTTTTAATAATCACCAAATATATTGATATAATATTTTATACCTAATTTATTATATATTATTACATAAAATTTCAACATTTGAGTTTTATTCGAAGCACATATCATTGCTATCAGACAACTTTAAAGGCATAAATTTGGAAACGTAGATCACGCGTGCTACCACGTAATGTTGATTATTCGCGATCGCAACGAACTATAGAAGGCGTTGTTGTATGAGACGAATACCTGCGATTTCTATATGTCAGTCATTAACTAACAGTCATTTAGTTGCTCTGAATTCGTTTTTAATGTAGCGTGTAGCACTGTAACGTTCCCTCTTTATTATGGCTTATTAAATTTAGAAGGAAAAAAAATGTTTGATATTCTTTCTTATGCAAGCAAAAACAAAATGGTATCTCTCTTTTTTAAAGAAGAAACATCCAAAACACATTGCAAAAATATTCATAAATTATCAGAAAGAAAGAAATATTTATTATTATCTGCGAAATCATTTTACTAAATTTAATGATATAGCATGAAAGGCCTATTTAAACTTTACATCCCATAGTTTCAAGAAGCATATTACTTCAAACATTAAAATATGCAAAAAGTAAACATAAGTCCATAATTTCATATTATTTAATTTTGCAAAAAAAGTTTTTTGATAATAATTTTTATCAAAAAATTTTAAATTTCAATAAAAATCATTATTTATAAACTAAAAAACGCAAAATAAGGAATGCTTACGGAAAAAAAAACAATTCCAAAAACCAATACCAATAAAGGGAAATCAAATAATATTTTTGCAAAGCCAAAAGTTTTGTAAAGACGTATAAACAGAAAAAATCCATAAATGTAATTTTTAAGTGTTAAATTTGTACCAAATGTTGTACAATATTTTCCTGGGGACCCAACATCCAATATACTGAACATTATTTAAAATAGTTCTGTTTCTTAAAAAATAATATTTAAATTTTTTTTTCTATTTGTATGTCTTGACAAAGTGATTGTCTATGTCAAAATATAATTTTATTTTACCCTTGTTGCTCGGGTTTTTAATCGCAATAAAAAAAACTATACGAAAGGTAAGTAATGACTCAATTTAATCGCTTGGACAATTTCATGGTGTCATGTCATTCTTGTTGATATTACTGATTCATGACAAAAATATGAAGTAATGCACTATATCTCCGCCAATCCATTGGAACAGCAAAGAAAAATTTCGTGATAATGGTTTTTAGCATTTACAATAATTATACCTAACAATGTAAAAAATAGTTTACAAATGAAAATTCTGAACTATTTGAATCGTAAATATCAATTCAAAAATAAACAAAGGAAATAACTTATTAAATCAGTAATTATTTTGTCTGTTTTTTTTATATACATCTTTATTTAAAAACAATTTGCTGTTCTTTCTCTAAAGAATAATGAATTATTTACCTCGCAAACGTATACAAATGTCAAAAGTTAGTTAACAGCTACAATCGTAATTAAATATAACTTTCGTAGTGAAATTTCTCTTTTCCTGTGCAATAGAAATAGCAGAGTTTGGGAACCTGCAACGATGTGTTACTTTGCATGAATACAAATGAGTTTAGAAGATAAAAGGAAACTTTAGCTTTGATAATACGAAACTTTTAAAGTGCACTTTTCAGTTTTACACCTTGATATGCAAATATCAACTTTAAGGTCGCTTTCAGCTTTTCCGTCAACAAATTGCTGAATGTACCCAACGCTTTCTATTTGGAAAAGTTTCATTAAGTAGCTAAATTTTAAAATATCTATCCTCAAAACTTTCTTAAAAATAGAACGTCTACTTCAAATCTACACTTTAGCGTAAAAAATGTGAGATATTTATGAGCCACTTAATCTTTAAAAATGCTAGTTTATTTTTGAAAAATTATTTACTTATTTATTTTGTCTCTATTGCTGTCACAATCTCATTATTATGTACAAGAATACTTTTGAAAGCTATAAAGAAATTATTGCCTGAAGCGTTAAAATGTCTCTATTCCGCAACCACCAATAAAACTTTTTATTAACATTTCTAAATAAAAATATTAATCTTGCAATCAAGTTTCAGTAACTTTCCACTGACATGATATAAAGAAGGTAGTGCAGCGATCTATTGAATAGATAAGAAACCAATTTATTTAAGAGCAAAGATTGAACAAACATTTAGAAAAAAAAGTTCTTTTAATTGCTTATAATCCATTTAAGAAATAATGCTGATTACCATAAACAAGAAATTCGAACCTTTAGTAGTACGAACTTAGTGACATTTTTCTTAATTTGTACAGTTCTAACATTAAGACATCCTTCTTAGTTTATGCCCCAATGCGCAGATCATGTGCGAACAACCCAAGTAATCTCTGCAAAGGGCTTTACCCTTCTAGGAGCAGCTCTTCGAACCAGTAAATTGAGTTCTCTATATTTTGCGTTTTTTTAACGTTAATAACATTTTACAACTATTATTTTCGCATCTCCGATCTCACTAACTTACATTTGAATATTTGAATGAAACATTTTAGCAATTACTGAGGCATTATAATTTATATTAAAAAATTATCAACTAATTTCGAAACTTGCATAAACGAAAGCTATCTATTCTATTTATCATTGATGACTGTTTAAATCTTTTTATCATCTATTAAAATAAATAAGTAAAATGCATCAATATAAACGCTACCTAATATAATAAAGGGAAGTGTTTTGATTAATTATGCTCGCATTTTAATCAAGATAATTCGATTACACTATTTCATAAATAATTTAGCTCAGTTTCTTAAAACAAAATGTATTATTTTGATATTTAAAAAAATGTATTAAAAAAACATTCTTTTTCAATGGGTAAAAAAGATTTTCAAATACAAAATATCAAAGCATTACCTATAAAATTACAAAACTAACAATTTTATAACTGGTACATAGCGACTGAACCAGGATTCTCTCTTTCCTTTTCGGGAGACAGATCGACCCAAACTTGCCTATTGCGCATCGCTTGTGATCACCTGAAATGTCTAAAATTCTCTATTGCAGTGAAAGCCTTTCCCCATTGTCCTTCATTAGGCTACCATTTAGCAGTTGCCACCATTTTCGGTGTTGAAAAATATTAAATATTTTTAGAGTAAAATTGTTTTATTGAAATCATCTATTAGAATTAACTCGAATGTTTTCCGTTTTGTGTATAGTTTTTATCGTTATATTCTTCTAAAAAGTATCATCTTCTTAATTGCACTATGCATTATTAACAAAAACGTACAAAACGTTTAAAGGTTCTATCAATAAAATTCCTAATAAAAAATACTGCTTAAAACTTACGAAATGTAGTTGAGAAAAAAATGACACCAAAACTAACGTGATAGCATGACGAAAATCATGTTTATGAAAAACCCTTTTTCAACTACTTTCTGTTTCCTCCAGCAATCACGCAGAGGTTTTCAAATTCACCTTCTGATTCCGATAGCATTTTCATTTTTATTGATTTTAAATATCAATCTGCAACCTCAGAAATGTATTTTCTAGGATTAATGTTCTGTAAGGATTCTAAAATTATAGAACACCCTACATACAATATATTTGAATCTTTAGCGTAGTTTTAAAAGTAAATACTCGATTCAGTTTTATTCACTACACCAAGAAAGTTCTCTTTTAAACTTCTTAGCGTAAAGTAACCCCCAACATTTATATTATTTAGTTATACTAAACTTTGTGGTAGAGTCTTCATTCAGGAATTCTAGACTCTAAGCGTGGCAACAACGCTGCTTTTCAAACCCTATGATCTTATCATTATATTGCCTGCAATCACCCAATATATAATATAATTTTTTTTTACTTATCAGTTTTTTAAGCACATCATATTGAAAAAGATAATTTCTCCAAATATATTCGATATGAGTTATTTCTAATAGTTCATTTTATCAATTAGTTTTCAAACATGCATTTTTATGCTTGTTAAATTAGGAACTATAAAAAAATCTGAATAATATAAAATACAATTTAATATAAATAATCTTTAATGTAATTATGATGCTGCCTAAAATGTTTGTTTCTTTCATTACAAACAAATTTATTCTGCTCAATTAAGTTATTTTAACTAACTCAAGTACTTTTAATTTTATCTGGCTGTATTTTTCGTTCACAAAATTAAATTACACTTTTATTTCATTATTTGTTACATCGTATTTTATGTAAATTCAAGTTAAAATAATGTCTTGCTTCAACAAGTACATGATCTATTTGATTAGCAAATGACCCATTTGGTGCTCTCCAAGTTTCCTTTATGGGGAAAGCAAGTACTCCCCAATGATCATACTAAGGGAGGTGAAAAAAATCGATTAGCTTCAATCCATTATCATTCGCAATATCATACAGATTATGTCGACCAATATCCAAATAAAATTCAATTTCTTTGCCCACCTTAGCATTAAGATCACCCATTATTAATCCTCTATCATGTTTTGGATAGTCATTAAAAAATAAAGTACTTAGGCATATTATAGTTTATTTATTTAATATGTAATATCTAGATATATATTTCTCTTACACGGTGACAAAAAAAAGCCTCAATACAACTCCCCGAATGGCAACGCTAGAAAATCGACCAATGATTGCTGCTAAAAATGTCACATGCCAAATCTAGCTGAGGTGGCTCAACATATAGCGCTTTTAAAAACGGAAACTGAAATAACCAAAGAGAGCATTCTCACCAAATATAATCTCTTCCGAAATTCACCCTATTAGCTGCGGCAATCTCATACTATTAAGCTAGGCAGAAGTGAGTAGTCTTTGTCGATAGATCTCTATTTTAGTATTTTGTCGAAAGCGCTTTTACTCACGAATTTATATATTACGAATTTATTTGACGATTTTTGATTTATAACACGAATTTATTTGTTTTATTGTTATTAGTTATTCATTGAAAAATGAGTCTCAGTCGTGCTGTTACGCTTTAAGATTTTATACTATAGCACATTTCTAATAGGTTTAACGAATTACATGTCATTTATTTGAATTCAAATTTATTTTAATGACTTAGTATTTACTAAAAATATGTAATTTTTTTTTAAAAAAAAGTTGTTATATGGATTTGAATGATTGTTTTGAATTCTTAGAATTTTGTGCATTTGCAATGTACCTAAGTTAGTAGCGAGCGAAGCGAGCTTGGTTTGCGAAGCAAACCATATAAGATTGCGTAGCAATTTTGAGGGGTTGGCGAGCGTTAGCGAGCAGGGGGAGCAGCCCACTAGTATCAAATAAATACGTAAAATATTTATTTTGATATGATAATGCTGGATGTTAACATGTTAAATAAGTTAGCACTTAAACCTTTACTTGTTTTATTTTATTGCTTTTGTATTAAAACTTTTAAGATCTTTATCACAAATTTATCGAAAAGATTATCACTTATTATTCAATTGCTTAAATTTACATTTGGTTGTCATCAGCACACATCAACTGGCATTGATTTTTCCTTATGTGTGTGTTGCGAATAAACACAAAAAAAAATTTTTTTAATACTTTCTCGGTCGAAAAGTATCCCAAGAATGTCATTCCCTGAAGCAAAAAAGATAAGAAAATGTTTGAAATACCTACAACGAATTGTATTCATAAGTAAGCAGGTTTAAGCTTTCAAACATGCATTTTGCCAAATTTTATTTTTAATCAGAAATAGCTTTCTAACGATCTTATTACCTGTAAGCAAAACTATGATAAATTTAGGGCAGTAGTGTAGAATCGGGAGCCCCTTGGTTTGGCGATAATTTTAATTCGGTTTTGCTGCAATCCCAGTTCTGGTTACCATCATATACTTGGCTGTCTTTGCTTTCAATAACGTCACCATTGGGTTTCCGCAAGTTTTGCATACTTTTAGGTGATTGTTTCTTGGTTTATTTACTTATATATCCGTTTATTTGCAAATCACCAAAAATGACAGGGGTCCCCAATAGTAAACTATTATCTATTTGCTATGATGTAGTAGGTGAAACTGCTGCTTAAGCCACCCTTGGCGCGTATTTTATATCGCCACATTTGCACGTTTTTACGGAGCACCCCGAGAATTATCTTAACTGAAGACACTCAGCAGAGTAACAAATAAAACAAATACGAAAAAAAAACATAGATTAATTGAGCAGCTAAATTAGACAAGAAAAAAAAAATTCAACTTACCTAATTTGATGGTGTGCATTTATAAAATATAGGTAAAAATATACTTGAGGGTGCCCCTTAGCGAAGTTGGCGACTTATGTTTGGCGCCATTCCTGTTTGAGCGGAACACCGTGGTAATAGGAGTGGCGGCCGAAATATAATGATATTTTAATAAAACGATGGAAAATTTCAACAAAACATCGGCCAAAACTTTATAAAATTGCAATGAACCCGATATAAGCAAAATTAATAAACCCAATAAAATGCATTTTGAATCGAAACAAAAATTAATGGAGTAAGCAAATAAAGAAAAGGAAAAAAACGACTGACTGGCTAGAATATCCCCAGATTTAGGTGCACAGAATTCTCTAATAGCAGTTAGATACTGTCTAAATTTATCTTGAATGGAATCTGTGTACCTACATCGCCACATAAATTCGGCGAAATACGAATCGAAAATAGCGTCTGTGGTACCGGACTGAAGGTGACATTTTTTTCTTAAATCCCTTTTTATGACTGTCCACATACCCTCGATCTTATTGATCAGAAGCTAAAGTAATTTTACCAGCCGGTATCCAACGTAGAACTAACGGACCTCTGAAATTACATATACCGTTGAACATTTAAAAATGACTCTAAAATCTAAACAAAGCAGAATCAAGATTGGGTTTCAACATCGCCCAGCTTGGCGATCAACCTCGTTCACAACTTGACGAGAATCAAGGGACACTCTCAATATAGTCTACTGTACATTTATTCTGTGACTTATATATTTTGTACACTGCATTATTCTTTTTCAATTTCTAATTGTGGTTAATCTTCTAATAATTTTCACCGAACTGAATTACGCGTCTCAATAAAAACAAAATAGTAATAAATAAAATAAATTAAAATTTTGTGTTGAAACTTTAGTTATCGAGGGTGGGTTAAAACGAAATTACCAACGCTATCATGTTGTTATGTAACTCGTGTTCTTACGTTGGAATTTGTTGTTACACTACTCATATTGTTACGCAACTCCTGTTGTTGCGTAAGCTACCAAGGAATATGTGCAAAACTGTCACTCGCTAATGTCATTGGTTTGTATTTATAATATTTAACATATGAATATTTATATTTAATTCGATATTTAATATTTGTGAATTAAAAATATCTTTTTGTAGGAGATATTTTCTAAATTTATAAGAACATAATCATTCGTTTAATGTTTTTTTCAGGTTCCAATTTACGATGTGGATCAATGACTCTTATTTTCGTGAGTTACTTGTTGTTTGGTGGAATTATTTTTGCTTGGATTGAAAAGAAATGGACGTTTGAAAATCCTTTAGACAAAAGACTAACTTCTTCCGATTTGATGAGAGGTAAATTTTCAACCATGTTACGAATTTCACGCTAATGGATCACGAGATGCTTTGTAAATGAATTTTCGATAATTTACCTGACGTGTTACTTTTTAATTACTTTTTGTGAGATTAATTTGTTGTAACTAATCTTGATATGAATTGCTTTTCCATGCCGTAAAATTAGGCAATGTTTCGAGCTACTGATATGTTATTTCTGTTTAAGTGAAATTTAAAAGTCGAAAAGTCAGAAGGTAATATAAACTTATAGTGTTACAACTCACTAAAAAAATGACATGATACGAACTACTTGAGTTCTATGCAGCAATATTCAACACCTGAATCTGACACGAATTACCGCGCTGCTAATGAAATATCTGTATTTGAGTTAAATCCAAAAGTTAGTGGCTGAAGAAGACTTCTAATATTAAAACCTCGTCTAAATAATGTCATGATATTTAAGTTCTATGCCATAACATTTATCATTAATTCGTGCTACTAATGATGTAGCTGTACTTGGGTTTTAATATAAAATTTAGTGACTAAAAAAGACTTCGAATGAGTTCTATGCCATAATATTTACCAGTGATTCATACTACTGGTGAAATATCCGTATTTAGGTGAAATCCAAAAGTTACTGGCCGAAGAAGACTTCTGGTGTTATAACCTCGTCTAAATAATGCCATTACATGAACTATTTGAGTTCTATGCCACAATATTTAGCATTCATTCGTGCTGCTGATGAAATATCTGTATTTGGATGAAATCCAAAAGTTACTGTCCGAAGAAGACTTCTGGTGTTATAACCTCGTCTAAATAATGTCATTACATGAACTATTTGAGTTCTATGCCACAATATTTACCAGTGATTCATACTACTGGTGAAATATCCGTATTTAGGTGAAATCCAAAAGTTACTGGCCGAAGAAGACTTCTGGTGTTATAACCTCGTCTAAATAATGCCATTACATGAACTATTTGAGTTCTATGCCACAATATTTAGCATTCATTCGTGCTGCTGATGAAATATCTGTATTTGGATGAAATCCAAAAGTTACTGGCCGAAGAAGACTTCTGGTGTTATAACCTCGTCTAAATAATGCCATTACATGAACTATTTGAGTTCTATGCCACAATATTTAGCATTCATTCGTGCTGCTGAGGAAATATCTGTATTTAGGTAAAATTCAAAAGTTACTGGCCGAAGAAGACTTCAGGTGTTATAACCTCGTCTAAATAATGTCATTACATGAACTATTTGAGTTCTATGCCACAATATTTAGCATTCATTCGTGCTGCTGATGATATATCTGTATTTGGATGAAATCCAAGTTCTAAAGGCTAATGAGTTGTATGCCGCAACACACTACCTTACAATAATAGAAGACACTTTAAGTTTTTAATATATTTTTTTTAATTTCTCAAGAAATACTTAAAGGACTAGCTTGTAATTTTAAAAGTGTTAATTTTATGCAATTTTTCACACTTTCAATAAAGTTTAAAACTTTCAAGGGTTTGAGGTACCTACAATAAATTGGAAAGGGAACAAGTATTTTTGAACACCGTATGCCAGAAAATCAAGCTTTAAACTTATAACTTGAATCAATTACTTTGATAGTTATTTGTAATAACTCCATAAAATTTCGTAAATCTAGCTTTATATTTATGGAGATATGAAAAGTTTTATTAAAAAACATTTTTTTTTTTTTTTTGCTATAACTTTAAAATCAAAATTAAACCAACTTTTTGAAGCAATTTGAAATTAAATACAAAATTATTGCTTTAAATTTTTTTTAAAAAAAATATTATAAATTGATATAAGTAATAAAAGTAGTTCATTTTTACTGCACATGAGCGACAAAAATTTTTTTAATCATTTTTCATGATCTTATGGTGAATCGTATTTAGCAACTAATAGAAAAAAATATGATTTAAATATCTTAAAAACGTAAAAAGTTTCAAGCAATTTTCTAAATAGTTTTTGTATTTTTTTAAAAAAAAGCTCAAAGCAATTAGGGGTTTATCACATTTAATAACACATCAATTTTGTTCTTGCTGTCCGGTTATTATAAAGTAGTGTAATTTGTAATAATTCATAATACTATTTGTGGAAAACCCCTTATTATTTAGAGCTTTCTCTTAAAAAGTTCATAAACTACTTTGAAAATTGCTTGAAACTCTTACGTTTTTAAAATATTTAAATATTATTATGTACATATTGTTATGCTAAGAGTATATATAGTATATATGTATATTGTAGTTAGAATAAGCTTCATTTAAGATTTATATTCACATTTTCAATAAAATTAAGAAAATATAAGGAGTTAAGGGCTTACTTTCTCAAATTCGACTTGTCTCCTCTTCGAAATGCTTCAGATTAAATTCTACTATATGCTCCCGTTCATTTATTTAGTAGCATTGATAGTTTTTTTAGTAGCATTGACTTAATATTCATGTATATCCTTCCAACGCTCCAGATCTTCATAAAGATCCGAAGCTAAAATTTACTGAGATGAAATATTTTATCTGTTGTACACCAACTTGTGAGTTCTTTTTTTTTGTCCTTATTTTAAAAATACTTACGTTAAAATTGTCGTTCCTACGTTGTTTTTTTTTTTTTTTTTTAATTTTCAATGAGCTGCACAATCGGTCTTGCCGATGAGCAGACCCTAGTGCGCTCTCCAGAGGTGGTATCCACTCTTTCAGGACCACCACAATGGGTGAGATACCGTTGGTCATGTTAATTTGGACGTCTAGTTTCTGCCACACTAGATGGCAGCACCGAGACGCTATTTGGATGCTAAAGTGCACTAGGAATTTAATTTTGCCGGAAATGCCAAGAGCCAATAAGGGACTCCAGGGATCTTTTACATGCCGCATAATCATACGACATGGCCGCTGAGGATTTTCTGCATCCCGAAAATCCGGTGTCTGGGCCGGGGAATGCGACACTATTTCTGAAAATGCGCAGTTCCGTTAAACTAATGTGAATGTAACGCAAAAGCTCTCTAATAAAGAAAAAAGATCTTAACAATATTACTACGTTACCACTGAAATAAATGTCAAGACCTATAACAAGAGTAATAAAGTACAGCAATATGATGTGTTTACTACCTCACACGCTACCTATTTACCATGAATTGTTATAATTAATGAAGTTATTAATTCGTATATTTTTATGTCTACATTTAATTATTACTTTTAACATTAAAAAAATCATATCAGTAAAGTTAATGTGTATAGACATATTGAAATAATTTCCCTCTTGTATCTATTTCTTATAAAATATCACTATTGAAAGTGAAATGTGTTATTTTGGAACTAAAAAAATTATTTATTTTTTTACGATTTTACTTATTATTACAACATGAGAAATTTTTGCCAAGATTTTTAAATTCATTTATACGTTAACCATTTAATATTTCAATATATGAAAACAAAATGCGAGTATGTACTCCATTTTAAAAAGTAATGGCTCAGATGCCTATTTTTATTTATACTGTGAATTGAAAAAAAAACATAAAATAAGGTTCTCAACTTAACGCAGTCTGAAAATCAAATTAGTTGACAATTCACAAATATCTAAATATGAATTATCGGACATGCAGCAGAAAACTTATTTTATAGCTTTTCTTGTCCGCTATGATATATTTTGGCAAACCTTGTAAATATTTCTGAAATTTAAGAAGAAAATATGTATGGTTACCTAAACCACACGAAGTTTCATCATCGAATCTTATATTTCTATTTTCATACAGTTTTCTTTGCTTGTTTTTTCAAGTCAACTGTCATTTATGTTTTTAGGCAATTTGTTTTCCTTTGTTTGAGTTAAAAAAAAATCTTTGTGACTACCTTTTATAAGAAAGTTTCATAAGAAATATTATGTATATTTCTTAGTGATCGGTCATCTCTAAATTTGTTACAGATATGGTGACGCTACTGCGGTCACACAACTTCGACGATTTACAAATAAAGGCAAGTTTCGCTCGCCAACATTATGAGAAGGTGCATGATAAGTCACTGTTTCACGTTTCGTGGATTTACGCCTACAGCCAAAAGACGATGTTTGCTTTAGTTTTGATAGCAACTTTAGGTAAGATTTTGATCATTAACTTCAAAAAATTCTATTGGTTATTTCATACCGATAAAATTTAAAATTTTAATCTTCAGTGGAGTGAAAAGTTCTATTTATTAAGTAGTTGTAACTAAAAATTTAATAAAGGTGAATACTTTCTCCTTCCAGCTTCCACTTTAAATTTAGAAAAAAAGGCACATTAGCATAGTTATGTTCACTTTCATTTTTTTTATTAGGAATACATTTTGCTGATTGCAAATATTTGACATGATGTTAATAACTAAGACATGATGTTAATAATAAAATAATATCTTTACCGCTATTTACTTTCTTAAAAAAGTGATCCTGACCCAAATGAATTGAATATGTTTTAATATTATAGTATGAGCATAGATTTCTTACATATTTATCGACAGATTTTTCATTCAAGTAACTTAACGATTACATTTCTTTAGTTTTTTGGAAATCTGTTAAATAAAAGAAAGAAACACTTGATAACATGAAAATGATAAAATTAAAAAAATTGGAAAAATAAGACAACCAAAGCTGACGTCGTTAGGGGGTACCAGCTTCTGATGTCATAAATGCAAAACTTTTTCTATCGAGAAAGACAAAAGTCTAAAAATTGCCTTCTCTGTACCCCAAAAGTTTCGCCAAAGTTCTGGAAAGGAATGCAAAAAATACAATAAAACACAGAAGAATACAATATAAAATACAGAAACATACACAGTAGAATAAAAACAAGACAAATACGAAATAAAAGTAAGAACTAAAGCTTACTTGAAAAATAAAAAATGCAATAACTAAGTATCCCAAACCGACTGCAAACCACAACTGAAAAAAAAAAAACATAAAAACAAACGCCCCCTATCCTGCGCAGTTTACTAATTTAACATAATTGACCAATATAACATAAATTGCAACAATTACATTGAATTAAATAAATAATATTAAAACATTTACAAAAAAATTCATTGGAATGGCAGTCAATTTGTGAGTTATCAGCTAAAGGACAAGTTTTGCAATTTTTATTTTCACATTTTTTGAACTTTTTAAATTTTTTATATTATTATTTAATTTATTTAAACACAAAATTTGACTTAGTATCTTTTTATCTCTTAAGTAATCCCCACGTCAAGATTATCATCAGTGCTCCTTGTTTGGGAGCGCGACGAGCCATGCGCCATGAAATAATCATTAATTGTACTTTGCATAGAATTAAAATTAACCTAAAAGGCAAAAAATCATTAAACAAAATTAACTCAAAACCTAGACCAAGAGCAAAACACTTATGATGCTAATAGAAAAAAATTTTTAAAGACACTAAAAAAATTAAAAAATCAAATTAATTTTAAATAAATTTAAAATATTTCAAAACAGAAAAAGCGCAAAATGCAGCTAAAACCATTGAAAATTACATCTTAATAAAAGAATTCAAAATATAAAAGCAATTAAAGATAATAGTAATACATCTAAATGGAAATTTCCAATTTATGAAATATTTACCTTATTGGTCAGTGCTAAGTCTCATTTGATTCAGTGTAAGAACTACAGAAGAATATTTTATTTGTTTAGCAAGCATTGTCATAGGCGTAGTTAGATACAAGTGCAACATTGTACATGCTATACGTAATACCCTTATAACTTCTAAATTATTAGACTTATCATCTCAAGGACGATCTCATTCTATATAGCGTCTATCTCATCAATCTCACAAATTATAATAGAGTATTAGGTACCTCCATTTACCTCTCTTTTCTTTTCTAACGATCTTTGTGTAAATTTTTGTCATTTAATTCTGACTACGATATTTAACAGTTTTCTGCAAATGAGTCAGTCGGACCTTTATTCAACAAAGTCACTAAATCCTGATAATAAGTTCGTTATATGGAAAATTCGTTAAAAGGAAAATCACCTTTTAAAATACTTAAGCAAAACAAAACATGTTTTAAACTCATAAACACTAGACATAATTTAAATAGCAATTGATGCACTTACTATCTACCATTTATTTCATAAATCTTAACCATAAGAGAAATCTGCAAGGAAAGCAAGAATAGATAGCAAAACATTATCCAGTATTACACTATCATGCTATATACATTTTCAACTAAAAAAAGTATAAAAGTATAAAAAATCTAAATTTATGTATAAAATTATAGTTGCGTTTATTATAAAAATAATTTTAAACATACATTACCACATGCTTTCTTAAGTTTAATTGCTGCGGATCAAATCCGTAAATTTGAACTGAGTTTTTCGTTTGAAATAAATACAAACAAAAAGGAAAAGGGAATTAACTGCTTTCTCTAAGATAATTTTTAGAGAAAACAGCAATGCATTACATAAAGCAGCGGCTTAGAAAATTAATTCAAGGTTATTTCCCCCCTAAAATGCGTTAACAAGTTTGAAATGTTAAGAAATATTTTGGTTTGATTTGTTCATTTACGTCGCAATAGAGCTGCACAATGGGCTATTGGCGACGGTCTGGGAAACATCCGTGAGGATGATCCGAAGACATGCCATCACAATTTTGATCCTCTGCAGAGGGGAGGCACCCCCGCTTCGGTAGCCTGGCGACCTGCACGTGAAGTCAAGCACTTTACGGTAGAACAGTTTAACGAGGACCAATACCGCACATCCTCGGTCCCTACGCAGACTGATAAGAAATATTTTGGAAAATAAGGAAAGTGGATCTCAATGAAAAGTTCGTTAAATAGAAAATTTGCTTCGCTATTTGGAAGTTATTTTACAAAGAAATTTCCAAAATATTTTTGGTTCCTCAAAAAAAAAATCCTAAAATAGAGAAATTCGCAAAAGGGAAGTTCGTTAAATAGAAGTCTGACTGTATTTTTAATGTTAGGTTTATACCTCATTCTTATTGTACTATTTTATTGTCTATTTTTGTTGACTGCAGATATTAGATTCTGCACTATCATTCAGTATTTTCAGCTTTGTCGTATTTCCAATAGTATGATTGTTCATATGTTTTTTTAAGGATATGGAAATGTTGTTCCAACGACAGAATGGGGTCGTGCCTTCACAGTACTTTACCTCGTCATTGGAAGGCCCATACATTTAATAATGATACGTCTGATAGGGGTTGAGTACAGATCTTGCCTAAGAAAATTATTGAAGGGTTCAAGAAACCTCACAAAAATTTTACCAGAATTATTGCACACTTCAAAAATTACATCTACTTGGACTGGATTCTGGTTCTTTGCCTTTTTCACTGTTGTTTTTATACTTGGACCAGCAGCAATATTTGGAAGATATGAAGGCTGGTCTTATATGGAAGGAGTGTACTTCTGTTTGCTTTCCTTATCGACTATTGGACTTGGTGATTATATTGCCGGTAAGTGTTTAAGTATGCTATTATACAGTACATTATTAAGTAAGGTATTATACAGTATGTTATTATACAGTGCTATTATACAGTAAGTATTAAGTATGCTAATTTTATACAGGAGAAAAAAATTAAAAATTATGCATGTCAATTCTAATTTTGTTCTGGTGGCGCAGTCCGTTATGTTTGGTAAAAAAAGGATTTGAATGGGGAAAAAAATTTTTGGTGGAAAAAAGGGTTTTAAAAAGTCTGCATTTTTTTTGTGACCGCAAAATAACTGAGATACATACATAATCTCTATTCCTTCGTAGATGAAAATCTTTTCCTGCGTGAGAAAAAGTACGAGTTTGGTGCTTACGTGTCGTTCTTAGAATGGCCATTTCAAGTTGGAGTCTTGTAAAACGAAGATACGTGCTTGGCCTCAGTTGGACGGCGGGTATTTTGATCATAGTAGACTTATTTGATTATTGTTGAAATAGCGTGCATTTGATTAAGACAATGCAACCAAAGATAAAGTACATCAATCTTGGATTTTTTTTTTACGCGTACCATGTACAACCACTTCAAGTCCTTTTGCGTACCACTAGAGCAAAAAATTTTATGACTATAGTTTATTTATTTTTCTTTCAATATCAGTAGCTACAGAATATATTTTAACATCAACGACTCATTCATCGCGGAACAAACTGCTAAGGGCGACAAACGCTTCTCGTTATTAAAAATTGATCCAAATTCTTGCTATTTCAAATTCATAATTGACAAATTATTTTTTAAACATTGTAAGATTATTGGATTATTTAACCAAAAATAATTATGATTATTTTTGAAATAAATTATTGACAATATACATATTGTAAGATACTTAAAACTTGGTTATATCGGAGAACTCGTTTTATGAAAGTGCCTCACACATCAGTACGCTTTGGGACAAACATTTTGAAGTTTCTAAATCAAGATCTGTTTGGAATAAGGTTAATTCAGCAGAAAATTAATGACAAAACTTCTTTTAATATATTTCAGTAATCGAAATTATTTCTTTGAAAGCCTATCATATTTTAACTCAACTCTGTATATGTATAACTCTGTATTCAACTCTGATACACATTATAACTTACTGAAGAATTCCTTTTCGATACATTAAGGTGGTTTCTGAAAATATGCATCAAAATTTCTTTAAAAAATAAATAAATAAAAAATAAGTAAGTAAAAAAAAACATAAAAAGGAGAAGAAAATTATAAAAATACTAAATTTCTGATGTTTTATTATGTTTATCACATCTATTTCACACAAAATGCCAACATACTATATACATCAATCAATTAAAAAATTTGTTCTTTGTCAAATAAATATTCAATTTTTGAAAATTTAGTTGATATTTTGTGCTTGGTGTCCTTAAACAAATCAATAAATACCAAAGGAATTTAAATATGAATAGCTCATTTATTGCGGGTTATTGTTGTTAATGTTGTTAATTGGTTAAACCAATTAACAACAGCAATTCTCGATAAAATAAAAGAGACGACAAATAAATTAAGCACTGACGCTAAAAAAATGTATAGTCTTTTGGTAAAAAGTAACTTTCTCAATTAGCCATTCTAAACTTTAAATTTGTTAATTGAGAATTAATCTAAACCAATTAGCAAACGCAATTCTTGATAAAAATAAAAGAGAAGACAAATAAATTAAGTACTGAGGTCAACAAATTTTATAATCTTTTGACGAAAAATAAATTTCACATAAATCTAAATATGTCGAAAAAAGACACTTTTTAAATTATAATAGCTGAATTAAAGTTAATTATATAATTAATTCAGTTTTAGGCATTCAACTATCCAAAAAATATTATCTGAAATTGTATTCACAATTTATTTATAACAGAAAAGTTTATAATTCATTTTATTCATTGTGCATAGGACTTTCCGAGCGGAACTATTCCAATTGGTTGTACACAGTATACGTGCTCGTTCAATTTGTTTGGCTGGTCTTTGGAATATCTTACATGAATATGTGCTATGTTCTATTATCCTATCTATTTGGGCTATTTGTTCTGGACAAACTTGACTGCAAATGTGTAAAAAGGCAATCAGCTCGGGATGACATCAGTAACTTGTATAATTTTGTCGCAGATTTGAATTGGAAATTGGCAAAACACTGTCCCGAAGTAATCAATTTAATTTTTTTCTCATTTTAGTGAAGAATAACAAACGTACAATACGCAAAATAAAAAACAGACCACACAGCATAACTTTTTATCTAATGATCGGATCTTCACGTTCTAGGACATAATGATAAATGATGAAATGATATATATGAATGATATAATGATGAAATTAGCATTAAGAGGTTCAAATTTTCTACCGCTCTCCCGAACAAATTATAGGGACCTCATTTTCCAGTTTAAAGCTACCCACTATATTTTAAGACTCAAAATTCCTAATTTGTAAAAGAAAAGGACTATTCAAAGAAAGTACGTTTTTGTGTCCGATTTCGTAACTTAAAATATCGTCTTCTTTAATTAATTAGCATATTTGAAGTCATCCCCTCGAATCATTAAGATTGAATTCTAGAAAGTGAAGATCTGATCATTAGAACAAAAGTTACTCAGGGTAGTCTGTTTTTCATTTTGCGCACTGTACATTACAGTTATCGCTGATTATTTTATAAGTTCTCAGACTTCGTATCGAAACGTTTGCATAAAACTATTTAAATATATATTAGAATTTTATAAACTTTTGTGAATGGAGACAAATTATTTGAAATAACAAAATTGCTCGGAATATCACTTCAGTTATAAAGAAAATGAGGGAAAGAAGTGACTGAATCCAGTTATGACAGGGCTGAAAATGAGTTTGTCTTCTCTTGTACGAAACTTTCTTAATTTGGAACAACCCCGTGACCCTCAAAATGATCGATTGTGGTCAGTATTGTTTCGAGAACAAAGATAAAATATTGTGTGTGCTTATAAGAATCGAGTTGACGTAGCTTCGTTAAACATCGGGACATTAAATTCAATTTGCGCAAAGTTTATCTTAAGATGTGTTGTAAAAGTTTCTTATAAGACTCTCAAAAATGTTTAGGTAAGGCTGGTGGTTTTCGAATAATAATTATAACATCCAATTATCTGTCTTTCAATTGAATTTTTTGGTTTTCGAGTACCTAATAGAAACAAAAAATAATCTGCTTTCTTTAAAAGTTTTATACGACTAAAAGCCTCCACCCTATAATTGATTTTCATTCATCATTGCTTATTTCTTCGTAAACGTCAATATTTTCCCCAAAAATACCGAACATTTAGATTTAAAAATCAACAACTATTGCTGCTTCGTGTAAGAAAATTTTCTTGATGTAATAGTCGTAAAGAAATAGGCGATTAACTATTGAAGTAAGGAAAGGTCTTTAAAGTGTCTCTATTAAATTAGTTTTATTTTTAAATTTATTTTATTTTTCTCAAGATTTATACGTAATCTCTCCCTCTCCTCTCCCTCTCTCTTACACACTTTCTCTGCTCCTTTTGATGGACTTCCACTTGAATGCGATATTGTGAAATGAAGATTTTGTTAGGAAAAATAAATTTGCTCAATTAATTTTTAAATCGATAGTATTTAAAGCAAAGAAGCCGAAACATTCACTTCACGAAACAAAGCACTTAAACTTTAAATAATTTTCAAAATGTTGGAATTTTGAAATAAATTAATGTTAAGTTCACAAATAAAAATGGATCATTCAGCACATCAAATTCTAACTCTGTAGTTGCATTTCAGTGGGCAACTACAGATCGACCAAGCATGGTATAATTTTCTAACAAGTTTAAAAGTTAATAACTGTCGAATCTTTATTTTTTCTTATTCCACACTTTTCCTTATATACACTTTTTCCTTCATACATTACGTGTTGTAGATTCTGCATTGCAAAGCAAAATGCAACGTAAAGCGAACAAAATTCGCAAAAAAGAACTTAAAATTTCAGTAAATTTTGCGCAAATTTGAATTTTGAATAAAAACTTCATGTTAAGTTCTTTAACAAATATGGCCCTATCATCATATCAAATTTCAACTCTGTAGTTATATTCATGCGGACTGTAGAGTGATCCGTAAGGTATTTTTTCATGCAAGTTAAACAGCTAATAATTCTCGAGCTAATTAATGAAGATTATTTTTTTTATTTCATTGCACACTTTCGACATTTTTCTACAAACCATCGTAGCTTCGAATTCCTAAGTTTCATAGATTTTGCTCAGGGAAACAAATGTTACGTTAAGTTGATCATCCAAAATAGCGAGGACGGCGTTGGTGGCATCGATTTTCTATAATTGAAAAAAAAATTTGTAACACATTTTAAGATCAATGTTGCATAAAATTAACATTATTTTTGCTTATTCTACTAAGGCTATTTTAACTCGAATCAAATAAGTTACGAACAATATTTTAATAGTTAGTTTTTGATGCAAAACCATAAAAAAACTATTTTTCTTTCTCTTCCTTTTTTTTCCAAATATTTTCGAAATATTTTATTTCACACTTTTTTGTCTTTGGATTCTTCAAGTTTTTAGGAAACAAATTTGCCTTTTTTCTATGTTTTCTAATCTTTATAAATTTGATACTGACAGTTAACCTTGATTTAAAATTAAATGTTACTAGAAAGTAAAACTACGAAAACTAGAGAGGAAAGCTTATATTGGGTTGTTCGGAAAGTAATTTCGTTTTTTCCCAACGGAGCACTTAATTTTTCACAGCCAACTTCACACTTAACCGCCAAATCACTATATTTTGCTTGCTTTTGATAGATACCCTTTCTTGCGTCAAAGTTTTGACTGATTCTACGCTGTAATTTTTGGTTGGTATCATTTCAAATATGAAAAGGGGAAAGCTGCATTTTCGGCATATTTTTCGTTTTACTGTCGAAAAAGTAGAAACGCTATTTAGGCAAGGAAAAAATTATAGAGAATATGTGTTGACAGAACGTCAGTACCAAAACTGGTTTGCACAATTTTGATCCAGTAATTTGGATATTGAAGATGCTGGAAGGCCAGTTAAAGCTGATGAAAGCACAATTAAAGCATTAATTGTTTCAAACCGACGAATAACAACTCATGATATCTCTGAGAGTTTAAATTTTTCGATTTTGACAGTTCATGAGCATTTGAAACGTTATGGTTTCATGTTCCTACGGGATAAAAATCTCATAGACGTCTGTGATTTGCTTCAAACGACAAGAAAATTATCCATTTTTAAAGCACGAAATCACTGGGGACAGAACAAAGGTGGTCCTAACAACGCGAGGGGACCATAACGTAAAAAAGATGAACCAGCTCTAAGCACTTCAGCAGTGAGAAAACCAATATTCATCGAAAAAAGTGATGCTATCTGTTTGGTTGAATTGCAAAACAAAAGTCTTTTTTTTTTTAGAGGTGCTGCTACCGGGCTACACAACGATTAATCCTGAAGTGTACAGTCATCACCTGGGCCAATTGAATGATTCACCTGTACAGAAAAGGTCAGAATTGATAAATAGAAAAGGTTTAGTATCCCACCAAGATAATGCGTGAGCTCATACAAGTTTGGTGATTGGCCAAAAGCTTTTGCAGCTTGGATGAGATATACTACCTCATCCACCATATGCTCCAAAACTGGTATCTTTTTATCATTATTTGTTCCGGTCTCAGCAAACATTTTTAACTGTAAGACCTTTACTGCAAATGAGAAAATCAAAAATCACTTGGCTCGGCTTTTGCCAGCAAAGAATGAAAATTTCATGAGTGTGGGAACATGCTACATCCAGAAAAATGGCGAAAGGTATTAGACAGAAATGGACAATTTTAAAAAAAAAATTTATTCCCTGTAAGAAAATTAACTTTCATTTCCATAAAAGAATTGAATGACTTTCCGAACAACCCTAATAAATAAATTTGCTTATCTATTCAGTATTTAACAGATTATCTTTATAAATATTCATGCCGGAATAGCGATGCATATCGCACGTTACTATGCATATGGTATATCTGAGGGAAAGAGGAGGGTAAAATTCACTGACTGAAACATTTAATAACATAGAGTCCCCCAAAATAATTTTTTCCTTCCTGAAAAAAAAAACTCTTTTGTGGTTCAAATCTTCGTGTGAGTAAGCCTTCATTGAGAACTGTGATTAATTGATTTTATAAAGTTTTTGAACTTTAATACAAGTATTTATTGAATAAATTTTTAAAAAAGTATTTGCGGACTTTGCTTCTCATGGCTTAAATCTAATTTTGTTCTTCTTATTCTGACTTCAGTAGTAAACCTTTTGAATTCTTACAAACTTATGTAATTTCGTCATGTTTCGTACTTTTAGAGGCATTAGAATAAAAGTTGTGGTATGCATTTTTGTTTTCCAGAAATTCACCGAACAAACAGTGTTTCAAGAATTTTTGGATCTTTGTGTCGATCATCCTGAAGATATCAACAAAGAAATAATGGAAAAGTTGTACGATACGGCAGAAAAGTTGCGAGTTGAGGCCAGCAACTGCCTTCAGCAACTAAAACTGCCGGAAGAGGTCTTAGAACCTATGAAAAGCCTCATTGACGATTCTAAAGAAGGCCAAATCATGGCAAGTGATAGCTTCATAGCTCGTGAGTTGAAGGAGTCAGCCGAAAGGAGGCAGTCTGCAAGATTGACCATTACTCCACACGATAAGTTCCTGCCACCGCTGGACATGCTCTCTCCAGATAACAACACTCCTAAAAATCTACCTGACATTGAATCTGCTTCACCAAGTGCATCTAGTAGAAGCACAATTGAACTTTTATTGGAAAAAGGAGAAAAAGACAGTGAAGAATCCGAGAAAAATAAAAGTGGTGAAGTTGAGGAAGAGCGTAAAGAGGATCACAGTGACGACAAGGTTTCGTCTGACTGATTTATTGAAAAGTAACAAAATGTCGAGAAAATTTTAAACACTTTTATTATTGTCGCTGAATTCTATGAATAATAAATTAAGCAAGGCGTTTACTCTCTTTGCAATGTTCTTATAATATTAAGAGAAATACTTTGAAGCTAGATTTTTTACATAAAATTTTTAGCGGATCAGATACAACTTGGATTTAAAGCAATTGTTTAAATTTAAAGGGAATACGTAAAATTATTTAGATGACGTCAAAAGCTTCATTTCTTTTTTTTTTATCTTATGTCTTGCAAAATCTTTCTGTCTAGTCTACGATATGTATGTCAAATCAGTCTAATAGCAAAACAGTTGTTCAAAAAAAGAACGTAAATGTGTCTATTTCAACTTGAATTCTTTGTTTTAATACTGATTTAAGATTTGTTTATGACAACAAGATCCCATGTCATCTGCTATAGTGAATCATCGTTAAAACTTACTTTTACTGTATGCCGATAGCTTTAATTTTTCATGCTGAAGTGAGCTTTTTTATCATGTCATCAATTATAATTCCGTGACATTTCGTGTAAGAATTTTCGATGCAAAAAAATTAAAAAAATTACTTTATTATAGCAAGTTTAGAATTTTTTTTTAATTTGGGAAGAAGGAAAGTTGACTAAAGTGATTATAATTGATAGATTTAATTTATTTGTATCTAAAAATTAAAAAGACAAAAAGTATCAATCTTATTTCATGTTCACACAATAATTATATGTTACATTAAAATATTATATTTATATTTTTAAAAAAATATAATAATTATTTTAAGTTTCTATAACTTTAAATTTTGGTTTTGTCATAAATTTTGGTTTATGCTTTCGCATTCCATTATATTCTATATTTTAAATTGTGCCTACAGATAAATTTATTACATTTAAAATAGCAATCACTTCGAAATAACAATTTCAATTATCTCGACCTTGTACTTTGGTTTTAGGAATGTGTGAATTTCGCTTATTTGCTTCTTAACTTTGATCTCTTCTTTCAGACTTCTTTTTCTTACGGTTTAATATTGTGCCTCTAGATAAAATTGTTATACTTCAAACAAATATCACTTCTGAAAATCGATTTTAGAATAAAGCAACTTTGGGGAATTCTGAAGTGAGAAACTTTAAAGCAGAATAGAACATTCCATCACATACTGAATAAATAAACTGTATTCTATTTACTTTTAGAAAGAATTTATATATGGTCGAATGCATTTTTAGTGCAACAGCGTTTTAAAATATTTGTAAAAAGAGTTTTCCAAGCAAGTATACACGCTTCTTTTGTTCTTTTATGAAAAGAAAGCTTCAGTTGGGCGTTGAAAAAAGAACTAATTTGTTTGTTTTTAAGCGTAAAAAAGAGGGGGGAAATGCAAGTTTTTATAAAGTTTCAACACATTTTAAAGTGCTGTCCGAGCTGTTTATTGCACATGTTTCACGAAAAAGAATAGCTCTAGTGTTTTTACTTAGGTATCTACTCAGCTAAAAATTTCAAAGTATGCTCAAATTTAATGCATCTTTAATATGGTACTAACTTAAACCATATTATCGGATTTCCTAAACTATTGAGAACACGATAATATAAATCAACACATTTTACAGTGCTGTCCGAGCTGTTTATTGCACATGTTTCACGAAATGTTTCATGAAAAAGAATAGCTCTAGTGTTTTTACTTAGGTATCTACTCAGCTAAGAATTTCAAAACATGTCCAAATTTGATGCATCTTTAATATGGTACTAACTTTAACCATATTATCGGATTTCCTAAACTATTGAGAACACGATAATATAAATCAACACATTTTAAAGTGCTGTCCGAGCTGTTTATTGCACAAGCTTCACGAAAAAGAATAGCTCTAGTGATTTTACTCAGGTATCTACCCAGTTAAAAATTTCAAAGCATGTTCAACTTTGATACACCTTATGATACTAACTTGAACCATATTATCGTATTTCCTCAACTATGGAGAGCACTAGAATATAGTTCTAAGTTACTTCAACTTTAATATGGTGCTGCAACTTTGAACCATATTATCGTATTTCTTAAACTACGGAGAACACGATAATATAGTTCAAAGTTGATGTAGCATAAATATGGTTCTATTTTCAACCCCATTATTGTATTTCTTGAATTATGGAAAACACTATAATATAATTCAAAGTTGATGCCACCTTAATGTGGTGCTAAATATAATCATATTAGTATAGTACTTTTTAAACTATCAATAACACAATGCTATATTTCAACTTGAATATAAATATGGTCCCATTTATTACCTTATTAAGGTTGCAGAAAGCTTGTACTTAATTTACGATTCAAGGTATCGATATTATGGTTCCACAATTCCACGAACACCTTATTCCCCTCTAAGCTTGACATCAATAGTGAACGGTCCCTTACACATAATTAATATTAATATGCGACTATGCTAAACAAGAACAGCTTTAATATTTTTAAGAAGTTGAATTGTTTCAGCGTTTCGATACTTTAATAAACTGCATTTTTTGAAATGAGATAGCTTTTTAAGACTTATTGAAATTATTAAGGGAATTTATTATTTAAATAAGCTTTTTTAAATCTTAATTAAAAGCCTTATATCTCTTTAATTTACGAAGAAAAAAAACGAGAAATATATTGACTTGATCGAAGAACTCTTTTTAATTCTTTGGAATAACTATGAAAAGTTAAATATTCCAGTTTCAAAAATATGGTTTCTGAAAATAGTTGTCACAAAATAACATAATGTAACCTTAAAGAATAAAAAAAGCTTCGTTTCATACTTCATTAATCTATTTTTTTTATTTAAATATGAATGAACAAGTTAGCAATTTTAGCTTCACCTTAATTTTTTAAAAAGATCAAAATTTTTATGAAGACTCGTGCTAAATATTAAATATTCTCTGCCTTTATTTTCAAAACATTAAAGCTGATTAAACTTTATTGTCAATGATTTTTTTTAAGTTTGCCTTTTATTTTTTTTTAAATAACAGCTTGAAACCTGGTTTTTTTTTCACCTTAACATTCTAGATTAATTAAGATAGAAATTTTCACAAGAATCGATCCAGGAAATTATATTATTAATTTTAAATTTAGTTTTGCTAGTTTCTTGATAGATCTGTCAATTTACCGGAAATTTTCAAATTTGTTATTAAGTTTAACGACATCTTTTCTTTCTTATTTTGTAATTATTTAAATATTTACTGTATATCAAATATTAAATGTACAATTTTTGTTTCACAAAACATTTTCTCTAAAAATTTTCTCAATTCATAGTTGTTCGATCTGATATATTATTCAATTTAAGAACATTCGTTTTTAAATACTGTTATGGAGCAGAGGGGTTAACAATATCATGGTAATTTTTTAAGAACGTAAATAATTTAGAGTATGTTAATAGTTAACGTAACAACCACTTGTCTTAAAAATAAAAACGATTCAAAATAGGCGAGTGGTGTAACGCGAAATCAACGGAGAGATCTCCTAATCGTCAAGTGGTTTAAACCTTTGGTCTATTCAAAATTGTTTGAAAGTTCAATCAGAATCAATCTTAGACAAGAGAGGTAAGATATTCCTTCCTCTTTTTATTTTATTTTATTTCAATTTATTTATTTCCTTTTTGTTCAATAAATAAAATATTGCATTTGCACTGCATCCTAAGCAATGAATACTGTTTGTAATGCAAAATGCTTTCTAACTTCCGATTGTATTTTTTTTCCTCAAAAAGGAAATTCAAATTTTATATTAAATACGCATCGGGAAATTAAGAATCTAATAAGTGTAATTTAGACAAATTTGTCGTTTAAGATCCAATAAGGATGTTTCCTAAGTTTCAGAAAATATTAAATTGAGTACTAATTTTTATTTTTTTTAAATTTCAAATCATTTCTAATTTAATTTGTTTTTGTGAGAGAATTATTTGAAATATTGATAAGAGAATGACCAATAAATAAAGAATAATGACATCAATTTGTAACTATGCACTGGGTTTGTCGAAAAATCAGTAGTCAAACGCTTGCTTTTTTTTAAAAGTTTAAACAATTCAGTGCGTGCTCAACTAGATCCGTTGCCAAGAAACTCGAAAAATTATTTACTCTCTTTAAATGTATAAGGTATTTAAAACTTACAAACGCACTTTTAATACATTAAGTACCTCCTTTAATGCGAAAATTTCAGCAAATTAAAATTATTTTAAATTTTTCAGTGTGCTTTTTCCGTTTACATCGCATCTTCTTTCTAAAAAAATACTCGCAATCAATGAAGAGATAAATTTTTATAATGTCAAATTTTGATTAATAATAATTATCTGAAAACAGATATGTACAAATATTTTTATTTTATTTTATATTATTTATTTATTTTTATTTCTTATTTACTTTTTTTTAACATTTTGAGAAATAAATTTAAATTTTTTAGATAAAATTATTGTTGAATTGGAATGAAAATGTATTACAATAAAATGATGAAGGAAAATAATTTATAATGAACGAAAAATTAATTGTTTCAGACAATTGTTCAAATTAATAGTTGCTTTCTATAAGTTAAAAAAAATTAATTCTAAATGTCAATTTTGTGGAATTGAAACAATTTCGCGATTACAATATCAGCAAAAACTTACATGCATGGCATTACTAATGAGGTTTTTGATTTGTTTCAATTTTCTCATTGTGTATATTCGGAGATACAGATAGATTTGAAAAAAAGTTTATAAAATGTTCGCATCAAGTCGTGATAGTTGATGTTTGTTTTAACAGAGTTAGTTTGCAGAGAAGTGTCTTACTCCTGTATATGAAGATCCAGACTAACAGACAGAAATATTTCAGAAAGTGAAGGCACACAATACCAAAAATTACAAATTACAAAGTAGAAGAAGGAGGCAAGCTAATGAAAGGAAGAAAAAAAAATTAACAAAATTAAATTTTAAGAAAAAACCCACGAGATATTTCTTTCTCGCTTGGCTAGGTTTGTCAACTACGTAGTATGACTTCAGATACCTTTTGCGGCACGTGTGCCACGAGTTATTTTCCCCTGAACGAAAATGAAATCGCAAATTATTCTTTCACTTTATAAAATGAATGATTTATTCGAACAAAGTTTTTTATTTATTTTCTTACTTGAATCAGTCATTCATTGACTTGAAAGGTTCAAACGTTCTTGAAAGGTTCAAATGATTACTTTCATGCCTCTTTATAAACAAAATTCTAAATACGTATTTCTCTTTTTTCAAAATTTCAGAAGCAATATATTTAAATCAGTTTCGACAACATATATTTCAAAAACAGCTGCGTGTTTGCATTAATATGCAAAGAAATTCTTGCTATTTTTGTTTCGTAGGAATATTATACAGTAGTTTGGGGTGTTTTATGGAGTTCTTTGGATTCAACTTAGCTTTTTGTATTCGAAATGTATTTTTTATACCTAGTAAATTCTTTTAAAACACGTTTTATTTGAGCATAAACGCTACTAAAAAATGCTTACCATATATTTTCTAATAAAGTCAAGAATTTTTTAGAAGAACTAAAGAAAGAGGTTTGAAATCTTCTGGGGTTTGAATATCTTCGGGGGTTTCGTTAGTTTCGCAAAATTCCATGCCAACTAAAGTATTTTTTTCGTTGATCGAGCATAAGCGATAGATCGCTAAATATCGTGAAACGGTACATACAAAAAAGTACTTAAATACTTATAAATACTTAAAATAACAGTTAAAAATAAAATAAATAACAGTAACAGTTAAAAGTGGAACACATAAAAATAATTATAAGAAAGATATATTTTTTTTATAAGAATTTCGCTTACCGCTCATTTTTCGATTAGAACAGAAAACGAACAGGAAAAGCTAAATGTGCTAGCTTCAAAATTGACAATCGATATAGGCTACAGGTGGTGTAAAGCAGAACTCTCTACCTATAACAACACTTAACATGTTTTCACCCTAGCGTGTAGATAGTCATAAGAGAAGGAAGTACGTTAATTTCGTCTTGATTTTAAAACTGATTAATTTTTTTAACAAAATGGAAAACTATATGAAATTCAAATCGGTATTAATTATAGTTCTTAAAGAAAGCGTCGTGGAAAATTTAGACAATATTTTTAACAATTAAAAGCGAAAAAATGCTATGGAAGGAAAAAATATTGTCATGCATTCCCATACTACTGAACAAAGGGGAAAAGGGAAGGAGGGCGGCTTAAAACATGGAACCGGTCTTCTCCCCAGATGGCGTATTGGAGCATTGCGATCGCGTAATCAAAAAACTCTCACTGTTCTGAGTTACTTAGGATTTTTTCCAAGTTAAATCGCTAATGACTTCAATATGGACATCTAAGTTGAAAAGCTTGAGAGGAAAAAATGAGAGGAACAAAAGTAGGAAGGAGAGAAATTAGAGGGACTTCCAATTGCCTTTTTTTCGGACACAGTGAACAAGTATACTAAGAAGAGTGGGTTTTCCAAAAAGGTAGTAAAAAGTAATTCACAAAGATAGTGAGTCTTATTTTTTTACGTCGCCGTATATACGTACAGTTTTGAATTTTGAGTGGTTCTTCAAAAAAATGCATATCTTCACTATATATTAGCAAATGAGCTTCTATTCGGAATTCTACTTCCATTCGGAAATCCGCGCTCATAGTTCAGTAAAATACAGAAGATTGACTTTATTTCAAAAACTGCAATGTTGAGATTAACCATGCTGAAATCAAATTTGATTCATTCGTACAAGATATTTAGCATGCTGTCTGTCGTACCGAAATTATCAATAGTTTGAATATTCAATTTCAAAAAAACTGAATGAAAAGGTACTACTTGCAGCGTTTTGCTTAAATAAATGTTTATTTTTGAAACGTTTTCAAACAAAATTAATTACAAAGTTCACCTATTGATATGGCTATTACCTGCAAGCTAATATATATATATATATATAAAGTTTTTTTTGCAACAGATTGCAGTAGGGAAATTTCTGATGAAGCATTTTCAATAGTAGTTTTGACGTCATTTATAACTTACAGTTAAAGCTTCAATGTAAAAAACAAATCGAGATATTTCGTTAAGTTTTGAGGACGCGTTATTCAAAGTGTCCATTTTCGCCTTATTTTACTATTTTATTTCCGAAAAGAAAAACTCGAGGTCAAATTTCTGAAAAATTGCATAAAGTTTACGGTGACGATGCTCTACAAGAACGTCGATGCCGAAATTGGCTCAAGAAATTCCGAGCTAGTGATTTGGATTTGAAAGATGCTCCTTGATCTGGAAGGCGTACCCGGATAGATGACTACAAAATAAAGACATTGATGCAGTAGAACCGACGTTACACGACGCGGGAGATCGCAGGGATGTTGAAGATCAATCAAAAAAATCCTCACACCCATCAAAACAAACTGAGATACGTAAGCAAGCTCGAAATTCAGACTCCTCGTGAACTCAAACGAAGTTCATGTGACAGCACATTTAAACATCTGTGACATGCTCATGAAACGGGAGTTAAACGACCTTTTTGAAACGAATAGTAACTGTTAATAAGAAGTGGGTTTTCTATAACAATGTAGTGCGCAAACAGTTTTTGGTGAAACAAACACAGAACTTCATCACAGGCAGGTTATTTCTCAGTAAATGGGATAGGAAGGATGTGGTGTATTTTGAGCTCTAACCAAAAAACGGAACAATCAATTTAGATGTGTACTGTAGGCAATTGGGCAAGTTGAACGAAGCTGTCATCAAAAAAACATCCTGAGCTGGTCAATCGTAAAAAAGTAATCTTCCATTAAGATTACGCGAGATCACACATATCTTTGGAATCCCGTCTGAAGTTATTCTAGCTCGGATAGAATGTGTTGCCCCACCCACCATACTCACCTGGCCTTGCGTGTAAAGACTTCCTCTTGTTTTGCTCTCTTCTAAACATTAGGCGTGAAATAACGTTAAATAGATATGAGGCTGTGAGTTAGCACCTTGTTTAGGTTATTGCTTATAAAGACAGGTCCTTCTAAGAACGAAAATTACGAAGTTTACCGAACAATGGCAAAAGGTCGGTCACCAAACAAAAAGGAGCATATATAATTTATTAATTTTAAACCCTTATATAAATATATGACTTTAGAATTTATAAAGGAAACGCGATCACTTTTTTCAACACAATTAGTTCTTAAAATTTATGAAAAAAATTCAAAATTTCATTAATTGAATATTTCCATTTCTTTTCCTTTTTGTAACATTCTAGACGCCGTAATTTTGATTTTCCGATAGTAAATATTATTAAATTTGTTTAATTTTCGATAAATTTTCAGATCCTTTTAAAATAAGGACGCGTCATCATATGATTTTAATTTACTTTGCTTAAATTTATAATTGCAAATTATAAGACGATAAAAACGAAAAAACCATAAATAACGTTACAATTTATCATTGATTTAAATTATAATGTCCCTGCCAAGTTCATTCAAATAAGAACTAAAATATTTACAGCAGTAACGTATTTTGAAAACTTTCCGTGTATTAATAAGAAATCTAATCTTGCGATCTTAAGTATTTTTCCATTTATCGCATGTCAAATTGACGTTCTAAATATACTGAACGGTTCAACTCTCTGGTTCAATAGTTAGTGACACTAAGCGATAGAAAGCACTTTGTTTTTGAAATCAAACGAAGATTAAAATAGCTATTAGAAAGTTGATATATTTGGTTGCTTAGAAACTCGCTAAATGGAAGCCAAAAATATGTTCAATTGGAGCGTGGATCAATTTATATTTCTCTAAGATGTCTAACTACAGCTTCATCAAAACTTAACACACAACTTAGGTTGTTTACTGTATTTATCGTTCATTCTTTCTGGAATTTCACAAGGAAATGGAAATTGAATGATGAATTTCTTTAAAACTTTTAGCAAATAAATCCAAACACATCCATTTCCTAAACTCAAATCGTTAAAAGTATGTATAAATCGAATTCAGTTGATTGAAAAGGCCTAAGTAGGTGCATTTTGCAAGCATTAATGCACTTTTTTGTTTGCTTCCGTTAACTTATTTAAAATTTAACTTAGGATTCTGAATTTTTTGCAGGAGTTTAACACAAAAGCAGACATTATTGAAATGCAATCATTTTTGTGAAATAATGCAACAAACTTTTATAATTTACTTTTTTAGATTGAAAATTTGAATTGAAAAAAATATACTAATGTCTTTTGCGCGAAAATACAGTAGAAAAAATCATGTTTATGACTAAAAATTACTTTAAATAGGTGGTGCAAGTATGGTTACATAAGCAACATGCTATACTCAAACAATTTACTAACTTAATTGGTTAATTAGAAAACAGCGCGCAAAGTACGAAAAAATTGAGTTAAGAAAGACAGATTTAAAGACAAAACTTATATACTAAAAACGTGGGTTTTCAGATGATTCCACTTTAGAAAGGGGTAGTATGTTATTTTCTGTTTCCAGTGATGGTATCTTTTCTGTAACTTTGGAAGTTTCCTGAGTGTTATTTTATACTTGGTGACAAATTATTCAAAATCTAACAGGTCATTAAATTTTTTTTCAAAAAGTCGAAAATTTTGTTCGGAAAAAGCATTTACACCCCTTAAACAGAATAAGGGATAATATTGTATAGGCAGCATGAGAGAATATCACTGATTTTTTCCATTAAATCCCAGTTTTTGTATCATCCATTGTAATTTTTTTTTTGTGAAATTTGTTTGCTTTTCTTAAATTTTTTTGTATTTCTTAAAAAAAAAATTTCTTTTAAAATCAATTACAAAGTAAATTTTTGTGTCCAGTATCATTTCTTGCTATTGAGTAGACGCTGCCATATTTGACAAGAATAAATAAATGACTTGAATAAAATAGCCATCCGCAACATACCCATATCTTCAATCGTCCTTTTTAAAGCAACAACAAAAATTAAAACGAACAATTTAATAAGCTCTCTGAAACTGTAGGAATTCTTGGATCACTCGACCCTATCCAGCAATCACGACACAAGCCCCAGGCCCTGATGTAATTAAAAACAACCTAATTGAGAGCTCTATACACCATAGTCTCCCTGCTTTATAATCTAAAAATCAGGAATTATAGTCCTGACCGGATAGAAAGCAATCTCATCGAGAGCTCTAGATACACTTTAGTGTCACTAATCTACCAAGAGTATTGCCACGAACTTTACGAGAAAGTAGGGAACATCACAAGGAAGTAAGGGACATCACAAGATTCAGATTTGCATAGCAACCCATGGATGGAAACGTCTTCACTCGCTGCTAGGGGGTGCTGTTCACAAGATGTGGTGGACAAGTTCCCTGGTCACCACGTCATCCTGATTTAAGCACCATGGATCTCTTTCTTCGCGGTGCACTGAAACGTGCTGTGGTGTACACAACACTAGTGAATTTTGAAATGAATCTAGTTGCAAGAATCGTCTGTGTTGCTGCGAATATCCAAAATATTCCAGGTGTGTTGAGCGAGTCCAAGAATCCATGGCCGTGCGGAGTAAGACACGCATCGCTAGCAATGGCGAAAACATTTTTATTTTGTGACATTTTCTCATATCATCTACCACAGCACATGTAACTTCTTTGACCAATTAATATTTCAGATGATATCAATCTTATCGTGTCTCTTTGTTTCTTATACTTGTCATACTACCTTCTTATGACGTTTCCGACCATGGATTTCTGTGCAATTCCGTATCCTTATGATGTCCCCTCCCACCCCTTAAAGTTTGTCCCAGTAATTCTGGGACATCCTGTATGGATGATCACGTGGCCTAATTAAAAACAACCTCATTGAGTACTGTACTGGGTCCGCAGTGGACTGATCGTTAAGACACGGTTCACAGCTGATCACCGAAGGCTGCGGTCAGTGTGCGGGTGGGTGACCACTTGGATCAGTCTGCGTAGAAACCGAGGGTGTGCGGTATTAGTCCTCGTAAAACTGTTCTACCGTAAAGTGCTCGATTTCGCGTGCAGGTCGTCGGGCTACCGAAGCGGAGGTGCCATCCCCTCTGCAGAGGATCAAACTTTTGATAGTTGTCTTCGGATCATCCCCAGGGATGTTTCCCAGACCGTCGCCAATAGCCCATTGTGCAGCTTTAGTGCGACGTAAATGAACTACAACAACAACAGTACTGTACTGGCGTTTATAATTAATTATTTTTTATTGCAGTTATTATTACTTTTTTACATTTAATATTAATTATGCTTTGAGTTTAAATTTAATCGAAAAATTTTGACTTTAAATTGGTTTAATTAAGAGAAGAATTTTTAATCAAATGCAGTTAAAGTCAAAAGGTCTATAACAGTTCCATTTATTTTCGGAAAAAAGTAACATTGATAGCGTTTCCCTCTAAAAAAACAGGCAACTACAACTTTTAAAACAGTGCGGTAACTTCAGATATTTGCGTAAAATCATGTAGTGTGCACTTGGGGAAGAGGAAAAAAAAATAACTGCAGTGAGCAAACTTCTAAAACTATTCAAAGAACTTCAATCTGATAAATCTGTAACCTCAGTCCCCAACACAATCCGATACCAAAAATAGGTCTATAAAACAAAAGAACTTGGTTTTATGAGGTGGTAAAAAGTATAAAACGAGCACTCAATTAACTGTGAAAAATTATGATCTGAATGACCTCTGGAAGGTGAATTCACGTCTATTCTTTTTGTTTTCAGGTTTTGTTTATTTTCTCGCAGACTTTGGTGCCTAGCTAAGTCACAGGGCCAAATTAAGCGTACGCGGTGTCCTAGGCCATTCAAATGTTTGGGGCCCTTAGATTAAATTTTTTTCTCGCATATTTTCTATTTATTCAAATATAAAAGTATTTATAAATCTTTTCATTTAAGAAAGCATATTTAAAATTAAAATAAATAATAATAAATTAAACTTTACTTTATTTTATTAAATTAGAACTAAAAAATAATCATAACATTTTGAAAAAATGTGAAAAATCATTGTTTTTCTTATTTTTTTTAAAGTTTATTTTCAAAAAATCTATTTTAAGGGGGCCCCTAATCATTGGGGGCCCCCTAGTCTGGCCTAATGGGTTATCCAGCCCTGCTAAGTCACCTTTCAAAATTATCTTGTACATCATATAAACTTTAATAGTAGTAACAAAGCCGAATGCACAATACAACTATTGCTGAATATTCTAACAATTTCAACCCTCCTTCTATCCCTTAATTAGTTTTAAACAATATATTTTTGCCGTCTAATTGTTGCCGGTGGCTTTGCCTTCTCGGAAGTACTTTGATTTCAATGGGGTATACCTACGTCACATGTCGTGTTATTCCTACTAAATTTATTTTGTAAACAGCATTTTCTGCGAACCTGATTTGTAACAACAGATAAACATTAAACGAAGTGTGTCAACGATTGTAAGTCGCTGCTCGCCAGGTTGGAATTATATTAGTCTAGTTTTTCTTTTATATTTTTTAAATAATTTATTTTGTAGATTTATCTAAGTTCATGTATTTAGTAAATATATTTAAAAATCAGTTTATTAATTAATTACACTAAAAGGAAAATGTTATTCCTTGTAAATTTTTTGAAGTGGAAGCAGTTGTGTTTTTTTCATATTATACACAATTTAATATATTTTGAAGAAATGCCCGGGATTGTTCAAGTTCTTCATACATTAAATTTTAATACTAATTTAAAATCAGTAAATGTGCACTCTAGAGCCATAACGTATCATTTATGTTATAGCTCGAAAAAGGTAATCTCCTCCACCAATAAAAAATATAACAGTATACTACCCTATAGCACTGTTCATTGTAAAAAAAAAAATTTAAGAAAAGGATAATAAAAAAAAATTGTGCGTGGAGTCCCTCCGCGCGTAAGAAGTTAAACTTCGTAATGTGGAAATGAAAATAGGAAGGGGTAGAAATTGATTTTTAGTGAAATCATACTGTTTCTTTAAGACAAACTTTATTAACAATGCTTACAATTCACAATTGATCGCATCTTTTAATTATCATTTTCGAGTGGAGAAATATCCAAATCTATAACATTTACAATAAATTATGATAACTGAAGTAAGATACGAAATGTTTGAGTTCTATTTTTTCAATATTTCTTGCAAAAACTGCATCAATGGTAGTTACCCCTTTGGTTCTTGGATCATTTCTACCATTTATCATTTCCAATCCAAATTTGTCTTTAAGAAAGGTTAATAATGTTTCAGCTTCAGGTAATTAGAAATTCACATTAAAATCTCCTGCTAGGATCACAGGCCGCTCACAATAATCAATTTCTTCACCAGTAACGTCTGCCAGAGATTGTGAACCTGCAGTGGATAGCGGCAATAAAGATTTTGCAATAAATAATTTAATATCCCTCATGGCTGCATTTGGTGAATTATAAATGGCAATTAGAAAAGAGAAAACCTAACAATCAATTGATATTCACAAAAGACGTACCTTGACGTAACCTGAAATCCGTCGCATTGTCCGTGGGATTGTTTTCACTCATTTTTTACAATTGTTATCCACTAAATTTGAAAATAAAAAATACTACCCTATTAAATTATATGTGTATCAAAACAAACTAAAAAAATATTTATAGAAAAACAATACTTTTATGACTTTTATTATTTTTATGCTAGTGAGAACCAAAACAATATGGAAGTGAATGAGGGAAAACTGGATCCTACCACGAGATTCCCCGGCCAATAAAAATGTAGCGTTAAACGTTCAACGCAACCTTGTTGGAAGTCGCATAAGAAGTATATAACTTCAATAAATCTAAATAAGTATTTTGTAACTAAGTTGTTAATTCTATAAAAAAGCAAAATTATTATAAATAACTACTTAACTTATAACAATTAAACACAGTTTAAATTATTACTTAAGACAACCTAGAAAAATTAATCTAAATAAATATTTAACATATAACTAATTTCTTTTTTTATAACAATCGAAAGCAAACTTTATTGGGAACAAAAACAAACACATAAATACAAAGAATATAGATTCACTAAAGAATATATATCATAAATACAAAGAATATATATTTTTATATATATTATTATTATCAAAGAATATATAATTATATATTTTTAGCACTACTTAAATTATTGCTTAAAACAATTTAACAATTTAAAAAACAATTATAGTGATACAATTAATAAATAGATAGAGCAATACCCGAGTTTAAGAGAAATACATAAAATAAATATCTATATTTATAGATTAATGCAAAAAATACCTTTTCAAGTTAAATTTATCATTAGATCAATGAAACCGATGCTGATTTTTTTCATACTTCGAAAAAAAATAATAATCTACTGTTTTTTCGTAAGCCCCGTCCTTCATAACAGTGCGAAGAAAAAATCGAACATCTTGGTCTAATGATCATATTTTCACGTATTAAAATTCATTCTTCATGGTTCAAGTGCCTAACCTTAAATTAAATATGTTAATTAATTTGTGCAAATGGTATTTAAAGTTACGAAATCAGTGAAATAAAACGTACAATCACTAAACATTTTTTTTTATTTTACAAATTTTGATTTCGACACTCAAAATGTGGTGGAAGCACAATCTGTAAAATATTGCGACAATAGTACAAGCATGAGAATGGTCGAAAGTTGGGACCCCTTAATGCAAATTTTAATTTTTGCGTATTTCTCTAACCCAAAGATGTTTTTAAACTTTTATTTTTTAAGAACTATTCCATGGATTTTGTTCACATTTTGAATTTAGTCATTTAAAACTAAAATTATATAAGATTTACATAGCTTGCAATTCCAATTTTAGGACCATTAGTAAAGTAAATGGTTAGAAAAAATAATGATAAATAATTTTAAAAGTAATTTTATTATTTTTGAATCAATAAGTTTTATACTTGAGTTTAAAAATCTTTTTATTGAATTCATTAGTTCCGAAGCCCTAATTACATTTGGCGATCTACTTAAAAAGTTAAATAAATATTAAGGGGTCTAAACTTTCGACCGCATCCCTGTTTCAGGATCATATTTTCTTGATTGCGTTACGTCCCGTATTTTTAGAGTGAGCCAAGAATCCAAATGTTTTGAAATAAATATGCTTATTCAGAGAAAGCGCATTTTTGCGTCTGATTTTATATTTTAAAATATTGTCTGCACTAATTATTGGATTGCTTAATTTTATAACAGCTGTTGAACAGTCGACTCGATTCTGAGTTTATGACTATTAATGTTCAACTCCGTAACCTTTTAGTTTTAAACCCAACATAGAAGGCAAGGAAACTCCGGGATCAAGCATTGAGACAAACTAGCCTTTATGGAGGACTTTTTGATTGAACTAACATTCTGACCCGTAATCCGTCTACTAATGAGGATATTTTACTTCAGCACCGTGGTTGGTGCTAGCCGGGAGCAAATTGTGTTCCTACAAACCACTGTTCGGATTCGAACTGGCATACCTCATTGGGTGGCAAACGCTCTATTTCCTCAACCACCACAGCTTAATTAGAACATTTTATTTTATAACTACTGTTGAACAGCAGACCAATTTTTGGTTTATGACTACTAATGTTCAACTCCGTAGCACTGTAATTTTGAACCCAATTCAGAAGACACGGGAATTCCTGGATTGAGTATTGAGAGAAATTTGCCTTCGTAGAGGACTTTTTGATGGTACTAATTCGCTTCTGCTTTACATCGAGAGGAAAACCACGAAAACCATCAACGATTTGCATGAAGGCAAGGGTACCCATGATCCGTTTACAACTTTGATACTGTTACGTCAGCACTGTGGTTGGGGCGAGCCGAGTGCAGAATTCGTTTCGACCAGCCATCGCTGGTAATCGAAACCGGATTACCTTATTGCGAGGCCACCACAACGCTAATTAGAATATTTAAAGGTTATGCCCAATTATGTGAAGATACAATCATTAGATTAAAAATTATTCAGGGAGACTTTCTCACTATTCATCCTTTTTTCGCTCTATAAAGTAACATTTTTGAAGTTTAAATTTGCTTTTAAAGTTTATAAAAACGAAAAAAAAACTTGATAACGTTTTCTACGCAAAACTTCTTGTGTAAAGTATTGTTATCCAGTTTACATTCTTCATACTGAATAAGAGCAACCTTACCAAAATAAGGTAAGAACGTGCTTATTTTCAAACTGAATAATTTTGTCTCAAACATTGATATAAGCATTATATTTAACTGTTTCTAAGTAGCATCATTTATTTCTAGTATCAATGGAAAGTGGAATAACTTTCTTTCTTGAAAACAAACATGCATGCACCATTAAATAAGCTTCACTAAGAAAGTCGTGCTTTAACATAACAATGGTTGTTGCAAAGGAAAAAAAAGCTAAAGAGCTCCATCATTTATCCATCGATAAAGATGATGGATAAAAAGAAAAAAACGCTAAAGTTGAATCTTCAGATTCGAAAAACTGATGTATCAGCAGAGCTTCGGCATTTAGAAGTTAAGTAGGCTTTATGTATGTTTCGGATGAAAAGTATAGTTTACGATATATATATTGATTGTTAGAAACTTTAATAAAAAAAATTTAAAAAAATAGTTGTTATTTGTTCACAGTAGAAAAATATACGAAACAGCTTGTCATATTATGTACTTAAATAATTTGTTTACTCTGTTAAATACGAGGAAAGAAAAGACGTAGAACTTTTGCAAAAATAAAATATATTTTATTTGTACGTGCAACTTTTTTTATCAAATAGTATTCTCTTCGAGTTTAAAAAAGCCAGTAAAAACATGAAGTAATTCAAAATGTTTGAAAATTATAATTTACTAAGAATAAAATTATTGTTCGTAAATATTTTCTGAGAAAAAATAAAAAACATAAATAGATAAAACGTGTTTGCGTGTGAGGGTACCACGCAAACACTTAGTATGTTTCGTAAACACTTACGAGCGTAGGAAAAGATGAACAGGAGGAAACCGTTTTATTCAACGAGTTCTGAGATTTGAGGGAGAAAATGTTTTAGAACAACAATTGCGAGACGCATTTTTATTTTCATTGTAAAGTTAGTTTTCAGGGTACACTAATTCTACGATAGTCCACTCACATAATTTTCTAATGGCACTGCCAAATGCTAATTTATTGCTGAACTTGGCAAATTTTAAAATTAAAACTATTTTCTGTTGAAATAAAGCACTTAATCGGGATTATGAATATTTTTTTTCTTTTTGCAAAACAACAGTAAATCAATATTCCTAACTAACATTTATTCTAATTCACTGAAAGCTGTACTTTTTAAATGTTTTCCAAATAAATAAAGTGTAATTGAGTAACATGCGAACCTGGGCTACTATTACTATACACCATAACCATCCGTTATAAAAAGTAGTACAAGTTTAGCATTGTGATTCTGTAGTAATAGTTCTAAAAGAACTAAAACTGATTTGCCGAAAAATAGCTTGTGATAAAACCTAAAGCTGAAAGGAAGAAAATTCACCTAGAACAGAATATATTCAAATCACATAGTTGAGCCTAATCACGTGGTTCACTCCCCACTAATAAGGGGTTGGAAATTTTCACGGATGGTTCAAGACTGGAGTTCGCCGAAGAGACCGATAATGGAAGTAGGATAAAGCACAAGACCGGCTATGGAATTATCAGAGATATGGGATAATCATTATGGGAATCATTAGACAGAAATGGGATAATTAGACTAGAGAAATGGGATAATCATTAAAGCGGACTCCATTAGACTCTCCAACAATTGCAGTATTTTTATGGCTGAGCTGATGGCAATTAAAAGTGCATTTGATTGGCTGGCTAAAAATGACTACCCGGACGCCACTCTTTTCACTGATTCGCCCTCATCGTTGCAAACCCAACTCCAAATAACAAAGAAACAGAAAATACTAAACAACTATGGAGGTCCCACATTTAACTATGGTTACATCACATGTAACTGGGTCAGGGCGCACATTGGTATCCTAGGCAACGAGGAGGCGGATCAGGCAGCCAAGGAAGCCGTCAGTCTCAGCCAAATCAATTTAGAGGTCCCAAGTTCCAAGGCCCAGATCAAAACAATCATCAAGTCCAACAACCTAAATAGATGGAAAAGAGAATGGCAGAGCTCCGAGAGAGGTCGACAAACCTATATTTTTTTTAAAGACCCTTCCACCAAACGACTACAGGCCAACTTTTACCTAAACCAATTACTTACTGGACACGGGGTGTTTGGAGAATACCAAAATAGACTTTTCAATAAAAACCCAAATTGTACCTACTGTGGGGACAATCAGACAATCGAACACTTGATCATGAACTGCCCACACTTCCAGACACTCCGTGGAAACCATTTTGCAGGACAAAATTTGCATCAATGCTTTGCTAAGTTGGTCTGTAGAAACATTGTAAAAAAAAATTATAAAGGTAACATTGGAGGACATTCTGAACCACATTTAACTATGCTCGGAGCCTGCGAACACTATTGCTGGTGTCTTGTGTTTCTATCTAATTTCATTTTAAACTTCTCTACGTTTTAACTTGTATTGTTTTTATAAATTTTTAATTTAGCAAGTATTGTTTTTATCAACTTTTAACTGATTGTTTTGATTCTTAACTTGTTCTGCCTTTTAACCTTTTTATCGAATTTTAACTTCTATATTTTATCACTGTTTTGCATGTTCCTGTAAAGTTTTAACATTTATTGGTTTTTGGGTGATTTTGTTTTCTTAACCTTTTTACTACTTAATTATTTTAATTGGTTTAAACTTGTTTTATAGAATTGTATTGAACATTATTTTAGATATTCGGATTTTTATATTCACTGTTGATGTAACTTTTAGAGATTTAAGTATTTTTAATGTATGATTTGTGTATGTATCAACTCTCGTATGCCCTAAAATAGGGCGGGGCGAGATAAGAATAAACTAATCACGTGGTTGTTCTAGTCGAGTTAACGTTTCGGCAATTAGGCTTGGTTTATTAGGTTTATTTTAAAGCAGAATCAATTTTCGAATCAGATTTAATTGGATACCTGTAAGCGTCGTCACGCGTATTTGTCGAACCTGATTGGCTTCTGAATCGTAGCATAAACGAATGCCACGATTTACCCACGATGACGTCGCTTGCAGGAATCCAATTACCGATTCAGAATAAAAATGATTAAAACGATAATAATAAAAATCATTTTTTATCGTCTGCTGCGTGATATTAATAAAAAAAATTAAAAAATCTCTCATCGAGTAAAATAATTTTCCAATATTTCTGAGTAAAGTATCTGTCACGTCATAAAAGACATGAAATATTTCCTAGCTTTATAACTTCATTTATTTCTTAAATTTATATTAAAATCAGAAAATGAATCCAAGCACAGAAAAATAATGAACCAGCTAATACTGCTTAAAAGTACACACAGTTAGACTTAAAAATGAAACCCCTACTTATAAATAAAAGCAGTAAGAAAATATTATAAATAAGTCAAGTGCTAACACCTATTTAAAATCTTGAACAACGAAACAAAAATATTTAATGAGTAACAAAAAAAAAAACTTCAAAAGTGCTGCCATCTGCTTTGGAAAAAGAAATCCTTAACTTCACCTATTTATGTGGGCTACAATATCGGCCAAACTATTTGAATGTTTTTAAAATACTTTGAATTAAAAGATCATAATTATAGTAATTAAAAGGAAAATTATTATTCTTTAAGGTAATCCTGAAAGTCCCAATAGCTTGTAACAATAAGACAGATTTTCTATCAGCTATTGGGACTTACAGGATTACCTTAAAGAATAATAATTTTCCTTTTAATTGTATAGGGTCATACCCAATTAAAGTATGTCTTAGTTTACTTGTTTTCTTACCTTATACCGTAACATTTTGTAGTCTCGATCATTATAATAGTGCATTATCATTTGTTATTATATTTTATTATAGAATACAAAATGAAATTTATGGAAAATCCCTCATCATTCAGAGCTTAATCTAAAAATGCACAAAAGTTACATAGAAAATAAATAGAAACATTTTAAATTTTCAAGATATTCAAATCGGACATTTTTTCATATGTTACAAAATGTGATTCAGAACAAAATTATCAAGAAAAAAAATTATATGTTTTCAGCGCATGCGCAGTATGAAAGGATTTTATTTTATTTTATAACCGTCGTTGAACAGCAGACCAAATTTTGGGTTTACAACTACCAATGTTGAGAGCTGTAGCCTTGTAATTTTGAACCCAATCCAGAAGACAAGCGAATTCCAGGATCAAGTATCGGGAGAAATTTTGCCTTCGTGGAGGACTTTTTGATTGAACTCACCAGCATTTGCGCAATATAGAGAGGAAAAGCCCCGAAAACCTCCCACGGTTAGCCTGACAGATCCATGATCCGTCTACCACAGAGGATATTTCACTTCAGCAATGTGGTCGGCTGCGGAATTCGTATTGTCCAGTCATCGCTGGGATTCGAACCCGGTTCACCGCATTGGAATGCAAACGCTCTATCTCTGAGCCATCACGTCTCAGTATAAAAAGATTTATTTTAATGCTCATTTCTTGCGTAATTTTCATTTTTTTTTTTAAATAATATTTTTGTTATTAATTTAAAACTATGACGACCGACGGCTGAGTGGTAGCGCTCTGCACATTCGTGCCACAAGTCCTGGGTTCGATCCTCGGACCGGGCAAAGTTGACTCAGCCTTCATCCCTTCAGAGGACGGATAAAATGAGAACCAAGCATGCTTGTGGGCTAAGCACTGGAGGTTTCTCGTTCGGCTGACCACTAAGCCGGCACCCCAGAGCCCACAGTCAAAAAAACTGAGATGGACACTGTAAGCTTTGGCTCTCCATGAGCTGTCTCGCCACTGAGTTTTGTTTAATTAACTCTAGAAATTTTTAATTTTTTTTAGTTTTTTGCTCCTTAGAGTTAGTGTTAGTACTCTTTACTTTTTAGATTTTAATTAACTCTAAAATTTATTTGCTCAGTTTTATTGAATATTTCTGCAGTTATAGTAAAAAAAAATAGCTTTTTATAAAAATGTCACAATCTCCGTGAATATTTAAGCTAGATTTAAGAAATTTTGTACTGTTAGTGCATATAATAACCAAAGTAATTCGTACAAGTTACAAGCTTATTCCTGTATACTAGGAGGCTTCGCCCCCTGCTCGCTGGCGCTCGCCAACCCCCGGAACTGCTTTCGCAGTTCATTTCGGATTGCTTCGCAATCCGATGCTCGCTTTGCTCGCTCATTGGATGCGTTCTTAACGTCTAGCTTTAGTATACTTTTTTGAACACTGAAGTTCCGAAAACTTTTCAATGTAGAAAAGTCTAAACCTGTGCATTTCAATATTAATTGCAAACAGTTCACATATTTTTCTTAATCACACTATTCTAAATTTCATTTGTTGAGAAAAGTAACTGTTGTAAGTTTTGTTTTAAAGTCTTTCCCACCAGAGGGCTAAAACCATGTGTTGTAAAACAATATGAAATAATACTGAGCGCCGGATGTAAAGCATCGGCTTCGATTAAGATAATTTTGTGAGAATTTTTTTCATAATTCAGTGAGAATTCACCCGATTAGACATATGATGCTCACTATGTGCTCTTGCGCACCGAAGCCTATCAATTAAAACGTATTAGCGTTTTATATAACATGGATTAGCCATATGATGCTCACTACGTGCTCTTGCGCCGAATCCAAACAATTAAAAATGAAAACTGTTGCCAGCGCGAGAAAAGAAATATCATCGGTTTTATTGATACATACATACGTACGTATTAGCGTTTTATATAATATAGATACCATATTTTTTTTCTGGGATAGGGAGTTCAAAAACAATCTTTTTCGTTCATAGTTTGTTGCCGGCCCCTCAAACCTCTAAAAGTTTTAACTATTTTTATATTTATCAGAAATCGTCTACAACTTTATAAAACAATTGTATAAGTATTTTTTGAGAAGTATGAAAAAATGAGTTACTATAGAATTTTCCATAGTTTTGTTCAACCCCAGTATTATGTATGCAGTTGATATGAAACTATTTATGAAGTTATGATATTTTATGAACATAATATTTTATTAAACAAACATTAATGTAGTGGTAAAACAAATTTTGGCAATCAAACCTTTTAATGTTTATAAAATTATTTAATAGTTTTGAAACAGCATCTACTTTAGTTCCAAATTGAATTTTTAATTTCTTTGACAGAAATTAAACACCCAAACCGCCTTAAATAAATTATGTATAAACAACGGATTAACTTACATCAAAGTGACAAATCTGTTTTTACTTGTCGCCAAATGTTTTCTCACTTCCGCAAGCACGACATGAATTTTTTCTGCCCACTTATCTGATTGGAAGTCCTAAATTTAACTGGTATCGTTTTCACGGACAGAAACTGATTCCATTCATAATATTCATATTTGAATAAAAACCTTTTCATATTTAAATAACCTTGACCATCCCCTCACCTAAAATAAAACAGCTGCGTTTCATAAACGACCGTCTGTTTGGAGAATATGAAACGTTTCTTTGTGGAACGACGTACCGAAACGAATCGTTTCTTAATGATCGTTTCCGAAAAATATACGCTATGACAAAATTAATTTCGTTGGAACTTGATTCTTCGAATTTTCATATCTCATGAGTTTTTTTTTATATATATATATATATATATATAAATAGACAGTTTTTTTTCTGGAGAAATAATATTTTAATAACTATTTGCATAAAAATGTTTTACTCCATCAAAATTATATTTGCTTTTAATGAAGCAACTGGAAATCTTTCGATAAAATAATGAAATTTTAAAAACTATGTTTCTTAAACTGCAAAAAAAAAGAAAATAAGTATGCATTTTTTTTTGTCAGAAAATATAGGATACCTCATTTTTAAGAAGCTTGAGATGGAGACAATTTCGGTTGTAATTTTCGTTTTTCGTAAAACTCAAATTATTTTCTTCTTTTCAGTCCTTTTGAAAATTGTATTTTTTTTTTTTAATATAATTTTCTCTTCTGTCTGTCAAGTCTTTAATTTAAAATTTCAATTTGCGATGAAATGGAAATATTTTATTTGCATCATTTAGGATGCAATTTTTAATTTGAACTGGCATCAGATAGAGAGCTCCAGTTGAAATTGGAGCATTCTAGTCAGTAATCGAAATTTTAATAAGCAATGAAATAGCGATACGCTTTTATTGCAGCTTTCAAGAAACCATTGAAATTTGTAATTGTGTTGCCATTATAGGCATTACACATTTCCCGGCTTTTAAAATATCTTCAATTTCATTTTCATTTCAACTGTCTTCAATTTCATTTTTTTATTACTCTAATTTTAATTAAATTTAAACAAGAATTTAAATTTTTAATGCATTTTATAAAATAAAATATAAATTGTTTATTCTCTTCTTAATTCAATGTAACAGCTAACTTTCTAATTCAATACAAATGTATAACTCGGTAATTCACTATCGTGACTAAACACATCAAAGTCTATTTTTAACTTCTTTAAGCTACCACAAAAATGCGTCATTTATTGGGTTATATTAATTCTCACGGTCTCTTTGATGATTAAGCTATTGCCAAATTATTTAATATTAATTACGCTGAGTTGGCTTTGTTTTTGGCTTTTTCATCTTTCGATAAATCACCAACTATGGATCTCTTCCCATGCTCCTAACTGTCAGTAAGGAGCAATTCTATCACTTTTGAAAAGATTCTTACCGTTAGGACTGAGGGGGTCGGCCCTCGATCAAACCGTTATCAATTTGACCAAAAGAATATTTAAATCATATTCGAAGACCCTTCACTTAATCTCTATAATAGGCGCCTGATCTTAACTATTTTCTTTTGTTTAATGTCATAACGGCCATTGTTACTAAAATGAAGTAATTATTGTTTAAATACATCCTGGGACTATCAATTCTGCATAACTGCAATGTACAATATATATTTACTATAATCTTCTATCATAAAAATGTCACCATCCTAAAAAAAAAAGCTCCAATACATTTTTGATTGGCTACATTTTTATTGCCGACAGCACTCCAGTATAAATTTTATCACTTTATGTAATACTCAAAATGACTATTGGCTATAATTTATATGTGGAGCACACACGTAAAATATATGGCGAAAATTCTGTTTGCAGCTAAAAAGCTTGTAGTTTCCCAGTTAACAGCGTAGATGCATTTACAATTAGAGCCCTTAAGCTTTACGAAATCAGACACAAAAACGTACTTGCTCTGAATAAACAGACCTTTTATTCGATGGATTTGGTATCTTGACCTTCAAAATATGGGAGGCATTTGCAGATGGAAAAATATGATCGAAATAGTTTAGTCAGGAGAGCGATCGAATGTTTTCCACCCTTTGTGATAATTTCACTTTTTACGTTTCCCACCATATTAGCGGAACTTATAAACTTAAAGGAAACTTTCTTACACGCAATTATAAAATTTATTTATTCAAGGATAATTCCATATAAAAATCAACTTATCATAATTATTTATCATTTCTTATTACTCTATTTAATGTGAGTTAAAAACATTCTGCATTATAAGGAATACAAATTTTTACATCTTTTTAAAGTAGGAAACTTGAAATGGCCATATACAAATTTGAACGAAATCGGTCGAATAGTTTTCGATAGATTGAAATTTTATATATACGGTATTGAAATTTGATAACTCAAACACTGACTGATTTCGTTCGAAATTTGAATTTTGCTCAATATATTTAAAATTATGTCAAAATTTGCATGTCTAATAATTCAAAAAATTTCGTTTACTGTATAATAAAGTAATAAAAATTAAATATTTTTCAAAAACTATTTTAGTATGGTGTTGTCATTAGATAAAAGAACACTATAATTGTGCGCAAAAAATTTTCAATTCACTTCAAAGGTTCTAAAAATATAGCAAAATACCTAAAAAGGTAAAATTACCATTAAGTGGTTCGAGCTTTCAACTGCTCTTCTCACCAAACTACTGAGACCACAGAGTGGCCACTCTACGTATATTAGGGGTCAAAATCATTCGAAATCGAAAAAAAGACTGAGAAATTGTTGTTTTTGCGTCTGGTTTCGTGACTTAAAATATCGTCTGCACTAATTAATTAGCTAATTTAAGATTAGTTTCCAGAACCATTGAGAACAAAATGTGTAAAAATACGATCATTAAATTAAAAGTCATTCAGGTATTTTGCTTTTTTTGTATTTTACACAGTTTACAAAATATTTTATAAGGTTACAAATTGGACAATAATGGGTTAAACTGCACTAGCTAAAAGAAAAGAAATAATATACAATTAAAAAAAGTGCGAAGAGCGGTATTTTGATACTAAAGTTTATTTTTATTCGGGTGCTATGACTTCTCAACACATAAAAAAAGTCAAACAATTAGATACCGTTAAAATAAAAACAAGGATTAGTGATAGTGGGACGCAGCTGATATAAAAGTGTTGACTCAATCCTAAATCCTTAAATATCTCTAACTGTTTGTCAGGAATAAAGTAAAAAATTCCTGTCTCTTTGTGTCTAAGTAATTAATCCGAAATGTCTTACTCAATTGCTTATACTGTTGGCACGTATTTTGAGAGCTAAGAAAATCAATAACTACTTCATTGAGAGGATAGAAGGCGCATTAGAAAAAATACCTCAGTGTAATAATATCATTTTAGTTCTAGTTCATAACACTTAGAAAAAGAGATTCAACAAACACTTAAAAAAAACTTATGATTTCAATATTAAGAGATTGAATGGTATAAAGTGGAAAGAAGTATAACAGCTTTTTGTTTGTGAAATTATAAATGGGAAAGTAATATTTCAATTTAATATGACTAATTTTAAAAAAAGTTGCCATAGAAATTGAAAAAGTCGAAAAACGGTTCCCAATTTCTTATGACAGAAAAATCAAATATATATATCAAATTTATTGGTGGAAAATCAAATATATAAATTAAAGTTTATCAGCAGCCGTAAACGTATTTACCAAAAAAGACTACTATTTATTTTGTGAAAATGAGATTTAATGTGAAAAATGAAACTTTTTTTCGTGATCGTTTCATCCAAAAAAAACTCTTAAAATTATAGATTTTATGACTAATAGTTAAATTCGAAGGTCTGGAGAGGTATCTTAAGGTCTGGTTTCTTAGGACAAGCGCCTTATCTGAGCGTCAGCGGGACGTCAACGTCCCGCTGACGCCAGCAAAATACTGGTTTGTTAGCTTAAGGCCTGGTTTCTTAGAACTAGCGCCTTATCTGGGCGTCAGCGGAAAGTTGACGTAGAGCTGACGCCAAAAAAATACTTTTTTGTTAGCTCAGCGTGAGCAGTCGGTCCAACGCAGACATTATCGCTCATTGCGCATGCGTTAATAACGTAAACAAATATTTATTTTGAATTTGTATTGATTTTGTTATTGTCGACCAGTGTTTTAGAGAACAAATAATGACTTTGTCCAAGAAAAAACACATTATAGCTGAGTTAAATGAGGAGTGCTATGTTTAATAAGAAGCTATGTTTAATGTCAAAATCAAAATCTTGGCTGATTTCAATGTGCTGTTGGATGTTGTCCGCCATTGCTTCTGTGGTTAACGTCACGTTGTAATCCAACTGCAGTTGAGTTGGACGGCAATTGTAGTTCCAGATGAGCGTTCGATGACGTATACTATCAAACTCACAAATGGACCAATCAGAGGTTAGCGCTGATTTCCAGCTGACGGCGTCCTGTCCTAAGAAACCAGGCCTTTAGTCTAGTTCGTTTTTGGTATATACATTAGCCTAAAATGAATAACACAAGCTGAATTACAGTTTTCGAAAAAGGACTCGCATGAGCATTGAGAATAGCTATCAAAGAAACATAAATTGTTATTCTTGAATTTAGTTAATTTTTTAATTAAAAAAATAGACGCGAAATACTATTCTATTTTTCTTTTTAAATTATTCCATTTTTTTACTTGCATTTTTCTTAAATAATTTCATGAAAATTACCAAACTATCAAAGAAATTAGAGTTTATTGTTTTGTTACAAATATAATTACAAGTTTCACAAATTATTACTGATTTAAAAAAACTTAAACTCTCGGAACTCCTGTGATTCTTTCAGGGAACCCCAAGAACCCTGAGGAACACCATTTAGGAACCGTTGGTACAGAATTTTGCGATCCCTACTGGGTCTTTAAAGTGAGTGAAATGGTTTGTTATTTTTTGCTTTGTGTTAAATAATGATGCGGTAAATAGCACACGTATTTACTATTAATAATACAATGACAAAACAGAATCGTCAATTGTTAACGCACATTTCACTGATAGTGTCATTTCTGAAATTTCTTGTGCATTTCTTGCAATTGCATATTTTATAAATGCAATAAATTTTTTTAAAATGTTTAAGCATTTTTAATTTAGACGAGGTGAAAATGCTCATTTCACTTTTCCACGCAAAATCGATAACTATCTAGAAATTATTGCACGCTTAGCACTTTGCTACGTTATGGCTCAATCAGGACACGAGATCCAAATTACGAGAAATGTATTTAAATTAGAGACATGTTCGGGACGTGATTTTCCAATCCAGCGACTTTTAACGACTCACTTTCCTGTTTGATATTTTTTAAATAAAAAAACATTTTAATATTTTAATAATTGACTTTTTCCTTGTTCAAGTTACAAATTTTAAAAGAAATAAAAGCTTGCATTACAAATGTGACCAACTACCGCCGAGAGAAAAATCTCCTAAAACGGAAATAAGTCGTTATAAGCCGCTGGATTGTAATATAGCAGACGGGATAAATACCTTGATTACATGTCCTTGCAAAGAGGATTTAAGCCACTGAAGGGATAAAAAATACTAATGAAAAATGAAACAAAAACAAAATTTCTAAATCCATACTTTCAATTCATTTTTACGTAGAAGTTTAAAGGAAATAATTTTACTGTAAAAAATTAAGTATTTCCAATGAAACATAGCCTTAATTTTTTTTATTAAATTCGATTGACCTAAATCATAGTTGATACGTTTGCTTAAAAATCACAGTTTATTCTTCACAAAATATTTCGCTTCGGCCAACAATCTTCCTGTTAAAAATTTTAACTCCATAATAAAAATAATATAAATGGATTTACTAATAGTTAGTCATCAATCAGATGCTCTCTAGGTTAACTTAACCTCATAACCTATTTAACCTCATAACCCTACTTAACCTCATATCCACACCCTTGCAAATATGAGGGGGGGGAATTTAGAACAAAACTATAAATCAATTCTTTAAGCCCATCTACACCTCTGTCCCCTTCTATTGGTTCAATACAAAGAATTATTGTCTTCTTTTCAACTAATAGAGTTACCCCACTAAAATTATGTTAAAATTTCAAGTATTAAAATACTACAAAGCTCTAAAAAATATTGTTAAAATAATATTAAAATTGAGCCAACTTGACGCATTATCTTTTCGACAAATGTGTGAAACATCTATAGTTAGATTATTAATTGATTGCAAACGTATGAAAAGTATTGAAAAACAATAATAAAAAAGCAATTGACAAATATTTGTACTAATGTAAATAACAATTATGTTTAATCGTCTGAATACCTTTTATTATAGGGACAATTACAGTTTATCAAAACATAACGATCGCCAACAGAACAAATGGTGTGTTTGTTTTAGAAATATTTGAGCATTAGATCACTCATTGAAAAAGGGAGAAGGATTAGCGGTCCATTCTCATAAGCCGCGTAACAAAGGAAAAGGAAAAAGGATTTAACGGATTTGGCGTGCCTCATCGCATAAAAAGAAAAGCAATTCATTCGCGGAAAGCCATCAAATGAATCGAAATATATTCCATTAAGAGTAATTAGTAGTATATCTTGCAAAAACTAGCAACTGAAAAATTAAAAAAAAATGACTAAAGAGAGAAAGAGTGTTCTCATTATTGCGATTTCTGTTTATCCATTAATCAAATGCTTTTTTCTGGATAGACTTTTACAAAAGCCACATTTGTCCTCTTGTCGTTCAATAGGCTAGATTGGCTTTTAATTCCTGCCAATATACGTTTCGTAAAATGTCACAAAATTCTTTCTTCAGTTTTCATACATTAAAATCACCGCCAAGAGAGTAATTAAGAATGAGTTAATCTTAAAAAGAACATAAAAACAAGGCACCAGTGTTTTATGCTGTATTTCATAACCATAAATTACTGAAAAGCTAAATAAATTTTAATGGAAGAAAAGATTGCCTTGCGGCGATCACAGGTTGCCCATTGGCAAAATGGTTATTGTTTAAATTTTTTTAGAAAAGCAACTTTATTGTGTTTTCATCTTGGACATCTTTGACTGTTAAGCCTGAACTGTTCGGTTCACAATTTCGCAGACATATTTGAATGTAGCTCAGATACATTCTAAATTCTTTTTGATGACTGAATAGACATAGCCAATCGAGATCAATATTAACATTTTCGAATTGGTACAATGGCGTTTGAAGGAGATTGTAAGCTGTATTATACACCCGTTTCGGATTCACCAGTTCGTACATGAAATATGATTTGAAAGCTAAGCTTTTTTTCAATTTCACATGAATAATGAATGAATCATTTATATTGCGTGAAAGACAATCTACGGTCTTGTGCAAGTCATTGGGTACGTTGACAATGGATCCTTTTATCCCTAACTAGTGATCAGCATCCAGTTCTCGGATTTGCATGAAATGGGTTCGGAGATCCACAATTCGCTTTTCGGTAGAGTTCAATTCTCTTAACCACTTTGGTACTTTTGTGAGTGATGGGCTTCATGCTTGCGTTTGCAAACGGAATCCTATCGTTTTTCCATTTGTGACTTTTACTTTTAGACATTTACACTTAGGACTTTTAGCTCTTATTGATTTTAGTTTTGAGAATTTATTTTCTTCTCTTGTTTCCTTATTATTATTATAAACATTTAATTCTCAACTTTTACACCGGCCTTTTTAGCTTTCATTGCTTTTGAAGCATTTTTTTAATTTTCAAAATTTTTAGTTAATTCACTTTTAACCGATCACCACCACTGTCATTTGGCAAAATTTTACTGTATTTTTAGTTTTTAGCTTCATTTTTAGTTTTAAGCTTAATTTTTTAATGTAATAATTTTTTTTTATCTCCGTATACCCGTCCTCCGGTGGGTCGGAGTTCTACCTATCTTTCCATATGTGTGTAACGTTTAAGGAATTCCCGTCTACATTCCTTGACTTTTTCAGCCTCTGTAAGTTTAGGTCTTGGCATCGTTTTTTTCTTGCATCAGTTTGGGACCCTCTTTATTTGTAATATTCACCTGAATTAGTTTTGAAATCGATCCAGTTTGAACTGTAAGTTAGAATTTCTGATTCTTAATTAAAATATTAAAAACGAAAGTATCGTTCAAATGATGAAATTCTCTTTTATTCACTAGTCAAGAAGTACTTAATCACTCTGGTCCCATATCTCAAAAATAAACTCACCAACTTATTGCATAACAAAATTAAAAGTGAAAAAAAGAATTTTAAAAAAGTTTTACGAAGTTTTACAGGAAAGATTTAGTTGATGAACTTGAAATTTTCGGCATGTCTTCCCGATATCACTTAGATGATTTTAAGCGTGGTCGAATTATTGGAAAGATCGAGGAAGGGTGAAAAATAACAGATGTTGACAGGAAGTTCGACATCGCTCACAGCGTTGTTTCATGGTTGTGGAAATCATTTAAAACTACTGGAATGTGTAGTAGGCGGCACGGGGGAGGTCGTGATAGAAGTACGACGCCTGCAGAAGACAGATACATCGTCCTATCAGCAAAAAGGAACAGGCGCACCACAGTTCAGCTGGTGGCAAATCAGTTTCTTGCTGCCACAGGAAAGCAGATCTCCCGAAAAACTGTTGCCAGACGTTTGAGGGGAGTAGGACTATACACCCACAGACCTGTTGTGTGTGTCCCATTGACCAGACAGCACCGTACTGCCCGTTTGCAATGGTGTCGTGAGCATCACAATTGGACTGAACAGGACTGGGCATGCGTACTATTCTCAGATGAGAGTAGGTTCAGTCTGTCATCGGATTGTAGACGCCAACTGATCTGGCACGAGAGTGGTACTGGTTATCGTCCAGAAAATATCCAGGAAAGGGACCGATATCCGAAATGCAGTGTCATGGTGTGGGCCAGCATCATGATCAATGGCCGCACGCGCCTACATGTGGTTGCGAATGGGACTATGACAGGACAACGATACATTGATGAAGTTCAACTTCCTAATGTTCGTCTTTTCCGTGGTGCTGTCGGTGATAAATTTGTTTTTATGGACGACAACACAACATGTCATCGAACACTCGTTGTTCAGGATTGTCTAGACAGCGAGGGTATTCAACGCCTCGTATGGCCATCACGTTCTCAAGATCTAAACCCCATTGAAAATGTTTTGGATGCTTTGGGGAAGCAACTTGCTGGTCGAAACTATACTCCGACAAACAAGTACACCCTCATCCGTGCACTGACAGGGGAATGGGATAAATTGCCTCAGGAGCTGCTGGACAATGTTGTGCAAAGTATGATACGACGTGTAGAATGTTGCATCACACTTCACGGTGGACATATCCCGTACTGACACCTTTCTTCAAGTCGCCTGCTGACATTTAGATGCATTGTTCCATTTTTCTGTACACAGCATCAAATGAAATATTTTCTTCTTTCAGATGTCTCATAGCTTTTGTACTTTCCAGAATAATGAATATTCTTTATTCTAATGTCTGAACAGTGTAGCAACTATATTTTATCCTACTAGGCCTCATGTCTCGCTTAATGTTATGCTATATTGCAATTTGTGATCCGTCCTTAGCAATTGTCCAGCAGTGTACTATAAACTAATATTGTGTAAAAAAATTTGAGGTGGAAAAGAAACTAGATAGAAAACAATCAACCCCAAAAAATTCTAAAATTATCTTCTGCTTTTTTATTTATTTAAATTATTATCTTCTGCTTTTTTATTATGTAATTGCGGTGCTTTTTTCTATTAATGCTTATGTTAGCCTGATTTTTTATGACTCTTGCATCTCTTTATTTGCGATTATGGTGCTGAAGTTAATCTAGTTCGCTATGAAAATCCTAGAACATCTATTTTTCAGGATTAATAACGATTTTTCATCCGTTCTACACTATTTTAAAAACAAAATGGGCAAATCATACATGATATATATTTTTGTTGCAAAATATTAAAGCTTATTAAAAATGCATACTATATTTATACCTTAGATTCTTTGTTTTTTCTTCAACTTTTTCACATCTTATCAGGAAAAAAAATCCGTCTACTTGTCACCAGTGTCTTTTATTATAAATATTATATTAAATCGACCACAAGAGGACAACACATATGAAGAGTAACTAATATAATAAAGAAAATGACAAGGGAATATAATTGAATATAAGGGAAATAAATGGTTCGTACTCTCCCGTCTTCTCTATGTTGTTTTAATAGATTATTTAACACTAGGAGGCTCCGCCCCCTGCTCGCTAACGCTCGCCAACCCCCGAGAATTGCTACGCAATCCTATGTGGTTCACGCCGTGAACCATGGCTCGCTGCGCTCGCTCGCCAATGAACACAATGTTCTAGCACAAAGACATAATATATTATCATCAAAGACATAGTATTTTATCATCAAAGACATAGTATTGTACTTATGTAGAAGAATTCTACCAATGTTCTTATTGGCTTTTAAAAAAGTATATTAGCTATTCAGATTGCACATGGTGAAAAAATCAAAACATTAGTTAAATAAGAAACATATTAGCAAAATAAATTATCAAATATTGCTTCACTAATATTCTGCATTTTAAAGCGTGAAAATTCAATGCATAAATAAATGCGAAATATAAAAAAATTCAATGCATTCAATACAAACACTTAAACGTTTTTTAGACGTTTAGGTAGCTCCCAGTAGAAAAATATCAATTCAACAGCGGCCTTTTAAAGCATTCTCACTTTAATTAATTAATTAATTCCTAATTGAGTTTAAATTAAAAATTGTCATGTTTTTAGTGCATGAATCTGAATTGAACAACCTGATAATGCTCACTCTGGTTATTGTTATCTGGTTGCTCACTACGTGCTCTTGCGCGCCGAATCCAATCAATTAAAAATGAAAACTGTTGCCAGCGCGAGAAAAGAAATATCATCGGTTTTATTGATACATACGTACGTATTAGCGTTTTATATAATACTAGGAGGCTTCGCCCCCTGCTCGCTGGCACTCGCCAACCCCCGGAACTGTTTTCGCAGTTCATCTGGGATTGCTTCGCTATCCGATGCTCGCTTTGCTCGCTCATTGAATACATTCTTAACGGCTAGCTTTTGTTAACTTTTTTGAACACTGAAGTTCCGAAAACTTTTGACTGTAGAAAATTCTAAACCTGCGCATTTCAATATTAATTTGAAATTGCAAACAGTTCACATATTTTTCTTAATCACACTATTCTAAATTTCAGTTGTTGAGAAAAGTAACTGTTGTAAGTTTTGTTTTAAAGTCTTTCCCACCAGAGGGCTAAAACCATGTGTTGTAAAACAATATGAAATAGTACTGAACGCCGGATGTAAAGCATCGGCTTCGATGAAGATAATTTTGTGAGAATTTTTTTGATAATTCGGTGAGAATTCACCCGATTAGACATATGATGCTCACTACGTGCTCTTGCGCTCCCAATCCAATCAATTAAAAATGAAAACTGTTGCCAGCGCGAGAAAAGAAATATCATCGGTTTTATTGATACATACGTACGTATTAGCGTTTCATATAATATAGATAGATAGATTTTTTAACTAATTATTCTTTTTAGGGCTAATTAAAAACACACAATACTGAAATGGTATTAGGCAGGATAATATTTATGAGGATTTTGTATGCTATGTCCCTATCACTACCCCCTATCACAAAATGTATTTTAAATGTTTCCCCTTGCCTCAATCAACTTAAAAAATTTTGTTGCTTCATCAAATGTATGTAAAACATATTACCAAATTTTGTTTCCTGATAATTAATGGTAGAATTATATTAATACTACCAAATCAAAATCAATTCTTTATAAACCATGTTTTGAACTATACTTTTGCTTTTAAATTAAATATTTATGCTTTTACTTTATATAATATTCATAGTTTTGTTTTATACTTTTTGAAGAATCACCAATACAAACAGTTAACTTTATATTTCATAAGCAGAAATAATTAATTTCGTAAAAGTTGGAACAAATTTAACGGTCATTTAAACTCAATGTATATTGTACAGTGCGCAGTAAAAAAAAACGAAAAAAAACTTAACTACTTTGAATAATTTTTGATCTAATGATCGTTCTAGGACTGAATCTAAAGAGTAGTTCTAGGGAGAGACTTCAAATATGCTAACTAGATAATTAGTGCAGCTGATATCTCAAGTTATGAAATCAGAGACAAAAACGTACTTTCTTTTAAAAAAACATACCTTTTTTTCAACGCATTCGGATTTCTGTCACTCAAAATATCGGTGGTAATCGCAATCAGAGAATGTTCCGAATGTATGTTCCGAATAATTTAGTCTGTAGAACAATCCAAACTTTGGACCCTTTAGCATTATTTTTATCTTTAACGTATTTTGCCATATCTCGGGAAACTTATAAAGCGAATTGAAAATTTTTGCTCCCAATTATAAAATTTTTTTATCCAAACATAATTCAATGCAAAAAATAAGTTGTAGAAAATATTTGTTATTTTTTTGTAATTTTATTTTATAATTGTCAAAGAAAATTTAACTGTAAAGTATACAATTTTTTTACCTCATTTTAAATATTGTAATTTTACGTCGCAAAATTCAATTTTCATGTTGCGAGATACAATTTTACAAGACCGTACTTCCCAGATTGCGGCTACCCTCGTATATTTTGCGAGTCAGAAATCCAAATCCGTTGAAAAAACAGTATGTTTATTCAAAGAAAATACGTTATTGTGTTTGATTTCGTAGCATAAAATATTACCTGCACTAATTAATTAATATGTTCAAGGTCATCCCATAAACACACTAAGATTGAGTCTTAGAACGTAAAGATCGAAGATATGATCATTAACACTAGAAAGGCTGAAAATTAGTATATACCTATATTGCCCAAAAGAAGTCAAAATGACAGGATTGTGAATGCGTAAAGAAATTTCTTTAAAATTAATTTTTAATATTTTTTTATTATTTACTTTTATATAACAAGTTATTAGTTAAAAATTAACAATAAAAAATTTTGTTCAAAAAACACAAAATTCTAAGAAATTTTGTTATTATATACATCATTGTTTGTCGAATTGAAATTAAAAAGCAGTCAAAATGACTTCCTCCGGCAATCTAGTGTTAAATCAAAAGTTATTCAGGGTGATACGTTTTTATTTTTCTTTTTTTTTTTAGCATTGTACAATAAATTTTATTTTTCCAAATATTACGTAAAAAAGTGTTCCCTCCTTTGTTAGCAATATTTCTGGGATAAAATAAACAACGGAAAATATCTCTCTCAGTGATATATCAACCACATTACCTAATAGTTCTAACTATTATCTCGAATTCTTCTTTAGAAGAATCTGGATGTCAGAATGTTCGATTTGGGGATATCTCGAACCCAGTGTTACAGAATTCTCGACGAGCTGAGCAGCTGTCACAAAGAATAAGAAGAAAAAAAAAACAAATAAAAACTATCGTTTGAGAAATAGCCGTATGAGGTTAGAAAATCTTGAAATAAATCATTTTATCAAAAAAAAACAAAAAACAGTAACCTCAACTTCCATTTGATTTAAAAGAGTTATATTTCACCTTTTAACATTACTCTTACTAAAAGAATCAATACACTTTAGAAAGTTTTTTTTTTTTTTATGTCTTTAATCTAAGAAAAGAGAATTTTCTTCCTTTATTGGTCGAGTTTAGTAGACTCAATATAACAGGCTATAATCACTTTTGTAGCTACTTTAAGTTACTTAATTGTATTACTACCGAGTATACTTATTTAACTCTTATATTTGAGACGACTACTGCAATGAAGAAGACTGAAGAATTAACTAAACTAAAGAAAACACGGCTGCAAACATATTGCATTGATTTTGTAATAGGTTAGATATTAAACTATTGAATTACTTATTGAAGATAACATTAAATAACAAGACAAAAAGAGCTCATAATACATACATCCCTATCGATTTACTTAATTAACGAAATAGACTTTTAAACGATTAACATAATAATAAGCAATTTTCTTTTTTTCCTTTTAAATAAATTGTTTTAGTTTTTCAACATTTTTATGTTAATAAGGAGATTTCGCGCTTTTATGTCAGCTTTCGTACATAAGATTTAAACAACTCCGCGTTTATTTTATATGTTACTTATATTTACGTTACGTTGGCGTGACTTACGCTACAAAGACAAATAGCTTTAAAATATTACTTTATAGCTGTTAAATGCTGCCTTCTGTTTAAGCCTACTTTCGAACTAAAAACATGGACATGGAATGCAAAGATGAAGAAATGTATCGATGAAATTTAGAAATGAATCGTTTAATCTTACAACAATTGGTCCATTCAATAAATAAATAATTTAATAGGTTTTTGTTCAATATTAGGTTTGTCTAATTACACTGGTTCCATAAGAAATTAGAAATATATCCGCTATTTTGAAATTATAAATTATTTTTATATTTTAACTGTATAACTTAATTAAAAGAAGTTAAATAATCAATAGAAGTTCAATAATATTTTTTTAAATATTAATAACAACAATAATAAACTACATTCTTTATCGCTGAATTCATCCAAATTTATAATATACCAAATTTTTCTGCTCACAGAACCGCAATTTTACATAGAGCATCTTGAGTCTATGACCACACCTTTAAAGAGATAATCTACGCCATAGTTAATGCTTGTTTTGATTTTGTGATTAAAGTTAAAATGATATTCCACTACGTTAGTGTTAACTTAAGGATTTTTCTAAGATATCTTATTTTCAGTTGCGTAAGTTGGATATTTTTTCACATGAGCATGCGCATTACATCTGAACTGACGCATGCGCATTAGAAGAGCACATGCGCAGTTACTTGAAACTTCATGTACGGGAGCGCATCGAAGCTAACATGAATTTGTGAAATCTTCCTAGTGTAAGTATCTATGCCTACCATGATGAGAAAAAATCTAAATATAGACCATTTACGTTAATTATAGCTTTTTTTTAATTGTTTATTTTTTTAATTATTCATTTTTTGTTAATTGTAGTCTTTTAGTATTTTTTTTATTTACTTATTTTTATTTATTACTTATTTTATTCATTTGTTTTCTTTTTCAATAAAATAGTACTTAATGTAGAATGATACTTAAGCAAAACTCAGGGTCACTATGTTATACTTCGGCGACACTTAGCAGCATTTTGTTTTAAGATAAAGAACATTAGACACTGCGCACAACACTTAAACATTGTATACAATACTTAAATTTAAACTTTGAATATTAGGCTTTGATCTTTAGATAATAATTCTTATATTTCATAGAATAAATAAGACCTCCATATATTCTTTACACAGCTTAAGCATTTCCCACATTTCGGGTAACATATGCAAAGACAAATTCTCTTAAGATAAAGTATGAATTTAATATGGTGTGATAATGAATATTATCCTAAATTAGTCCGGTTATTATTAATTACACATGACGATGATTAAATATTTATGCCTTTCTTATTAAAAAAAATAAAATAAGATATAAACCTACTTATTGCACTAAGAAATCACTTTCAACTAATATCTACTAATTAATCATAATCACATTTTCCACTTTGCCTATTTGTGATTTAGCACTGTATACAATATATTAACATTATGTGAAATGCATAATTCTTTCTTACTTTGCTGGTCAATTTTCGCCATTTTATACAATGCGTAATTTTATTATTCAAAGACGGTTTTCCAACTTCGGCAGTAAAATTTAAACAAAAATCAACTCTTTTTTTCAAATACTTATTGAAAGTAAATATGAAACCTTAGGTATGTTCTTTTGTAGATATTCATGTCTAAAAAAACAATTCTTTAGATAACTCTAGGTTTCACTGACAGTATAGAATTCTTTTTCATATTATGAAAGAAGAACATTTTCTTTTCAAATTCCGCTTGAAAGAAGAGATTGAAAGCTCTTTATTACTGCTGAGTCTGCAAAATATCTTTAATTTCGAAAATAAACTTACTTCAGCGTAAAAGGTTCTCTTTCAATATCGTTTGCATAGATAAATAAAAAAATTTGAGAAGCATAGAAATTAAGAATGGGAATGGTAATAATTTTAGTTGAGATTAAAATATTCCAATAATCCCACAAATCCTCAAAATTTAATAAATTAAAATAAATTTTTGAAGGTGACTAATCAAAGATATTCAAATTACTTTTCCAAATAAAGCATTTAAAACTGACTTACACATTTTAAAGAATTTGACAAATTCTGTTTCGTTGATATTTATCCATTTCTTGAGAAATGAAACCTGTTAACTGCAGTGTATTTTCAATAAGTACATTAAACTGATTTTTTTCTTCAGTTGATAAGCGAACCTAAAATAACTATTATTTAGTAATCTCTCAGTTTTAGTTCAAAATGGAATTAGTCTCAGAAAAGAATTATTCTCAAAAAGGAATTAGTCTCAAAAAAGAATTAGTCTCTGAAAAAAGTTTAGTGTCAGAATAGAATTAGTGTCAAAATAGAATTAAGGTCAGAATAGAATCTTTTTTTTTTTTTTTTCCTGTTCTGAAACACCTTCTTTCGAAATCCGATAGGAAGGAAAGATGCTTAGTTTTATTTCTCGTAGCAGCAGTAGTAGTAGTAGTAGTAGTTTTCATTTCAATTTACAAATTAATAATTATGTTAATTTTCGAAATCAACTTGATAAGGATTTTTCATTATCGCTTAGAATGGAATTTTAATATGGAAATTTTTTAACAATTATACAAACTGTTGCCCGCTGCTTTTCCCGCGCGGAAATACTTAGACATCAATTTTATCTATTTTTAAGAAATGTTCGCTATAATGTCAATGATCTCTGTGTATTGAATTTTAGTAATAATTTAAAATCTGTCCGACTGCTATTAAACCACCAAAGTTTGGGACATAGCAGCATAGCAGGCAGCAGAAATAAAATTATTTCCATCTCTGTCGTGACGGAAAACTCGTCCCAATGTTCCATTACGTGCTGTACTACTTCCTGACTCACCTATCTTTTATTTTCCTTCGAAAGGATCAAAAATAAATCTAAATAATCACTTCTTAACTAAGTTTTTATTTCTATAAAAATACGAAATTTTTCTAAGCCAATATTTAACGCATAAATAACTATTCAACTCTGCTAAAACTAGAACTTTAGATAGCCAATAAAATGACTCTAAAACAATATTTAACGTGTAAGTAGTTATTTAACACTACTTACATTATTACTTAAGGCAACCGAAAAAAATGAATTATGAAAGATGACTATAGTGTTGCCAATTGAGATAGAGAAATACCTGTATTTTTGGTGCCACGAAAGAGATGTAAATTTATAGATACGAGTATAATTGTTGAATGAGAGTGGCAATCATTTTCAGTTCAAACTGAATGTTTCCATTATTGCAAACTAAAATACATAATAAATTTAAATACGTATTTCCATAATATCTAAATAAAGATATTCAAATGATTTATTCAGAAAAATGAAAAAAAAATAACACGTTTTATTTTGAAGAATTTTCTAAAATCATTTTTTTCTATTTATGTATGTTAACTGACAGATAAAAGTTCCTCTGTTTCAATAATGTATTAAATCCTGTATATTTTTCACACACACTACTTTACAAATTAGTAAATGTTCTTTCTCTTTTTCATACCAAATTTAAAGTATTTAAATATAATTTATAGTACTTGAAAAAAAATCTTGAAATTTCCCATGAACATTAATTTAAAGTTTAAGGTAAATTTAATATTATATTTAGAATTAATTTTATTGATTTAATGTAGGAAAATTTGATTTATTATAATAAAAAGCATAACAGATAACTGTAATGTTTCTTATTCGTTTGTTTAGTTTTTTCTTGTAAATTAGAAGCATAAAAATGAAAAAAATAAATATCTAAAGAATCACCGAAAGAACTAAATACTTAAAAGACCTAAGATTATAATCGAGTTGCACTGCCTGAATTTTGAAAATTTAATTGTTCGATCGGCTGTCGAAAATTGCAATCCTACTGCATTGTTATGGTTTTCAAAATTAAATCATTTGATCAGCAGCTAGAAATTATAATCGGGTGAATCGAGTCTGTCTGATTCATATCAGTTGATTCGAATCACGGTGACACGAGTCATTGCACTGCCTTGATTTAAAAAACATTATAAGGGCATGAAAATCCATCCCGAAAATACAAGATCATATATCAACTGCAAAAACTGCCCAGGCTCCCAACTAGCACCAAGACATATCTTTGAATGCCCAATTTTTACTGCAAATGTCTTAAGGCTATGCCGCCACTTCACCTTTATAGCTCTAGGGCACCAGAGCGGGTGGCTGCAGTCAACTGCTACTTTAATGGTATTTAGGGAACAATTATTATCCATGGACACGACAACAACAACAATTGATTTGCAGAAAATGCTGATATAACTTAAGAGGCCTAAAATTATTTTAGAGACACACTGCCAGATTCGAATTAGTTAATTGGAATCAATTTCTTCGAATCAATTAATTGATTCGATCGATTTAAATCACCGAAATCAGTGAAATGACTTAGGAGGTCTAAGATTATAATCGAATTGCACTGCTTTGATTTTAAAATTTAAGTTACTAGATCGGCTGTCATAGATTGTAATCGAATTGCATTTCTTTTATTTTCGAAATTAAATTATTTGATTAGCTGTTAAAGATTATAATCAAGTTACACTGCCTGATTCAAATCAGTTGATTCAAATCATGATGATTTAAATAAATCTCAACTTCTTGATTCGAATCACTGAACCAATTCAGTGGCTTGATTCGAATCACCGATTTTGTACCCAACTCTGCTTCGTAGGAAGTATATGTGCTTCAACTAGTAGAAAAGTATTTGATGCTACGTATCCTAAATCTATTTAATACTTCACAAATCTATTTAATTCTATCTTCTCTTTGATAAAGTCGTTGAGTTTAATCCTTAAACAATTGAGTATTACTAATATATTTATGACACAAAATACCTATTAAAGCTTCTAAAATAACTTATGACCCAAAATTATATTATCGATAAAGGTATATTGTTGGATAAAAAATTTAATAAAATTTCCTGAATCAGTCTCTAATCGTGAACTATGATACTCAAGGACAATCCCTTCTGACGTCATCATGACTGTTTTCTAAAAGTTTCTCCTAGTCCTACGAGCCCCAGAGCCTACAAGCAACACTTTAAGAAAACAGTTAGTTGATACAGTAGATTTGAATAGTTTACACTCTACGATTGTATTTTATTGTCTTCTGGCATATTTTTATTTATATGTATAAATATCATTGATTATAATTGTGTTAATAGCATGAAGAAATGAAATACTTCTCTAAAGAGTGATTAATTATGCTTTTTCTTGTTTTATTCCAATAAAACTTATTAGATTCCAATAAAAATTATTGGATTAAGAAATATTTAGACCTCGCTGCAAGAAAATATTTTTTTTCCGTGTTAGGATTTTTATCTTCTAATTCTACTATAGAAAGAAAAGCTTAAAAATAATCCTTTCCTATAGCTTCAAACACATATTTATTTCATTCAAACCAAGAAAGAACAATACTTTTAGATGATCCACTGTGACGTCATAACAACGTATTTTTAAGTTTTTTTGGCGTTCTCGCAGTCGAGCTCTCTAGCAATGCTTAACGGAAACGATTAATCCATGCTGTGAGCATGAAGAGTTGATACTCAAAAATTTATGATGTTATGTCTCTATTTTTTTTCACTTCTATTTGTTTCCTTTTCATTTTTCTTTGCTTCTATCCCATGAAAATTTCTACTGTAAACAGAGAAAATAAAAATATATTTTGATAGTTTATCGAAATTAATTTATGTAGTATTAATAATAACACTCAAACATACTCATTCGTCTATTTTATTTAAATGATTAATGCTTGCCAAACGTATAAATATGCATTTTATATAGAAATTTAAGTACACGGAAGAAAAGAAGAGAAATTAAAATATTTAAATCAAATCGTTATGTAGAAATAAACATTTGTGCATACTTTATCTTCATTAACATTCGAGACTTTTCAAAGAAAAAAAAATTAAATACAGATTATGAAATTAAAGTAAAACAAATTACCGAACGAGTCGAGACAGTTTTATAATTCAGTTAATGACAAAAGAAAACGATAAACTCATCCTCCAATTTGTAGTAAGCTTATTACAGCCGCAGGGAGCATTTAGCTGGAAAATGTTGCCATTTTGCTGCGTTTTTTTAAAAAAAATTGCCCTTTTATTTACATTAGCATGAAAACATTTATTATAAGTATTCTATATGATTATAAGAAAATTACTTCGTTTTTATATCACGTTTTTTGCTATTGTTTGCATATATAAATGTTATTTTCAAAAACGAAGGGATTTAATAAATCTTAGTATTATTTTTCAATAAAATTAAATGAACTATATCACTTAATCATTCTAGGATAGTATTTACTTGAAACTTGACAATTTTATTTAATCAGCTCTTAATTTATTGATTAAAGACATACAGATTCCATGCTTAAATAAAACAAATTAAAACAACATTTTTATTTCGAATCGTTTGACAAAACCGTTTTCTATTTATTTATTTAATGGCAAATAAATACCGAACTTCGTTTTTTTCTTTGAACAACTAAACTTCGACTTTTTCACGATTCTACCGGAGGGAATTAATTCTCGTCTTCTTTTTCAATTTGAAGTCAAATTTCGTCGCTACTGAGGATATAGTCACTTAAAATGACTACTTTCAGGTAATCTTTTGGCTTCATTGTGAGACCAGAATCTTTTTTCTGGATGATGCTTTATCTTCTAATTCCGCTAGGAAGAAGAGTTTGAAAGCTTACTATTTCTGCTACGCCCACAGGTATCTTTATTTTATCCGAGTCGAATTATTTCAGCGTAAAAAGGCTTTTTCACTATCGTTTGTATAAATAACGCTACTTCTACCAGAGGTATCCAGTAATGTTCTCACACTTAACACGGTTTTCAATAGGGTTCTTTCCTATAATTAAAATGGATATTTCAGAATGAGTATTTAATAATCATATCTTTAGTCTACTTTTATTTTACTACGGGAAATATTTTAAAAAGCATGGTAAAACGTCATTTTAAAAAAATCAACAATCAAAAAGTAACCAAGGTTTTAACTAACAAAAGTCTCTTTCAGAAAAAACAAATAATTGAGCAAAACTTCAAACTGAAAGAAATTTAATTTGAATTCTATCCATCAAATCTTAACAGTTAGGTTTTAATAGTTTTACGAAAGTAATACTAATGCATAACATTTCCAACTAAGAAAAATATATAAAGTTATAAATTTATGGGAGACGACCAAATTTATCCAACTCTTAACAGTTATGTTTTATTGGTTTTACGAAAGTAATACTAATGCATAACATTTCCGGCTAAAAAAATTATATAAAGTTATAAATTTATGGAAGGCCACCAAATTTAAGCATCAAATTTTAACAGTTACGATTTATTGGTTTTACAAAAGTAATACTAATGCATAATATTTCCAGCTAAAAAAATTATGTAAAGTTATAAATTTATGGGTGACGATTAAATTTATCTATCAACAACTCTTAATAGTTACGTTTTATTGGTTTTAGGAAAGTATGATATGATATGAAGTTTTAAATTTATGAGTGATAAATTAAAAAAGCCAAACTCTTTTGTTCTTTGAATTGAAATCTTTATTAAATATTTAAATTTAAATGCAGGTGATTAAAAATTGCACTTAAAAACACCAGATATTTTTAATTTATTTAAAAAAAATAATACTTAATCAATAATACTAAATAATACTTAATCACTTTTTAATCGAAAACTAGTACAGTACAGAACCCGTTATCCGGAAATCAGAAAACCGGAAAACCAAAAAACCGGAACGAAATTCGATAAATTTTCCCGCTATTTAAATTTTTTTTTTTATAAGATTTTAGGATTTTTCTTTCTTTTTTGAAAGATGTTTACCTTACCATCATTTTAGAAATAATCATTAGTGTATTACTTCATCGTTTTTTCTTCTTTTTAAGATTATTTCTAAATATTTTTCTATTTTTTGTTGGGTTTAACAATAAAAAAACGGCTTTTTGTAGCGATTCAGAAAACCGGAAAAATCAGTTATCCGGAATAGCGATGGTCCCGATCATTCCGGATAATCGGTTCCCTACTTAGTACAAAATTGCATAAAATTTCTGTAATTTCTCATCATGGAATTCAGAAAAATAACACTTTAGCATAACATTTTAAACTAAAAGTAACTGATGTAATATTGGGTAATTTACTTGATTTCTTATTATTTTTATATGGCATACGTGTCTATGATGAGTGAAAAAGAAATGTTCTAATTTTTTAATCGTTCTAAATTTTTGAAGTATTGAGTTTCGAATGATAATATCTCTATCTTTCGAACATTTTATAGGCAGATAAAAGTGTTTGATGTTAAAGTAAAGTTTATATTAAAATTTTCAAGGAGAGTTATTGTAAGCTTTTCCATATTTTCCGAACTATAAAAAGCGCAGAATATTCAAATAAAAAAGTCTTTTTAGAGAAATATTTGACTGGTGCTGAAAACTTCGCAATATAGAATATATTTTGAGGAAAATATAAAAACAGAAATCAATATGGTGAAAGTTATATTGAAAAATTAAAGCTGTCGCAAACTATTTGCACCATTTTTGAAAAAAGATTTTATTGAACTCTTATCATAACAAAAGCTTGAAAGTATGCATAGATTTCTTAAAGAAAAGTAAAAATGTCCCGAACTTATAGAGACGTAGAGGAAAATTCTATAGCTTTAAAGCTTCATGAAAACTCTCAGCTTTATAGCAAATGGAAAGTAATTTCATAAAATTTTATGCAAAATATTGCACTACGAAATACAGAGATTTTTATTTAATTTGTGCCTGACATATTTGAAACAGCTGATAAAAATAGAGCATAAATATTTAAAAAAAACAATTTTCTTTAAAAAATCATAATTTTTACCGTTATCAGAAAAATTCAAACTATCAGAAACTTGATGCATTTGAGAAATGTTAAATTAATTTTCTTTTCAGAAATAAAAAATAAACGTTTGAAGTTTTCTAAATTAAATCAAAAGTTGCAAATACGTAATAAATTTTCAAATTTTCCTTTAAAATTATATATAAATTAAAAATAAATGCAAATATAATATTCAAAAAGAATAATTTTACTGACTTCTGCTAGATAAGACATACCTATATGTATGCCTGCAGTGATAAAACCATTGAAATTTCATTGTCATGTTGACAATAGAAAATTAAAATATATAATATATAACGATAAAACAGACGAGAATCAATAAAATCCACGCGCTACTTATCTTGAATATTAGTGATCACATATTCAACCTAAATTTTTATCTAAACCCTCTATTTTTGCGTACTTTATTAACTATGTTTTTATCTCCTATTTTCTTTAATTCGTACACATTTTATCATGATTGAATAAAAGACTTTAATTTAGTGTGTTTCTGAACTTCGAAATTCGGAATTGTGCTTTCTTAATTGAATTTCATTGTTCAATGAAATTTACAAGAATATAATCGAAATATCTAAATCGAATCTGAATAACATAAATTATTTTAAATGGAATATAAAACAAAAGTTTCACAAGACGTCGCTTACATTAAGAACCTTATTTTGAAAGGAGTACGGAATTGTTCACATTAAAAATGAACTAAAATGAATGGATTACTAAACAAATGGTTTTAGTACTACTTCTCTCATTTATTATTTTGTGCTGGAGAGGTTCTGAAAAAGTTTTGCCAACAAGAAAAATTAAAGTAATTAACTCCTCACCCTAAACATTTAACAAGAGCTAAAAAATATCCTTCAGATCTATGTTCCTTTTTTGAAAATTTTGAAAGAAATATTGCAAACAATTTAAGACCATCAAGGAAAAGTATAACTTCGCCTTTATTTTGGTATGTCCTTTTGATAACTTCCTCCCCGGAAAATCAATGCTCTTTATTATGAACTCAACAGATAATCTTTCATGTTTCATAATTTTGAAAATTACAAAAATTTCTTCATCTTGCTTCAGAGGTTATAAAATAGACTAGATGTTATAAATAGAGGTTATTAAACTCGAGACATTAGCTGGAAACTAGAAGCCACACAAATGATATTATTTTTTTTCTTTCTTTTCTTTTATCAGTTGTCAATATTAAACCAAAAAAAAAAAAGAAAAGTGTATGCGATACTTTTTTTTATTATTGTTCCTCGAAATTTGAGAAATATTTCCGATTATAACATGCTTCCATCAGTTTAAACTATTCCTTCATAAAAATCGGTTCGTTACCTTATGATATTCTATGAAAGGATTTCATACTTTAAACTGAATTGATAACAGATTGATAAAAAATGCAAATGGACAGTTTTTAGACTTATTGATAGAGAAAACTTCAAATTAAAAAACATTTATCCTTTAAAAAAGAAAGGATAAAAAAATGCAAATGCACAGTTTTTAAACTTATTCATAAAAAAAAAACTTAAAATTAAAAAACACTGATCCTTTAAAAGGAGATGTGTATAACTATGTTCTTGACCCCTTAAAATGACTCAAAAATTATGGTTACTTATCTTATCCAGATTATTCGTACAAATGCATGTTTGGCGTTTGTAATAATTCATTGCAATTAAAAAAAAAATTCTAACTGAATTTTTTTTAAACTTTTTTGTTTGTTACGCTTGTTTTATTTTTTTGTTACACTTGTTATAATCAGATAGAATATTAATTATCCTTAAAATTATTATAAAAGAAATGTTTTTTTTTTAAGGCAAAAAAAATTTTTTTTCGGAATATACAGACGCAAGCATAGAAAATATGTCTCGCTCACCAAATATTTTAATTCATTTGAACAAAAAATGGAATTAAAATTAACTGAACAAAATGATTTCTAATACTATTTAATAGTGCTGCCATCTGTTTTTTGAAATTAAAACTATTTAAACTTTATAATTACTTTTCTAGAAAATTTGAATATTTAATACTTATGTTACGAAAAATAATATAGACTGATACATTTTAGTCCCAATTGTCAGTGAATATCAGTTTAATTTTTTTAAATAATGTTTTTTGCATCGGGAATGTTTTCATTCTTATCACTCCGCATAACTTTTAACAAGAAATTAAATTGACTAAGATTTACTTCCCAGATAAACTTTTGTTCGATAACAGTGTGACTATTTAAAATTTTCTTATCTCATTTAACTTTACTTACGTGATTATGTAGGGTTAATTTTAATGGTGTTCTGACTGCATTGGCCATAGGCGTAAGTGTCGGGCCCAGTATTTTGCCAAAATGCAAATTTTTCCGCAGTTAATTGCAGTTGAATTTTTTTAATAGCTGAGTAAAAATTAAAATTATTACATCCCTATTGTGTTTTTTTACTTATATCTTTCACCGCTTATTATTATTTTATTTTTTACTTAGTTTGGCTTGTTGTAATGTGTTCATCAAAGATAAAAAATCACTTTTAAAAAGGGAAAGAGATTTTAAGTTACTAACCTAATAATCGCCTGCTTTAAAAAGCTATTTACGTTTTTTTTTTTTTTTTCCCCTGTTCTATGTTCTAACTCGTGTGCTGGTAAAAGCAGCTGTTCAAAAAAGCAGGTGAAGTGAATATCGGTTTTTTTTTTTTTTTTTTAAGGGTAAAAGGGTTTGTTGATTACTAATTTAGACTTCGGTAATGCACTAATTTTCTGGAATGTACTTCTCCATAAGTATGGCCTTTCAAAACAAGATCGTTTGTTTCATTTGAAAGTTGAATTTTAACACTCGTAAAGAAAAGTCCCTTCAAAAATTTGCTCTTTTTTTCCACTATTAAAAAAATTGCATTTCTTTTTTCTAAGGTAAGTGAAATATATTTATTTTAAGATTACTGAAAAAATATTTATTTAAATCTTATTAATAACATTAATGTCTAGCACATAAACATAAACATAACTTTATTTTACAAATGTATAGTTACTTTTTTAACTAGTCATTTTTACCGGTATGTTTACTAATTTTATATGGATAAAAAATTAGTTAGTACTTGTTTTGAATTCAGATGTTACATCAAAACAAAACAGGGCATTAATAATAATAATTGCAGGTGGTAGGGAAGAAATAAAATCCTGTCTTTTCAATATAACAAATATCGCCATAAAAATAAATGACTTATATGAAACTCTTTAAAAGTTAAAGCTTCCATAAGAAAAACTCATTACCATGCAATCATTTCTATTTAAGGGAGAAATAAAAGGATATAATTAACTATGAATATTTATAAGGCGTCACTAATCGAGCCAAATGTTTGAATTAAACTAAAGAATAGAGTGTGAAAGGTCTTAGGCTCCATCTTAGTTTCAATTTCGGCTTTTTTTTTTTTTTTTTTATTGATTAGGGTTTTGTTTATTCAACTTCTTTTTTTCCTTTGGTTGTTTATTTTTAGTCATTTAAAGTTTATATTTTTTATGTAGTGCACACATATATGAAAGCGTAAATTTAATAAAGTTTGGGAAATACTGCTTTGAGTAGGCAAAACAGGAATTGCCCGACATATGCATTTTTTATCCTTATATGCCCGGCCAGTCATGTAAATATTTAGTGATGTCGCAAAATACTGATTAATTTCCTCTCAAATTTTGAAGAAATCCTTGGAAGGGGCGAATCAAGGACACCGAAGGGAAAGATAATAAATAAAATCGATTATATTTGATAAAACCTAAATATTATTGAATTTAATTTTTTACTTCTCTAGTAATGCTTATTTTTATTTTTTTTAAATAGGTTTATAGTTGCATAATTTAAACGCACACATTTAATGCCTTGTGTTTAAGTACTTGGCATATTTTTGAATAATTTGATTTTTATGTGCATAAATGTTAGTTTTCATAATTGTCTAAAAATAAAAGTAAGTACACTGGTTATCATAAATTAAGGAAAATTCACAAAAATCGCGATAACTCAAGAAATTACACATGGAATTTTATGAAACTTACCCACAATATACAACACATAGTAAGATATTAAACAACATAAAAAGAAATTATCAGACATTAATAGTAGTATAGAAATTAGCACATGTATAAAATAAACAAATTGGAAGTATCGGTTTGCAATAGAAAAAGTACCTTTAATATGGAATATGATTGTCTCTAGAAGCAATACAGCACAAACAGCGATGTGTGATGCTTTCAATTATGCGGTCTATCAGTTCAATAGGAAGTGAGAGCCATTGCTCTTGTAAAGCAGTTGCAAGCGTGGCAAGGGTCTGAGGGGGCGGATTGATGGCAGATACACGCCTCCCTAGAGCATCCCAAACGTGCTCGATAGGATTCAAGTCCGGGGATCGAGCTGGCCACTCCATGCGAGTAATTGTTTCCTGTTGAAGATAATCATCAACAATGCGAGCTCTGTGTGGTCTTGCATTATCGTCCTGTAACAGGAAGCAATCACCAATTGCCCCGGCATATGGGCGCACATAAGCATCAAGGATGTTGTCTCGATAAACCTGAGCATTCACGGTTCCCCTTGGAAAGACATGGAGGTATGTGCGCCCTCCTAAGGATATGCCTCCCCAAACACAGACACTGCCTCTTCCGTATGCATCTCTTTCACGGATGTTTGATGGATGATAACGGGTCCCAGGTTCTCTCCATATCAAATAACGTCTACTGTCACTTTCTAGACTAAACCTGGACTCATCCGTAAAGAGAACAGGCCTCCATTGATCTGACGTCCAGTGGACATGTTGTCGGGTCCACTGCAAACGGTCTCTCCTATGGCGTGATGTGAGCGGCACGCAAATGGCTGGTCGTCTCGCATACAGACCACCTTCGTGGAGCCTTCTGCGCACAGTTGACGTTGACACCAACCTTCCGGTGGCTGCAGCAAGAGAGGATCTAAGATGTGTCGGAGTAGCGGTTCTATTCCTGCGTGCACTTAATGTCAAATATCGGTCATCGGCACTGGTCGTAACAGTTGGCCGTCCTTGACTGAACCTCCTAGATGCCGAATCTGTGGTTTGAAATTGCCTCCAAAGTCTATGAACCACAGATGGACTCACATTTAGCCATCTGGCCACTTCTGATTGACTCTGCCCTGCCTCTAGTCTCCCGATGGCTCTCCATCGTAGTTCTTCAGGCAAATGATGCCTAGAGGTCATTATTACGAATTGGCTATCTCAGATTTTCAATGTCGCAATCACAGTAAAATTTGTGTGCTTTCTCTCAAACTTGGACTTTTATGCTCCAGGCAGATGACGTAAGCCGAGTGCAGCGCCACTAATTTGCATATTGCAATTTTACTCAGCTACTCTTAGTGGACAACATATGCAAATTTTGCACGGTTTGGCTTACTTTTGAAAGAGTTATCGCTGTGATTTTTCCTTAATTTATGATAACCAGTGTAATTATCTTCTTTTTTACATTTATTTTTAAATAAATTCTTTCCTTTTAAAATCCCTTTCTTTTGAAATTAAGTTTTCTTACATCTTTTTGTCATATTTTTTTAAAAAAATGATACATTATAATGCGTCAAACTTAAAATTTCCTTCTTTTCGAAACAATTAAAGTAAATAGTTTCATATAATATGCCACAACTGTGTTTTTTACTTCAAATCTAAACAAGCCCTAATGACTATAAAGCAAGAATAAACGGAGCAATCAATTGAACCTGAAGGACTCAAAATGTTGACCAATCATTTTACCAAATCTTCAAAGAATGATTTTAGTCTAGATTGTTTCCTGTATCAAAGCATTTAGTGTTTAATATTATAGCTACTTTAAAGTCTCAAAAAATAGGATGTGATGAATATTTTCCTAATTATATTTTTTGATTCATTATTTATAATTCACAATAAAATTTCAATAAAAAAAATTTCAAATTTTATTTAGTTTTAAATATTTTTCTTATAAATTTATTATTCTAAAATAAAAATGTTACTGAAATCATGCGACGACTTATTAATATCAACTTTTTCATCAATATCAACTCCAAAAAAAAAAAAAATTCTACGTGCTACGCCTATGTAGACGCCATCGACTTCTCTAATTCATTTGAAGATTCATCTGTGCCTGATGACAAAACTGATTGTTATCTGAATCTGATCATACAAGCCAAATCCCTTGTCATTTTAGAGCCAAATAAAGCCAATCGAATAAAATTTCGATTGATCTGAAAATCAAATAATCTAATTTTTAAAGAGTGAATTAATTGAATTTATAGGAATATTTTTAAAAAAAATTTCAATATTCCTACAAATAGAGCACTTAATTTTAAATTAGAGCTCTGTTGCGGATGACAACCCAAGTTGGGATCATTTCTTGGTCACAAAAAGCAGAATTAATCACCATTTTATCACTAAATAAAATTTATTACTGAGTTACATTTTGAAAATCGAAAATCAAACGAAACTTAACTTAAGAAAATAATGAATTAAATTACGTAATTTAAAGCCATTTTTTTCTAATAAACCAAAAATGAAAAAATTATTTTAGATTAAAGCGAAAACGTTTTTGAAACGGAAAGCAAGCAAAGCATCACTTTTTGCAATTAACTGCAATGACCAGCTAAAATTAAATTTTTTTCTTTAATCAAAAATGACGCACCTCACATTTTTCATTCCAAGTTTGAGCAAAATAAATTGTGTGTTTCTTTAAAGTCCATAAAAAAACAATTTGGTTTTAATAGTTTTTTTTATAATTATTACAGTGTAATCTGCAAATAATGTCATGCTTAGAGGGAGTTTGTGAAATCGTTGCAATTTGTGACACGATTTATAGTAAAGTTCAACTTCAACACCATAATCCTGAATAAAGAGTTGTAAGAGTCATAAAAATTAGGCTAACATAAGCATTAATAAAAAAAACAGCTCAACAACATCGAATTAAAAAAAGCAGACTATAATTTTGGAACTTCTATAATACAATCACAATTTTCTCTCTTTTGTCATCACTTTAATATTATTATTTTTTTACATGTCTGATTTTACTTTTTTTTTAAAAAAGATAAAAGTTTTTTTTTCTTTGAATAATTTTGCTTTGATCACTCATTGATTTTATTTTTCATTAAAAATAATCGAGGTTTAAATTAGTTCTAATTAAAGCTTAAAATTTTAAGAAAATTTTACTTGGCATTTACACATTAAAGAAAAAAATAGCGCAGAACATTTTTCCGGAATTCGAACTATCTTTAAAGAGAAAATAGAAATAATAAAAAAATAATGCAAATTCGTTTTAAATCTCCAAAATACTACTGTTTACAGTTGATTTTTAGCAATAATTCTTCATTCTATTGTATATTACAATGATGTTTTTCATTGCTTACCATCATCTTATTTCATACAAAATGTGCACACACATGATCATTATTTTTTGTGCTCACAGGAATAATTGAAAAGCTTAGTTCAACTTTAGAAATAAAACATGAACTATGATCTATATAGTGCTTGATTTCTGAACAGTGCTTACTATGTATTTGGATATAGCATGACATGTGAAAAAGGGGGTAGAAGATAGAGTAAAGTGTGACAATTTGTGACAAAAGGGAGAAGACTCAAAAATAATAGAATAATGTGTGACATCATTTACGAACAGTGCCTACTCTTATTTGCTATGAATTTCAATATCAGTGCCCATATTTTTCTTCCCATAAATATCAGCATGTTTGCGAAGCATTTTGCATAATTTAGGAGACAGTTTTAGAAAAAAAGAATTTTTTATTAAAAATATTTCGTTGTTTCTAAAATTTAATTCCAACATTTCAAATAAGTTGTACATAAGCTCTTTTAAAATACTGAAATACCATTAAACATTGTCCTCCGAATTTCATACCATTCTCACAAACTTTTAATTTAACATTCACAATAATCTAATTTTGCTTAACTCATTTAGTTAAAGCTCACATTATATTTGTGAATAAATGAGTAACAAGTAACAACATCACCCCAATATTCATAATGCCTTGTTGTGGTGTATGATCTTTCACTGTCAGCAACAAAATTAGAATTTCTATTTTTTAATCGTTATGGAACGTTTAGATCCATGGATCACAAAGCTGAATCAGCCTGAGTTACAACTCACATTCTATTTGTGAGTCATTATGAAGTAGTTTACCGGGGAATATTTCCTTACCAATATCTTCCATGCCTTATTCTGATGTACTTGTTGTGGTGTTCTAATTCACTGTGAACTGCAAAATTTAGAATTTCTGTTTTTGTTCCGTTTCTGAATGTTCCGATCAGAAGATCCCCGTTTTGATAAGTTACATTCTATTTGTGAATTGTTATGATTTGTTTTTAAGTAGCATCATCATTCTAATATTAATAACACATTGTTTTAATATTTCACTGTCAGCAACAAAAATAGAATATCCGTATTGATATCGAATGTTTGGATACGCAACGTATGACCCCAACCCGTATCATTCTGAGTTGCAGCTGACATTCTATTTGTGAATTGTTATGAAGGAGTCTTCATGTAGCATTATTCCATTATTAATAATGCTTTGTTCTAGTATTTCATCACCAAGTACAAAAATAGAATTTCTGTTTTTGTATTTTTGTCGAATATCCGGATTCATGAGACCCGATTGACTTTGTCCGAATTACAATATGCATTTTATTTTTGAATTAGTATAGAGCAATCTTCCGGTAACATCACAATTCCAAGATTAATAATGCCTTGTTCTGGTATTCCTCTGTCAGCTACAAAAATAGAATTTATATTTTTGTTGAATATCGGGATTCATGAGACACGATTGACTTAGTCCGAGTTACAATATGCATTTTATTTTTGAATTGTTATAGAGCAATCTTCCGGTAACATCGCCATTCCAAGATTAATAATGTCTTGTTCTGGTATTCCTCTGTCAGCTACAAAAATAGAATTTCTGTTTTTGTATTTTTGGTGAATATCCGGATTCATGAGACCCGATTGACTTAGTCCGAGTTACAATATGCATTTTATTTTTGAATTGTTATAGAGCAATCTTCCGGTAACATCGCCATTCCAAGATTAATAATGTCTTGTTCTGGTATTCCTCTGTCAGCTACAAAAATAGAATTTCTGTTTTTGTATTTTTGGTGAATATCCGGATTCATGAGACCCGATTGACTTAGTCCGAGTTACAATATGCATTTTATTTTTGAATTGTTATAGAGCAATCTTCCGGTAACATCACCATTCCAAGATTAATAATGCCTTGTTCTGGTATTCCTCTGTCAGCTACAAAAATAGAATTTCTGTTTTTGTATTTTTGGTGAATATCCGGATTCATGAGACCCGATTGACTTAGTCCGAGTTACAATATGCATTTTATTTTTGAATTGTTATAGAGCAATCTTCCGGTAACATCGCCATTCCAAGATTAATAATGTCTTGTTCTGGTATTCCTCTGTCAGCTACAAAAATAGAATTTCTGTTTTTGTATTTTTGGTGAATATCCGGATTCATGAGACCCGATTGACTTAGTCCGAGTTACAATATGCATTTTATTTTTGAATTGTTATAGAGCAATCTTCCGGTAACATCGCCATTCCAAGATTAATAATGTCTTGTTCTGGTATTCCTCTGTCAGCTACAAAAATAGAATTTCTGTTTTTGTATTTTTGGTGAATATCCGGATTCATGAGACCCGATTGACTTAGTCCGAGTTACAATATGCATTTTATTTTTGAATTGTTATAGAGCAATCTTCCGGTAACATCACCATTCCAAGATTAATAATGCCTTGTTCTGGTATTCCTTTGTCAGCCACAAAAATAGAATTTCTATTTTTATATTGTTGCAGAATTTTAGGTTCCAAAGGACCCCAATCTGGATCAGGCTGAAAAACACTTCTGATATCCTAAAAATCATAACTAAAATAAATCACAGTATTTTGGAGTAAAACAAATTATTATTACAGAAAAAATAATGAAACAATTTTCGCCTAGTTAAAAGAAAATTATTTATTGTTTTCTAAAATTTTAATATACATTTGAGTCTTACATTTTAATATTTTTTTTTTGTTTGTAAATGAATATAATCAATTCGAAAAAATATCGAATGTTTAAATTTAAAAAAGTTTCCCACATATGTTATTTTTATATTTTAATTTCAAAAATTTATAAAATTGATTACTAGACGCCTCTATTAATTTATAAAGTTTTTATATGAAATAATCCGGAAGTTATTGTAAAATTATGTGATAAATAATAATCGACGCTGTTTTGATAATCACTCATCCTTAATATTATGACAAACAACACAACTCTCTACACACTATTGCACCGTGCATTAAACATAGCGTGCAAACTTCTGTAACGTGTACGCTGCAAAAGTTTTTGAAATACCTCCAAAACATTCCCTTACCAATAGATATATTTCCGTAATCACATCACTTCAATCATAGAGACATTTCTGAAAGCATAAATAGAAGGTATTTTGTTTGTGGTAAGTTAAAATCATTTGTTTTTACTAAAAATTCGATTTCTGCAAAGAGTAAAATTACAGTTTCCTCTGTATTATCCACCTTGCAATTTATTCGAAAGGAGGATAAGGTATTCTTTGTGCTACGCATAAATGATTCAAACATGCATATAAACGACTAGATAATTATGCGACATAAGAAAAAACGAAAGGGGAAATTGTTTATACCCTATTCAATGCATGATCGTCACGCCATTCAATTTTGATTGACAACCTCGCGGTAAGAAATTCCTGATCAAATTACAATATAAACTATTTCGGGTGCATCATCCGTAAAATGCACTTTGCCGTAAAATCCATTTTTACCGTAAAACATTATCCCGTAATTTTTGTAGGAATATTTATTAATATTAATAAGATTTATTAATTTAGAGTGATTCTCCGATTTTACGGTAATTATTACAGAAAAAATCACGGTATAGCAGATTTTTTGTTCCATAATATGTTCCGGTAAAAGTGGATTTTACATTAAAAACTACCAGCATCCTGAATACCGGTACTTTTTACCGTAATTTGATTCGGAATATTTTACAATGCAGGAGTTTATTCTTTGTTCATCTGAAATTCAAACACTTACGTCTTTGTACCTGTACAGCTGTATAAGTGCCCATATAGGAATTTGTAATACTGATACAGCAATCATTAGCCATCCGATACCTTCAGCCCATTTAGGATATGGCTTTCCTCCATAAGTTATAATAGAATGAGTTCCCAAACTATAAATTAATACAAACTGAAAGAATAAAATACAAAATACATTTCATTATGTTTTAATTTGGTAGAAGATAAAATATTGCAATATGTAAGTATGGAAATTAAAATGCATTATAAGCTTTGAAATTATTGCTTGTCAAACAAACTGTTAAACCTTACAAAAAAAATGTGTATCATAAAAGCAAAAATGTACCCCTCTTGAGAAAAATTACTAAATTAACTTTAAATTTTCAAGTGTTACATAACTGACAAAATATAATTACTCTTAGTTAATTACTCCGTTTAAAAGCAACTATTGCTTTAAAATCTGTGTTAAGATACTTTGTTATTGAAATATTGTAGATAAAGCTGACTCTTCAAAAATCTATTTTAGTTGAATAAATACTTGTTTTTTTTTTTTTTTTTTTTTTTTTTTTTTTTGATACGAGCTGCTCTAAAAAAATTAATATCATCCAAATAAAAATATATGAATAAATAAAATAAAATATAACATATAAACAAATCACTAGTGTATTTTTTTAGAACATATTCATTATTTCAACTTTACTTTGTTTAAACTTGTTTCGAATGTATAAAATTACAACAAAAAATTTTCATCAATCATTTATATGAAGAAAAAAAGGGCAGAAATATTCTATTTCAGCACAATTTTAGAAGAATCATTTCAAAAAAGAAAAAAAATCTGCGATTTATGAAAACAATAATATATTTTTTATATCACACATTTAAATGCGTAGACTTCAACGTTAAACCATCCATGTCCTTTCAGTTTCAATAATTACACAATAACTAATATCTATAATTTACAACAATGCTTTAGTTAAGTTCGTAATTTTTCTGGAAAGTTATAATTAATCAAATTAAAAAATTTATTTAAAAAACATTTTTCATACACTTCGAAACATAGATTTCCAAATAATTGCAAAATTTCCCATTTAAACATTTACCACTTAATATTGAACTTGTTTAATTGAATATTAAAAGTGTTAAATAGGTATATGTTTCTTTAAAGTTACATCTTATTCTAAGCATTTTTAACATGAGTTAATTGTTACCCAAAGAACAGTAGGACTTATGTATTTCCAGCATATTCTCCAATAAATCCCAGGTGTAAAGCCTAACATAAATCCTATGTCATCAGCAAAACGATCAGCTCCTGTGAAAAGACATTTGACGCAACTTTTGAAGATTTTTGGAGTTAACATCGGGTTAGATCAAGCGAGCGCCGACGTCCACGCCTTAGTCTGTATTACAACTGCCGTGTAAGCGCTCTTTGTTACCTGAGTTTTAAAAACCTATGTTCTGCAATTAGACAGAGAATGCAATACGTCTTAGCGGCAAACGCGCTATCAGAGATTTTTAAAAGCATATTTTCTGCAATTCCGAAGAGAACCCTATACACCTTTGTGATAAACGTTCTCAGTTAGATATTTAGAAACATATGTTCTGCAATTACGCAGAGAACGCAATACGCCTTGCCGACAAACGCTATCAGAGATTTTTAAAAACATATTTTCTGCAATTCCGAAGAGAACCCTATACACCTTGGTGACAAAAGTTCTCAGTTAGATATTTAGAAACATATGTTCTGCAATTACGCAGAGAACGCAATACGCCTTGCCGACAAACGCTATCAGAGATTTTTAAAAACATATTTTCTGCAATTCCGAAGAGAACCCTATACACCTTGGTGACAAAAGTTCTCAGTTAGATATTTAGAAACATATGTTCTGCAATTACGCAGAGAACGCAATACGCCTTGCCGGCAAACGCTATCAGAGATTTTTAAAAACATATTTTCTGCAATTACGCAGGGAACGCAATACGCCTCGTCGGCAAACGTTCTCAGTTAGATATTTAGAAACATATGTTCTGCAATTACGCAGAGAACGCAATACTCCTTGGCGGTGACGTCATCACTCACTGTGAACCTACCCTGAGACATTAAAGTATGATCACTTCACTTACAATTTATTTGCTCTACCAAAATATTTCATTATTGAATATTAGATTTCATATTTCTGTGAAAGAACTGTAATTTGAACTTACCGTAACCCCACATAAGTGCACTTATTTCAATGGTGGCAATAAATATCCCTGCATAACCACCAGCATAGGTATCCATCAAATTCAGTACATATTGACCACCCTGTAATAGTTAAGTTATAATGTTCAATTAACTCTTTGACTGCTATGGACGCATATATGAGTCGAGCTAAAACCATTTGCGTGGGCTATGGGTGCACATGAGCGTCCCACACAAACCATCAATGTAAACTATGTAAGCAAATGCGTAACCCTTTTAAAACTTAACCTTTGATGAATAAATAGCATGTATTTTATTTTAGAACAGTCGTTGAACAGCCGACCCAATTTTTTGGATTTACGACTACTAATGTTCAACTCCGTAGACTACTTTGTGCAAATTTGAATTTGGCATTTTTCAAGTGCTGCTATTCAGTATTATGTTTATTTCACGTTAAAAATGTGTGGAATTTGAAGATAGAAGTCTCTTCTATTACTACAAACATTTTTTCGAATTTTAAAACAATCTCAGAGTGTGTTTCGTTCATCCAATGTCAACAACTTTCCGAGGACGTCGGATGTCGAAAAGTGTGCGTGGAAACTTTAGCTGTGAAATGCAAAGACGTTGATAAAACAATTGTCGTAAGTGCAAAATGTTTTATTTATATATTAATAAACAATTATATCATGTTAGCGTTAAAAAAATTTGAAAATTAATAACAAATAAACGGAAAATGAAAAAAAATGCACTTTGGGGCTACTTTGTGCAAAGTTTCATTCGTTTTTTTTTTCGACAGAAAAATGGTCAGACGTTATAAAAAAAATACCTGGAACGAGAAACTACCGAGATTACACTTTAGAAAAGCTGCAACAATGTTTGCAAGCAGTTGCTGGTGGTATGTCGATTGCAGATTTTCTCGGAAGTACAAAATCCACAGTCTAATAAAATTTACAAGAAACACGTGAAACTTCCTGGTAAACTATTATTTTTCTTCTACAAAGATTTTTCTAATGAATTAATCAAACGATTTAACACATAAAAATATATTTTATAGGACATCAGGTGATTTTGACAGAAACCGAAGAGCAAGTTCTGCCATGTTCATTCAAGGATGTTATGTTCAAATTTAACAATATTATAAATCTTAATGAATATGTAATAATTATTATTTTTAAAATTTCATCCATTTCAATGTTTAAAAATGTATATGGTTTTCTTTTGTTTAAACTCAAATGTTTTGAAATTAACATTCTTTTTAAGAAAAAATTCTTCAAAAAAAATGGTTTTTTAACGTTGAAAATTATTTTCAAACTAATATCTTTACATATCTTGATGTTTTTGTCTTTAAAAATGTCAACAATTAACTTTTTTAGTAATTTTATATCAATATTTTACTAAAAACATGATTATTAAACTGAATTCCTATCGCTGCACAAAGTAGCCCCATTTGGGGCTACTTTGTGCAAGGTATGTTTTGACTTATTATTCGTAAATATTACATACAAATAATGCCAATATTGATCAAATTCACTCGTCTGAGTCCAGTTATGAATATAATATCGATAAATATTACTAAAGTTTGAATTAACATAGTTTTTTTACATGTCAAAGTTCAAAAACTGCGAAATCCTGCACAAAGTAGCCCCGAATGACGGTATTAATTTTGAACCTAATCCAGAAGACAAGGCAACTCCTGGATCAAATATTGGTAGAAATTTGATTTCGTGGAGGACTCTTTGATGAACTAACCCGCATTTGCGTTTCATGGAGAGGAAAACCACCAAAACTTCCCACGATTAGCCTGACGTCAAGGAGACTCTAACCCATAATCCGTTTACCACTGAGCATATTTTACGTTAGCACTGTGTTCGTTGCGAGCCAGGTGCGGGATTCGTATCGACCTGCCATCCCTAGGATTCGAACCCGGTTCACCTCATTAGAAAGCGAACGCTCTACACCCTGAGCCATCAATATATATATAAAAAATACAATACACAATAATATTAAATAATATGTATTAAAAGTACAGAATATTTGGATCAGTTTTGGAATGGATAAAGTATTGCTACTATGTGTGTACTATATTATAATGTCTTAATATGCAACTGACAAAATCAATACAGAAAAGTACATTCCCTAGCAATCGCTTTAAATAACGGCAATTTGTAAGTTAAAGAGTTAATAATAATCTGTGTATTAGTGTTGATCTGAATGGGAAAAAAAATCGTTTGTTAACGTCTTTTAAGAATGAGAGACATTTACAATTTTCTGCTACTTTGATCACAATTAGAGAATAGGCGTTTCATGGTTATACGATTTCTTCATCCTCCACACTTTCCCCTCTCTGTTACCTAAAGGTCTGGTTTCTTAGGACAAGCGCCTTATCTGGGCGTCAGCGGAAAGTTGACGTAGAGCTGACGCCATAAAAATACTTTTTTGTTAGCTCAGCGTGAGCAGTCGGTCCAACGCAGACACTATCTCTCATTGCGCATGCGTTAATAACGTAAACAAATATTTATTTTGACTTTGTACTGATTTTGTTATTGTCGACCAGTGTTTTAGAGAACAAATAATGACTTTGTCCAAGAAAAAACACATTATAGCTGAGCTAAATGAAGGGTGCTATGATTAATGAAGAACCTATGTTTAATGTCAAAATCTAAATCTTGGCTGATTTCAATGTGCTGTTAGATGTTGTCCGCCATTGCTTCTGTGGTTCACGTCACGTTGTAATCCAACTGCAGTTGAGTTGGACGGCAATTGTAGTTCAAGATGAGCGTTCAATGACGTATACTATCAAACTCACAAATGGACCAATCAGAGGTTAGCGCTGATTTCCAGCTGACGGCGTCCTGTCCTAAGAAACCAGGCCTTAAGCTTTGCCAAATCAAGTTTTTCTCTCCCATATATTTGAATTTCTTACTGACACATACTGCCATGGGGAAAAAAAGATTTACCGAAACAACTGAAACCGAGCGAAGAAATCACGTAATCTTGAGATACTTATTTACAAAGAGTATAGTGTTTCAATTGCTTTTTATATTAAATCAAACATTAAATTATTGTGTTTGAGAATGTGTTTGTTAAGCTAACTAAGTATATATTTGTGAACATTTCTCAATCTTTTAATTTTAAAAGTATATGATTGATGAACAGTGCGTCACTGTATGGCAACAGTTACTATGGAATTATTACTGATACAGTAAGTAAATAGAGGAAAGATCATGGGAAGAAATGAAAATTATTAGTTAATCAGCATAACTATCTATTTTTTTAACCTTAAATTCGACCCTTCAAAATTTGTTTCCAGTTCTAATATTTTTTTAAAATATTTTTAAGTCAAGAAACTATTGTAGAATATTTTACTGACTTTTTATAGACCATCTTTTATCTAGAGAATTTCATGAAAGATAAATAGCTTTTGCTTAATAAAATCGCTAAGAGTTTGATTTGAAATGTCTATAAAGTCATACTGATTTTGGATTCTACTTCCTCGTAATGTTACATAACTAAACTTTATCCTTAGATATTAAACTGCATTTCAGCAAATATAAATTTAATATTTAAAAAAAAAAATTTTTTTGGATTTACTACGACGCGAAATATGCATATAAAATCTAAGCAATAAATAAAAAAGTTCTGCAGACACAAAATATTTATTTTTTCTATTATATTTGTAAAACTATCCCATGCCTGAATATAAGTCTATAAATCATCTTCCTTTCACTAGATATAGCAAAATATTCCACCTTCAAATATTAAGTGTCGAATAAGCATCTCTTCAGGCTCCCTCTTCGTCTTGTCATTTAGAGGCATAGAATGGCTACTATTTCGAAAGTTTCTGGGGGAAAAAATGTTCTTTCGAATTTTATAACGGCTCCTTCCGGGAGGGCAATTTGCTCCATTCTTCTCGAAAACCTTACGGAATGGAACATTTTCATGGTTCGCCTTTCTGCGCAGCTGGAGAAAATATCGAGACATGACTTTCATTTAATTTTATTTTCCTTATCTCTCAAAACCTATACCGTCTAAGAATCCAATACATTTCACGTAAATATTACTGTAAAAAGGGAGCTTTTTTCAATACATTTCAGGTAAATATTACTGTAAAAAGGGAGCTTTTTTCAATACATTTCAGGTAAATATTACTGTAAAAAGGGAGCTTTTTACAGGATCATTTGAATTTTTTTTTTTAAGTAAGTTTTTCTGATAACGCAACCTAAAAAATAAAATGCATTATGATACAATTCTGTAGCTGTCTGAGAGTCAATATTGTTTAGCAAACAATTTTAAGAAACTTTTTTATTATCTGGTATAACTTGGGTAGCGTCTAAAAAATAGAGCTGTCATTTTTTTAAAATTATATAAAAGAAATACTTATGTACGAGTTTTATTTTATATTTTATAACCGGCGTTGAACAGCCGACCCAATTCTGAGTTAACAACTATCAATGTTCAACTTCGTAGCCTTGCAATTTTGAACCCGATCCAGGAGACAAAGGAACTCATGGTTTAAGAATTCAGAGAAACTAGCATCCTTCATGGAGGACTTTTTGATGGAAAAAACCAGCATTTGCGTTACATGGGAAAGAAAAAACACGAAAACCTCCCATGGATAGCCAGACAGCAAGAAGACTAACCCATGTCTAATTCAGCGTCTGTTTTATTACCACCGGTAACAAATACGAGTCGAAAATTCACTTTTAAAAACATTCCCATGCTTCATCTAGCATGTTGTCGCGTTTTTACCTTCAGAACGAAATTTCCGCTTCAGAATATTTTTTTTTTTTGCGCTTTTGTTTTCCCCTTGTTTATATATTAACTTGTTACCCTTAATTAGTAAACTTATTTACTTCCTTTTTTGACAGCGAGACTAAAAATATAAAAATAAACTCAGTGGAGTCACAGCACAAGGAGGGCCAAAGCCTACTAATCCCATCCCACTTTTCTGGGCTCTCAGGTGCAGGAGAAGTCAGCCGAACGTGAATTAGAATTTTTTTTATAAATGTGTGGCCAATAATATTTTAAAGTTGTCTAATTTCATTATTATAATTAGAATTGTTTCAGAATTATTTTATGGCAAATAAATTTCATCTTCGTTAATAAGCATAAATTTTATGTTTATTGTTTCAAAAACTTAAACCCTACATTTATTTGTTGAAAACATTGTATGCAATAGTTCAATTTTACATAAACCTACTTGAAGAAGCCTGACATTTTTTTCTTCTCATTTTAGAAATCCCTGAAGCCTTTACCATAATTTGTGAATTGCTTTAAAGGAAATTCGTTACATTATTAATATCAACTGATTCTTAAATAATTTAGAATTTTCAAACTTAGAAAAGTGGCCACAATTTAAAACACCAATATTGTTCACTGACCTGTAACACAATTTCCTAATTTTAACCTATGCCTAATATCATATGTATTTTTTCATTCTATTTTCGATAAGGATTCAGAAAATATATATTATGGGTGATAATAATGAAACACCCTATACACATAATTTGAAGTAAAGATAGTCTTACCTGTGTAACGCATGGAAGACCTAATAAAAAGAATGTCAAACAGGAAATAAAAGTAATCAATACTTTTTTACTTTTCAAATGAGGATATTTATCATAAATGGCAGTAAAGAAATTTTCAAGGTACGAGAACTGAAAGAAAAAAAAGAGCTTCCATAAATACACTAGCAAGTGAATAATCTTTTCAAACTTACTCTTAAGAGTGTATGACAAAAATATGTAATTTTATTAAAAACCGCATTTTAAAAAAATTATTCATTGTCTACAATTATTTTCATATATATATATATATATATATATATATATAAATATATATATATATATATATATATATATATATATCGTCGTTGCCGAGTGGAAGGATTAAAACAGGTCTTAGGCCGAGGAGCAGGGTACAAAATTTACTTATTAATTATTAGACAGAACAGCCATGAGAGTGTGTACACGAAAAGTTGCGCTCCTTCGGGAAAATCTTGCAAAGTAAAATCCGTAAACGTCTCTATTTAGGGAAAAGAGGGAAATCTTAGAAATTACTATTGGTTTATGAAATAGGTCGAGCGTTTCCCACAGAGAGTAAAGGGAAAAAATGTCCTACTTTTAATTAAATGCATAATTAAGCCAAAAATAGATTTAAGAACTGGATGTGGCTTTTAAAAGTGTGAGAAAGTATTTCGATTAGAATAATTAATTAGGATAACATAAAAAGATTAATTTAAGCTTTTTATGTTACACACACACATATATATATATATATATATATATATATATATATATATATATATATATATATATATATATATATATATATATATATATATATATATATATATATATATATATATATAATTCAAATTTAAAAGAATTTTCTGAATTAATTGTTAATCCACAGGAACACGAAGCAAATTTTAAGGAAATTTTGTAAGAACCAGAAGTTGATAAAATACAAATAATAAAATGAAAATTTAGAAATTTTCTTTCAGAACCATTATAGATCTCATCGATCAAATGATTGTGATCATAGAATAAAACAAATAAATGCTGAGAGGAATTACAGATATGTAAGACTTATAGCAGGATTCTCTATTTAAAACTAAGACAATTTAAAAGTTCCTGCGACGAAGTTTCCTAATTGCTCACGAATGATGTTTTCTTGCCCTATAGAGCCAAAGATTTTCTGGAAGATAAAACAATATGCTGAGTGGATTAGTCAGCCTGTCTCCAGACTTCAAATCTACTGAGCGTTCCACTTACGCTTAGGGAAGAACAATTGAAACTCGCAATCCTTTTGGGAAAACAACCTAGGGTCAGAAAACAGAGTTGCTAAGCGAGTGAGAACAATTGTCGCAGGAATTTCTAAACAGTAAGAGGAAATCATGCTGTAAAACTTACATATCTGTAATAAATTAAGGAATATTACGGATATGTAATATATTACATATCTGTTATATATTGGAATTATGTATTGCATATCTGTAATATATAATTCCAATTTACATTTTTTTTAATTCGATTCTGTGACTACTATTTTAAAACTCCGACTGCGATGAGTATTGCGCACGATCATGAGTATATTATACAGAGCGCAAAATAAAACAACGGAACACCTTAAATAACCTTTGATCTAATGATCGAATATTCTTGTACCGCGACTCAATCCTAATGGTTCGAGGGCCTAATCTAAAATACACAAATTAACTACTGAAGCAGGTAATAGTTTAATTTATGAAATCAGACACAAAAACGTACTTTCTCTAAATGAACATACTTTTTTACCATGATTTTGTCTTCGACCTTCAAATTATGAGAGATAGCCGCAATCTAGAAAATATGGTCCCAATTGTTTAGACAGCAGAGCAGCCGGAAGTTTATTCCCATTAATGTTCATTTCACCACATCTCGAGAACTTTTGCCATATCAATATAACTTTCTTATTGTAAGCAAAGCCTAAAATGTTTATTCGCCTAATGTATATTGGCGAATGTATATTATGTATTTAGGCGAATGTATATTCGCCTAAAATGTTTTCGAGTCACAGCGAAATACGTATGATATGAAATTAGGGTACGAAACTTCTGACTGCTCTCCTGCCTAAAGTATCAGGAACATATTTTCCTGATTACGGCTGCTCCCCGTGATATGAAGGTCCTTCGGAAAAAAAGTTTAGCTTATTCTGAGAAAGTACGTTTTTGAGTCTGATTTCGTAACTTAAAATATCATCTGCTTTAGCTACTTTGCATACTTGCAGGGCCGTTTTATCCATTAGGCACTGTAGGCAACTGCCTAGGGGCCCTGTGCTACAGAGAAAAAAATTGACAATGTTTCTTAAACAGTAAAAATTTAATTCGAAATTTCAATGACGATAGTCTTGCTCTGTACATTACATCGACGCTATTTTAGTACATTTCTGAACGCATTCCAAATTAGATATTAATATTATGGTAGTTAGTTCATATATAACGCAGTAATATAATCGCAAGCAATTTTATCGCGGTAATTTTAACGCCGACTAATCAGATGACTATACAGCAAGAGCAGCTTTTTTAACACAACACGCTTGAAAAACGCGCAAAATTCTACGTTGTGAATGCACACTTACTGTTCTGGTACCTACCATAGGTATGTATATTCTATGGCCATTGGCCAAGCTACCAAAGAGTATGTAAAAATAAGGCTGGCAGTACTGGTTCTTTCGTCGCTTAACTGTGGAATTCCCCGATCCGCTAAATACATACGTTGTATTGTGTCAAAATCCGACGCTGAAATTAGACAGGCTTGCACAAAGTTTAAGGAACATTATTTCGAGGACATTGAGCCTGAGTTTATAGACGAAATGGTGCAGTATAAATACCTCATCTTACAATTAGAAGATGCCGGAAAAAAAATTGTGCCTGCCGAAGAATCTTACAAACTGATCATTGGTAACATGGCACAATCAGCTTTCCCGAATGTAATGACAGCTTTGCAAATATATAGAAGTCTAATGATTACAAACGCAACTGGTGAACGAAACTTTTCCAAATTGAAATTAATTAAAAACTGTCTTCGTTCAACTATGTCTCAAAACCTTTTAAATTTATTGGCCATAATGGCAATTGAAAATGATGTATTGGAAAAGGTTAACTTTCAGGATGTCTTGAACGATTTTGTAACAAAAAAAGTTAGAAGAGTTAATATTTAAGCTTATTGTATGATTTTTTTTAAATGCATTTATTAATTACTTATATTCTTTTCGTTTGATTCAATATTTTTATTGAATAATGTGATAATATACCTATGTAGTAAAAAACAGCGTAATTATGAATAAAGTGTTGTGTTAGCGAAAAAATATATTAGGAAGTTAGAAGACGGTAGGGGGGGGGGCGAGACGAGCATTGCCTAGGGACCGCGACATGCATAAGCCGGCCCTGCATACTTGAGATTAGGTTATCGAACTATTAAGATAGAGATCTAATACGTGATCATTAGATCAAAAGTTATTCAGGTTACTCCGTTTTTATTTTACGAACCATAAAACTGTTGAAATATTATATCATTTGCATTATGTCATCCTATGTTCGTACCAAACTTTATTAAAACCACTGAAGTTCAAGAGAAAATCGATAAAATATGAATATTCTATTAATTTCGAACACTAAAGTACTTATCATATTAAAAATTTTAAAATAAAAAATACTTGCTACTAATGGAAAACTTAAATCAAAAGATATAATTTTTAAATACTCACTTCACTGTCTATAGCAAGTAAGAAGAGCATAAAAAAGAACAAGACAGACCATAATTGGGGTAAGGGAAGTCTTGCAATTGCCTCTGGATACGTTACAAATGCTAATCCTTGTCCTGAAAATAATCGATATTGGCTTCAAAAATTCTACTATGTTCTGCTCTTTTTAATTTTAATATTTAAATAAAAATGAAAAATGCTCTCTTTTATCCAAATCAGATCCTTGTAAACAAGATGAAGATGCTATAAGTTGGTACTTAAAAATATTTTTTAACTTCATCAAAGTAGTTTTTTTTTTTTTTTTTTTTTTTTGGCTAATCTGGCTAACTTTTTAAAACGTTAAAGTAAAGTACGCCAAAAAAAGTCGGAAAATTTTACCAACGGAAACAAAAACAACGAGACAGAATTTACCATTGAGATTGAAATTTGTACCTTATGAAGTATCATTGTGGCTACCACTATATATTAAGCTTCTTATTTCTCCCTGGACTGCTTTGTACAATACGCTAAAAAGACAGATCACCCAGAATTACATTTGATCTAATGATCGGATCTTTACGCTCAAAGACTCAGACTTAATGTTTCGAAAAAATGACCACAGTTATGCTTATTAATAAGTGCAGACGATACTTTAAGTTACGAAATTAGACACAAAAACGTACTTTCTGTGCATAAACATACCTTTCTTTAACGGATTTTTATTTTTTCTCCGCCTGCTTTTGAGTCAGCGAAAAACCTTGAAATGCATGCATTTTTAACTTCATTTTTGACAAGGGTTCGAAAAAATAAGTATCAAGGGCGGTGATTACCGAGCAGTCAGTAAAGTCTTTAATTTAATTTTAGCTTTAATATTTTACAACAAAAAATATTCTTCTATCAATTTATTTGATATGCTGTTTTTGTAACTTACGGTTTCATTTACATATTTATAGTCATTTCTATTTATTTATATGATACTTACCACCTTTTGCTACTTTGCTGATGTCAATACCCATTTCAGTTGACATATTACCAAGCACTGAAAATATCACAATACCAGCTATTAAGCTCGTTATGAAATCTAATGAGCTAACTAGCATTGCATCCCTGAAAGAAAAAATAATAATTTTAAATTTTACTGAATAGAAAGTTCAAACACAAATTATTAAGCGATGTAAAAGCTTCATTTGATATTATTTTAAAAATGCAAAGTCATTATACAATAAAGCTTTTTCGGTGTACGAGTAAGAAATTGAGCAAATTTGCTATAATTTCAATATAGCTTAGTTAAACCATTTTATGGAGTAAATTAAATCTTCTTAAACTTATGGGCATGATAATAAGATTCAATTTCATTCACAAAATTTAATATAACATCTTATTTTCCCGATATTATAAAATATTTCCCGATCAGTTCAAAACAATATCGTTATTATAGTTAAATGTGGGACAATTTTTCTGACAGTTTAACATTGATATCACTATACATTCTATCAGAAAAATCGTTAATTGAAATTTTATTTTTATCGGTAACGTGTTTCATTCTTGTATTCAATGTTAGAACGCCAAGAACTCTGCTCATAGAACAAAGGGTCAGTATCATTGACCCTGATAATTGCTTATGCTTTCTCGTTTTCGACTCTAATTAATTCTAATTGGTTATGAAATACACCGAAGATTTATCTAAACTATTAGTGAATTTATCATTTTTCTCGTTTTCTTGAGAAACAGGAAAACTACTCAATAACTACAAAGGGGTAAGTAACAAAAAATTTATATTATCAACATGATCAATACGGAACAATGGCAGACACTACTACTACATTAAAAAAAATGTCGATCCCTCATTTCACAAAATCTTTTTTACAGTTACGTTTACAATTTAATTAACAATAAACGCTGCCATCTATCGGTGGTTCCACAAGTATTTCCACATATGCTGTTTACGCGAATCAACGCTCGCTGTTTAAGTTACAACTTAGGTTTGTTTTTAGTTACAGGCACCCCGCAATATAAAATATTTAGCAGTTTCAATAGCAATATACTATCAATTGATATTTCTTTTGTATTTTATTGAAATTTCGAGTTTTGATAGTTAATGGTAATTTTTAAAGTGAAGCTTCTAATGCGACTTCTAACAAGGTTGCGTTAAACGCTACCATGGCAACGAGCGGCCTGTGATCCTTGCAGGAGATTTTAATGTGAATTTCTCGTCACCTGAAGCTGAAATGTTATTAACCTTCCTTAAAGACAAATTTGGATTGGAAATGATAAATGGTAGGAATGATCCAACAACCAAAGGGGGAACTACTATTGATGCAGTTTTTGCAGGAAATATTGAAAAAATAGAACTCAAACATTTCGTATCTTACTTTAGTTATCATAATCCCATTGTAAATTTTATAGATTTGGATATTTCTCCACTCGAAAATGATAATTAAAAGATGCGATCAATTGTGAATTGTAAGCATTGTTAATAAAGTTTGTCTTAAAGAAACAATATGATTTCACTAAAAATCAATTTCTACCCCTTCCTATTTTCATTGCCACATTACGAAGTTTCACTTCTTCTGCGCGGAGGGACTCCACGCACTATTTTTTTTTTTTAAATTCTAATACGCGACGAGTATACACGTCATATGCACTGCAAAAGATATTTTTGTCTCTCGTCAAACTTGTTCAACTGGTTAATAGAGAAAGATATTTTGTAAAATTGATGTTTCCCTACCGTAAAAAGCTGATTTGCACAAATTGCTTAAAATTTTACTCAACATGCCCTCCTACTATAATCTTAAACTAAACTTACATGTACAGCTTATTTTCAAACTCATTGTAGCTTGCATACATGATTAGGCTGCCACAACCGATACTCAAGGAAAATAAAAGTTGTTCAGCAGCTGCTCTCCAAACCTATGCAAGAAAATTTTAAAAAAAATCTTATAAAAAGCACTTCTTAAAACAAACTTTGAAATAAAAGAATTGAGATTTGAGATTTCTCAATATCTGTTGATCGACTGATGTATTTATAATTTTTGTATTGCATTTATCTTTTTTATTTATACGATTCCCTGCTTGATTTTATGAGCAATACTAGCAAACGCATGCTATATTATTAGAGTTGAATCAGAAACTGTATAAAAAAGTACTTAATTATTTATGAATCTAGTGAACTGTAATGCCATTCCTGTATAACTACAAAACATCCAGCGTTATAAGAAATTGCACTATCTACATATAAACAAAAATCACATGCAAATTTCTTAATTGCAAAACAAAATTTTACTAGAAAGAGAAGTTGTTTTCATTGAAAGTTAGAATCACTTTTTCTAACGCATAATATTTTTAAAAAAAACTACCACAGCTAATATTGAATGCCTGTAAGCGGCGACATGCGTTGGTAAGTCATGGCATTTGTTTTTACCACGATTCAGCAGCCAATCAGGTTCGACAAACGCGTGAGATCTCGCTTGCTCACATCCAATTAAATTTGATCCGAAAAATGATTCAGCTTGGTAATAAACCTAATCTAATAGCTGTAGTATTATCCCGTCATGCACAACCACGTGATTAGACGCAAATGCGTGATTTCTGTGGTATTCTTCTCCCCGAGTAGCAAGTATCCAATTATTGAAGCTGGCACTTTATAGAATAGTACTCCTTTTTTGTTTTTTTTTTTAAAAAAAAGAAACATTACAGGCACAAAATATAACTAAGTTAAATATTATTTCCGGGTAAATTCCTTGTCATTGTATACTTTGATTAAATCTTTCACTAATTATAGTTGGTCAATGTTCTTTGGAGCTGAGAGTTAATTCAAAACTGGTTTGTTTGTTCTTTTTAGTTTCAAAAAACGAAGCAGAAAAAAAATTAGTTTTTTTAGTAAAGAATTATAAACAATGAGTTTTCCCGTATGGTATTATGAGTTAAATTCGCTCAAAGAATAAAGATTTTTATTCAAATATTTAAAAAAAAGGATTTAAGCATCATAAATCGAAGTTATTACTTTACCTGAATTTTAAGCAGTTGTCTCCAATCTGGAATTACGAAATATTTTATTCCTTCTAAAGCTCCATTCAATGTACATCCATAAATAAGTAAAATTATTAGTATTACGTAAGGGAATGTTGCTGTGAAGTATACTACCTAAAGAGTTATTAAAATGTTAACATTTAAAAGTTATTTAAACTGATATAAGCAAATAATGTAACGTAATTATGCCCATACTTTTCCGGAAGACTTTATTCCTTTCAATAAGCCTAAAAATACAATTATCCAACAGAAGAGAAGAGTTAAAGCTAAATCCCACTTGATGGTTCCAAGATTATCGATACTGGGTGTAAGTTGAAGAACATACCGCCTAAAAATTGAATAAAATATTTGTAAAATAAAGTAAATAATAAACCACATATTGTTTATGCAGTAGAACCTTAATCGATCGTTCCTCATGGGACCATTTATGGCGAACGCTAGATACGCACTGTGGGCCAGAAGACCATGATCTTTGGCCAAAATTAAATTTTCAACTGAAATATATGTAGGCAGTTTTAATATAGCCCAAATTAAGTATTCATAATCATTCCGAACATTATAATTTACTTTTTGGATCGACGAAAGTACAATGTAGTGAAAAATATGCTTTAATTTTTTTTTTTAAATGTAACTCTTAAATTTTTTTTTTCAGAAATATATATAAGAATTTCACCTTACTGTTACATTTTTATCAGAGTAATTAGTCTGAAATTATAGTACACTTTTTCAATTTGTTGGATTAGTTAATACTCTTGACAAGCTTATAGTTTATATCTTATCATTTGACATTTTACAATGTTTGAATGACTTTCGAAATTTACTTCCAAAAAGTTCCACCAGGTAATTAGCTAAACTTTTTTTTGTTGTCTTTGATGTTTCTTCTTTCGATAAAACCTGCCCCATTTTGCCCGTATTGCAAAGGTGGGAACTAAATATAACGAAAAACAAAAATTATGTTTTTTTCTCATGTTTTTGCGTTATTTTGTAATTAATTCCAGTCATTTTGTAATATTACTTCGGAAATATAATTTGCTTTTTATTTTTAATATAAAATTACGAAAATTATTATATTTCCATTGCTATATTTAATAATTTAAACGCACTACATTATTTATTTATTTTTTTTTTTGCTCGCCATATTTCAGCCGCCATTTTGTTTTTTTGGGTATTTTTAGTGAAGTTTAAAATTTCAACTATTAACTCAATTTACCTGCACATAAAAACCCCTAAATAAAAAACCCCAAATTTTGAAAAATTTTTTATCGAAATACTAATTTTGGCCACGAAGCCTTGGAATTGTGATACGATAAACAAGTTTCATTATCGTGTGCAAGTTTTTTTTATTCATTTAATACGTTATTTTATGTGTCAAATTTCGTTTTATATATCAAATCATCCCCAAAAATATTTTACCAAATTTGTGGTTAGTCCCTTTAATCATTAAGATAGCGTAGAAATGCAACCTCTTGATCAAAAGTTATTAAGGGGTACTCAATCTTTTTTTTTTCGCACATTGTAAATATTTATGTTATTTATAACAAACTCTATCCAAAAGAAAGACATTTTTCTCAAAGTTCAAGTAAAATGCACCAGAACTACATGTATCTAAACAAAAACGGCCTTGTGTAAAGAATAATATGTAACATGAATTAACATGAAAATCGAATTGATAACAATGAAACATAAATAACAAAACCTACTCCCAGAATTGCTCTGAGGCTGTTTGAGTTCCATTGCTACAAGCATTTAAGGCATTTTGATATTCCAGAATTGATGTTGTGATTATTTTATCCTTCCATGTATCATTTGTAACTACAGTTGCATTGACATCAGTGGAAGTATTATAAGTAGACGAAAACAAATCTGGAATTTCCCAGCAAGATGTCTGAAAAGATAATTTTGCTTTATCACTTTTGTTAATAAAATTTTTTATACTAAATAAAACATGTTAAAAAGTTGTGTCAGAAGTAACTTTTGCATTGATAGTATTTTATAAGATATGCGCTCAAAACATAACTAATGTGTTAAATTGTGAAGAGGACGCTGCGAAAAAGAACTGAATAAAAACATTCTTCTATTGATTTAAATTGCCAAATGCAAACATTTTTCGATTATCTGGTATTCCACAGGATCCTGGGGCTCCGTGGGAGGGTCACAGAGGTTCCAAAAGTTTAAATTTTTCGAAACGAATTATATTTATATCATAACAATGAACCATAATTTTTTTGTTGTTCATTTTTATTAAATTATTTAAGTAAAATGCCAGTAAAAAATGAAATGGCAAAATGTATTTAAAAATTGCATCAGTAGTTTTCGCCGAACTTTCTAACTCAAAATAAAATAACCAAATTTAAAAATAACAAATTATGTTTCTCTGATGGCTATTTGTTTAAGAGTTCCTTTTCGAAAACTATAATTTAGCTTTTTTATTCATTTTCAAGTTATACATGCACAAAAAAAAACAAATTTAGAACTTGAGTAGATAATGCTCCAGGCCTGCGAATTCAGCTATTTGACACAAAACCTATTAGAATTTTATTGATAAAAAGATTATTGAAAAATATTTCATTCTTCACATTAAATATTATCAACATACTTAGTTGTCTTTGTTTGGTTAATAAGTTCACAGCTGCTAATAAATTTTATTTTTTTATATTTAGAGTTCCGTCAAAAGATGCTAAATCATTTAGGGTTCCTCAGCAATAAAAATTTTAAAACCACTGTTCTAGACTATTTATCCTGCACAATTAAGGGTAAAGGTTGACTAGTACCATAGAAACTATATTTTACAGTACTTCAAAAATTCCCCGTACTTTCATAGTGTAATGGAACTTATTTATGCCTCAAACTAATTCATGAAGCGTAAGGAAGAAGTAGGCCAACATAGTAAAAAATCTTAGTTTTTCCAAAAGGAAAAATCTGACATCGATCTCTTCCTCAATATTGTTTCCAGATGCTTCCTTTTTCCATAAATGCATAACTTCTTTGATAGATATAACTTCTTCACCAGATAAACACGCAATATTCAGGAACATTTTATTGCCTGCACAAAATTTTTCTGTCGCAAATGGGATATCTGCAAGTATCGTAGTGTGGTATCTCGATCTTGATTGGCTGTTGAAACGTGACATTTGTTTATGTTAGCAACTGTCCCTTCCATTCTATTTCGAGTAAACTAAGCACACCAAGTATCAATTATCTTAAGTGACACATTCTATATTCTTTCGCAATGATTCTTTTATAAATATTTCAATCCCTCCACGATATTTTTCTTTAACACAAAGACAGGCGCGAAGTCATGTAGAACATAAACAAACTAATTATGCATCGAAGTTACCAGGTACACAAATGCGGCGCTATGTGATACCACGCTGTATTTAATTAATTTCACTTTAGTTAACATTCTAACTTATGTGAAGAAACTTTGTTTAACTTTAACGTGCCATTTTCCTTATACGCGATCATGTGGTGCTGACGTCATAGCTCACAAGTGTTGGTATCCGTAATCTTCTTCTTGAAGTCCAAATACCCAATTGACAGAATTGTTTTGTTCTGTAAATTATCAGCCCTCCTCTTAACAAAATATCTCCTTCCTGACCTATTTAAAAATTTGGCATATCATTCTTTTTTTCCCAAACGCATCGGAATCTGGTTTTGTACAATTAGCAAAATTCAAAATATATGCTCGTCGTTCTTCAAAAAATAAATTTTATTTTCTAATTACAATTTCAAATAATAATTCCTTTCTTACCTGATTGTTTTTGCGAACGTAGCAGCCCTCATCGGCACCCCACCAGTTTTGGCACTCTTGCCATGGCACTTGAGCTCTGAATGACTGTCCGATATAATACAACGTATAAGCCATAATAACATTGTAATAAATAGCTATTAATACTGAAATAATTATCATAGCAATGCCTACCCCTGAAAAATATCAATAAATTCTTCACATTCAAAGTATCCGTTAAAAAAATATCTTGCTAAACTTAAAACAATTCAACGTTAGAAAAAAACAAGGGATCTAATTCGGAGCAATTCTACAAATAAACGCCAATAAGGCGGCCAAAAAAAAAAATTTTTTTTTTGCGGGGGGTACGCTATTTCTACATGAATTTTCTTCTTTTTTACACCCTAAAAAAGCAAGAAAAAAATCGTGAACATGAAATTTTTTCTTTGTGACATACTTTAAGTGACGAAATACCAATTTTAAATTTTTCCCGATTTTTTCAATTTACGAACTTTGATTAAATTTTTTTATTTTTGTTTTTTATACTAAAATATAATCTTATAGTATGAAATCTCCACAAATACATTTTAGAGAGACGTTATAATATTATATTTATGTGAAAATCGTTTTATCTGAATAAATGGCTCAGATTTATCTGGCTAGATTATATTTTAGTATTAAAAACAAAAATAAAAAAATTTAATCAAAGATCGTTAATTGAAAAAATCGGGAAAAATTTAAAATTGGTATTTCGTCATTTAAAGTATGTCACACAGAAAAAATTTCATGTTCACGATTTTTTCTTGCTTTTTTAGGGTGTAAAAAAGAAGAAAATTCATGTAGAAAAAGCGTGACCCCCCCCCCAAAATGTTTTTTGCCGTTTATTTGTAGTAATGGCGTTTATTTGTAGAATTGCTCATATGACTAAAATTGTCTTCATATAGTATACTTATAACTTTTGAATTGATCTGTTATATACTTACCTGAAGCACTGCATATTTACTTGTCTGATTATAACTTTTGAATCGATCTGTTGTATACTTGTCTGAAGTGTTTACTTTGAATATAACTTTTCACAATATGATCAATTTATTTCATGGTAAATTAAAATTTTCATGGTTTAAGAAACCCTTCTTCCATTTTATCGGTAATCAATGCTATGAATTAAGTTTAAAAAAAAATAAAAATAAATAAAAATAAAAACAAGAATTAAAACTTTATGCAAATACTAGGGTGGTTAAGCCCACTGTTCGTTGACGCTTATCAACCCCGATGATTGCTTCGTAATAATTGTTGTTTCTTGTCATAAAACTGTTGAAATTATTCAACTAAAAATATATGTGATAAAAAGAACACTTGAGCCTCCAAAAACCCACGTTTAAATATTTCCCTTATGATACTATTAAGATCTATTATTGGACATAAATCCTTTTTCTAAGTAATCATTTTTTGGAATATTGTAACATTTGAAATTAAAAGTATATTGTTATAACAAATTTGGTGCATTCGCAACTGTAATTTAACATTTTTGCTTACTAAACGGACGGATATATTTTAAACACAATTTTTGCCTTCATTACTTTGTGCACTCATCTCTAAATCATTAAACGAATCTCTTTAACAGTAATTCATAATAGTATAATGTAATTTGTACTAAAAAGTACTAATTATAAAATGGTTAATAAGACCAAACACCAATTTAAATAACTTTATCTCAAAATGTAATGTAGAATTACGTTATTCTAATAATAAGAAGAAGAACAATCTTCTTAAATTCTTAATTTAGAAAACAAGCGAAATCAGAAACGTAATAATGACAGTACCTTTAATTTAAGAATACCAAAATATTTATGGGTAAACAATAACTTTTATAACTTATATCAATTTTATGCTGATAACAATCAAACAAATAAGAAAATTAATGTGAGAAAACTGTATCTTATCATGTGATTTTATGGCCTAAAAAATGCACCGACAACAGTGGAAAACTGTGCTAGACCATTATGTTTCTATGTTATACAATGAAACGTAATACATATTATTAATGTGTTTCCAGTTTTTGAACCCTAATAACTTAGAGTAACTGCGGTACAAATACTGAGTAAAAACTTGTGAAAAAAGAAATAATAAGCACATCAGAGGTTGCATATTGCGTACTGAAATAATTATTATAGCAATGCCTACCCCTGAAAAATATCAATAAATTCTTTACAATCAAAGGACTAAGTGAAACCACTATCAAAATCAATCGAATCATTATTTAAAGACTGGTGAAACTTGGAGGCGTTTGTAATGAATATCTTTAAATTTCTCACTGTTTCGTTTAACGATAAAACACTTTTTGATATTTTTAATGAAGCCTTCCTCTCTAGTAATATAATAATTTTCCACTGTTAATGAGAACTTTTTGCTTTATCTCTAAATAGAATTTAAAAACATGTATTAATGGAGGACATAATGGGGCACTCTATATGTTTAAATTATTGTTAAAGAATTTATGATATGGAATGTTAAATCTCGGCTATTCTAATCATTTATAGAGAGTATAAAGTTATTCATTGCCCGTGAAAATTGAAGATAAATTTTGATTTCATTTCCACTTTCATTCATGCTTAAGCAGCTAAGTTTTGGGTCAGTTTTCTGAGAAACTATTTACTTGATTTTCAAAACTTTTTCCCGTTTTCTTTTCTTTTTTTTTTTTTTTTTTTTTTTTTTTTTTGAAATCTTCCATTGTACAAAAATATTACTATTTAAAAACAAAACTGGAAAACGTCGATTTCGAAATTAAAACTTCAAATCTTTTTTTAAAAAGAAATGTCTTTTTAAACAGATAAAAATGTACGATTGAACAATAAGAAAACAAGGATGACAAGAAGGACGAATCAAAACCAAAAGTTTTTTAATATCGGGTGTAATTGATAACGAGGTAAATTTCATTTTACACAAAAAAAAATTATTTACAAATTAAGTCAAAAATTTTGTTAAGTTGTCGAGTCCAAATGCCCGCTAAAAATTATCTAAAGTTTGTCTCAAATTGCTCGTAAATACATTTAGAATAAGAAAATAATTAAAAAAACGTTAATTACAAATTTTGATCGACACAAATATTGTGCTCTTATTAATAATTAATTTTGAATTCCCCGCTTAATGATTAATTTTTTTTTGCATTATTTACTTGCAATTTTTAATGTTTAATTTCATTAATTTTAATTGAAAATATTAGCACTAATTTTTCATATTCCGATTTTTTTAATCAAAATAGCGTTAATAATAAGTATAAAAAATAATATCACAGAAATGAATTTCACATGAATAGCAAAACAATGTGAATAAAGCGTAGATAAGGACATAAAAATGGACATTATCCACTTTGTTTTGCGTTACCCATGTGAAGCACAAAGTATACCATAACTTCCAGTGCAGTTCAAAGTAGGCCATAGATCTTACCCTTTGCTATAGGGAAACATCTCCAAATCCTTACTGACCCACAGCTTGAAAATTGGCCGAGTGCTAACTCAGCAAAAAAATGGGGTTTACCAACCAATACCAATAGTACGATGTATGCAACAAGAAAAGCTCCTAAAGATATAAAAATAATAATTATGACAAAGAAATATAGACAGATATAAATTTGAAAGAAATATAAGGAACAATTATAATATTAAGCAATCTATACGTATAACGCAACCCTGGAAAATCTAACGAAAAGGCTATAATCTCACTATAATCAAAGCTGTTAAAATTTTCACTGTAAAATTACGGTAAAATAACCGACAGCAGTCTGTTCATCCAATTAACCGTAACATTTACGGTATAGTACATCTTTTACTTACACGGTTTTGAAACTATTTACAACTTGCATTATTTCAAAACGGTAAAAAACAATTTAACTGGACAATGTGCTACCATCTATGCGTAAATAAGAGTATCGTATTCTAATATAGTCCACGGACGCAAATTAGGGAGACTGAAAACTCTTTATGTGTTGAAAAGAATTGAGAAAATATTGTGGTGCCAAAGCAGGAGCTCGAACCCCCGTTCCGTCGGTCAGGAGGTTGACGATTAGCCCTCTCGGTTATAATATGTACCTAGCTACTCGGAACTAATTGGCTTCATGAGGTGAGCTTAATTGATTAATAAAATTTTGCGATGAAATTCTGGTTCTTTAAAGGTATTAGGTGAAAGCAGTTAATAAACGGTTTTCCTCACATTTAACAGTTTCAATACCATCTTATTTATGATTATTTGACTGTTTTATTTGAATATGGTAAGATAACCATTAAATAAATTGTTATCTAACCATTTTTTCCGAGAAATTTCTAACAGTGTAACGTAACTCTTGAAAATAAGTTGAATTTTTCCCTATTGCTAATAACTATGTCTCCATTGCATTAAGCAAACGAAATTGAAGTAACTCTTAAAATGTAAGATATTTGCTATAAAAAAAGAATTAAATGATTGGAGTTAAATTTTCAGGTCATGGAGTGACAAAAAAATGCAGTTTACGAAACTTTAATATCCATTGGCAACGAATAGAAGGGGCAATATTTGGATAAATTTCTCAGACTCTTTAAAAAATGTGTAGACATAATCCATTTCTTTCATTCGAATAAAATACAGATGGTTGAAATGTTGCTTACTGAAGAAAAATGGAGCATATTTTTCATCATTTGCAAGAGTCATTTTAAAACCTATACATTATTTACTTTAGTTCTAAAAAAAGTAAACTGAGAAATATTAAAAGAAATTATTTACCTTACGAATTCGAGGTGTAGAATTTTACTGCAACGCAAAACGTGATCTATCTTCAGTTTTCTTTTCAATCTAAGAGCATAACGCAAAACGAATTTGTACTGTGCTCACTTTTCCCAAAGAAATGGTTGAGTTCGATATTTATTTGCTGCTTATTCTTTTTTTTTTTTAAATCTTAAAATATTTTTTCATTATATTACGTATCTACAGATAATGTATCAACCTGGTAACACCATCACACTTACGAATGCAAACGCAGTAGCTAAAAACAGACTTCTATCTCACACCTTTAAGAAGCCTGTTGTCACCAACTTCAGCTGCCCCAGAAATTTCACATCGGTTATAGCCTGACTTATTAGAATCAATCATATCTGAGAGCTGAAGATTCTCCCGGACAAGACCGGGACATGTAATCGTGCAGAAACTGCACTGATGTCTTGTTAACACCGAGGCACATTTTCAAGTGCTCAGCACTTACACCACATGTTCTGAAATTGGAAATGGTGCCACTTGAGGACAACCAAAGATCTGTTCTCTATAGTTAAGAGGCACAGAAGCTGGCGGCTATAATCGTACAGACTTTCTATGTTCTTTGAAAATCCATGGACACGAAATCAGCAACAGCAACAAGCAATGTTATATTTTTCATTCGTAGCTTTTGCTTATAAACTACAAAGTTTTGTTTGTAAACTACAAAATCTAACAATTTAACGATTATTTCATACAAATATTATTTATAAAAATGCTTTATAATTGCAATAAATAATTTTCTTCATATTTTCTCAAATTCCTTTAGCTTGTTTGCCACCCCCGGCATTGACATTTTGCGGAATTGATTTCTGGTGTAGTTTTCAAAATAAATATCTGGTGAGCAAATTTACTAATACAAGCGAGGTAAACTTGTTTTCTGTAATGTTTGCAATATTAATTGAGCGGCCTCTGCGTCATGCCATATGTCTAGGTGTGGTTGGTGAAAAGATAACAGTTCCTTTTATGCTCTAACGTAAAAAATACTAACACTGGGAATACTTTTTTCCTGCTTGTCTTTCACGTTTGTATTGGACAGACAGACATGGCCGATTGAGCCTGACTGAATGGGTATATTTCCAAAAGTCTCCCGGGTTGCTTAGGGAACTTAACCTATTATTAGTTAGAAATTTTACTGAAGAGGAAGCAATGAAAGTACATTTAAACACCTTACACCAACTCTACAAAAACAGAACTAAATATAAAAAAGGGAAAATAACTAAGTTATTTTCCCTTTTCCCAGTGATAGAGAAGTGTACGGTATTTTTATTAGAATTTCAAAACTGAAAAAAGTAACTTTAAATAACGATACTCCTCATAGTCAGGTCCTCAAAGTATCATAGAAAGATTTAGCACGTTCAAGTATCATTATGTACTCTCATGTATGCTATGTGCAAGCTATGAAGAGAGCAGTGTATTTGTCACCGGCAAACACTCAAGTATGGAGTGCTACGCGAAAAAAAACTAAATCTCTTCGGTTAAACTCTATATAAGCTTCACTTAGCAGAGTAATTGTTTCGCACGTGCGCAGTGTTGATTTAGTCAAATAAAACAGCGGAGTAAATTGAAAGAAAGAAAAGAAAGGGCATACCACCTATTTCACTTCGGTAAACTTTATGAGAAGGTTGAAAATTTCTGCTATAAAGAGTTTAGAACTTTATGAATTGATTTTAATGACCTTTGTATTTGATGTAAATGATTAGAGTCTTTTAATTCACATTTTAAATATAATAAAACTTTTTAGTGTTATTACGTGATTCCAAAAGGCGTTTCTAAATTTCGAGAAAAAAAGAAACTTTAATTTTCTTAAGGAAACAATTAATCCTCCCATTAAAATGTTTTTTGTTATTAATAAATAATGTTTAACCAACCAAAAATCAGTTGATAACTATTTAAGATCAGTTCATGATTCCTTCTGAATCATGTTGAAATCGAACTAAAATATATATGGTTCTGGAATAATATGGCGTACTCACCTCCACCATTTTTATACGCAAGATACGGAAATCTCCATACATTTCCAATTCCTACTGATAAGCCTATACAGGAAAGCAGAAATTCAGCTTTATTGCTCCATTTATCTCTGGTTATGTTTTGCTGTTCTGGAACTATTGTTTTTTTGTCGAGGTTGTTGTTTAATGTCCTTGATGAAAGAACCTATAAATTAAAAAATAGTTGTAAAATATGCGACGAAAATAACAAGATTCTAAAAATAAAATGATTTACCTATATACAAATAAGGGAAATAAAAAGATGTAGAAATTCTTCATTTTAAATCTCGTATTTAATAAAACTGTATAGATTATTTAATGATAATAATGAAAAAAAAAACTAATTTCTTTTTGAATGGTGTAGATAAAAGAGTACGGAATGCATTAAACATATTTGATATTTTCTTACAAATATTTTCATGCTAAAAAAAATTATTTTGTAATTTTGCTTCGAAATGTCCCGTATGTAACGCAACATAGTGATTTATCATTTTCACGTAGAATCCTTCACTTTAGAATAACACCATTATGCAACTAAAACGAACTTCTTCGACTCGATTTATTCGAAACCGTTCGATTGCTATGGATGGTGTTTTCAATATAAGTGTAAACAACAATCTCGAGCTCTTGACCTGCTCAACTTCCGGCTAGGAAGTTTACAGCTTCTTACTTCAGCTTATTCTGCTAGACGATATTTTCACACAGATATATCTGTTTTTAATCAAAGAAATGAATCTTATAATTCCTCAGCTAAAGTCTGCTGTATTACATTAGATATTAATGGTATTAAGTAATTCTGGTGAGTTTGAAATGAAAATTTATTTTAATCATTCACAGAAACATTTTTTAAAAATATGACATGTTTGCCAGATTTCGAAACAACTCTATTTTTTTCTGTCCGGATTTGACCTCTTTTTACTTGTTTATTACTGTTTGTTTTTGTTACAAGCCGTGTACCATCATACGTTGGTGTTAGCATACTGTTCAAGCTACGAGACTAAGTTCATATTACAAATTATCATTTAGGCTTAAATTTCGAAGTTGCTGACAAGGTAATAAGTGTTTTATAACGTTTTCTTTCTCTCTTTTTTTCAAATGTTAAGATGCACAGCAGAATACTTGAAACTCATTCGTAAACACGAATAATAATTAAGGTAACTAACACTATGTATATAAGAAGTAATACTCAAAAGAATCTCAAAACATAATGAACACGTTGTAAACCAAATGGCCTCAAAATACACCGGAAACAGTAACCCAGAAGTATTGTCAGTAAAGAGGTTGCAGCTCCCCCTAGTGTTGAAAACACCATCCATTCGATTGTGACTGGTTTCCTAGTTCAATTGTAACATTTGGTCACTATCGAAGTAAAGGAATTGTCCGTCGAAGGAACTTATCTTTTAATGCACGTCACGTGTGCTATATTCTTTCTTTGCCACTAAAAAATCCATAAGCGTTTTCTCAACTAGAGGTTGAGAGAGAATTTTTTAATTGTGATTTTCAAATTAGCTTCTTCTCGCAAAGTTTCGTTTTTACCATAGATATTTGAGTCTGTAATCATCCAAAACATTTTTTGAAAAAAAGCATTTTTTAAAGCATTTCTTAAAAAATATTTTTTAAAATAGAATTGAATCTTTAGTTTAATTTAGAAAAATTATTTTAAATGATCTCGGTTACCATGATGAAGATTTTTCATTTTTAAGATTATCCTTATGAAATGTTTTCAGTTCTTATGATTAGAAATTTAAAATTTTCAAAATATGATAAAAAGTACTTTTTACATTCGTCGCAAATAATAATAATAATTTCCATCCTTTTTACAATTGAAAAATACTTATACCTTAAATAAAACACATATACCTAACCAGATTGGAAAACGTATATCTGCATCAAGAACGGTTAAAAGATGATATGATATTGCATTTACCTTGAGAAAAATCCTTATTATTGAAATATTGGCAATTTATTTTTAGTAGTAATAAATAGCAAGCATGAATTAAAAGCAACTATTGATGAATATCGAATCATAGTTTCGGATTTCTAGCTCGAAATTAAGTATTTTAATATGTAATTCGAAATATTTGCATCTTTTAGTTAAAAAAATTTTTAAGAATAGTTCAACGAGCGCATTATTTATATAAAATTGTAATGAATTGTTTGTAACATAAAACCTACTTTTTATCTTTCTATCGCTCTGGTAGCTCTCCACCAACGCGAATATAGAGAGAGTATAGAATCAAGTTTATAGTTTGTCTAAATTAAGAACTCCCCTAGCCGTACGTCTGGACTCGTGGCGATGACTATGGTAACGAGGTATAACTATTTCAAGAAGGGGTGAGGGGTCATTGTTAAGGACAGATTTTGACTCAGGTCGGCAAGAGAAAAGGTCCGAGAGTGAAGAAAAGCTACCCTCCTTGAAATGCGCTGTTCTTGTTTTTATAGCAGCAGACGGCCTCAGACTTTGTTGCGGGGGGAGTTATTACCGTAGACTAACTATATCTGCTTCATGGTTGGTCAGAAATATATGATTAACAGTATACAAACAATAACAAGCTTCCTAAAACCGGAAGAAATTTAGGAAACTTTCGGTGTATTCCTCCGCTTATGGTAAGCTTACGAGGCAAAGTGTGTAAAAGCTTAATATTCTAGGAAGTTTTATTACAGTAATTTGTGTTTTAATTTACGCTTAATTTTACCATTCATAAGAGTTCCCTGTAATTTATAAATTTTTGCTGGTTGCGGACCTAAAAAATTTTTTAAAAATCAATATAAATGAAGTGTAAGGTTTGCCATGTTTTGAGTATTATCCCTTATTTGGCTATAGTTGTGTAAAATATCACGCGTGTAATTTGTTGGGTTGCATCTTAGTATGCTTGCGTAGTCTCCAAATTCATTGTCTGTTTCGTTGAGTTTTAAATTGATAGAGCGCTTTACATTGTAAACACTACAAGTACAATAATATTGGATGGCGTGCTTCTTCAATCTTAGTCGTAAAAATCAATCTGAAGTAGTTACTCGGAAGTCTAACGACGAATTTTTACACCTACAGCCGTCTGTCCTTAGTTTTACGCAGTCGACCACCCACAGTTCTATCGAACTTAGCCTTCGAAGACAAGAAGCAATCGTGCTGTCACGTGACAAAGAACGTTCGAAACGTTTCGAGTTAGAATCAGGAAACAGACTTTCTTTTTAATAAATCAAGCGAAAACCACTCATTCGATCCAATTTTGTTTCAGTTGCATAAGGCTGTTTAACTGTGATCTGCGCAACGTTCCGACAGAACAATCTCGGTTCTCCTCCCAGTTTGTATGTAACCATGGGGGGATTTTACAAGTCAGTGTTAATTCCCTGGTATACCTACGAAATCTTCCAGCAATGTTTTTGAGCCTGAAATACTATATTTCTACGTGTTAAAAAATGGTTTTGTTAAAAAAAAATGGTTTAGTTAGATTCGTTGAGTTGAATCCCTGAAAAAAATCCTCATTCAATGCTTCAGACTTCTATTTTTCAGCAACCATTTATTAAGGATGCGTATAATACATAGATTAAGCTCTTAGCGTAGCATACCATAAGTTCGCGTACTTTTAATATGTGTAGAGACCGATGTTATTCCATAATAACTACACTGGGCAAAACATACGTACTTGGACCTGTGGTATGCCACGTGAAACTGATTAATTTCTCGAATATTAATCTTTAAAAAACGGCGTTTATCATGATACAACCTGTCATTTTAGTCCTCTTGTAATACCAGCCGTGAGCAAAAGGTTAAAAACTTCTTAAAATTTTACTTGAAAAATACATGTATAATTTTGAAATACAAATACAATAAAAAGTCATTCGAATTAAATATTCATTCGGTAACAATATAATAATAATTAAGGTTACATTTCTAGGAGTATTTTTAGATTTTTCTTCTGGTTCAAAATTTTTCTTAAAGCTAGAATGATGGAAAACATGAATACATTGAAAAAACAATTTCATTTTGGAAATACGATTGCGTAATGCATCTTATATTCATTATATGTGAATAAGAGAATAAGAAAATGTTTTAGCTGTAAATGTTTTTTAGTGTGTGAATCTGACGCAATAAAACAGTTAAGTTGTTCAGTTTGATGTTGTATCTTGCCATTTTTGTTTGTTTCTTATTATTTCTTTAGCTTGTTCGTCAATAAAAAAATTCATTGAACTTAAAGAATGCCTTCAAAATCTTCGATAGAGTAAAACTATAAAATACTTTGTCAAACCTACTCTTACTTTCAGACTGGATGTTTGTTGCAATTCATAAAATACATCTATGAAAATACAAATTGTTTTTAATTTTTTTATGTTTCATACATTAAACTAGTGATTAAACTTTAACAAATGTTTATTTAAAAGAAAATTCTTAATATAACTTTTAATTTATGCTGAACATGTCGAAAAATATTTTAATTTTCTTTCTTTAAGAATATACTCATTTTTCATTGAGAACAAAATGGAAATTTACTAGCGCAAAAAAAAAAAAAAAAAAAAAAAAAAAAAAAAGAAGAAAAAAAAATTTTATATATATATATATATATATATATATATATATATATATATATATATATATATATATATATATATATATATATATATATATATATATATATATATATATATATATATATATATATATATATATATATATATATATATATATATATATATATATATATATATATATATATATATATTATATATATATATAATTCTCTTACGTGGCTCCCAAAAATCGATCAATGATAGCCGCTAAAAATGTCACATGCCAAATCTAGCTGAGGTGGCTCAACATATAGCGCTTTTAAAAACGGAAGCTGAAATAACCAGAGAGTATCAGCTGCGGCAATCTCATACTATTAAGCTAGGCAGAAGTGAGTAGCCTTTGTCGATAGATCTCTATTTTAGTATTTTGTCGAAAGTGCTTTTTTTCACAAATTTATATATTACGAATTTATTTGACGATTTTTGATTTATATTACGAATTATACTATAGCACATTTCTAATAGGTTTAACGAATTACATGTCATTTATTTGAATTCAAATTTATTTTAATGACTTAGTATTTACTAAAAAGATGTTTAAAAGAAGAAAAAAAAGTTTTTATATGGATTTGAATGATTGTTTTGAATTCTTAGAATTTTGTGTATTTGCAATGTACCTAAGTTAGTAGCGAGCTTGGTTTGCGAAGCAAACTATATAAGATTGCGTAGCAATTCTCGGGGGTTGGCGAGCGTTAGCGAGCAGGGGGCGCAACCCACTAGTATATATTATATATATATTCCTTTGTTATTTTTTCAAATAAAAACTTGTTTCCTAATTCCTAAGTGGCCCTTTATTTGTTTACTATCAATTTTTTTGACACACTGAAATTTTGCTGATAGGAAAAGTCTTGAAATTTCGAAAAGATTCATCGGATATATGATTAAATATTTGTATTTATTTGTATTTATCTTTATTGTTGAATTATATCACAAATAAATGCTTTTATTTTTGTTTATCGACCTTGAAAAATCCCCATTCTCGAACATAGGCAAACAGAACGATATAGGTGTTATCTATATAAGTCATCGTCTTGCACAACTGAAATTTTTTGTCAAGTACTATTGAGTACTAAAGTGCAAAATTGACAATGAAATAATATTTTTTATGTTCTCCCATTAATAAGCTTTTTATAAAATTATGTCCACTTTTCTGGCAGCTCTGTGATTAAACTTCTAGATAAAAAAAAAAAAAAAAAAAAAAAAGGAAAGAAAGAAAGAAAAGAAAGGAACACAGTATCAGAAACAGTATCAAAAAGTTCTTAGAGAAACTTTTAACAAATAAAATAAAAATTATACAGAAATTTACTTCGATTGTTTATTGTAGAATGCCTGTAATAAATGTTGATACCTGTAAGCAGTCTGTTTTAAGAACTACTCAGAAGAATTTCATAAAAATTGTGCATTGAGACAGTGATATGATGACAATTTTACACAAAATTCCAAAATACAGTCCTAGATCACAAAACAGTCATTCCCAACGCTTAAAGGGACATTCTTAGTAAATAGAAATATTTGTATTTCAATGAGAAACTGACAGACGAATTTTTTGCCGACGCAAATATTCCCCGAATAGCGATTCTCTGCAATGGGCGTTTTATTGCAAGACTCATCACATAATGTAAGGCATTGGCATAGCATACCATAAATGTAACATTTCCCACATACGACTAAGCATAAGATTTCACGCTTCCAGATGGTAGTAAACAATTGTGGCTTTCATAGTTGGCACGCTTATTAATAGGCACCTTAACCCCTTAACGATCGGTTAATTTTCAAGAAAACGGTCATAAAAGTGCCTATTTTTTACGCTTTTGTATTTGTATTACGTATTTGATTAGTGCTGCAACTAGTTTAAAATAAACTAACTATCTACAATTACCTTAAAAATATTCTGGTATTGTTATCAAGTGTATAAAATGAGAAATAAAATATTTTCCGGACAAAAGAAATGAATTAGTTTTATTCTTATTGGCGCATTACTACTGAACACTCCATCCCGTCAATATCACGGGAGCGAGAAATAGAGGGCGAAATCTCACCCCGTCATTTTCACGGGAGCGAGAAGGAAATTATTTAATCTAGCATTTCATTAATTGTTGTTTTGTCTGTTCTCTATAAAACCATAATAAACCCCCTAGTAGTGGTTTTTATAACTATTATAAGTTTTTAGTAGTTTATTAAATCGTTTTCTAATTCTCACGAACTTTTTCTCCGTAATTTTTGAATCAAACTTTTGAATCAAAACATCAATTTTAATTATAGACATCCTGTACACGGAGTCCCAAAATCTTCACCTTTATTACATATTTTCAAATTCCTTGTCGGAACGACATTAAAATGGATGCAAATATGTGGTGATAAATTTAATTTTCCGGCGGGAAAAAATATGTTTCGAAATCTGATGAACTGATCGTATCAAATGTTCTGGAATGTATCAAAACCAATTTTGTAGAAAACATCAAAACCATTTTTACTGCCTTGTGACATTTCTGTGTTTTTACTGATCGCACATCAATTCCTTTTTTTTAGTGTGTTTTAGTGTGTGTGTTTGTGCTGAGAAGGAAATTATTTAATCTAGCATTTCATTAATTGTTGTTTTGTCTGTTCTCTATAAAACCATAATAAACCACCTAGTAGTGGTTTTTATAACTATTATAAGTTTTCAGTAGTTTATTAAATCGTTTTCTAATTTTCACGAACTTTTTCTCCGTAATTTTTGAATCAAACTTTTGAATCAAAACATCAATTTTAATTATAGACATCCTGTACACGGAGTCCCAAAATCTTCACCTTTATTACATATTTTCAAATTCCTTGTCGGAACGACATTAAAATGGATGCAAATATGTGGTGATAAATTTAATTTTCCGGCGGGAAAAAATATGTTTCGAAATCTGATGAACTGTTCGTATCAAATGTTCTGGAATGTATCAAAACCAATTTTGTAGAAAACATCAAAACCATTTTTACTGCCTTGTGACATTTCTGTGTTTTTACTGATCGCACATCAATTCCTTTTTTTTTTTAGTGTGTTTTAGTGTGTGTGTTTGTGCTGAATTCCGTCTTCCTTGTTAATAACTCGCCAAATCCTAAAAAGTTTTTTTCACCGCTTAAATAATACTTTGCGTCTCCTGATGTGCAAATGTTATTCATTTTATTTTTGATAAGAAATTCTTGAAATATCAATTAATCCTTTGAGGCAGAATTTTCATTAAACATATTTTTTACATTTTTTTCATTATTTTTAATTAATTTAGATCAAAATAAGCAAAAAATATTATGATTAGCATTTTAATAGTTTATGGTTATGAAATACTCTGGTGTCTTTTTTCTACGTTAAAAGTAAAATCTTCCAAACACGGCTCACTTCTAAAACAATTATCTAAAAAATAATTTAAACAATCTAAACAATAATTTAAACGATAAAACAAACTATTACACTAATTTTTAAAATTAAAAAGTATCAAAATATAGGTTTTTTTGTAAGTAGAATGTCATAAAAAAATTTATAGAAGGTACACCGTTGTCCCTTCTGTGTCAAAGGGTGAAATGCGATGAATACACAATATGCTGTGTTTCATTGTAGTTTCTTCCCTAGACCTTGATAATATTTTGTCTACACGATATTCCACCTTTAGAATATTTTGAAAGCGAGATAGTTTGCTCATGCAATTCTACCCCAAAATAAGGCACACTAGTCCTAAAATGAGATATTTCTCTAGAAAAAAAAAGCTAAAGGCTTAAATATCACTTTGCGTCTCCTGATGTGCAAATGTTATTATTTATTTTTGATAAGAATTCTTGAAATATCAATTAATCCTTTGAGGCAAAATTTTCATTAAACATATTTTTTACATTTTTTTCATTATTTTTAATTAATTTAGATCAAAATAAGCAAAAAATATTATGATTAGCATTTTAATAGTTTATGGTTATGAAATACTCTGGTGTCTTTTTTCAACGTTAAAAGTAAAATCTTCCAAACACGGCTCACTTCTAAAACAATTATCTAAAAAATAATTTAAACAATCTAAACAATAATTTAAACGATAAAACAAACTATTACACTAATTTTTAAAATTAAAAAGTATCAAAATATAGGTTTTTTTGTAAGTAGAATGTCATAAAAAAATTTATAGAAGGTACACCGTTGTCCCTTCTGTGTCAAAGGGTGAAATGCGATGAATACACAATATGCTGTGTTTCATTGTAGTTTCTTCCCTAGACCTTGATAATATTTTGTCTACACGATATTCCACCTTTAGAATATTTTGAAAGCGAGATAGTTTGCTCATGCAATTCTACCCCAAAATAAGGCACACACGTTCAAAAATGCGATATTTTTTTCGAAAAAAAAAGTTAAAGGACAGGTAAATGGATCAAAGTGTCTGCGAGCACCCAAAACTTCAGAATAACAAAATCAAGTTTAAAAAAAGGGTTTTAAATTGCTGAAATTATTTTTTAATATGGAATTCTCATTATGTAGTTTAACATACCTGAATTCTAATTACAGTTAAATTTTTTTGTAAGAGTAATTTATTAATTTAGATAGCCACATTTTAATATTTGCTTATATTAGTTAAATATTATTAGTATTTTTTTGCAATTTAAATTAAAATTTTATGTTAGAAAGAAGAAGAAAAAGTCATTGCTTAAAAAGCTTGGGACCGATATTTCTGCACTTAAAGCTATTTCAAAACTTTAAAATAAATCAATTTAAGTATCTAAATTTAAATTAATTATGAAGGAACAAATTGTATGCAAAAAATCAGTTATTTCGATTTGTAACTGAGATTGACAACCAAGGCTCGTAAGAGTTTCATTACTTGTTTCGATTGATAATTGCACCAGTTACGCTTGATTTACTAACAAGGTTAAACGTTTTTTTAATCACATTTGTCTTGTTATGGAAGGAATAAAACATGTTTAAAGGCTTTAGATGTAAATGTATTTGAAAAAGATTAGCTGTAAGCCTACTTTTTTCAACTTCTCGAAATTTCAAGCAATATTTCCAATTTATAAAACGTATTAATTACTAATGTTCGACATTTAACTTCCATATTAACATTGCATTTCAGTATCTTTAATTGGTAAAGAAACGAATTTACTGGGAATTTTTCGATAAAATATTTTTTTAAGTAAAGGATTTTTATTTTTTCGGTAGTTTTGAAATTCGAAGTTTATTTTTAACTTATAAAGGGCAAACGAGTTTTTTTTTTCCATTTGTTTCATATTTGACCATTTAGACTGATAAGCTTCTACATTTAATATTTAAAACAGCAGCACAGTGTTAAAAAAAGTGGATGTCCTGCATAACTTTCGATCTAATGATTGGATTTTCACGTTAAGACTCAACGCTTCAAGGGCTGGAAATTAAGCATGTTGCATTAATTAGTGCAGATGATACTTTAAATTTTGAAATTAGGCATTAAGCTCACTTTCTCTGAATAACATCTTCACTACTGAAGTATAAGGGAATATATCAAAAAATAAATATTTTACTGTCCTGAATTTCTATTTTACTGTCGTAAGATAAACAAAATATGAATTGTACTGCCAGGGGGCTAATAATTTTATGTACACAAATGTGGACCTCAGGTCTTAACTAAGTAAAATAATATAAATATTATAATTGTTAAATTGCACCTAAAGTAGGAGCAAGCATGCATATTATTATATTACGGTCTATTTAAATACAATTATGAGCAGGTTTAATAGTTATTTAAAGGAAAGAAATTTAGACGGAAAAAAAATCATCAAAATATGGCGGTTATACTTTATTTTACAGCGGTCGACCCAATTTTAAGTTTACGACTACTAATGTTAGTACTACCAAACTCCACAGCTTTGTAATTCTAAGCCATATCCAGAAGCCAAGGGAGCTCCTGAATAAACTGTAGGGAGAAATTTGCCTTAGAGGACGCTTTGATGGAACTAACCCATACTTGCCTAACATGTAAAGAAAAACCTCAAAAACCTCCCACGGTTAGCCTGACAGCAGAGGGACCCTAACCCATGTTACGGCCACTGAGGATATTTTACGTCAGCACTTTGGTTGGTGTGATCCGCTTGCGGAATTCGTATCGACCAGCCATCGAAGGGATTTGAACCCGGGTCAATTCCTCGGCGAGTGAGCGCTCTATCCCCTGAGCCACCACTGCTCTAAATATGGTCAATTTGGGAAACAGGATCCCAATAGTTTGGCCAGAAGAAAAAATAAAAAATTGAATATATATATTGTACATAAAAAAAAAATTATATAATTTTCTTGAATAAAAAAGGGCACTTTTAGGATCGGTTTCTTGAAAATAATAAGATCGCTAAGAGGTTAATTTAATTATAAGTAAATAATTGTTAATTAAATTAATTGCATTTATCACAACAATGAAATTCATAAAGTAATAAAATGATTTTACCACCATTTATGCGATATTGAACCCTGCAAGTAAAAGTGCTATACATGATGCCATACATATGGAGCGGCTTATATGGTGGCATTGGTCCATTTAGGGTTAAAGATTTACAGAATATTTGTCGCCGTCGCTAAGAGAATTCACAACAGTAATGAACACGCAATATTTTATATTGCATGTTTAAGTATACATTTCTTTTTGAAAAATTGAAATTTTTTATTCACGTCACGATTTTTTTCTGGCGATTTTTTTCTGGCTCAAAGTTTCAATTTTTCATAATTAATATATTAAATTTGAGCATGTATGATTGATGTTTGCGTTTTTATATGAAGGAACAATGGCATATTATTGAATTCGATGCGTATTTGGTTCTTACTTTAAACTATATACGGAATTAAAGTTACTATGAATTCCCACTCAACAATGATTTACGTGCAAAGTAGTGATTTTCTAAGAAAAAGAAACAATGGTATAAATATTCTAAAATTAACCTTGAAAACAATAATTGCACAACGGCAAATATCTTATATTCCATTTTTAAAAGATAAAACATTTACCTTCAAATAAGTAAACACGAAATCATTCTGAAAGAATTTTACAAACAATTATTCACAGGAATAATTCTTAAAAAAAAAATTTCCCGTATTATATAGACATAATTTTAAAAAAAATTATTTCCCATATTATACAGACATAATTTTAAAAAAATTATTTCCCATATTATACAGACATAATTTAAAAAATATTATTTCCCATATTTTACAGACATAATTTTAAAAAAAATTATTTCCCATGTTATACAGACATATTTTTAAAAAAAAAATATTTCTCATGTTATACAAACATAATTTTAAAAAAAATTATTTCGCATATTAATAATATCATAATAGAATCAATGCAATATCATAATTTGATTTGGTATTATATCAATACAATATCATAATCTATTCATAGAAATCGTTGCCTTTTTATAACTTTTTAAGAAGTAGGTCATTTTAAATGTAAATTTTTACTTTATAAAAACTGAACCAAATCTTATCTATTCTAATTGAGGAAGAAATCAAATTTTCCCGTTGTTTGAAAGATAATTAGCTTTAAAATAATGTATAAGTTTGTATAACTCAAACACTGTTCGAACATTATTAAACTAAATTATTAATAATTATTCAAATTTAATGTTTACATGAAATTATCTTTGGATTAATTAATTTTATAACATTTGCAAAGATATTTTTATTCTTTTCAATAGCATTAAATGCAAAAAAGGAAATTTAACATCACAAAAATGCTAATTTGTATGACTTATCTTAAGCGATTACGGATTATTAATTGCATTGATATCTTTGCTCTTTCGAGTAAGATCTAATAACAAAATCACATCTTAGCTTTTTCGAATAAGATCCAATAACAAATTTAGATATTTGCTCTCTCAAGTAAGATCTAATAACAATTTCAGATCTTTGCTCGTCTTCAAACCTTGGAAACATGCTTTCAATAATTGTCAAAAGATATGATATATTTTTTGTAAGAGAATGTTGACAACACAATGCTTATTATAAGAAATATTATTACTTGCATTTTCTGAGAAATAAGACAATCGTAAAATAAATGAAAACGTGGATGCAAGTAAAATACTCTAAATAAAAAAAGCACTTTTTGTTTAAAAGAAATGAATCCTAATTTCATATTTCAACGTAATTATTCTTTATTTAAACAAAAATATAGCACATTTAAAAGTAAGCAAATTATCTTATAGAAAAAAAAGATAAAGTAAATTATAAAAAATTGTGAGAGAATTATTTTATTGTTAAATATTGCCTTAAAATGGTTCACCATAAATTTTATCAAGTGAAATACAATAGATGATTATTTTTAAGTATTAAAATTTTAGTTGGCATATATAAAATAAAAATGTTTCTCTAGCGTTGTGTAATTTTATAGCGTTTTGTGTTTAAGTCATAATATTAATAAGGCTTTATACTTTTTAATGCATTTTTAATACTTTGTATAATAATTTTTTTTTATTGCTTAGTACAATATTTAAATTGTTTAATACTCTGTACTGAAAAGTTACGGGCATTAAAAGATGAATTGCAGTGAATAAAACAAAATTAAAATTTCTGTTATGCTGTCTGTATTTAATTCTTAGTAATAATATGCATTGTATTATTTTTACAAAAGAATAAAAAGTTATGAATCAGTTTTGTAATTAATTGTAATTGTTTTTTGTTGCGTTAATTAATTTTATAGTGCTTAGTATTTATTGTTTTTAATGATGCTTGGGCTAGCCAAGCCCTTGCGAATTAAGGCAGAAAGGAGCACCTTTCGTTTGACAAGAACGTACCGCAAGGGTGAAAATGCAACATAACTAGAACCCCCGAATAGATGGCAGAAACACTCAGGGAGAGCGCAACCAGAAACAGCCCTCTCATACGAGAGGCCACTTGCACAATTTAGACATAGATCTGAAGGGAAGGGAAATTTTTTTCAGATCCCTGTAACCAAGATACTGCTGCTTAGTATATAATACTTAGCACTTTATATTATTCGTAACATTTTTCAAGACTAAATTAAAAGGTATTAAACGTCTTTCTGGCACAAATAAAATGTATCATTACCTAATTCTATAGTGATTTTTGTATTCAATCTATTATATTCCTATTGTTTTGCACTGTTTAAAAATATTTTTAATTCTTTGTGTATCTACATTATACATGTAAAATAAATAAAATGTCATAACAATTCTTGCTTTCTCAATGAAATCTGGTAGCTTATGATTACAAGTAGCAGAATTCTTTTTATCTTTATTATTATACCATCTTTATAATTCTTATCTTTATAGCTTGTAATTGATGCCATCATAAACCGACACATCTGTCACATAGTAAATTGACTGGATTTGCAAGTTCACAAATATTTACAAGCATTATGTGTAAACGCATTATGAGTTGTTTTTTTTCTTTTTAGTGCTTTCTCCCTTAAATTATTTTTTAGTAGTGAGAAAACTTTTTTTGTTTGACTTATTGTTGGACGAAAATTGCATCAAATTACCCACGTGAAGTGAATTAAATTTTTGTTAGCAATCACAATTGCTACCTTTTCATCCTATACTTGTTAGTTATCATTTTAGAATTATTTTTTCCGACTGGTTTAAAAAAAAAAATTTCAATTATTATAGTTATTGTATATTTTCTTAAAAAAGCTTAATATTATTTTTATTATCATTAGAAGTTTTCTTTTATACAGTAATTTAGTTTTTAAACATAAAAATCCGAAAAAATTAACTGAATAATATCAAGAAATCTATTACGTAAAAAATGAGGAAAACAAAAAATTTTTAGAAAAAAAGTGTAAGGCTGCTAATAAATAAAGCTGCATTACCAAACTAGAGTCCCGCAGTCAACTGATCGTAAAGACGTGGTTCCCAGTAGAACAAGCATCACTGTCTGCGGTCAGTAAGCGGGTGGGTGACGACTTTGATCAGCCTGCGTAGAGACCGAAGGTGCGCGGTATCGGTCCTCGTTAAACTATTCTACCGTAAAGTGCTTGATAATCTATAATATACGCTTTAAGAATTTTTGTCGAAAATAAAAATTAAAGCATACTGAAGATTTCTAAATAATATTTAGGAAAAACAAAAACTTTATCGAAATCTAACGAATCACTACTGAAGAAAATGAGACTGAAAACATGAAAAACTTTTAAATTGCTTGAAAAAAATATATAGAAATGAAGGCGATCATTTTGACCGAACCATCAATAAGTTTCATCAAACCGGCACATTGCTTTTGATATTTTTCCTGCTACTTTCCTCGCTGGTGATTCGACAGATTTCGACAGCAGTTTTGTTTCTTTTTTATTGATTCCTTTACCTTAGCATGCATACTGTTTTTATTACATTTTTGTCTAGAATTCTAAAGATATGCATTAAGAACTATGTTTACGGAACTAACTGTACGATGAAACTTGAAATACTGGATAAAAAAGCAAAGTAAAGAGTTCCCGCAACAGCCAGTATAGTCCCATATGATCAAGAAGAAGGTTTATGCATTACAATTTCATGACCAGCTCTTAGTTATGGCAATGTAGTCAGCAATGCACACAGGCCACCATTACTTCCCAGGCAAGCTGGTAACCATTGATCTGAAGCTGGGTGGACTTCATGCCGCCACTGGGGATCGAACTCTAGTTCTTCACCATGTAGGTTCAATGTCGTAATCAATAAACCATCGCAGCTCAATACAAGATGTTTTGGTTATTTGTACTTATTTTTGCTTTTTAAATATTTTTTACACTGCAAACATTATCAAAAATTTTTAGACCTTTTTCTTACATATATCGCAGTTTGTTTTCTCAAAAAATAAATAAATAAATAAATAAAAAGTGCTGCTGTGATAGTGAATTATTAACTGTTAAACTTATAGTAAAAGACACCTTGAGAGTTGCTTTGTGCTCCCCTCCCAAGAATGCCCCTGAAAATTTAAAGAACTGAAAGGGCCATTTTGCTTCTAGAATACAGCACGAGTTTTTCTCGTTTTGAAATTCAATTCGTTCGATTATTGTAGCAAAATTTATTTATCACTTCCGAGATTTTTATTTTATAAGCTCGTGCTTGAGTTGATGTTGAACGGAACAAAGAATAAAATTTAAGAAAGAGAAAGTTTGTGTTTTGCCAGATATAAATCACAAATATTTATATAAAAAATTTTAAAAGCATAAAAAAACTTAATTTAAGAGAAAGTGAAAATCATCTCTTATAATGGTGTAGGTCTCGTCGGCGAGTGAAATTGCTTTTCATTCTTCTTATTGAATCATACGCTCTGTATTGCTTAATTTTAAAAAAATTCCAATTATAGTTGATTTTTTTTTTAAAATTCATACCATATCTTTTTTTTTTCGTTGTGATTAACAAATTAATAAAATGTCCTTGCATAAAATTATATTTTAATATATTTTAATAACAAAATGCTCTTTATTTTTATAGAAAATATCAACTTCTTAAAAAAACTTTATCCAACTGTACATAAAATAACAGATATATTTAAATTTTCCTAGAATTCGGTGAAAATTTTAATCGAATATAAATTGGAACATTTCAGCATCCAATTCCGCAGCTCTGATCGGCATGTTGTCTTATTTCTGTTTCCTATTTTTATCCTGACTTATTTCTATTTTCATATTCAGTATAATTTAATAAGAAAATGAAATTTATTTTATTTTCTAGCATTAGTTCACATACCAATTAATTAAAAACAAAAATATAAATTTGTTTAAAATTCACTAGTCTTTATAATTGATTGGTTTTTTATATTTTTATTACGTCATTAATAAAAATTAAAAAGCAAAAAATTGAAGAAAAAAAACTTTTTTTTACGAAATGAGTTTTATATATAAATTAAAAACAAACAATTTATGTTATGTTCTGCAGGTTTAGATGCAGTTTTGACAGAGCATTTTAAAACCTTCAATTTTTTTATTATAATTATATCTATAACTTTTAATAAAAAATATATAATTTCAAAATTGTCTAAAACTATCTTTGTACTTTAATAGTAAAAATGAACGAATGCAAACAAAATTAGATATCTACGCTATTTAAAATTAATTAAAGAAATATTTAACTATCAAATGTCTACAAATTTCATTAAAAAGTATATAGTTTGAAAAATATTGAAAACTGCATCATTTTATTTTAATAAATTGGATAATTGTTAAAATATAATTAATTAAATGAAAACCAGAAAAACAGATAGAAGCATTAAATATTTTAAAAATAAAAACAAACAAACGAAATTAATTTTACCTCATCAGTGGCCATTATTTTCAACTATAAGTTATTTTCTTCTTTATTATTATCATTTCATTACAGCGAAATTCGATAAACCACATCAAAAAACGTCAAGGTATGAATTGAATGAAAATTACCAGTTCCTGAATCAAGAAAGTAGGAACGCGCGCCACCTGCTTTAAAAAACAAAAAGTTGTTTCTCGTTAAAGAACGGAAAAATCCCAAGCAACAATATGCTAATTATGCAATCAGACACTTTTCGGAACAATCTCTATTTAAATTTTTTTTTTCGAACAAAAGTAAAAACTTAATTTTGAAGAATAATTTTGAAAAAAAAAGCATGACAATTTTATTTAAAAAAAATTTTAATGATTGCTCTATTTTTATTGTTTAAAATGTATTTATTTAACATATATTTATATTATATTTTAAACAATATTTTTTTGGTATAAACTATTTAGAGCCACTAATTCATCGAATTCCATTGAATTTTTTTAATAATTACTAAAGTTCTATTGTTTAAAATATATTGTTTTAGTTTTTTTCTGATTCCGAAATTGAACTATTAAAATTACAGAGAATAAATACTTAAAAATATTTTTCTTCTAAATAAATCTAGCATTTAGTGGGTAAATATAATTAATGTAACTAGTTATACAGCAATAGCTAATTTTGCAGCAAAAACACTTTCAGAACTCAGAGTTTTTTTATAGTTTTTCTGTGTTTATAGCATAGTTTATCTTTTTCGACTAAAAGAAAAGAAATTGTTCAAAATTTCATTTTAAGGAATAATTTTTAAAGAAGTACCACATATTTTAAAGACATTATAGCATAGATGTTTCATTATATTTTTTACCGCAACAATCTTATTTTACAGTATTTTTTTTATTGATTACTAAATTTTTATTGCTTAAAATATAGTTATTTAATCTAATTTAAACCCTATTTAGGGGCATAAATTAAAATAATGGATAATTAATTCACCGTTAGACTTAGATTAATTTAATCTAGATAATCTCTGGCTATTTTTGTTGATCTAATCTAAATAATCAAACAGAAACAAACATCTAGAAACTACTTTGTTTTTATCAAATAACCTAGAAGACAACTGGTTTTAAAGTAAGGGGGAAAAAAAGAAGTAGCCTCAGGTGTTATTCCCATTCACTCACAAGACAATTGTGTGCTATCCATTAAAAGGTTTAAAATATAAATATAAAATTATATCATACAAAAGTAGACAAGTACCGACTCTCAATTTTAAGTCGATAAAAGGTTTTAAATATAAATATGAAAATATATCAGTTTATGAAAGTAGAAACATATATCATTTTATCATCAATATATTATTATTATATCATTTTATATAAGTAGAAAAAAAAACCCTTAAAAATACCATCTCAAAATTATGTAAGCAGGAAAATGGTTTAAAATAAAAATACAAAAATACATCATTTTAGAGAAGTAGAAACAAACTATAAAAGTACCAACTCACATTAATGTGAGGTGATAAAAGGTTTTAAATATGAACATAAAAATAAAGTATATCATTTAAAAAAAAAGTAGAAACGAACCGAATTCAGACTCACAATTATGTAAACAAACATAAGTCGTTACAAGATTTTAAATATAAATATAAAAATCTCTCATTTTATCAGTTTTTATTTTAAACTAATTTTAAAATCTAATAGAATTAAATATTTTGTTAACTTGTTAGTTATTAACATTATATTCTATGTTTAACATTACATTCTATAATATTTTTTCATGATCATTTAGCATTTATTCTTAAACATTTCGAAATTAAACTGTCATAAAAATGTTTAGAGGAAAAAAATGTTCGACATATTTTTAAAGATTAAGATGTGGTGAAATAATATAATGAATTAATTTTTTATTCATCACACAAACTCTTACTAATCAGCAAGTATTTACATATTCATGAATCGTAAACCCTTAAAATTTCTCATTGGGAACGAACTACATATCATCTTTATACTAGCCTGTCTGGGGAATTTATTTACTCAGTTGCAACGTTTTAAACTGAAGTTCTCTTTATGTTTCGTGCCAAATTTTAAGCGAAACGGCAGCAAAATTAAATTAGTTTTGTACAATTTGAGGAGGTAAAGAAAAGTTGCACCATTTCAGCCATTGGTACAATATGAGTTTTGAAATTACCATAATAGGCTATAATCACGTATTCTTTTCTTTTAAAAATATTGACAATTAAAGAAAACTAAAACTCTCTTTATTCAATAAATCTATTTTTCATGAAACACAAATTTCACTTTAACCGGACAATAACGTACACAAATTCCTAATGATTCGTTAAATTCATTTTTTTTAAAGTAATTTAAATTTCATTCACAAGATCAGTGTACAGTCCGCAAAAAAAAAAAAAAAAAAAAAAAAAAAAAAAAAAAAAAAAAAAAACGAATCACCCTGAATAACTTTCGTTCGGATTTTCTCGAACTAAGTGTCAATCTTAATGGTTCCTGGTAGTGACCTCAAATATGTTAATTAATTAGTGCTAACTATTAATTAAGTTACGAAATCAGACACAAAAACGTACTTTCTCTGAATAAACATATAATTTTTTTTACATATTTGGATTCTTAACCTTAAAAATATAGGAGGTAGCCGCAATCTGGGAAATATGGTCCACATAGTTTGGTCAGGAGAGCGATCCAAAGTTCGTACCCCTTAATGTTAATTTCACTTTTTGCGTTTTTAGTACATTCTTTGTATACTTATGGTATTGCCCAACAGCACATTGAAAATTAAAAAAAAAGAGAGAGAAAGAAAAAAAAATAAAGAAAGTTTCAAGGATGTGTATCAGGCTTCCTTCAGTATAAACTTAAATAAATTCCAGACATAACACTAAATAATAGTTTATAAACAATAATTACAACATTAAGAATTCGAATTAAAGTCAGTTTGCAAAATTCTAAATTGAACAAATAATTTCTTTTGTTTCATCTTTAAATGATTTTATGTACCTATTTATTTTTTTTCCTAATGCGTTTGCAGAGTGACAAATTAATTAAACTGACAAAAATATCAAGCAGAAAAAAATTATCGGAATAATTGCTTTTGAAATTGTATATGTTTATTATTTGATGCAGTTTACATTCTAATAACTTTATTTAGATACGTAATGTAAAACATGTAAAATAGAAAAACATACACTAGTGTATTTTATTCTTTTGTCATACCAGTTAACGACATTTTACAACTCTAACATATGCGGTTCTAACAATCAAACCTTAAAATACGTAGCACCTGTGCAAATATAACGAAAAAGTAAGCAACAAATAGGTGGTAATATCTTGCCGAAGCACATTGAAAGGTTTTCCTTAGTAAGAAAACAGGTAGATTAGGATGAAGTTTTTGAAAAAAATTAAATAATACATCCAATCGGAAAGACGATACTCGGTTTCACTTCAAGCTTCCTGTTATGCTGCTTAAATGAAATGGGGAAAACACCTATTAAGAAAGGTAATACCCGTAAAATGATAATTATGTCATAACTCTTAATATTTACTAGAAACAAACTATTAATAATATTATAACAAATACGGATTAAGGTACTAAGATCGATAAGCAAAAGTGATTATTGTTTAATAAGGCTTAATAGATCGATAAGCAAAATTATTAACAAGGTTCAATGCTAATCTTTTCTATGCATATTGCATTTATATTAAATTAAAAGTATCACATTCTCTCATAGAAATAAATGTTCGAGAATTATTACATTGATTTATGCCAATCAATTTTATTTCTGAATAATGATTTTCGCAGAATTATCTTCGAGTAAATGTTCCATTTATAGTGTTTTTTTCCCTTAAAAAAACCTTTATTGACTGACCGTTGATATAAATGTTTCCTTTTCCAACAGTTTAGCTATCATTATATTAAAATAAAATGTCTAAGAAAGAATTTTTTTCTTCATTTAGAAGTGAAAATTAATTATTACCCGTTGCTCAAATTTAAATAATTTGTTTCTATATTTTTGATTCATATGTTTTCATGAGGTTTATATATATATTCCCTATAAACTGTTAGTTATAAATAATTAAATAAATGACTAAATAAACATTCATGAAAGAAACTATTAAAAACTATCACTAACATGCAAAAAATATTCATATAACATACTATTAAACATCGAACTTAAATTTTAGGCATATGCTGCAAAATGGAAATAAATTATAAATTAAAAACATTCAATCTCTCCTTTTTTTGCAAATTTGTTAAAAGACCAAACTTAATAAAATTATGAACTGTATTTTAACAATAATTTGAATGTTTACCGGCATTTTGTTTTATATCTGTATATACGAAGTTGTTTAGTTTTTCAATAATTTTCTTTATTTTAAAAAAAGTTTGTTTTTGTCCACATTAGCCTGACTATACACGACTAGCTTGGACAAATTTGATAAATCATTAAATAATCGTTTATTAAAACTCAGAGAGTTATATTGAAAGCCAAATTGAAACTAATTTCAATCTAAGCCTTATTGAATAATAAATATTGACACATCTATCTATATTATATAAAACGCTAATACGTACGTATGTATGTATGTATGTATCAATAAAACCGATGATATTTCTTTTCTCGCGCTGGCAATAGTTTTCATTTTTAATTGATTGGACGAGCGCCAGCGAGCAGGGGGCGAAGCCTCCTAGTTTTAATTAAAATACTAGTTCTAATGGAGCATTTTACAATATCAAGAAAGACTTTCTGAAAGCAAATCAATTCATTTGAAAACCGTAATTCAATTTGATTTGTTTGAAAAATATTTTGAAATTTTATCAAACGATTTGACAATTAGATTTTAAATGTGTATGAGATGAAACTCTGGTAGTTCTGAAAGAACAGGAGATGGAAGTTTGGTAACTATTTCTTAAGATTTGAAAAAAGACTTTTTTTTAATTGAAAAAATTAAGAATTATGATTAAAAAAACTAAAACCCAATATATTTCTTATGAATTGAACATCACAATCTCCATATTTATAAACAACTTCTACAGCTGCCCAGCTCTGTTTTTAAAACAAGCTAAAAAAAACTTAATCCGGAAGTCCCTAAATTAGAGAGTCCGAATCGCCGCCATTTCGGAGCAACAAATTTTCCCCTATGGCTACAAGATTTGACAACTTATTGCTGCAAACGGCTCTAACCTCAACTATGATAATTCGTAAAGAAAAGCATGTTTGCGTACTTCGATTTACATTGTTTTCCGGAAGCTTTTTTTTTAAACTTGTACAAATTCATTATAAAATTTATTATTATCGTTATTTAAAATAAGAACTATTATTCATTACTAGATAGAAATAGTTTATACACATTTTTGGTTCTTTAAAAATAATAAAATTAAAAAAGCAAGTGAGGAAGAATTGGTAGATTTGTAATTGTATTAGATTTAAATTTATAAAAAATTAATCCCGATTTTTTGATAACTTACTCCTTTCTGTCTTTTTGGAGGAATTTTTAAGGGATTTGGAATAGCATCCACCCTTAATATTTTATAACCATCTTTCCTATTTACTTTAAGTTAAGATTCTTCAAAATAAAGCTTCAAGAAAATTAGAAATACTTTTTGATATTTCCATACATTAATTTAATCACGTTGAAAGAGTCAGGGTTTAAAATTTGTTAACATACTCCCACTAACTTTTCTACAATGGAAACTAATTATTTCCGTAATTTAATGCAAAAATTTTAAAGAACAAAAACAAGATTGATAGATTCCAAAACATATGAAATATCACATACGAGTATTAAATAGATTTTTTATTATAAATGTAAACAAACCATTTAAATTTTAAGCAATATATTAGCATAAGTAACTGAAAAAACTTAAATGAGCTAGCATTAAAAAAATTACTGTCTAACATATTAGTGAATCAAAGTAGAATACAATGAGAAGCAGGTAAATATTTATTTTTAACAAAAACAAAAGGAAACACTTAAAAGTTAATACAAAACTTAGCGATTTTCAGAGGAATTTGGCAATTATTTATTCAGCCAATGTCTTGCTTTTAGTCACTGGTTTTATACCTTACATACACTCAAAATCGGTAAGTAAACAATTAAATGTTGTTTAAAGGTCATACTTTAAATAAATATCTACTGAATGAATGCAGTTTTAAATTAAAATTCTTGCATTTACTACACAGTTAGAACAGTGCAATTCAAGTAAACCCGAAGAATTATTCGCTTATATATTTTTAAGAAAACAGACAAAAACAAGAATTCAGATACAAATTATAACAACTTAAGATCAATTATGTACAACATTTATAAGTAAATAAATTCAATTGATTATAAATAAATGAGTATTTACCTCACATAAGCGAGCTCCACTTCCAGGTTCCCAGTTAATTACCTATTTCTTCATTCTTTCGAGATTTGATGGAAATTTAAGCATTAGAAAGCCTTTTTTTCGAACTGTTTTCACAATTCTCCACTGCCCATTTACCCATATTAATAATTGTAGGTAATTAAATAGTCTCCAGACTCTCAAGCTACTGCTATCACTACGTAACTTGTTTGCTCCATAATGGCGGACAAATCAGCTCTCGAAATGGTGGAGCTTTAGCTTAAGGTTGTTAACTCTTACGAAGTTATCGCCCTTAAAAAATTTAATTCTCCCATTCACATGTTCTGGAAACACACACGTGACTTTAAATATGTATTTTTTGGTTGAGACTCGTTTTTGATAGCTTATTTATGCTACGTTGCAAACACATAACCAATTTTAAGTTGAATAAATTTTTATAACCAATTTTAGCTAGTTGTTGGAATGGTCAGATTTGACAACATACGGAGTGCATGGTTCAGCGATATTTCCTTACGGACTTGGTTCCTTTTGTTTTTGTCTTATGTCACGAAGATGCACACTGCATTAAAAAAACGGACCAATTGGTACCCAACCACCAAGAATAACTTTTGATCTAATGTTCAGGTTCTAATAGTCAATCTTTATGGTTCCAGGGGGTGACCTCAAATATGCTAAGTAATTAGCGCAAACGATATTTTTAGTTGCAAAATTAGCCGCAAAAACGCCTTTTCTCTGAGCAAACATAGCTTATTTTCGACATATTCGGATTTCTGACCCCCGAATCATAGCGGGTATCAGCAATCTGGGAAATATGGTCTCAATAGCTTGATCAGGAGAGCGGTACAAAATTTGGGCCCCTTAATGTTGATTTTACTATTTGGGTATTCAGCCATATCTCGAGAACTTTTTAAGAGAATTGTAAAAAAATTGCTCATAATTGGGTAATTGGACTTCAAAAAGTATAAGATCACAAGTACCCACACATGTGACCTATGACGTCGGCGCCAGCTGATCGTTTATAAGTAAAATGGCGTGTTAAATTGGAGCTAAGTTTCCCCCTTTAAAATTAGAATGTTAATTAAAGTGAAGTTGATTAAATACAAAGATGTATCGCACATCGAATTTGCTGAAATACAATATAATTCTTTCTTTTCTACGTCTTTTACTTAACTTAGATTTATTATTTGCTTGCGCCTTTTAATGTAGCCATGCTATGTTTTTGCTTAGTGTACCTGGCTACTTCGAGGCATAATTAATTTGTTTATATTCTACATAGCTTCATGCCTGTCTTTGTGTTAAAAAAAGAAATAAATGATGAAAAAATTTGAACGCGGAAAAATATAGATCATGTCACGTAGGAGAATTGATACGCCATGGGTTTGGCTTACTCGAAATAAAATGGAAAGAACAGTTGCTAAGGTAAACAAATGCCACGTTTCAATAACCAATCGGGATCCAGATACCCACACTACCTCACTTGCAAGTATCCCATTTTATACAAAAAAGAAACCTTCAGCGAATATTTATTATTTTATTTATTAATAGTAAAAAAAAATTTTTGAATTGTATGGCATACAATTTTTTACATCATTTTTGAGAGATCAAATTTTAAATAAGTCGTATTTTTAAAATTCGATTTGTCAAGAGTTAATCGACTGATTTCTGTCAAATTTTATATTTTGTCATGCAAAATTACATTCTTTAAAATAATGAAAAAATTATATACCTCGCAGTTTAAAATTTTTCGATTATTATTAAATAAAGTTGCAAAAAATAATAAATATTTCCTAAAAGTTATTCTTTGCAAAGAATTGTCTATAAATAAATGACTGTGTGCTAAAGTTTTTCAATTTGTTCAAAAAGTTCCTCAGATAATGGTAAAATAGGCAAAAAAGTAAAATTAAGGTTAAGGGGTCGAAATTTGGATAGCTCTCCAAACCAAACTATTGGGATCGTATTTCCCAGATTTTTTAGAGGTTAGAAATCTGAATCCTTCGAATAAAACACCATGTTTACTCGGTGAAAGCAACATTTTTGTGTCTTATTTCGTAACTTAAAATATCATCTACACTGATTATTTACCATATTTGAGGCCTTATCCTAGAACAATTAAGATTGAGTTCTATATTGTGAAGATCCGATCATCAGATTAAAAGTTATTTAAGGTGGTCTTTTTTTCGTTACTGTTTATATATTAAGAGTTTTGTAAGAGCAAACATGTAATTTTTTTTTAAAAGCATGGAAAATTAGCATCACTTTCCAACTAAAAGAGTACAGCGTTTTGCAGTTTTAAGCTAAAATACTATTTCAATAATGCGAGTTCATTGATTTCTTTTATATTTTTAATTAACAGTAAAAATATAAATAATCGATTAATTATGTTTTTTATATTATTTTATTTGTTACAATTTTATTTATTTATTTTATATTATTTCCATAAAAAGTTTGGCTACTTTTTCTTTAAGGTGTTTCGAGTTGATAGGAGATAGAGTTCATTTCGTCTTAGCAACTAAAGTAAACTCCTTAAATGTTTAATTTTTCAATTTTTTTCACGTTTGTAAACTTATTTCTATGTGGAATAAAACAAATATTTATATGATTGACGTGCGCCATTAATCCTTTTAAACAAATGAAAGATTAATGCGGAAAGATTAAGTTAACGTCTATAATTATTACACAAAATATTTGTGATAAATTATCAACGTAGATTTTTTTTTCTTCTCTATTAATTTTCTCTGTTATATGGAAGAATTTATCAACTTTTCATGTAACAGAATGGAATAAACTGTAGCAATAAAATGCAGTCAGAAACACTATCCACTCATAATAGAGCTGAATAACTTTAATTTTAACAATAAAAATTATGTTAAAACCCTTAATAAATTCAACAATACTTATTATTCGCGATCGCAACGAACTATAGGGGGCGTTGTTGTATGAGACGCATACCTGCGATTTCTATATGAACCGTCATTCAGTTACTCTGGAGACGTCTTTAATGTAGCGCGTAGCATTGTAACGTTCCTTCTTTAATGTGGCTTATTAAATTTAAAAAAGAAAAATGTTTGATATCCTTTCTTATACAACCGAAAACAAGATGGTATCTCTTTTCTTTTTTTTTTAAAGAAGGAGCATCCAAAACACATCTGAAAAATATTTGTAAATAAACAGAAAAAAATATGTATCTTCTTATTAGAGTTAAAACCTAATGCCTGAGAAATAGTTTTACTAAATTTAATGATGTAACCTGAAAGGCCTATTTAAACCTTACATTCCATAGTTTTAAGAATCATATTACTTCAAACATTAAAATAAGCAAAAAGTATACATAAGCTTCATAATTTTATGTAATTTAATTTTGTAAATAAAGTTTTTTGACAAGTAATTTTATCAAAAAATTTTAAGTTTTAATAAAAATCATTATTAAAAAACTGAAAAACGTAAAGTACAGAATGCTTACGATACAAAAAAAAAAAACAATTCTAAAAATTCCTTATATTTAAATAAACAACTTTAATGTTTTTTCTTTTTTGATTCATAATCGGACGTAGAAAACCATTCTATAGAAAACTATCATCAAGAAAAAAACTACTTAAAAGTAAAATTTTTTATTTTATAAAAATTAACACTTACCTGCTTTATAAATCAGAAGAATTCCAAAATGATTTGTTCTTCGATTTTTGTTACCATTTTTTAGTGCTACGAAAATGCGTCTTTGCGATTTGCCAAAAATAGGACAAGATGCAATTTTATTTTTTCTGGAGAGAAATATGTTGCCCATTGTCCACCGAAATCCGATAAACTACTTTGATTTTAAATAAAGTGTTTCGTTTTATGATTTGTCACAAAAATTTTAGGTGTAGATTGGCGGCACTTAAAAACAGCGAAATCTGTAGCTGTTGTGGCGTTAATACATAAGTACCGAATTTTTATTCATACTTTTCTGAATCATATTACTTGAAACATTAGAATATGCAAGAAGTATACATAAACACATAATGTTATACCATTTATGTTTTCAAAAAAAGTATTTTGACAACAATTTTTATCAAAAAATTATAAACTATAAAACGGAAAATAAAGAATTCTTAGGATAAAAAACGATTTTAAGAATTCTTTACATTGAAATAAAAATTTTCATATAGTTTCTTTTCTTATTATTCTTATAGTTCTTAATCAGACGTAAGAAACCATTCTGTAGAGAACTATCATCAAATAAGAAAAAAAAGTTTTACAAGCTAATTTTTTATTGTAAAAATCATAACACTTACCTTCTTTATAAATCCGTAGAGTTCCAAATGAAATGTTCTTCGTTTGAAAGTTTTATTTTCAAATAATATGTGCATAGATTATCCCTTTATTACTTTTAGATAACATACCACACATCAAAATTTTATAATTGTAAGATCTCGATATGAATTTGAATATGTAGCTTAAAAACAGAACAGCTGAATTCGAGTTGAAATTATCTATTCTTTCAAAACTAAGAAATACTTACCAAGAAAGCGATAAAAAATTTATTAATCATCAACACAAATGACACTATTTCAAGTAATTTGGTTGATTCTTTATTGTTGTTTTCCGAATTATATAGATACAGAAATATATACTGTTCTGTAACAAAGAAGAATTCTATAACTATTGCAGTTCTTGACGTTTTGAATTCACATTTCTTTATTGGAATGACGAAATCAATCTTGACTTCATTTTAATTTGTAATGAATTGAAGACAGAAAAAATTATTTTACCGTAATATACACATCTGCAAGTGATCATGAAATTGTAAGTTATTTTGTTGGTAATAGAATGGTAAAAATTATTAAGAAATTGTTCTTCAAATGCTTGGCGTGTTCTGCTTCAATGTTTGGCATGTTCTGGTTAGTTTTTTCAAGTTCTTCAGCTGTTCCTTAGGGAAATTTTGATTTTTATTTGCTGCTAAGAAAATGGCGTCCGTCATGGCCGATGATTTTGATGGGACTAAATGAAAACGTGATAAATTAATGTCTGATATTTACAGGCTCCCGATAGAGGGCGTACTCGAGCGTTGCGATCGCGAATTGAAATGAATCATGCAACTGAAGTTTAGAAATACAAATATATTCGTAACATTAATATTCGAAGAATAATTATGTCGAAGTAAATTAAAATTATTGCCACATAACTGTATTTATTACTGTAACTGGTTTTTAAAACTACAATCTATTTTTACGTCATGAATTTATCCCAATAGATTGGCTTAGCCCAAATCCATCATGTTTTTTCACGGACCACTAGCACCTGCGCTGATGAAAATCTTTTATCGCTTGACACATCAACTTCAACAGTTGTTTGAACATAGTAAGCAAAAAGCGCCTATAAACTTTAACCGTTCTCATACAAATGATTGATTGATAGCTTGTCGGCTGCATTTACCTGTCAGACTGTCATAAAGCAAAACCATCTGAGGAATTTATTGTTCTTTAAACCCTGGGAAGTTATATGATTAGTTATGAACGTTGGCTCTCAAAAGCACATAAGTAAAAAGAAAAAGCGACGGTTTTATGGAAATCAATATCTAAGGAGTCCAGTTTCGAAACCGCGAGCTTCAGTAGTTGAACAAACGATTGATTCAGATTCTTCATCATCAATAGAAATAGATGAATGTGAAGAAGAATCCGTTAAAAACATCATCACTGGTAAGAAAAAAGAAGTATTATTTATGCTTTTTATAAAAGTCTGTTTTTGAAATGTTACGTTAAGTAATAGTGCTGAAATACTGAGTTTCAGATTCAGTTAAGAATTTTTACTGTGTCAAAAGTTAAGCAAAGTCAAACAAAACTTCATGAATAAATGAAATTTCAATATAAATGTTAAATCTGGGGAAGATAGTATTATTGAAAAGGGTTAAATACCATAATTGTATATTATATTCCCAGATGACTTTTCCATTCATTTTATCTTCTTCTATAATAAAAATAATCGTTTAAATTTTTTTTTTTTTAAAGTTTCAATGTTTCTTAACGCAAAAATAAACTCTTTTGTCCAGTGACATTTTTAATTTATATGAAGCATTAAATATATTTCAAGCTTTACACATGCCTTCCATTTTAGATATAATGAATTTAAAATTAAGAAACAAAGAGGTAGAGAATGATTTATTGCTCAAATTAATCTGTAAATATGCTTTAGACAAATTGGATAGGTACTAGTTTAAAATTTTTGTTGCTTCATAAGATTATGAAAAAAATTATTAGATCCTACAAATTTTGTTTTTTAAATTTCAGAAAGATTTTAATTAAAGACTTGTTATAACATAGGAATCATTATCAAGAATTTGCAGACAATTATAATACCTGCATTTTATAAATATCTTCTAGCCGTTTAAGATAGAATTGACATAAAGTGTGATAGAAAATCTTATTCACTTTTCTTTCTAAAATTCAAGAGGGGAAAGAAAATCTTTCATTAAAGTTTAAATTCTTAAATAATATATTTTTTAATCAACTTCATTTATAGACAATCATATTAAGTTTGGAAGATCACAACTATAAAAAAAAACTATGAATAACTATTGATAATTTTATTTAAACGATTAAGCTTGGCTGTCTTTTATCTTGTCACTAACCTGAGTAACGCAAACATAAGTAACTCAAAGTGAATAATATCAAAACATATAGGTACTAAGTGAGCATTGATTACTCAAATAGAATAATGTCCGAATATAGGTAGGTCAAAGTGATAGGTAAATTCCAATACAATTATATTCTCCATTGTCATCATCAAAGGAATTCAACTTTTTTTAGACCTTACTTACATTATACATTTTATTGTTTACTATTTTTATGTACTGTATTGTAATAATTTGTGCCTTGATTTTGATTTTTATACTTTTTTTTATATTAAAAGCATTATATTTCATATTTTCTTTTATTTTGGGTGGCATTTTTTATTATATCTTTTGTTTTCTTACAAATAGTAATATATTTTCAAAACAGATTGAAATTTAACCAATTAAATATTTACGAGAAGCTAATTGGTATTTAATGTTGTTGTGTCACAACAACCAGAAATAAGACGTGAGTTGTACCAAACAATTTATTTAAACATTCACACGAAAAATCACAAAATATTACCCAAACGAAATATCTCTTCTCAGAAAAAAACTCTCTTTTTTAACAACAAAAAAAAAAGGAACATCACTTCTCGTGTGTGTCTCTCAAGCAACATTATTTTAGCATTACTTCTCGAGGAATTGATGCTTTTAGCTCAGTTGTCACTCTGTTACGTTACAGTCTAACTCCTCCCTTCCACAGAGTTTTCTTTGCAAAAGTAGGAAATGGCAAAAAAACATACATAAAATTTTGTCAAAACTGATCTATATAGGTTGACATAAAACTGTTTTGTTTATCGGTATATAGGAAAATAAAACAGTAAAGGAAAATAAACAGGAAAATAAACAGTAAAATTGTAGTCACGAATCTTTTCAGTGAGTAAGTCATCGTTTTTCGCAGTTTGATCAGAAGTAACGATGTGTTCATTGGAATCGACTATACCGAGCTGTACATTATCTTTATTTTCCACTTCCCTCCTTTCATTAATATTTTCTTGTTTTCGAGTCATTACAGCACTTATCATTGGGACTTCAAACGAATTTTCCAATAGAGCAGCCGTTTTGTTACCCAATAAATAATACCCTTTATCAAGAGAATCACCTAATACAGCTGCCTTAGTAACCACTTTTCCTAACTTACAGTTTAATTCAACTTCGGCTAATGGAAAACAAAATGATTCTTCCTGTATTGGAGTTTTTATCCAAACAGATTCACCCGTGTACATTTCAGGTTTTACAAATCTCCTAGGAATTAAATCCAAGGTTGCGCCAGTGTCTCGTAGTATTGAAATGCCAACGCCATTTACCACGCCAATGCTCGTATATGGTGTCATTATACTATCAGGAAACCTTGATTCCGAAACGTGAAGCGAAGCCACAGTTTCAGAATTTGTTTTCGCCTTGGGACATTGAGGGCGTAGATGATCATAAGAACCACATTCATAGCATCTAAGCTGTCTTCTTCTTTCAAATTCTCTTTCGCGAACATTTTCTTTAACATTATTTTTCTGCCAAGTCAACTTTTCTTCAGTTCTGGTATCACTTTGGTTCGGAAATCGCCAAGAATCATCTTGGTTACTTCGATTATAAGACACAGACTTTTCCTTGAAACTGTTTTTTAAACTTTCATAGTCGTCCAATTTTCCGGCTAATTTGGTATAAGAATTCAATTCCATCCAATCTTCAAGAAAATGATCTCTCATGTCATTTGGTACATGACGTTTCATTTGCTCGGTAACCATCAAACTCTTAAGATCATCGAAAGTGGTAATTTTTGCTTCAGAAACCCATTCGCTAAAATAGCAATTTAATTCTTGTGCAAAATTTCGCCAAGATTTTTCAGGTGATTTAAAATGTCGATAAAAATTTTGTTTGAGTTCCTCTGCATTAAGCTTATATTGTTTAAGAATCAATTCTTTTACAAAGTCGTAGTTATTGGCATCATTAGGGGACTCTCTCGCCAACATATTTGAAATGTCGGGTGGTACTACGCTCAATAGGTAAGGCACCCATTCATCTTTAGGAATTTGTGCAATTTCTGCTCGACGTTCAAAATTTATCAGATACAACGACATTTCATCTTTACCTTCATTAAATTTTGGTGTTATTTGTAAAATCTGTATTTTATGATTTGTTTCACCTGATACCGGTCTGTTTTGGTGCTGAATTTGAGAATTTGCTTCTAATTCGAGTTTACGCAATTCCAATTGATGTTGCCGTTCAAGTTCTTCTCGCCGCTCTTGTCTTTCAAGTTCTTCTCGCCGTTCTTGTCTTTCAAGTTCTTCTCGCCGTTCTTGTCTTTCAAGTTCTTCTCGCCGTTCTTGTCTTTCAAGTTCTTCTCGCCGTTCTTGTTTTTCAAGTTCTTCTCGCCTAATTCTCTCCTCCGTTATACGAGTCAAACACATCTTTACATCCTCAGCCTCATAATGTTGACTAGTTTGAATTATTTTTTTAATTTCACAAACATTTGCTTGAGGTGGAACAGATTCACCTAATTCGTCGGCCAATTCTATCAAATCCACTTTTTTCGCTTTATTAAGAAAAGCCATAATTTACAACTGATAAAAAACTAAATATACAATAACTGACTACCTTAAATCAACTACTCTTACTATATCCCACCGCTGCCACCAGAAAATTCTGTTGTGTCACAACAACCAGAAATAAGACGTGAGTTGTACCAAACAATTTATTTAAACATTCACACGAAAAATCACAAAATATTACCCAAACGAAATATCTCTTCTCAGAAAAAAACTCTCTTTTTTAACAACAAAAAAAAGGAACATCACTTCTCGTGTGTGTCTCTCAAGCAACATTATTTTAGCATTACTTCTCGAGGAATTGATGCTTTTAGCTCAGTTGTCACTCTGTTACGTTACAATGTTTTTAAATTTATTAGTTGGGTGGCAAGTTTAACAGATCAGCATGTCATACTGATTATGAACATCTTATTTTTTGTTTTAATTATTTTTGAAATCGAAAACAATGAATGTCCTTATTTAATCAGTAAGTAATAATTAAATTTTTCTTCTTTTTTTAGTTAACTTTCGTATTATTATCTCCTTCTCCTTGCTCTTTAAATACATTACTATGAGTAAAATGTACCTTTTGTAATTGTGCATTTAATTTATTTTCATCAATTCAATGCTATTTTGATATTTGATTAAAGATATTAAAATTTTACTGGGGGTGTATCTGTATTGTTTTGTATCTTTGTCTTTTTGTTTATTTGTTATTTCCTTTCCTTCACCCAGATGGCAATACTTTTATACTAGTAACTGAAGGAAAAAATATATACTTTTACATAATATTTTGTTATTTTTTTTTAGGTTTTTGTAATAAAAATGTTGAAATTAGTCTTTTTTTTTAAGGATTTTGAAACTAAATGCTTTTTTTTTAAATTTTAAGTATTATATGTTTTTGAGCATCTAACTTCTTTTTCAGAACAATTTTGATAAATGCTATTTCTTGAAAGACATTTAAGTTTAAAAATAAAAAAATTATGCTTTATTTGATTAAAATATAGTGGCATATAAAAAAATTCGAGTGTTTTTTTTTTTTTTTTTTTTTTTTTTAATTTTGTGTAAAAATATTTTTATTTCAATTGTAATAATTTTTGTATAAAACTAATTTACACTGTCAAAATTTTTTATTTGTTTATTTTGTAAATGCCACTCACTATGACAAACAATACCACCGATGCCATTAGTACATATGTTCTCCAATATTTTTCAATTGTACAATTAAAATTTAGTAGTGCAGTGCTCATGTCTGAATGTTCAGCAGTCATAGGGCGTGGAATCACAAGGAGAACAGTCGAGTGAATCGGCTATGCCGATACGGAAGAGGATTTTCATGAAGATTTCATGAAGGATTGCCCAGGTTTTATCCTTAGATACCTTTACGTTTTTCAAGTTCTACTTAAATGTCACATTGGTTAATAGTCTCAATGAATGAAAGGTCGACAGTTCTTTAGGTCTTTGGACTACCAAGGCTCCTTTTTAGAGAAGTGGCATTGCTGTAGGAGATTTTTCACTAGTATGAGTGCACCATGTGGAGGCGTGCTGCGTTGCAACCCTCTCTCTCTCTCTGTAAAAATATTAATTCATCATATCATTAAATTTTAAAATAAAACTTTTGTGTTCAATTTTTAGCTGTGAATATATTGAATTTTGCATATCTGTATTGCTAATTGAAAAATTGCTATAATTTAAAATAGAAATTTTTATGTTTAAAAAAAAATTGAAATACAATTTTAATTTTGTAAAGGAGTTTCAGATGTATTCGTTCAATTTTTTTTCTATACTTACTTTTTTAAGTAAAAGTTATAATGTTTATGGAATTTGTCCAACAAGTCAATTTACTACTTGTTGATAATTGCCAAAATTTCTAAAGATTTGGAAATTCTAAAGAAAATTAAGATATACCTATTAAAATTCCTTTCTTACATGCAAGTATCGAATTTCTATTTCTTGCCTAGTTTTTGGGTATTAGCAATGTTCATTATTTCAAAGAATTATGTAACATTTCCATACTTTTTAAAATTTATATATTTAAGTTACAATTTACATATTTTAAATTTAAAACTTAATATATTTTAAATTAGAAACTTTATATTTTGTCCCAACATTTATTCGTGAAATTTAAGATTGCCTTGAATTTTTGATTTCCTTGAAATGCACTTTAAAATCGTTACTCTTTTTTTGTTTTGGGCTTGTATTTTTACTTATACTTTTTACTCCATACTTTTTAAAATTAAATCTTTTTGCTCATTCTTTTTGCTAAAATCCGAAAGGGTTAAAGACAACATATACAACAATGCATATGCCGTTATGCTTATTTTTATAATAAGCACAATAGTTATGCTTAATATAAAAATATTATAATTATAAACTGCTTATATTTATAATATTTCCGATTTTCGTGCTAATAATACCGTTTATAAATACATTTGTTAAATTGCTATCGCGCCTGTGAGAGTGAAACTCAATCCTAGCTACAGAAATTCGGCAATTTTCTGATTTACTGTAGCTCCGTTTCTCTGATGACAATGCTAATTTCAATCATTTTCAGATCGCTTCAGAAAAAAAAAAAGAATTTATCGCTAATAGAACTTCGAACTACTTTTCCAACAATTAAAATGATCTGTATCAAGCCGCTTGTGATCTGTATCTGAGATTATACGAATTCTAACTGTCTCTTGACCAAGAGAAACAGAATCAAAAGGAAATTATCCTCAACCAAAATATCTGACAGCTCCTAACATAATATATTGCTATTAGGTTCTGACTTATAAACAGTCACTCTATGCGAGGAGGAAAACCAATAAAAGGATTTATTCCAAATTTATGTTTGTATGTTAAGCTTTGCAAATATTACCCATTTGAAAGTTTTTATTTTATTTTGTTGTTTCCAAAATATATTTTATTTTGTTTTAATAACTTTTCCTCCTATTATGGTATTTGATTTGTTACTCACATTTTCCGTCCCGCAGTGGACTGATCGTTAAGACACGGTTCCCAGCAGATCACCGAAGTCAAGCATCACTGGCTGAGGTCAGTGTGCGGGTGTGTTACCACTTAGATCAGCCTGCGTAGGGACCGAGGGTGTGTGGTATTGATCCTCGTTAAACTGTTCTACCGTAAAGTGCTCGACTTCGCATGCTGGTCGTCGGGCTACCAAAGCGGGGGTGCCATCCCCTCTACAGAGGATCAAAATTGTGATGGTACGTCTTCGGTTCATCCTTAGAGATGTTTCCCAGACCGTCGCCAATAGCCCATTGTGCAGCTCTAGTGCAACGTAAATGAGCACCAACTACTCACATTTTCCAATTTCTATTAAAGTGTTTATTTCAGCAAAGGTGGCAGCTCTGAAATATAATTTGCTTTCAAATTTTTTGCCAAATATATTTTTAACAATTATTTTATGCAATATAAACTGCATATACGTTTATATATTTTTTTCTTCTTGGCGAATTTGAGTTAACTGTTAAATTTATATATCTATTTTAACGGCATTTTTATTTTTTACTCCATATCAGCAAGTTTGTTTTCTGCTTTTTTTTCTTTCACCTCAAACTCATTTTCAATAGCATTTTTATTTTTTAGTTATATAGACACATTATAAAGAATAGTTTTTATCTTAGGATAGTTATTTTTTATTTTGAAATATCACTACGTAAAGAAATGTGTCCGGAAGAAAATCTATACATTTTCTCAGAATTTTTTTTGTTTTATTTTATTTTATAATTCTATTATTGTGTTTATATATATATACAATCTTTGATATTCAGTACGAATGAATATAATACTAATGAAATAAAAAATTGCAAAATAAGAATTTATTGAAACAAGCAATAAACTTTTGCAAATATACCCAAATGCAGTTCTTGAGCGCCATCTATAAAAATGAAATTGAAACTGCAAACCGCGATGGCGAACTTTTAAATTTTTTAAGTTTGAATTTCAAAGTTTAAGTTGGCAACGATTAATTTGCGCTCCAATTTAGGTTTCTGTTTGGTGTACTTAAGCATGTTTATGTAAACATTATCAAATATTTTTTTTTATTGTCTTTATATAATTAATCACTTCCTCGTTTTAGTCATCTCTATATTGTGAGATATCTAAGACGTGTACAATTTTTACATTTCTGTTTGTTATTCGTTTTTAAGAACGAAGATTCTTTTAACGGCAATTTTAAAGACGTATGTTTAAATTGTTTATATACTATTGTCCTCAGAAAAAGAATTACTTATGATCGAGCAGCAACGTATAAAGTGTCCGGGTATGATTTAATTTATAAGTTTTCTGCTTGGTAGAATTGACTATATACTGTTTTTTTTATAGTTTCTAGCATTTTACTTGTGGGTGTCATTTTCTCTGTTTGAACATCTGTTGCACACAAGTTCCCTATTTTGCTTATCAATGGATTTTACAATTTACGATCGTCATTGATCTAGAGAAACTTTACAATGTGTATAAAATATTTAATTATGTTACTTTTTATTTAAGTTATTCAACTTTTTTATAAGTAAAAGGAAAGTGTTTGACGTTTAGAATTCCGCTGCAAAAAATTTTTTCTACCAATTTTTGGTAACAACTTAGCAGTGGCTCCAAGGAAACCATTAATAAAAACAAAAATAAAAAATTAGAGGTTTTTTTTTTCGCCATTACCAGCAATTGAACTTCTGTGTTGCAATTGTTATGATAAGTATTTAATACTGAAATTTTCCTTGTTTATCTCTCTTATCTACATTTATAGCAACATTTTTAAAGAAATAAATCTTTACATATATTTTATACATAAATTAGTTGTCATTATTGAAAAGCAATTAAAACTTAGCTGTATTATTAATCTGGGGGTAAGTGAAAAAAAAACAGTAATAAAAATGTTAAAGAATATAAATATATATATATTACAATACCTGAAAATATTTAAAATAAATAGTAAACTGACTAACACAGCTATTAAAAAAATGTAGTTGTAAACTGGCAAAAAAAAAAGAGAAATAATATCTTAATTCTTAAAACAAAACTGTAATGCTAAAAATTAAAAGTAATATTTTCTGGGGGGGTGGGGAGAATTATCCATTGTACAATAAAAAAAGATGTCTATCAGAAATGCTTTTAAAATATTGCACTATCACACAGACACCTATAAAAGAAAAGAGATTGTATACTAAAGCAAAACAGAAAAAAAATAAAAATAGATCTTAATTTTTGAAAGAAAATTTTGAAGTTCCCAGTTACTGTATTTTCAAGAACAGTTAAAGTTTTCTAAATACTGTACCCACATTCACACAATAGAGAACAACACACCGAGAGAAACATCCATGCCCTGAGCGGGATTCTGACCCACAGCCGCTGGCTTCTCACTGAGGTATGCTAACCAGTCAACCATCTGGCCAGCACGATAAATAATATAAATCATAATTATTATAGTATGTAATACAAGCATAATGCATGATTTGCATAAAATTTTTTTTTTTATTTAAATCTTATCTAGTAAGTAATCTTGATAATCATCTATCTTTAATAAAATGTCCTTAATGGCAAAAAAGAAAGGCCCCAAGTTTTTGGCAGTTCTTCTCTGATTTTGACACTTTCGACTGGTTTCTTATTTGCCATGTCAAAAACCAGTATTTGACATGAAAAATACAACCTGTAAGGTAATAATAGGTTAACATATGAATTATTAAATAAGCTTTTAAATTGGATAAAATTATAAAAATTCGGAAACAGCGATCACTTCCAGTAAGTTATTTTTCGAATTATAAGAGCAACAAAAAACTAGATTATCCGGTAACACTATCTTTCTTGTGTTAATTTGTCCTGTTATAATTTGTTTGAATTTATCAGCAATTAAAAGAATGATGTCATATGGAAACTCTTTAAACTAGGTACTTTGTTCAAAAAGACTACAGTTAAATTATTACTTTTTATATTTTTAATGTTTTATTTCCCCAAAGTATTTTCTGCTGTTTGTTTAAAATAATATCCTCTTTGTGAAATACTGATCATGACCTTTATTACTGAATCTATAGATGTGTTTTTTTTATTTATTTTGCTATAGGTTCTTTTAACTGGAGACCATTGATAAGAAAACCAGAATTTTCTGCAGCTCCTGTTTCATGTTTCAAACATGTAACGTATTAATTATTTCCTTTTCTCAAAACAATAAATCAGAATCTTTAAATTTATGTATTTTTGTATAGAGTTACGTTTTTATCAGCTTTTATTTAATTGGTAGTCATTTTTAATATATCATTATTTAGTGTTGTCTTACATATATATTAAAACTACTCATTAATTCATTAGCGTCTTAAATATCATTTAAAAACAAATTAGAAACTCTTGCATATATTAATGCTTGATAAGTGATTTAAATTAAATAAAGTTATTTTTATCATTTCATAAAAATCGATCTAGAATAAATATATTTTATGTCTAATAATTTTTTTTCACTATGACTTATGGGGTTTTACTGTAATGAGATCAACAACAGAAGAATCCTTTTCATCAGAAGAACTTCACATACGCCAAACTTGAATGGCTAAAAACTGTATGGCTTGAAACTTTCTTTTTTTAATGTGTACCTCCTAAGTCTTTAAACAATTTTGTCTGACCGTTGCCTTCTTTTGTACAAAAGCTGTTGTTTTGTTTTGACGGGGGGAAAGTAATAGTGTAATACAGCTTCGTGAAAATGGACATTAAACTTTGAAAAATCGCTACTGAAGCTTATCTGTTATAACAAAGCGTGTATGGCAATGAATGTTAATCATGTGCATGAATTTGTAAGTGGTTAAAGTGTTTTCAAGATGACCTTGATGATTCCCGGGTCACACTTACATGTCAAATACAAATGAAAATATTGAGAGAAGTAGGCTATCTAATATGGCTCACTCTTCAAACAACTGCCAGATTGCTCCTTAAGGTCAAACTATTATTCATTACTAGCTTGAGGTCCTTACTAAGCTCCGGAAAATATTATGAAAAGTTATGTTTTCAAGATGGCCTTGATGATTCATACCCAGATCATACTTCCATATCAAACACGCATGAAAATATTTAGAAAAGTAGGCTATCTAATATGGCTCACTCTTCAAACAACTGCTAGATTGCTCCTTAAGGTCAAACTATTATTCAGCATTACTAGCTTGAGGTCCTTACTAAGCTCTGGAAAAAAAATCGAAAAAGAACAAGTCAGGGTTTTTCTTTTTTGAGAACACACTTCTTATAAATAAAGCATCCCAGTGTTAAAATTTTCACCTTATTCCTCTGATCTTGTACCATATGACAGTTATATGATCAAAATGCTGATAGATACAATGTAAGTTTTATCAAATCTACATTAAAAAGAACACTATTTGTGGCCATTGAGGCTGTTACTGAAAACAGCTTCAAGCATGACTTGGTTTTATTCTATGGGAAATTCACATCAGACATTGTAAGGGGTGGAGAAAGGGTGTGTATTGATGGTGGTTATAACTAAAAATGCATGAATTCAAATAATGTTTAGTAGCAATAGTCTCATTTCTTAATAGCCACACCTTGTAATCTTGAAAATAGATATTTTATTATTGACCTAAAATTGTAATTGATTGCATCGATTCTGTTATGTTGCTAAAATCATTAATTCATTTCAGGTTGCTCTTTCCAATTGCTGGGATCGGATAGTCGCTGGAGTAATGGTGGAAGTTAGAAGCCCTGACTGCAAAACTTGCTGCACGACTACACCTTGCTCTTATTGGATAGCATCAGTTGTTAAAGTGTCTGGTATTGTATTTTTCCATTAATTCAATTTATTAAAAGAATATTTTATGTTATTTGTAAGGTTTTTAAATGTTTTTATTGTAAGTCTTTAATTATTTATTTATTTTTGTAAAGCGTTTTTTTTGTGTAAACTAACTTTTCTTTTTATTATTAATTTTAATCTACCTTTTTAATGTCTAATGATTAATGCTTTGTGCACGGCTGTGTCTTATAACCTAATTTACTCATGTCACTTGTAAGGTTGGTGAATGTATGTATTGTTTATATTAAAAGGTGAAGGCTTAAATATTAGTATTTTAAAACTTTAATCAAGAAAAAATTGTTTCACAGTATTTTTAAAAGGAAGTCTAATTTGGTCTACAAAGCCTAAATAAATTTGAGTAACTGCTGTTGTTCTAATAACATGGTGCTTAGCTTTTGTAAAAAGTGCTTAAAGGTGTTTATTTTTGATTTTCGTTTTTTAAAAGCTCTTAAAGGTGCTTTTTTCATTGGGTGTTTTTAAAAAGTGCTTAATTTTCCCTTCTCGAAAATGAATTATTATTTTTTGTTACCATGTTGATTTTCGCCACCTATTATGCAACAACGTGATTTTCACATTGATCTATTCAATGTTTTAACATTCCATTTCGGTGTACTGTCGGTCCGTAGCATTTAAAAGCGCCGCTCATTTTTTTTATGAAATGCTTGGTAGTCCGCATGTGCGTCAACCGAGCTGAGTTCGGTGAATTGCACTCTCGTGTGCAACTCTGCTGCATTTTGCAAGATATTCTCAATTTTAAGTTTTATTTTCCACTGCCTGATATAGAACTGAAAAACCTCTTTATCTTTTTATAATGGCTAATATAATCAAGAAAAAAGTTCTTTGTCAGAATTTGATTATTTTATCATGATCATATAAAGTTTTTGAAAATTATTTTGCATTTTGTTAATGTATATAGTGCTTAAAAATATTTTTTGAGTTCTTAAAAAGTACTTAAAAGGTGCTTATTTTTTGGCTACACACCCTGAATAAGATTCAAATTATTTTTAATATTTTTTTTAACAATGGTTTTTTAGTTTCTGAATAAATTATGAAAAATATTTGTTTTGCAGTATTCTATAATAGTATTTTTTTCTTATCTTTGCATACTTGTTAAACTCATTATTTTTCATTTTGTTTAAGAAAGACCTACTAACATAAATTTTCATCTTTGATCTCTATTTATTTTATAGTTTTGTCTTAACTGTTCAAATGCAATGTTTCAAAAATTAAACATGGATTTTGAGTTTGAATTTAAAGATCAATTAAAGTCTGAATAATATTAGTTTCCCTGTATTTAAAATTTAAATTAAAGTATTTTTTGCAGTTAGTTCAGTCCAGCTTCCATAGTTATTTGAATTTTGATGATTTTTAGAAATTTTCATTTAATTATTTTTATAATTTGTAAATTTTTACCCTGCTTGTAATAAATTTACCAAATATCCAATTTTTATAATACAACTACGATACTTTACTAGCTTTTTAGAGGAATAATATAACCTTCTAATTGACACCAAATTCAAAATTTTATTTTATAATTTTAAAGCAAAAATCTTAGTTTAATTTCATTCAAGTGTGCATTTCATTCATTTGGTATTATGGTACTTATTCAAGATAAATAATGATGTTTAGATGGAAAAGGGGGAACAAGCTGATTTAGGTTCATCTTGTTTTGACAAGAATTTGCATGTGATTGATGTGAACAGAGTGATGGTGACATAATATTTAGAAAATTATATAAGATATACACTCTTTCATTCTTAGTGTTTTTCTCTTTTGTGGAAATTCTAACTATTGAGAAAAAAAATTCTTTTCTGATAAGAGACCAGTTTCAGGTGGCTGCTATACATTTTCGTTTTATTTGACATTGATAAAGTTAAAAGTAAAGTTCAAAAAGGGTGTTTCAATATTTTTGTAACAAGGGTATCCCATAGATTCTTGATAATAATTTTTCGCATCTGATATTTGTGATCTATTTTACTTAATTCATAAATTTATTACCCTGTGAGTTAAAGAAAAGTATGTCCTTATTTTTATTTATTTTTCTCATTTACAAATTTTTCTTGCTCTTTGCACCATGTCTAAAGAATGCATAATGATAAAACAAACAATGGTCTTATTAGAAACATTTTCTGATTCAGATTTGGAAGATCTAAATGTTTGTCAACTTAACCATGATGTGCTAAGAAATTTAATTGATAGGGAAAACATCGATGAAAACAACTCAGAACCTGTTAGGCCATTCTATGCCTGTAAAATATTGCTTTTAAATGTTATATTAGAGAGGATGCAATGGAAAGTAAAATCCTAGAGTCAAGTGCAAATGAAAAAAGTAAAAGCCTATTTATATAGTCAAATAAGAACAGACTGTTTGATGAGCCAACAGATTTGAAAAAGTGAGATACAATTTTGAAAAAGTTTCATGAATGCATAAATCTTGTTGTATTTTAAAATGTAGAATAACTTTAAAATATATAAAATGACTTTTCAATATATAATCATTTTATGCTTTAAAAAAGGTTTAACTATTAATAGGTTTTACAAAATAATATTTTGCATTTTCATGGACTTCTAAGTGTATAGTATTTTGTTCGGACAGAAGTACTGAAAAACAGATGAAGCGATCTTGACAAGTTAAAAAAATTTTTCACTTAATTTTTTTATTTTATTGTCTTAGTAGCGATTTTAACAAATTTAAAATTTTTTGATTTACCCTTTCTTAATTAGACATGTAAATGGTGGAAAGTTTAATTCATATATAGCATTAAAAAAAACTTTTTTCAATTTAGGCTATTGGGGCCTGTTACGCTATGTAGGTGCAGAGGACTTTACTGTAAGATACAACCACTTACGTGATAAATGGGTTAACCTATGTACGCATCCTCATATTCATCCCATTGGCTGGTGTGCAAAACACAGAAAACCTCTTGTGCCCCCAAAAAGTAAGTAATAAGTTTTTAAATGAAATATAACTAATTTAATTTCAATCTTCTTCAGCCTTTTTTAATCGAGTGCTGATTGAAAGGTTCATGCCTGTTGCTTTTCTAATTTTACTAATTCATATTGTTAGCGGTCGTTTAATGGCAGAAAATTGCCAGTGCAAGATAAGCTATATGGCTAGCTCGTGACAATTTTAATTCTATCTATGATCCCTATAGCAGAATGTGCTTAAAACTGTGGCATACATCTCAGAACTATATCTGTTTGAAACAAAATCATTTATATCCACTTCCCTGCAGCAGAGCAATTAGTGCCCAAGTCGTGATAACTCTTTATGCTATTGAGGTTTTGTTATGTAGGCATATTTACACAGTTTGTTATTTAACTGATAAGTGTTCCTTTCTTTTTTCTTTTTTTTTCTAGCAAAATGAAATTTTTATTGTGTTTCCAACTAGGGAGATATGTTTAATTTTAATAATACTGAATATTTGTTGTTGAACTGCTTGTTTCAGAACATTGTATATAGTTCTACTACTGAGTCTAACCTTTTCTTCTATACTTGCTTTTGATAGTAAATATCTTTCTATTCTTTGTTTGTGTTGTCTTTACATATCTCGGTGAATAAGTCAACTTTTGAAACCCCCCAAATTTTCCAAAACTCAGGGGGTTGACTTATACACAGATAGTAAAATTGGACATTTGTTGATCATGATCTATTGAAGTAAATTGAAATGAATAACTCTGTGTCAAGTTACCCCTTTCAAAAACTATTTTTTATATATTTACAATTTTGCCTTTCCTCTCATAATATTTTCTTTGCATATAAGGATTTCTTAGAACTTTAATTACATTAGGAAAAAAAAAATTAAGATTAAGGAAATTTGTGATAATTTATTCAAAAGTATTTCAAAAAATATAACCCAATGAAAACTTTAAAAAGTTTCATAAAGCTATCAAGTTAAGGATTTCAAAACATCATCTGTATTTGATAACTTAAATTTCATTAATTCATTTTAGGTCTTGAAAACTTAGTTGACTCTTGGTCAAGTTACTTGTTAAAGAAAATGGTGGGTGCTAAAACAATACCTTCTGATTTCGCTTTTAAGGTAAGTAAAATTCAAAATGTTCTATCTCTTATGTAATTTTTACTTTCTTTGGTTCATTTTTTATCATTCTTTTTATCAATATTTTTTATTCTTTTTGTTTAAAATAAAAATTAGCCTGGTAAATTCTGCAGGGCTGATTGTGCTCCGGAAAAAATCCGGATTTCCGGATTTTTCGCTAACAGTGATCCGGAAGTTTCCGGAGATCGAAGGTCCAGACGTTTCAAAAAATCATTGATCACAGAAGTTTCCGGAAATCAAATTTTCAAAGGTGGAACTTAAAAACACAGTTTATTTTGTTTGTAAGGGAGAGCCAGATACATTTTTTATCAGTAAATAGTTATAATCATAAACTCAAGAAGGAAAGACATATTTATAAATTTTAATTACTTCTCCTAGAAAAACCTAGTTTAATTTTTTTTCTAATTTGCCAATTTAAACTTCTTTTTTTTTTGAATTCGGGAAATTTTCCGGAATTTTGACTTGGGCTCACAATCACCCCTGATTCTGTAAAAATATACTAAGAGGTAAGCAAAAAGGAAATTGAAAGTGTTATATTTTAAAATTTGTCATAATAATTTTTTTTTTAAATCAAGAAACTTTTTTTAAATAATTGTTTCCTTTAATATATGATTTATGTGATGATTATGATTTATCTTACATCATTATTCGATGATATTTTTTCTTAATATTTGACATTATGAATAAAAAAAAGAAATCGAAGTTTTTGAAAGAAATATTTCAAGGTATATATAAAATATGATCTTAATTTTCACTGAAATTTACTTCATTACCTGCAAAAGTCATGGAATTTTTTTTTTCTTTTGAAATTCAGTGGAAACCCTGATTTATTATTGTTTCACTAATAAGTTTTCTAGTCCCCTAATAAATAAGGCCATTGTAGATATATTATACAATAACATAAATAGGCATGAAATACTTACTGAAATCCATAATTTTTCATGTTTTATCATATGCCTCTGCTACTTATTTGTGTATGATTTTTCAAATTTTTGTTGTATTTTTAAAAATGTTTAAAAATAACCACATTGTCAAAAATTTTATTTCATAAACTTAATATATTATGTAAGCATAATAAGTTTATAAGTAAGTACTGGTTCATAGGTTACTAATTAATAAGTTTACTGCTTTTAAAATAATTACCTCAACTATTTTTCAAATGTATTCTTATATTTTTTTCTCTCGTTGGCAATCTCATGCCTAGCATTTTGCACAAGCATAAAAATAAATTTTGATTAGGTTTTACCAATTGTGCTAGCAAGAATTTGCAGATGTCTTTTCCAAAACAGTCCATTGTTTGTGTTTGTTTGATTGTGTGAAGTGTTTTTTTTTAAATGTTTTATAATTTATTGAATTGCAGTTAAGTATAAAAAAAATTAATAGTCTAATATTTTTCAATGTGAATGCCATTTTACAAATATTCCAATTATTTTTAGATTTAATGTCTAGAAATTTAATGCAATTTTTTCCTCCGACAAGCATGTAAGTTGCGTGCACATATATTTTCTTAAAGATGCAATGATGAGGTGTTATTATGACAAAATAATTAATATTTGTATTAAAATTGATTGCTCTTTAATATAACAGGGTTCATAGTGTTTTTAAAAAGTGCTTAAAGGTGCATATTTTTGATTTTCATTTTTTAAAAGCCCTTAAAAGTGCTTATTTCATTGGGTGTTTTTAAAAGTGCTTAATTTATCCTTTACCTTGTTGATTTTCGCCACATATTATACAAAAAGACACTGTTCATATTGTTCTATTCGACATTTTCGCAATTAATTCAATCCCAATCTATTTCTGCGTACCGTCGGTCCTTAGCATATGAAAACGCCATTCGTTTTATGATTCAAAATTTCATGGTTTTTGACAATGGTCAAAAACTATGCCAAAAGTTTTTTTTTTTTTTGACCTGATGGTTAAATTTGTGTAAAACCGTCAATTGTCAAAAACTTGCCAACCCTGCCTAATTATATTTTTTTATAAGTGCTTTAAAATATTTTTGAGTGCTTGAAAAGTGCTTAAAAGGTACTTATTTTTTGTTGAAAAATTTGGCTACGCAGTGTTTCCCACGTAAAATTATAAAAATAATTTTTCCCTCTTTTTTTTTACATTTAGATTGAAGAAAACATGCATAATACTCTTAAAAAAGGAATGAAGTTGGAAGTTGTTGATAAAAATTTGATATCTGCTGTTAGGTCTGCTGAAGTGACCGAAGTGGTGGGTGGAAGATTACATGTTAAATATACAGAAAGTGATAATCTTGATGAAGGATTTTGGTGCCATGAACGATCTCCTTTAATACATCCTGTTGGCTGGGCCCAAATCATTGGTCATGACTTGAAAGCTCGACCAGGTCAGTAATTGTTTCCTTCATTTGGCATTTTTGGTAAAATTCTTTGATTAAAAAATAGTACTTTATTCTAATACTATAAAACTGGAAAAAATAGCTAATTACGGTAATCTATCCTTAAATTGTAAATAAATTATTTTTTCTTGAGTTATCTCTACTCTCTAATGAATAATATTACTGAATTATTATAAAGTTTTATGTAAAACAAATATAAATAAATAATTATTACAAATTGAATATTTAAGTTGAAGAAAAATTTTAGGAATCTAGTCTTTGGAACCAAATTTAAATGCACTGCTCAAAACAATGAGTAGATATTGAGGTTGTGGGTTGATCTTGCACCTGGAAAATTGTTTGAATGATTGATACATTATTGACAGTCATAGTAGGCTATATAAGATAAGAATGACATTTGTTTGGCAGGAAAAAAAATTTGTTTTATTGAGCAGAGTACAAAAGGAAAAAAACACAATTTGTGCATCTGAGGAAAACAAATAAAAAAAAGTTTTTTCTTATAAAAGAAAATCGTTTTTAGTAGGGGTATGGTTTCCCCGGACTGTCAGCAACATTGAACACCTTAGAGGCATCGAGTCAATGAGGGGCTTAGGTATTCTGTCCCACTCTTCCAGAAGAGCTCTTTCCAGTTCTTAGAGAGTTTTTGGGTGTGGTAGGCTTCGAGCAATTCGTCTTCCTAGAATGTCCCAAACATGCTCGATTGAGACCATGTCTGGAGAACACACTGGCCAATCCATTCGTATGATTCTGTCCTTCGAAAGGAAATCATTCACCAAGTTAGCACGATGTGGCCTGCTATTGTCATCCATTAGCATGAAGTCATCTCCAATTGCTGCAGCGTAAGGGACTACAATAGGTCTCAGGATCTCATCCCTATTTCAACGAGCGGTCAGAGCTCCATTTCAAATGGTGTGGACATTGGTGCATCCATCAATGGCTATGCCAGCACAGACCATTACTCCCCCACAGCCAAATATTACACTTTCATGAAGAATGCAGGATTGTTTCTAGTGGGTTCTTTCTATCAGGATGAACAGGAAAACGGGACTCATCAGAGAAAAGAATATTACGCTATTTATTTCTCCTGCTGTTAATATTCTCTGTTGGCCCACTCCCTGCGGACGTGATGGTGCCTTGCTGTTAACATGACACACACCATTGGTCGTCGAGCATACAGCATTCGTGAAGGTGTTTCGGACAGTTTTAGTCACAGCTGTGGTGTCAGTAGCCAAACGATGGTGTTGTTGAAGATGAGTGGCATTCATATTTCGGTGTCTTCATTAATAACGTTGGCATTAAATAACAATCTTCTTTGGGCATTGTTGCATGTTTAGGATCTTGGCCTGTTCTTCGGCATGCATTTCCTGTCTCAAAAAATGGTTTCAGTTCCTGGAAATCACACTTTGTGAAACTCCAATGGCTTCTATTACTTTGGCTTGTGTTGGGCCCCCCTCTAACCAGAACAACTTTTTAAGCTTCTGATTCGGTTAAATGACTTCTTTGAAACATCACACTCATCAAAACAACACACTTACTGAATGCCGATCATTCTTTTCTGCTTTGCCTTAAGTTTAAAACCAGATCAAATTTGCTGCCTCTAAAGCGTTAATTTCGACGTCAAACTCTAAATTTGCATACTGCAAAGATTGAAAAATTTGCATTTGTGACTATCTTCTTCCTTTTATGAAGAAAAAAAAAATGCTCGTACCGTTATTTTATGCAAGACTTACAATATCTTTTAATTGTTTTGAGCAGTGTATAATAATAAAAGCAATATTAATTTTGAAATCTTTTAATTAAGGATAACTATTAATGTCTATGTAACAATCTGTTTACCATCAAAAAATTAATTATTCTACAGCAATCATGGTAATTGGAGAGCAGAGTTCTTTTATATAAACAATTTAATATAATGTGTGAGCTTCTAAGCTGAAATTTTATGTTTTATTTTATTTATTTATTGTAATGCAAATTACTATTCTGTTATTATTATTTAGATTTCATATTTATTTTCAGAATATGCCCGAAAATCACTAAAGAAAACCTTGTATCGCACTTTTAAACCTGACGATGCTACCTGGGATATGTTTCTCCCGGTAATATAAATTCTTAATGTGCATATTCACATTGTACATTGTGTCCGGACATTGTTTAATTGCCTTCTTTAATTCTATTAGGTGTACAATCCATCCAAAAAGTTATACTTCAAAAAGGGAATGAAATTAGAAGCCATTGATCCATTAAATCTTTCTACCATTTGTGTGGCAACAGTTACTAAAGTTTTGAGGAACAACTATTTGATGATTGGTATTGATGGAATGATGGCTGCTAATGGATCTGACTGTTTTTGTTATCATGCATCTTCACCTAGTATTTTTCCTGTTGGATTCTGTGAGTCGAATGAAATAGAACTTACTCCTCCAAGAGGTAAATTGTTCTAGAAAAAGCATTTATTTCAAAATGGAAACGCTTATTTTGATTTAAATAATTTAAAAAGAAATTTTTTTGTTTTGTCTTATTGATAGTGAATTCTGGGTTGAATGACCATCTTAAATGTAAAGGTTGAGAGTATTATGTAAAAATCTTGATAATGATTGTTATTTATGTATAAGAAGAAAAAGCATTCCGCATTCTGAAAGTCATAGTAATGATACATAAGAATATTTATTAGATCATTCTATGGTATAAATATTTTAAAAGGGAAAGTAATTATACGTAATTTAATAAGATTGTTCATTGGTACCAATAAAAGTTAGCAACTAGTCTATTATTTTGACTTACCCTCCAAATGCCTGACGAAGTCTGACAAGGTCCATAAGGAGATCGAGGACCAGAAGGGGGGTGAATATATGTCCTCTCTGGAAAGTCCCAAACAGTCTAGGATGTGTTCGAAAGAAGCCTGCTCAGTTTGACATTTGGAGCAGACCTTGAAAATTCTCCTACCTTCGAAAAACAGCAGACTTTTTGTGTGACTGCTTGCTAATCTGTCTTGCTGAATTGCTTATACCTCCTGATGGTGTTCCTGCTTTGTCGGGGCGGTGAGGCTTGCTTGTACCAATGACCCCGAGGGCTATGCCGGTGGTAACTTGCTACCGGTAGGGTCTCCCAAGCCGAACAGGCCGAAGGGTAAATGCCAGATGAAAAAGAACACCAACACGAGCCAAGACAGACTTCTACCTATTTGGTGCTCAGATTCCCGGATCAACAGAAGCTGCATCTCACATCCTCCTTATGACTTTGTTGATTATTGTATTATAAATCTAGGAGGGACCACAAAATGCATGAATTGAGTGCTTTGCATCCCTACCAATAGTTTAGTAGTTTCACACCCTCTAATTTTCTCTATTTTGCATTGCTTTAGCTCCTTTTTTGTTAAATTTAATGCTTAACGTCCTATTTCTTAAATCTACTGTGTGAATTTAAAATGAGACTCACCCTGTTGGTTTAAGAAATATGATGTGAGTACAAGAAAATTTGTGAATCAGTGTTGCTGGAGAACCTTGTAGTGACAAGTTTTTGAGAGAGACTCGAAATCTCAGTTCAATGCTATTAAAAGCAGGAGAATTAATGTGGAGAGCGGTTAATTAGTGAAGGTGAAAAAATTTAAGCTAGTTAGCTTATAATAAAATGTATTTTAACCTTTTTGATGAGGCGCTAAGCATATTTATTCCTTTTAGTCTTTCTTCTGTTACACCTATTGTACTGACGGTAAACAAAAGGTTGAACAAAATATGAAGAAATTAAAAACAATATCTGACATAAATCAGCAAAGACATATAAACATATGTATGATGTAGGAGTTTTTGCTGTTTTTTACAATATTGTTAAAGAGAATTCAGTTGAGTACTGCACAAGGGTTATAAATTTTGGTATAACAATAAACTCTTTTATAACAGTAAATGAAAAACTTATCCAGAACTTAGAAATTTAACTACTTAATTGAATAAACACATCTGAATTGTATCTATTCATTTTTAATATCTCTCTACAATGTTATACTCTACAACAGGGGTGTCAAACTCAAAGGCTAACCTGGGCCAAATAAACAATGCTCAACTTTAGGTGAGCCGCTAAAAAAAAAAAAAAAAAAAAAAAACTATGTTCATAGAAACAAATATTTTTATTTTGAATAGTAACATTGTAGTAAACCTATATAAAGTTAAATTATTGTTTACGTTCTGATACTTGACATCTCTTCTCTGCTAGTACTATCTTTTCTATTTCGGGAAAAATTTCATTGGCCGAGACTACTTTCAAAATTGACCCAACGTGAGCGTTATTAATACGGTTTCGTACAGGAGATTTATTTCCATTCATAACAGAAAATAATTGCGTTCATTGATAAGTACTTCCAAACATGGAAATAATTTCCTATGCGAGATTTCGCGTATTTTCAAACCTAGCCGGTAAATATTCGTAAAATTCAGATACGCCCACTTCAATTAATTTTGCTTCAAATTTGAGTCGCACTGACTCTCAATCACTTCCATTTGGGTCCACTTAACTGGGTACTGAGTCAATATTTATTGAAAAAATCGAAGAAAACAAAACAAAATTTGTGTTCCAAAGAATTATAATCTTTAAACCTTGTTTCAAATTCTGTTCTAATATTTGAATTTTTTTTTCTGCGTATTTTTTATAAAATGCAGTATCATCTAAACTAGATTTGTTCTTGTTGCGCATTGGGAAGTGTGTTAAATCTTCATTTTTCAGTTGCCTTTCCCAAAAAAATAGTTTACATTTGAATACATTAATTATGTCAAACATGTTTGTTATGATCTGATCCTTGCCTTGTAACAATAAATTTAAATTGGATAAGTGTTTGGGTACATGAACCATAAAAGATAAATCTTGCAACCATCGGAGAACAAGCTTGTACCTTGATTTTTAGTTTGTAAAAACTTACATATTTCTTCCTTCGTATCCCAGAATTGTTTGAGAACCTTGGAGCAAGATAACCAACGCACCTCGCTATAGTAGGATGAACCTGAACTCTCTAACTGATAGCTTAGTGTGAAGCTGACTCCATTTCAGCCAATTAGAATTTTACATTTTTGCACGTACAATTTAAAATGATCCGTATAGTTTATAAATAAAGTATATTATTATTTTATATGCTGGTTTCGTTTCTAATTTCCATTTTATTTTGACTTTGTTACGGATATATTGACTGGGCCACAAAAATGTTCATCTCAGGCCGCGAGTTTGACATCCCTGCTCTACAATGTTGATGCTGATAAAGCAAAATAATTATTACTGACAAAAAAAAAAAGAGAAGATGCCTACTTCCCAATGATGCTATTCCTTACTGTAACACTGACATTCAAACCTGCAAAGTCTATTAAGCAGGAAATAAAAGAAATGTTCCCTTCTTTGTTGTAGGTATAGGGCCAATTTAGTAGCCATTTTCTTTCTTTCACTTTTTTAACTGTAACCATTTTTTAAAAAAATTTTTAATTTTAACCCTATTAATATTAATAATGTAAGGCATTTATTATAATGTATTAATATTGTAAGGTATTATTTTAATAATGTAAGGTATACTTTTAAAGCATTTTTCAGAATATACTTAACATTACAAGGTTCATTTCTAAAATCAAGAAAAATTTTCAGAAACAAGCGTGAACTAGTATAGTGTTTTTCAGAATATTATGAAATATTCATAACAATTCCATTTGTATTAAAAATTATTATCACCAATATGCATTTTTGACAACAAAAGTGGCGATTGGGGGGCAACTAGCAGCTTATTTTTTAATTGCCATTTGTTATATTTTGCCCATTTCCTCTATAAAATATAGTCATTTTTTAAAAGTGACCTTAAAAGAATAAGCATTGAGTAAGGAAAAATAATTAGTAAAGAATAGAAAATATGTTAAGAAACTTAATTACAAATATTAGAATTGATTGTAATATTCATACCATTGGCTTGTCATATAAAAGCACATGCTGTAAGAATACAAAATATGATCACAATTTAAGATTCCCAAGTATTCTCTATTGTTTTTTTTTCTTTCTTTTTTCGAAAAGCTGTAAATATTTATTTATATTTAAAATGTACAAGGAAAACATTTTTCTGTTCTAAATCATATTATTAAAGAATCAAAAATTCATGTAAGTTCTCTAATTGTTAGAATATTGGTGTACTTTATGTTGTATTATTTTTAATTTTATTTAGGGTACAAAGGAGAATTTATATGGTCTGAGTATTTGAAGAAAACTAAATCAGATGCTGCTCCAGTTGAACTCTTTCATAGAGTATGTTAAGTTAAATCCCTTTAAATGTTGCTTTGTTTAATATCATTTCCTTTAATTTCTTATGCCTACTAATGTATGTTAACAGCCTTTGCCTAATCATGGTTTCAAAGCTGGAATGTATTTGGAAGCTGTTGATCTCATGGAACCTCGATTGATATGTGTTGCTTATGTGACACAGGTTGTAGGTCGTCTTCTAAGGGTTCATTTTGAAGGTTGGGAAGATGACTATGACCAATGGTGTGACTGTGAGAGCCCAGACTTGTTTCCCATTGGTTGGTGTGAAATTTTAAACTACAAGCTTGAACCCCCTCGGACGGATGGTAAGTTGATTTGTGGATTATTCTGTAAAAAAGTTGCTCGAGTATTAAAAAAAAATATTCCTTCTCTAATTTGGGAATAAAATTTTTCTAATTTTTAAAATTTATTTGTAAAAATGAGTTTTGTGAAAAATACAACAATAATTTATTCAATGTAATTCAATTTCTAAAGATTTAATATTGTAAAAACGAGTCAAATTTTTGACTAACTTACTAGAAGAAAGTCAGGAATTAAAAATATATCATTATTAAAACATTTACTTGTATAAAATTTTATGAATGATTTTATTAGAATTCATTTTATGCAGACAAAAACTATTTTAGTTTCACTAACTTGCTGGATATATATTCATAATTTAAATAGCAATTCTCCATTTATTTATCCATAAATACATTTTAAAGAGCATCATTATTGATCATCTTGTTTGTTTTTATTTTCATTTCTTATTTTTTTTACCCAAAACAAAAAAAAATTGAATTAAATGTTATTGTTGTCAGCATGAACTGTGTAGCTTCATATAGAATGTATACTATGTTTATTATCTTTAATTCTAAACATATGAAAATCTTTAAATGTTACCGACATATTGATTGAAATAAATAAAATAATTATGTGAATATGTTTAAACTTAATATGTTGTACTCTTAAAATTAAATAGGTGATATTTAAATTGCTTAAATAAACTACTTAAATTATACTGTCCGTTTCTCCATTCCACAAATTTCTTTTAGGTACTGAAGAAAAAAAGAAAAAGAAGAAGAAAACTTTGACAAAAAAGAGTAAGCATATTTCAATGTTTAAATAGCATATGTATTCATTTATAACATAAAATTGACATAAAGAAAACAATCATGTGTTTTGTCACATTATATCATCCTTAAAAAAATAGATCTTTTGATATGTAACATTATGGTTGAAAAGTCTTGTCTTGAAAGATTTTCGTATAAATTTTTTTCTGCATTTTTTTTCTTCCAAAAAATGAAGGAACCTAATCCTTTGCTGCATGTTTGCTAGGAATTTAATTAAAAGTTTTCTTTGTTTTGCATATTTCAGAAAATTTCTTAAAATTATGCAAGTTCCTCACCAAAATGAATTTTTTTATTCAGATTATTTTTCTTTCCAAGAATTTTAATAAGTAATAATACTACTGTGGGCCTCTTTCAACTTATAAGTTTCAAACTCCTTCTTTAAATTTGTACTGAAGCTTCTTAATCAATTCAAGAATATTAATTTTTGTTAATGTCTTTCAAGAATAATTTATGACTTCCAAAAAGTTACTATTTAAAAATAGAGGAAGTAAAATGAAATAAATTTATGTGAAATCTAATTAATATCTATTGCAAATAGAAAATATTTCAGGCATGTCAAATTTGTAATTCATTGATATTTACATGATTTTGTGTAATATTTTTCTTTGTACAGATTAAAAAATTATATGGGGAATATTTTATTCAGGGTGTCACTTAAATATTAGTACCAGGGATGAGATTCTTCCGCGGATTCGCGAATTTCCGCTTTTTTTTCAGATTTTTCCGGCTAATTTCCGCTGAAATTTTTTTTTGCACAAGTTAAAATATTTTATGAGGAATTTAATTTTCTTTGGAGCGAAATTATTGAAGTTCTTATTCCTCCCTCTGAAGTTTCTCTAAAAATCATTTCCTTGGGATAAAACTGGTTGGCCTTTATACAGGGATGAGATTTTTTTTTGTCTCTCGAATTTCAGCCTTTTTATCAAACACTCTAATTCTCTAAAAGTTTCTCTTTTTTTTTTATAAATATCCCGCTTATTTAAAAAAATTCAGTCGAAGTAAAATAGTCGTTGAAGTTATTTACAATTTTCAAAGATAAACAGAAAATTCAAACTACGTCCTAGCTGCTAACCCTTCCGCATTTTTACTTATATTAGCTTTTTATCCGTCGGCAGGATAGCTCGTATTTTCGTAATTCAGACGTCGCTGCTTCTTGTATTCTGGCTTGAAAACAAACAAAAAAAGAGGGAAAAAATAGAGATGGATTTGCGGTGAAAATATTTATTTGCTCATTCAGTTAATCTCGTAAATTTTTATTTATTATGTCTAAACAAAAACAATACAAACAAGCCTTTTAGAAATCTCAAGTCCAGACTCTGCAAATATCTCGATTTTTATTCACGCAATTTTAATATCAATCATCGATTTTCACATTTACCTGATTTAAAAGTTGCGCATTGCGATTCTTATTTACGCTATTTAAATACCGTACATTATGATTCTTATTTACAAGATTTAAAAATCCAATATCGTGTTTTGTATTTATGCATTTTTAAAATCGCGATTTTATTATCAAACATCGATTTTCGTATTTGCCTGATTTAACAGTTGAACGTTGCGATTCTAATTCAGGTGATTTAAATATTGTACATTGCGATTCTTATTTACGAGATTTAAAAAACCAACGTCGTGATTTTTATTTACGAGCTTTTAAAACCCAATGTAGCAATTCGTATTCATGCGAGCTTTAAATCCAATGTCGTGATTCGTTTTTGCGGTTGTAATATCACGCGATTTAAAAATTATGTATCGTGATCTAAAAATTATGCATCGTGATTTGTATTTTCGCATTTTTTAAATTCGATGTGGAGTTTCATATTTACGTGATTTAAAAGCCTCATATCGGGATTTATAATCACATGGTTTACAAGTTTAAAAATCACACTTTTTTGGTCAAATTTTTGTTTATATATATATATATATATATATATATATATATATATATATATATATATATATATATATATATATATATATATATATAAACAAATATTTATATATATATATATATATATATCTTGGATTTCCTCTTTTTTACTTTCTGACTACTCTCATCCCTGTAGTACAAACTTTAAAGGAAGGTAGGGATTTTAAGGATTGAGAATTAGTCAACAACTAATATCCAGAAATGTTGAGGTATGATGCTAGAGGTGCTTCCCTGTGGTGAACTTTCTGTTTGTGTGCCTGTGCATTGGTGCATTTATTTATCTAAATTACCTTAAGTTTACGTTTCCTAATTGTCAAGAAATTGCATTCAAATAATCTCAGAAACAGCTGTTTCATCTTAATTTACGATATCAATCAAATCATCAAATAAGGATATCATTCTTAATTTAATGATTTGATTAATATTGTAATTTAATCATAAACTCTCAAGTTAGTTGCCAAAATAATTATTGTCGTTGAAAATCAAGAAGATAGTAGTATTTCAATAGTAATCCATCACTGGTACAAAAAAAAATATTGGTAATTGTTTTTTGGTGTTCCAAGTCAGATATTATTGGTGTCAGGACCGAGGGGCAGCTCTTGGTTTCTAACCTTGTGTTACCAATAATCAATACTGTTCTTAGCTTCTGTCACATAGAAGTTCATCATTATTGTTTCGCTAGTTACTTGATACCTTTTCTATATTTTTCTCCGTAATGCATTTCTTAATTTTTTTCTTAATCTATTGTAGAGAGGAGAAAATTTCGATCTAAAAAAAGTGCTGATGACTCTCCACCTATGCCTAAGTTAAAACAGCTTGAAACTCCTCCTGAAATTGTAAAAAGTAAGTTTTTATATGGTCAAAAATAATATCCTACAATGACCTAACTGTTTGAAATAGCATTTATACTACACCAAAGGTAAATTGGGATAAAATCGGTGAAATTTTTTCAAGCACTGACATAAGCATAAAGAAAAGCAGTTAAATGCTCTTTCATTACTCTTTATTTTTAAGTTAATTTTGTTGATGTTAAATTCTTTCAGTAACTTATGTTTTTTTTTTTTAAACCTTTATTAAGGACCTTCAAGAAGTGCAAGACCCTTAATTAATCTGGAAGAATATACTTCAGAATCTGATGAGTAGTTTGTAGCTTCCAAGGTTGAAAAGGTAACATTTAAATATTTTTTGACATCTTTCTTCTTAATTCTTTGAGTTATAATACTCGTTACTTAATACTCGTTTTCTTGATATTTTTATCTTAAACATTTTAGTAAATATTTTTACTCTTTCATGGACATTTATTAAGGTAAAGTGTTAAATGCCCTAAATTCCACATAGATCGAAGCTAGAAAAAATTTTAATATAAAAATATTTTATAAATTTCAAAACATGGGCGAAGCTTACTTAAATTTTTGTTAAAGAAACATACAACTATGAGCTACACTGGTTTGTTTGTTACCCTGTTCAATAGAACATTTGAAATAGGTTAGACACAATTGTTCCAAATGAAATATGATACAAGATGTGACTCTAAAAGAACTTAAATATCTTTTGTTTTCTTTCATAAATTTCAATATATTGTTAATCAAAGCAGTGCTACAAATTATTTTAGAAACAGTTTTGTGGTTTTCTGTTAGTTGAGACTAAGGGGAGGAACTGTCTCAAATTGGTTTCTTTTGAGCCCTGTGGCGGAATTTTTTTAGGCTTTCTGCAACAAAACTCTCTATCACTAATCTCTTTCTACAAGATACTTTCAATAATAACAAAGATGTATGTTATTAATTTAAAATAACAAAACTCTGTTTACAAAGACATATATATATATATAAATTTCTTTAATTGAATGCGTAATATTTTTTTGTATTGTAATTTTATGGGTGATAATCTCGTATTTAGCTGGGGGGGAGTCCCTTCCCTATTTCCTTCATCGTATTTTGTGAGTCATCATCACATTAAAAATATTAGTAATTAACATTAATTATCGAAAAACAGATGAAATTACGTGTATCAGACTCTTCATATAGTGGTTACTCAAATGCCTGTTTCTTTTCAAGGCTTGATTGTTGTAATCAATAATATTGTATAAACAATATCAGATTTTAAAAATTGAAAATCAGAAGCAATAACTGCCAAAAAAATCAATAGAATCATTGCCTTGGAAAGTAAATACACAAATGGGCGTTTTGAATTTACCATATCGTCTTTGAAATATATCGCGATATTTAAAAATATTATCTTGCTAGTAAAAAAAATCCTGTTGATGTGGAACTTTTAAAAATGAGCCTAAATTAGACTGTCATTATCAGCAAGATGAAGTCAGTCTTAAAAGGAGTTAGAGATAATTGAAAAAAAAAAAGTTTGTTGCATTAATCTGACTTTATACCATTTTCTATGTTTGTCCAAGAGTCTAGCTACACTATTGCCTAGCACTTTCCAACTATATAATTATATTTAGTTTATTAAATTTATAAATATATCATACTATATTAAAACTTTTTTTTACAGTGCTTTATAATGTTGCATCTTCTCATGTTCAGCTGAATATCTCATTTATGTTTAAGCATCTTCAATTGTAAATATGTGTTTTACTGTACATTTTAATAAATTATGAAAAACTTTTTTAAGATGTAAATAAGAAAAGTTTTAAATAAAATGTATATTGTTGTAAGTTTCTGTTCAATGCATGCAGTCAAAATGTATGAAATATATTTGAATTGCTCACGGCAATCCAACTAGCCCAATGTACACTAACTTTACAGAATGACATAAACTTAATATTTTCAAGACTTCTATTATCAATAAATTTTTTTTATGCAAGATGAAAAATCAATCCCAGAAAATTGGGGCGCTTTGCCTTTTGTTGGATGTTCCACTTTGAAAACCTCAGACGTTGTGAACCTTTTCTAATTACTATTGGATTAAAATGTAAAGAGTCTGAGTTTTTAATGAAAAGGAAATATAAAGTTAGGACATTTTATTTGAGTTACCTTTTAGGCAGTTTTATGGCATATTATGAGTTTTGTAATATGCAAAAAAAAGCTGTAAATAAAAATTAGTATTTTATGTAATAATTAAAATTAAGATAAGTTCAAAAAATTATTTTATTTATGTTTTCTTCTAAGCTAAATTTAAATTAAAAATTACATTTCTTGCCATTATTTAAAACTCTGATCTGTGAAAGAGGGGGGGGGAGACAATAGATCTTGCCAAAATTTCAGTTCCATTTAGTAAATAATTATGTCCAACAAGAACTCTCTCTGTCAAGAAAAGTGGTATTAAAATACTAGTTCGTATTCATAAGAATTCAACTCATCACTCCAGTGTGTGATAGAAAAAAGTGGGTTATTTTTTTTATTTTATCCAAATGCTGAATGCCTTATGTTCACTCCTTTCTATGCATTTACACATCCCCTGCCATGGTCTAACACCTTACCCAGTTTTTCAGTACTATCCCTTAACCACGGTCATGGCAGGAATGCCAGGTAGTTTGAACCTGGTCAGTGTCTGAACTAGAACCCTCTCTTTCTATGTTTCTTCTACCAAACAGGGTATTTTCAGCCACAACAGATTTAAATTACACCTTGCTACTTATATGCGTCTGTTATGTTGTCGGCTGTCAGAATGAACTTGCAAACCCTAGTTCTCCAAGAGCGGTGTGAGTGATTCCTTAACCGACCAGGCCACCAGAGTGCTTTTTTACAGTCTTCCTTTTTTTTATGAATTAATTTTTTTTATTAAAAAAGATACAAAATGAAGTTTATATACAACAAAATTTATTTTTAATACAGAGAAACATTGAAAGTTTATCTTAAACTTCTAACATAGAAATGTATTTTTACATCAAACTTTCAATAGTTTTTGTTAATGAAAATACAATCATAAAACTACTGAAACTCTCTTTGGAGAAATGATAAAATCAATGAACTTTAAAATTTGCCATCAACTTAAACTTCATCTCATGGCATGAAAAAATTCTTAAAATATATTGTAAATATCTATAATACAAATTTCTAAAACTTTCAACATTCATATAACAAGCATAACTTCAGAAAAAATATATCTTTATTATGAATATAGAGTGCACAAAAAAAAAAAACAACCACCTTGAAAAACTCATTCCTTGAAAAACATTCTAGAACACAATCTTAATGGCTTGGGTGAGTGATGACAAATATGCTTATTAATTAGTGCAGACAATATTTTAAGTTACAAATCAGTAGTTTGGTTGGGAGAGCACTCCAAAGTTTGGACTCCTTAATATTAATTTTACTTTTAGCATATTTCGCTATATCTTGAGAAATTTTTAAGCAATTTTTACATACAATTATAAAACTCATTTATCCAAAGATAATTACACTCAAAAATTAACTTTTGGTAAATATTTATTATTTTGTTTAAGAATGGTAAAAAAAAAAAATTGAATTGTAAGGTACAAAATCATTTTAAAGCATACAATTTTGTATGAAAAAATAAAAATATTGAGCCAAATCAGTCTTGGTTCCTGGGAAATTCAATTTCTCAGCAACTATTTGATCGATTTTACATTTTGTATATTCTTTAAAATGCTGCAAAATATTGATAAACATTTACAAAAAGAAATTTTTTTCATTAAATTATCTTTAGATAAATGAATTTTATAGTTGTGTGTAAAAAAAATTCAGTTCGCTTCAAAGGCTCTCAAGATATAGCGAAATACGTAAAAAGGTAAAATTAACATTAAGGGATCCAAACTTTGCAGCGCTCTCCTGACCTACCTACTAGAATCCTATTTCCCAGATTTCAGCTACCCCCTATATATTAGGGGTCAGAAATTTGAATTCGTCGGGGGGGAGGTTATCTTTATTCAGATAAAGTACTTTTTTTCTAATTTCTTAACTTAGATATTGTTCGCACTTATTAATTAGCATATTTGAGATTGAGTCCTAGAATGTGAAATCCAATCATTAGATAAAAAGTTATTCAGGGTGGTTAGTTTGGTTTTTTTGGCGCACTGTACACGAGTTTGATAATAGCTTAAAAACATCATCTAAAATACACTGACTAGGATTACAATGCTCTATTGTATTTGTATGCAATAAAATCAATTTTTTAGGAATCTAATCAGAAACTTTTATTTCAAAAGAAGGAAAAAATAAGCTTGAATATTCTTTGAAAAAAGCAATTAGCTATTATGTTGAAAAATTAAACACATTTAAACATGAATCTTATTCATATAAATATTTCAGAAGAAAAAAAAGTTTGTTTTTTTAAGCCTACATATCATGAAAGAAAGATTACACCACTATATAAGACCTTATATTAGTAAATCAGGTGAAAGAAAATTCTAACAAATAAGTTGTGTAGAAATATTTTTTGATCAGATCTCAGTTGTAGTTTATTCAATCATTATTTGTTACACTTTCACTTAGAATTCTGCACAATTGTACTCAATCATGCTTATATATATCAACCAGTTTGATTGCTAAACACTAACATTCTATGAATCTTAATAATGCTAGAAATAGAGTTTTGATTAAGTATTAAAATATTTAAATATTGTTCTATTTCGCATTCATTAACTATTACACAAATGCTTTCACACAATGGTATTTTGCAATGCAGATTTAGTCTCCAATTTACCATTGCAGTCAGTAATGGTGTTGATCACATATTCTTTTTCATGCATTGAAGTGAAATGAGATTTATAACGCTGCCTTATCTCTGAATCTGCTGGTCCCCAATCAGCATGAGGCTTGAATGCTTTTTTCCAATCCTAAAGAAAAATTCTTAAAAACATTAGACTGAATTTTTTTTAATATTTTTTCTTATTTTTTATTTAAAGGCTTTATATAATGCGTGCATCATGCGGCAATATTTTACGAAGGTATGTTTGTATTAATATAATTTGACATATCAATTTAAAACATACATTTTTAGCTTTTAGGAGCTTAGTTGTAAACATATAACCAAATAATAAATTAGAAATATAAAATATTTAATGTTATAATTGTGAATTTATGCATCTCTTTTTACTTATTATTTATATGTCTCTTTATTTGCTGCAAATTGCATTTACAATGAGATACAAATAAAAAATTAGGTATTAAGAATTAACTTATTTACAAATGTAAACAGTGCAATAAAAGATTTTTAATAAGATATACATACTACACATTTAAAACATTTTAATTTAAAAAAAGGTTTATTAAGAACGTTTCAGTATGCTCCTATCAAAATATATATATATTTTTTTATGGATAATGTTCTTTGAATAGAGTAATATAATTAAGAATAATTATTTTAATCATAAGTGTAAATATATTTAAATCTTACCTTTCTATGCTTAAAAAGCTGTATTCCTGCCCATATGGGTATTTGTAAAACTGATATAAGATATAGACACCATCCAATTCTGTCGCCCCAAAGCGGATAAGGTATGCCACCATATTCAATAAGTTTGTGTGTGCACATACTATAAATTACAATAAACTGAAAAAATAAGTAAGTTATTTCAGTTGCCTAAACACTTAATCTTAAGTAATGTTATGTAAAAGGTATATAATATATCTATATAGCATCTTATACTTTTATTTTCTATAACTGTAGCGCTGACTATAGATGCTATATTTAATAATACTTCATGAAGTTATTGTGATAATATCTCACACATATTAAAATAGTATTTATTTTTATAACTATTTAGTCTAAATTTTTTTTAATGCTTGGTAATAATATTTATAAATGTGATAATTGTCCCAAAATACACTTATTTAATGTACATTTCCAATCCTGCCCCAATTCTCACTAGCTGTGAACAGAATTTTTATTTTATTGTATATCAAAATTTACAATTTTATTGTATTTTTTGAAAATTTTGGTTAATCTGTCCCAAATCATGCATTTATTTTTTTACAAGGCTTAACTAGACTTTTCCCAATCCAAAAAAAAGTTTTGCAAAGGATGAAAATATTACGGGGACTGGAAAGTTATGTCATTTCCGTGCATTAAATGTTCGTTAGTCTTAAAAACCAATTCATTTTTTCCGATGAGTTAGATTAATTTTCGATCAGGCATTGAAAGGTTTTTGTTAACGAAGGTGAATACATTATTGATTAAAAATAAAATCTTGATAACAAATATCAAAACGACAAATCAGTTATGTACCGAAACGACATAACTTTTTGGTATTCCTAATAGATTTATTTATATAATTTCTAAATGGTTTATAAAGAAATTATTTTTTTAATTACATTTCCTATGGTAGTAAAATTATTCTTTTGAACACCAAAAATATCACTCCAAATTGCTCTAAAACTAGCTCATTTGAATTATTTTTATCACCCTTAATATTAAATAAAGGGTAGACTTAAAAAAATATTCCCTTTAGTTAATTAACCTACATATATTATTTTATTAAACATCAACTGCACACTATGTTTCATGGTTACCGTTGCAAGTTTGTTGTAACGGAAATTTCCACAGTTTTTTGTGAATGTTCATGTTTTATTTGAAAATAAATAATATTATCTTTTTTCATTAGCTGGTGGCTGGAAAATACAGAGTCCTGAAGTTTTATTTAATTTGAGTATATATTTCTTCTTCTTTGTAATTTAACTCCTTTATTTAAATACCATACATTTTCTAATTATGCTAATAGCATTAAAATAAATTTTTAAGAATTTGTAATCACAGTAACTCAACTAATCTTCAATAAGTAAACGAAATCCTTTGTTTTATGTAGGGTCATGGCTTACTATAAGCAAAGTCACTAAATAGTAGTTTACTATAAGGAATATTTCTAGATCGTTGCTTAGTTTATTTTGGCTTACTAGAAGCAATATCTCTATATCATGACTTACTCAGCTGTGGCTTACTATAAGCAGTAAGGGTTTACGACTGCTAATGTTCAACTCCTTAGCCTTGTAATTTTGAATCCAATCCAGAAGACAAAGGAACTCTTGGATCAAGTATTGGGAGAAATTTGCCTTTGTTGAGGACTTTTTGATGGAACTAACCAGTCAGTGGAGGCCAGATGCGGAATTCATATCGACCAACCATTGCTGGGATTCAAACCCGGCTCATCTCATTAGAAGGCGAACGCTCTATCTCCTGAGTCATCACGGCTTGATTTTCTGTGTTTGGCAAAAATCCTATTCTTCATGGCATGAAAGTATGGAATTCAGTGCTCCTCCCAGTTTTATTAGTTTTGTATTAAAAATTAAATATTTGTAGAAAAACATTTGATTTCCTTTTTTAGACAAAGTCCCCTTCTTACTTTTTTAGTCCCATTTTTCACTGTTTTGGTCCATTTCACTCTATTTGGTTAGAAAAACTTTTTGGAGCCCTGAGAACAGTATTTGATATGTCTACTGATCAAATTCTATGCATGTAAATTGTATACAGTTTTTGCAGACTTAAAATTAAATAGTTATATAAAGGTTTTAAAACTATTTGTTATTTATAATTCACAAATAACTAATTGTAAAAAGAAAAAGGAATGTATTCATCATGAATCATATTTAAGGGGTCACAGTACCCAAAAAATGACGAAAATACCAAATTTTTTTTTATTGCTTATAATAAAACTTCAAAGTATTTCAAATGTACAGAAAAAAAATTAATCTCTCTATCTACATTTTTAAAAAAGTTATGAATGATTTTTAATTGTTCTAGTACAGAAACTTGCTCAGCAGTCTGACTTTAAAGTGCTTTTTCGCAAAGATGATAATTTTGTGTCTTAATCTCAATTAAATCCCTAAGGAATTTTTTCTATTTAAGATAAAGCTTTGAAGTAAACTTTTTTATCTTGAGTATAATACACTTATTTAAACTGTGCATGGAATAAGCATTTTATGAGGTATTACAATTTTTACGGCATGTTATATATACCTAACAGGAATTTTTACCCTTTTTTTTCTACTTTTTTACAAAATAATCTATAAAAAATATTCTAATTGATATATCAACAAATGAATGCACAAAATTATTAAGATAAATATTGCAAGCAATATGAAAAAAACTTTTTTTGAAAATATGTTAAAATAAAAAAGCCTTAGGGATTTAAAAATTTAGAATTTTTTCAACTTTTTTTAAAATTTTAAAAAAATTAAACAGTTTAATTACTTTTTGAAGATAAATTATTGATTATAACTTAAATGAGCATGTAAAGCATCCTCAAAATTAATGATTATACCTTTATTTTAAAAAATTGTTGCAAAGGTACTGTGACCCCTTAATTTAAATATTATTTATAATTGTACTCACCAACAACACAAAGGGAGAGATGTATTTCCAACATATTCTCCAGTAAATCCCTGGCTTAAAACCTAACATAAAATGTAAATCTTCTGAAAATCTATCTGCACCTAAAAATGTTAAATATTTTTTAAATTCTTTATTTTCAGACAAATTTGTTTTTAGTGATGACAATTAACACACATTTTTGGGATGAATTTTCTGCTTAAAATTTGGCTTTGATTGTTGATTATCTATTATTGTTGATTAGCTAAGTATTAGCCAGACAAACTATATATTTGACACTAGAAAATATTGCATAAAAAGTACCATTTCTTGTTCCACCCCTCTTCATAGCTTTGACTTTGCTATTATTCCATATAATCCCCCATAAAACTACATAGTTTTATAAAAAATATATATAAAGTAAAACTGCTTATTCATTTATGTGTCTTTTTACATTTATATGTTGTTTCATGGCAGTTCCAGTTAATTCTATTAAAATTGTCCATTTACGCAATGGTTAAAACATAAATGATCAGTTATATGCAGTTCCCCCCCCCTCCCCTTAAAAAAACATGCATTAATGTTTGGCTCAAATCCAGAAAACTCTAGATAAAGTTCTGAAAAATAATTTTTCCCCTCTGAAATATTTTTACTTACATGTCTACCTATATGGAAAGTGCTGTTTACATTTATGTTATCAAAATGTGAATGAAAAGACAGGATTTTTTTTCCAGATGTTTTGTTTTAACTTTTAATTACTACTTCTAATGTTTTTAACAGTAGTGTTAAATTGTTATAAAAATTATTTTTTATGATAAATGACTAATTTTTTTTAATTTTCGGTTATATGTAGATTTACATCTGTCCCCTGTAAGATGTAAGAGTGATGTTTTTTACGTTTACACATTAACACATTGAGAACATAAGCAGGGGTGATTGTGCTTCGGAAAAAATCTGGATTTCCGGATTTTTCGCTAACCGCGATCTGAAAGTTCTCGAAATCCAAAGTCCAGAAGTTTCAAGAAATCATCGATCACATTTATATATAAAAATTCTTGTATATTTTATTCAAAAATATTAGAACTAGAATTCATACTTGGCATCTCTTTCATTTGTAAATATTTTTTCTGGTAGAATAATAAATGTGATTAGAGATAAAAGTAAACTTAATCACATAATTATTCATTTAAATTATGCTGCATATAATTCATTTAGAATATCATGTTTTGAAATTTTAAATGATTTAAATTTATAAAAATATAAATTTTTTGAAGGATTTTACTTAAGAAATTTTCCAGATTTTTGAGTTGGACCCACAATTACCCCTGCATAAGTCATCGATTACTGACTCTGAACTATCTGTTTAAGTTGCGTCAGTGACTGACAGCGATAAATATGATGTTGTTGTTGTTCATTTACGTCGCACTAGAGCTGCACAATGGGCTATTGGTCTGCGGTCTGAGAAACATCCCTGAGGATGATCCGAAGACATACCACCACAATTTTGATCCTCTGCAGAAGGGATGGCACCCCCGCTTCGGTAGCCCGACGACCCGCACGCGAAGTCGAGCACTTTACGGTAGAACAGTTTAACGAGGACCCATACCGCACGCACTCGGTCCCTACGCAGACTGATCCCAGTGGTCACCCACCCGCACACTGACCGCAGCCAGTGATGCTTGACTTCGGTGATCTGCTGGGAACTATGTCTTAACGATCAGTCCACTGTGGGACATTTACATTGTTTTAAGTAATTACTGAAAATTTATATAACTTAATATTTATTTATTACAAATCATAATTTTATTTATTTATATATGTTAGTAGTTCACTTCTCATTGCTTTACCACAATACAAGTGCTTCAAAGCAGCACTTGACCTTTCATTAGAAACACGCATGGCACTCAATGTTTTAAAATAAAGTATCAATAATGTGATTCATACTCACCATATATCCACATGAGAGCTATAATTTCACACATTGCTACACATATACCAGCAAAGCCTCCTCCATATGTATCCATCAAATTAAAAACATATTGGCCTCCCTGCAATATTTTACATATCAAACATTTTCATTTAGTATATTTCAAAAGATGTATTCACTGTTATGCTTAAATCAGTTACATAAATAAAATGTATCTTCTTATGTGACAGGATATTTTAAAATGTTTTTTAATAAAATATGCAATAATGCAAAATAAGTTTTACTTCTGTGTAATTAAATTTCTTATTATATTTATGAATTTTCATTCTTTAGTTTATTGTGTATCAATCTTAAACAATAAATGTCATTATCTATATAATATCTAAAATATTAGTTGAATAGAATTAAGGGATCAAAAAAACAAAACCTGAAAAGAATTATATTTGTAGATTAGCCGTTCCTATCAGATGAGACCTTTTTCGCATAATTAAAGTATTGCTTTGTGCATAAATTATCTTTAACTTGATAGATGTGTAGTCTTTATTTAAAAAAATAAATCCAAACTGTACATTAAAATATGTCTTTTTGAAATCAAAATAAGATTTATTTTAATAAATATTTGATATCTTAACCCTTTGGCGCAGAAATTTTACGAAACATAATTTTCATTATTTTGTATAAATTTAGGTCAAAATAAGGAAAAGTATATTTAGCATTTTAATAATTTATGTTTTTATAATATAATGAAACAGCAGTGTTTTTTTACTGTGTTAAAGGTAGAATCTTCCAAACACAACTCACTTCTGAATAATAATTTTTCAAATTTGCAGTTATTTAAAATTTTTTAATTTACAAAATAAATTATTGATAAATTTTTGAATATGAAAAGAAAAATTAGACTTTTTTATAATTAAAAAATACCAAAATATATTTTTGCTTTTAATTAGAGCGTTAGAAAACTAAATTTCTTTAATTTCCATCTGAATAAATGTAGAAGAACAAGTAATCGAAAAATTTTCTTTCTACAGTAATATCATTAAAACTAACTATGAAAATTTCATGGATTGAGATTAAAAAATGGCCTAACTTCTAAAATATGGTAAAAAGATAGAATCATGACACTAGAACAAAGGAAACCATAGCTTTGTATTTATATGAAAAAAAAAAAAAACAAGGAATAATATTACTTAAATGTAATTCTTCTGATTCGCTAATAATGTCTGAATCTTCTCTGATAACTTCTAAATGTCTGATTCACTAGATTTTTTCTCGCTTAAATATTTATTAAATTGCAACCTTCACTAGTAATACTATAACTTCCTTTTATGAGAAGGATTCTAAAAATATATATCAAGGGTGGTGTTTACAGTACACCCTGTATTTATAGTACTCTATTTCTCTGCCAATTCATTAAATAAGATGCTTTTAGCACGTTGAAAACGGCTCGCATTTTTAAGGAAATCCCTGTTGGGCCACACGCGTTGTTTAGAAGCGTTCGTATTGTGGTACAGCCATGGGAAGTACACAACTAAGAGATTGAAATAAATATAAATTTTAAATAAATTATAGTGATTACTCAAAACAATGTATTTTTTTAGATTTACATCATATTTTACACTATCAATCACTGATGACTTACATGGCCTAAATGGCCAGTGTCGGTCATCGATGACTGAAGTGACTTTCAATGTGTTCTTAAAACAGATCACTGATGTCATTAAATTGTCGAAAGAAGGTGTTTCTAAATTTACTAAAATGTTGCTATTAATTTTAATTTTGAAAGTATAAGAGTACTTGATTCATACCTCTGTAACGCATGGCAATCCCAAAATGAAGAGAATTATGCAAAAGAACAAATTAATGAGAGATTTTCGCTTTTGGAGAAGGGGAAATTCATCATATATGGCTGTAAAGAAGCTTTCCAAGTAGGAGAACTGTAAAATAAAACAATTTTGAATGTAAAGACATGCCTTATATTTACACCAATTTTATTTTCATTTTTAAAGACAGGTAATGAATTCAAAAAAAGCTGAGAGCTATATTAAAATTTTGTGTCAATAATTTCTTCACTATCTAATATCCACTCCAAGCAACAAACGCGAGTGTTAATTCACAAACTAAAATAAGAGCTATATAAACTTACATTTTAAATTTCTAAAAATAACAAATTTCTTACTAATAAAACATTATTTTTGGTTGTGTGTGTCCAGTTTATTTAGTGTTACGTATACAGTTACTTTAAAATCATAACTAAAAACTATTTAAAGCCAATTTATTAAAAAATATTTGAAAGGAAAATTTTTTTAATTTCATTTTAGAAAACTATGAAAGGGTGGTGACATCAGAACAAGCATTTTCATATTTTTCAATTGTTTCTTAAAAGATTAAGACAAAGTGGTTATTTTGGAACAAATTTTTTTTTCTTATTTACTTGACCGTGGCTTAATACTTTAAAGTTAAACATTAAATGTTTTTTTTTTTTTGTGTGTTATCTTAGTATTTGAATTTTTCCAAAAAGCGTTTTTCTTTTAGCCACATTTTCAAGTCGTCTGCGCTTAAAACCTTGACAAATCAACATATTGCCGTTAAGTTGTATTTTAAAAGATCACAGAGTTCTCTATGTTCATTGAGTTTTTCCTTTTTTTGCAAATTGGGGTCACCATTTATACAAATGTTAGTATATTTAAAAAAATATTAATGTAACATGGATAGTGGAAAAATTTTGCTTTTCCTTTCTTCTAGTTTAAAAATTGCAGCTAATGCTAGTTCAACCTTACACCTTTCGAAAAAAAAAAGGAGACTTCATTAAAAATAAGCTATATTGCAGCGATTTTTTTGTATACTTCGGAATAATTCAATTAACAGTTCACTAGAACAATAAATTTAAATGATAAATGACTTTTTTCAGAATTATGATTTATTTTACTTTCTATCTAAAAAAAAAAAATTTCTTCCCAGAATGCACTAGTTTATGCCGCCGATAGAATACCTACCCTAACATATTAATTGCTCTATCACTGCAAATTGATTTTTATAATTGCAAGTTTACTTTGCAGAAACCATATCTACTCTTATAAATTGACTATTCAATTAAACACAATATGCCAAATTATTTTAAAGTTTTAATAGGTTCTGGCCACTCTAAAAACAATACATGCTGTACTTACTTGACTATCTATAGCTAACAAGAATAGCATGAAGAAAAATGACACAGACCACAGTTGAGGTACGGGAAGCCTTGCTAATGCTTCTGGATAGGTGGTGAAGGCTAAGCCCTGTCCTGTGTAAACCATTACAACTCGTAAATTAGTGATGAATATTATAAATATCGTAATAATGATTAGTTGAAACATTCTCCAATTTTTAATAACCAATTCCAATTTTCCAAATTCTTCAATTTTAAGGACATTAATATATATTTGAAATCTTTAAATATGATTTAAATAACCTAAATTATGTTTTACAATACAATTTAATAAAGTAAAAAATATATTTTACTTTTTATGACAAAAAATTTATCTGAGTTCTTACAGTTGTGGGTTTTTATTTTGTAAAAGATCCGTTGAATACGCTCGAGTGACCATTAAAAATTCATAATTTTATCCAAATTGAAAATTTGGAGTTATTAAGAAGAGAAAAAAAAATAATTAGGTCTGTAGTTAAGGTACTGTACTTGTAAAGAACTGGGGGGTTCGATTCCCAGTGGTGGTTTGAAGCAAATCGATGGGTTCTAGCTTGTCTAGGAAATAAAACCGGTTGGAGTGCAGTGCTGACCAAATTACCTCCATCATGCCTCTGGTCATGAAATTTGAACTCTATGACCCTCTGGAACACAGTGGGTATTTGTGGGAGAAACTTTACTTTGAAAAAATAAAAATATATCTAATAAATAAAAATAAATTGCTGTTTGTCTCAAACAAATAAACATGGTTAATTGAACTTAAAATTTAAAAAAGCTATTAACATTAATGATACTCCTAATTAAAAAAAAAATTTAATTTTCTAATATTATTTCACCAAATGGTAGAAGGAAGAGATTATTACATAGGACTATAAGGAGCAAAATTGATATACTTATGTGGCAAAAACTTAGTTTGAATATTGTTTTTCATTCCTTATTTAAGTTTTAATGAATTTTCCTAGAAACCTTGATTGAATGAAGCGAACGTGGATTTTTTAATTTCACAACAGGAGCTTTTCTATTTACAATTGCATCTGAAAAATTTTTTTGAAAGAGCCATGATGACTCAGGAGCATTCGCGTTCTAATGAAGTGATCCGAGTTCGAATCCCAGCGATGGCGAATTCCGCACCCGGCTCGCACCGACCACAGTGCTGACGTAAAAATATCCTCAGTGGTAGACAGATCATGGGTTAGAGTCCCCTTGCCGTCAGGCTAACCGTGGGAGATTTCCCTCTTCATGTAATGCAAAAGCGAATTAGTTCCATCAAAAAGTCCTCCACGAAAGAAAAATTTGTCTCAATACTTGATCCAGGAGTTCTCTTGTCTTCTGGGTTGGGTTCAAACTTACACGGCTACGGAGTTGAACATTAGTAGTCGTAAACCTAAAATTGGGTCGGTTGTTCAACGACGGTTATAAAACATTTTTTTGAAAATATGCCCAGTTCTAGAAAATATATTTCCATGTGCTATAGTTAATTGTTCCCTTCTTTTATTTTTACCTTGAAGAAAAATTGGAAGATGCAGATTCACTTTCGTTTGAAGATACTCTTAATGCCTGCGGTTGTGTGCTTCTATATTGAAAGAGAGAAATATAGGTATTTAAAACGCTCTGAAAATATTAAGACGAGTGATTTTTTTTTCTTCATAAACTGTCTTTAAGCAAAGGGGGGAGGGGAGAAGAGGCATGTATTTGTCTATGCTCTAGAAAGAAGCTATCTCATTCAATAATTGTTATCAAATGTGAAAATCATATAGGAAAATACATTCACAGCAAACAAATTTATAAAAACATAGCACCCTCAATAACTTTTTATTCAATTCTCACGTACCAGTGTTCAATCTTAATGGTTGTAAGTTTAGACTCCTTAATATTAATCTTTCTTTTGCGTATGTCGCCATATCTCGAGAACTTTTTAAGCGAATTAAAGAATTCTTTTGCTCAAAGATAATTCCATGCAAAATGAAATTTTAATATACATTATTTTATTAAAAGTAATAAAAAAAATTAAATATCGTCTACATTAATAAATTAGCATATTTAAGATGAAGCCCTCGAGACATTAAGATTGAGTCCTGGTATGTGAAAAACCCATGCCCAAAAGTGTCATACCACGGGTGCTCTACCCTATTATTAACTGTTTCTTTTGTGTGCTTCTGAGCAAGTCATAATAGGGTAAACTTCCGTAGCCACCTACAATGACATTTCAAAAAAAAAACAAAAAAAAATTAGTCTGAAACATGTTAGTTTAAAAAAATCTAGTGTGGAGAAAGGAACCGATCACAGATTTGAAATTAGCGATATGAAAGTATCTAAAATCTGAGTCCCATGCTACAAAAAAAAATCGCCCCCCACTATAATTTATACCCAAAATATTCAAGCAAAAATCTTACCTCCTTTGACTACAATGCTAATATCAATATTCATTTCCGTCGCCAAGTTACCAAGCACAGAAAAAATTGTCACTCCTCCAAGCAGACTAGTAATAAAATCCAGTAAGCTAACAAACATGGCATCTCTGAGGAAGGAAAAAAACGGAAAATCAATTCATCATTTTGATTTAGGAAGCTAAATGACTGTGTCTGTCAACCTTTTTTGATCTTACGACACCTAATAAGTCGAAAGAAAAGTAAGGGAGAAATGAATGCGTCGAAATTCCTTCCCTGAAACTGTTTTAAAAATCCAAAAACAGTGTGAAATTCTTTGAACAGAAATTTCAGCTTTATGATTGATTCTATATATCCAAAATATCCAAATTGATTTTATATATCCAGGGAGAATCAGTACGGATGTTACAAACCTAGAGAGGAGATAAGGCGCATCATAAAAAGTACATGACTGGATTGACTGTTCTTGCACATTTGTACCCATTCTTTTATTTATCTAAATTGAGTTAGTTTTATGTTTGCTAATAATTGTTAATTTTCTAATAATTTTTTACAGAACACCCTGTATACAATTAATAATCTATAATAGTTAATTTTATGTTATAATAAAGAAAAATTATGTGTACCTGTATATATTGTTATCAAATGCGTTGTAGCTTGCTTGCATAATCAGGCAACCAGAACCTATAGAAAGAGAGTACAACAATTGTTCAGCTGCTGTCCGCCACACCTAAATAAAATTCATTGCTTTTGTTAGGCATAGTCACTCTATGTTTAAACATCAAACTATAGCTTCTTCCAATCTCATGTAATCAAATTGAGTTCTTCAGAACAGATTAATATTATTTAAGCTCTTACAAAAAAAAAATTATGTTCGTCGAACCCGTATAGATCGACACATACATAAAATAAACCCTAGGTTTAAAGAAAAATATTTTTAAAAAAATCTAATGGCATGTAATATTTGCTATTAGTATTCAGGATTCACAGTAATTCGAGGGGTGAATCTGCATCTTGGCCCTGCATAGTACTGGGATCTAGTTTCGCAACACACATTATCACAGTTGAACTTTCTCAGACATGTTATTTAATCGCGAATAGCACAGAAACTGCACTCGAAAGTGTTTGTAAACTGTTGATTTACTAAAGAAGACTCGGATTGCAACGTAAGAATTTTTTTAATAAAAGTAACTCTTTGTAGCTGCTAGGAGTCTCAAATGTAACAAACAATATTTTTCATAAACGTTTTAAAAAAAGAACGGAAGGAGATAGAGATATACAATTTGCTGCGTTTGCTTAGAAAACTAAGATTTTATTAGTAGTAAATTACAAAATTATTTGCATAGTTTGGCAACAGATGGCGCTGCTGATTGTAAATTGAAAAAACAAAACAACGCCTTCTGCTGAACGTAAAACTATTGCAATTGTAATATATTGTCACAGGCGCTTTACATTTTCCTTCAGACTGTGCCACATATTTATTGCAAATGATCGTTATTTTTAAAATATTGGTTTTACAATCAGCAGCGAGATCTGGTTAAAAAAAATTTAAACTTGTAAGTCATTATGCTAGCAACAGAAATGATATAATTTATATAAGGTTCATCAAAATTGGAGACATAATTTTAAGACATTCTGTATGACTGGGTATTTTAAAATATTTTCTTTTTCTTTTAAACAAAGTGAACTTCTTTCCTCCATGTACGTCTTAGAAAAGGTGCTACTTCATAATCTTAAAAAGCAACATATATAAACATTTAAGAAGTACCTGAATGTGAAAAAGCTTATTCCAATCTGGAACAAATAGATATTTCAAACCCTCCATTGCACCTGGCAAAGAACAGCCATAAGCAACCATCATAATGAGTATGACATAGGGAAAAGTCGCCGTAAAGTAAACAACCTGAAAGTAACAAGTCAAAATATGAATGTGAATGAACCGTTATAGAATATATGCAAATTTTTAAATTTCTTCATTGAAGATCACGTAAAAATAGTAAGAGAGAAATTTTATTAAATCCATCTGATTTCTGTCCTATTTTCGACAGCATTACTTGTTTTTTTTTCTCACGACGTTGAGACACAATTCAGATCTACCATTGAGCAGCCGACCCATTTTCGGTTAATGTTTATCGTTAAATTAAATTGTGGTCAAAATCCGTAACTTTATAGTTTTGAAAACAATCCAAAATAAAAAGGAAGCATTCTACATGAGAAATTATTCAATGGAACTGCGTTAATGGGGAAGAAAACTACCCACGGTAAAAAAAATTCTAACCCATAATCCGAACAATTTTGTTCTAGCAATGTAGTCAGTGTAGTCAGATACTCAAACTGACTTATCTCATACAGGAAATTAAAAAATATATGGCCTTACGTATTTAAAGTTTAAATCAGAGGGTATAAAAAACCGCGCTCATACTTGCCATCCCGGAGCTCCAAATTTTTTCTCTAAATAAAATCCGATTAGATTGAATTTAGAACTTGTTTCGGTTAAACTGCGCAATACTTAAAGTTAAAAAAAAAATTATAATATAACTTTCATATCTTTTGAAGCAATTTCGTGATGATTATTTTATTTAAGAAAATTATCAAAAGTCAGGAGGTACCGAAGCAATTACTACAAAAATAAAATTTTATGTTTAAAATAATTTGCACCTTTGGAAGTTTATTTCGGTGGAGGTATGAAGTCATCACTTTAATTTTCAAAAACTATCGATGGAAAACTTTGGAACATGTAATACGGTTATGCTGCTTTTTGTATAAAACTAAGCAAATGAAGTTAATTTTCACTAAAAAACTTTTTTCCAATTTTTAGACCTTAATAATAGTGATTTAAAATGTACGTATTTTTTTCTAATTTTTTGAAGTTGTACTTATATATTATTCGTTAACAATTATAAATATTTCCGTATACGTCCTCTCGAACATATGTTCTATTTCATTTCTAGTCAAAATAGATAAATAATGCGTATTCTTAAATACTCAATTGATTTTCAATTTTTGTAAAATAGTTTGTAAGAGTAATCAAAGGAAAACTGAAGGAGATAAGCATGCAAGGTTTGCAGTGTTTCATAATTGCTCACAAATAAGAAAAACTATCAGATAATGTTTTCAAATCAATCAATATTTGTAGAAACAAAATGGCGCAGTCTGAAAATCAAGTCAAGACGTACGAGAAAACATTTCTGTTGAAATGGCAGGGAAAACATTTTTTAGTCTATTAATTTTATTGTCAGTTGTTACAATCAGAAGCTCTTCCCGTTGTCAAATGTTATAACAAATATTACAACAAATTTTGAAACTTGGTGACAAAAAAAAGTATGTTTCTTGAGCAAAACACGGCATACTATAGATTTACTTCCGTTTTTCTTTCAACAAATCGTTACATTTTCGATCATTTTTTAGGCATCCTGTAAATTAAAAAAAAAATGTCTAGAAAAAAATTTAAATATTACGTCCACAATAAATCACGTTTTTACTCTTTTTTCATGACTGAGGTAAATATGGTTTCTAGCTAAATTATTCTTGTAATTAAACACTTGTATTCAGGCTTATGAGAACCGTAATAAATTAAAATTAAGATATTTTGCTCTAACCGTAAAATATGATTATTAAAATTAGCACTTTATAATTGTACATTCACCATTGAAAGTTAAACACCTTAGATATAAATTCTTTTTATTTAGACAAACGTAATTATTGCTTTTTTAATTTACTTAAATAACTTACCTTACCGGATGATTTAACACCACGCACCAAACCAAAGTAAACTATGACCCAGCATACAAAGAGAGAGAGTGCTAAATCCCATTTGATGGAACCTAACTCTCCTAAACCAGATGATATATGAAGAACATATTTTCTGAAAGGAATTTATTCTTTATTAAGCACTCAGGATAAAATATAAAACTGCCCGTAAATATTTTCGGAATACATACATTTATATAAGTGGATCTACGATCGAAAATAAAATGATCTAAAAATGTTAAATTGAATTTTTTTTTTGTTGAATTTTCGAAAGATGACGAAACAAACAACAAATGAATTCGGAAGCTTTCTATGATGCTACCCAAAAAATAACAAACTGTGCTGTTTTACATAAATATAGCCTAATTAGGGATAACAATCAAAACATGGCTGTAACCTTACATTTTTTTTTATGCTGTGATTTGAATTTTGCGAAGTTTCCTTTATGTTCACGACCTGTTAGAATTTATAAATTACCGAAAACTCTTATGAAAATTTCGTGTTAACTTAAACACAAATCGCAATAATAAAACTTCCTAGAATATTAAGTCTGTTCATTACATTGCCTCGTAAGCATATAAGCTGAGGGATGCACCTGAAGTTTTCTAAAATTCTCCTGGTTTTAGGAGGCTTGTTATTCGCGACCGCAACGCTCGAATACGCCTTCTAGGGAGAAGACCGGTTCCATGCTTTTGACCCTACCCCTTTCCCTCTCCTCTTTTTTTTCTCTATAGGAATGTTCTACGATATTTTCCCCCTTCTTAATATTTTTCGTATTTAATTGCCTCAAATATTTTTTAAAACTTTCAAAACGCTTTCTTTTAGAGCTATGTTCTATGTAGTTTTCAGTTCCGTATAGTTTCCTAACTTGAAAGTTTTTAATCTATTTGAAAATCAAGAGAGAAATTGACGTACTTCCTTCTCCTATGACTCTCCCCATGCTAATGGTGAAAGCATGCGAAGTGTTGCCATAGGTAAAGAGTTCTGCTCTACGCCATCTATAGCCCTTTTCAATCACCAATTATTTACATTCAGTCACCATCCATATTTTTTAATTCTATTATTAATTTTTAAGATAAAAATAAAATATGTTAAGCATACTACCAAAAGTGACTAAGTTAGTAATCGGCAAAAATGTTTAAACACCAGTTACCTTTTTTTTTTTTTTTAAATACATGTGTATAAACACCGAAAAAGAGAAAAACGGTAAATAATAAATGAAATATAAAAATACAGACTTTACCAGTGGCAAAAGTTTCAAGACGTAACTTTTCGAAAGAATTGCACGCTTAACTTCGTCCCTATTACCAGTTTACCCAGCATGTGCTTTAGGCTGTAAACTTGGATCTTTATAGTTAAAAAAGTACTTTTCAAACTAGATATTGAGCTATAGAGAGTACCCTAAATTAATTAAAAAAATTTATAAAACGAAGTTATTTAAATCTGTATATGATTCTGCATAAGTTAATACTTAAATGAGAATCATTATCGAGATCAAACACATTGAAGCTGTTGTTAAAACCACAGAGAATCTTTTTTTTTGGTGGGGGGGGGGGCTGTAAGTGCAAAGAAAATGTAAATAATAAAAATAACTATATGCGTAACTTACTCCCAGAATTGCTCAGATGCTGTTTGGGTTTTATTGTTGCAGTTGGCGAAAGCGTTGTTGTATTCTTTCAACGATATCGCTATTGTGTTTTCTTTCCATGTGATATTTACGGCCTGAATATCTTCTGGTACTTCTGGAATAGTGTCTAATTGTAGGTATTTTGAAACCAAGTTTTTAGTCACCTCTCGACACAGAGTCTGAAAATTAAATTAAAAACTATGAAAAATACTATTAAATAAAGACTATTAAATTAAAGACTATGTTGTATGATACAAAAGTGATTTAAAAAAATAGCATGTGACTAAAATGTTCGTTTTGATTTTAAGACATTAATCGAATTCATGTAATATAAGTTTCGAAATACATTTTTTTTTATCCTCTTTCTTTTTAATTATTAAATTTTACTCTCATAGCGGAATTAACTATAGTCCGTTATTGTATAACAAACAGAAAGTTGAAACTATTTTTCAATGATCTAATAATCAAATTCTCATGAATTAAGAACTAGGAGCATTAAAATTGTAATTTAAGAATAATGTAATCGATTAGAGTCAGCGATTTAATAAATTAAAGGCATCCGACTGGTTTCGACACATTTTTCTTTTTTTAGAAAAAAGCTCCATTAAAATTTAAATTTTACGTTTGGAAAGCAGGGGTCATAAAATTGTAAATTTAAAGTCAAGTTTAAAAATTTAAAATTTTTTTTTTCCAAATAAGGGCAAATTTGACAAATTTTTCATATTTTGTTAACAACTTTAAAACCCATTGAATACATAAATTTCATTTCTAGAGCAATGGGTTTCATTTCTATTACCTGTAATTTGAACTAAAATCTTTAAAAAAGAAAAAAGAAAACAATGAATGAAAGTTAAATACGTTGTTTAATATCGAATTTTTAAAGAAAGATTGCAAATATTCTTACTTAAAACTTGATAAAAAATAACTAATTCACAATTAGACCTTATCTTTTACTTCAAAACATCGCTAACATTATCCAAAATTTTAAAGAATTCTATAATTAACTTTTTATGTAATGAATGTTAGCCGTAAAGAAACTTTCTCAAAATCAACATTCTACAGAAAAAGTACTTAAAATGAAAAATAAATTCTGAAATATAAGAAAATGCTAACGAAAAAATTAATAATTTGAAAATCAGTTTCTGAAAATGAATTTTATTTTTCTTATTAACATAACTTACAACTGAGCTGTTATAGCTCCTTGGATCAATATTAGGTTTGATCGTATGTCACATCCGATGGCGCCCTTTATCATCACACTAGCTATAGAAGCGGTTTGCTGCTCTACAACGCTCAGTTAGAGTACAACATAAATCATGGAGGTGTTCACTTCGGTTCCTTACACTCTCGTATACGATGGCCATCACTGCCCAAGTTAAATGAGGATTCATCATTGAAACCGAACCAGTTTCATTCGGTTGCTGTGCAATCCAGTCGACACAACTCCAAGCGGGGGCAACGATGGATGAGTGTCAATCCTGCCTTCGCTGTACATCAGAACACTGCTTCTAGAGCTGGTGTGCCAACGCAGACGACACGCTACCACCCCTAATATTGACCAACGGCACCATGACAGACCAGTGATACGCCTGTAACATCCTTCAGCCACTTATAGTACAGACCCCAGGAACCATTTTTCAACAAGCAATGCTCAGATGGAGATAAGAATGCCTCAACCAGACATTACCACCTTCATCTGACTTGCTCGACCCCTAGATTTGTAACAACTGGATAGCCTTTAAGTTTTATAACTGTCGTTGAACAGCCGACCCAATTTTATGGGTTTACGACTACTAATGTTCAATTCCGTAGCCTTGTAATTTTGAACCCAATCCAGAAGACAAGGGAACTCCTGGATAGAGTAATGGGTGAAATTTGCCTTCGTGGAGGACTTTTTGACGGAGCTAACCCGCATTTGCGTAACATGGAGAGGAAGACCACGAGAACCTCCCACGGTTAACCTGACGGCAAGGGGACTCTAACCCATTATCCGTCTACTACTGCGGATATTTCACGTCAGCACTGTGATCGGTGCAAGCCGGACGCGGAATTCGTATCGACTGGGATTCGAACACGTTTCGCCTCATTGGAAGGCGAACGCTCTATCCCCTGAGCCATCGAGGTTTAGCCTTTAAGCTTGGTCAATTTAACATTTAAGAGATACCGCAGGTCAGAGACTTGCATGCTTTAATCATGACCAACTAGAAGGGGCCCTTTTTAGTTGGCTATGCTTTAATGACCGGAACGCCATCCCGCGTTTGCGCTAGAGGTAGCCAAAAAATTTCTTATTTTTCCTGCAGTAAATGATCAGTTTGTTTTGATTATTTTAATCACTTACTTACATCAGCGTTTTACTTAAGTATGTATTCGTTTCTTTCTGTTGACTCATTCTAGTTGCGTTAATTTTTATGGTGAAAAGAATATTTTTCGCAACTACCTTTATATGATGGGGATATCTTTCACTATAGTCTTCTTTACAATGAAATCGAAGAAATAATATTTCGAGTCCATATCAATGCAGCTATAATTGCGAATAAAGGTCTTTTTATAAATATATAATTTCTATCTCATTTCATCAACTGCATGAACGAAAAATACTCTACTATTTACTGCATTAACACACGAGCTTTGCACCAAAGGTAGGGTAAGAAATGTTCCAGTGACGTCATTTCTATAGTTTCCGAATGCCAACAGAATACACATATTGACATAACACCTTTCTCTGTTACAAGTATTAACAGATCTAAAAATATAAGAAGCTAAAAAAATATAAAATCCAAAGATTATTAAAATTTTTTCTACCTGATTACTTTGGCGAACATAGCAGTTGTAATCTGCCCCCCACCAACTGCTGCAAGTTTTCCAAGGGACATCGGAACGCAGTGATTGGGCCATGTAATACAAGGTGTAAGACATAACAACGTTGAAATAAATTGCAATCACAACTGAAACAATAGCCATTGCGATGCCAACACCTACCAAAATAAAAATTAAACTTATCCAGTATTCAAAGCAAATTCAGAATGTTGAATAATATAAATAAAGTAAAAAAATTCATACAAAAAATTGCACCGACATTTATTTCTACACTAATGTTTAATAAATAATTTGTCATGCTTAATTTCTAAATTATTATGCAATCAGTAAACGGTTGTGCAATGCATGCAATGTTTATTGCACTGGATCCAAGACCCATATTTTCCGCTACAATGTCTGATGATAATGTTGCAAAAAGTACAATATGCATTTAAAATTTAAATAACTCGCAGCTTACACGTTCTTTATGCAATTAAATGATCAAAATATAAGTAATTAAATAAGTATAATTCTATTTAAGCTAGCACTTTTTAGAACAATTTAGAATGGATTTATTTATAATCACATTGAATAAATTCTGAAAAACAGACTTGTCAATTTAAAAGAATAAAATATTTGTACTTAATAATTCAATTGTATTAAATTATGATATCAATTTTATACGATATGTTAAAGAGTAATTTTATTCTTTGGCTGCTTAAATTATTCTATAATGTATAGTGAGCGAAAAAAATAAATAAATGGACCACCTAAATAACTTTTGATCAATTAATCGGATTGTTACGTTGTAGGACTCAATTTCAATGGTTCGAGGGGTACCTCAAATATGCTAATTAATTAGCGCAGACTATATTTTAAGTTACGAAATCAGACACAAAAACATACTTTCTTTGAATAAACGTCATTTTTTTTTGTTGAATTCGGATATCTGACACCCAAAATATCGGCTTAGCCGTAATCTGAGAAATACAGTCCCAATAGATTGATTAGGAGAGCGGTCCAAAGTTTTGACCCCTTAATGTTAATTTGACTTTTTACGTATATCTCAAGAATTTTTTAAGAATATTAAAAAAATTTTACACACAATTATAAAATTCGGTTACCCAAAGATAATTCTTTGCAAAATATAACTTTTAATACATTTTTATTATTTAATTTAAATGTAAGTAAAAAAATTTACTTGTAATGTGTACAATTTCTTTTATCATTTTTAAGAACGTAATTCCAGATGGTAAAATACAAAATTTGAGCGAAATTGGTCGAATAGTTCCTGAGGAATCTAATTTTTTAAAAATAAAATCGTATTTTTAAATTTCTCAGGAACTACTCGACCAATTTTGCACAAATTTTGTATTTTGTCATGTAAAATTATATTCTTTAAAATAATGTAAAAATTTTAATAACTTACAATTCAAGATTTTTTCGACTATTATATAAAATAATAAAAAAATAGATAACACTTATTAAAAGTTATTTTTTGCATGGAATAATCTGTGGATAATCGAATTTTTTAATTGTGCGCATTTTTTTAAAATTCGTTTAAAAAGTTCTTAAGATATAGTGAAATACGCAAAAAATTTAAAACTTTGGATCCCTACAAACTAGATTCCTCTCCTAATCAAACTTTTGGGTTCATATTTCCCAGATTACGGCTACCCCTTATATTTTGTGGATCAGAAATACAAATCCGTCGCAAAAAGGTATGATTCAGAGAAAGTATGTCTTTATGTCTGATAACGTAACTTAATAATTAATATTTATTAATTAGTCAATTTGAGAGTTACCTCTTCAAACCAGTGAGATTGAGTCCTAGAAAGTGAAGATCCGATTTGATTAAAAGTTATTCAGGGTGGACTACTTTTTATTTCGCGTACTGTACATATATATATGTAATTTAAAAACTACTAATCCTAAAAAATTTAAAAGTATTAAATCTCATGAAATTAAATTTGAAAGTAAAACATTTCTAATAACAGATCTTAAATCTAGAGCGTAATTATTTAAAGGCTTTTTTTTCTCCTTGAAATGGTTTGTCATTAAATTGAATTAATTCATTGCCAGATAAGATGAAATATCTAACGCTAATAAAAAATTTTATTACGCAAAATTTATTATGTAATTATGAAGCATTTTCAGAAATCCTAGAACAAACTTTCAGCTTTTTTGTATATTTAGCCAGATATCCATCCCCTTTTTTTTAAATTGAACAATATTTCATGTGAAATAAACATCACTCAAAAATTCTCATTCCTCAATTAAAATTAAAGCAAACAGAAAACGAAAAAAATATTGCGATAAAAATAAAACTTTAAAAATATCAAGCATCCTACTCATTCGACATTTTGTTAAATACTTTTCATAGAATATATTTCAATGCACCTACTTACTCCATACTTGTTAATCTCAGCTAATATATCATACTCCCATAAGAAGCTTCTTAATAAAGTGTTCTTTCATTTGATTCCCACCCAACCGTCTTTCAGAAAAATCAGAAGGCTGCCCACCTTGCCAAGAAAATGTTCTACAGGAATCTTCTGGGATTTCATTCAGGTAAATTGGAAATTATTCGAATTTTTTCCAGTGGAAAACCTTCGAATGTACTCTTCTCTTAACCACATTTTGTGTTGCTGACTCACCTCGTGCGGCTAGACCTTTTCGTTTAAACCTTGTTGACTCTCTTGAATTTTCTTTTAGTACGACTGGCCATCAGGATATGACTGCTTTGCATTTGCGAGAGTGCCCTGCACGATCTGCTTTCTCTAGTCGAACAAAAAAAGTATTGGAAATTCCGTAGTCTAATGGCCCAGCTGTCGATAAACTACTAACATTTGATAAATAAATAAACATTCAACTCCCACAAAGTCGAGTGGACAATCATTTCCCAATTGCTTGGTATAATTGCAGAAGAACCACTATGCTGCACCAAATTCAATGTAAAAAAATAACTAAATATGCACAGAAAATTTCAAAAATGATCTAAAAATTCTTAACCTTTTACACTTAATTATACTTATTGTATTTAATGGGAAAAAAAGAGAAAAGGTACCTTTAGCGATTGGAAGACAACGCCAGACCTTAACAGTACCAAGACTGGCAAACTGTCCTAAAGCAAGCTCAGCGAAGAACAAAGGTTTCCCTACTAATAGCAGCATCACAATATATGCAAGCATATAAGCACCTTTATGCGAAGAAAATAAATATAAGTTAATAATTCAGTAACCTTAAGTTGTTTTAAATGTACAGAATATCCATGGTTAATGAACAAGTTTTCTGTAACCTAGCAAAAATGTATTGGTTCGCTTAAGAGGACTCTATACTACGAGAGAAACTTATCACCGCAAATTCTTTCACACCTCCAAAAGTAATTTAAAATTTAAAGTATAAAAAAATGAGTTCAGGCAATCTTGGACTAAGCCTTACTGCAAAAAATTTTCAAAAATTTTAAAATATAAAGCAGTTATGAGAAGATAACTTGGGATTACGCCATTCGAAAGTTCTCTGCATTTCGAAATTTATTTTGTTAGCAATTGAGACTTCATGGCTTACTTTAGGTTTGCCTGAACTCACTTTTTCTATGCTTTAAATTTGAAATATGTTATGGAGGTGTTAGAGAATTTGCGTTGAAAAGTTTCTAAATAGTTTTTAAAAATAAGGCGAAATACACAAAAAAGAAATATCAACATGAAAGGATCCAAACTTTCGATCTCTCTCCTAACTAAACTACTTGAACTATAATTTACAGACAGCGGGATCCCTACATTATTTGGTTCAAGAATCCAAACTCTCTTACATTCTGTAAATAAAAATGTGATAATACAACGTGATTTTAAAAATGCTATTTACATAATTAATTAATCATAAAATTTAAGGTTGGTCCCTTGAACCATTAACATTGCATCTCATGCGAGTAAAAATCTAATAATTAGTTCAAAAGTTATTCAGTTTTTTTTTATATATATTTTGTGCACTGTATGCCAATTGAAAGTCATTAAACACAACTAAATCTAGAGCAGACTTCAGATTTTCAGGCATTGCTGAGATCTAACGCGAAAAGAATTTAAATGACTAAGATTTTTAATAATATTATTCAATTAAACTTTTTGTGGCCTGAAAAACTGTTTAGAAAACATTTATTCAACGTTATTTTTTTCTTCAAGTTTCTATCATTTCTTGCAACAAGTTTTGCAGCCTCAAAAATGCGTTTAGTCTAGTAATGCATATCACTGCCCATATAAATGATTTGAAACTTAGCTTCTTAGTTCAAAAAACAAAAATTTGAATTTAGTAAAGAATTCCATAAATACTCAATTTATACTCAAGAAAGGAACGTTTTTTTTTCATTATATTTCAGTAAAACATGGCATTTAAAAGTACTGTTTAAATAACAAACTGCATTACAGTAACGATTTATAAGTTTGAAAAAATCAAAAACAGCTTTTAATATTAATGTTATGGAATATTTAAAAGTATATAGAGTTTTATTATACTTTCAGATGACTAGATTTATAATCCAAATGATTTGAGAACAAATCAGCGGAGCGTCCTCAAAACATTTTACGATTTGAGGACACCCATGTATTTATGGAAAATATTAATTTTTATGTGGAAAAAAGCTTTTAAAAAAATTGGTAACTAATATCAGAGCCTGAAACATCTTCATCAAACTTAATTTTATTTACTTAGCAGTTTTGAAATATTATAAAATATTTAGCATTTGAAAACACGTAAATGACTATGTAATTTATTTATTTATTTTTTTTGCAAAAATTATTTAAAGACGAGTAGGACGTTTTCATGTTAATTTTAGCATGATGCTTTTTGGCTGTAACTTAAAAAAAAAACATAAGCATTTTTTTAAAAATATTTTATTGTATATTTAAAAATATTATGTTTTCTGTGAAATTCAAGAACATTTAAGTATTCCTCGAAGTGGATTGTCAAGTCGTCTTCACCTTATTATACATGAACTTAAACAAAAAGAAACAGATGTATACTGATGTATTATTCAAAAGTTTCGATTGAAAAATAAAAGGTTGAATGAAACCATATGATTTCTGAGATCTTACCTCCACCATTCTGGTATGCACGGTATGGAAATCTCCATATATTCCCAATACCCACAGCTAGGCCAATGAGGGATAGTAGAAATTCTGCTTTGTTAGCCCATTGACCTCTTCGTAATTCATCCTTCATTTTCAGAACTTATAGTAGCGTCCATCAGAGAACAGCGAAGGACCTATTTGATTTTTATATATTCGAGAAATTTTTTAGGCATAGAATTTTTCTATTTATAGAACTTTATTTAGCAAAAATTCATGTATACGTTCACTGTGAAAGATCGAAATTGGTGACTTTACTTTCATCTGTGAATGTCAACAACCACGTTGCTACGTTGACAATATATGCTGCAGCTGATTTGAATCTTAATTTATTCATAGATTTTAAATATTTATTAGATATTTAAATATTTATCTGATAATTTAATATCCGATTAGGGTAGATTAGGTTGTTGATGTAGTTGGGGTAGATTAGGGAAAATATCAGTGTTTAGAACACTGGACAGGTGTGGCAACAATACCAAGTATTCTATATCACTATGTTTATTAAGATTAAAAATCTTTGCCCGGTGTACACTTCCCTGGTACTCCCTAAACTGATGCTTTTTTTGAAAGTTAAGTTTCATTGCTCGGTATTCTCTACACTGATATTTTTCCTAATTTAACCCGGTATAAACTTGTCCGGTCTCCCCTAAAATTTTTTTAAGGTTAAGTGCGACTGTTTGATATTTACATTAGCCCGGTATTACCAACAATTAAAATATCAATTAATAAATTAGTATAAAAATGGACACAACAGTATTTCGAGTATTCTATGTGATTGTCCACATTCTCCAGATTTCACTCTTTCACAGTAACATATATATTCATTTTAGTAACACATTTAGAACAAGGAAATTTGTAGGATTCTCCCCTAAGGAAACTCTTTTTCAAGAGACAAAAACTGAAAAATGAAAAGATAGTTCGCTACGTTCTGCTTAATTTCAGAATTAGAAAGGTATAATATTATCTTCAAAAAGTATTTTTAAATAGGAAACACACATATATCTGTGTTTTTTCCTCTCGTGAATTTAATTTGAGGTATTAAAAAAAGGATTTTAAAAGTACATAATTATTGAAAAACACTTAATAAACTTGAAAAAGAATAACATAAAAAATTTCCAGCAATAAGAGTAGTGGTTTATGCAATAGGATGTTACTTCTTATTTTTTCAGCTATTACTACACAGAAAAGAATAAAATTCTAATATCAGTTCAAAAAAGTATTTGAAACATGCAAAAATAAATGAAAATCTTCGTAAATAGAAAAGTTGCCTCATGTATGCATGATTTTTCCACTCTCCACACTTCCCCTCTTTGTTACCGTGTTTACGAAATTCTTGCTTTTACCCCACGGTAATCATCTTTACTACTGAAACGTACTACCGGAAAAGCAAGATTTTCGTAACCATGGTAACGAAGATGGGGAGAGTTGGAAAACCACGTAACCTAAAGCAGCCAATTTAATTTAGAGACAATTTAAAGACTGTCATTAAATATTTCTATAAGACCTGATAATGTTAGACTTGCTAAAACAGTAATCATTTTAATTAAAAAAAAACTTAAAAGTTTTGATATTAATTGAACAAACCGTCTCATTCATCTGACATCAATCAATAAAAATATGCAATACGGTGTTTCTTCTCTTTAATTTTTTCTAAAATGTTACGATAAGCATTTTAATATTCAAGGCAAAATTACTGAGCGATGAGAAGTTATTTATAAGATATCATGGTCTTCAAAAATATTAATTTACTTAAACCTGTAAAAAGAAAATATCAAGAATTCATTTTAAAAAATTTGAACTTAATAGTAGTACAAAAGAATTATGATTTATGCTCATTCTGACTATTTTACCCTAACTTTTAAGGCTGGAATTATGGCTAGCATTACGTAAGAATAGCTAATGTAAAGTAAATGAATTGTCTGGTATAAATCCTTCAGAGCTAGAATGAATAAAATCCAATAGGATGCATAAAAAAAACTGTCCAGTGCGAGTAATATTTGCGTTAATAAGTAATGTAACCTTGATCATTTCAGAATTATTAGTTAATGGATTACTCAATTTTTGCCCTGCTCTATTATTTGCATACATGGTTATTGTAAAAGTTAAGCTGGCCTTGGTAATAAATAAATCGAAAGTTCATTTTTGATTCAGAAGATACCTTAATGTAAGATTGTAAAATTAAAGGTGCTCTTTATCAAACAATATTAGCTATAAACGGATCTCTACTGGAATTATTTTTCCACAAAGGTAACAATTAATTTTTGCAATTGTCAAGAAATTATAAAATGGTAAGTAACTGAGATTTTTGAATTTATTCTATGTATGTGTTCTCGAATGCCGGTATAATACAGATTAAGATTTCTATGATTATTTACTTATTTTTTGACATGACGAAATTCAATGACATTTTCCAATCATTTAATCATAAGAAAAGAACATTTTGCATTAAAAAACTTAAATTATTTCATATTTTTAGCAATTTTGCTAGTTTCATAAAATGGATAGAAACAATCTATTGCTAAAGAAATCAAATTTAATTTAGGTTTTAATCAATGCATTAGTATGTAAACATAAGAGTGGAAAACGTCGGGAAAATTATTAAATTTCACAACATTTTAAGAAAAACAAGCATTAAGATATATATAAAAGATTAATAAAATAAAACACATTTCAAATGCAAAATATACAGCTAAAAGTAGAATGAATAAAATCATATTACGTTCCCTTCATCCTAAAAATTGCACATACGCAGTAGGAAATTTTCAGGGCCAAAAACTTCACAACAGATACGAATTTGTCTAATCATTCATCAACATAAACCAACTTCATTGACACAGTAACCACAAACGCGCATAAATGCTGTCTTTGGATGGTAATGATAAAGTTAGTCTGGTAGCAAAAATAGGGTGCTGCAATAGTGTTGCAGCAACAACAGAAGATTGGCATTTAAGGCAGAGTTTGTAAATGACTAAGGTTTCGAAATGCGATCAAGAAGGTCGCAGGTTCTTGCACAAAAGTCACTGAAGAATCTCAGAATACGCCAACTAAAGCACTTTATTGAAGTAGCTTATTATCAGATCAGTAAGTGGAGAACGATCACAAAAAGACTCAGATTAATATCCCTAAGTTCTGATTTTACAAACACGCGCTCTGAATGTTATTGTAAATGTTCAGACTTTTAAGCAATTTTGGGACACAATTCTGCAACATAGTTCTACAATTTATAATGAAGTTCTTGGATGATATCCATTGGTAAATTCTAATCCATTAGTAATTCTAACATGTGCGGGTCCCGCAGTGGACTGATCGTTAAGACACGGTTCCCAGCAGATCACCGAAGTCAAGCATCACTGGCTACGGTCAGTGTGCGGGTGGGTGATCACTTGGATCAGTCTGAGTAGGGACCGAGGGTGTGCGGTATTGGTCCTCGTTAAACTGTGCTACCGTAAAGTGCTCGACTTCGCGCGCAGGTCGTCGGGCTACCGAAGCGGGGGTGCCATCCCTTCCGCAGAGGATCAAAATTGTGATGGCATGTCTTCGGATCATCCTCCGGGATGTTTCCCAGACCGTCGCCAATAGCCCATTGTGCAGCTCTAGTGCGACGCAAAGTAACAACAACAACAACGACTAACATGTGCGCGAAGTCGAGCACTTCACAGTAGAACTGTTTAATGAGGACCAATAGTACGTAACCTCTGTCATTTCGTAGGCTGATAGAAGTGATCACCCACTCACTCACTGTCCTCTGCCAGTGATATTTAACTTCAGTGATTTACAATAAACCATTTTTACGATCAGTCCACCGTGGAACTAGGGTGCAGAGAACGTATTTTGAGCTCTAAGTCGCCTGCATGTGTATCTGTAACAATAAATAAAATGAATAAACTCATTTTATTCACATAAGCGAGCTTGTGTGAACATAAGCAAGAATGCTTCATAAAATCCAGTAAAGTAGAAGAACAGAAAGCACAAATAAGGATAGAACTTCACATGATAAATACTGGGTTGAGGCGTCATTTGAATCCATTACATACACACTTCAGTATCTGGTGGAATGGCAAAGCCCCTCGACCACGAAGGTCCCATTTATCAATGTTATATGACCTAATAGCTGTGTAAATGAGTCTTGAGCTTAGTAGAAAGAAGCAGAGAAGATTATCGAAAGAATACATGGCATAAAGAACAACTGAATGAATGTAATCATTGAATAAAGTTAGGCCTAAAACTAAGATTAGGAATGGTGATAGAGAAAGTCACGGGATCGTAACGCGGAGTCCCTAAAGTATCTCTGCAATTACAAACAAGTCATTGCTAAGCAAAACTCTTGTTTAGTGAATGTTCTGAGCCATAAGGAAGAAGATACAAGCTTAATTTTTGACTGGAGGGTCACAGCAAAATTCAGCAGATACAAGAACCGAACTTCAGATGTAACTCAGAATCGAACTCCTGATCAAACTCCTGACGGATTCTAGTACTACAATTGAATAATCGTCATGTTTCAAAACTTGTTAAAGCGCCATGCATCCAGATGATTTTAGGTAAAAGATGGAAAATATTTTCTCTACAATTTTTGTTTCTAGCTGCCTACTTGAAATTCGTACGAAAATTTCACTATATGAAAGATTCAAATTTTTTAGTAGTCACCAGGAAAAAAGATGCCATACAGAAGTAATTTTTATTTCTTCCTTCTTGGCTCTAAAACTTGGTGGTAAATTCGATGATAATTACTTTCGTAACTGAATGAATCTAGTGCTGCTTGTTAATCTAATGAATTTTTGTACGAAGTTGTGGTTTTTTGCGCTGTAATCCGGGATTTTAATCTCTCATCCCAAGTAAGCTGGAAAAAAATTTTTAAAATTTTAACACTTTACTGATTTGAGTAAGAATACAGTCTAATCAATTAACAGATAGCGAAAAGTAATAAATACGATCCTATATCTGCTATATTATATCTACATGAGTGGTTTTGACCGCAAGACTTATCGCAGGAAGTTTCATCCGTCGAATACCATACTTCAGAAGCGTCAACTTGTTCCCAACCCAACTCCGATCTTTAAGACACAATTCCCAGCAGATCACTGAAGTTAAGCATCAGCGGCTGAGGTTCGTGTGCGGGTGGCAGACCACTTTGATCAGTCTGCGAAGGGACCGTGGGTGTGCGCTATTGGTCCTCGTTAAACTGTTCTACCGTAAATTGCTTGACTTAACTTCGAGCAGAGGTCATCAGGCTACCTAAGCAGGGGTGCTTAACCTCTGCAGAGGATCAAAATTGTGATGGCATGTCTTCGGATTATCTTCAGGGATGTTTCCCAGACCGACGATTACTACTGCCCCTAGTCCTAATAACAGTTCCCTTTTGTGGGACAGTTGGCACCCATGACTTAATTGGGTTGACACACTCTTTACGAACTTTATCTCAATTTCTTCCTTAGTAGGGTAAACTTTTCACTTGCAGTGTGTTGTTACTTAAATTCTCTCTCTTTTTTTTCTTTAGTAAAATGCATTATTTAAGTGAAGGTATATTCAAATAAAATATTCAGTTATTAAACATTTATTAGTACATTTTATTTAAAACACTAAAATTATTAATAAATTTGAAAAAGAATGTAAAAATTATTTTATTATATTTATTTTTAAAAATATTTATTACCAGCTAAATAAATATTCTTAACTTCAATAAAGATATCCTTTTTTTATTTTACTAAATTTCGTTTAACTAAAATTAACCCGCTTTCGTGTTTGCATCGATGAAATCTTGCAATCTAAATTTCGACCACTTTCCGTTTAGCTAGAATGCTTAGAACTGTACTGAAGCTCCGTGTCCGATGACTATGTAAGTTTCAATCATTTCATGACCACTATCAGCAGAATTCTGCGCGATATAATCGGTAAAGATAATTTATAGTCAACCACTTTAAGACTAACTTAAACACGTAAATTTCATCTCAATCTCTAAGCTATAAAATTATTTTCTTTTGGATCATTTTTCTACCACTACAAATAGAAATTATTGCGATATTATCTCCAAAGGAAATTTATCCAGGCCTCCTACATTAACTCTATTTTCCCCTTTAAAATGACATAAGTTCGAAAGCAGGCCCAAGACATTTTATATTTGAAATGATTTATTTTCGTAACCACACTAACCGCCGGCAGCGAGTAGCGGTAGCAGAACTTAGGAGCTGTTTTAAAAGAGTTATTTCGTTCTTCTTACAAAATAAATAAATAAATAAAAAATAATAATAAATAAAAAATAATAATAAATAAATAAAAATAATTATAAATAAAATAAAATACTATTATTATTTATTTATTAATAATTTTTTTTAGAATAAGAAACTGCCTTCAACTATAAATCTAACTGCATTAGGTAATACTTAAGCAGTTATCAATCGTTCTTGTTTCGCGTGGTTGGCGCATAAGGCTTTGAATCTTGTTCTTCATCAGTTGCGCGGGTTAAGTGTCGTGACAATTAATTGAATGAATGAAAATTATATACATTTTATTTACAAAGTAATAATATGATATTTAAGAGAAACAGGGGTTAAAAACCAAGCCTACTTCGAATGATATAATAATTAAATATTATTCAGTGAAAGTTAAATTTACCTCAATGTTTAATGCTTATGTTAATCTTTAGAGTAAGCATCTCAAAATAAGCGTCGCCTCACATGTAAAGCTCCAGCTAGATCATTCAAATTGGGTATATGCGACTTATCACATGGTTGTATCTAATCACGTGGTTGCTCATAGCGTCTTATCATTACAGCTTTAAGGCTTAGGCTCGGTAGGTAGGTACTTTATTTACGTAGCACTAGGCCTGCCCAATGGGTTATTGGCGACGATCTGGGAAACATCTGTGAAGATATGCCATCACAATTCGTGAAGCCACTTCCTCAATTTAGACATAGATCTCAAGGGGAAAGAAATTTCCTTGTTCCCCATTGTAAATATCAGCGACCGACCAAAAGATTTTCGATTCCCCAAATTTAACGATCGTATATACTCGGTGGGTCATAGTGCTGTCGAAGATCGAACCCTAACTTCGGACCGGAGTCCGATTCATTAATCACTGAGTTATAATTGTCCAACACTTAACTTTATTATCATGCTAAATCAATTTTCGGATATTGCAGCTCTAGTGCGACGTAAATGTTCTTGTTCAGTTACGTCGCACTAGAGTTGCGCAATGGGCTATTGGCGACGGTCTGGGAAACATCCTTGAGGATGATCCGAAGACATGCCATCACAATTTTGATCCTCTGCAGAAGGGATGGACCTCCGCCTCGGTAGCCCGACGACCTGCACGCGAAGTCGAGCACTTTACGATAGAACTGTTTAACGAGGACCAAAACCGCCCACACTCGGTCCCTACGCAGACTGATCCAAGTGGTCACACACCCGCACGCTCACCGCAGCCAGTGATGCTTGACTTCGGTAATTTGATGGGAACCGTGTCTTAACGATCAGTCCACTGCGGGACGCGATGTAAATGAAGTGCCAGCCTATCAATTTTCGGACGAGATTTAATTGAATACTTGCAAGCGATGTCACGCGTGTGTGTCGAACCTGATTGGCTGACTCATGCGACACGTCGCCAGCAAGCATCCAATTATTAATCCTGTAAGTTTAGATTTTCTGCATTTTCTACTACACGTGCTTTTTAATAATTTTTGTAAATAGCATTTATTTTTAATTGTATAAAGTAACGTTTATGATAAGCTATAAGCTGTTAAAAAACTACAAAGACAATGACAGACATCTAATTGTCAGCACAAACTTCCTACGTTTAAATAATATTCGTCAAAATGTATTTTTCGTAAGAATTTCAGATAATTTAAGAGTAAAAATAATTAAGTTAGACGCAAAATAATGGAAAAAGTTCGCAGACCATTATTGAAAGTTATACTTCTAGGGGATTCCGGTGTTGGAAAAACGTCTTTAATGCATCAATACATAAGCAAGAAATTTACTAGCGTTTACAAAGCCACGATTGGAGCTGATTTCTATACCAAAGATGTCGTCGCCAACGGTAAGACAGTAACACTGCAAATATGGGATACAGTTGGCCAAGAAAGATTTCAATCGTTGGGCATTGCGTTTTATAGGGGAGCTGATTGTGTAGTTCTTGTTTATGATGTAACAATGCAGTCCTCATATCAAGCCCTAGAAGTTTGGAAAGATGAGTTTTTAATCCATAGGGCTCCAAAAGATCCCAGAAATTTTCCGTTTGTTGTGCTTGGTAATAAAGTGGACTTAGGAAACAAAATTCGCAAGAAAGTTGATGTACAGCAAATTATGATGTGTGATTATACAGTGCCGTCCTTCTTGACGAGTGCTAAAGATCGGACGAACATAAAGGAAGCTTTTGATTGTGTTGCAAGAATGGCGATGAGTCAAGAAAAGGATGATTACTTATTCAACACAATGCCGGAAGAAATAACAATAAATCCTAAAGAAGAAGATTGGAATTATAAATGTTTGTGTTAAATATTTTATTGGAGTGAAGCTTGATGCGTTTGAAATAAATATACTGAATGATATTTCTTTGGCTCAGTGTTTTGGTCCGAGTTACAAAAAATAGCAGAAAATGCGATTTTTACTTAGAATTGTGTAGCTTAGAAGGAAGTAAACTAACAAATGCGATGCATTAAGTTTTTTTTTTGTTGAAAAAATCAATTAAATTTAATCAAGCATTTCTGCTATTTTTATTTGGCTTTGCATATAGTAAGTTGTATTTTTAGCCCTTTCTGGTTATGAAATAAAATCTACTAAACTCAAATGACAAGATAGGTCATATAACTTCCCAAAAGGTAATTAGAATCGAATTTCTTATTTTCTTTATGACTTTTCATTGTAATTAAAATAAAACTACACCCATTGAGGTAAATACAATTATGTTTTACATAGACGATTGCCTTGTAACAAACAGAAAAAAAAATTATCGAAACATTTTATTTAAGTGATAAAATTGCACCAAATGTAGACCAATGCATGAAATTTTGAAGGAAACATGAAAAAAAGAAAATCACTTTAGCTTGGTTTTGCAAAAATTATATCTCAATGAAATAGGAAGAAAATAAAGTGAATAAAACACAAATAAGAGTACAGAAATATAATAAGTTCGATTCTATAAACAAGAACCATCTTCAGTGTCTAAAAACAAAAAAATTTGGTGTGTCTCGGATTCTAAACTCTATTTTTTTTATGTTTAAACATTGAGGAAAGTTTTTATTTATGGGACCGAAACTATTAAAGCATGTCTATTTATGTACTCTTATTTGTGCTTTATTCACGTTTTCTTCTTTAACTCTGCATTGCACAAAGTACACACAAGTTCGAAACCTTTTTTAGTTAACGAGCACTGGCCTAACCTGTCTCTACTTTATCAGACACCACAGCAAAGAACCATATTTATATTATACCAATGAAAAACACTGTTTACCTAAATCGATAAGATATGGAGACAAAGTTTAAAATTATAGTTCAAGAATAGTTGTTTAAGTGTAATAGAGTTTTCTTCTTGAATTTTTTCCCCTTAATAATTTTGCCTATTACAATAATAAAATTTTTAATAAGAGAATATGTCAAACCTATTAAATTTGATGCAGATTATAGGCACAGTTCGGCAATCATACGCTGTCGAGGACTCAAATATATATATATTAATGCATATTCTTGTTCAGTTGTCTAAAGAAAGTGTACACTTTCAAACTTTCTGAACACAGCAATTTTTTTTTGTTGCACAATTCGAATGATTAAGTAAGAGCCAGAAATGGCTTTGTTGTGCCAAACAAACCACCATTACAGACTAATTGCAAAGGGGGAAAATTAGTGTTATATTTTCTAAATGTCGAAGGAAAAAGATAACTAAAGTAAGAGTAGGAAATATAACTAAATATTAAAAAAAAAGTGTGATTAGAATCGAATTATTGAAAAATATCTGGCAGACATCTCTGCTGTGGGTTAATGCTGACATATCGAATATACCCATTACCAGTAAAAATATTTTGAATGGTTTCCGTATTTTAGTCACATGAAATCCAATTTACATCTGGTTAGCCACTCCACAATACAAACATCTTCTTTTTCCAGTATATGGTCACGCCGAAATGTTCCGTGTGGTATCGCATTGTTTAAGAACATTAAGCATCCACTAAAATTAAATCAGGACCCATTGCACCATTGAAAAGACAATATGCTCCAAGACATAATCCGTATACCAGTCAGAGTACCTCTTTCAAGGACATGGAAGATTGTGCGGCGGTCCAGCATAGATAACCACGGCTGTCATAATGGTTGATTTCTCGGACATCAGAAGGCAAGTAGTGGGTTCCTGGTTCTTTCCATATGAAAGTAAGTCGAGAGTCAGTTGTCAGGCTGAAGCGGGACTTATCAGTGAAGAGAACATTCAACTATTGATCTATGAACCAATCTCTATGATCTCTGCTTCATCCTAAATGGACTCTTTTGTTGACAGAAGTCAGCGGAACGCAAACAGCAGGTCTTCTTGCAAACAAATCTCTCTCACGAAGCCTTCTGGAAACAGTAACTCTAGAAACTCCGCTTCCTGTGGCCATATAGAGGTTATAGAAGTGCTGAGAAGCTGTAGTCTCTCTGTAATCGATAAATACCGATCTTCGTTGTGGTTCTTGATCGACCTTTGCCAGATTTCCTCCTGACAAATCCGGAATCCTAACATTGTTTCCACGAATTTCACACAACGCTGGGTGTTAAATTGAATTCTCTACAAATCTGGATTTGAGGAGCAGTGGTGGCTTGTCGATATGAATTCTGTACCCAGATCGCACATATCACAGTGCTGCTGACGTAAAGCATCTCCAGTCGTAGATGGATCATGGATTTGAGTCCCCTTGCCGCCAGGCTAACCGTGGAAGGTTTTCGTGGGTTGTTCATAAATGCGAATTAATTCCATCCTCCTCCACGGAAGCCAGCTTTTCCCAATGTTGAATATAGGAGTTCCCTTGCTTCTGGGTTGGGTTCAAAATTACAAGATTACGGAGTAATACATTGGTATTCGCAAATTCAGAATTGGGTCGGTAATTCAAAGCCGGTTATAAAATAAAATGAAATCTGGATTTGAGACTGGCCTGCTTCAAATATTCCCCTTTCATTCCATCATCTAAACGTCGGTACTTTTTGTTGTTTGAAATTAAACGAATCGGTTTAGATTGCTGCTAAAAAACACCAAGAAATTAGGCAAGATTTTACCAAATGTAGATTTTACCATGCGCGCATATCGAGTATATTCATCTACTAGCCCCGCCCACACACACGTATACGCGTATGCATGCATTCGACACACAAGATCGAGATCTTCGTTTCGAAGCAGTAGTTTTACACTTCACTCAGTTGTTTTCAGGAAATTTTAAGAAAATATGCGAATTCTCTTAATTTGGAACACCAGTGTAGTTTAAACAGATGTAAAAATTTATAAATTCAAAAATAATAATTTCCCTCTCTCCTTATTAAAAATAAATAAATAAACTTTAAACATAATAAAATTGTAAGATTTCCGTTTTATATTAGTTATTTAACTTTTGAGTCCAAAATAGACGGGGTTAGTCCTACGTCACTAGCTCTCCTCGTTCCAAACAAAGTTCTGAACGGAGCAAACAATATGGCGTTTCTCATGTAGTTAAAAGTGGGTGAACTAAATCTTTGAATATATTAATATAGAGTCGAATTTAACCACTGACATGGCAAGAAAAAGTGTTGCATATATTAATATTACGTTAATCTCTTTTTATGATATTAATTGGAATAGCTTATTAATTGCAAATGATTATGAAAACTTTTTGTATATATGATTGAGAGAATTTGTATTTAATATTTACCATATAAATTGTATTTATAATCTGGAAATCGGAAATTTGCGAATTTTATTATTTAATTTATGTTTAATTTTTCTTAAAATATGTATAATATATTAAATCAATTTTTTTTATAATATTGAGACAACTTGTAAATAATTATGAGAATTTTAAAGCAAATTAAAAAGTTATGTAAGAAGCATGAATAAAGTCAGATAAATTATTGAAAATTATAAAGCATTTTAGATACACGTTTTTAAAATAGCTCAAATTAATTGGTAAATTTACTAAAATGATAGGAAGTAAAAAAAAAAAAAAAAATTATATAAACAAACGAGTAGACAGGTTGATATTTACAACCAAATTATGAAATAAATATGGATGACTTGAATGTTACGTTCACTGCAACAAATAGAATATTACTATGAAGGTACATTGGAGCATCGTTTATACGACGATCTCTTATACGACGTTTACATTTATACGACGTTTTAGTGTGGTCCCAAATCATTCCTATTCATTTTAATGTAAAAATATATCGTTTATACGACGCGCAGAATCGGTTATACGTCGGTTTTTAGATTTTGTTCACGCTTATTTAATTTTTTATTTTTTCTTGTGTATTTTAAAAAAGGGCGGAATTTGCCAACATGAATGATACAGAAATGGGTGCCAACAAGAATGCTTGAATGACGACCGTAATTTTTACTAGATGACTGAAAAAACTAGACAATGTTATGAGGAGGCAAAAACGAAACATTTTGCTATTCATCGACCAATGTCCAGCGCACCCATCGATACTAATTATTTTGGAAAATGTAAAAGCGCTCTTTTTTTTTCCTGCAAATTGCACAAGTGCGCTTCAGCCATTAGATTTGACCGTGATTAGAAATCTAAAATTGCATTATAGAAAGCAGTAAGTTCAACTCGCTATTCAAAGCATTGTAGACTAATAGCAAGAAAATATAATTAAAGGTAACATACATACAAATTGCTCACTGCAATTTTTCTTCTTTGGTTATTTGTTTGTTTTGCTTTGTCTAATTTAGAAATTTATGTAAATCAACACGTTAAACATTAAAATTAACTGAAAACAGAGTTAGTTTCAGTTTTAGAAGTAAAAATCGATTATACGACGTTATCGTTTATACGACGTTTTTCGGTGGTCCCTTCGGCGTCGTATAAACGATGCTCCACTGTAATTTAAAAAATTTTGATTTAGACTGTCAAATGCAAATTTTATTCTATAAAAAGTGATAACAGTAACACTTGCCAAAATAAAAGCTGTATAACTAAATATGCATACATACATTAAAGAATTAAGTTTCTAAATTAAAAAATTTTTTAAAAATTTGAATTATATTTATTTGAAATGCATGCGAAATTAATATTATTAAATAAGTAAAATTTAAACACCTATGTGAATACATAGATTAATAAATATGAATGTTAAATAAAAGTTTATGTATGGGATAAGTATGTTTTAAAGAATTCTAAAAAAATTCATGTTGCACTTTCTTATCGAATAAAATAGGAATCTGAGATTTTAAGATAAATTCATATACAACACCTAAAAAAAATTGTTCCTCTCACATTTTAAAATGAAATTTAGAAATTTAAAATTCTAAAATAATTTAGCTATTCTATATATTAAAATTCTGGAAACTATACATAGTATTGACCCTTTTAACATAACACTACACTTTAACATAGCACTACACTAGTTACGTTAAGAAATAATCTAATATTAATTATTTAATAATAAGGTATCTTAATTTTTTCAAAAAATTAATGCATAAAACTACTGTTAAAAACTGATAAATACAAACAAGAAAAAATCTCAAGTCAAAATAAATCTGAGTTTAAACTAAAACTCTGTGCAGATTTAACTATATGTATACATATTAAATAAGTTAGTTACATAATTTATTCCTATTTAATAGTTAAAAACTAAAGCTTATGAGAATTAGCAGCAATAATCAGAAAATCTTAAGCAAACAAAGTTTACAATAACTACAAATTTAATCATCAGGTATAATTTAATAAACAGACATTAGTATTGATAAATACAATTTAATTATAGATTAAAAATTCATTTCTGAACGTTTTAAAACAATGCATGCCTTTCCATAACTAAAGAAAAAAATTAGATGTAGGTTAAGAATATGTAACAAATTCTAAATAAAATAAGGCAGTATTATAAACATGAAACAAGAGTTAAAAATAGTACTGACGCTTAAATTTTTATACATCAAAATTAAAGATAACCATTTTGAAACTTTTTTATAGCTTTTATGCACTTAACTCGTAAAATCTACTGAATACCCCGTATAATGAAAACTACATAAATTAGGAATATGTCCCTTAGAAGCGCTATATAAATTTATTTATTTCAATAATTAACTAAAAATCTTGCCGTCTTAAATTCACATAGGAAATGCCATTGAAATGGTTCGTTCGAAAAAATGTTTGGAACGCGTTTGGAAGGAGGCGGGGTGAAATACGTCATCACTGTCCCTGTCTATTGGAATTTTAAATATTTTTTGTATTAATGGTCGAAAAAATTTTGTTTGAACTTTTTTTTATTTATTTCCAATGGCAGACATGAAAGACAAATTTGTAGCTGAGAACAATATAAAGAAAGAACAAAAAACGGGAACAAGAGCTACAAAAAGAAAGAGTCTATAGATCTGTAATAATGCATCTCGCCCGCCAATAATGTTTCCACAAGGGCCCAAGAGGAAGTGCAGGGCAACTTCTCAGATGGTTTGTTTGAATTACACATATAGAAGATCAAGAACGTGATATGCAAAGTAAAATAAAAGAAAAATTAAATAGGAATAAAAATTCTTTTTCTTCTGAAAACAAAACTTGGATGCTAAAAATAATTCCCGGAAAAAAGTATCCATAAAACGTTAAAAGAAATATAGTCTATCAGAAAGGCTTTTAAAAAGGCCGGGCTATCATAAAAACAAAAGATTTACATAAAGATATACATAAAAGCAAAGCAGGAAAAATAAAATTAATCTCAAAATTTTTTTTTGTAGCTGAACATCTTAGTTTTCCAATAACTGTATTTTCAAGAAAAATTGAAGGAAAAAAAAATTAAGTTTAATAGAAACCTTCTTAAATGCCTCGTCATAATAGAAACTAGTTTTTTTACACAAAAAAAAAGCTAGATAAAAACCAAAACAAAATAGTTAATTTTTCAACGAAAAATTTAGAGCAAAAAATCTTAATTCAACTTTTTTACATTACCATATTTTTAGAAAAAAGTGACGATGAAAGAATAACCTTAACTATAAACGCTCTTTAAGAAATGCTGCGTCATAATAAAAACGCTAAAAAAAGTTTAAAAAAAATCAATTGAGAAACATAAAGAAAGTTGTTTTTAATTCTTAAAATATAATTTAGTGTTGAAAATCAGTTCTCTGTGTTATCGTTTATCTGTCTCACCATAGAGGAAAAAAATGGCAATAAGAGAAACAAGTCTATCAGAAAGTTAAAATGCCGAGCCATAGTAAAAATTGAAAAAAAAAAAAAAAAACTTTTAATCTTTAAAACAAAAAGCGTTGAAAATTGACATAACTGATTTGTCTAAATATAATTTAAAAAAAATTAGAAGTACATAACTCATGATTCAGTTAGTTTCAATTCTTCAAGTTTTGTTTTACCATTTGTCTGCCAGAACAGAAATTTGCATGCCGTGCTAAAGATTTAGAACTTAACAAATATGTGTAAAAATTATTTCTAATAATGTCTATTTCTATTCAAAATCCAAAAAAATTAACTTAATCGAATAGGCTGACAATTCGGCCAACCAAATATTTGGAACTGTGTTTGGTACAATCAGGTAACATTTTTGTTAAATACCGTTTATGGAGAAAAACAAAAATGAAATTTGGATAATTTTATGCAAATATAGTAACTGGTTCTGAAAATGTTCTTAATTTACCACTCTAATGTGGAATTCGGTATGACAATATCACAGAGTTGCTTGACACTATACTCAAATGTATTAGTATTGTGCATACAATGTTTTTGGAAATATAATAAAAATATAAAACAATATTCAAACAAACAATATTTATTTTATCAAGCTCAAAGTAAAAGAATGTAAATTAAAGTATGGATTCAAAAAAGCTGAGCTAGAGAAAATAGTAAAAAAATGCATAAACAAACTATACAATTTTTTTTTTTTTTTCATGAAGAGTTTTTTCTCACCTTATTAGTTTTTATTATTCTATAACTAATAGATCACCAAAAATTATCAAAGGGCAGAAATATCACAACCACCAAAAAAATCAACATCATTTAGTAATTAAAAGCTAATAAAAATGTACCTAAATATTAGTGTTATGTTTGCATTTCAGCAAAACAACACACTATATTTTATTATCTTACTAGATATCTTAGAGGAGAAATTTTTTTTTCCTTTTATCGAAGATAATAATTTATTCACATAATTTTTGTCAAAAATAATTGATTCTTCTTCTAAATTTGATTAAAAAAAAATACTAAAATTTCAGAAAAAATATTGCTTTCTTTAAAAGCATTGAAAAAAAAAAAAAAAACTCTCTATGTGCATTATTAAAGGTTAGGACCCATTTAGGGCAAAGGAGACAATGGTTTTTTCAGCAAAAACAGCATTTTAAGTCCTTTTCACAAAGATGACTTGTTTAGCAAACACGTTATTCGAATTAAGGATTATTATCATTATATTTTTGAAGATCGAGCTTCAGAATATATTTTACCTTCAGTAAATATTATGCTTATTAAAACTGGTGTATAATGTTGGAAAACAGTTAATAATTTAGAAAATTATTAACAGTTTTACAACATGTTAAATTGCTCTGAGGATATTGTGACCTCTTAATAAGTATCATTAAACTGGGAAAGTAAGTAAACTGGGAAATTTTGTATGGATTTTATTAAGAATGAAGACAACCACAAAAAATGAAATGACGCTGATTCCTTAATTTTACAATGGCACTACATTTACAAACATATTTCCATTTTACATGAGAACGAATATCTTCAATCATGGTCTGTTTTTACAGAGATCCATGAATCTTTATTATCAGCTGTAACAAAAATAAAATTTTTTTTTAGTTAGAGTGTAAGGAAATAAGAAAATTAAGAACTAAATCAAAACAACGAATTTGAATCTACTCAAGCAACAAAATATATTACGTAAATAGTAGAAAAATTTAAAAAGCAATATATATATATTTTTTAATAGTAACAAAAGGAATACAAAAAGTGAAAAAAGAGAAAAGGACAAAAAATTCTAGCAAATAAAATTAGTTTAACTTTTACAATTTTAGGCAATATTTAAAAACACAAAAATGTGTTTTGATAAATGTATATAAAAAAACTATTCTTGTGAGCATTAGAGACAGATTCACCTTTTAAGAAAATTAACCTAATAAAAGAAAAACCCTGAACACAAGCACTATTAACAAAAGTGAAGCAACCTAATAATCAATAAAAATTCTCAATAGAAAATTTTCTCACAAGGATTTTGCTAATAAACACTTTGAAAAAGAGTTTAGTTTCATATGCACATAAAAATATATTACAAAATGCTCCTACTCATTTTTGAAGTTGAAAGAAATTCTAAGGCTTAGACAGTCCAACAATCGGATCCCCAATAAAAGTTAGCATTCAAAACTAGTTGCTTTAGCATTCCCCAAGATTAAAATTAGTAGTCAATATAGTATTTATAGAAATCAATAATAGTAGCCTAAATTGTGTCATTTGATTCTTATCAGCACATAAGTTAAAGGAAATCTTAAGTAGAGATGACATAAAACAGGGTCCATTCTAAGCGGGATTTGTGGGTATGTCCTTTGAATAAAAAATTTCTGTTTTGAATTTGAGTAATCAGTTCTCCATGCATTCTGTTAGTAACGATTCTATCGTTTTCTGTTTTTTTCCTTTGCCCCTTTGGACACTTTTCTGAACTCCGATATGTTTAAAATCAAGATTTAGTGCAATATGCTAGTTTGGCAACAATGAATTTTTTTAAAATGTTGCCGATTTATAAAATTAGTAACAAGTTTTCCGATAAAAAAAAAACTGTCTTTCAAAAAAAAAAAAAAAGCTAGCAGCCAAAGTCACTTAGGTTGGATTTTAGTAACAAATAGTAGCCTTTTAGTCATTAGTAGAGGCTCTGAACATCAGTTGGACTTAACCTAATGATGTAAATAAGGACATATGTAAATTACATACATTTAAATTTTCGGTGACAGAGCCTGAGATATACATTTCTTTATTGTTTTTGCTATCAGATAAAAGAATATTATATATGGCTGTACAATGGACTACAAGTCTTTTAGTACAGTATGTTTTATTTTTTACTAATTACTAACACTTTGCATATTATATATATCTATGCTACTGTGAATGACCAAAATCTGGAGAATGTCAACAATCACATAGTTGCTTTGGTGAATGTTCGAAATATGTGTTATATCCAATTTTATACTAATTTATGTGTTGATATTATTATATTTATTTGATATAATTATATTTATTCAATATTTTAATACTTACTGACGATAGATTAGAAGAAACATCAGTGTTTGATCATCAGTTACCGGGCAATGGCACTTGACCTTAAAAAAACATCAGTGTAGGATATACCGGGCAGTGGCACTTAACTAGAGCTTTGGTAAATGTCCGAAATATATACTAGGTCTAGTTAAGTGCCACTGCCCGGTATATCCTACACTGATGTTTTTTTAAGGTTCAGTGCCACTGCCCGGTATACCTTACACTGATATTTTTTTAAGGTCAAGTGACTATGTGATCGTCAACGTTCACCGGTGAAAATCAACAACCACTGATTTCGGTCATTCACAGTAACATATATACATATAGTAGTTAAGAGGGCATCAAAGTTACTTTAACAAAATTGGTGGTCCGCACAACTAAAAAGTTGAGAACAGCTGATATAGATCGGTAAAAAGAATTTTAATACAACTCAATTACCTTCTTTGTCATTTAATATCATATTAATATTTTATCACAGAACTCTATCGAAATGCTAAAAACATTTTAAAATCTAATATTGCAAATTTCAAATTGTTTGATTCTTTAATATATTGTTGTAAACATAATATGAAAGATTTGGCTGAAATTTATGACTGATTTTTTTCTATTTGCTTAGGATTAACTGAAGTGTATGTAAATTGTTAATTAATTTAATTTTTATTCTATACAAGTGGAATTCCTAATAAAAAGTGTCTTTTTTTTCTATCAATTATCTTTTAATAAAAATATTGTTTCTCATTACTAATAATAATGAAAAAAAAAATATTTTTAGAATTACTAGTGCAAAAAAAAAAAACTTTATTATTTTAAGAAATATTAACAAAAATATTTAATGTTCCATAAGAAATATATATTTAATGTTCTTTTTAACATCATAATTAATCAAATTAAAATTAACCTTTATTACACAATGCATTGTAAAAAAACAAAGGCTGAGAAAAATTTTGAAAATACTGGGAATTCAAAAATTTTTTAAGCCTAAAACAGCAAACTTGGTTCTTAATCTGGACTACATTATACAAACAGCTTATTTTCCTGAATTCATTACAATTATTCTAAACATGTTCTCTTATTGAGTACTTAAAACATCAATAGCTATATATTCTAGCAATTATTGTTTTTTAGATGTAACTTAAAGATATTTTGTGAAGTGTAATAATTTAGAAGTTTGAAATCCATTTAAAAGGACTGATAAATGCTAATCATTTACTTAATTCAAAACAAATCAGTATTATGAAATAATTATTTAGACAAAATTACAGTATTAGATACACATTCTCTATACAGAATCTACTATACATTTTCTAAAGAAATAAAAATAATTAGCTATCAAAAAGACTTATTTATTTGCAAAGTTAGCTTTAGAAATAGCAGATATCATTCATGAAGCAGCAATTCTAATATGAAATTATAATGAATTTAAAGCATATATTATTATCAGTGAACAAATATTGTCACTGAGTTCTTTTTCTGTAGCAAAATATCTTATGTAAGGATAATTTCTTTCAGTTGCAAAGTAATTAATGTAAAGCTCATATTTTACTGTAGCAAAATATTTTACACAAACTTATCTTTTTCTGCTATGAAATAATCATTTTTTAAATAAAGCTCACCCTTTTCTGGTGTAAAATATTTAGCATAAAGTTAATTCTATTCTTCAGCAAAATATTTTATGTCATATGTGAATTTTATTAAAAAATATTGTGCCAAAATCAAACCACTGAATTTTACAAAATGCTAAAGGTGAGATTTTAAAAAATAGATTGATAGAATTCTACACATTCACTGAAAATTATTTTAATTCTGATTTAATTCGATACATAATAAATGCATGTGTTAAAGACTGCTAACAGAAATAATTTTACAAAAATTTAATATAATTTTGTTGAAAATGATTCACATTACCATGTTTTCTTGTATTGCATAAAAAAAGCACAAAATGCAGAGATTCTTTATTTATAATTATATTTAAAACTAAATGAAATAACTGGCATGGAAAAAAAAACATTGGTATATATTGTATTTTTAATGATAAGCATAGCCGAACTAAAATTCATATTCATGAGATAGAAGAAAAATCAAGGAAGCAGTGACTAGGAATTCACATAATGCATAATTATTAGTAGATTAATAACAATACCGACCAAGAAAAGTAGATTTTATCATCTATCATGAAATAAGTGTTTTAAAATAATCTTATTTTAAACACTGACAATACCTTTTAAAATTAGTAACAAATTTTAAAAATAAGTTTGACTTAAACAAAAAGATACGACACTTTTCAGTAGTTTTTGTAATACACAAAATGTACAAATAATATCATTACATGTCAAAACTATGACAGTTAAACAGCATCTAGCAAAACTCTTGAAACTCAAATACAAAACATAAATTTGAGATAGCAATATAAAAAATGAGTTATTGCACTCTAAAACACACATAAAAGGAACTCAATTCAAGTCAAATGCATAAAAATAATAACTAATAAAAGTCATACTGTTTTATTCAAGTGTTTCTGTGCAGTTTTCACTAATATTTTTAAAATACTTTTATCCGATAATAGTCATATAAAATTATCAAATAGTCTGTATCATGCAATCATGATTAAGTCAGTATAATTACTTTTTGTTTCTGGGTTTCAATTCTTCAAAACACGGATGTAGAAAGATATAATTCTTCTTTTGAGGATTGTAAAATTCATGGCCCTATAACAAAATAAATAAATGTACGTTTATAAATAATAAAAATTATTATTGATACTAAAAGAATATTAGTGCAACAATAGAATTTAGCATTAATAAAGATAAAGCATTTTAAAAATTACTTAGACAAAAATAAAATGAATACTAGCTCTATACATTGACATTTTGGCAAAAAATAGCTGTATAATTAAAAAACAAAATTTTTTTAAAAATACACATTTAAAGAAAAATTATTTGATTGAATATCAGCTCTATATGTTGATATTTTTATAAATAATTAATATTCAATTATTATTAAAAAAAAGAAAAAAGATTTGCACAAAAAAAGCAACAAATAAAAATGATTTTTGAATTATATAACTTTTTGATAAATTGATTCTTGAAATGTGTTCATATGTACAGTGCGCAAGATAAAAAAAAAGAAACAACCCTGAACAGGGGTGATTGTGAGCCCAAGTTGAAATTCCGTAAAATCTCTTGAGTTTAAAAAAAAAAGAAAACAGAAGTTTAAATTGAAAAACATTTAAAACAAGTTTTTTTTTCCTTTTTCTCAATATGTCTTAGTTTACTTAAAATATATTTGAAATTTTACACATACCTATGACCAGGAGAAATAATTAAAATTTACAAATATGTCTTTCTTTCTTGAGTTTATGATTATAATAACTATTTACTGATAAAAAATGAACATTAATCATGAATATAAGCTTATAAAGTATCTGGCTCTCCCTTACAAACAAATAAAATAAAATAAAATAAATGTTTTTAAGTTCCACCTTTGAAAATTTGATTTCCTGAAACTTCCGTGATCAATGATTTTTTGAAACGCCTGAACCTTTGATCTGCGGAAACTTCCAGATCACTCTTAGCGAATAATCCGGATTTTTTCCGGAGCACAATCAGCCCTGCTTGAATAACTCTTATTCTAATGATTCCTTCAACTAAATGCCAATCATAATTGTTTCACCCTCTGAGCGTTACTCCTGTCTTTCATATGCAAGCTTTCCTGCATATATATATATATATATATATATATATATATATATATATATATATATATATATATATATATATATATATATATAAAAGCTAAATTAAGCTAATAAATTAGTGCTAACTATTAAATAAAGTATAGAATCAAACACAAAAATGCACTTTCTCTGAATAAACATACCCTTTTTTGACGGATTCTGATTTCAAACCCTTAAAGTAGGGAGAGAGGTTGCCACAAACTTGAAAATATGATCCTAATTGTTAGGTCAAGAGAGCGGTCTAAAGTTTGGGGTCCTTTTATATTTATTTCCTTTTTCTGCATAGATTAACATATCTTGCAAAATATTTAATCAAATCAAAACTGTTTTGGGTGCAACAGAAAATTTAGTTTATTCAAAGATAATTACATGGAAAATATAATTATTAATACTTCTGATCTTTTTATTTAATAAAGTTCAAAATTTTTTTTTTTAAAATAAGGTATACAAATTTTTGCATCATTTTAAAGTTTGTAATTTTAAGTGAGAAAATATAAAATTTGAACAAAATTGGTCAAGAAATTAAATTTAAAATTTTGACTAACTTAAAATTTAATAGCATAGAAACTATTCATCTAATTTAATTCAAATTTGGTATTTTTTTCCCTAAAATAACAAGCTTTAAAATGATATTTTGAGAGTCAAAAATCTAGATTTGTCAAGAAAAAGTTATGTTTTTTCAGTGAAAGTACGTTGTTGTACCTGATCCTGAAATTAAATTAATAATTAGCACTTATTAATTAGCATATTTCAAACTACCCCTTAAAACCATTATGATCGGTATTTAGTACATGGAAATCTGACTATTCGAACATAAGTTATTCAGGGTTATATCTTATTTATTTTGCCCACTGTAACTGGACTGTATAAGGTAACATAATGAAAGAATCGCACAAGCCAGAGTATGTAATACTAAATAAATACCTTAGACCAATCATAGCTAACTGCATATGCAAATATTTCTCCCCTAGCATTGAAACAGCAACGAGAGATTGACTGGTCCATAGGATCTGAAGTTTTCAGCTTAGTTCGTGCATCTTTATCCCAAAAGCTGAATCTACCATCAGAGCCAATAGTGGCCAATGTCCCATGAACAGGATGAAAAGATATATCATTTACCTAGAAATTAATAAACATCAATTGATCAATTAACAATTAATATGAAAATTTATAAAAAGTATACATCGTAACAAATATTAAAAAAATTAACACCAGTTAAAATAATAAAATTACTGATCTAAGCAGAATGGGGTTATTAATAAATTTTTTTACAATACAGAAAATCATATTTTAAAATGCTGAAATATCTAAAACAATATATGTCTGAAATAGGTATCAAAAGTTCACAATGGATGAAGCTTAGAGATAGCACCATATCAGCATGAAACAACTACAGTATTTATCAGTGTATGAGTCAACTTTTAAAACCCCCAAACTTTTACGAAAATCAAGGATCAGATAATAAAGTTCAAGATTTGTTGATTGTTAAATATTGATGCAAAATAAACATCGAGATAGATATGAATAACACTGTAACAATTTATCCATTTCAAAAACTATTTTTAGTATGTTATATACAATAAATTTTTCAATTTCTTTTATCATATTTTCTTTATCTATAAAGTTTTTTTTTAAACATTTTAAATAACAAAAAAAAAAAACAATTTTAAGAATAAGAAAAGTTAAGATTATTTATTCAAGAGTATTTCAAAATATATAAAACAATGAAAACTTTTAAAACATATCATTTACAAACTAAAGATTGCAGAAAATCATCTGTCACCTATAAATTTGGGATTTCGTAATAAAAAAATGTTGGGTCTACTTATACACTGAGATATACAGTAATTTTAATTATTATTTGAGAGGTAGTCTTATCAATTAGTTCCCTCTTTTTCAATTATAAATACTACTCTCTACTCTTTATTATAAATACTACTCTCTACTCTTTATTATAAATACTACTCTCTACTCTTTATTATAAATACTACCCACCACTCCATGTATTTCCACTCTTGGGAGTATTCAGCTAAAATATTTTCTTTGCCAGAAGTTTGTTTAGAATAATAAATTGTTTTAGGATGATGAATAATCTACTTTTAGAAAAATCAATCTAAAAAAAACACAGAGCGTTTGCGCCTTATTCATATCATTTTTCACTTTAGTCTACATAGTACAAAATATACCACTATGCTCGTAGAATTAAGAAAAATGTTTCATAGTATTTTTCTGTTTTTTTTGCAAGATATTCATAACTAGTATTACATATATAGATAAAAAAAAAAACATAACAATCTTGCAAATTAATGTTAATTGCTATTCATTTGTAATACAGAAAATAGATATCTGGAATATCAGTTCCTTGGATTTCAGATTCTTAACTACATATATAATATTTTATAATAATATAAAGAAATTAATATTAAACTAAGGAGTAACTATTAGATTCATTCAAAAATGTACAACAAATCAAACTTCTCCTTACAGCAAATATGTCTTGATAGCCATTTGAAGTTCCATTTGATCTATGACATTTGAATGTGAAGTTGTCTTTTGGGTTTTGAGGATTTACATATTGAATGGCTACTCGTCCTTCTACACTTCCGAGAGCAAAACCACAAGGTGCAGATTTTTTATCCAAAAATATTGATACACATCTATGCTGCAATAAGGAAGAAAAAAAATTCAGTCATGCAAATAAGTGCACATAAATTTAAATAAAGTTTAATTTTAATAATGCCTTTCTTTTCCTTTATTTAAATTATGGAAATAGTTAAATTTTATGAAAGCTACATTTCTGAATAAATACATTACAATAAAATACATTAAACAATATTATTTTACAAGTAAAATGTTTTATCTAAAAACATTATTCCTGTTTGCCTGTCATAACTAATATTGTTATGACAGACTATTAAAATGTATTTTAATAATGTCATGCATTAAAATTTTTTAAAAATTATAATTGTTTAAAGAATTTCTATTACTAGTTACAAACATATTTTAATGGTTTCTAAGGTCACATACTACAGGTAACCATGCATGAATTAAGTTTACTTTTTTATTTAACTGTTATTTATAGCTGTTAGTCAGTTCTGATAGAATAGCCCCAAATTTAAAGAACAGAAAGGCCATATGAGCACTTAACTTTAATTTTAAAGAAACAAAAAATAAAATCAATGAAAATAATTTGCTTGGAATTAAAGTAAACAGATTTTTTTATGTTAACACACTGAGAACAAGTAATTTTTATTTTATTTTTTTATATTACACCCAGCCTGGGTCAATTGGTCATGCTATCCATTACAAATGCGAAAAACCAAAAGGAGGTATCCTCAGTCTCAATATCTATAAATTTGAAGGCCATAAAGAGATGTCCATTCTCGGAACCACCCCCAAACAGAGGGCATAAGGCTGCTATAGGAGGTAATCACGACCCGTCAACATTCTAAAACAGGCAATTTCTATCTTCCTGAAGAACTCTGTTTTTATTTTATAGAAGACACTTACAACTTTTTCAAGCAGCAAAATTACTCTAATAAAGCTTTCTTGAAATTTTAAATATTGTCTTGATTAGTGATTTACAATTTCTTACGTAATTTATTTATTAAAATAGCCATCTTTAGACTTACAAAGATGTTTTTATAAAAGATATATAGTTTTTCAATGCAATAGTTCAATCCATTATATTGCTTTTTATAGAAAATAATATCAATTTAATTGAACAAAATTAGTGTCACATAGTGACTTTAATTTAAAGTTATAATAAAGGAAACATAAAGAATAGAAAACATAACTTACTTGAAATTTTAAAGGTGATTCTATTTTTTTAAATTCCTGAGGTTGTCCTTCTAACTGATAAACAATAATCCCTCGTCCAGCAGTTCCCACTACTGCCATTGGATAAACCTAAACACAATTTAACTTACGTTTTTAAAAGTTTCTTTTTTCTTACTTTAAAATATTGAAGATTACCAAGCATTAAATACAATAAATTTTTAATTGGCCTATTTTAACCTTTTAAATATGACATAACAATAAATAAATAAAAATTAACTTCTTCATATAAATACCCTTTGACAGCAAACACAATGAAAATTTCTAAAACAAGATTAAAGATTATGCAGCTTTTTTTGTTGTTACTTTAAATTAAAATGTTAATATAAGCTAGTATAATATTTTTTTTTATAGTTATTATGAAAACTTCTATTTGAATATTAATGTTTGAAATATTTGAAAATAAACAATATTCAAAAAAGAAAAAAAACAATAGTCTGTATGTGACATTTTAAATATAAAAGCCGTTCGAGTCAGAAGCTTTTAGAGCTATTTATTTTACCAGTTCATTAAGAAGTTGGACAAGAGCTAGGCTATGTATACAACAAGCAATCTATTTTTCATCATATAGAATAGAAGACATTAAAAGTTTGTATTCAATATTAATTTGTATTTGCAACTTATAAATAATGATGGCCAGTATTAACACTCACAATTTAGATTTAAAACCAACAAATGATGGAAGTCTTTGCTAACCATAACTGTACAAGCAAGGAACCATGGCTGGCACCCTTTGAAAGTGCAATGGTAAATACATAAATAGTGTGAGGCACAAATATACCCTAACATACCTAAAGTTGCACGTTTTTAATAGTCAAAACAAACATTAACAGGGGGGCGTAGCCAAATTATTCAACGAAAAATAAGCACCTTTTAAGCACTCAAAAAATTTTTTTAAGCACATAGCAGTGCACTAGGCAGGGTTGAAAAGTTTCTGACATTTGACGGTTTTATCTTGTTTTAACCGTCATGTAAAAAAAAATAATAATATACCTTTTGGCATTGTTTTTGACAATTGGCAAAAATCATGAAATTTTGAATCATGTAAAATAAATGGCGTTTTCATACGCTATGGACTGACAATACACTGAAATAGATTGGAGTCGAATTAATTGAGAAAACGTTGAATAGAACAATGTGAACTGTGTCATTTTGCACAATTTGAAGCGAAAATCTCATTTAGAAAAAAGGAAAATTAAGCAATTTTTAAAAAACAACCAATGAAAATATAACCTTTAATGGCTCTTAAGAAACGAAAATAAGCACCTTTAAGCACTTTTTAAAAACGCTACGCACCCTGATTAAGCTTAAAAATCTATTAAACACCAAAATTCAATATTTAAGCTATTTAAAAGTTAATTAAAAAAATTACTCTAATATTTGAAATGATGATGTTTATATAAAGTTCCATAATATTTCTACACTTCCCATGTATTATTTATAAATAGGACTGGGCTATAAATCGATGTATCGCGACACATCGATTTAACGCCCATATCGGCAAGTGGATACAGCGACTTTCGTTCCAGGCGATGCATCAGATATCTGATTTAAGTCTTCGAGGTAGACGATATAAGACACGCAAGGATCTTCCCTTACGCTCCGATGCCTACTCAGGGTGTTCGTTTCGTTATGTTGAAATGGCCTTGATTGATTAGCGGTAGAATCATAACCAGAGTTTTGAGAATACTATATCGTGATCTCGCATGTTCGTTTTCACACCCCTTAGTTTTTTTTTTCTTTGTCGCGACTTGATATCATTTCTTGTAGATTATTTTCAGTGGGACTAACTTCGTGATCGCTGCCGTTGCCTTGTTCTGAACGCAATCTATTATTGAAAAGAATTTATAAGGAGTTTTGTCATTAATTAGGTAATTTTTTTTCAACAAAACTTTTTCTTATTTTTAAATGTGAAAATTATCGGAAATCTAATTTAAGGCGCCCATAAAGAATTAAGTTACAAAGTAATTAAATTTGTTAGGTTTTTTTCTTTTCTTTTAATTTATTAAAAACTTTTTGGATAAAACTTCTAATAATTTAATGGGTTTTTATTATTGATTTTAAATTTATAAATCTTGAGTTGCTTTTATTTTTAGAAATTAAGTTAAAACGAAACTTATTTTTTGTCATTTGGATTTGGACATAAGTCAATCAACTTCGTTTATTCAAAAAAATTTTAAAGGTTTGCGAATTTTATTCATTTTATTAGAGAGTACAATCAGTTTTTTAAAATTTTCTTTTAATATTATTAGTTAATTGTACTAAATATATTATCGAATATCACAATTCTTTTGTTTTTACTTTTAAGAAATTAAACCTTACTTTGTTTTTCGTTCATAATTCAGTCATTATTCAATTTAATGTAATTATTTATGTGAAATAATAATAATAAAAAATAGTGATTTAAAAGCGCTTTATAATATTTTTTTTTGAAATTTATTTAGCACTTTGTTTTGAAAATACAAATAATTTTTAACGAAGTTACTTTTAAAATTTTTTTTCTATATTGTTATGTAAATATATTGATAAATTTCTATTCTATTTATTTTTTTATTATTTATTTTTAAATTAAGAAATCTTTCGTTATTTGAGTGATCATTTTTAGAAAATATAACAAAACTTGTTTACTTTTTCATTCAGAATTTGAACATTACAATGGAACTTAATAATTATGTAATTATCAAAGTTATTTTTATATGGCTCATTTAGTAAACTTATTTTTTATGGCTTTAAACTTTTTTTTTCAAAATTTCATTCGCTTAAACTAATTGATTTTCAAATAATTCATAAACCTATCGTTTTAAACTTTCCTTTATTTCTAGTTAAAAGCTCAGTAAAGTTACCTAATAATTACCTAAATTAATTAATAATTTAGGTAATTAGGTACTTAATTAGACTGCTAATACCTTATAAACGATAAAGAGGTGCAAATATTTCATTCTGTATCTACACATTTTTTCAATAAATATTTTAAGTAAGTTTTGTGCATAGTAGACAATTTATTTAATATCTTTCTTAAGCAAAACATATATATCTTCAAACTTGTAAATTGATTTAAATTAATTTGAGTATAGAGTTTTGATAGAAATCTGACTTTCTGTGCCTTACAAGTAAATGAAATTCAAAAATACTATATCGCGATGCAAAACAGACGATGCATATAATTTTATATATAATTTTTAATATCGCTCAGTCCTATTTATAAATATATGGCACATTTTAAAGACATTCTGAAAGCAAAGTTTTGAGTATTGTGAAAGAATACAATAAATCATTCGAAAATACTGTAAGAAGATTACTTACAATTTTTAAGTAAATGACATTACAAATTTTGCATTAACTAGATGCAAATTAATAAGAAGTTAATTAAAAAGAATAAAAGCTCAGAAGTGTCAACTTTTTAAACTAGCAATCAGTAATCAAAAGTACAGTTAGTGTTTACAAAATTCAAATGATCACAATTTTAAGGTGTATATATTACTTAATTCTATAATATATGAATATAATACATATTAATAAAATTAGGCATGAATTTACTTTCAAATAAATTAAATAAAAAATAGCACTTAGATAAAGGTAATAAATTAAAAATTATACAAAACTGAAACATAATACTTCATTATAAAATTACAATATTAAAATGATAACTTCAAATCAATGTTCTAGGTTTCAGTTACATTAGAACTAGATCTTATTTCCTTTTTGTCATTCTACATACTAACTTATATAGATTTTTTGCTTACACCATTTCAAATTTGATTTTATGTTCTTTTACTTTTCTAAATGGAGACAAGATTAAGTTTCAGAATAACTTGTTGGAAGGGGATAGATATTTCCTTGTCCCTTTTTTAAAAATTATTTCTGGTTTCAATTAAATCATTTTTGTTTTAAATTTATTGTTTTTAGAATTGTTAAAATAGTAGAAAAATATTATTACTGATTAAATGCAAACAACAAAATTTCAGAACTCTTAGTAGTTAAGGGGAAAAAAAATTCAACTTTAAAAAGATTATTATTGAAATTCTCAAAATTTAATTTTTCATCACTAAATTGTAAGACCGCAACCTTGACTAACCTCTGAAGTAATCTTGGCACCTCTAAAAGTTATATATATATATTTTCAGACTGAATAATATACTTACCACATCAGCGCAATAGCACCTTTCAGGTAAATTAATAACCAACATAGGATTAGGAGTCCTTGTATCCCAAAACTAAAGAATAAATACAAAAATAAAAACTCACTATTATTTTTTAAGATTAAATATGGATTTTCAACAAATAAAAAATTAATAAAATACATGATCTTAATTCTAAAAATAATAAGAAATACAAACAATACTTTTTAGAATAATTAACAGACAGTGAAGCTTAGAGGATTACTAAAGGGCTAAATTGAAAAAAAAATCCATTAGAGAAAAACATTTGTTCATCTCTGGAATAGAACATAGACCCCAATATTTTCAACTATTGAATACTAAATGATCAACCATTTTGCAGTACCTTGACTTTATAATAAACATTTATTTAGCAATTGTGAACATACTACAAATAAGACTACTTGGTTAAAAAATAATTGTGTAAATTTATAGACTGGCTAATAAATTTATTAAGTTAAGTGCAATAGCAATTCTAAACAAATTAAATAAGACCACTAGTTATTTGAAAAATATTTAATGTGAAGCATGGAATCCCCCCCCCCATTCTATTAAAAATAGTCTTAAAATTAGGTTTTATATCCAACAGTTGAACTAACACATTTGGAATGGTATCTGGTTTAACTCTAAATTTAGTTTTGATGCCTCTCTTTATTGTTAATTTTAGTTATTTCATTTTAAACTATAAAATTGATGGGAAACACTATTGAACTTTTTTTTCTAGTGTATATACTTTATATAAATATATATATATATATTCAATGCACTGTAATTAAAAATAAAATATAAGTTTATTAAATTTTGCTATTTCTTTTTTCACTAGCATTTTACTTAAATAATTTCATTAAAATAACTAAATCAAATAAATAATGAATTATTGACTGAACAAGATAATTAAATAGTAATCAATACCATTTAGAGAGATTCAAAGAGTAAGCCTAAAAAAGTTATTGATTATCCCCAGAAAGCAGAATAATATCATTAATACAAGAAATCCAAAATGATACATCAACAATAAACTTTAATATCACTCAATAAAAAATATTCACAACACTTATAAAATGAGCACAATGTAAAATTATAATTCAGTGTTTATGACAGTTTGCTGAGATTAAATAGTTTAAAAAGGTTTTCATGCAAAAAGCAGCAAAGATACGAAGTTCATATTAATATCCATTAATAAAATTATTATTGGGTGTATTGGTATTAACATTGATTCTTTTAGCTTGAAGAATTGATGAAGAAAATTACAGATTCTATTAAAATTTCTATAATGAATGTGAAGAACATTAAGAAATATTTTTAGGAATTTCCTTTTCCATATTAAATGCCTCTTTTTTCTATATAAATTTAAACCACCGGTCTCTATTTTAACTAATTTATTAATAATTCACTCAAATAATGCATTAATTCTTTGGATCTCTTTACAAAAAATGTACTAGTACTTTTATGTTATATTACCTCTGAGGTATAGCATTATTTTCATTATCCTGTTAGTACAACTATTTTGTATTATCGCTAAAATTTAAATAGTATTTCACTCATAATTTAATGTATAAAAGATACTAGTATACTCTTAATAAATCAACTTCACTTTAAAATGCTCTATTGCTATAAAATGGGGTTACAACTGTTACAACTATCACCGATTCCAAAACTTAAATTTTTAAAAAATTTACGGTGTTTAAAACATTTGTCAACAGTCATTGTTGTGAATTTATACATTGTTTTTATACACTACGACATGTGAAAATCAAATCACGCATTTGATTATTCACTTTTACTGAGACACTTCCCTATTTTGGATTTTTTAGCAGTTTTGATTTCTTTACTGATTTACAAGTGGCTCTGGTATTTTTCATTTGACATTATGACGAGACGAGAAATTTGATTTGCACACTTAAACAATCTTATGTTCTTAAAGTATACAATATGTATATGCAGTGAAACTTCCAAGAAAGACCACCTCCATTTATGACCACTTTTGGGAGGCACAGAATTTTCCCATAGACTTTGAAGAAAACCTTTAGCAGAGACCATCACAGGGATGAGAGTAGTCAGAAAGTAAAAAAGAGGAAATCCAAGAATGAAAGAATATATATATATATTCACAAAAATTTGACGAGAAAAGTGCGAATTTTAAACTTGAAAGCCATGTGATTATAAATCTCGATGATTAATTTCAAAATTGTATGAAAATGAATCCCGATATGAGGCTTTTAAATCACGTGAATATGAAACTCTATATCGAATTTTAAAAAATGCGAAAATACAAATCATGATGCGTAATTTTTAGATCACGTAAATACGAATCACGATGCATAATTTTTAAATCGTGTGAATACAAATCACAATGTCTAATTTTTAAAGCATGTATAATTACGAAAATTGACGTTTGATATTACAACCGCAATAGCGAATCACGACATAGGAGTTTAAGATCGCGTGAATACGAATCGCTACATAGGGTTTTAAAAGCGCGTAAATACAAATCCCTATATTGGTTTTTTTAAATCTCGTAAATAAGAATCGCAATGTACGATATTTAAATCGGCTGAATCACAATGTTCAACTTTCAAATCCGGTAAATACGAAAATCGAGGTTTGATAATAAAATCGCGATTTTAAAAATGCATAAATACAAAACGCGATATTGGATTTTTAAATCTCGTAAATAATAATCATAATGCACGATGTTTAAATAGAGTAAATAAGAATCTTTTAACAACTTTTAATTTAGGTAAATACGGAAATCGATGATTGATATTAAAATCGCGTGAATAACAATCGAGATATTTGCAGAGTCTGGACTTGGGATTCCTAAAAGGCTTGTTTGTATTGTTTTTGTTTAGACCTAATAAATAGAAATTTTCAAGATTAATTGAATGAGCAAATAAATATTTTCACCGCAAATCCATGTATATATATATTTTTTTTCGTTTGCTTTTACGCCGGAGAATCGGAGTTTTTGATAAAAAGGCTAAAATTTGAGAGGAAAAAACGAAAAATCTCATCCCTGTATAAAGGTCAATCAGTTTTATCCCAAGGAAATGATTTTTAGAGAAACTTCAGAGGGAGGAAAAAGGACTTCAATGCTTTCGCTCCGCGGAAAATTAAATTCCTCATAAAATATTTTAACTTGTTCAAAAAAAAAATCCGCAGAAATTAGCGGGAAAAATCTGACAAAAAGCGGAAATCCGCGAAAGAATCACATCCCTGCCATCAAAACTTCTCCCAACGACAAGGTAAACCTTTGTACCAAATGCAGATAAGGTCAAATGAAGAAACACGAAAAAATAGCAAAACAAAAAATATTAACAAAACAAATAAGTGGATTAGAATTTATTCAAAATATTTTTGTGAAATTCTTATTTAGAGAGCTCGTTTTGGCAATCTCTGAAAGAGATCTACAATCTTATACTGCAGTTAGAGTGCATTAAAGCAATGCTTTCAATGATTTATTTTAAGATTTGAAAGTTAAAAGAAAGTCATTTTAGAAAAAAAAAATCAGAGCATTTCAAACAAACCTCTTTTCCTTTTTTAAAGCTAACTAATTTTTATGATATAAAATAAAATACAATCTTAAACAAAAAAACATAATTGTTCATTTATTTAAAATAGTTCCATCATTCATATTTGGTAAATTTGTTTTTACTCATAATTATATTAGTAGGAATAATTTTTATTGACGCTCAATTTTATTCATCAATCCGATTTACATGATGCTACTACAAGTGGCATTTTGGCGACAAAAAAATGACACTAACTAAAATTAAAATCCTTTGCAAAAATCTTCAATAACATTTTGGAGTTGATAGAGGGACCCCTTAGATTTACCAACCTCCATTAATGACCATTCTAATGTGGAACTGAAAGTGGACGTTCTCAAGAAGTCTTATGAATTTTAAGGCTTATGTCAGACAATCACCAAAAAGGTCACCACATGGTTCTTGTAAAACAAATTAAATTAAAAAGACATATGTACTATATAACGGCTGAAGGTAAAATGTTTTATGTTTCAAGTTCACCCACTACTGTGTTTTTAAGCTTTGCTGACCCTTTGTCATAAAAGTTTTGGTGCAGGTACTTATAACTTTAAGAATTACCATTACAAAATGTTTTATAATGTGTCAAAATTTTCAAATAAATATTATGACAAAAAGATTTATAAGACACATAGATACATAAACAGAGAGTCGTTGCTCCCAAGAGGTTTCACTGTATATAGATTTATGTTAAAGAATAGAATAATAAGTTTGCTATCAAGCAATATAATAAAAGATACATAATAATAATGATAATAAACCTTTAATGTTTTATCCCAGCTTCCTGTCATTATACAAGAATAATTAGAAGCTTTTATCCAATGAACTGTTTTCACAGGTGCATCATGCTACAAAAGAAATTTCATTATATCACATTAAAAACATTAACACACATTTCAGTAATAATGATTGTATGGGTTTGGACATCCAAAATGAACTTTTGACAAGATAAGTAAGACAATGCATGAGAAGTTTTTTTTATGTAGATTTAAATCATTAAATTAATATGCAAATATATAAACAAATAATGGATGTATATTATAACAATAATTATGTATAAATAATTATATACTAATGTCTAGATAATTGTTACATATAATTAACAGTAATTAAAGTAAAAAAGTATAACTTTGCCAATGTTTTCATATTCTATTTTGTATGTACAAAAAAATATTTAAACAAAATAAATTAATAATACTTCAAGTATTAGAAAAAAATTATAAATATTTGTCATTTTATGTTTAAAGTGATGGGATATCTAGGATTGTTTTTTAGTTTGATAATTTTTGGATGTTCAGAGTAGTGCAGGTCACTTTCAATTTATATTACTAAGTTGTTTGCATTTGTAACGCAATTGAGAGGCCTGACTTGCAAAGATTAGCCAACCCAAATAGAAACGACGCCTATTACAACTTTCAATCACTTATTGACAGAAATTGCGCATTAAAGGCAAAAATAATGCAACAGATTCCTCTCCAAATACATTTTTTGCATTAGGGATCACTTTTTCATGCAAGAAATTCATTTTGAACTAAATTAAACCTTTCACCATTTCCTCTATTTTCTGAAAATACAAAGGGGTCTGTAATGAATATAAAGTGCAATCAGACTGATATGGTTGGCCAGACTGATTTGGTTTGGAATCACAAAGTAAAGACTTTAAATCCTTTTTTCTTTCAATGTAATAAAATAGAAAAAAATTCTAGCAACTTCACTTGCAGTATTTTAATTTTTAAACTCAAAGTTTCATAATTTACCCTTCTAAATAAGAGATGATGGAAAAAATAACAATTAAAATGTTAAAAACTATTTAACTTTAGAGCTTCAATAATAATAAACAACAACACAGCTTCTTACAGACATTTTGTTAGTATATAGGGGTCTAAATTTAACACATAGTTAAGTAATAACAAGCTTTTATTGAAACAATTTTTTTAGGACATATATTAAACTTTATAAAGAAAACATTTAACCATAAACATTGCAAATGCAAGTCGAATTTAAAATAAGAATAATATTTAAACATATGCAAAAAAGGTTTATATTTTTAAAAAAAAGGTTTGACATAGATTTTAGACTCATCGATTTTACCTATAGTTATAACCATCAAAAACTTGCAGACACAAGCAATTATGATTGTATCTACTAGAGGCAAAAGCATTTGGTTTGTTCTTCCCCTTCAAAATACTCAGAGGCTATTATTTATAGATCATCTTCCAAATAAATGCATAGCATAATAAATTAATAAAAGACCTTTTGGTCATAAAAATTGAAACCGGAGAACGCTAAAAAGGTTGGCCTAGAAAAATCTTCTTGAGAAGGCCGAGGTCCATCCTGGGATATTGAGCCATTGATGATGACGATGAAAATAAATTATAGTTATATAGTTACTTAAACAAAAATAAGATTATTCTTAAATGAAACTTAATTTTTTAAAAAATTCTCACTTTTTAAATTCATTACTCACGTTTTTAATTTGATAATCACAGTTTAAAAAACAAATGTAAATAAAATTACTTGAGCAACTGGAATGGCTTGATTACTGTTAAGGTCCCACATCTTCACTGTTTTATCACATGATGCAGAGAATACTTTTGATCCATCCTTTAAAAAAAAATGATTAAAATGGATATTTAAATAAGAGTGAGTAATCAACCTTGCATTATTTATTAAAGGTTATGATGGGGGTTGTTCAGTTTTTAGGGTATAGTGGAGATAGCATCATTGTGGTATTCAGCATATTTTTTCCATATAAAATACATTTTCTGTGGTTATGAAGGATGGATATTTATCCCAGAAAAATAAATAAAATCATTCAAGCAAAACTGATTAATCTTATCATAAAGAATATGGCCATATTTTTAAAATCATAAAATAAAAAAGGTGATGCGTGAAAGGGATCATTGATAGGGACCTTTGATCATAGCAGGAGAAAAATATATTCTCCCTCTCAACAAAAAGAAAATCTGGCATTTTTCAATAAGCTTACTAATTTTGTATCTGTAATATTAACATTTCAACATTGATTTGCAAAGGTGTGATAATAGTGGACTTTGTGTAATATTCTATAATTATTAAATTTAGCTTTTACTGAAGTTGGTTTTTAAAATATAAGTTAATCGCGCATGTTTTAGGAAAAAAAAGGAATAACAATATAAGATTGTTAATTAAGAAGATCAATAAGACCTATAGTTCATCTCTACAGAATAACTCATAATATTGTCGAATTAAAATGATCTACTATTCAAGCCTAAAAATTCACATGCAATGATTCCGTTTAGGTGCCATAGATTGTTTAATGTACTAAATGTCATAGACGGAACATAATTTGGTCTCGCTCGATCAAACTGGCAATTGACCACAAGTTTTAAGTAGAAAAATATTATTTCTTTAAGTAGAAAATTATTAAGTTCTGTATAACATAAAAATTATGCAAATATAGTATTACATCTTTGCTTTTCCTTAATGCAGATTTTTGATTAGTTGTTTGTAATTAAAAGCATTCATTCATATAAAAAAATACTTTTCTCATCCTGTTGATCAATAGAGGAAATACTTATAATTGTACATAAAGAGATAAGGAATTTATTGTCGGCTCAATATTACAGATCATTTTTATTTATTAACTTTTTGTTATCTATGAGACTTCCTACCTTCTTTTATTTTAATATAAATTTTTAAAATCCTGTTTAAATTGCAAATTTATTTTATTTTAAGTAAAATGTTGCAATTTATGAAGATTTTGAAGCTTAACTTTTGGTAATAATACCATCTAAAAGTTAAGGTTCAAAATCATCAAAAGGCATGTAATATCTATTCTTCATGTGCATTTTTTAAAATGGGGATTTATACTGTTTTATCAGCTTTAGCTAAAAAAAAAAAAAAAAAAAAAAAAAAAAAAAAAAAAAAAAAAAAACACTAAAATTAGAGGGTACTTGGTCCTAAGGATCCAAAAAATATGCTTATTTAGAGAAAGTAAATTCCTATCATAATGAAATCTGATGAATTAATTAATTTAGTTGAAAACTCATTTGATTTATTATTTCACTATATTTTCCTTTTCATCATAATTAAATACACACTAAGATATAAAAATGCACATAATATAACTTACATCACTCCAAGCAACATCTAAAATAGGACCTTGGTGTGTTTGCTGAGCTTTAGGAATTGTTTGCCCAGTGTTCTGAACTTCCCAACATCTGACCTGAAAAATTTACAATTATTTAGTTTTTTGAAAATTTTTAGATTTTAAATAAGAAAGGAATAAAATCTTAACATTTACATGCATGCCTTGTTGAACATGTAACAATATGGAAAACACTTATTTTGTAAATGTTGAAAAACGTATTTGGTAACATATGAATGAACTATTAATCAGACCAATTTGATTAACAATATTATTAGTATATCTATCAATAGGTATATTAATGTAATTTCAAAGCTTTAAATATTATTAATTATTATTTTAAGGCATATTGTGAAAATAAACTCAATTTCATTGTTATTCAATATACTATTAAAATAAATCTAATTAGGATATAATTCTCTATGCTTTCCAGAAAGATAAGACAAAATATGATTATTAACTCCTTCTTTCTCGCACCCGTGAAAATGACGGGGTGAGTTTTCGCTCGATATTTCTCGCTCCCGTGAAATTTCTGGGCTGGAATGTTCAGTAGTAATGCGGCAATAAGAATAAAACTAATTAATTTCTTTTGCCCGGAAAACATTTTATTTTTCATTTTACACATCATATAGCAGTACCAGGATATTTTTTAGGTAATTCTAAATAGTTAGTTTATTTTAAACTAGATACTAGCACTAATCAAATACGTGTATTTGGCAAAATAGACACTTTTATGATCGTTTTCTTGAAAAATTAACCAATCATTAAGGGATTAAGTAGGAGCAAACAAAAATAAAAAACTTAATATGTATTTAGAAAAAAATATCTGCCCTGAACATAACGAAAGATTTGAAGCAGATGGTAAGCAAAACTTTAAAAAATAAATTCTGTAAACTTTATAAAATTACTTCGATTAGCTTTCAAATTTTATATTTATGATACACTGTTATTAGGATAAATTTTTTTTTAATGAAATAATTGAGATAACTTTGTTTACAAAGTTTTCAGTTGGATATTTATGTAACTGGAACTGGCAAGCTAACACTGGCACTAAAAGGGTTTGATTGGACAGGGCTATGTAATCTCTTTAAATTGGTCCCCTTCTGTGATGGTTTTGTTTAATTTCTTGCAGGTTGTTACCTTGAAATTAATTTCAGAATAGGTCTTCACATTTTTAATTATATTTAAGACTTTAGCTTTTACAGGGTTGCCACAGCAAAAAAGGAACAAAAATAGTTGCTTTTAGTAGCCTCAAGAAGGAAAATAGTTGAATAAAAATTCGAAAATAGTTGCCTGAACAGGGTCAAAAATTTATCAAAAATAGTTGCCAAATCTAAAATTATAGCTTATTTATCATATACTATGATTAGGACTGGGTGATGTCAGAAATTTTAAATCATGATACATCGCGATATAGCGATGTATCGGAATTTAGCATGTGTTGAAAAATTACCTATGGCAAATCTTTAAATCAGTCAAAAAGAAATAAATATATTACATAAGAAAATACTAATTCTAAACATATTCTACTATGACATCAATATCATTGCTTAATATTTTCAATTAAAAAATAAAGAAGTCAAGGAAAAGCAAACCCAAGTTTTATTTCATTATTCTTAAATTAAAAATGATTTATTGGTTTAAAAATAACACTATAACAAAATATTTAACATACATGCATTAAAAATTTAAAGAAAAAAAAAAACGGAAGTAGAAAACAAACCAAAGAAATGTTCACTTTGGAAATTTTTTTTTTAAAATTATTTGTTGAAAAAAAAATCATGCTTTTGAAACATCTTTAGACCTTCTTTTATTTAATTATTTAAAATAATAAAAAGTAGCATTGATTAATGGTCAAATTCTGTACTTAATAAATGTAAAAATATTTTTTCTTTATTATTTTCCTTTCTGAAAATAAAATCGACTAAAGATTATTTGTTTAAAAATGATACTGACTATCCAAAAATTTATAAAACAAACAAGTATTGAAAGAATTTTAATAAAAATTAAAAAAAAAAATACTTTAAGCACTAATATTAAATTACTAAAAAGCGTCAAAACATTACTAAACTGTTTAATTTTTAAAAAAATTATTTGTTTTAACTGCACTACCACATGGTAGGCAGCAATAAGTACTTGTTAGGGGACTGAAAAGTAATGTTCATTTTTTGCGAAAAAAACTTCGCTAAGAGTAAAAAGTCTCCCAATAGTAACCTATTCCTGAAAATAGTAGCTTTTTTAGCCTTTTCAGGCAAAAAAAAGTCGCCATAGTCGCCTAAGGCCGAAAATAGTAGCAAATAGTCGCATTTTAGTAGTCTGTGGCAACCCTTCTTTTATCAACCATTTATAGATTTCTTTTATTTTCTCTCCCTTTCCTACAGTTCATTATGTCACATCCCAATTTATAAATTCTATTATTTAATCCAAATAACACTTATAAACTATTAATTAATTTTGTTTTATTATTTATTATTTTTAAAAGAGTTTCTTCCACTTGGGTTGAAAGAAATTTATTCCTTGAGGTTATTTTTTTTCCCCATTCTGGAAGAAACGTGTCTCCCTCGGTTTAAATTACAATAATCAAATAATATAATAAAGAAGTTTTATGGCAAACCTGATTATCCCAGCTGCCAGCAATTAAAAAATTTTGGGGTAAAGACGCAGGACTAAATGCCAAACTGCTGATGGAATCATCCGGAGGAGATACAACTTCATAATCTTTCATAGGATTTTGGGTAGCAGTGTTAGAACCAAAGACGGTGTTTGAACCGAATCCACTGGAACCAAATAGACTCATTTTGGCAACCTAAAACAAAAATAGAAGAATTTAAGTTAATATATAATTCTATAAGATTGAGTAATAGAGACGCAATTAACTGTAAATTGACAAGATACAAATTCGTATTGTTATTAAGATTTATAATATTATTAGTGCTTCGAAGTAAAAGCAAACATTTTACCAAATTGTGTATTGCACAGTATTCAATATGTTTTCATTATTTACGAAAATATATTTATCAACAAATAATATTGTGAGCTTAAACTATTTCGTACAAACTATGACAAATTTAAACAAAACGGTCAATCACAATACATCAAATTTTCACAATACGATAAAATCGAAATATTAAATATGACAACAAGTGCTAGATAATTTGTAAACATACGCTTTAAGCTTTGTTTGACTTTTTTTGGAGTGGACAAGACGTAAGGGTGGGGATAAAATTACTGCGGGATCACCCTCAGTAAAATAAAATCAAAATATTTAACCTTTCAGGCAATTTTGCTTTGTTTTTAAGTATCAATTAATTTATCAATTAATAAAAAAAATGTTTACTTTTGATGGCAAATATAGTTGTCTGTTAACCGTGTACATGTCAATAAATTCCTGAAATTCCTAGGAGTGGTATGAGTTGACGGGCAGTGTTGTTTTCATTTTTACTTGTTTGTATATTCTTTGATGGATTATTAATATAAAATACAACTGCAAGGTTTAGCATTGACGTTTCTATTTTAAAGATAGAATATATTTTACATGCTACAAAATTTGATCTGTCTTGCTTCCTATGTTTGGTGAGTATTGTGTTTGTTGATCTGCAGATATTACATTGTTCTTAAGTGCTTGCAAAAATGTGTTTGCAATATTAATTATTTTAATTGAGAGCTGTACATTATTGTTTAAGATGAACTATGCTTAAAAAGTGCAGGTATTTCGGTAAATTTAACTGAATAGTTTAGTGCTGGAAAGAAAAGCATTTTCTGATTCTTTTTGTATTGTCTTCAGAATCTTAGTGGAAGCTTTTAATTTATTAAATACTTATTATTTATTAAGTTAAGTTTAATAAGTATTAATTTATTCAATACATATTTCTTCAAATCAATGTATGAGTCAGACATTTGAAGCATATAAAAGTAAACAAAATGTTGATGACGCCAAGTTGTTTTCTTGAACTTAAGTCCAATCATTTGTATGTTTTTTATTGTTGTTTTGCATTTTATTCAGTGCAAGTGATTGTGAAACTTGTAGTTATCGTTTGCCTGATTTTTGTGGAAGTTGTTTCATTCAGTTAATTAAGAAATCTTCAATAAGTTTGAAAAGTAATTTTTAATTTCTGAAAATATTAAATATTTTGCAGTCAATTTTTTAAACATATAGAATTAGGCCAGGTGCATTAAGATGTGTAATCAGAGTTTGCCAATCTTCATTTATAGCAAAAAGGAACCTTAGTGTTTTTGTAAACCTACTTATTACCCAACAAATTACCCTTGTGATATTAAACGTAGGTGTAAAGAGATTTCTTAAACGAATTAGGAATCTGTTATAAACCATTGATGTATAAAATTAAATATGGTTGATCAAATGAACTAATTCACTTCAGAAATCTCATTCTCAAAACTTGATATAATTACTATGTAATATTACTGCACTATAGAAAAGAGAATTGTTGTTAAAAACTAATGCTTTGATTTATTGTTAAAAAAGTAAATAAAAACAAGAAATGGACACACTTATCTAGTTTGCTTTTGTTTTGAACAACTATTCTGAGTTAAAATACAATTGTGCAATAAACTGCTTTTGCATCAAAATTATAAATTGGATTGAGAGTCTTTGGCAGGGTTTATGCCAGTGCAGTTTAAAACCTGCAAAACGACATTGGTTTAAACCCTGTCATATTTCAAATATGAAAGCAGGCCTTTTTTTTCAAATATTTTACATAATTAAATATTTTACTATTTGTATAATTTTTTCAATATCATTGCAACATAATGAAAACAGATGAAGTTTTCTTGCATTATTTACAATTTTAAGTTTAATTGCTAATGGAAATCTGCTTAATTTCAATAATCTGCAATTTTTATGCCAAAGTGATTTTCCACAAAAATATCTATGTTAAACAGGAGAGACTTTTTGTTCGGAATTAACAGGAGAAATTTGAAGAAATTAAAATTGATTAATTAATGCAAATGTTTAACCAAAAGTATTATAAGAATGATTCAAATTTGAACAAATTAAATTTAATATTATAACAGAAAATTAAACATTTTTCACATTTTCTATTTTTTTAAACAAAAATGGGGAAAAAAAATATTAATTTTATCTAGAATTTTAATACCTAAAAACTCATTGGTTAAAACAGTCTATAATAGTTATAATAAAATATAATGTAATAAAATAGTTAGTCTTTTTTTAACACTTCTATTTAGTTTTGTGTTTAAATATTTTCTTTATATCTAAATATTGCATTAATGCAGTTTCATAATATTGTTTCATTCTGGTAATATGAATGTTTATCTTGGTTAGAATTTTTTCATGTTTTCTGAAACAAATCTCAATAGCACTTATATCTTTCTGCACGATGTTTATTTTTGTAATAAATGTATGTTTAACAAATTTATATTAATAAAAGTGCTTTGTATTTTGAGAAAAGGCCTGCATGTATAAAATAAAATTATCTAAGCTGTTTTTTTAATGTATAGTTTAAGGTCTAAATGTTTATTGACAGGGTTGAGGTTTAGGACGTCCTAAACTAGTTTTGGACAGTACATGTGGGTTTTACTGGCTTAAACTGTCCTAAACTGATTAAAACTGCCCGCAACTGTCTTACAGTGACTAAGATCTTGAACTTTGGTAAAAGGTAAAAATTCTATAGGTGTAACTATTCCACACATAATAATTACATATATTAATAAATACTTGATACTTTTTATACAATTAGCTTGAACTTATTAAAGGAGAATGATATAATAAGAAAAGATTTATAACTTTTGAAGCTCCACAATTCATTGAACAACAAAATTGAATATCTTATCGGTTTAAATATGAATAAATATGCTTTTAATATTGATAAATTATGTTCTTGCATATGGATAAATAATGCAATATTATAAATAGTAATAAATTTATTTTTTAATAAAATAATAACTTGCCTTTTTATTTCTTTTTCAAAAACTAACCTTTTATTTTTCATAATAATTTTTTTAAAATTTGACGTAATTTGAATAAAAGGGCTTTGGACAGGACGACTTAAACCGTGGATTAATCCATTCTGTCCTAAACCTTGCCAACCCTGTTTATTGGAAGTAATCTTTTTAGATGAAAAACAAAGTAAAAAGACTCATGAGGTGAGGAAAATGTAAAAGTTGAACATTACAAAGTTAAAATATTTTTCTTAATCATTTGAAGCATGGTAAACAATTGGCTTTTGTATTCTCTGTGTTTACTACTTACGTTACATACTTTGACAATTATAAAATTTCCAGAATCTTGTTCACATGAAAATTCAAAAAGTGTACAGCATATAAACCAATTGTTCTAAATGAAATCTGCACCTGCAGAAATGTTTTTTGTGGAGCAACTTATGTTTCTGCTAAAATTGGGCTGAAAAGAAAACCAAAATTTTTTGTTTCCTAAATGAAAAATCTTTCTGCAAGAATTCTTGTAACATTCTGTGACAATGTTGCTGCTGGTATAAATGTTATTTGCCGCAAATTTACCAAATATTATGGTTTACTTTCCTGACATGAAATAATACTACATCTTTATTTAATTATTCTTAAATTACAAACAAATATCAACCTATAGACATCTTTAACACAAAATATATATTAGAGCATATGTTTTATGATGTATCAAAAATTTTAGTTCATTGCTATAAAGAGTTTATTTCAATAGTGGGGCTACTTTATTTATTTTGAGATTAAGAGCCTTAAATCTCTAATGTTTTTATTTAAATTATTTACTATTTCTGTATTGCTCATTTTTGTTTTTTCTTCTTGCAGATATAAAGATGAATGATATGACTCTATGCGAGTAAAATTAGATGTTCTACTGAGACAAATTGAAATATTGAATTTCACTGTGGACTAAATCAGATTTTGTATTATGCAAGATGCGGACTTTTCAGCAGTTTAGGTGCTATGGCTCAAGAGTTCCTCCCACTCTGCGATGTTCTATTTAACATCATCTCTCTTGCTTCTTACTTTTGTGATATAGTATTTGATGTTGTCTCAATCTATACTCTCTATGCCTCCGACCAGGTTACCTGGTTTAGCCTTTCTTTGTGCTGTGTTATGTTTTCATTATTTATTAGTCAAATATTATCCTTTAAATGGTATTTCCATCGAAAGAGTGGCAAGAATTTTAAATTTTCGGTTATAGCAGCTATCCATTTAGTGCAATTTGGAGTTTTATGGAGATATTTTAAGCTTTTTCTTCCTGTTAACCTTGGTGTGGTAAAGAATGAAGTACGGGATTTATGCATGTTGAGGCTCATCCACGCATTTTGTGAAGCCGCGCCTATGCTACTCATCCAGCTTTATCTGATATGGCTGAAACCATCCTCATCCGAAGTGACAGATTTAAATCTAGTGTCAACTTTTCTGTCACTGTTTAGTGTATGCTGGGCCTTAGCATCATTCAGCAAAAATGTTCGGAGGCGCAATATACATAAACTTGTTCTAACTTGGCTTGGGGTTATATTTCAATTTTTTTGGAGGCTTGGTACTGTGACATCACGTGTGGTAGTGCTAACTGTTTATGCTACAGTTTACCACTATTGGGTGTTTTTAGTGATTATATTACATTGGTTAACCATGTTTTTATGGTTAATATCTCCAAAAAATGTTTTTCATGGTGAAGCTATCTCTAAAAAGAAAAAGTCTGTGTATTCAATGTTGATTGCATTTGTATATATATTTTGTTACATAAATTTACAAGAGATTAATTCCCGCCAAAAGATGTTTGCATTTTATCTGATTATGTTTTTAGAAAACTCATTGTTAATGGCTGTGTTTCTGTTTCTTAAAGGACAAGTTGTGTGGTATCATAAGATATCGATAATATTTGCTTGGGGTGGTTTTTCATTGGGCATCGTATTCATGATATTGTATTACCGTTTTTTTCACATTCAACACCTGAAACATAGCTTGGCATCTCATACTGATCTAGAATCTCACTGTACTAATTGTGCATCAAGTAACTGTGATAATCACAATGGCAAGCCAGCGCTTAGTGATAGTGATGCTTTAACATCTGATGGGAAGTCCATGCCTGATACTCCTTTATCAAAATCTTATAATTCTACTGTTTTTCAGCCATCTAATGGTCATTTCCAGAATGGAATGGTAACAGGCATACCTGGTGTTTTCAATTGTCGTCTCAATCCTGCCTTTAAGAGAAAGAAAAAGAAACCGTCCAGTTTTGTGCCTCCTCCTGCTCCTGTTTCAGCCTTGAACAACAACAGCAAGACTATTAATCCTTTTTGGAAAAGATTGCCACATAAATCTTGCAGTAGCGACCACGAGAGTAGTGTTGGTTCTCGTGTCAACATTCAGCAGAAGCTACAGGAGAAAAAGAAACAGCAACTGCAGGAATTAAAGGAAATAGAGGAAGAAATTAAACAAGGAAAGTTGAAACGACCCCATCCCATGGAAATCGGAGATCAAGATACTCTTCACCAACCAATACCCCATTCAAAAAAGCAACCATGGGTTCGTCCTGAATCACCCGTTGCACGTTTGCCATTATATCATTCATTAATAGGACCCCATATTTTTAGTGGCATTCGACCTAAATCAAAGCAAAGGTCACAAACACCTGAAATATTGTTAGTTCCAGAAACTCTGGATTGCTCAATGATGTACTGTGATTATCAGGAATCTCGAAATACTTATTTAGCTTCTCCGCCTCATGTTGTCTATCCAAGAATATCCGATGTCTCGAGCAATAGTAATTTATCGGCTGCATCTAAAACTAAAATATACCCCCGTTCTCGAAATCAAAATACTGTACGTGATACTCCGTCCTGCCGTTGCCCACCTCCAGATACTGCAATGGGCATGGCATATAAATCTCATAATATACCCTCTGACCTTGATAGTCAGATATCTCTGCCACGTTCTTATACTCTTCCAAGAGAATTCAGGTACTATAGGAGACCTAGACCTCGAAAACCAGTACGTAATGAACATTTTGTGCCGTCTAATAATTCGAGCGATGGTGATGTAGATTCTGCGGATGACAATGAAACTTATGTGCCTTTTCCAAACAACCGAGTGGGAGCCCCTATTCGCTTAAGACCTTATCAACCACCTTATAGAGCTTGTGTTGCTGGACAACTTCATGAAACAAAGTTGTAAATCAAAATTGTATTTTTTTGTAATATAGAAGAGCTTTATTTTTTTATTACAGTATTTAAGTTTGTATATATGTATACATTTTTATATGAAAAATTTTTTGGCACGTTTTAGTGCGACATTTTTTGTAAATTTTTTACATTAAAATATTTTTACAATAATTTATTTATTTGTAGCAGTTTCTTTTTTTTCTTTCTGGTTTATATTTTTCTATGTCACTTGTTTTGAGGTTTTTTTTTATATATATAAATATCTGAATGAGTAATTTTTTCCATGTAAGTTGTATTCTAATTAGCTTGGGCAATTGATGCAAAACCAAATTTGGATAATTTAATAGTAGCTAAGAAAACATTTTTTTAAAAGAAAATATGTAGAAATTAGTTTATTGATTGCAACAAAATATAAAAATGTGTATAATTTTCTATTCCTTCAGAAGGGGAAGTTTGCTGGAAAGTTTTAACTTATTTAATGTGGTCTAATGAAACACAGAACCAATGAAGCTCTGAATTATTTAATTAGTTAGTAGCTTTGCAAATATGTAAGGAGTTAAAAATGTTTGATTCATTTTAGTTTAAAGTGCAAAGATCTTCTTTCTATTTAGATCACTGAACAATTCAGTCAAATCAGTTAAATAATATTTTTTATTAATAAACTTTTATTTGTTCTGGAAATTATTATAGCTCTGTACCAACTGTACTTTTTTATAGAAGATGAAATATGGTTTTGGGAATCTGGTGCGTTTCATGCCTAATATGCTCATTCATTTGAACCAGAGTAATAGACCACAGACCAGGGAATAGACCCTGTTACTGAATTATTTTGTATCTACTATTCTCCCTACAAAAATATTTTTGTAAGGAAAAATAGAGAATTTTTTCCAGATAAAAAATTGTGATGCTGTGTGAAAGATAAGTATTGAATTGTTCTAAATGTCGTTCAGTTCATATTGAATACGTTAAAGCAACTTGCTGTCAGGGGCACTGGGATGAAAGGACGTGGGAGGTAGAGGAAAATTTTCTTCCGTTTTTGCAGCAAATTAATTTTCTTTTTTATATCTATCTATTAAATGGTTCATGATTTGTTTTATTTATTGTCTGGAATAAAAGCAATAGCCCTTTGTGTGCCAGGGGGTTCACGGAGGCAAGGAATCGACGATGTGGCAATGTGATCAGCATTGCACACAAGCAACCTTTATTTCTCAGGCAAACTGGTGCCTGTCCATCTGAAGCTAGTTTGGTTTCAAGCTGCCGTTATGAATGGAACCCCTGTTCTTCACAACTGTCCAATGTCTTTCCCATTGACCAATCGCTCCTCATTGACAAAATAATTAATTATAAAGTCGTTAAATCAGTAATATATTGATGGAAAAATTAACTTATTGTGAAAATATTTGCTACAAAATAACTTTTTATTGAAACTAATGAATTACCTGCTTTTTAAAGATTCAGTCAAATACGAAATATAATTTAGCAAAATAAGAATTTCCCCCTCCCAAAAATATAACTTCGCGGCGCCCCTGTTTGTAGTGGCTCTGTGTTGCGTAACTCTCTTTATCTTATTCATAAGCCATTATTTTTTTAAACACCATTGTCGTCCATTATTTGTTTTCCTCTTCCTGTAAAGTTATATGGTTGGATTTTGGAATTCTATTGCAATAGTTGATATTATGGTGTTAACTGTAAATAGTAAAGGCTACTTTTTCAGTAATGGCTTTGGGGAGGGGATTGAACGTCGTAAAAGAAATTGAAACACTTGCGAATTCATTGAAACCTTCGGTTAAAGAATGCTGCATATGTGTTAGCACTACAGCAAAGGCCTTCTATTTAATATGCTTTAAAATATACCAGAGATGTCAAGCAATTTTAAACTGATGGAATAGTGTCTTTTTTTTAAAAATTTCGTTTTCATTATAAATATTTGCTCATTTTCAGGTGATCTTCGAAACCATATGAGAGGTTTACCCAGTTCTGCTACGTAACAAGCCCTGCTTGAAAAAGGAACAAGCAGGCTTCAGTACTGGGATTTATTTCCTTAGATTTTGGAGAAACGTGAAGCATTAACGTTTTGGCTGTTAGCTCTGTTATCAGTTAACTTCTCTGAATGAAACAATGAAAAGTTACCACCCTGAATGGATTGGATGCTCACATTCTAGGACTCAATATTAATTGTTCGATGGGGTGTTCTCAAATATGTTAATTAGTGCAGGCGATATTTTAAGTGACGAAATCAGACACAGAAACCTTTTCTGAATAAACACAGTTTTTTTCCGACTGATTCGGATTTCTTACCCTGAAAATATAGGGCACAGCCACACTCTGGGAAATATGGTCCCAATAGTTTTTTCTGGAGCGCTCCAAAGTTTGGACTCCTTAATGTTAATTTAACTTTTTGCGTATTTCACTATATCTCGAGAACTTTTTAAGCGAATTGAAAAATTTTTACTCACAACTATAAAATTCGTTTATTCAAAAATACCAGGCAAAAAGTAATTTTAGTAAATATTTATTATTTTTTTTAATAATGGTTAAAAATATTTTGAGTTGTGCGGTATAGAATTTTTTGCATCATTTTAAAGAACATAACTTTACATTGCAAAATACAAAATTTGAACAACATCGGTTGAATAGTTCCTGAGAAATCGAATTTTAAATATCTGGCTTTTTTGAAATTTAATTTCCCAGGAAATATTCAACCGATTTTGCTCAAATTTTGTATCTTATGATGTAAAATTATATTCTTTTAAATGTTTCAAAAATTTGTATAGCTTACATTTCAAAATGTTTTCAACCTTTAATAAATAAAATTATAAATATTTATTGAAAGTTATTTTTTGTATGTAATTATCTTTGGATAAACGAACTTTATAATAGGGTGTTAAAAATTTTCATTTCGGTTAAAAATTTCATGAGATATGACGAAATACGCAAAAAGTAAAATTAACATTAAGGGGTCTAAACTTAAAAACGCTCTTCTGGTCGAACTATTGGGACCATCTTCGCCAGATTGCGGCTACCCCCTATATTTTGGGAATCGAAAATCCGAATCAAACGATAAAAATGTATGTTTATTCAGAGAAAATACGTTTCTGTGTATGATTTTATAAGTTAAAATGTCGTCTGCACTTAATAATTAGCATATTTGAAGTCACCCTTTTGAACTGTTATGATAGAGTCATAGAACGTGAATATCCGATCATTGGATCAAAAGTTATTCAGGCACTATTCAGGGTGGTCTATTTTTTATTTTGCACACTGTACATCATATAGTTAGATATTAAAAAAAAGTGCTGAAATAAGCATTTATATTTTAAACAGACGCTTCATAATAGCAATTATAATTGAATAAGCAAATATCCTTCCTTCCTTTGTAATTAACCAAAGTTCTGACAAACGAAATAAAACAAAATCGAAACTTAAGTATATAATTGCGCGTAATCGGAATGATCTCTGGTATTAAAACTTCAATAAACAAATAAATTACAAGCGATATACAAAATATACTGGTTTACAAAAAAAATTTTTGAATATAAATTAAACTACTTTTTAATGATCAACACTGATTACGTGCAATGCTTATGTACGCTGAGGAGAGGGTTTAATAAAAGGTCTGCCTTTATATGTATGGGTGTGGGGATATCAGAAAATAATACCTATGAAGACCGCTCTGTCAATAGCGTGTTTTTCAAAATTTCCCCTGGAAAAGTGAGAAGTCCTTCTCCCCTATATTAGTCTTGAGTCGTGGTGGCTCAAGATATAGAGCGTTCTCCTTCCACTGTAGTGAACCGGGTTCGAATCCCAACAATAGCTGGTAGATACGAATTCTGCACCCTGCTCGCATTGATGTAAACTATCCTCAGTGGTAGACAGATCATGGGTTAGAGTCCCCTTACCGTCAGGCTAATCGTAGGAGGTTTTCCTCTCCATGTAACGCAAATGCGGGTTCCATAAAAAAAAAGTCCATAACGAAGGCAAACTTCACCCAATACTTAATCAAGGAGTTCCCTTGTCTTCTGGATTGGTTTCAAAATTTTAAGGCTATTGAGTTGAACATTAGTTGTCGTAAACCCAAAGCTGGGTCGGCTGTTATAAAATATATTATTACCATCACACGTTTTTTTCTTTCAAATGCGTTCATGAAGAACATGGGAAGAAAAATGTTAATACAGAAATTCAAATGTCTCCAAAATCCTAACTGTGCGTATCTATATATAATATGCTGCTAACTCCTTTGACAAATTACTTTTCAAGGGCATGAATTCTAATACAGCACAAGTCACCCGTTTGACGTCCAGATTTCTACCACAGAGTTCATTAGGCGTTATGGATTATGCATGGAACATTACTAGAAGTTTTCTTATTGCTTAATTAAGGATGACACTTTGCGATTATATCATACAATGCAATGCAATGATTAATTCTCTGCGGGACCACTGAATTTTTAAATAGCATGAAAATTAGCTAAAATTCTTTTCTTCGGAAGATTTTCCAATAAAATTAAATTGCAATTAAATAATTAATACATTTTCGTAAATTGTAAAAAAGGATTTTTTGTAATAAAAGAAAAATATGCTCTTTTATAAATCCTTTTAGCATAACAAAAAATAAAGTGTTTTACTCTCTAATAAAATAAAACAAAGTAAAAACTTATCACTAAGCAATAAAAAAATTATAGTACAAAAGTAAATATACAAAATTTTAACTTATTCAGGATTATTTTTCCATTTCATCGTTTAAAAAATCCCAACAATGCTTGTTATTCACCTTATTCCAGACAGTGTTTCACGTTCTCCACAAGGAGGCAGTATTTGCAGAGGTTGTATCAACTTAGGTAGAAGAATTTCGGCTGGTGTAAACTATATTGCGTAAATTCACATCTCAATGATCAGGTAAGCACATTAGTTTCCTAAAGTACTTTTTTCATATCTTCATCTGATATTTTAAAATATGAATAAATTTTTTCACAAGAACAAGACTCAAATATTTAGAACTACTGAGTACTCCAAGTATTTACAGACAACCCCAGAACATCAAAAAGCGAAATGGTCGCGTTACTGCTAAGGAGTCAGAAGAGGATCTCAAGACTTACGATTATGGTGACTAAATTATAAGCATAATATCAAAAACAGGACTGTCTACAGTTTAGAATGCATAAGTTTAGTTACAATAGTCTGTGTGATGACCATAGCGATCGTCTAAAACAAGAGGCTTAGAGGCGCATCAACAGAACAAGCCTGTCCATGATGAGCCGTTTGTCAATTGAGATAAGCTCAGAACTAATGAAGGTGTTTTGATAACGAAAATAACCGATTAATCTATAACTTTGTGAAATGTATTCAGAAAATTTTGCCGTTTCTTTGTGGCAACGATGAGGAGTAAACAAAACACCCAATGCCAACAGAAAGTTTACAATTATATATTTCAAATTATTTCTATTCTGATCCAACATTAGTAAAAACTATTAAAATTAAGATAACATTTTAAGTTATGCACCGCATTAAGATAACATTTTAAGTTATGCAGATTGATTTAAGTTTCTTACACCTACAGATATTACTTATTTTAGCAATTTGACTGTAAATCGATATTTTGCATTAGATTAAAATATTATTAGAATACTATTGAAAACAATATTAAAGTTTCTGTTTTAAAGTCTGGAAAGTAAACTTATTTTAAAGTCCGTGTTATAATTACAGCCTGGAAAAATTAAACATATTCGCACGCATTTCAAAATGCTTCAAGCCCAATTCTTAACGTAAACCTTTACTTTTATTCGTACCCAAATGAATAATTTTTTTAATTTAAATATAAATCCATTAAGGCTAATATTTTCATTAGTTAAGCCTAATGTGGCAGATGTTAAATTTAAAATGCGCAAGCTCCTTTCCATCAATAAGCCAACTAACCAGCCTAGGTTTTAATCAGACGTCTGCTGAATTTGAATGGCTGTTTAATGGATGTTCACGTGGCAATTGCATGATGTCGACTACAAGGATCAGTTTACATTCATTGGATGATTACTGCTAGGTATTATGGGTATAAAGTATCTACATAGCGCAAAGACCGCTCACTCTTAATTTTAACGCTTACCAACCGAATGAGTGTTACAATTTTTGAAAACAGCAATTAAATTAAAATTGTTTATTAAAACAGAAATTACAATCAAACGAATTTGGCTAGTTCTTGTGCTGAATCTTTTAATTTATAAGTCTTCACTGCTATGTCTTCATTAGAAATGAAGTTCATCAATCCAGGGCCAGTAGGAAATTTTTGTCCAGGATAAGATTTGGACTTCAGAGGGAATTTTCCGATTCCAGAAAACTGGCCCTTCTTGAAGGGTTCTTTTTTAACATCCCTAAAATAAAAAGATAATGTATCAGAATTTTTAGTCAATCTTTGCTCAATAGTATTTGGGAAAACTTAAAATTTTATCACAAATTATGGATAGAATAACAGTATGTGACGCTATTAGTAATCCTATTTGAAGTTTCAAGAAACCGAACGAAAAAACGCATTTTGCCCTACACCGCTTATGGAGGTACTAATTTCATTTGATTGGATAGTTTTTTTTATAACACAAAAATGTAGTATTGGCTATATTGCAAACTTTAATGATTGTATTTTATGTAATCTGATAAAATTGATTTAAGTCTAACCCGAGTAGGGGAAAAAAGAAAAGTGAACCACATTAAGTGGTATGATATACAAAATTAAAGTTCTAAAAAGCTTAAATGAAGTGAAAATTTTCTACGAGTGAAAACTACTAAATTTGCGCTATGTTATGTTAGTTTACACATTTCAAAGTTAAGGATTTTGATGAATAAAATTCATCCCATAAATTCAAATCTATTCCGAGTAAGTTTGATTAGCTTCCGCAGGTGTTCTTTTCAATATTTCAAAGTCTATTTGAATTTCATTAATCCGTTTTAATGTAGCATTCCAAATGTCACGAAAGGAAAAAAAATCGCAAAATAGGTTCAGAGCTATTCAAAACGTTGGCAGTAATTGAAAGTATAAAAGTACTGGCACAACTAAAAAGTAAGTTAACATTTTGAAGATTTAAATATTTTATTCACCTGTTTGTATTCACAATCCATAGGTGTTTTTTTAGCATGAACTACATTTATCTAAATTAAGTATACACGAATAAGCTTCAATTATAAAATGTTTCTACATTGAAAAGACAATTTAATGTAACTTGCAATACTGATTGTCAAATTTATGATTAAACAAATTTGACCCTTTTTGGAAAATGTTAAATTTGATTTATTGTAAGCTGAATTGCGAACAATTTAATAAAAACTTAAAGCAATAAAAATAGAGCTTTCGCATACGTTACGTTAACTATTTTCTCTTAGGGATGCTCCTTTGTAAGACAATTTTTACCCATGCATTTTAAGTAACTTTGTTAAAAATAAGATTAAAAATTCAAAAAAATATTTCAAACTAATTCTTTAACAGTTGAAATTTTACCAAAGCAAATTAAATCCCTGCGAATTAATATCTATTAAAGATAAAGCATTTAATAAAATTTTAGCGAATTTTAGTAGCTATTTTTGAATGATTTGTAACTAAGAGTTTAGTATTTAGAATGAATTTTCTGCAAAAAATTTCTTCAACTAGTTTCATAATCTGGTAAATTTTATTACTAGACCACATAATTTTACCTAATAATTCACTAATTTTAATTGTGCGTACCTGAATTGAAAAGCTCAGTATTTAAAGCACTGTGGCAATATTCTTTTCTTTTCTTTTTAAGTACATTAATATTCGGTCTTTATTTCAGTAACTAATGCACAGCATGTAATTGGTGGCGTTTTGTATTGTCTCATTCTTTATGTAAATATTTGCCTACATTTTTGGTATTCGAAGTCAGAAAAATGGCTCAGCCGGTTTTATTATGTAACGAGCCCATTCCTTTCTTCGTGCGAGAGAATACAAATCATAAAAACCGGTATTTGCTTACATTTGGAACAGAACCTAGGCAAATATTTAAGTATTGGCTATAAGCTCGATTAGCAGTTAACTTCGCAAAATGGAAAAGTTTGTTAATTGACCATTGAGGCTCTAACGGAAATTTTGCCATCAAAGTATTTTGTTACTTAAACCGCTACCCGTTTGGAAAGTATTTTACTACATTTGTGTTCAAGATGTGAATTAAAATTTCTCTTTCGCAATAACGTGTTAATTTTAATTGTTCACGATTTTTCAATATAAACATTTAGTACCAAATTAACAATACTATTATGTTGGATATTTTACGATAAATTTCTATTAATTTGTTTACTTTACAGCAATAAGTCTTTGTCGGTTAACATCAATTCCTTAAAAGACTTTAATTGTTTTACTCTATTTGAAGCTTCATTTAAATTCACTCTGTTGAACAAGTGCATGAAGCCTCCGAGTGCCCGTTTAATTTCCACTACCCTGTACATAGACTAATATAAATACACAAATATGATTTGAATATAAAATTATAACTGGGAGTTAACTTACGGGACTTTTACAACCATGGGTGTCTTCATATAGCTTGTCGTTATATAAGGAACTTTCACAGGTACATAGTACGGCTTTGGAACTTTGATTATCTTTTTCACTGGAACAGGAATAAATTTTGGGACCTGCGAATAAATTTCAAGAACAGTTTGAATACACGGTACAAAAACTTTGGCAAAAATTAAAATTGAGATTGGAAATTTATGTGTGGCATTTGTTATAAGTGTTTTAGAACCGTATTATATCTATAATATATAATATTGGTGAATATTTCCCTCAACTTGGCATTTTGAAAAATTATCATGCTAGACAATACTCCAGTTTTTAGTGAAAGCTTAAATATTCAACGTTCAGGGGAAATTTGACAGTTCCTCAGTTGCTATGCAACTAAAATTAGTTATATTCCTTTGAGTTTCCACCGCAGTTGATAAGAAACGAACTTATCCAAGATTTGATTGAAAAAGTGAAATCAGGAAAAATATTGAATTGAGTGGTTCGGTGAGCAGGAAATTCATTTATGGTGGTTTTCTTTAAAAAAATCTCAATCAGCAGCTATCAGACTAATAAAAATAGTTTCCTGAGCAGTACGCAAAGTAAATCTCCACAAGTACGCTAGATTTTGTAAAATCTTTCCAGTCTCATTAGAAAAAAAAAGTGTTTTAATTTCACTTTCAAGGTGGTTGACCTCAAATTATTCAGAGTGATTATGTTATAATCCTCAAGTATTATTTGATTTTCTGCCTGCTTAACAAGGCATCTAAACATGCATTAAGGACAGCGATTAAGGAGTTTCATGCATTTATCTGCATGAGTTTAGAAACATTTGTAAAAATATTTAGAAGGCTTTACTGAATTAAAGAAAAGTTTAAAATTAGAACTTCTGGAATTGAACATTTAGTATTCTTATCCATTCAAACCTTTACAGTTGCTCAATCTAGGATTGTCGATTTGAAATGTAGGAATTCTAAGAAGCAGACTCCTTAAAGTAGATTCAGTTTAAAATAACGAATTACATTTGAATCATTAGAATTACATTTGTTTAAGCTTTTGAATTGAATATAGTTTAAAATAGAGATAAAATACTTTCGGTAAATACTAAGTTAACCAAATTAACCTAACCAAAAAGATTACAAGTTTTAGTTAGGGTATAAGATTTTTTAGACTGAAACTGATTGACTCAGCTTATTTTACTTTTCATATTAAATTAAATTGCTTATTCTGTTATTGTATCTCGCGATAGAGTTTGTTCTTTTTCGTCGCAGCAAACTGACTGAAAATATTAGACAGGCAGCATGTTAGCAACTACGACAGTAAAGAAATACCTAGAACTATGTTGCTGAAAGAACAGCTGCTAAAACAGTGGAATTAGTTTTGCCAGATTGGCCCAAGAGTTAAACACTGGAATTTACTTTCATATAATTAGATTGCCACATGACGATTGTCCTAGAAGCTGGACAAAATAGAATACAACACGTTTCGCATAAATTAGCGTATGGATGAAATATGCTTTAAAAACAATTTAAGATAGCATATTAACTACATAAATAGTCAAACATGCAAAAAATTTTGCTGGAAAACAGTGTAGAGCGCAAGTATTGTATTCTGTATAAAGGTTAATACTTTCAGATTCGGTAAAAGATGTTTTTGGCCATCTTCCCACTAAATTTAAACAGTTTAAATTTTATTTGCAATACTCTTGTATCAATGTACGATTTAACTGATCTTAAAGTTTCCTGATAAGAAAAGTGATATTTTTTACACAATTTCCTTAAACTCTGGGGTTGGAAATTATTGAAATAATTCAAAACTAAAACTTTGTTTTGCTGTGTTTATTGAAAATAACAGCTCTCTCATTTAGCTTAATTTCTGCATATCTCTGATAACATCGAAAAATAGTTCTGAATTAGAATCTTTACTGCTTCACTTTAACTCTGCATTGTAAGTGGACTAAAGTGACTAGTTTAAAACGTGATATTTTGTTGAATCTTTTCGCAAACTTAAGATTTTCCTAATCAAAACAAAGTTCTTAGGAAGTCAAACACGGAGTTTCCAACAAAATCTTTTACAATTTTCTCCAGTAGGAGAAAGACCATCTTAGACTTAGTCCAAAGGATTTCTCATCTCATACATCTTTGTGACAAGGGCTCTTACTATACTTAGACTCGCATTCCTGAAAATTCAATTCAAATGCAATTTGTATGAATTAGTTTTCTTTAAAAAAGATCAGTTCAGTCAATTATTGAAGCAGTTTAGGTCAATAAAGACTTACCTTTTTCTTGATTGGAATGGGAATGAATTTAGGATAAGGAACAGGCTTTGGAATTGGAACCTTGTAAATCTTTGGTACTGGATAAGGTATACCAATGGGAATGGGCTTCTTTACAGGAATATACTTTTTCACAATAAATGGCTTAGGGATCTTCACTATCTTGGGAATGATTTTCTTAACAGGCACTTTAAATGGCACAGGCACAATCTTCGGCACTGGTATTGGCTTGTATACCGGATAAAACTTCGGCACCATAACTTTTTTTGGCACTGGCACTTTGTGATATACTGGAACAGGCTTTTCAATCACGTGTACGATTGGCTCTAGCTCGTAAGTTTTTGGTTTCTTTTTCAATGCAACCAGCGGTACTTTAACTTTAGGGACAAGCACTTTAGCCTTTACTGCCTTTTTCAGGACAACTCTGAAAAAAATTAGAAAAATCTGAGAATTTTGTTTAGAAAGATTAGAATTATTTTAACACAATATTTCTCAAAATCAAAGAATTTTTAATCAAAAATGAACTTTTCTTCATATTGCAAGTTTTGTACTAAGTATTGATATCAAATATACTTTAGAAAGTCAAAAGTGAAATACAAGACTGTAGAAATTAAATATGTTTGGCATTAAACTTCGAATAATTGAAAAATTTCTAACATTAGATAGAAAGCTGTGACAAAGCCTTAGATCTCTAGTGATATAATACTTGTAAAACTGAATAAGTTTATAAACATGTTGGCCCGTTAGTTAACAAGATTTTATTTCATTCATGTTTAGCTACAAATCTAGAAGTGTCAAACGATTGTCGCACAGTCGAAGCGCAAAAATTAAACCCATTGGTACTATTTAATAACCATTTCTGAATTTATTGCTAAGATTGGCAAACGTTTCTATAAATATCTAACTTTTGAAACGCTCAGTCTAATTAACTTTTCCGGCAACTTAAATTAGAAGTTTTATGTAAGATGATCAGCATCTTCATAAAACTAAACTGGTCGCAAAATTTTTAACTTTCGAAAGCTCTCCTTTTTAAAATATAATTTCTGTTAAAGAATCCTTGCGAGGAATCCGTTTAATATTAGTTTGGAATAATAAGGCAGTTTAAATATTTGCATCGAAATTATAAGTTTTTTTTCCGCTAATAAACCAAGGTAGATTGCTCGGGATTATTCATACTCCGTTTTAGCATAATTTATTCTCTAATTTTGTGGGAAATTTAAGAAGAGCTTCGATTATATTAGTGATTGTTTACTAAGAGCTTTATCACGATTATAAAAATATTTTAACTAAAAAGGTAAAAAGATTTCAATTCTTTTTAAAATTTCCACGTAGGCTATGTGCAAAGAAAAAAAAATACTAATATAGGATGTTCTTTCAATGATTCCGCCGCGTTGCAATTCTAAAAATTTTAACTTTAATTTTCATTGTTCAATAATGCATACGTTATTTGGAAAGATCGAAATTGATTGTCTACGTTTACATAGTTGTTTTGGCAAATGTTTCAAAATAATTTCGAAATATCACTGTCTCTTACTTAAGCTAATGTCACTTTAGTCCTCATTGATGAAGGATTGCAAGGGGGAAAATGTCGTCACTACTGAATGCGAGTGAAAGAGCGTAATAATTACTAAATGGGATTTCCCAAAACAACAAGAGTAATATCGAAATTCACCGAAAGACGTTTTTCCCAGTATTTCAGACTTACTAGGTAACGATGATAAACTATTTTGTAGGCACCAGAGCGTACAATATCAGATAACATTGCATATGATTTCTCGTAAGAATTAGAGTTTTTCCCTTTGTTTGCCTTTGCAAAGAAATTATTCAAATAAAAGCATAATGATGCTCTAGTTTGAAGCTTTTAATTTCAGTGAAAAACTAAGGTAAGAAATTTGATTCAAGTAACTTTGTTTTATATCAATATCTTATTTGAGAAATGGATTCTATTTCATGACCAAAATGTGAAGAAACCCTGAAAATACCCTAGCATAAAAATTTTTTTGAAAATAAAAGGTTTTTGTGTAGCTAAAAATAATTAAAATAAATTGGATTTAAATTGCTTTATATAGCTCCTATAAAAGTAAAAGGAATGATCTTATTTTCTGCAGTTATTTTTGGAATTTCTAGTCTCCGACGTACCATATAGTATGTTTCGCAAGCTTTCTTTGGACTAACGCAGATGGGACGCCAGTGTCTTATTTTTTTTCTGTAGTTTTAATTCCAAGTAAAATTTAATATTTTTTAATTATAAAAGCAGTCTAATAGTTAAAAAAATCTTAGATTATCGTAATTATATTTGTACTGGAATATAAAATCAAATAAAAAATTGCAAAATACTTCATATTTAAATTTATCAAAAATTGATTTTGTAAATTAAGGAAATTTCAATGATAAACTGTTTCTCTTAGATTTAAGCTGCAAATAAAATGTAAAAAATTGTGTGTAAGTAAGTAGTTTTTGGAAGATTTTATCTCTAACGCTGAAAAAGACTCCAGTGTTTCATGCTGTATTTAAGAAACATCAATTAATAAAAAAATTAAGTATAATATTTCAGTTATTTTAACCTAATGCAAAATAAAAAGCATGGAAATATGTCTCATATTCTGCGTCAAAGAATTAAGGAAGACTTTAAACTTACTTTTTCAAAGGTGCAGTTTTCAGAAGCTTTTTAGTTCCCATCATTGGCTTCAAACTCATGGGTTCCTGCGGACTCATTAATGGTTCTTTCAAATCTTTTCCTCCAGTCAGTTTTCCAAGAGGGCCATCTTTCACTTGTTCTACCAATTTAGATATGCCTTCGAATTCTGACTTAAGGCCAGTCTCCGATATGAGAGATTCAAGTGGATTGCTGGCCAATGATCCTATTTCTGACGCCAAAGTGTCCACTGTTGCAGATACTTCGCTTAAAAGGCCCATGATTGCGAGTGAGATTAAAATCCGCATTACTGAACTAAAAATAATGAAAGGTCAATTATAAAATAGGTTCGCGTACATTTGAAAGTATATTAAGGCCTAAAACTAGTTTAAAATAAAAATTTCTATCAAAACTCTGAACAGTTTAAGGAAACTTTCCATACAGATACGTTGAAGAATTTGCAATATTTAGCTTTTCGAAACTTCATATGCACATCATTATGACCTACGAATAAGCCTAATATTCTACTGCAAAATCAGTTGTCTTTCTTTTTAAGTCTAACTTTTTTAAATTTTGTTATACGAAAGAGCAATAGATTCGATGTTCAAGAGCAGTGCGATTTAGAAAATTAAGCTTTGTTTGAATCTTAATATAGTACGTATAAATAGTGTTTAACTAAAGGAAAAAAAAAGTAGCGTCTATAAAACCTGAATCAGCACGAAATTTTTAGATCTATAGATAATTTTATATTTGCGTTAAGGCCCTACCATAGTACATGAGATATTTACATTACAGAACAGTAAGATTAATTTAAGTTTGACTTTAATGCTGCAGAATTCTCTTGCACATCTTGATTTTTCTTTTTAGAGAAGACACTTGTTTCTAGACAAGCGATCTGCCATTTGAAAAAAGTTTAACTGCAGTATAGTTTAAAATATAAATAAGACTACTGATTTTGAATGCATTTACAGAGAAATTTTTTAAGGAAAGTAACTTATCTTACTACAGGATGGAATCTATCATAAAACATTCGTTGAAACTTCTAATGTTACAATATAACGTTATAAAACAATTCCCAGTCTACTACAAAATCAAGTTAAATACTAAAGTGTCAAAAACTAATACTGATTTATTGATAAAGTTACAATTTGGATGTTTCATCTTATTGAGAATCATGCACATAAAATGAAATTGATAAAGATTACTCAAATTTAAGTTTTATAACCGATATTGAACAACCGACAAATCTTTGGGTTTGCGGCTATCAATGTTCCACTCTTCTGTAGCTTTAATTATAAATAAAAAACTTTAAGGACAAGAGATCACTTGGATCAAGCTTTTACGTTACATGGAACTCGCATTTACGTTACATAAAGGAAAACCACGAAAACCTTCAATGAATAGTCAAATCATTACCTCACGAAACAGTGCTTAAGGATAGAAAGTTAAGGGAAGAGATTTTCTGATGAAGCAAGCTAACATACAAAGTTGCCAAAAGTATGATTTTAGCCGATCTAATTCGTCAAATAAGAATCAGAAAGTCGAGAAATTCTTTTAAGACATGAAATTTGTACCAGTAACTCAAGTTGAACTGGTAACAAGACTTTTAATAAAATCTTATTTCACATTTCCTTAAAACTAAACTTCACAGTAATTCAGCAAATATTTTACACTTTATTTAGGGAAATTTCATTAGTCAATAAACTAGAATATTTTATAGCAGGCTTTGTTTTTACGCAAATAAACATAGAATACTAGAAAAGCTGCAAATTCTGAACAGCATTTTAAAGCATTAAGTGCAATATTTTATTTATAATTATTGATTTCAACATTTAAATTTAAGAAAAAAATAAGACTTAAATTGAAATATAAAAATAATTCAGTTCCATTCAAATAATTTAAAAGTCAAATAAAGTTGATTAGACAAAACATCAAGTTTTACAGGTAGTTAGAATTTTATGCTATGCTTGAGATTTAAAAATTAATTTAAATGGGAGAAAATTAAAAGACGAGATCTCGAAAGTAGTACTTACTTTTACAAAGCTTAAGGATTTAAATAGTTAGTCAAGAAAAACTAAATTTAGATAAAAAAAAAAAATAAAAAAGAAAGGGGAAAATTCTGAACTTTCGAAATTTTTAGAACTATCTCAGATTATAAATGTGAACTTAATTTTTAAATGTTAAGCATGAAGCTTAAAAACTAAAGAATTGGAATCACAAGTAAAAGCTTAAAAGAGTTAGCTAAAGTTGGATTACTCACCCAGTCTTCTTATTTAGGCCCATAGTGCAAGCTGAGGGAGGAACTCAAATGCCTGAAAACAAAACTTTAAAAAAGTTGTAACATTTTAATTAGGATTAAAAAAGTAATTCATTAAAATTAAGTACAACAAAGTTACTGCGAAATGTGAACACGAATTCGAAATTGACCGATTTTATATTTTTTGATTTGAAATGCTGGGGGCGTGGTCTAGTTGATGCCTACAGTTAAGATGTGTATGCTATTAGCTTATTAATTGATGGGTTGGCCGAAAGATTAAGATTCTGGACTGTAAGAGAAGATTTATGCTCCACAATATGAGAAGAACTTTAGTGTTGTAAAAGAATAGAATGCAAAAACCTGTCTGGATTAGAAATAACAATTGATCTCTTTCGTGTTTTCTGAGTAGAAGTTTAAGTAATCTACTCAGACTATTTTCAATTAGGCGACATAGCCATTTGAATTGCCCATTACTGCGACTCCTTGCGTAAATGATATATGAACATTTTAACTCTGCCAAATGACTTAAAATATGGAGGTTGCAGGTTAGATTTCCATTTTACCCATGGCCGGATTGGTGCTACAACTTTATGACGTATGTTATTTTTTTAAGACTTAAAAGTACATGAAGTACACAAACTGGAAAATTTATATATTCATATAACAATGAAAATGAACATCGATTATGTACTTCAATCTTAGTAGTCGTACTTTATTTAAGACGCACTAGAGCTGCACTATGGGTTATTTCCGACTGTTTTTGAAACATCCGTGATGAAGATCCGAAGACATGCCACCCCAATTCTGATCCTCTGCAAAGAGGCTCAAAAGATAGTGGCTGAGGATGGTTACTCTCCTCAAGAGGATGGCTACTCCACTTTGGTAGTCAAACGACCTGAGTGCGCAGTCGAACTTTTAAAGTAGAACAGTTTAACGAGGATCAATACTGCGCATTCTAGGTCTTTTAACAGGTTGATTAAATTGGTTACCCATCAGCTCACAGACCGCTGCCAGTGATGCTTGACTTCAGCTTGGTTTTCCGAAGTGAAGCATCACTGGCTGCGGTCAGTGTGCGGGTGGGTGACCACTTGGATTAGTCTGCGTAGGGACCGGGGTGTGTGGTATTGGTCCTCGTTAAACTGTTCCACCGTAAAGTACTCGACTTCGCGTGCAGGTCGTCGGGCTACCGAAGCAGGGGTGCCATCCCCTCTGCAGATAATCAAAATTGTAATGGCATGTCTTCGGATTATCCTCAGGGATGTTTCCAGACCTTCGCCAATAGCCCATTGTGCAGCTCTAGTGCGACGTAAATGAACTACAACAACAACAACTCAGCTTGGTTTTCAAAAATATCTATTGCAAAGGTTCGAACTGAACCTGAAGAAGTTTAACTTTTTGGAGCAATAATAGTTTGTAAAATTATATGCTTCATGTACACAGAGCCTTTGAAATGCTTAACGTTTAAGAGCGGAATTAATGGAAGTTGTTCGAAAAGCATGTTTTTCTGCGTTCTGTTAAAAAAAGATTCATTCCCATTAATTTTCTATGATTTTAAAATCCATCAACAGATTAAGCTAATATCACTCATGAACTTTAACCTTTTCACGTGGGCGGAAAAATAGCAAATCGAGATCCTCTGGTGGGCTCTTTTTGAGACTGGGGGATGAATTCAAGAAAGGGAACTGCTAATCCCTAAAACAAGTCAAGTGATGAGTGTTAAACATCCCCGAGAGTTTTATTTTAGTTTTGACTACAAAAGTATTATGCATGCACACACACAATCAATATATATATATATATATATATATATATATATATATATATATATATATATATATATATATATATATATATATATATATATATATATATATATATATATATATATATATATATATATATATATATACATATAGGACAAATAAAAAAGAAAATTATAAATTACAATGTCAATACCTATTTTAAACTATATTAACAATTAAAATCTCCATCATGAAAATAATTTTATTGAATCTTTTATCTTTCTCACGTTTGATTACTATTAAAGGTTGTTTAAAAAGTTTTTTTTTCGTTCTATCAAATATTTTTCATCATATATTTACTTTAAAATTAGTGTAATTGTAGTGTGTCATTGCTTTACATTAATACTTTCAACGTATTTTGAAACATTTAAACACTTTACTGTTTAAAATGTAGAAGTATTATAACACATTTGAAGAATAGTTAAAAAAAACTTTGTTCTTTGGAATATTGTTTCAACGGGTAACTCAGTTTTTGAAAATTTCAGTTTGGTATCGCTGGCGTTATTTAAATCAGTTATTAAAGTTATATCTATTTTTTTATAAGCTCTTTGATGCCATATTAAAACGATTGGTTTATTTACATGTTTCCGCAAAAAATAAACAAACTAATGAGGTGCACAGTGATAATAAACACTCTTTTATTGAGTTAAAAAACGTCGGAAATTTTGAGGACCAAAGGGAAAAGCTTGGTCCATATCCATTTTTCAAGTAAATAATGGACAGATCTTCCTCTCTTGCATTTTGGGGATTTATATATGTATGGGGATATATATGTTTTAAGTGTGAAATCAGTTCTTCCTGAGAGTTATCATGCCGTGAAATCGGGTCATAATGCGGAAAAACCCTTTTGTTCGCGAGTAAAATCGACTTTTCTTTGAATCAATTTTTATATGCATGAAGAGTTTTTTTTCGTGGTCTTAATTCATTTAATTATAAATATCTATATTATACAGTATAAATATCAATATTTTAATTTATAAATATTTGTAACATTGCTGAAAATTTAATATCTTATCGAAAGATACTAAATCTTAGGAAAGAACATAAATAATTGTAATGTCATATTTTTGTAGACAGGTCTCTTCAGTCTGAGTTATTAGTGAATGGATTTAAGTCATAGCCAATGGAAAAGAAAATATAGGAAATTTAATTTGGTATTAACTCTTTGACTGAATTATTTTATTTTCTTCTTTTTGAGCTATCGACTTATGAAAAATACCGGTCATTTCAATGAATGATAAATATTTTTTCTCTTTATTCAGCAGAATGATTTATTTATTATTGTTATTATTATTATTGATAATAATAATGAAATAAGATAGCAAGGTAAATGAGGATAATTTTGCCCTAACTCCCGGCTAATTTGAAAGATCCTCTCTTGTTAAGAAAGTAAGATCATTTCGATTGAAAATTATGTTATCAAATAAATTCTTCTTATTTTATAAATTTTTAAGATTTCTTAAAAAATTATAAACTATAATAACTTTGTTAATTATTTAAAAATAAACATAAAAAATTTTTTGAATTAATTTTCAAAATAGTTCATAATAGTTTATATCATTCCTTTAAGAAATATCTTATGCGTTTACCGAACTCTAAATTTAAAACACGATTCTTAGCACATTTATCCCTTTAACTCTTAGTTAGAATCTAATATGCGTTCTAAATTTCAAACAAAATTTTTCTTCAACTTCCTTTATGTCTTTTTAAAATAGTTCCAAAAATGCGAAAACTCATAAATATTTCAGTTAATGTGCTTCAGTTGCAAATGATTAACATATAACAATCGGGCTCATTTCTTTTATTTTGCTGCAAATATCATGAAAAGTAAGCACTTTATAGAAACTGCATAGCATATATAATTTTTTTCCCTAGCATTTTTACATTTTTTTTTGAAAAACATAGTCATTCACAATTGACTTCAACTTACTCATGTAAGAGATTTGTAGAATTTTATTGTTCAAAAATTTAGCTTCAATCTTATAAAAAGATACAAAACTGAGATATTAAAAGAATTTCTAGGAACTATAACTGAAAGTTATACTGTGTGTAGAAAGAAGGAAAGAAAAATGAAAATTGCCACAAAAGGAAAATGGTTTTCTTAAGAAAGTTAAAAATAGCGTTTATGATTTCAATTTCTTAAACATAGAAAATACATTAGTAATTATAAATTATATATTTATAAATGTGACATTTAAAATATTTATGTATCCAAAAGTGTAAATACTCTTACGTAGTATTAAGTATATATATTTTTCTTCGGAAATGCAGATATTTATTTAAAATCATGTAAGAAAATTTTTTTAACTGCAGGAATTATAAGCAAAGTTTCAAAATTCCAATAACTATATTAATAACACGAATTTAAAACATAACCTAAAAAAAAAACTATTTATTTGAGTTTATGTAAAATATATTGCTTTGATATTTCATTTCAATTTGATTTAATTTACTTAAAAGAGCGCTTTTCGATTCTGATTATTCCATATCTTTTACATACAATTGAAAATATTCGTTAAATTATATTTGTAATAAAGAAATTAATTTATTCAAAATATAACTCACAACTAGAACGAAAAAATTTGTACAAAAAATAGCAATAATGAAACTGACTAAAAAAGACCTAAGAAAACGACAGACAAACAAAAATGTACCCGAATTTGGAATAGATGTTTGAAGGTAGGTGGGAAATGTAAAAAAACTTTTCTCCCCTTAACTTAAAAAGGTGAGACCTCTCGTAGTGACTAAAACAATAAAACAAATCCCACTGTAACTTGATCCTGTCTCTTAACTGAGGAGGAGATTTTTTCCCCTATTCTTTCGCTGAAAGTGTCACATGCCCACCACAGGATCCCAAGATCAGATGTGACAACTGCTGTCACAGCCCCCCGGAAAAATTTAAAACGAAGTTTTCAAAATAATCTATTTGTAGTAACAGCTTGGCGTTGTCTGAGGAAACAATTAACAGATGCGCATGTAAATATTTGCATTGAATTGTCCTGGCATGCAACAGAAAACATTGTTTTATAATTTCCCTGTTTTAAGCTCTATCTGTTGACGAACTTCGGGAGCATTTCGGAAGCTTGGTGTGATTGAATTGGTTTCCTTTCTATTTCTTTACGGTTTTCTCTAGAACATCAAAACTCACTTTTCTGTGAGATAATTTTCGAATAGTCGATCATTTCTGTGGCGTACCCGATCAGTTAAATTTCTTTAAATTGTTTTTATGCAAAATAAAATCTCATGCAATGTCCAATATATGCGGCCCACGTCCAACCTAAAGCTCATTTGTTTCTTGTGCATTCTTGAACAAATCGAAAGTATTGGCACTGAGGGTTTATGTGGTTTAAAGGCATGTCTTATTACAAATGGAGCACACATTAAAACTTTGTTCGAAACTATTTTAGTCTAAACTGTAGTAACAAATCATTGAAACTGGGTCATTCTTTCATGAACACTTTGTAAAATGTAAAGTAAGGAATGAAGAATATAAATGCTGTCCACCAAAAGCGTAAAAATCTGCAATTTTACGTTGTTAATCACGTGTTGGTTCTACTTAAATCACATTTAAGCTATTAGCTTGTAAGCACCGATATTCTTTTGAGGCTTGGGGGCACGAATCTGCTACCTTATTTATATATATAGAAGAACTAACTATATATTAAATTGATATTTTTAAAATTATATATATAGCTGTTAAAAATATTGTTAATATGTTCAGTATTTTCAAGTTTACAAAGTTTGAATTTTAAACATAGCATACAGGCTTTAAAATTTATGTTTTCCATTTGCCGCTAGAATGTTTCAGTCAGTAATCTTACGTTCTCTAGCTGCACTCAAATTATAAAACAAATTACATTTAAATTACGAGAACACTGATTTAACAGTTAATTTGAAAGATGGTTCTAGCATTACTTTTTCTGATACAGAAATAAGTTTTCCACTATTTTTTGCACTTTCAAATATTTCGTTTAAAAGTACACTAAATTAGTTTTATTATAAATTGAAATTTTGTCAGTACTCAATTTCTTAGTTGCTTTTTGTTTGATAAAGGGACTTAGTATCATATAAAATACAGCAGTCTTAAGTTGAAATCTTTGTATGTTTTGATCTTTCAATAAGCTTTCTATAACTAAAAGTTTTGTTATTTAATTAATTAAAACAAATTATCTTAAAATACGGCTTAATATAAAGATGCCCTATATATTTTGTACATTTTTACTTTCGAATTCAATGTAGAATTCAAGATCAAAATCCAAACTTCAGAGTAAAAATATATTTAAAACTAGCTGAATGTTTACAAGTTGCGGATTTACAAATAGATTCAAAGAAAGGATCATTCAGTTTACATTGAACAAGATGCAAGTGTCTAAAAATTATTAAACCGCAGAGTTTTAGCTCTTAGGGGTAAAAACTGATCACTCAGTTTTTGTAAAATTTAGGATAGAGTGATCAAAATTAAAGTTTCCAAAATTGAGATTATAAAGGTGCAAAAAAGATTCTTAAATGTTAAAATTTTGTTTCGTCCATAAATTTATCCTTTTAGCAGGTAATAATCCTTTATGAAAATAATCAGTAAAACTTGCATAAAAAGAAATTAAGAATCATGTTGTAACGTAACAGTGTGTGACAACTGAGCTAAAAGCATCAATTCCTCGAGAGGTTATGCTAAAATGATGTTGCTTGAGAGACACACACGAGAAATGATGTTCTTTTTGTGTAGTTGAGAAAGAGAGTGTTTTTTTGAGAAGAGATATTTTTTAGGAATAATATTTATTGATTTTTCGTGTGAATGTTTAAATAAATTGTTTGGTACAACTCACGTCTTATTTCTGGTTGTTGTGACACAACAGAATTTTACTGGTGGCAGCGGCGGGATATAGTAAGAGTAGTTGATTTAAGGTAGTCAGTGATTGTATATTTAGTTTTTTATCAGTTGTAAATTATGGCTTTTCTTAATAAAGCGAAAAAAGTGGATTTGATAGAATTGGCCGACGAATTAGGTGAATCTGTTCCACCTCAAGCAAATGTTTGTGAAATTAAAAAAATAATTCAAACTAGTAAACATTATGAGGTTGAGGATGTAAAGATGTGTTTGACTCGTATAACGGAGGAGAGAATTAGGCGAGAAGAACTTGAAAAACAAGAACGGCGAGAAGAACTTGAAAGACAAGAACGGCGAGAAGAACTTGAAAGAGAAAGACAAGAACGGCGAGAAGAACTTGAAAGACAAGAACGGCGAGAAGAACTTGAAAGACAAGAACGGCGAGAAGAACTTGAACGGCAACATCAATTGGAATTGCGTAAACTCGAATTAGAAGCAAATTCTCAAATTCAGCACCAAAACAGACCGGTATCAGGTGAAACAAATCATAAAATACAGATTTTACAAATAACACCAAAATTTAATGAAGGTAAAGATGAAATGTCGTTGTATCTGATAAATTTTGAACGTCGAGCAGAAATTGCACAAATTCCTAAAGATGAATGGGTGCCTTACCTATTGAGCGTAGTACCACCCGACATTTCAAATATGTTGGCGAGAGAGTCTCCTAAGGATGCCAATAACTACGACTTTGTAAAAGAATTGATTCTTAAACAATATAAGCTTAATGCAGAGGAACTCAAACAAAATTTTTATCGACATTTTAAATCACCTGAAAAATCTTGGCGAAATTTTGCACAAGAATTAAATTGCTATTTTAGCGAATGGGTTTCTGAAGCAAAAATTACCACTTTCGATGATCTTAAGAGTTTGATGGTTACCGAGCAAATGAAACGTCATGTACCAAATGACATAAGAGATCATTTTCTTGAAGATTGGATGGAATTGAATTCTTATTCCAAATTAGCCGGAAAATTGGACGACTATGAAAGTTTAAAAAACAGTTTCAAGGAAAAGTCTGTGTCTTATAATCGAAGTAACCAAAATGATTCTTGGCGATCTCTGAACCAAAGTGATACCAGAACTAAAGAAAAGTTGACTTGGCAGAAAAATAATGTTAAAGAAAATGTTCGCGAAAGAGAATTTGAAAGAAGAACACAGCTTAGATGCTATGAATGCGGATCTTATGACCATCTACGCCCTCAATGTCCCAAGGCGAAAACAAATTCAGAAACTGTGGCTTCGCTTCACGTTTCGGAACCAAGGTTTCCTGATATAATGACACCATATACGAGCATTGGCGTGGTAAATGGCGTTGGCATTTCAATTCTACGAGACACTGGCGCAACCGTGGATTTAATTCCTAGGAGCTTTGTAAAACCTGAAATGTACACGGGTGAATTTGTTTGGATAAAAACTCCAATACAGGAAGAATCATTTTGTTTCCCATTAGCCGTAGTTGAATTAAACTGTAAGTTAGGAAAAGTGGTTACTAAGGCAGCTGTATTAGGTGATTCTCGTGATCAAGGGTATTATTTATTGGGTAACAAAACGGCTGCTCTATTGGAAAATTCGTTTGAAGTCCCAATGATAAGTGCTGTAATGACTCGAAAACAAGAAAAAATGAATGAAAGGAGGGAAGTAGAAAATAAAGATAATGTACAGCTCGGTATAGTCGATTCCAATGAACACATCGTTACTTCTGAGCAAACGGTGAAAAGCGATGACTTACTCACTAAAAAGATTCGTGACTCCAATTTTACTGTTTATTTTCCTGTTTATTTTACTGTTTATTTTCCTTTACTGTTTTATTTTCCTATATACCGATAAACAAAACAGTTTTATGGCAACCTATATAGATCAGTTTTGACAAAATTTTACGTATGTTTTTTTTGCCATTTCCTACTTTTGCAAAGAAAACTCTGTGGAAGGGAGGAGTTAGACTGTAACGTAACAGCGTGTGACAACTGAGCTAAAAGCATCAATTCCTCGAGAGGTTATGCTAAAATGATGTTGCTTGAGAGACACACACGAGAAATGATGTTCTTTTTGTGTAGTTGAGAAAGAGAGTGTTTTTTTGAGAAGAGATATTTTTTAGGAATAATATTTATTGATTTTTCGTGTGAATGTTTAAATAAATTGTTTGGTACAACTCACGTCTTATTTCTGGTTGTTGTGACACAACAATGTGAAGATAATTAAGTAGATAGGTATTTTTCTAACTTATTTGAAAGTAAAACCAAATTTTCAGTTGCACAAATTTTTCCTAATTTCGCCAATTTTTTTATTTCTATAAGTTATCTTTAAAATTCAACAATTTAAAAATCTAGAATTTTATATCCAAATTAATGAAACCGGAATTCTTGTTTTGCAATAGATTAGTGCATATGCATATATAATATATATATGCACATAAGTATGGTTAGTTTCGAATATGCATGATAAACAAATCAAATCTGAAATAGCAAAAATTTTATCTACTGCATTTACATAAGATTTAAATCTAGATGTAAAACTAGGCTATTTCAGTTTTTAAGCTTAAATATTTAATAGAACAAAAGTATTAAAGAAATATCAACTCCCCACAGCAGAAAGAAATGTAGAAATAATATACTGTCGTTAAATATTTTATTTTAAAATAAAAAGAACATAAAATTCCTAATAGTATAGAATAACATTTTAGTAACAAAAGTTCCAAACTTTAATTTGAAGTATCTAATGATGCTCATATTTTAATTTCTTTAATGTCCTCAAAAGATAGTTTAGCTGGTTACTATCGGACAAGTCCAACAAAGGCGTGCGAGAATGTACTCCACTATCCTCAAAGCCTAAGTGTAAAACTCCGTTTCCAACAGGCTGAATTCCATTCATGGTACTAACCGGGATATTTAAGGACACTCCTCCTTCTGATAGAATTCTGTGCAGGAACTTTAAAGGCTTGTTGACACTAGGATCAATTTTTAGCTTTAGAGGCAAGCCATCAGGAGTAAAAGCCAACACTATTTTTGTTTCAGCGTCTTGTCTCCAGGATCCAGAATGTTTATGAGAATGGAGATTGGATTCTTTGTGTTGATTATAGGATATTTCGTCTCGAGAGGCACTCTTTGAAGATGTCCCGCTTGCAAGTTGATCCCGCGTAATACCTCTAATACCTTCGATTATTTTCTTTGGCGGCGAAATGTTGGAATCTAATAACCACTTGCCATGGTCTTTCAGTAGTCGCCTAAAGTACTTATCGAAAGTAGATTCAGAAAATAAAACATCTCCAAGAATCCTGCCTTGAATACCAGATTCATCTTCCCTGTCCTGGTGTGGTTCGCTGTTCATCTTTGAAGATTCACTAACTACTTTTGGCGAGATTTTGCCTTTATTGCTAATCTTTTTATTCGAAGGCATCGCTGTTCTGATGGGTCTACTAGATCGTTTCTGCAATTCTGGCTTTACTTTCTTCTCGTTCTTTTCAGGGTATTTAGAAGTTTCCTCATCGAAAATACCTTTGATTCCTAAATTAATATTTCCACTGACATCTGCTAATGGAGAATGAGGCTTTAGACCATCTTTATCAGACTTTTTATCGATTTTTTTTGTTGGAGGTTTCTTTGCATCCACTTTTATATTTAAAGGCAAAAAAGGCAAAGATAGATCGAGTGATGACCGTTGCCCCGTGTTATGGAAATTCAAGTTTAGAATGTCAGACATTTTGATCATTCCACCGGAATTCAAAGATTGGCTAACTTGATCCTGTAGAGTTTTGTAATTATCTCTGATGCGATCAAAATAGTTTCTTCTGCGATTATCTTTCTCCTGATTTGGGATCATTTTTGGGTTTTCAGATTCATACTTAGGAGCAGTAAGCCTGTAGAGTCTGTCTTCCACATCAACTATCGCATCACTTAGCTGAGAGAGGACATTTGCATATGGATCATGTGTTGATGTTGGTAGAGGATCAAAAGATTCCGTTGCATCTTGAACTTGACAGGAAACTAAACTTTGAACAATCACCAAGAGACAAATGATTATTACCCTTTTCATCTAAAAAATAAATTATATTTTTTATTAAAAGATTCTCAATGGTAAGGATATTACCTGAAAATTTTAACTGGTATGATACGAATTTGTAGTTGAAAATTATTTAGCTATCCAAGGAAACTACATTGTTCCTAAATCATGCAAGGTTTTCATAGGCACATCAATTACCGATAAATACAGATCAATTACCGATAAATATAGATTATTAAAGTCCTAGAGGTAAAGTCAAATTAATAATGTTTAATATAATGAAATTTTATCCTTTGAACCGTTTTGTTAACTTAAAATTGGGAAAAAAATTACAGATTTTATTCAATGAAATTTGGGGATAAAATATTTATTAAATATGCTCCATTTTATGCATAAACTTAACAGTAAAGGAAAAATATTAATTCACGTATGTAGTAAAAAATGTAATCAAAGTAATGTTTTAGACGAAATTTATTGCGAAAAATTTTAGTTCAGAAATTTAATTTTAATGTAACTGAATTGTATGATCTGATGTTTAAGTTTAGTAATAAAAAAACGTACAGTTTGACATCCAGCTAGCCTAAAGGATGTTCTTCCTACCCAAGGCCGTTTATTTATAAGAGGAAATTTTATGCTACGCCGAATAAATCCGAAGCCTTTTCAGGATTTTGATTTCGAAAGTTATTCCTGAAAATTTGTTTCAGAGAACTCAAACTTATTTTATTCCTTTTCAAATGATTTTATTCGACAATAGTTTTAACTTCACATTATTTCTATACGTTAAAAATCTTAAGAGACACCGCAGTTTCAGGTGTTTAAATGTAAGTTACATTTCATTTTATAGTGCTTTTGTTAATAAATTAAAATTACGATCAACATTTGTGAGCAAAAATATAAGTGAGATTGTTGCAACGACAGTTTGAACTACATAGGCCATTCAAGGATCAACAAATACATCAAAATAAGTCGCTTAAGGCTAGCTGGTCGCATGAACGAACCCTTCTTCCTCTAGAACTAAGATCTTCAATTACAAACCAATGGGAACTAGAGTTAGAGCTAGGCCTAAGATCACATGGCTTTACTGTGTGGAAAAGGAATGCTAAGAAATACTAACCGGTGAACAATCACAAAGAAAAGAGTAGTATGGAGAATATTTCTAGGGAAGGCTCTGGCCCACAAAAGGCCGCCATGCCAATAGAGGAAGAGATTGTGAGCTATTTCATTAGATATATGGTGAATACCAAGGAAGATTTCAGCTGGTGGATAAAGCGCAAAGGGTTAGTTTAGGTATTTTGGAGCTCAGAAATAATTTTAAAAATATGAGATTAAAAATTAACATTAAATATTGAAAAATGAAAACAGAATAAAAGTGAGAATAACAATCAGAACCAATCCTCACCACAACCGTATTAATCTTAATAGGATAACAGTTTTATGTAAATTGGGGTATTTAATCTGCAAATCACGTTTTCGTGATCTTTATTCTCACAAAAATTCCGATATTTGTTAAACAGTTTGTCGAAACAATGAATGTCATTTAGAATAACATGAATGTTTATTGCTCAAATTGAGGAGTACACTTTTACTATCTTTCTTCATTGCTGGAATTTCAATTTACGTGTGCCCACCAAAGATTAAATTCTCTACAACTTGCATAACGTTTAAAAAATCTGGTCTCAAACGTTGGATGTAATACAGTCAAAGATCTGATATACATAATCGTGGAAGTATGGTTCGTAAATGTTTCTTTCAGGAACCATATTTCTGAATCTAATGCACTACTTTAATTATATTTCAGTTACAGTTTGCATGTAAACAAATAAAACATACATTTGAATAAAAAAGATTTTTAAAGGAATTTTCTTTTGCTTGAAAGTAAGCTTGAATATTTTACAAAAATATAAAGCTTTGAAAATTTTATAAGTAAAAATTAAAAAATTCGATTAAGTATAGTTAAAATTAGCCAATTAACTATGCATGCAAAATTTACTGAATATATCTTGTTTCTTTAAAGTACAAAGTTTGTTTTAATGATTCACGTGGTTTCAAAGAACTTCATCTACAAGTAAATTACGTACAAGGACTGTTGATGCATGGAAAAATGCTTGCATTCCCCAAATTTCTGTTGCGAAATTGGACAAAATTTAGTACAAGTTAATCTTGTAAAATATATTTTGATATTTTTGTTTTAATGCCTTTACAATGAGTTTGTATATACAAAAAATATGATTGGATTTACTCTTGGTGGTTAGATTTTTTAATATTAAATTTAATTTACTTTCTGGGCTGTTTTATGACCTTATTTGAGTCTAGCAAATTTTTTTTCATAACCAAAATGTTAAAAAAAAAACACTGAAAAATATTCTGTAGTAATAAAAAAAAATTAAAGTTTGACATTTATAGAATTTAAATAAACTAAAAAGGTATTTAAGATGAAATAAGTTTATTCACAAATATTTTATCACATTAATGATGGATTTTTCAAATACAAAGAAAATGTTTAGTTAGTATAGATTACCTAATTTTATTAATTAGAAACTGAAATATAAATTATATTAAAAAAAATTACAACGTATAACAGTTTACTCGTAATTAATCAAGAAATAAATATTTTTTGAAATATTTCTTGCTCAAGAAACTTTTCTCATTTTGCACGGACAAGAATTTGTACCACTGTTAAGAAAACAAAGTTATATTGACCAAAAATACAAAATTTTACTTACCTTGAGAAACAAACTGAACAACTAATTTCTAAAGAGACACCAGCTTCAAGTTATAAAACAAAGGTACCAATACGCTTTTGGCTGCTTATTTTTGCTTGTAATAACAACTGCTAAATTGTAGTTGTAGTTTATTTATGTTGTACTAGAGCTACAAAATGGGCTATTGACGACTGTCTGGGAAACATCACCGAGGATGATCTGAAGACAGCGAACATACGTCACACCCCGTTTTACCGGGAGAACAGTTTCATACACCATCAGTTCATTGACCTAAATCAGAGCACGATCAATCCAACAGCCCTAGAGGTATTGATTTGTTATAGAAACTTGGAGAATTTTGCGACTCCGACAGATTTAGCATGCCCCTGTCACTATTTTGTTCTCGGGGAGTCTTCTACCTGTGGGGATCGAACTCACGATCTCTCGGCCCAACGTCCTACCAACCCAGGGCTAAAGAGAATAGAAGGGCTAGTTCACTCCGCTCTTAGAGCTGAAGCTACGATTTCCCTCCTCATGACGTCACTATGTCCACAGATCTCGGAGATCGCAAGCAAAGATATGATAACTTTGCATCTTTCTCTTTGTAAAAATAAGTTAGACTTTTTCTGGTTATTAGCCTCCAAACTTTACGTAATTAACACATTATTTCCGTTCATAAACATAGTTCAAAAAAAACTTTCTTGGTTATTATATTAAAGGAAATACCATTTTAAACTTATAAAAATGTTTTGCTAGTTGGGGAAAATGACACGATAAATACTTTATTTTAAAAAGTTCAGTTTTAACTTTAACTATTAAGAAAAATGAAGGCATATATCGACACTTTTTTTATCTACATATTCTTTTATAACGATAGGTTAAGTTAAATTTAGAATCCCTGATTTTAAAATATGTCGTTAATAGCAATTTGTTCATACTTAATCATTAGGAAACATCAACCTTAAACGATAATTACTGAAAACAAATAGTAATAATTTAGGTTCATAATGACATTAGAAATTTTACAATTGTTTATAGACATTTAAATTTACGATGATATAATTTATAGATATTTAAATTGAAGAGAATATAATTTTTAAAAAAAATCATAAATATTTAGAATAACTACATTAAAAAATATGTTATGAAATTAGGAAAATTTCAACTATATACTATATATTTTATTTATACTTTTTATTTACATTTTAATTTTATTTGACTTTATCCATTTTTTAATTCTTTTCTCCTGCCTTTCTTTATGAAGTAACGAGGCGGTTTCTATTTAGATAATGAATTTTTATAAAAGTTCTTTACGACAGAATAAACGTATTGTCGTTTTATATTAACTGTGTCATTTCGGAATCCATTCTTTACATAGTTGTTCATTTACTTTAGGGAACACGCGAAAAATTATACTTTTTCCTTTTGTTTTTGTATCAGAATTTTTGCAAGTTGCAATCGCGCAAACTGTCATTTCGATAATAGTTTTAAGTTCTTGTAAATTCACTGCAAAAACCGAGGAAAGTCATTATAGAAAATAACAAATGTCTTAGAATATCTCGCAAAAAGAAATGATCCAATATTAGTTAGAGCTAATAAGGCCAAACGCTCCGTTCTTGAAGTAAAAGTGCGAGCTTTGCGCCAAAGTGACGTCACTAGAGTGACGTCGGAGGATCGGCGCGGCGAGAGATACTTCAAAGGAGTGAACCAGCCCTTCTATTCTCTTTAGCCCTGTACCAACCAGGCTATTCCAGCAACGCTGTGGCCTTTTGGGCATTCCCAATTGTTTTGGGGAGTAGAAAAATAACACGTACGTGTTGGGTCTTTTCAAATTCGGCATGTGTTGGGGCCGCGGTTGCCCAATGGTTGGAAAATTAGAATTCGGTCCGGAAGTGTCGGGGTTCAATCATTATCTCCACTAAGTCCCAGCAGCGAGTACATGCGATATACGTGCTTGTAAAATCAATGGAATCAAAGTCCCGCAGTGGACTGATCGTTAAGACACGGTTCTCAGCAGATCACCGAAGTCAAGCATCACTGGCTACGGTCAGTGTGCGGGTGGGTGACCACTTGGATCAGTCTGCGTAGGGACCGAGGGTGTGCGGTATTGGTCCTCGTTAAACTGTGCTACCGTAAAGTGCTCGACTTCTCGCGCAGGTCATCGGGCTACCGAATCGGGGGTGCCATCCCCTCCGCAGAGGATCAAAATTGTGATGGCATGTCTTCGGATCATCCTCAGGGATGTTTCCCAGACCGTCGCCAATAGCCCATTGTGCAGCTCTAGTGCGACGTAAATTAACAACAACAACAACAACAACAATGGAATCAAAGATTATGTGCCGCGTCGCTTAACGGTACCACGAATTCAAGGATCTGAAAAAATTTCCATTCTCTTCAGATTCATGTCTAAATCGAGTAAGTGGCCAAACAAATGAGATCCTCTCTGAAGTTGGCCCCCTTATATGTTTTTTTAAAGTTAGTTCTATATTAATGAAATGCCTATATGTTATACGCTTGTAAGCTTTCGTCAAAATAATTAATTTGATAGCTAGCAAAAAAAAGTTGCATTTATCTCATTTAGCGTTTTTCTGCTTTATTGAAATTACATACATTTGCAGGATTGTATGCTCAATTTAGACTTATTAGCCTTTGTCAAGTAGAAAGACAGATAGAACAATTCAGAGAAGGACATCACGAAGAATACATCCAAGGTTACGGCGGGATTCGAACCCGCTACCTCCACGCTTTGGTCAGAGGTTTTTCTGCTATTCCTCAGAAGTGTTGAGATTTCGGGCACAAACCTGCGGTATTTTCGGTTTCGGAATTACTATTCATAGCATATTGAGCAGACCAATGTCTTCAAGAAACTAAAATATCTGGCTGTAAACTTTCTATTTAAATATTTTGGAAGCTAAATGCTTTATCTTTTTAAATTACTATTTTTAGAAGATAGATAATTAGCTGTCCCGCAGTGGAGTGATCGTTAAGACACGGTTTTCATCAGATCACCGAAGTCAAGCATCACTGGCTGCGGTCAGTGTGTGGGTGGGTGACCCACTTGGATCAGTCTGCGTAAGGACCGAGGGTGTGCGGTATTGGTCCTCGTTAAACTGTGCTACCGTAAAGTGCTCGACTTCGCGTGCAGGTCGTTGGGCTACCGAAGCGGGGGTGCCATCCCTTCTGCAGAGGATTAAAATTGTGATGGCATGTCTTCGGATCATCCTCAGGGATGTTTCCCAGACCGTCGCTAATAGCCCATTGTGCAGCTCTAGTGCGACGTAAATCAACAACAACAACAATAAGATCATTAGCTGCAATTTTAAAAAGAAATACATTTTAAAAATAAGAGGAAAAGGTGAGTTTTTGAATGTTTTTTTAAAACAAAATTTGCAACCAAGTGTTTTTTGTTTGTTTTGTGAGGGCGCTAATCAACTTATTCATATCTCGTTTATCTTATTTTTTTTTCTCCTTCTCATGTCAATTTTTGTTAGAAGTTGTTCAGTTTGTTATTCTTTTTTTTTTATGTAGATTAGTCTTTAGTACAAGATGTACGAATACAACATTACAAGAGAAAACTCATACCCAACTCCACTTGCAAATACAACTCTTTTACCTCTCATGCTCATGTCTTTGGCAACTCAAAAGAATGCACCAACAGTCCTTCAAACACCATCATCTCTGCTTTCTGAATACGATTTCATCATTGGTAAGAATATCTTAAAACTATTTTTGCAGTGAACAATCACAATTGTTTACTAAGAAGTGATTTCATAACTTTTACTAGCCTTAAGAGTCACTCTCACTCGATGCGTTAAGTACACGGATGCTAGTACGAATCTGACTGGAGAGTTTTCATGTATACTTCATCAACCAAAAGCTAATTCCTAAATTTTTCACCCACGGTGAGAATAGACTGTGAATTCTCTTACCTATGCTTTAAAATTAATCTGGAGGGTCTAAATTCTGACGCAGCTCTAAATTCTGGGGTAGCGGTTAAGTTAGAAAGTCTTTAAGTAGCACGTCCAGCAGTGGTCTGATCGTAAGGACGCGCTTCTTTGTAGAACACCGAAGTCAAGCATCACTGGCTATCAGTTAGCGGGTGGGTGACCACTTTGATCTGCCTGCATAGGGACCGAGGGTGTGCGGTATCGATCCTCGTTAAACTGTCCTACCGTAAGGTGTTCGACATAACGAGAGGGTTCTTAGGCTACCAAAGCAGGGGAGTCACCCCCTTTGCTGAAGATCAAAATTGCGGTGGCATGTTTTCAGATTATCCACAGGGATTTTTCCCAGACCGTCGCCAATAGCCCATTATGCAGCTCTAGCAAGACGTAAATAAAGTACCTACCTTCAAATAGTACATCTTATATTGCTAGCCATACAGTCATAGGGTTGAGTTAAATACTCCATCTTCACCACGGCGGCTTGGGCCGGAGTTCGTTTTTACCGGATGAATGCTGAATATCTGATCGGACTGCACTTTCTTCGATCCAGTTTTAATGATACGGATTTAACTATATCCCAGTGATTTTTAAGCAAGAAAAGAATGTTATATTGTAGTGTACGCATGCGCATGTAATGTCTTCCAAGCATCATCCAGGGATGGATCTAAATTCGCTGCCAATAGAAGATTAGTGTAAGTGTGACTAGTGTAACATCTAGTGTGACTTTAACAACCAAATCAAACTTTTAACCTTGTAAACATAGTTGTAAAAGCATAGCATCGAATTTTTTATGCTTCTAAATCTGATTTGGCGCATTAAAGCATTAAAAGTTATAAAAATGTCTATACTTATCTAAATTCGGTTCACAAAGAAGTAAAATAGTATTTTTTTACTAATTTATTACTTTATTAACAACTTCTAACGTTATTTTTACTCCATAATTTGTATTATTAGTATTAATTTTCATCGTACTACATCTGCATAATGGGTTGTTTACGCGAGTTTGGGAACTATCCCTGAGTATGATTCGAATACTTGCCATTAAAATATATTTATCTTCACCATGGTAAGAGCTCCCCCACTTCTATAATCCGATAATCAGCACGTGGAATCAAAGACTCTATACGGTAGAAAAACTGAACGAGGACCGACACAACTCACACTCGGTTTCATCGAAGGTTGATCAAGGCTCACTGATCGCAGTCAGTGATGCTTAACTTCATTGAACTACAGAGAACCGTGTTTTACACAGAGGGAAGTATTAAAATGTCAAGAGTTTGGTCCTCACTGGTCAAAGTTTTACCGTGTGCAAAATTTTCACTGGTGCATGCTTGGTAAGGCATTGGGCTAATGTCCAAGAGGTCGTGAGTTTGATCCCAGTCTGCCGAAGACTCCCTGTGTAGTAAATGGTTCTGGTTCACGTTGAATATGTCGGGTCACAAAGTCTTCCAAGGTCCCATAGCAAATTAATACCTCAGCGAGTACTGGATCGGAGATTGATTGTGTTCTGGTTCAGGTCAAAATTGCGATTTGCGGATGATGGCTGGATAGTGTGTGAATGTGTCATGTCTGTAAAATGGGACGTATGTGACATATGTTTGTTGTCTCCATGCATATATATATATATATATATCACCCACCCGCTCACTGACCGTAGCCAGTGATGCTTGACTTTGGTGATCTGCTGGGAACCGTGTCTTAACAATCAGTCCACTGCGGGACGATTCGTTAGATGTATTAAAGGTGGTGAATGCGAAACACCTGGAAACTATAGTTTTTGCTAAGGATGATTCAAATCATTTGTATTAGTGTGCAAGATAATTTATAATTTTAAGAAATTTTCTCTACTGCTTGAATTTGGGGATTCGATACAACCTTGTTAATGCTGGTAAATAAAATATTAGCAGGCAAATAATGCTGAAAAAAAAATCTCAGCAAATCTCAGTGATCAGCAAACTTCAAAAGCGGTATTTTTTTCAGATTTTAAATGAAATTGAGACAAGTATTAATATTTAGTCTATAATCTCGGTAAAGAGTTAACTAAGATACACCGAGCGGTAACCTAAGATACACCTAAGATCAAAAGCGGTATTTTTTTCAGATTTTAAACGAAATTGAGACAAGTATTAATATTTAGTCCATAATCTCGGTAAAGAGTTAACTAAGATACATTACAAAGGAAAAGGATCATATGCTGTCCATTATAGAAATATTGATCCAGAGAGGTAATTACGCAAAAACTCTCCCTACTATTAGTTTGGTTATGAAAGGCCAGTCATGACTACATCGTCAAAGATAATTTAACAATGTGATATCATTTTCGATTTCTTATCAACATGTGTATTGATTTTAAAAAGGTTTCCGTAAGGTGGTTAATTAAATGGTGTACAAAATAAAAGTTTAAGTTAAAACTGTTGATTGCTGTTTCCTCTTTTAGTAGGTGGAGGATCAGCGGGATCTACAGTGGCAGCTCGTTTATCCGAACTACCGTGCTGCAATGTGCTTTTACTAGAGGCTGGAAAAGTAGCGCCTTTGTTAAATGATATACCTGGATATGGAAGAAATTTCTATTTCGATGACATTTATTGGATGTACAAAACTACACCACAAGAAAACACAGCTCGGTTGCAAATAGATAGAGTAAGTAAAGGTTTTGTTTCTGTAATAAGAAAGTTTAGTGGAAGAACATACAAGGTGTCTCAAAACTATTGATACAAGTTTTTAGTGTGGATATGGTAGGTCATGAAGATTGAAAACTGCATAAAAAGCCATAAGAAGTAAAAAAGGAACAACAATGAAAGCAATAACAGAGGTATAGATCCAATAGGAGGTGGAGAATGCTCAATTGTAATCCTTATTTGAACATCATGAGTACAAATGAAGTAATAGATGAATGCAGTTAATAATTTTACAGCAGATGCATGCTCAATTATATGCTATACATGCTGAATACCAAAGGAGCGTCCCGCAGTAGACTGGTCGTAAGGACACTGTTTCCAGTAGAACACCGAAGTCAAGCATCACTGGTTGCGGACAGCAAGCTGGTGGGTAACCACTTTGTTCAGCCTGCTTAGGGACCGAAGCTGCGAGGCATCGGTCCTAGTTAAACTTTTCTACCGTAAAGTACTCGACTTCGCGTGCAGGTCGTCGGGCAATTAAAGCAGGGGAGCCATCCTCTCTGATGAGGATCGAAATTGCGATATCATGTCTTCGGATCATCCTCGGGATGTTTCCCAGACGTTGCCAAAAGCCCATTGTGTAGCTGTAGTGCGACGTATATAAAATACCTACCTACCGAAGGAAGATTGATTTCCGGACACTGCCATTTTTGTTTTATCTAGTAGCTGCACAGACAGTCTTGCCAAGAAATAAATTCTAAACACGAGAGTAGTAACATTATAGTGGACGGTTGAAGTGCACTGTCTGGTAGAGCACAATGAGTTTGAATGAACCCTATTTCCCCTAAAAGTGACTTACAAGAGTTTTGGATATCCTGGGTAAAATGGCACAATTACGGTGTTTCATGCTGCAGAACGTGTATAGGTTGATGTTGAGTGTAGAACATTATTGTATTCTTATAGTTATTTAAATATGACTTTTTCTTCCCATATAAATTAAGTTTTGTAAACAGATACCTCCTATTTATTTAACAAAATGAAACTTACAATGCCCTTTCACTAAATTTTATTGATTTATGCTGATGCAGAGTGTTTCTATTAAAACAACCTTTATGATATATATGTAGAATACGTGTCAAAAATAAAGTAAAAGAAAGACAATTATTTTTATTAGGGATCAATATTGATTGTTAAGTGAAAAGAAATGGAGAGGATAATTATAGAATATGTGTCAAAGATAAAGTAAAAAAAAATATTTACGTAAGAAATCTGTATTGAATATTTCAGGGAGTAGAAATTGAAACTTTTACAAATAATTATTGCAGCAAAAGCTAATAATTATTATATTACTAACTATAATTGTTATAAATACTGAAGCTAAGATTAAAAAAATGATTGAAATTTAAAAAGAAAACAGATTTTTTGAGGAGGAATCTCAGAGGCAGTGCTTAACACAAGATGAGTGTAGTTCAATACCATAATAGTACAAATAAACAGCATTTCGATTATATGAGCTGCCTTCCTTTCAGATAAGCTGCAACAATGATTTTTCACAGTTGCACTATTTTTTTAACTAGATTATTTATCAGTTGTGCATATCCATTTTCCAGTTTACTTTTACAAATGTATTAGAAATATATATACCAACGTTACTCTTACGGAGCACTCTGAAGCAGGTTTTAAATTATTCGGTTAAAATACGTAAACTGAATAAGTCCCGCAGTGATTGTTAAGACACTGTTCCCAGCAGATCATCGAAGTCAAGCAACACTGCCTGTTGTGAGGATGCGGGTGGGTAACCACGTGAATCAATTTGCGTAGGGACCGAGGGTGTGCGGTATTGGTCCTTATTAAACTGTTCTACCGTAAAGTGTTTGACTTCACGTGCAGGCCGTCGGGCTACCGAAGCGGGGGTGCCATCCCCTCTGAAGTGGATCCAAAATTGTGATGGCATGTCTTCGGATCATCCTCAGGGATGTTTCCCAGACCGTCCACTAGCCAATTGTGCAACTCTAGTGCGACGTAAATGAATTACAGAACGGAACAGATCCAAAAGCTAAAAAAAAGTTGGAGTAAAATTTCGAAACTGTTAGGTGGAAACTTGCTGTTCTGCCTTTCCAATTTAATATTCCGATAACCGAAATCCCTTGCAGAGATTCTCTAACAGAAATATTTTTTTTAAATAATTGGAAAAGGGTAGCAGTGCGTTTTTTAAATATTCGCTTAGAAATTTTACTTCCAGTTTTTTAGTGTTTGAGAGGACGTTGGAAGGGAGTGGTGTAGAAGCGACTGTAAAAGGTATGTTTCTGAGTGGTTGAAGAGCTTTTACAGGTAAATCTTTAAAAATAACGTGGTTACTTTATATATATATATATATATATATGTGCTGACTTCTGAGGTTTAAATCAAAAAAGAACAAGCATCATAAATTTGAGAAGAACAGCACAAAAATACATCCAGGCTTACGGAGGGAAGGATTTGAACCTGATACCTGCGCGCTTCAAAGCGTTTGGAGGAAGAACTATAACCCTCGGTGAAAATGCTGACAGATTCCAGCAGCTCTACAAACAATATCAAAAGTATATTGGGAATATTTTCTGCTGTAAATGAATTTTGTTTATTTTCGTCTTTATTTTAAGAAACCATTCACTGAATTTTACGAACGTAACCTCGTAATAATTCATTGTCTTACATACAAAAAATAATTTTTTTTGTATCCTTTACAGAGTTTATATTGGCCCAGTGGAACAGGTCTAGGAGGCTCAAGTCTTTTAAATGCCATGATAAATATTAGAGGAAATAAGAAGAACTTCGATGATTGGGCCGAGGACGGAGCAAAAGGATGGAGTTACGAGGAAGTACTTCCGTATTTTCTGAAGCTTGAAGATGAGCGGGATCCTCAATATTTGGATTCTGGTATCACTCAATTTATTTGACTGCTTTGTAAAAAAATAAATGAAAAAATTAAATAAACTGAAAACAAAATTAAATAGATAAAAGCAGAAAAATAATATTAATAATTTTGATTTTGCTATGAATGTGTGAACTTCATTCTTTAAGATTCTTAAACGATTTTGACTTATATAGAAATAGTTTTTCATCTTTAGAATAGCCTGACTGCTTTCACTTTGACGAGATATTATGGGTGAACATGACATTATGAGAATTGTTTTCCTAATTTGGAACAACTTCGCTTGTTATCACTGCAATATTATTTATTAAAATTGTAAAAAAATAAGTATTATGTAAAAGATGTAAAAAAACTTATTATTTATAATCTGTTATAATAATAATTTAACGCATGTAAAAATAATTATTTAAAAAAAATGAATATTGAAAAATTGTAAAAAAAATAAATGTATTTTTAACAGAATTAAAAGGTGCAAAAAATTCCTGCAAAACTATTTAAATCATATGAATTTCATTTATAAATCGAATGAAAGAGCCGCGATAGCCCAGTCGTATAGGTTGCTGAGCTTTCATAGTGGATAACAGAGATTAATCTCGGGGGCGGCTTGCCGTATACTGAGTCATGGAATTTTAACCCTCAATGTTCCCTCGGTCACAATGAGTTGTTGTGAAAATGTATTACTTTAAATCGAATGAAATCAATACGAATTTAACCGTATTAATAGTTTATAAGTTATAGGAACTGTATGTTTAAAAATTTGATTATTTATAAAACCAAACATTGCTTTACGAGTTAATATAGTTACGAAATATCCACGCATAAATGGGTACGTGTCAATATATATATATATATAGATATTTTCCTAAATAAAGTTTTCTTATCTTACAATTTATGAGCCCTGTTGACTTGATTTTGGTACTATTCGATTTTGCATAAAAAATATCTTTGGAACAATTTCTTGTTTGTCTAGACAGTAGTGATTAAGTTTCTCTTTTACTTACATTTTAGTATGCTACAACGTATTCAATTTCTGCAAAAAGCAATTTATTACCGACATGTCCTTTTGCAATTGGTAAATTTTGTTTATATCACAACCTAGTATAAGAAATGTTTGTTTCACAGTTAAAATCAGAATATAAAGTCACAAGAATATAGAGCATACGAAGTTCCTAAACTGTAGATCTCGATTTTGTCATAAAACATGTTACAACGATATGTCAAGCAAAAGATCTGCTGTTTTAAAATTGTTTCACGCTGTCAAAATAACAGTGTGAAATCGTTCGTTAAAGCAATCACTTCGACAAGAATGAGATAGATTAAAGGTCTTGTCCATTGCTGAAAATTTCAATGGGCTTTTGTGCTTCTGTATTGCTGCAAAAGCCGGCCACTTTGAAACCAATTAAATATATTTATTTTGTAAAAGTCAAAATTGTTTGTTAAATTTCGCTAATTTATTTATTTTTATTTTTCGTTAATTTATTTATTGTTATAAAGTTAGATTAAAAATTGTTTGTCCTGTTTTTTTCCTTCTTTCACACTCTGTATGGCAGAATACCATTCCACTGGGGGACCAATGGCAGTCGAATCTCCAAATTACCATCCCACTATTGAAGATCCGATATTTGAAGCTGCCAGAAGCATGGGGTATGAAATCGTTGATCCTAATGCAGAGAAACAAACTGGTATGTCAAACAGAATAGCATTAGACTTATTTCAAAGTACTTTCAATCTCAAAAGAAAGGCGTCGTGTGCCATTTCAGATGAGTTCTCTATGAAAAAAGAAAACTCATCTGAATTGTCACACGGCGCCCTTCTTTTTCTGCCGCAATTGCCGAATGAGAGCGAGCACGTGAGTGAGGAGACTGATGTTTCAGACGAAGAGAGGTAGGGAAATATAACAGCGGGTTTGCTCAATTTGTGTACCAGCTCTTTGGTATATCCGGTATATATATATATAGATATAGGTATATAGCTTATATCCGGTATATAGCTTAACGTTATATATATTTGGTATATATATAACGTTAAGCTGTTAAATTATAACTTTCCATTACCTGTATATAAAATAATTTGTTGGTAATATACATGTTTTAATTACACCTATTTTGTTTTATGTTTATTTGAATATTTTAAGTGTTTTTAAAAGATATCAAATACGTAGTTAGTGTTAACTAATATTAATGAAAGAGTTGTTCTTCTCAAAGGATCTTACAATCATTTATTCTTTAATGTATTCTGACATAGACTAATTTAACCTAACTGACTAATTGCCTCTCTTTCTTTAAAATTTTAGGACGTTTATAGCTTGGACAAAAAAAAGCCCCAAGATTTTATGTATTCCGTGATAAGTTTGCTATAATTAAATAATAATTTTTAAACATATTAGTGAGAAATATTTACTATTTTAGCTATATTGTAGTTTTTAAATTATATTGAGTATTGCTAAATATATTTTATCAGATGGTTTGGCTGGTAAATGTAGGAAAACCAAAAAAATCTAGTTTGAATAGAAAATATATTTTAATAATATTATTTTAATATTATTTTAATAATATATAAAAATATTTTTTATCTTGCTATCATAGCTCTTTTCATGTTAGGTTTTGATATATTTTTTTTTCCTCACTTAAATATTGATTTGCAACCCACATACTTTAAGCTTATTTTTGATATCGATTCTCGAAATATATGCTAAAAGCGTTATACATAGAACACCCAATTAAAGTTTATAATTATATTTTTCAAAATGCAACACGTTAACTGCCTATTTTAAGTATTTATTATAATCCTTGTTTCATGATTTTTTTTAAGGATTTGTGGAAGTTCAAGCGTCTCTTCGTAACATGCAAAGGTGGAATACTGCAAAAGCTTACTTGGTGCCTGCAGAACACAGAAAAAACTTACATATTCTTACAAATGCTTACGTAACTAAGGTAAATAGATTAACAAGTAGGTGAATGTCCCAAAATAAACTAGGGGATTTGAAAAATCAGTCATTGAAAAATGGAAGAAGATAGAAATACGTGGAAGATTGACTGAAAGTAAACAATAGTAACCTTTCTAAAGTAAACCTTTCTAAAGCCGGAAGAAATTAAAAAAAAAAACTTCAGGTGTATCCGTTCGCTTTTATTATGCCTACACTGCAATATGTGAACAGGCTTAATATTCTAGGAAGTTTTATTATTGGGATTTGAATTTAAATTTACTCGTGAAAAATTATGCCATTCATAAGAGTTTTCCTTAATTTATAAATTCTACTAGGTCGTGAGCCTAAAAGAATTTTAAGAAAATTAATATCACAGCATAAATAATGTTCAAGGCTTGCCATGTTTTGAATGTTATCCCTTATTTGGTTATATTTGTGTAAAATAGAACCGTTTGTTATTTTTTGGATAGCACCAGAGCAAATTCACGAAGTCATCCGAATTCCTTTCCTGTTTGATTTGTTGAAAGTTAAATTGAAAGAAAGCGTTATATTGAAAACACTACAAATACAATAGCACTTTTTCAAGCTTAAGCGAAAAAAATCAATCTGAAGCAGTAACTTGGATGTCTTACGCCGAATTTTATCTCCTAGCGCCATCTGTGCTTAACTTTTCACGGTCAACCACCCATAGTTTGATGTGTTTCGCTTAGTACACAGGAATAATTTTTCACCTCAACTCTTGAAGTAAATTACAAGGGCCGATGCTGCTGATAAGTAAAAGCATCCAAAAAATGTATTCGAAATAACCACTACTTTCTGCAATAACTTAGCGTAATAGAAGAACAAAATTAACCTACTCCCGAGGAAATATTTCAAATGAATTTTTTGAAATTCAACAGAAAACATTGCTTTATAGTTTTCTAGTCTATGGCGCCATCTGATGGCAAACTTTGTAAAATTTTAAGAGATTTAAAAATCTAATTTCCTTAGTAAAATGCCTCAAAAACTGTAAGTTTCCAGCTGCTACTGTTTTTCTATAAGTTTTTAACTTGTTGATTATTTTTGGGACACTTCTGAGGAAGTGATTTTAGTTTTACTGGTTTCGTTTGCAAACTTCATTTTCATCGTCTAAGAAAACGTCTTCACAATCGACAGAGTTATTAAAAGAACATATTAAGTTTTTACAGCTTAAGAGTTTATAATTTTTTTTATTTTGCTGTCTTAAATTTTTCTCGAAATAATCACAAAACTGCTTTGACATAATTGCTAGTAATTTAATTATTTCCAGTTAAAGCCTTGCTTTTCTCTCCTAGATATTGCTCCAGAATAATAGAGCAGTCGGTGTTTCATTTGAAGTGAATGGAGAAATATACGTAATAGAAGCAAAGAAAGAAGTAATTGTATCTGCTGGAAGTGTGAAAACTCCTCAAATATTGATGCTCTCTGGAATAGGACCAAAAAAGGATCTTACAAAACTTGCAGTAAGTTTAGGATTTAAACAATGATAAGCTGTTTTAACCAATAAGTCTGACTGACTAATTGAAATTTTTTTTATTACGTAGTGTACCGTACACATTTAAATTATAAATCTGACTTAAGAGTACACTTTTTTTTAAATGCATATAAAATGAAGTCAAAACAAAAACCTGATATAGAATTAGAGTATTCAAAATATTGAATGTCTTTATTTTATTTTGTATTTCATAACCGTCATTGCAGCTGACTGAATTTTAAGTTTATGACCAATGTTCAGCTCGGCTGGCTTGAAATGTTGCACCCAATCTAGAAGACAAGAGAACTCTTGGATCAAGTATTGGAAGAAATTTGCCTCCGTGGAGGACTTTTTGATCGAACGTTAGTTCCATCAACATTTGAGTTATTTAGAGATAAAAATCACGGAAACCTTCAACGGTTAACCTGACGACAAGGGGACTGATGGCAGCACATAATCCGTCTATCACTGAGGATATTACAGCATTGTGGTCGGTGCGAGCCGGGTGCTAAATTCGTATTGATCAGCTATCACTGTGATTCGAACCAGTGCTCTTGAACTTCCTTATTGAATTATTTTCGTATAGTCTTTTGCAGTAAAATTGCAATTCAAAGGAAACATCTAATACCAAATTTTTTCAGATTCCTGTCGTAGCTGACCTACCTGTAGGACATAATTTGCAAGACCACTGTTCATGTACCATGAATTTTGCTTTGGACTCTAATTTAGAGACTGCAGACGAACAGTTATCTGATCCTGAAAAAATCGAGCAATACATCAATCACCGAGAAGGTAATGAATTAATAACTTATTTGAAGGAGTATTTCGGAAGAAATTATTATATTAGTTTTATTAGAAGTAATATTTTTAATCTGTTTAAATGTTAATGTAATTCAATTCGACAGATATTGCTAAATAAAGAAGCCGCCAGTGATGTTTAAACATTTACATTCATCAAATCTAACGTTTAGAAAAAATTTCTTTTTAATTCTAGTCTGCTGCCGAGTTATTATAAGAAAGCTTGATAATTATCTCCTTCGAAGAGGTTGGGCAGCTCCAAGGAGCGGGGCACATTGATTTGTGGTCCATTGTATCCAAAACCTAAATCATGATTAACAAGAAAGCTTTATAGTTGAAATGTTCAGCTATAAAAGCTTGACAGGAACGTTTTGTAGTTCCCAGGCCTTAATGTAGTGATGCCTTAAATACTCAAATCTTTTAGCAGAATAGACCTCACAATCACACAGTATATGTCGTGAAGTCTCCTTCTCAAGAGGGCAACTTCGACACAAAGAATCAGATTCAATACCCATTATGTATAGGCATCTCCTGAGGGAGCAGTGTCCACTGAGAAGACTTAACTTAATAAGTCATTATCCACCAATACGGAGGCTGACGATATTCAAAAATTTTAGAAACCCATTTATTGCCATTTGCAGGTAGTCGGTATTTCGAGATAGGTCGGTATTTTTGTCCATGACGAACTTTCCAGCAATACAGTGTCTCCATCTACTTTGCAAAATCTTGAAATTATGGTTTTTTGGCTAATAAGGCGCATCTTATCAATTACCTTCCGTTTCCGCGTCCTTAATCCTCAAGAAAACGAGGGCTATCCTCAGTAGGACTGCATATAACAAATGTAGCAGTTTTAGCTCACTGCAGAATTGTAGGCTGCCCTCATTAAAACCCGGGACAAGTACTGAGACTAATGTCTTTCAGGAATTTGTAAATGGTAAGCAAAATCATATATTTCAAGTAATGAACCTAACCGATATACACTGGCGTAAGAAATTAAGAGACTTTGCAGACCTGGCCGATTATCTCTAGAACTACTGGACCGATTTTAGCAAAATTTGATAAGTGCATGCATTGATACATTGTACATAACATGCATGATCGTACGTAAAACTCGTTGGAGACGGAAGGTATGGAATTGCCACCCGACAATACAGGCCAATTACTACAGGAAATGACAAACTTCCTTATTTCAAGTATGAAATCACGCTGCCAGGCCTGTATAACTGTAAGAGGGGACTATATCCCCTATTAACCCACTTTTTTGTTTATTATGTAACCGCTGTTTCATACCTTCCAATTCCAATGAGTGTTACGCACGATAATGCGTGTGTATACCCACTTTTACCCGGATAAAGCAGACAAATTAGTTATTCCTTGTAAATATGTGTTTCGATATAGACTATTTTAATGTACATGTTTGTAATAAAATAAAGAGTTTATCTTTATGTCTAGAGCAATTTATGCTAACCTTTAAAAAAGAATTTGCAAAATAAAAAGAATTCGTTTGGAAGAGACGTCTCTTCTACGTTTGAAAGATGGAATATTCTGATAAAACTAAAACTGCAAGCGATTCAATTAAAAAAAAAAACATTTTACAGATTGCATCAGTGATGTTCGCTAACTTTCAACTGTCATTAAAAGAAAGTGTTGAGTGCTTGTTCTTAGCTGTTTAATTAATTTTTTTGTTCGATGCATGAAACTCAAGGAACACTGTAAACGTGGTAGCACAGACCACTTTGTCACCAAACTAGCGTTTCTAAAGCTATCTGAAACTACGTGTTTAGACTGTTTAGAGTTATGCTTAAGGTGTTACCATAAAACTGAATAGTTTGAAATCAATGGTATTTGAAAAAGAGAAATACACAATCCACCGAAAAGCCAAATAGACGTAGAAACAGTACTTATTTGTTTAAGAGAAACGCAAAAGCTCTCTACACCATTATTGATGCCAATGATGCTTGATCAATTTCGGAAGTAGGTACTAAAATTTAAATAAAAAAATAAGCTATTGTTAAATAGAGACACTAATAGAGAAAGGGTACAAGTTTTTTAAGGAAATCGTGAAAAGTTTTCAAACAATGGTTGACGTCAAGGATGGTTAATTAAATTTGGCAATAAACATATTTGGTGTTATGCTTATTGGTGCAGTTCTAATAGGTACTTGGAAGTTTTGACTATCACAAAATTGCCTCGAGCGACAGCACAATGACAAATGATACTGAAAAAAGTTAATCGTTATTTTGAAGTTATAAGCACCAAAAAACATGTTTCGTTTATTTAATAATGTAAAGTCCTACTAAAGTACAAAAAATAATAATAAGTGAAACAAAGTTGGAATTATTTTAGCTTTATTAATTTATTAATTGTGTTTAGCACACACTATTAAATACACACTATTAAATTATTTAAAAAAAATACTTAATATTTTTTAAAATAACAATTTGATACAAACATGCTTCATAAATTTCATGCGAAACATAACATTTATAGGCGTTTTGGCTGGACCATTCAGTGTCACTGCTATGGCATTTTTAAGAGGTTCATGTACCAAACCTGAAAAGGATTTTCCAAACTTTCAACTTTATTATAATCTTGGCTCTACGGTTATCAACAAAGCTCTGTCTGATGTCTTGATCCCTGGGGTAAGAAATTATATTGGAATGATTTTTGTATCTTTATCTTCCTTGTGGCATAATTTAGTATACATTCGAGAAAATTACTTGCTAAATTAGTGGATTTCTAATGAGCTTTCTTAATGGTCAGGATAATTGTTACTCCTGATTGAGGGTTCACATAAAAGTATGTCTTACTTTTCAAATCGGTGGTCCACATGCAGACGCAGTATTTGATAAATAGCACATGAGGGGTGTTCTGTTGTGACCACCCTTAATATTATATTATATATATATATATATATATATATATATATATATATATATATATATATATATATATATATATATATATATATATATATATATATATATATATATATATATATATATATATATATATATATATATATATATATATATATATATATATATATATATATATATATATTAGATATCCCTTGTTAAAAGTGAAGAAAAAAAGGCAAAAGAAGTTCCAAGAAAGAATTTAAGAGATAGTATAACAAGAGTGTTATCAAAATCTTATAAATCGTTATTTTGAATTCTGTTTGAGTGCCTGAAAAAAAACAAAGAAGAGTTAAAAAGAGATTAGTAAAAACATCTCAGAGTGTTTTGAATTTATCTATCAGGATCTGGTGTTTCTTCTCTTATCTTCTTCAATGGTGGTACGGCAGATTTCTGTGTCATTTTCGTTTTTTCCTCGTTTAAAGATAAATTTGTGACTCCTAACTTAATTTTTTTGACAACATTTTCAATAAGAATTCTAAAAATATTTTGATTTACTAACCACCTTCTGCTATTAACTCGTTAACTGTGACCAGCTTCCAACACTGTGACGATCAAATATAATAATCATTTAGTTTTTGAATACTTATGTTAGTTGACATTTTTGTTTCTAGCACGCGTTTTTAATTCCTTCAGAATTTATATTATGAGCTTAGCCAGTTTTAACTGGGTATTTCATTTTTTTCCACGCTTTTGTTTCTCCTATTTTGAAGCATTTTGTTATGATGCTGTAACCACAACAGCACACAATTGAAAATATGAAAAAACAAATAAACAAGTTTTCAATATTGCATGTGAACAACTCAACGTAGAAGGAGGAAAATTATCGCAAAATGATTTAAAAATTATATATAAGCAATCTGTAACAAATATACCGTGCCTATCGGTGATACCACTCTAAAGATATTAATAAAGTTTAATCAGTAATAATAGGTTTTAGCAGAGAAATTTTGCTTTTTAGATACTGCTACTGAACTACACAACGCCGGAAAGTGTTGATTGTTTAAAAGCTGAAGAAAAAACATGATAAAAATCGCTGCTCTATTCACCTGCTATTCGTGATTACACATACAGATAAACTTCATATATCTTTTATATATACATGTATTAAGAACATCCTGTATATTTTAAAAAGAAGGTATTGTCCACAGATGAAAATGTCTATAAAGCACACATTCAAATTTTCTGCTTAAAGAACTGTAAATAAAGGATATCGTGAAGTAGTTTCTTGAAAATTTCAGTTTTTTTTGTTTGCAATGGAACACTAGAGCCACTAGAACACTAGGAATGAATTGATTGCTTGCATGTGTGTTGCGTCTAGTTCCTCTCTCTAGATTTAATCCCTACATTTTTTGTTGTTCATGATTTTTTTAAAGAGTTTTGACGTAGTAGTTTATATCTGGAGTGAAAATATGTGAGTGAAAATGGGAAGTTAAATTCGAAGTGTAGCAACTTATTAAAAATTTATATTCCTTAATAAACTTTCACGCTATAATAAGGTAAGTAACTAAAATGTATGAATCATATAAATTAATTATTTGTTGGAATCAAAATTTTAAGTCCAGTTGCTTATGACTAAACCCATTTTAAGTATATTTACGCGTAGTATATATAATTTAATGGAAATATATAGACTAAAACAACGATAGCACAGAAAGATAAGAATATAGGATTATAAGAAAATGAGTTAGTTAACTAAATAGATTTAAGTTCAACCTACAGTGCGATGAAATTTGAGATACGATATTAATGATGTAAATTATATTTTATCAATTTCATGCTTTAATTTGCTATTTTTAAAATGCAACAAAACTCTATAATTTTTCATTCTTAAGCTAAATTTTAAATGTGTAATATTACGCAATTTAGTTTAACAAATACATAATTATATTGCCATATCAGCACAATTGACTTTTTGTTCAATAATTATAAGTTATTGAGAAATCAAATATTTTGTTTAAAAGTAATATTTATATCTTCATTTGAAGGCATATCAACAGATATTTGGACCTTATGAAAATAGGCCTTTTTATCAGTGTTTTGCACAGCATCTGCAGCCAAAAAGCAGAGGATACGTAAAATTAAACTCCACAAATCCTTATGACCCACCAATCATTAATCCTAATTATTACGATGATCCACAGGATCTGAGGGACATTGTTGAAGGTAAGGATTTTGACCTTTTCTGAACTTTAGGTGCTATTTAACTGCACGGTGTGCAAAATGAAATACGTAATACCTACATAACTTTTGATATGGTGACTATATTGTCAAGTTCTTATATTAAATTAGATATGCTATCACGATCCTAAAACATGGAGGGTAGCAGCAATTGAGAAAGTATAGCGTCAATATTCTGTTCAGGAGAGTACCTTCAAATTTATACCCCTGGATAATAATTTCTATTTCTTCATATTTATTCATCTCAAAGAAGGCTCATTTTTAATTTTTATTCAACAGAACACAGTAGTCTCATCCGTTGGTCAAAATTACAGTCTTTTATTTGAAGGCAAAACTACTGAGGTTTCTCTTAACTTACCTGTGCGACATAACTTTAGATGACAAGCGTTTGTGCCACTTAAGATTTTGTTATAATTAACATCAATATCACTCCTGAAATACTGAACAGAATCACCATTACCAATGGATGGTTTTACGGAAAACTAAACTATTAATTTATAGAAGTCTTATGAGACTCACACGTCAGAAATTTGGACACTGGCACAAAAAGATTAAAACGCTCGTGGAGTTTTTAATCTGTAGATACTAAGAGCTATATTTTTAGTGGAATACAAATGGATGGACAGACGCTCAAATATAGAACTTTATCGTACCGTCAAAGATCCTGACGTAATCCCAAAACATAATAAATTGAAAGAATTAAAGTTGCTGACCAGAGCCGCGATGACTCAGGGGATAGAGCGTTCGAGAGGGGATAGAGCGACTGAGAAGGGCAACAACTAATAATAATTATTAAAAAAAAAATTAGAATCATTTCAACTTTATTATTTATGTCGGTATTTGTTTAAAAGTTTTGTGCACAACTTTGTAGTGATGTTTAATACTGATTAGTTGATGCTTTTTTCACCCCTTGTGAAGAACGGGTATTCAGCTAGTATATAATGAAAAATTATATTTTAGCTTTCATTAGTATTTTATTTTAAATATTTTCATACAGGCAACTGAAGTATTAAATAAATAAGGGATTACTGATTGCATTTGTGGGGGGGGGGGGAGTTATCGACAATGTCAACCTTCATCTATCAAAAGGTACCTCATGATTGAATCACGAGGTACCTTTTGATAGATGAAGGTTGGCATGGTTGATAACTCCTCCCCCACATAGGTGACCCGGAAGTGAATTGAACACGCAGTGACGCCCACTTCTCAAAAATCTTAACAGTAACGGCCACTTCAGTCTGGTAATGCCTACTTCGTTGGATGATCAACATTGAACAGTTGACTTGCTACTTGTGACTGCGACATAATCAACCTCCTCACGCTGTTGCTACTCAGTCTCGTTTCGATTAAACACGGCTGCCTGCATACACTCGACTGCTAATGGCAACACAGGAGCGTCTACGACTGTGAAGTTAATACACCTCTCACATTTGGCACTCAAAAACCCGGTGACCTTAATTGCAGCTCTCTCGGTCTTTCACAAGTGCAGCAACTAGTGGTATTCGTCCATTGAATTTTATCCCTGATAAAATTCTGGTGGGGGAGTATTGTGGCGTAACTACCACTACGAAAATTAAACATCAATTCACTGGTATATAAGACATACTAACTTGATTCAATCACGAGGTACCTTTTGATAGATGCAGGTTGGCATGGTTGATAACTCCGCCCCCACATGCTGAATATGAGAGGTGTATTAACTTCACAGTCGTAGTCGCTCCTCTGTTGCCATTAGCAGTATGATAATAAAATATAATATAATAAAAGGTTTCAAAAGTCACTGCTTGTTAAAAAAACAAATAACCCAAGCCCTAACTAACGGAACTCCTGCAATTCTCCCGGAACACCATTTGGGAACCACTGCTCTGGGCTACTTTTGGAACGCGGGACCCGTATCCACTTAAACAAGATAAAATTTCTGAGAAGGGGTAAATATATTACTCTTGTCACTAAACATAGCCAAATGTTACCAGAGGTGGTACAGGCGGTGTGAGAGTTCGTTAGTGAAATGAAATAGCATGGCGGTAATTAAAAGTTTCTTTGTAAGCATTTAATTTTCTGAGTGACTAAATATGTTGTATTTTACGAAACGTCAAAAATTGGAATATTTTTTGTATTTAATAATTGGAAATATACAATGCATCGCATACCAATTAATTTTTAATTTTTACAGGACTAAAAGTTTGTTACAAGATCGGAACTAGTAAATCAATGCAAAAAATTGGATCAGAACCTTTTGCTACAGTTTTTCCAGGCTGCGAAAATTTTTTGCAGAATAGTGACGAATATTTCACGTGCATGGCAAGATCATTGGCATTCACAATAAGTCATTATGTTGGAACTGCGAAAATGGGTGCTGTAGACGATCCAAGAACAGTAGTTGATCCTCAATTAAAGTAATTTTTTCGTTCGAGTTTACTTTCATAAATAAATAAATTAATTAATAAAGTAATGAATAAAGTTTAAAAAAAAGCTGTACTACAGATAAATTTTGGAACTGTAATGATCAATAAATGAACCTAGTTAAAAAATAAAAATACGATTCACTACAAAATGAAGAAAATTGTGATCGCCTCAAGGCGATCACAGGTTACCCATTGACAAATTGGTTGCTGTCTAATTTTTTTTTTATAAAAGAAACTTTTTCGCAGACATATTTAAATGCAGCTCAGACACATTCTGTGTAAATTATTTTGATGACTGAATAGACATTGAACGACCAATCGAGATCAATATTAACATTTTCGGATTGGTACAACGGTGTGTGATGGAGAATGTAAGCTGCATCATACACCCGTTTCGGATTCACGAGTTCATACATGAAATATGATTTGAAAGCTAGGCTTTTATTCAATTTTACATGAATTGTGAATGAATTATTTATATTGCGCTGAAGACAGTCTACGGTCTTGTGCAAGTTATTGGGTACGTTGACAATGGATCCTTTTATCTCTAACTGATGATCAACACTCAGTTCTCGTATTTGCATGAAAGGGATTCGGAAAGTCACCATTCGCTCTTCGGTAAGGTTCAATTCTCTTAACTACTTCGGTACTTTTGTGAGGGACGGGCTTCATGCTTGCGTTTGTGAACGGAATCCTTTCGTTTTTCCGTTTGTGTTTAAAGCTTAAGGTATTTCCGTCTGCATTCTTTGGCGTTTGCTTTTTTTGCCTCGGCACGTTTAGGCCTTGGCATCATTTTTTCCTGCTTCAACTCTAACTTTTAGGACCGTGTCAGTCAGTTTGGACCCTCTTTATTTGTGATATTCACCTGAATTAGTATTGAAAAGGATCTAGTTTGAACTGTAGGTTAGAATTTCTGATTCTTAATTAAAACAATAAAAACAAAACGATCGTTCAAATGATGAAATTCTTTTTTATTCACAACTCAAGAAGCATTTATGTGATCTCTCTGGTTCCATATCTTAAAAATAAACTCATAAACTTAATGCATAACAAAGTTAAAAGTGAAAAAAGAATTCTAAAAAAATTATCAAGTAGCAGCAGTCGTCATAGCAACGCATGTGCTCTGTTTAATATGTTTACTGTTACTCTTGTTTATTGCAGTTGAAAAGTGAGGACACCATGAACACCAAACCAAGACCCATTTTGCCTATGGGTAAAAACATTTGGTTAGGGAAAGCATCACGTGCATGACAAGATCATTGGCATTCACTATAAATCATTAAATTGGAACTGCGAAAGTGGGTACTGTAAACGATCCAAAAACAGTAGTTGATCCCCTATTGAATCAAATTTTTCTTTTGAGTTTACTTTCATAAATAAATAAATTAATTTATAAAGTAATGAGTAAAAAAGAAACATTTAGTTAGTGAAAGTATCTTTTCCTGCAGTATTCCATATCATACTATTAAATGATGTCCCATTATTCAAGCAAAAATTAAATTAAAATTTAACAGTGGTTCAGAAATTAAATGTTAACAGAAAGAACAAGGTAGCGGAGTTGCTGTCAGTTTCGGGTAATTAAAAAGGGAGCTTTGAACAAAAAAAAAAGAACATGTTTTCCTTTTCCAGCGATATCAGAGCATTGTTGAGTCATTTCCTTATAGTTTAAACTGTTGCTTTGAATAAGAACTGGCAGCTCTGATAATGGAATCGGACTTTCTGCTGCAATAGAGCCTTTTGTTTTATTGTTAAGTCGTCTAAGGTTTATACCACCAAGTTCATAACCAACCAATCCATGAAGGAAGAAAATGATAGATCGATCAACGAGATTCAATCACAGTTATGATCAATCATACTAAGTGGAATTCAAACTAGGCTTAACAGAGCAAAGTGGAAAATAAATAAAATATTATAAAACTATTCAATACAATTGACAGATATTTAACAATTAAAATATAATTATTTTTATACAACTAGAGATACATTTTGAAACGGCGAACTTCAGCTTCTTTAGATATTTAGTAGCATGGAAGAGAATAACAACATCCCGCCAATTGCCAACGATCTAGAATCGATATCCAAAATTTGCAAAAATTGGTGTTTTCGGAAAGGAAAATAATTCGAAAATGGCGTGGACGTGTGGAGCTTGGTTTGTGATTTCTCCTTTATTTGTGTTTAGGTCAGAGTACTCTTTTCGAAGTGTATATGAGTGTTCAATTTGATGTTAACATGAAATAAAAGAGTTCTTTAGCAAAATTTCTTTAGATTATTCAACTCGAAATTCGAAGACATACAGATATTACAGAACTGAGTATAAGTCGGAGACAAATACTTCAACTATCACTTCATAGCTCTGGTATAAACTGTTGTGACTTCATTAGTTATAACATTCTTTCCTGTTTGAGAGTTCTATCTGAAGAATGATGACGAACTTCACTTGCATAGCATAAAGTTTGGCATTATTTACTGGTATCCATTTTGTTGGAATAGTAAAAATGGGTACTGTAAAAAATTAATAACTTTTGGCACTATTGACGTTAAAAATTGAACAATTATTTTCTGCTGCCTATGAGTCCATTTCAACTGAAATGTTTGAACGATAGTCTGTGAATTTTATCCTCAGATTGTACCACGTCGTTGCTTCAAATAGTGGCTATTTTGCAAAACAAAATTGTTTCATAGTTTATGTGTTCTATGCTTATTTATTATAGCTAATAGTTTTCTTAATTAGCAAACGCATCTGTTAATGAATTTAATTCCGATATTTGGTTTGAAAAAAATGATGGTTAACTACGCAAAAAGCAGCAAATCCTCCAATTATATCCTTTTTCGTTTTGAACGGTGGTAATTTTTAAGATATTGTGATATGCGACATGCTTTCACTTCTTTTTTTTTATAACTTCGGATTCATCAATCATCAATTAGAAGGAATTTTTCTCATCATCAAGTCAAGAATTTTTCCATACTGATATTGAAACTATTTTCGTACAAACTCTTATGTGTGTTTTCCTTATTCGAATATGGTAAGCATATGCCAATTAAAAAATCACTGAAAAGAAAATTGCTCAACATAGTTCTAGTGATGCAGAAATTCTGAGCAGTATTAATATCAAAATCTTTTTCTGACTAACTTTTTCATTGAAAATATTTTCTGCTCCTTATATATCATATATTATATCTGCTCCTTATATATTATAGTCAACAAGATGGGATTCTAAAAATTGCAATAACACCGTCGCTCACCAGCATTAAATATTTCTTTTTAATAATTGCTATTTTTTGGCATAACATTTTTTTAAAAAGGAAAATTGATATTATTCGCTTTAAATGCATGCACTGAAAAAAAATTCTGTACGCTTACGCTTGAGCTCCCACTTTCCAAGTTTAAATATTTCTCTTATGATTCTTATAAGATCTATTAGTAAACAGGAGTGATTTGTCTAAGTAATCATAATTTAAAATAACATTTAAAATTAAAAGTACATTGTTACAACGAATTCGGTAAGTTCACAGAAGTAATTTATAATTTGCGCTTACTGAACGGACAGTTATATTAAATGCAATTTTTGCATGCACAACATTGTGAATGAAGCTGACCATTAAGTTAACTGTAATTTGTTGTAGTTTATAAATGTAATTTGCGCAAAATATAATAATTGCGAAACTGCTAATAGGATTAAACACCGTTTTAAATAACTTTATCATAGAATATAATGCAGAATATTACGTTATTATACTACTACTAATGACAATAAAATAAAAAAAAATTCTCTTAGTTTTAAACTAATAATTTAGAAAACTTTTAAAATCAAAAACATAATAATATCAGTACAGGTAAATACCTTTAAATTAGGAATGCAAAAATATTTATAGGAAAACAATACTTTTATAACATTTACTCTGATGATATTTATAGGAAAACAATACTTTTATAACATTTACTCTGATGATAACCAAAACAATATGGAAATCAATATAGGTAAAACTGAATCTTACCTCGTGATTTTACGGCCAATAAAAATGCATCGACAAGAAATTAAAACTATGTTTGACCATGTTTTTATGCTATATAGAGATATGTAATCTCTATAACCAGATTTGTTCACCAAAAAAGAGAGAAAAAAATGAAAGGAAAAAAAAGAAAAAAAAGAAAGCAAGGCTGAAAGCATCGTCTATTATTGGAAAAGTGTTATTGTTTCATTATTAATGACCTCGAAATAGAAAATGCTAATAACAGTATCTCTTTATATATTTTGTCTGTTAGAAATATTTTGAGCATAAATTTTCGGTAAAAAATTAAATTTATATATTGCTTGAATTTTAGGTCACTTTTTATAAAATAAGTTAGGAAAAATTATGATTCAAGAATTTAATCCTAAATATAGGCTAAATTAGACTATGAGTAAAAATTGTTTTACTAAAATTAAGTCATCAATATAAAATTTAGCGAAAGTAAGCAAGTTAATTTTTCTGATGAAGTTTCAGAAAAAATAACTTACTGAAATAACTTTTGAACAAAATCGTAAAAACGAGCTTCTTGTAGAACTGAAAACTGGATGTCAAACTTTTAAATACAAGATGCGTAAAAAACTAGAAATAATTTTTGGTTAAGTCATATTTGTTAAGTTTAAAGCGCTTATCACATTCTCGTTAAATGAAATTTTAAATAACTTTGCATATATTTTTATTCTTATTTGTTTCTCTTCATATTTCAGGGTGAAGGGTATCAGGGGTCTTCGTGTAGTGGATGCGTCTGTATTTCCTATTATAACATCTGGAAATACAAACATTCCAACAATTATGGTGGCAGAAAAAGCTGCAGACATGATTAAAGCGAGTACTAAATGCTAGAGACACATTTCAATGGTTTAACCAAGAAAAATTCTAATTTGGTTTCACAGAGTTAGTTATCTATTGACATAAAATTGAAGTCTAATAAATTTGTTCGGTCACCCATCAGGCTTTGACATTATAATTTTATAAATTCCTATTTAAATTTTTACAATTCGTTAAAACTCGTTAAATGTTTCTCTCCAAATAGATTGCTTAGTAAGACTGCGAAAGTAATTTCTAAAAATGTTTTGCAATTTTGTATTCGTTTCTTTTTAATGGAAGCTATCTTACATTAAAATTTCTGGTGAAAGTAAATCTAACTTATTCTTTCTTTAATATGTGTGAAACGGTTAGAAAGTTAGATTCATTTTTAATTATATTTATCCGAAAATTTTAAGGATAAAGTTAATATACACAGTATTACTTTATAATAAAGTAATACCATTTTTAGTTGTCAGCCTTTTATTTTGAATTAATAATCAAAATACAATCCTAATAAACGCAGAGAATAGTACTGAGTGAGGGTGATAAATATAGTGCACGTAAATACCTTTAAATTGTTGATATAGAATAATTTAACGGGTACCAAATACCCTTTATTAATTTCATACCGTTTGGATCGTATTGGTTAATTAAGGAACCATTTTATGTGATTTGCTGACCAATCAGAATGTGTAAAAAACATAATGTTTCGAGGCAATTTGAATTAAATGTTTGCTTCGATCTGTTATAAAATTTGTGTAATAACATTGAAAATTTTAATGTTTCTAGGTAAACTGTAACTGTAGTAAAATGTATATTTTGTTTGATATTATTGATTTGACTTAAATTTGTCATATTTCTTCCCATAAACCTGTGCTTAAAATTTCTTTTTTGTTGGTTGAACAGATTTCCTAACAAAATAGTTTTTCAAGATCGTCTTTTTAGCTCATTTCTTATATCTACTTTCCAAAAGAAGAAATGTTACAAAATTTGTATACAATTTTAATGTTTGTAAATAAAATGCAAGTGTAGTAAAATGTATATTTTCGCATAATTGATTTGACTTAAATTTGTTATTTTTCTCTCCTTGAAGCAGTGTTTAAGAAATTTTTTTTTGCTGGTTGAAATTTTTTTTTAAACAAATAGTTCTAAATTCTTTTTCCTGCTCACTCTTTTAGGTTTTTTCTTATATCCACTTTTTCTTCCTTTTAGTAATATCATGCCGGTTTATAAGGGAAAAAAGTATAATCTTCATAACTGCATTTTATATTAGTTATTTAAATTAAGAGTTATTAAATTATTTCCTTTACGAAATGTTTAACTATTTTCAATAAAGAATTTGAATTCGTTAAAGTTTCTTGTTTTATTTAACAAAAAACTAAGAAAGTCTAGTTACTTTTACTTCATGTGTAACTCCGGTGGGGGAAAATCATTTTTATTAAGTGAAAAACAGCGTTAAAATCTATAATCCATTTACACAAGGACAGAAAACGAACGGTTGTAAGCCGTCCGCTGTCGCCTGAAAAAAGCCTGAAAAAAAAAAGCCTTGGTAAATTTAAGCCATTCCTGAAGTTAATAACCTCCCTCCAGGTAACAAAAAGGATATTATCTAACATTAAAAAGATGCTATATAATGCTGCAGTGCCAGAAAAAGCTAGACTCTTGAATCCTATCTTCTAATATTAGACCTAATATTAAAAAAGATTAAATAGTATTCGATCTAACATTCGAACTTTCAAAATTAACATCTATTTCATTACTTTTGGTCCAGCGCCACTTTTTCGCGAAAGGGTATCGCATATTATTAATAAATAAACATTTATTTAGGAAAGAAAACATTAAATTAAATCATTTTAGCCAATGCAATTTTATGCCAGAGAACACAAGAAAATGTTAGCTGAAGTAAACTGAATTCGCGAATGATATAAAACTGGAAAAACTTTTTCAACTGTTGAATTGTAACTCGTCGCGGAGGTTTACTACATCGTCATAGTTCCATCGGCGCCATTGTTCGTGGTCGGCAGAAGAATGAATTTTTCAATCTCAAAAGTATTTATAATTTAGTAATTTTTTAGTAAACTTTATAAATTACAATGATGGATACTTAAAACCTTGAAATAGTATCGCAGGTAGTATTTTTCCTTTAGTTAAAAATCAGCTAGAAAAGCAGCATAAAGCACTTCAATGCATGATGTATTAGAGAGGATGATGATGTAGAAACATTCAGTGTACTCAATAATCTTGACCGATTAATCAAATTATTCAAGAATTAATTTAATGATCATGTGTCTAATAAAGTCAGTAAATATTATGATTAGGCCCATTCTTTACAGCGTATTGTCAAACTGTAAATAATAAGTTTTGTAGGTAGATTAGAATAGGCTCCTAAAAACAATTATTCGCATTAATTCAAATTAATTGGTTATTCGCATTAATTCAAATTAATTGGTTAGTCGCATCAGACAGATTTTAACTGCAACAATGATGAAGATAAAAAATAATTTTCAATAAACAAGTTTACCATGTTAAAATAATTATTAATTAATCGGCTACTTTTCAGATAAAATCATTACATTTTAGAATCTTCGAGACGAACACTATTGTTACTTTATAAAAGTTTCCTGTTTAAAATATTGTAAAATAATGAGATAAACATTTTTATTTTCATTTCTTGAACATCGACTGATTTGCATATTTTTGATACATGATTATTTATATTAATTTGTAAATGATAGCAAATGATTAAAAAATAAGCAAAAATACGGTCTATTCAAAATATGTTTACGTTGAATAAAGAGCAGTGTGGAAAAGGAGTAACAATTTTCATTCAGGAAGTTTAAAAGAAATGTAAACATTTCCAATTGGCTCAATGAGCTTGTGCAATGTACAATGTATTTTGGCAGGTAAGTGTCATTGGGCTTTATCTTTAAAAAAAAATTAGAAGGTATTGAATTTTTTTATCAGTATATACTTGAATGTTCACTTCAAGTAAAAAGGGTTGAAAAGTTCTGTAATATAATATCATTTTCTTTTTTTTTAAAGAAAGAATAAATTTTTTACTTGGGAATCTGTAAAAATTAAATACTTTTCGATTCTTGCATGGCGATACAGAGATTTTTTGGAGCAAGTAAGTGATATGGAAATCTATTCATTAAATTTTAGACACTTTCAAATTAAATAATTAAAGTTTTAAATAAATATTCAATGCCTAATAGTTTCAAATTTAGTTTTAACTAATTTATTGTTTTTAATGTAAAGTTTCACTTTTTTTCTCTTATAATTTTAGCTTAGTTTGCTGAATAAACAAGTTAATCTACCAGGAAGGAACAATTCCATTTTGAGATGGGATCCTGACAAGATTTTCGATCCTGACAAAAAACAGAGCAACTAATGTGTATATGCTGATAGGTCCACTTTAAATTTGCCGGAGTTAAAAGTTCTCTTATTTGTTGTTGTGTAGAAGTTTGAAGATAGGCGCATCCCTGTGTGATTCATTCCTATTGTGTGTGTTTGTGTCATTGTACTTATTTTTAACTGTTGCTGATCATTTTATAAAATCTTTCAAAAAAGTAATTAAAGATGTTTATCGCACCGAAATACAGTAGCAAGTAAACAAAAAATTGCATTTGAAGGAAAAAAAAAACTTTAAATTGCATGAATGACTGTAAAATTTTGGAATTTTTTTTTAATTTAAAAATAATAATAACTAAAATGATAGCACATAGTCCAACTGTTGTTTTTTGGAATAAAAAATAAAAATTATTTTATTTAATTACAAATATGTGTTCTTAACTTTTATTTTACCAAAGGATTATCGATATGCTTTTATTAAACAATGACGGTAAGAATGTACTGCTTTTATGATTGAGTTGAGTTTACATTTATATCGTGTTTTGTTTTAAAATAAAATAAAAATTAAGTTGTAGAATAATGTTTGTCATGAATTTTTTTTGATTCTAACTACTGCATTGTGTAATTTATTCTGCAACTTCGTAATAAATCTTAAGAATGTTTGAAAAGGGGGGTTGGCGGAGATGACGTGCTCATTAAGTCCTTGCACTATTTTCACGAGTTTAACCAATACCTCCTAAAGAGGAATCAAGCCCCACAACGGGTTACTATAGGCGATGATGACGTAGTAGAGTTAGGCCCAGAGGGAAACCAGTCAGGGTAGCTATTTTTACGAAAAACTCCGAATCTGATCAAACGAGCCATTGGCGATATTCTGAAGTATTATAACCTGTGTCGGCATTCAGCCAATTGGCGAATATTTTTGATTTGAATTTGTAAACAACCGTCGGTGTTCTGATGTCAACGTTCTTCGTAAAATTTATATTTATTCTACAAATGTTATAAATGTCAGCATTAATTTAATTCTTAGTGTTATGAATAATTGCATATGAGTGCTGTGTACCAAACAGCAGAAGATTTTACAAAGTTGATGGTACAAAAGTATGAGATTTTGGATTTCCCAATACGTAAGAAATGGCTTGCCGCCATGCCAAGAGATTTTGAAGTTGCAAAGAATTCTAAAGTGAGTAATATTTGTTTTTATTTTTAAAAATTTAATTATGCTTCTTTATTATATTTTTACTAAGAGTAAATTATTTTAAATTGTGGATAAATTATTTATAATAATTAAGTTGTCTTATCAATCATATCGCAAACTATTGTAATATATAGTTATTTTTATAGAGTTTTATTTTATAAAAATATTAATAATTTTAGTATTTTATTAAATTTTTGCTCAAACTTTAAACATTTTTGTTTGACCATAATATATTGTAACTGCTTAAAGCAAAATTTTTTTTATTTGATTATGAAATTTAAATCTATTAATTTCTCTACAAAAATCTATTAATTTTTCATACATGAATATAGTATGTACTATTTATTTTAAATGCACATATAAATATTGTATTCATTTTGTTATAGGTATGTGAGATGCATTTCAAGGAAAATGACATTAGAAAAGAGATATTAAATGACATTAGAATTATTTTTAAATGTTACTGAAAGTTAAACATATATCAGTAAAATTTATGTTTACATTTTATTTATCATTTTTTGAATTTGCTATTTAATAAAATATTTATTATCTAAGGTTGCTTACTTTATTTTAGTTTATCAGTGTGACGGGTAAAAATTATACTTTTTTAAATGTTACTGAAAGTTTAACATATTTCAGTAAATACATTTTATTTATCATTTTTTGAATTTGCTACTTAATAAAATATTTGTTATCTAAGGTTGCTTACTTTATTTTAGTTTATCAGTGTGATGGGTCAAAATTATACTTTTTTAAATGTTACTGAATGTTTAACATATTTCAGTAAAATTTGTGTTTACATTTTATTTATAATTTTGTGAATTTGCTACTTAATAAAATATTTGTTATCTAAGGTTGCTTATTTTATTTTAGTTTATCAGTGTGACGGGTAAAAATTATACTTTTTTAAATGTTACTGAAAGTTTTAACATATTTCAGTAAAATTTGTGTTTACATTTTATTTATCGTTTTTTGAATTTGCTATTTAATAAAATATTTGTTATCTAAGGTTGCTTACTTTATTTTAGTTTATCAGTGTGATGGGTAAAAATTATACTTTTTTAAATGTTACTGAAAGTTTTAACATATTTCAGTAAAATTTGTGTTTACATTTTATTTATCGTTTTTTGAATTTGCTATTTAATAAAATATTTGTTATCTAAGGTTGCTTACTTTATTTTAGTTTATCAGTGTGATGGGTAAAAATTATACTTTTTTAAATGTTACTGAAAGTTTTAACATATTTCAGTAAAATTTGTGTTTACATTTTATTTATTTATTTTTGAATTTACTATTTAATAAAATATTTGTTATCTAAGGTTGCTTACTTTAATTTTAGTTTATCACTTCTAACAATCACACTTCCACAGGAAAAAAATACAAATTATAATCATGCTTTTGATATGTTTTTTTTTCTATCTAATCCTTGTTTGAAGACTACATTTGATTTTCTAAATTTTTTTAAGCTCATTTTATGTCATTGTTTATAAACAATTTCTATTTTATTTCGTATGCTCTAGTTCTAATAACATGCAAAACATAATCATTAAAATCCAAAGTAATCAACTGCTAAAAATGTAAGTATCATATTATAAAAATTAGACCCCTTTCTTAGTTTTATGTCAAAACTATAATAATAATAAATGTGTAAAATCCCTTTAAAAATATATTTCTTTGTTTTTAATCCATACATTTTATAACAAAAAGTTAGATAAAATTTTCCAATTTATAAAATAAAACTGATATTTAATGCTTAAAAATATATTTTTTTCATTCACACAACAGTTATTTTTGTTAGAATTGATTTATTGTTAATCATTTCTGAAAACAAATAAATATATTAAGCATTTTTACACAATTTAAGAACATTTAATCTAGACAAAAAAAATAATAATAATAATTTGTAGAAAGTAAAAAATTAGTAGAAGAGTAACGAAAAAGTGTCGAGAAACAGAAGGAAAAAAAACCCGTCATCGTCAGAAGTGATCAGCAAATCTGGGCCTAACTGTATGAGTCATCGTTTTGCGTCCTTCGGCTTTCTTCCATCTAGGAGGTATTGGTTTAACTCGTGACGAAAATTTTAGTCCAAACTTTATTATCACGAATCAGGCTCGTTGTTTAATTTCATGTCAAACGTGAATATTACGAGTGAGTATCGTAATCGACATTTCGGGGCAAACATGAATATCATGAGCCGTACTCGTGGTATTAATCTGGACTAAACAAGAACATATAAATGGACTCTTATCTCTTTTTTATATGAATTTCTCTTCTTATATGAATTTCTCTTCTTATATGAATTTACACATTGTCTCCTAATCTCTTCTCCTCCGTCTGTCTCTCTTGTCTTTGGTTCTTTTCGCGAACATTTGTGTGGAAATGTTAGGCACGGCTTGTTCCGAATTTCAGCGTAGTGCAAGATATAATGTTGGAAAGATATAATGTTGGAAAACGTTTAATCGTAATGTTTCAGTATTATCAAAGCAGATGTATTTAAAATTTGGTTTCTTCTAAATTTTCATGATATCGTAAGCAATTTTATCTTAATATTGTTGTTAAACATTAGCTCTAGATTATTAGTATTTATACTAGTAGCATCGCATTTATACATTAATTTTGAATTATTTGGTTCAAATTTGAGATAAGAAGTATATATACACCGAAGAGCCATTACATTACGATCACCCTGATAATAACATGTAGGACCACCTATAGCCCTCGAAACTGCTAGCACCCGCCGTGGCATTGATTCCACAAGGTGCTAATAGGTAGTCTGAGGTAACTGGTACCAAGCGCTCACCAACTGGTCCTGCAATTCCCTCACTTTGAGAGGGGGTAGCGTGGCAGCACGAATTTATTTGGTTTTCCAAGTAGGACCAAAAATGCTCTATTGGATTAAGGTCAGGTGAATTTGGGGGCCAAGACATGACTTGAAAGTCACTGGAATGTTCTTCGACGATTCGACCCTTATGACAGGGTGCATTATCCTGTCGAAAAACACCATCCCCCGCAGGAAAAACTGTTGTCATGAATGGGTGAACCTGGTCTGCAACTATGTTCAAGTAGCTTACAGACGTCAGGGATTGTTCTATGAGGATAATGGGTCCTAATGTGCCCCATGGAAACATTGTTCCTGGGCGAGAAACCAGGAAAACCTAGGCGAGCCCATTGTTATAGATGGAGGGTGGTCATAATGTAATGGCTCTTCGGTGTATATTTAGCTGAACATTTACATTCTCGTAAAAACAGAAAATTTAAATCACTGTGGAGAAGAATCTTGTTTAAATTTTCATCTGCAAGGTTCTGTATATTCTTTCCAAAAACAAGTTTTTTAAATGCATAATATAGTAGTTTTATGGCTAATTCATCAATAGCAGAAACTTTACTCTAGCTTCTGCTTAATTTTTAAAATTTTCTTTTTCTAAAAAGCTGTCTTTAAAATGTTTACATATTGCACCTATTTTTAAAAAAATCTATTTATGTCATAATGCATAATCTATAATCAGCGAAATATAAGCAATGGAATTGTTTTAAACAAAAATCTATTTTGTTATAGCAACGTTCTCAAAAGAGTAACTAATTGTAGTCAAATTTTAATAATTCAAACTAACTTAAAAAGAGCGAGTGAAAAATCACTCAACTTGAATGAAATTTTACTTTCTCATCTAGAAAGAAGGAGCCTTCTTATCTTGAGTGAAATTCACTCAAGTGAAAGGGTTAAATGAAATCACTCAAGTTTGAGTGAAAAAATTTCAGTCGAAGTGAAATTCAATCGTGTTTGAGTGATTATCAGTTTTACTTGAGCGGATCGTTTTCACTCTAACTTAAGTGATTTTCAATTATTTTTTATTTATTATACGTATTGCTTGATTGGGTACTTTTAACTTGAATTTGTGTGAATTTCAATCATTTTTCATTCATAATTAGCATCATTTAATTGAATATATTTTAATCATGCTATCATTATTTATTCTTTTTATTTACATATCAGTTAAATCACATTTGAATTAAATTTATCCTTCTCAGACTATTCACTGAATCTTTTAATGCCAATCATAAATGAGATTGAAAGAAAAATATTTTTAGCATATGTAATAGAAATAATTTATCAGCATTTATTTCTTTTAAATTTCATCGATGGTTTGTTCGGCAATTAATAAATTTTTAAAATTTTAAAACTAAGCAGTGATATTTGATTAAAAAAAAGTGAAAGCTTAGTAACCCATCTGTGTTTAACAATATGCTGAATATAATGGCAAGATAATACTCTTTAGAGATCGAAAGCTTTGAGACATACTTAAGTACGAAATTTTAAGTATTTTAAACTATTTGCAATAAGACAAATTTTTTATTAACAGTTAACATTGTTTTTTTAATTTTATTTAGGTATTCAAATACTAATTGAAGTGATTTCATTAATGCGTTAAATCGCACTTAACAATTTCCATCCTAGTTCTAGGGATCATAACTTTGATAATTCTTCTACATCCTATTTTATTTGGATAGTAATTTTTCTAAATATTACTTTATTTATAAAAGATTTGCTAAAATATACTTAAAATATTTTTAGATATTGGTAAAAGGCAAGATCATAACGTCTTTTTAACAGGGTACCCACTCAATTTCTGAAAAAAATTCCCTAACTTTTCCAGTTATTCCAGATAAATTACAACTAAAATCAAGACCATATTTTAACTATATCATTCAATTTTTCATCAGAAAAATTTCAATTATTTTATTTGCAATGGCAAATAATAGATTTTCTGTGTAAAAAAATATATAATTAAATGAAGATGGGAACATTTCAGTTTGACTAAAATGTAAAATTTTTGCAGCAAATAATTGTAATAGATTTAGAATTGTTTAACGCAATTCTCAATAACTAACTACTGTTACTGACAATTTTAAGACTGGTTATTTTGCAGGCATAAAATAGATATTCTACAGTAATATGTGAAAAAAATTGCAACTTGCCCTGATTATTCCCTGATTGGAGCTGAAATAAAATTCCCTGACAATGTTAGGTTTTCCCTGTTTTAATCGTTCATTTGTTTAATTGTAATTTAAAAATGAACTGAACGCAATTTAATTACAAAAAAAAAATAATAGCATCTTTGGGAATTTTTAACTTGCTTTTATATAACGTTATATGCATGTGTAACACAACTCTAAAAATCACTTTAAGTCATCAATGATAATTATTGAAAATATGTAACTTTCATGTCAGCAAAATTATGCAGGTCTTAGTTTTCAATTCTTTATTACTTTATAAAATGTCTTCTTGAAGTGGAGCAGTTAGCATCCTTGCAAAAAGTATTGACGCTTGAAAGCTATGATACTACTGCAAAGGGTTAAGACTTTTAACAAAAAATGTGAGAATGCATTAGCGAATAAGACAACTACATTACAGAAAGAAAAAGGATATTTTATTGTATATGTTTTCTTATACATATATTTTTAATGTATTCACTCTAGATAGTAGAATATTTAAGTTTTCTATAGTGCTTTTAGAAGCACCTTTTTCTGCTCATAGAGCATAAACTGAAGAAACGAGAAGAACATAGAGCTTGATTAACTGTACATTACATTGAAAACAAAGTGATTCTTAAACAAAAGGTCAATTGCTGTCATGGAGCAAGTGTCTACACCTACAATCATCTTATCCAATATAAGAAAAAACTTCGATTCCTTTGTTTTCTTTTCCATTTTACAGATGAGCTGAGCAGTCAATATCATTTAGCTCCTCATAAAAATTCACATTTTTCTGGAAAAAAACATTTGTACATTACGAAGACAATTTTCAAAACATAAATACTAATTTTGGTACATTCTTTTTCTAATAAATTGACTAATTAATGCTTTTTTTTTCCTTTTCGCACTGGTAAAATACAAACTGTTTCAGTTAAAAATTTAAAATACTTCAAAATTTTTTGTAAACTTTAAAAAGACTATTATAGCATTACTTTTACTCAGAAAATAATTTATAAAATAAAATTTATATCATTATTAAGCAAGACAATAAGTCAGAAAAATGCATTTTATATACATCACATTATTTACTCCTTTCACTTTAGTATGTAAAACACATTATTATTTAGTTATTTATTTCTGTTTAACTCACTGAGCTCCCCCCCCCGTCACTGAGAAGAAAAAAAAGATTATAATATGCTATTGAAATACACATATTTCAAAAAATTTGACTCAGTAAAAATAAGAAAAAATTCTTACTTTTTTTTAACTATGACTTTAAAAACATTCAATAAAATAAAAAAATATGTTTTAAAACAAATTATTTTAAAAATTTTTATTATAAAATTTGAAAAAGAAATTGCTTAAAACTGTGCGAAATATAAGTAATTAAAATTGTTATTTTATACAGGGCATGCGCGGCAAAATATTTAAAAACAATTTTCATAATTTTAGAGTGAATCATCTGAATTTCAATTTATTTTCAATTTAATGAGAAATGGAGTACTCTTTGATTTGACAAAAATTCGTTTATCTTACTACAAATTTAAAGTTAAATTTATCAACATTCAGGTTTTTTCGTGATTCGCCTTGAATTTAAATTCTTTTTCCGTTATCGAAACAAATTAAAAAAAGAAGTCTATGTTTACTCAATCATATGTAGCATATTATTTAACTGTAGTGGTAATCCTTCAGTCACGAAATATTTCATTTCTATAAACAGTAAAAGTAAAAGTACTATTAAAAACCAAGAGAAGTGGCACATTTACAGTTCTGACCCATCACTTTTGAATAATTAATAGGAAAATCTATTAAATATGCTTACACCAGGAAATCTTATTACACATTCTGAAGGGAGCTTTTTCTGAATCTGATTACCATGTGAGAACTGGAATAAAAGAACAAAATTATTTTAAACAAATGATATAAAATACAGGGAAACTCCATTTATTAATATAAATGGAGTTTGCTGACCAAGTGGAGTAGCGGTCAGCGTGCCTGACTGTGAAACCAGTAGCCGCGGGAATCCCGCGATCGAATCCGCCCAGGGCATGGATGTTTACCTCTCTGTATGTGTAGTTTTTTGTTGTGTGCTGTGTGAATGTGGCTCACTCTATGAACGAGTATCTGTGACAGTGTGGCGTGTGTAAAGTTGCTCGCCTCCGAGACTTAGGTTCACTATATATATATATATATATATATATATATATATATATATATATATATATATATATATATATATATATATATATATATATATATATATATATATATATATATATATATATATATATATATATATATATATATATATATATATATATATATATATATATATATATATAAGTTCAAAATGAAGAATAAAACAAAGAAAAATTATAGACATATGAAAAAAAGGGGGTGGGAAATAATAAGTAAAAAAAATAACAAACAACATTATTTAAAAAAAAAAAAAAAAAAAAAAATATATATATATATATATATTAGTTAAAAAACCTGAAGAAAAGCCGGAAAAAAAAAGATATAATCTTTTCTTCAGCCCACACGATTATATCCGCAAAACAGAGTGCTTTCTGATATTGTATCAATAAAGCCAAAGCAAAATATATTAATACAATAGTGTGAGGAGCACTCAAAAAAATTTTTATAAAATAACTACATAAAAATGGATCATAAAAAGTAAAAATAACATGTAAAAACAGATAATAAAATAAAATAAAAAGAAAAAACATTAAAAAGGGGGGACTATAAAGCGAGTAGCAAAATCATAACAACTTACATGGACAGATATTTTTCAAGAATGATTTAAAAATGTTTTCGCAGAAAGATTGCCAGATTACAAAATATGAAAACAAAAGATGAAAGCAAAAGCGCAAACTGAGTGTAACAAGAGGGTTTTAAAGTGTCGTTCTTACTGCACTGCTGAAGTGATTTGTTATTCTGAGTTTTGATTTGTTAGTTACCAAGGATGGTCCCGAAATGGATGTGCGCAAGGTAATATTATACTGGATAATTTTAAAAATTGATCATAAATAGTTTTAGAAGATAGATGTTTATTTAAGAAAAAATATAAAATAGAAAAGAGAAACATAAATTGCCTGCTTTGCAAATAATTTTAGCCGCGGATTTGCACGATATGGATTAGCACATAGAAAAATTATTTAAATTATCAAAGAAAGAATTTTAATACATAATTTTAACACGGATTTGCCCGAAATGGATTTGCACATGGAAAAATTAACAAAG